>NC_085140.1:125582251-126910054 GCF_024139115.2 Armigeres subalbatus
CTAGAAGTTACGTAATACAGATAACCACGGGGGAGCAGTCACATTGTGGCATAAAGATTTAAATTATACAAATCCAATGCCAGGATTGTCGGATTCCATAAGCCTGTGGTATCCGGATATTGTCACTGGCTTTGGTGGTACTATCAGTGTACATCAGTCCATCAAAACCGGCCAAAACACAGTGCGCCATTACAAACGCGTTGTCCTTGGAGGCGATATAAATGCACATCATCAAATCTTGGGAAACGATTCCAATGATCGTGGGCGAATTTTCTGATCGTTTCACACAACGGGTCATGTACGTGCATATAATACCAATCGCGGTCCACACTTTAGCTTTTTATTTGCTGATCGGCGAAACCACAACAGCCGTGCGCCAGCAAAATAAAAACTGATATTTCAGAAGAAATGGCGTTTGTTACTGATTTTCGGTAAAAATATTTGCTGATTGTCAGCAATTTTGACAGAAATCTCGTAAAAAAAGATTGCTGAGGAGGCTGCAAGTGAATCTCAAAAGCGACCATTTTGCTGAGATCCCGGTAAAAAAAAAATAAGTGTGTAGGAAGGCATCTTCAATCGACATAACACTCTGTTAAGAAGACATCTATTTGAATGCGGAATGGGTGGTCTAAGATTTCGGTTTGGGTAGCCATCATAACGACTATAGAAACAAAAAATAGCAACCCAGAAGAAGCCAAAAGTGAAATACGTCTACAATAAGAAGCAAATAGGAGAAATAGCAAGGTTGAACTCACATGCAATAAATGTAGAGGATCTTTCTAAACAGGTTTAAAGAACTTCAAAGCCTATAAGAAAAAGGATAGGAGAGCCTAAAATGTAGTGGTCAAAAGAAGTCGACGAAGCGTGGCAATTCGACACAGGAAAATCTAATAGCTTTCAAAAAAAGGCAGCCGCCTTCCTAAGAGCAAAAAGAAGCGAGGTTAAGAAGGCAGACGAAATCACACCGTTCACAAGTTCCAAGGAACTATGGTTAAGAATAGGTAGGACGACGGGAAAAAGAACATTCAAACAAGAGAACAAGCTTTTTGACAACAAAGAATTTACAGAGGAAGTTTTAGATACCCACTTCGGCCAAACGACCTACAAGTAGACAATCCGTAGCTATGTGTTGTACAGAATCACATCATGGATAAGACAACATGGGATGGGATAGGATTCTTGCCAGTAAGAAGAATCAGATCAGCACAAGGCGAAGATAGGATCAGCTACGAAATTAATCGCTACAACCCAGCGTCACGTGCATAATACTTGACACAAACGATATGTGGATGAGAGTCGTCTAAAGGATGAACTAAAGGTTATACGAGTTGTTAGCTACTGAAACCGCAAGGATCAACTCTCCACAAGGAAAGCGACCAATCTCTTTGAATATCTACACTAACAAAACTCACGAATACAGCTGTACTTGAACTACTTCAAGATCATTTGGATAGTATAGATACTGAGCCAACTTGTTTTGGCTTCAGAAAATCTATCGACTACCAAGCATTGGCTTTACGGACGAACACCGTTCAACAAAACAAGAGGGAGAAATGGATAACAACGATGATTTGCGTTGACCTTAATAACCCATTCAACGCAGTGAATACACAACTTCTGGCGAATTGGGTTGCTTCGTTTCTACAGAACAGAGTCATCACTTTCCAAATGAGGGACAGGATACTGAAAAGAACAATCAATAATGGGCTGCCACAGGCAGCTTCTTTACTCGACTTTCATATACCTTTCATAAGGGAACTGTACCGGTTTTGGCCATGTTCCTAATTTGGCCAATTTTGAATAACTCCAAAAATAAAGCAATTCGGGAGGGTTTTATTAGTTCCAACAAGAGTATATCCTCAAGATTTAACGCGCTTTTAACTGATTGATTATTTTGAAAATATGCATTTTCAGGGTTGGCCAAAATAGGCACCTGTTGCCAAAACTGGTGCACTTCCCTATACTTTCATATACCTATATATATAATCCAGAAAAACAAAATCTATAACCTCTTGAACAGCAACAGAGAAAAAACATAAAAAATCAACGAGTGAAGATCGAAATGATCTCGGACGCATCGATATCTTGGAGTCACTTTTGATCGCGGCCGGATTCGAGTGCAATAGAGAACTCAGGAGAAAACTTATCGCATCGACTGGAATGGGTTAATGTTATATCTGGAATAAAAACCAAATTTATCCTACCGGTGGAGGAGATGCCTTCTCGATTCAATATGTTGAATTCGAATTAATGTGTAAATGCGTGCTTATTGCCTATTTCGCAGTAAAAAGATTTGTGCAATTCTAGTACGTTGCTTAAAAATTACTTACTGTGGGTTACCGTAGGTGCGCCACGGCTAAAATGATTAATGATTCAAGTGCATTTGTGTTTTGTCTGATTAAAAATAAAAATATAATCCAAACTGATTGATTTATTAAAAACAAAAACAATAGTGTCCAACTAGGAAATTTGTTATCGAATGAAAACCAGTTGCACTCGAATCTGTCAGCCTATAGATAGGTGGAATATATAGATGAAGCGAAGATAAACTCTCTGTCTCCAAACGAACTGTCAAACGTGTTCCAAAACGAGCATACCGATTTCAATGAAAACGTTAAGGGCCAGACTGTCATATGCACGGTGCACGTGCAAAAAATCGACTTAGCCATGCTTTCGCTCATCTATAGATCTCTACTATCTATAGTCAAGCTTCCACTATATGAAACGCGTTTAACAAAAAATATTTATGGGCTTACACATACACACTTTTGAGTGAAATTATACTTCTGTCAACTTTGTGTCGAGAAAGGCAAAAATGCTTCCCATCCACAAGTGATGAGCAGAATAAGTATGAAGCACCAGTAAGGAGCAAGGCGGAATACGGTGTAATACAAACAATGCTAGTCAAACTAATCGGAAGAATTAGCAGTCACGAACAATCAATGTCTGAGGAAAGTAACTGGATGCACTGTCAATAACACTGTTGAACGCCTTACCGGGAGACAACGCCAGTGAAGCATTCGACAGGAGTTCGATACAAAAGAGCAATAACCCGATACATGGAGGAAAATAATATCTTGGGAAGGCGCTTCTTGAGCTTACTGTACATACGTACAATATACATACATGGCAAAATTTTACCTAAAACGTAGAGAAATTTTTGACAATATTATGGTCAGTATGAGCTTCCATGCGTCATGTTTAGTTTATATTGAACCGAATATGGAGCACGTTATGACAGCAAAACATCATCCCAATAAGGCTCAAACAAATAGCGTTGTTCTTGCTGAACGGAAAGTACAAGGGAGACCGAGGATTTAGAGGATCTACACTAGGGTGGCTCAAATTAGTATGGAAAAACTTTTTTTCAATTTTTTGATGGGCCGCCCTCTTATTTGGTTCTATTTGAAGCCCGCAATTGTTTTTTTGAGCAAATTTCGTCTTTTACCTTTGAAAAGAAATAAATTCGCCCCTACAACACTCCAGTAAAATGCTAATATCTTTGCCTAATAATGCTCTAATCTTCTCGCGGTTTTCAGCATAACATTCTGTATTTTATTTTACAAGAACTGAAAGTATTATGGTTCTTGATCGTAAATTGTGCCGTCCAACTGCAAATCACTGTTTTGGGATGCTTTCGCAACATTTTTCCATATAAACTCCAACGAGTTTAGCACCGCCCAAACGTTGACCGATTTGGCTGAAATGTTGTTCAGAACATCAGGCATCAAATAAACCGAATAAAAGGCGGCCCATCAATGCACTGAAAAGTGCTTTTGAGCCACCAATCTACACGGACGCATCGGAGATCGAAGCAATCTGTGGCACAACCTGTAAAATTTTCCGGTCATGTTTTGTCATTTTATGAAAACTGAAATAAGTGATTTTATTTTAATAAGTATCATCTCAAGAATAAATGCAATTCTCAATCGACGATTTGGACGTATAGGAAACATGCATAAGCTTTATAATATAGTGAAAAAGTTTTCCAATGGTCCAAACGATGCGGTCTCTCGCAATATGTGAATAAGTGCATTTGATGAATCCGAATAAACGAGCTTCAGTGTTGTGGATATAAAATCACTGGATTATTCATTATTGCGAAAGTTTGTTGCTGCTGATAATTGTCTTGTCTGACTTAAAATCACAAAAATGGAGATCGACGCGCAACAATTTGCTGACTAGTGCTACCCAAGAAGTGTTCGCCCAGCAACCGAATTCATCCACGCTAACCTCCATCGAGATCAACAACGCGTCGCTCAGACCGGGCATTATGCTGGAAACCTAAAGGTATACCCTATGAGACAACATTCGCCGTATGAGGGAACCGATGATTGTACGTTTGTCTCGAAAGAAGGACGACTGCCGACCAAGAACTATTAAACGGTGCGGAAGATCCTATACGGTACTGGTAGTATGTGTAACTAACTATTTGGTAAGTTCGTTCCTTTTCCATTCATAATTATAAACTAAAAAATATGTACGAACGAATACCGTTTGTTCCATGGAAATAATGTACGAAACAAACGAGGATATTTATGGATATGTTATTTATATGGATAAATCTTAAAGCACAGTGTTTCGGGAACTGAAACAGCATCTAGTTAATATTTGAAAGGTTCATTTAATTGGTCAAGCCAAAATTCTGGATTTCTGGTGACGCTATAGATGTATTATATTGCACAACGCTTATAGGTATATGTACTGAAATAGGAGCCATAGTGCGTAGCTAAATGATTGACAGTCCACCATGGAATAAAAAACTGTATTAGTTAACTCATAAGGGAACCATGGATTATAAAAGCAGATATTTTCTGTAAGCGATGCAAACTGTGTCAATGATAGAGGCTTGTTTCAGCCGTTTACCTCATTTATTCATCCACTTAGAATCCATTTGTTGATCAAATCATTATCATATCAGGGGAAGGGAATTTAATTTTTTGCTCTTTTTCGTTTCAAAGAGCGAGCAGTGCGCTTAAACCTAGGTTATTAGCCAGGGCAAGGCATACCTTCGCCCCATCCGAGGAAAATCATCGAGCGATAATGGAGTGACATAAATTTCTTTAGCAAAGTCACTCCCCAACGTATTTCCACAAATTTATATCATTTGCTTATAATGATACTCCAAACCACATACCCTACCACTATCCAATTCTTGACATCTAGTGAGGGCGTCGGTGAGTCGCTGGCCTCGTTAAGTAGATGTCAATTATCATTTCTTCCTTTCCTAGTAACGGAGAAGATGGCGGCCGGCAATGATAGCTTTCATGTTTTATCATTTTGGATCTCTAATTGATTTCCATTGAATCCCAAATGGAAAACCATAGCTTGGGGTAAGAAAGGTAAAGAATATACATGACAACTATCAGTATGCAACCACGAAATACCCGTACAACGCAACGCAACGCAACCCTAATCTACACGGACGCATCGAAAGAGAAATCTACATGCGCGGTCGGTATCGGTAAGAACCTTCTTCAAACTGCGAGAGGGAACCAGCATCAAGTGCCGAACTTACAGCGATAAGGATAGCCATGTCATTCATACAGGAGCAAAGGATACAAGATGTGGTGGTATTTACTGATTCGAAATCATCCTGCTTAATGTTGGATACAGTACGGCAGCGGTTCTCAATCTTTTTCTTAGGAGATACCCCTTCGAATTTTGATTTTTCGAGTTACCCCTACTTTTCCCGTAATACAAAAGCGTAACTAATAAGATAATGAAAACGAGCCCGAAAAACAAGCGGTCCCAAAAGGTTGTCTGAAATTTTCATTATTCCGTGAAACTTTTCAATTCAAATTAAGTTTATACATCAGCTCTACAAGACTTTGAAGATACGAGACTTTGAGGCTCTGAGCCTCCTTGAATGGATGCTTCCGCGAGCCTTTGAAGAGGCTTTCTAAGAAGGCCTCTAAGAAGGTGGCCTCTGAGCATCTGGAATAGACGCTTCTCAAACCCTTGAAAGAGCCTGAGCCTTTTGAAGGGAGACTTCCAAGCCTGTTAAAAGGAGGCTTATGAGCTTTTGAAAGGACGGTTTCTAGTTCCATGGTGATAAGACGCTTCAGCCCTTTGTGGAGGCTTGAGTTCTAGAAACTAGGGCTTCCGATACCTTGAAAAAAGGTTCGATCGTCTTCGAAAGGATCGATCGAAAGAAGGCTTCCTGACCCTCTTGAAAGGGAGGCTTCGGAGCGTCTGAAAGGACGCATTTCAGACTCTTAAAGGATGCTTCAGGCACTTGAAAGGATGTTTTGCCCTGAACAAGGTCCCTGAGCATCATATAAAAAGGCTTCGCAGCCTTTAGAAAGGATGCTTCAAGCCTTTTGAAAGAGGCTTCCAGGCTCTTTGGCACGTTGCTTCGAAGCTCTTGAAAGGAGGCTAGACGAGCTATCTAAGGGATGCTTCCTAGCACACAGCCTCTTGCAACGAAGCTACTGAGCCTTTCAGAACAAAGGCCATCATATCTCTCAAAGGCTCCTCGAATCTTGTAGAATCTAGATTTAAGTTCAGAAGCATGTTTTTAACATATTATTCAACATTTTATCTCAATCAGGCAGGATATTTAAAATCCGATCACGAAATAAACCAATTTGTGCCAGACAGGAGAGAAAAATATCACAAAAAAACTGTAGACATATATGTAATCAGTTTTATGTGTTGATACTATTTTGGTACATTCCAGTTTATCCAAAATATTTGTGAGTTCAGTTCTTAGAGTTCAGTGGTGTTGGTTTGTTTCGATTTGGCCGTACGATCGCGCGATTTGCCGAAATTTTTGAGATTTGACGCGGCCGGATAAAGTTAATTAGTTCAGTGCGTGTTGGCTCCTTGTTTCGACGGCCGAACGATCGCGCGATTTGTCGAAATTTCGTGATTTGAATTCGCGCCGGTAGTAAAGTTAATTAGTTCAGTGCCTGATGGTTTTGTTTCGACGCCGAACGATCTGCGCGATTTGCCGAAATTTGTGATTTGCATTCTGCGCGAGTAAAGTAATTAGTTCAGTGCGTTGCTTGTTTCGACGGCCGAACGATCGCGCGATTTGCCGAAATTTTGTGTTTTGCATTGCGCGGCCGGTAGTAAAGTTAGTTCAGTGCGTGTTGGCTCTTGTTTCGAGTCATGGATCGACCGGTCGTCGTTTAGCTTTTTGCTTTGTGGTGAGTAAAAATCAGAAAGTGAAAGTTTGTTTCTTGTCCGATCGTGTCTCCAGTCAGCGGATCAGCCGGTCGTCAGTTTAGTTTTGCTTGTGCGGTAAGGCAAAACGATCGGCCGGTCGCGTAATTTTGCTCTGATTGCTGCGGGTGAGTAAATGAATCGAAAGGAAAGTTTGTTTCTTGTCCGGTCGTGTCTCCAGTCAGCGGATCGGCTCGGTCGTCGGTTTAGTTTTGCTTTGTGCGGAAGGCAAAACGATCGGCCGTCGCCGCTAATTTTGCTCTGATTTGCGCGGGTGAGTAAAATGAATCAGAAAGTGAAAGTTTGTTTTTGTCCGGTCAAGTCCAGTCAGCGGATCGACCGGTCGTCAAAGTTTAGTTTCGCTTTGTGCGAGTGAGTAAATAAATAAGAAAGGAAAGTTTGTTTTATCCGATCGTGTTTCTCCAGTAAGCGGATCGGCGGTCGTCGAAGTTTAGTTTTGCTTTGTGCGGAAGGCAAAACGATCGGCCGGTCGTCGTAATTTAATAAATCAAAAAGTGAAAATTTCAGACAGCGAGAGTGTTATTTCATCCCATAGATCGCATCACTTCCGAAGTGAATCCAGATAAATTATCCTTGTAACTAAAACGATATCCCATCCCAAGACAATCGTGAGATGCAGAGGTGTTTCGGTCTCTAGTAGCAACGAGAGTCGGACCAATAATCCTTCCCTTCCTATATGACCGTAAGGACGTGGCCGGCGCTGTTATTGACTTTAGATATTTGAGCTCCTGAAACGTGTACATTGAGAATGGGTAGCTAGTCCCAAGCCCCATTTATTGTGTTTTCTGCCATCGCAAGTTCTAGTCAATCACGGAGTAGCAACTACGAATTGTGCGGTCATAATGCTCATGCTCATGCTCATTATTCAACATTTTGTCTCAATCAGGCAGATTACATTGATAACGCTATCTTGCAAAACAGATTTATTTTGCAGTCAACATTACGCGACCGTATCCGTATCCTCACATTATGAGAATCAAATCTGATGTTTGTAAACAAAACACATATTACTGTTTTTTTTTGTCCCACAGCCCTTAACGACAATCCTCGCAGAACCAAACTTGCATTTCAAAGGCATACCATTCAAAACGGAAGCCACGCAAACTGTCATTTTATTATTCGAGCTTGATGCGTCGCAACATGTATTTTAAACTTTCATACGATTCGTAGGGAAGAAAAAATATTGAAAACTTTGCACCGTTTTCCTCAAACCCCAAATGACAGTTGTGTGTGCTCTTGTTCGAATGGAGTTCTGTTTCGAACGTAAGTGCAATAGTTTTGGATTCCGTGAGGACTGTCCTAATAGATTATGCTTGGCTGAAAGACGCGGCTACAAAGACCATTGCTGAGGGTGGTTGGCACACCCGGCCGGTCTAGGTAATTTTCGATTTTGAAATTAGAACTTTAGCCTCATGATAAACGAATACAAAATGGTAATTGGCTATGCATAATGAACACTAAGTTGTAAGGCAGCAATGTCCCATGTAATGCCAATAAAGAAATAGGAAAATTATCAAACTCTATCATTAGTTTTTTGAATTATAATACCCAGCCAACACAAAGCCGCATATGTTAGCGGATAAGTATATATTTAGTGGAGGCGATATAAGTGCATTCCTCCACTTGTGCACTTTTTTATGGTATACGATTTTGTGTTTTCTGGGACATCCGCCATTACGCGTTTAGTCCGAGGTACCCTCTGGGTCAGCAAAGGTACCCTCAGTGGTACATGTACCACAGGTTGAGAACCGCTGCAGTACGGGAAATCAAAGCTGGTCCTTCTCTAATCGTCGAGATTCTCAACATCAGGAGATAGGAAAACATCCTTTCAGTGGATACCAAGTCATGTTTCTATTGAAGGAAACGAAGTCGCCGATGCATCGCCAAGTTAGGCCTGGAGAATGACACACGTGTTCAATAACAAGCTTTTGTGAAGGATGCTTCCTTCGGTCTAAATCCCGAAAGACGAACAAGGTACCAAGAATATTCGGTGAAAAGGAAACAATTTCATTTCGTGGTACTTGAACAAGGACTTACCTGGTCGGAAGTTAGAGTTTTAAACAGGTTGATGAAGGACATGATTTTTCCAAATTTTATTTGCGAATGAAAATACTGATTTCGACTAATGTGAAATGTGGGGTTCCGGAAATCGCTGATCACTCATAATGCTTTGCCCACAACTAGAATACTAAGATCCAAATTCGATTTCGAGTTACTATTTTATAGTTTACATGAGTTACTAAAATTAAAAATATTGAGTTTCACAAAGAAAAAGAAACCAAAAGGACGTAACGAACATCAAAGCCGTCAACTGCAAAACATGCCGTGCTATCAATATGGTCATAGTCACCGGACCACAAACAGTCATTATGGACGGTTTCGATTAGGGAGAAAAAGAAGAAGAAGAAGAAAGAATTGAACTGGGGTGCACGTTTTTTATCTGCTATATCAGTATACAATACAATGTAGACCACATTGAGGAAAAAATATTGTATGTATTTCGATATTATCATCAAAGGCCAGCTTTGCTGTTACGAAGACAAACTTAATCATAAATCAGGGACAATGTTTCAAACCATACACTGAATCAAAATCAGAAAAATAAGGCGGCACCATGCAAACTAACACAACCAAACACAATATTACAAACAAACTTATATAAATAGGCGTACTGGCGTACAAAATCCTGCCGCGCAGCCTGTTAACAGACTGAGACCACTTGAGGAGTTTCATCGGCGAATACCAGGCAGGTTGTGTGGGCCGATCAACGACGGATCAGATGTTTAGCCTGCGGATAATCCATGATAAATTCCGGGAGTACAGTGAAGTGTTAAGAGAATTGAGCTGTGGCAGATAATGTCTAAACATGGTTTTCTGGCGAAACTGATTAGACTGGTGCGTGCAACGCTGGATGGTTCGAAATCAAGTATTCGGATTGCAGACGAAGTGTCAACCTCGTTTGTGACCTTAGACGGATTGAAGCAGGGTGATGTACTTTAGAATTTATTGTTCAACATTGCACTCGAGGGCGCTATCAGGAGATCTGGCGTGCAGAGGAACGGCCTTATCATCACACGGTCGATAAGCTCCTGGGTTTGCGGAGACATCGACCTTATTGGAATCGATCGCAGAGCATGCAGTAGTGGTGGCTATTGTCTTCTACGGATTGCGTAACCTGTGCCATGCATGAAACATGGACGTTGAAAAAGAAGCGGACGAAGAGACTTTCGGTTTTGAGCGAAAAGTGCTGGTACTATACTCGGAGGGAAACTAGAAAATGGTGTGTGGCGCAGACGCATGAATCATGAGCTGTATCAAGTATACAAAGAGGAAATATTGTGAATCTTATAAAATACGGCAGACTCCAGTGAGCTGGTCACTTAGTGCGAATTGGAAGAAAGAATAGCGAAACGATATTCAACACAGAGAACCAGGTAGAGGCCGGCGACTTCGCTGGCTGCACGCGGTGGAATCGGACCTGCGGACCCTAAACGTTCGGGGAAACTGTAGGAACATCGGCCAAGACCGACGATTATGGAGCTCTACAATACGCCAGGCATATGTATCGACGCTGTAGTCAACACAGCCCTAGCTGCTACTGATACCATCCATGCGAGTAAATTTTTGCTGTCTCCCTCCGACGCGCTTCTGATTCAGCTGGCGAAGGCAACTTTCTCCTGTCGCCAAGGATTATAATTTGCACTTTGAACAAAATTTGTCTCAGCAAATTTTCCTTTATAAAATGGTGATTCTGAAAAACGATTTATTTTCATAATGTGTATTCAATCCCCAATCAAAAAGAACACACAATTTGTACGTATATCAACTCCATTTAGCATCATATGTTTGCATCATATACGATTTTGTCGCACTGGTCACTAACTGCAACAAACCAGAGCCAGAACCAAGGAGAAATTTTATCTGGATGCGGCACTTTTATAATTTGGCAGAAACACTACAATGCAGAACACCGTCATTGGGCTGGGACTGCTACGACGCCGTTGTACTGTCACTTCCATGTCCGATCTCGTGTCCATTCACCGTAGATTCCGATAGAATGAGCGCAGCAAACGTTATACAGTTAAGCAAATGATTAACCGTCTAGACGAGTAGATATTAATCACCATATTCGCTGCAGATACGTATCGACATTAATCAGCGTATTGACTCGCTAAGTCCGTAACGTATATCATTCTGATGTCCGTGTGGAAATGTATGAAGGGATTGATATAATATATAAATCCCAAATCCATCGAAAGATAAAGGTTCTATTACGTTCAAAACTACATGATTTTGTGACGTTCCTAAATTTAATTCTGATTTGAACCCAGTACCTTCAAGAGTTCCAACGTTAAAATTAAAACTTCCATACAAAAAGTGTTACGAGAGAGGGAGGGGTCTAAGAATGACAAATTTGCCTTAGTAACTTTGGACGCCCTAGCAAAAGTACCAACATCCGAATTTTCATCTCTTCACGACTATTCAGATCTCTCAGAATTTTCACATAGCTTTTGCTAACACTGTGAAATCGACCATAATTGATGAACAAAACCGTGGCTACTTAAAAGTGAGTAACCACGGTTTTTTCATCAATTTGGGTCGATTCGTCAACAGTGTGAGAGGAAGAGTATGAAAAATCTGGATAGATCTGGGGTAGCGTGGAACGTGAAATCTGTGCGTTTTACGCAGCGAAACATGATGTGTTTCAGTGAAGAACATCAACAACTGCAGGTGTTCATCAACAAATGTCTGCATTAATAATTTGTGCCTGGTGGCCTCACAACTGGATCTCAAGCAACGAGTTCCATTGTTGTTGTCACCAGAGGCCGTTAGCGACTGAAACACCTTACGTTGGGGCGGAAACGAAGTCTATAAACATGCATTAGACTGGAACCCAGCTGGTCATCGCGGCAGGGCAGACTCAGAGGATCTAGAAGACGCAGCCTCATTAAAAAAACCCAGAATAATCCTACCTCGGTGATGGTGTCTTCTCGTGTACATAATATAAAACAAGAAAACACACAAGAGTAACAAGAAAGTCATAAGAGAGGTCAAAATCAGTCTTGCAAAATGCCGTTACCATCACCAGATGATCAGATATGAAAACAAAAACCACCACGCTTTTAAACGATGTTCTTTACTGACAATCACTGCAAGCGCATCGTGACACGTATTGTCGATGCAGACGAAATCAAGAACATGTATGAACTTGTCTCACCAACGTCGCTCGACTGAAACGTCGCTGGTTCACCTTTTCAGTAGGCTCCAGCGACGCAGGCAACCATCAATGCGTCGCTGCAGCACAAACTGGAAAGCGCTCGCTGGTTGAGCGACACGATGGTCCAGCGACGTTCCAGCGATGACTGCATAGAAAAGAAGCGATACCGTGAGTACCTTCGGTAAGCGTGACACCCAGATTGACAACCACACGTTGAGAGCAAAGAGCATCAGGTCGGTCAGCTGTCAAAAGTGCAGGTGAGCACCGTTATTGATTGATTTTGTTGTCGTTTGATTGACTGACGTCGTTTTTAATTGATACATTGGATAAATCAATAGTTAAATTTGAGAGTTAAATGAGACGTGTTTTCATGACGCCCGATTTTTCAAAATAATTCAAATCCGCCAAAATATTTTTTTTATTTTACGCTGAAACAAAATGAGCAAATAAACTAAAATCAAGCAAAATCTTCAAATTTCAACGACTTTCAAAAGTTAGATCAAGTTCTGAGAGCAAATATCAAACCTTACCATATTGGAAAACTGGTCAAAGCTTCGCAATGCTATGCTTCGTCAACGCTTCAACAATGGACCAGTAGTTAATCCTCATGGAACCTTGGAAGATGATCACGACAAATAAGTGAGAAGAATCTAATTTATTATTTTATCAAAATTCAAAATGAAAAAAGCTGCAATAAAATATGAATCGTTATTATAAGTCTGCTGATACGTGGAGCAAGCAAGAGATCAAGTACTCAAGCTCAAAACGAACGACATATACTTTCGGTCGGCCTCTTTTTACCCTAATATAACCCTGGGAAGCGATGCTGAAAAGTGTATCCGGAAATTACCTCAAAACCCTCAGAAGTACCTGGATAGTGGCGATAGTGAACAGGATACTGAACATAGAAAATAGGGATGTTGTTTGATACGTTTCAGCAGTCTATATCGGCTGGTAGTCTATTTATTGACTATATGTCATTGAGATTCACGAAGGCACGTATGCAGAAATAGTGAGGTGAGTTTGAACGGTAGAACGATAGTAGTTCAAGATCTGGAAACAGGTGAGTATTACTTTATTCTTAACATTATTTTTGATGACGGAAATTTTAACTTGTTTCGTGATGGACTACCCGTATTATCCTCTCATCGCAGTCACACACATACACATACAGACATCACCTCAATTCTTTGAACTGAGTCGATTGGGATATATAACACTATGGGTCTCCGAGCCTTCTATCAAGAGTTCTGTTCTGGAGCAATGCTATAGCCTTTACATATACTTAGTATAGAGCTTGCTGACGTTTTATCTTTCTTTGTACGCAAGATGGATAGATTTAGTTTCATCGGGAAACGCTTCGGAAGCATTTCCCGATGAAAACAAATCCTATCCTCTCCGTGCGCGTGCAAGAGAAAGATGATTAACGTCAGCAAACCTTATACGATGTTCCGTTCGTCTCAGCAGCGATGCCCAATATTGACGCAGCGTCGACTTTAAGAAGACAGGCGACCCGCTAAATGCCGGTCGAACGAGAGCGAGCGAGCGGAAAATTTGAACGAAGTACAATGTGTATAAGATCTCGAAGAGTGTAGAGCTTTCAAAAATAAAGCAGAATTAAGTGTTACGTTAATTAATCGAACCGGTCTTTATTAATACAATCCACTTCCGAAGATCCATCCATCCAAGGGAATCGAATCAGGCACATCCGTGTCATTCCAAAGTTTACGACGATTGCCTCCACCAAGTCTTATGGTCCATTGTTACGGAACATAAATTGTCCAGTCGAACCGGATCGAATCCAGCCATCGAGAGGTACCAACGAAGGACCTGGCACCATCCACGAGAGGTCTCCAGTAACACGGAGGGCCAAATCCATCCCGAAAGAACACGTTACACATCTTGAATCCGGAAATCATCTTTTCTACTGTTTTTACACTACCCATTCGGTGGTTCAACAAATGACGCCATTTTGAAAATTCAAACAAGACGAACGTGGTTCGAAAAGTGACGCCATTTTGAAAATTCAAACAAGACAAATCAAGAGCGTGCTTGCTCAAAGTGGTACAGTTGCGTCGGCGTTAGTGTTAATCAGAACAGTGTTTTCCGTCGCGATTATAGTGGTGAAATAGCTTTGAACATTTCCGGAGCGAGTAACCTAAGAGTCTGGATACTAATCCACGCGAGTGCCTGACAAAGAGTTTGAACATTTCCGTAAGTGGCTGAGAGTGTCGAATAATACATTCATCGCGGGCTACGTTGCCGTTTAAAAGAGTAGTTGAAGACTATATCGAAAATGCCGTTGAACATTCTCCGGTGAAGCAAGGCAAGGAGAGCAGGTACAAGAAAAGCGGCAAGAGGAGCAATCGCAAAACGTACCGATATTGAATCAATCGCAATTGCCTCCTCCTCCAGGGCAAGGCTCAAGATCTGTTTCGTCCGGTTCATTTCAGGATTCACTTGGAAGAGGGAGTGACACCGGAAACGATGCAGAAATTGAGAGGATTGTTCCGCCAAAGAAGCACGCCGAGCAAAAGCTTGTGCGGATTCAACTCACCTTGCGAGACCAGAGAAATTTGAAGTTGGCCCAGCTGCAATGCACGAAGGAAAAACTAGTGGCGATCTATACCGAGTTCAGCACCTCATAGCGAAATCATGGCATTAATTCCTGACGAAGCCTGATGAGCAGGACGAAATATAGTAGCTTGGATCGTCACAGTGAATTGTCCAACCGTGTCCAGGAAATGAAAATTATTCTACTCCGAGAACCCACGAACTATTCCATTCCTCAACCACAAGTCATCATCCAGCAGCAACCGCTAAAAGCCAATACGCGAACCAATTCTAATTGGCCCAAATTCAGGCGATTTTCCAGGACTTGATGGCGCATGATCGAGGCGCAAAACTATACCACCTGGATAAGCGCTGATTGTATCCGCTTCAGGCATACGATGAGAAGATAATCAACGAAGGTAATTATCAGGCTTGGAAAGTCTAACGGATCGGTACGAAAACGCGTGATTGTCGAATCGCATATACGAGGATTGCTAAATCTAAAGAGAATGTCAAGGACAAAGAACTGGAAAACCTGCTGAGCGAAGCAACCGGTCACGTTGAAAGTCTACGGTTCCAGAAACAGAGCTGATTGGGATTTCTGAACACATCGTAGTGTACCCATCGTAACTGCTCGGACGATCTAACGCGAATGGCTTGGGAGCGCACGCAGAGAGAAGAGCTCCGAAATACGATCAAACCATTTTCTTCCTCAAGACGAACTGCCAAATCTAGGAACAGTGTGAATCATCACGAGCTCTATCTCAGCCAACAATTCCCAAGACAAAAGCCATGTCAAGCATTAGCAAGATGCCACCGCTAAAACAAATGCAGCCACCACAAGCTCCAGTACCCATCAAGCGTCGTGTCAAATCTGTGGTGGTGGACATTTCAACTTCATGTGAAACGTTCTACCAACTGCCACACAACGGGCAGAAAAGGTACGAGAACTGTTTATAACTGCTCTCGCAAGGGTCATCAGTCGAGAGAATGTACGTCGAGCAAAACGTGTCAACGATGCAGCAAAAGACACCCCCCTCCACGAAGAAACGGACGAAACAACAGCCATGAGGGCAAAACAAATGTCGCTTGCCCACAGCCACCGAATCGTCAATCAAGAAGCTGCCATTCAACCTCCTGTTCGGTGGTGGATCAATCCGTATCCACTACTTGCTCAAGTAACCATGTTAGCATCGAAGACCGTTCTTACTGCTCACTGCAGTCGTCCAGGTATAGACAAGCATAACCGACCACATTCGTGTGAGTTTTACTTGACAGTGGGTCTCAAGAAATTTCGTTACTGAGGAAATGGCAAACCGCCTTGAGTTCCTAAGATGCAAGCTACGTCCAATCACAGGAATCAACGCTTTGAGAGTAGCCCAGATAAAGTCTTCATTAAATTTCGATCAGCTACGGAGGTTTTCAAGCAAAATTGAGTGCCTGGTTACTCCAAAGTGACTGGTATTATTCCAAACGTAAGGATCGATTTGATTCATGGAAACTTCCAGAAGGCATCCAGCTCGCCGATCCACGTTTTTCCATCCAGAAAGGTCGACATGCTTATCGGAGGAGAGCTTTTCTTCGATATTTTGAAGCCTGACCACTTTAGCCTTGGTAAGAATCTTTCAACTACGTGACACTCATCTAGGATGGGGTACCTGCGTGATAAACAGAGCGTACATTTCAATGCGGCACCAAATGCCAACGTTGCGTCAATCAACACCATTGAGAAATGATCAACAATTCTGGAATATGGAGGAAGTACCGATGTGTTCCTTTCACCCGAACAACCGTCTTGTGAAGCACATTTTATGTCAACATACGAGCGCAATGAAACCGGCAGGTTCGTGGTGAGATTACCCTTCAAGGACAACGTAGATCTGCTAGATAATTGTCGTTCTCTGGCAAAAACGATTTCTGATGCTGGAGAAACGCTTAGAACGCAACTGAGCCAAAGCAATCATACTGCGAATTCTATCAAACAATATGAGGAACTTGGCCACCGTCAAATCAAGGAGGCTGACGATCCACCGAATTTGAGCACCTACTACCTTCCACACATGCTGTTCCTACGACCATCGAGCTCAACCACCAAGTGTCGTGTGGTATTCGACGCTGGCCAAATCGGAGACGTCTAAATTGTCGCCTCGAAGTGCTACAGGTCGGTCCGGTGTGCAAAACGGATATTTTCCATTACGCTGCGATGTCGACTTTTATGGTTTTTCAGCGGACGTAGAAAAATGTACAAGATGGCTTATGCCAGGAACCGCTTTTCGTTGCTTCTGGAGAGCTGATCCTTCCATTATCTCACGGCTTTCCAGCAGCAATTCCGGATTTGTGAATAACTCATGTATGACCAAATTTAGTCGTATGAGTATAATAGACTGATTTAAACATGTGTGTTGCTCGGGTTGAGTTGAATACGGTTATTACGGTACCGCGTGCGCGCATCACAACGAGGTGTTTGGTACAGCTAGCTAAGGATGATGGCGCTGATTTTCCTATCGTGCATTCCGAGTGAGAGATTTTACGTCGATGATGCCCTGTCTGGTGCCAACTATAGAAGAAGCATCGAGGTCATACATCAACTAAAATTTCTTCTTGCTCGAGGTGGATTTCACATCCACAAATGGTGTTCAAACTGAACGAATTCCTCGAACACATACCACCAGCCGATCGTGAAAGGAGGGTTCCATTAACCGAATATGGACCGAACGAGGTGATAAAGGTGCTTGGTTTATTGTGGGATCCTAACGTCGACGTCTTTTGATTGCTAATCCACCTAGCAGTTGTATTCCGAAAGATAAGCCAGCCACAAGACGAGAAATTTATTCTGAGGTGGCAAAGATTCGACCCACTTGGGCTTTTCCCGCCGGTTATCGTATTGCCAAGCTATTGGTACAATAGCTGTGGAGAACGTCAGCAGGATGGGATGATCCAATCGACAAAACATGTCAAGAAAAATGGTCTGTTCTTCAAGTGTCGCCAGAACTTCAACTTATCAAGGTTCCACGATGTGTTGCATTTCCTGATAGTGTCGCTTATGAATCGTCGGCTTCGCTGATGCATCAAATGTGGCTTATGGTGCGTGCATCTATTTGCGAAGCATTTTCGTTGATGGTTCTGCACGATTGCGTCTTTTATGCAGCAAATCAAAGGTCGCTCCATTGCACGATCTTTCCATTCCACGGAAGGAACTTTGTGCTGCCATTCTATTGACGCAATTAATCGTTCAAGTGATTCCTGCGCTCCAGATGCCTTTTCGAAGAGTTGTCCTTGGTCGACAGTACAATCGTTTTGGCATAACTCAATAAGTCATTGGATCAGTTTCAAACGTTCGTGAGGAATTGGCTTGCGGTTACACAAACAGAAATCAAACAGAGCATCAATGGAATTATATTTGTTCGGCCAACAATCCTGCCGACATCGTTTCAAAAGGGCAGCTGCCGGAGGACTGAAAAAAACATCCTTTGGTGGAATGTCCATTCTGGAGGAGTACATACGAGGTCGACGAAGTTGAAGAAATTCCGAGAACATCTTCCTGAGCTTAAAGCTCATGTTGAACGCCTGAAAGTAGCTGCGACCCTTTTCCATTCTTCCTGCATCAGTTCGTTTAGGAAAATCCAACGTATCATGGGATATGTGAGGTTTATCAGCAACTGCCGGGTATCCGGACATCGAATCCGTGAACAAATTCCTCACTATCGTAGAACATCGTCAAGCATCAGAAGCAATCGTGAAGGTGATCCAGCGTTTGCATTTGGCGATGAAATTCAACGAGTGGTTTCAAACAAACATGTAGCGTCTTGAACCTGAGTCCAGTGTATGAAAACGGCTTACCGAGTTGAGGGCGCTTGATCGTCTAAATTGCCGTTTGCATCGAAGCATCAACTCATTATTCCCTGACAAAGATCCTGTAATAAAGAAAATGATTAGTGCGTTGCATAGAACATCTCCACGTTGGACAAGCTGGTTTAATCAGTGTTATTCGCCAAAGATACTGGCTCCTGAACGCGAAATCTACTGTGCGACAAGTCACTCGTTCCTGTGTCAAATGTTTTCGTGTTAATCCCGTTGAAATCAAATCAATCCCGTTGGAATCTACCGTCGTCAAGAGTCGTGCCATCACCACCTTTCGCAGTGACTGGGTGGATTATGCAGGTCCGTTCCGTGAGACAAGGTTCACATCGTCCGATGCTGATGAAATCGTATGTTGCGGTTTATGTATGTATGGCGACGAAGGCTGTGCATTTGGAAATTATGGATTTATCAACTGATGCCTTCCTGGCGTCATTAAGAAGATTTGTTAGCAGTAGAGGAATGGCGCAAATACATTCGGACAATGCTACTAATTTTCACGGAGCGGAGAATGAACTACGCGTTAACCAGCAATTCCAAGACCAACAAGTGGTGAAGAAAATCCACAGTTTTGCCAAGTTCGGAAATCCAGTGGCATCATTCCACTCGGACGCACCAGAGTTCGGTGGTCTCTGGAAGCAGCAGTTAAGGCGACGAAATTCCACCGAAGCGCATAGTAGGCAATGTAAAGCTCACGTTTGAAGAAATGGCGACATTCTGTAGGAGAAGCTATTTTGAACTCGTCCATTGTTTAGTTTGTCCAGTGATTCATCAGACCACAGGTATACACCAGCTCATTACTTGATAGGTCGACCCTGAATGCTCCAGCCGAGCATCCTTGGAAGAATCTAAGGTCAACGACTTGATAGATGGCAGCATCTGCAACTAATGCGTGAGCATTTCTGGCGAGTGGTCTAGGGACTACCTCAATACTCTTCAGCCACGGAAGAAAACCAATGTAACAACAAATCTGCGGCCTGGAATGGTAATCCTCTCCACGATAAGAACCAACCACCGCTCAGTTGGAAACTGGGCAGAATCAGCTGTACCCAGGTGATGACGGCTTAGTCCGAGCTCTGACGTATTCCAATGGAGCAACCTACCGCCGGCCCATCAACAAGGTTTCAGTTCTTCCTATCGAGGACAACATCGTCTTTTCTTCTGTGCCTAGTTCTGTTGATAATGATGTACAACGGGGAGAATGTTCCGTTCGTCACAGCAGCGATGCCCAATATTGACGCGTCGACTTTAGAAGACAGCGACCCGAATGCTATCATAAGCCGGCGGCGAACGAGAGCGTGCGAGCGGAAAATTTGGAACGAAGGTACAGTCGCGTATAAGAATCTCAAGAGTGTAGAGTGTTTCAAAAATAAAGCAGAATTAAGTGTTAATGTGTTAATTAATTCGAACCTCTTTATTAATACAGTCCACTTCCGAAGATCCATCCATCCAAGGGAATCGTAATCCAAGGACACATCCGTGGCATTCCAAAGTTTACGACGATTACCCTCCACCAAGTCTTATGGTCCATTGTTACGGAACATACGAGAAAGGCAAAAATAAGAGAAGTCGATCAAAATCTAACTTGGCGACAGGTTAAGGCTTGACATCGTCCAGAATGGAGATCTTTCAAGTTAACCCTTTGCACTCAGGGTGTACACGACACATAAGTTTAAGATGAAAACTGATTGGGTGGATAGGGCATATAGAGAGAATGTCTGGCAATATTCCAGAAACGGTGCACGATATAGTGATCCAACTAAAGTATAGAATAAAGACGCACAGCTAGCAAGATGGATTGGCAGAGCCAAGATAAATTGGCTTTAGTTTGATAATGAATAGACAAGTGAACAATTGTAATCAACGGCAGCTGTATTTTTCATTTTAAATTAACTTAACCTTAGACAGGATTTGGTATTGAATTAACATAAAAGAAACTGAAAGGAAAAATCTTTGTCCACAGTGATGCTGATCGAATAAAATAAAAAGCCCAAATAACATACAATATAGGAATACAACGAAAACCGCACACAACAGAGAGAAACGTTTCTGCCTGCTAAACACTCGTCACTGTCAGAACAAATAATAATAACTTAACGATTTCTGCAATTCCAAAACATCTTTACATTGCCAAATATACGGATGAAGAATTTGGCTGGAGCTGTCCTTCCGGCTGGCTTGGTTGTTGGTTTACGAACGGAGTGTTGTCATTGATTTGCGGAAAGCGCAAAACGAATGAGAGAGATCATTACCCTAGAGGAGATACTATCTACTTCCGGTTGTCGCTCGTCTATTTACTTTATTTGTTTCTGATTTGATCGTTTAGCAAAGGTTACGATACGGTCTCTAGCTCTAGTCGCGCGTGTCACGGTTGATGGTAAGTTCTTCTCCTGAGTTCCATGTACGGTAGGACGACTTAAGATTAATATTTCGCATCTTTTGTTTTCATCAGTACAATATGTCTAATAAAATGCATGGTTTCATTTTTTACAAGTTTCTGTTTTTTTTGTTGTCTCGTATTATTTTTACAATTTTGTATAACTATCTACAATGAAAATTTCTACTAGAAATATTACGTTTTAGCTTACTAACAAAAGGTGAGTTTTCGGTGCTCTCTATTGAACAATATTTCGTTTGAAGGTTGAGTGCTTGAACCATGTGATTTTCCTGATACAAATATCTCTGTCCAAAATTTTTGTTTTAATTAAGAAATAATCTTTTCTCCATTTTATACAAATTTCGCCATTACAAATTACTCAAAGACAATCTTTCTTCTAAAGTAACTTATCAATTAAAAAATGTCTTGCGACAGTTTAATCTGTCAAAGAGCTGGAGTGGAGTAAAAAAATAACAAGGATGTTAACATGGCATCGCTCTAATTCTGCTTGGGATGCTGAACCGGCGGCGGAGTGTTTGAAGCACTGTAACAGGAAAGCCATAGACGACAAAGCCCAGCGCAGTTGCGATGCATCCGTACATCAGAACGTTGAGCTCTGTGGCGGAAGCGATTCTTCCGCAGCTCCAGTACGTCCTGCTCGTCGTACATGTCACCCGGTAAATGCTTGGGAATCGCTTGCGGAAGTACACGATGGCCGGCAATTTGGTGACTCCCCACTTGCGAGCATATCGAGGATCTCCCATTTTGACCATGGAATGTCCAGGTTGTCGGTTTCGGTCGATCAGCTGCCTCTCTAGCACGGCGTCGCTCTCGGCGTGGTCTTCTTCGACTGCAAAATCATCGAGATTGAGTGGCACTAAATTATCAAGTACAAAAACTTACAGAAGTAGACGGCTAAAATTCATTCTCATCCAAAAGTTTGTCTAACATTTTCCTATTGACCTCTTCAATCTCGTCTTATTTCGAACACATCCTGTGATGTCAACCAGTTCCTTGTTGATGGTCGTGCATATCTCCGTCGATATAAACGGAATTTGTTTCCAAAAAGCAAACAAATTAAAAGATTTTCACACAAACAATTCACTGCAATCCATAATACCTGTAGTACACCAACGATGGAATAGTGGTAATTCCTGTACAGAGAGCGTTCAAACTGGCGAATTAACAAATCGATACCGTACAGATCAACTTCACCGTCAATCATCTCCAGCTCTTCCAGGATTCTTCACATTCCTGAGAGTCCTCGTCATCTACCCCAAACATATCATAATTTAGTACGTGTGACAATTAACTGTTAGGTGTAATCAGCTTACAGTAGAACACGCAAAGCAGGAGACTGCTCCATCAATCTGTCCAGCATACGTTCGTTGACTTCTTCAATTTCGTCAGCCAACTCGCGGTTATCGTCGCGATGAGCACCCGCATGACTGTTCGCTCTGCAGACTCTCCTCGTACAGCAGTGGATTACCGTTTCTGTAGAATATAAAACATCAACATATTGAACGATTTAACAGCAACCCGAAAACCTTTGAACCAACTGGTACACCAGCGGGGAAAGTCTTGATCGAGAGCGCTTCGCCAGGCGATCCGAATCTGACCATGTGGATACCGAACACGTCCAGTTCGTCGTCGATGACCTCCAGTCCTCGAGAATCTGGTCACAAATGTTGCAGTTCATCTTGTCTGGAAGAGGAAGTGAAAAACGGAAGATGGGAACAGCAATTTAAAGTCGAACGCTGTGAGGAGAGAAGCGCTTGGATAGCGGCAAATACAACAATGCAACAGTTCAGTTAATTGCGGCTTTCGGCTGTGCCTTAGCATGCAGAGGTTTTTTTATGCAAAGACATGGCCATTCTAGCGATGGATGACCCGTGTTTTTGGTGATGTTTTATGGGCGGAAGCAGACGTATTCTGTTGCAATGAATAGAAATTAGGTGTTTTTATTTGGGAAAGTTAGCTATTGCAAGATCACATCGAAATCTACCTGTACCCAAAACTAGTCTCATTCTAGAACTTCTGGAGTGTAACATCGATAACAGAATGATGTAGCAAAACCTGTGGTCAGGGTTGACGAAACGTGAATTCTCTCAGGAATTCGTGGGAATGAGAGTCTGGACAAAACTCATTAGAACTAAAATGTATGATTCTTTAGGTACCCAAAATATAATCCCATCTACAACACATGGTCCAGATTATCACCTTTTTTACAGATGGAACTCACTTCTATTCATCAATCTGATAATTCCTCCTCGCTCCAAATCTTGCTAACTACCTAATGAAGTACTGAATGTTTATCAACAAGTTGGTTTTCGGCTGATCTCTTCTTCCAAATTCAAGAGATCCTGGGTCGGGAATTGTATATTCACCTTTGGTACCGTCAACTGGGGGGAAAAATGAGGTGAAGATGATCATTTGATGTGTCAGTCAAAAGTGCCAATTTTTTTTATGAAACGGTAGTCATCAATATTCTCCGTTCATGTAATGTTACCGCTAGGTAGAAATCCGAGTTTTTCGATTATAATCATGAAAATGTATTTTGTGGAAGAAAGAGAGAGATAGTCATAAATGACGCTATTTTTGTTTCAAATATTGACTTCTTAGACTTCTTTACGTAGTTAATTCAACATTCATACAAATAACCTAGTGTATTTTGACTACTAGGTCATAATGGTTTTGGTAGAGCTGTCTTGATCAACTTCACCCCAAACCAGATTATTAAAAAAATGTGTGATAATTTAATTTATTTTAATAAATGCGAACGCATTTCAGAAAACTAAAGTTGTTGATTATTGCAACGTATAGCAGTACATGTTTTGAAAATATTTGTTTCGATTTTAAATGTAAACACACATTGTTATTGCATGTTTTGTCTTAAAAATGATCATCTTCCCCCCAGTTGACGGTACCTAAAGAATCATACATTTTGTTCTAATGGTAGTGTTGTCGCTGCCTCTCGATTAACCCATACGGACTTACGAGAGGAGATTCACGTTTCAGTCAACCCTTGTCCACAGCTCTTGCTACATCATTCTGTTATCGACGTTACACTCCAGAAATTCTAGTACAGGTATATTTGGATGTGATCTTGCAATAGCTAACTTTCCCAAATAAAAACACCTAATTTCTATTCATTGCAACAGAATGCACGTCTGCTTTCGCCCATGAAACATCACCAAAAACACGGGTCATCCATCGCTAGAATGGCACTTGTCTTTTGCATAAAAAAAAACCTCTGCATGCTAAGGCACAGCCGCAAAGCCGCTCGATTAACTGAACTGTTGCACCGTTGTTGTGGCCGCACCCGCGTATCCAAGCGCCTTTTCCTCACCAAGCGTTCGACTTCAAATTGACTGTTCCCCATCTTTCCGTTTTGTCCCACTTCCTCTTCCAGACAAGATGAACTGCAACATTTGTGACCAGATTCTCGAGGGACTGGAGGTCATCGACGACGAACTGGACGTGTTCGGTATCCACATGGTCAAGATTCAGGATCCACAGCTGGCGAAGCGCTACTCGATCAAGACTTTCCCCGCGCTGGTGTACTTCAGGTTGGTTCGAAGCAGTTTTCGGGTTGCTGTTCAATCGGTTTAATATGTTGATGTTTTATATTCTACAGAAACGGTAATCCACTGCTGTACGAGGGAGATCTGCAGAGCGAACAGTCGGTACTGGAGTGGCTCATCGACGACGATAACCGCGAGTTGGCTGACGAAATTGAAGAAGTCAACGAACGTATGCTGGACAGATTGATGGAGCAGTCTCCACTGCTTTGCGTGTTCTACTGTAAGTTGATTACACCTAACAGATTTAATTGTCTCACGTACTAAATTATGATATGTTTGGGGTAGATGACGAGGACTGTCAGGAATGTGAAGACATCCTGGAAGAGCTGGAGATGATTGACGGTGAAGTTGATCTGTACGGTATCGATTTTGTTAAGGTCGCCAGTTTGAACGCTGCTCATAAGTACGGAATTACCACCATTCCATCGTTGGTGTACTACAGGTATTATGGACATTGCGGCGAATTCTTTGTGTGAAAATCCTTCAATTTGTTTGCTTTTTAGGAAACAAATCCCGATGTTATACGACGGAGATATGCACGACCATCAACGCGTAATGAACTGGTTGACATCACAGGATGTGTTCGAAATAAAGAACGAGATTGAAGAGGTCAATAGGAAAATGTTGAACAAACTTTTGGATGAGAATGAATTTTTAGCCGTCTACTTCTGTAAGTTTTTTTTGTACTTGATAATTTGTAGTGCCACTCAATCTCTGATGATTTTGCAGTCGAAGAAGACCACGCCGAGAGCGACGCCGTGCTAGAGAGGCTCGAGCTGATCGACACCGAAACCGACAACCTGGACATTCCCATGGTCAAAATGGGAGATCCTCGATATGCTCGCAAGTGGGGAGTCACCAAATTGCCGGCCATCGTGTACTTCCGCAAGCGATTCCCAAGCATTTACCGAGGTGACATGTACGACGAGCAGGACGTACTGGAGTGGCTGCGGAAGAATCGCTTCCGCCAACCAGAGCTCAACGTTCTGATGTACGGATGCATCGCAACTGCGCTGGGCTTTGTCGTCTATACGGCTTTCCTGTTACAGTGCTTCAAACCAACACCTCCGCCGCCGGTTCAGCATCCCAAGCAGAATTAGAGCAATGCCATGTTAACATCCTTGTTATTTTTTACTCCACTCCAGCTCTTTGACAGATTGAACTGTCGCAAGACATTTTTTAATTGATAAGTTACTTTAGAAGAAAGATTGTCTTTGAGTAATTTGTAATGGCGAAATTTGTATAAAACGGAGAAAAGATTATTTCTCAATTATAACAAAAAATTTGGACAGAGCTATTTGTATCAGGAAAATCACATGGTTCAAGCACTCAACCTTCAAACGAAATATTGTTCAATAGAGAGCACCGAAAACTCACCTTTTGTTAGTAGCTAAAACGTAATATTTCTAGTAGAAATTTTCACATTGTAGATAGTTATACAAAAATTGTAAAAATAATACGAGACAACAAAAAAACAGAAACTTGTAAAAAAATGAAACCATGCATTTTTATTAGACATATTGTACTGATGTAAAAACAAAAGATGCGAAATATTAATTTTAAGTCGTCCTACCGTACATGGAACTCGCCAGGAGAAGAACTTACCATCAACCGTGACACGCGCGCACTAGAGCTAGAGCCGTATCGTAACCTTTTGCTAAACGATCAAATCGAAACAAATAAAGTAAATAGACGAGCGACAACCGGAAGTAGATAGTATCTCCCTCTAGGGTAATGTAGTCTCTCTCTCAGTCCCCAGTTTTGCGCTTTCCGCAAATCAATGACAACACTCCGTTCGTAAACCAACAACCAAGCCAGCCGGAGAGAACAGCTCCAGCCAAATTCTTCATCCGTATATTTGGCAACGTGTAAATATGATGTTTTGGAATTGCAGAAATCGTTAAGTTATTATTATTTGTTCTGACAGTGACCGAGTGTTTAGCAGGCAGAAACGTTTTCTCTCTGTTGTGTGCGGTTTTCGTTGTATTCCTATATTGTATGTTATTTGGGCTTTTTATTTTATTCGATCAGCATCACTGTGGACAAAGATTTTTCCTTTCAGTTTCTTTTATGTTAATTCAATACCAAATCCTGTCTAAGGTTAAGTTAATTTAAAATGAAAAATACAGCTGCCGTTGATTAACCATTGTGTCCATTGTCTATTCATTATCAAACTAAAGCCGAATTTATCTTGACTCTAAGCCAATCCATCTTGCTAGCTGTGCGTCTTTCATTCTATAGCTTTAGTTGGATCACTATATCGTGCACTGTTTTACTGGAATATTGCCAGAAATTCTCTCTATATGCCCTATCCACCCAATCGATTTTCATACTTAAACATATGTGTCGTGTACACCCTGAGTGCAAAGGGTTAACTTGAAAGATCTCCATTCTGGACTATGTCAAGCCTTAACCTGTCGCTGAGTTAGATTTTGATCGACTTCTCTTATTTTTGCCTTTCTCGTATACTAAGTATACGTAAAGGCTATAGCATTGCTCCAGAACAGAACTCTTGATAGAAGGCTCGGAGACCCATAGTGTTATATATATACCAATCGACTCAGCTCAAAGAATTGAGGTGATGTCTGTATGTATGTATGTGTGTGCATGTGTACAAAAAATGTACACACTTTTTGGCACTTTGCATTATCCGATTTACTCGCAACAAGTTGCATTCGACGCGGAATCCTTCCTTATTTTTCGCTATTGAAAATCTCAATCGGCCATTGCGTTCCGGAGTTATTAGAAAAATATTGATTTTTTCCACATTTTTCCCAAGAGTCCCTCTCTTGGAAAAAGAATTTCAAATCCGAGAAAAAAAATCCAGAACTACGGCAAACGCAAATAAATGTGAATTGATGGAAATAACTGAATCTTTCCCTAAAGTGCAATTTTGACCTCTCTCATGAGCATTTCTTGTTACTCTTATGTGTTTTCTTGTTTTATAATATGTACACGAGAAAGACACCATCACCGCTAGGTGGATTATTCTGGGTTTTTTTTATTGAGGCTGTGTCGCTATGATCCTCTGGGTCTGCCCCTGCCGCGATGACCAGCTCGGTTCCAGTCTAATGCATGTTTATAGACTTCGTTTCCGCCCCACGTAAGGTGTTTTAGTTGCTATCGGCCTCTGGTGACAACAACAATGGAACTCGTAGCTTGAGGTCCAGTTGTGAGGCCACCAGGCACAAATTATTTAATGCAGACATTTGTTGATGAACACCTGCAGTTGTTGAGTGTTCTTCACTGAAACGCACCATGTTTTGCTAGCGTATAAAAGCATAGATTTCACGTTCCGCGCTACCCCAGATCTATCCGGATTTTTCATGCTCTTCCTCTCACACTGTTGACAAATCGACCCAAATTGATGAAAAAACCGTGGTTACCGTCGTATAGTAAGATTGGGCCAAAAACAAAATATGTTTCCACTCCTAATATCTGCTACGAATTTTGATGAAAATTTTAAACGGTTCGAAATTATGTTAAAACTCACGCCTAGGAAATCACAAAACAAATTCCAAGAACTAATTGTGCTCGTACCATAATGCTTGGGATTTGAATGTAAAACTATTGATCGAATGAACCCGTATTAAAATAGTGTCAGTAATGCCCCTCAAATATAACTAATCTTTAGATTGATGGATACCTGGTTATCATGTTACGATAATCTGTTGTTGTTTTATCGAATTTTTTGGATATTTTGTATAGCGGTTCTGGTTTTTTGTAGCAACGAGCAATGTACGCTAAAAAGGGGTGAGATTGGGCCAAGCCTTTGGTTGATATGCCTTACATAGTTGGTAAGAGCCTTAAGGTGATTATACAATCAAGCCATGTGGTGAATTTCAAATTCACCACACGGTTTTCTACTCCTTCTTTCTATTGTCAAAAGTTCAAATCTAGCGTAATAATTTTCGTACAATGCTGAAATTAAAGTCGATTGTTTAGCATAAGTAAGCAAACGATCAAACGAATGTTTCATCCCCATTGGCGTTGTGGTTCTCTCAATTCGTGCTCTTGAAAAATCACTAGAAAAAACACGTGGTTTCCAAGATGTCCGATTTGTGGCTTTGTTGTATAACCACCTTAATGTAGGCAATTATTTTTAATGAACGATTGAATCGAGACATCGTCACCGCTGCACTTTATTTTACTTGGCCCAATGTCACCCCCTGTGAGGGGTGAGAATAGAGCAATTTTGAACAGCATATAACTATGAAGATTTTCCCTCATACAACATTTTTTCCCACACAGGGATAAATTTATTATTCAAGCTTGTACCAAACTAATTAAAACTTGAATCCAATGGTAACTACTAGAGCAGTGATCCCCAAAGTGCGGCCCGCATGGAGCCCTGCATGCAGCCCTCGAAGCCTTTTCCTGCGGCCCGCAAAGGGTTTTAGAATATACACTACATGTGGCCCATTGACAAATATCACATCCAGGAAAAGCTTTCACCGTGTCCAGTTTTTCGTTGTACTCTGGCTGGACATACACACTTAGTTTTTTCAGCAATTTGTTCAACTTTTACCCGGATTCGCACAGCCGCGTCGCAGCAAACATGTTTTTCGCCGAGATATCGGTCAAAGTTGCTTAAAATCAGCAAATAATTTGCCAAAGCCCAGCTAACAAACCTCATTTTTGACAAGATATCAGTTTTTTATTTTGCTGGGCACAAGGCTGTGCGGATTTTGCCGAGCTGCAGAAAAAAAAAACTGAGTGTGTATGTCTAGTTCACATCATTTTGATGTTCAAGAAACATATAAACCAAGAATCTTTTTATCATCAAGGTTAAATAAATTTCTCACTTGATACATGCTATGTAGGCTAGGCAACATACTTTGATGGTATTTTTGGAGCTTTAACCAAGCTGAATATATAACGTCCATAGGTAAAAATAATGTTGTCATACATTGCACCCTAATATGAATTCTTTCATTCTTCAAAATAAGTTAAGTTATGGCAAAATTCGATTGAAAATTTCTTGATTTATAATTCCTGAAAATGCGTCATGTTAACGTACTTCACACTAAGAAAAATGTTCAACGAAATCAAGATTTTGTCATGCTGCGATTAGTAGAGATGATGAAGAAAAGGACTGGGATAATTGTTCTTATTTTCTGAATTTGTTAGCTTCAGATATTCAAACGGGTTTACTGTGCATAGTACGACGTTTCGGCCCGTTATTAAGTATTTTTCCAGATGAGCATTTTCCTTGAAAAAAGATCAAATAAACGAGTCGGCACGTCGGGAAATTCAGGTATAATCCCGTTTGAATATCTCATATCGAAAAATTCAGAAAATAAGTACTGCTGGTTAAGTTATTTGCAACGACTTTCATTAAACAATAATCATCGAGGATACAAACAGTTCAAACTCTTAGAATCGATCGAGAGATGTTTATTTGGTAAAATAGTTTTGCCAACTAAGCCGAGGAGATTTAGTAGCGAAGTAAAATTTCACGCTAAGTCCGCTATCGCAGAAGTTTGTAATAATATGAACTAAAACTCGGCTACGCTGTAGTATGTAATGCCCCTACAAGTACGGTTTTTTAAACAGATTTTTTTTATTGCTTTGAATTATACTTCAAAATTCAATTCGAAATGATAAACAAATATTGCAAATATACCGCGGCCCGCTTCTACAGTTCAAAATTGCTATGTGGCCCTCGATAGTGAGCAGGCTGGGGACCACTGTACTAGAGCTTTGTAACATTTACTTGGAGCATACCACATTTTGGCCCAATGACACCCCCGTTGACGGTACTCACTTTTGAGTAACCACGGTTTTGTTCATCAATTAGGGTCGATTTTGCAGCAGTGTTAGCAAAACAGTATAAAAATTCTGGATAGATCTGGAATAGCGTGTTGAAGAGTTGAAAATTCGGATGTTGGTGCTTTCGCTTAGGGGCGTCCACAAATTACGTAAGGCAAATTTTGTCATTCTTAGACCCCCTCCCTCCCTCTCGTAACACTTTTTGTATGGAAGTTTTAATTTTTAACGTTGGACAACGTCTTACCCGAAGGTACTGGGTGTCAAATCAGAATCTAAAATTGGGGACCGTCACAAAATCATGTAAGATTTTGAACGGTAATAGAACCTTTATCTTTCGATGGATTTTGGAGATTTATATATTATATCAATCCCGTTCATACATTTCCAACACGGACAGCAGAATGATATACGTTACGGACCTTGTAAATCGTGTTTCGCGCTCGCGCGTCATTTCTGTTCGAGAATCTACGGTGAATGGACACGGAGATCGGACATGGAGAGTGGACAGTACAACGGCGTCGGTAGCAGTCCCAGCCCCAATGACGGTAGTTTCTGCATCTGTAGTGTTTCTGCGGCAAATTATAAAGTAAAGCCAGCACTCCAGTAAAATTTTCTCGCTTGGTTCTGGCTCTGGTTTTGTTGCAGTTAGTGACCCAGTCGACACAAAATCGTATATGATGCAACATAAGATGCTAAAGTGGAGTTGATATACGTACAAATTGTGCTGTGTTCTTGTGTTGACTGGGGATTGGAAATACACATTATAGAAAATAAATCGTTTTTTTTTTTCAGAATCACCATTTTATAAAGGGAAAATTTAGCCGAGACAAATTTTGTTCAAAGTGCAAATCATAATCCCTTGGCGATAGGAGAAAGTTGCCTTCGCCAGCTGAATCAGAAGCGCGTCGGAGGGAGACACTGTAAAAATTTACTCGCATGGATGGTATCAGTAGCAGCTAGCGCTGTGTTGACTACAGCGTCGATACACCTATGCCTGGCGTATTGTAGAGCTCCATAATCGTCGGTCTTGGCCGATGTTCCTTCAGTTTCCCCGAACGTTTAGGGTCTGCAGGTCCGATTCCACCGCGTACAGCCAGCGAAGTCGCCGGCCTCTACCTGGTTCTCTGTGTTGAATATCGTTTTCGCTATTCTTTCTTCCGACATTCGCACTAAGTGACCAGCTCACTGGAGTCTGCCGTATTTTATACGATTCACAATATTTCCTGCTTTGTATACTTGATACAGCTCATGATTCATGCGTCTGCGCCACACACCATTTTCTAGTTTCCCTCCGAGTATAGTACGCAGCACTTTTCGCTCGAAAACCCCGAAAGCTCTTCGGTCCGCTTCTTTCAACGTCCATGTTTCCATAAAGGGCCACAGGTTACGCAATCCGTAGAAGACAATAGCCACCACTACTGCATGCTCTGCGATCGATTCCAATAAGGTCGATGTCGTCCGCAAAGCCCAGGAGCTTATGCGACCGTGTGATGATAAGGCCGTTCCTCTGCACGCCAGATCTCCTGATAGCGCCCTCGAGTGCAATGTTGAACAATACATTTTAAAGTACTTCACCCTGCTTAAATCCGTCTAAGGTCACAAACGAGGTTGACACTTCGTCTGCAATCCGAATACTTGATTTCGAGCCATCCAGCGTTGCACGTATCAGTCTAATCAGTTTCGCCAGAAAACCATGTTTAGACATTATCTGCCACAGCTCAATTCTCTTAACACTTCACTGTACTCCCGGAATTTATCATGGATTATCCGCAGGCTAAACATCTGATCCGTCGTTGATCGGCCCACACGAAAACCTGCCTGGTATTCGCCGATGAAGTACTCCTCAAGTGGTCTCAGTCTGTTAAACAGGCTACGCGGCAGGATTTTGTACGCCGAGTACGCCTATTTATATAAGTTTGTTTGTAAGTATTGTGTTTGGTTGTGTTAGTTTGCATGGTGCCGCCTATTATTTTTGTTTTTGATTAAGTGCATGGGTTGAAACATTGTCACTGATTTATGATTAAGTTTGTCATTGTAACAGCAAAGCTGGCCCTTTTGATGACAATATCGAAATACATACAATAATTTTTCCTCAATGTGGTCTACATTGTATTGTAACTGATATAGCAGATAAAAAACGTGCACCCCAGTTCACAATTCTTCTTCTTCTTCTTCTTTTTCTCCCTAATCGAAACCGTTCATAATGACTGTTTGTGGTCCGGTGACTATGACCATATGATAACGGCAGCTGTCGTGTTACGGCAGTTGACGGCTTGCTTGATGTTCGTTACGTCCTTTTGGTTTCTTTTTCTTTGTGAAACTCAATATTTCTTAATTTTAGTAACTCATGTAAACTATAAAATAGTAACTCGAAATCGAATTTGGATCTTAGTATTCCTAGTTGTGGGCAAAGCATTATGAGGTGATCAGCGATTTCCGGAACCCCACACATTTCACATTAGTCGGAAATCAGTATTTTCATTCGCGCCAAATAAAATTTGGAAAAATCATGTCCTGTCATCAACCTGTTTAAAACTCTAACGTCCGACCCAGGTAAGTCCTTGTTCAAGTACCACGAAATGAAATTATTTCCCCTTTTCTACCGAATATTCTTGGTACCTTGTTCGTCTTTCAGGGATTTGAACCGAAGGAAAGCATCCTTCACAAAAAGCTTGTTATTGAACACCGGTGTATCATTCTCCAGGCCTAACTTGGCGAGTGCATCGGCGACTTCGTTTCCTTCAATAGAAACATGACTTGGTATCCACTGAAAGGATGTTCCATACTCCTGATGTTGATAATCTCGACGATTAGAGAAGAACCAGCTTTGATTTCCCGTACTGCAGCGGTTCTCAACCTGGGGTACATGTACCCCTGAGGGTACCTTTGCTGACCCCAGAGGGTACCTCGGACACAAACGCGTAATGGCGGATGTCCCAGAAAACACAAAATCGTATACCATAAAAAGTGTACAAAGTGGAGGAATGCACTTATATCGCCTCCACTAAATATGTATACTTATCCGCTAACATATGCGGCTTTGTGTTGGCTGGGGTATTATAATTCCAAAAAAAATTAATGATAGAGTTTTGATAATTTTTTATTCTTAAACTTTTCATTCTAAATCAAAGACTTTTGAATCCTTCCTACCCCAACCTTTTTCCTATTTCTTTATTGGCATTACATCTGGGACATTGCTGCCTTACAACTTAGTGTTCATTATGCACTTAGCCAATTACCATTTTTGTATTCGTTTATCATGAGGCTAAAAGGATTCTAATTTCAAAATCGAAAATTACCAAGACCGGCACCGGGAATTGTACCCAGCCGGTCTTTGTAGCCGCGCGTCTTTACCGCGCCAACCAGCATAATCTATTAAGGACAGTCCTCACGGAATCCAAAACTATTTGCACTTACGTTCGAAACAGAACTCCATTCGAAACAGAAGCCACGCACAACTGTCATTTGAGGGGTTTGAGGAAAACGGGTGCAAAGTTTTTCAATATTTTTTCTTCCCTACGAATCGTATGAAAGTTTAAAAATACATGTTGCGACGCATCAAAGCTGGAATAATAAAAATGACAGTTTTGCGTGGCTTCCGTTTTGAATGGTATGCCTTTGAAAATGCAAGTTTTGGATTCTGTGAGGATTGTCGTTCAGGGCTGTGGGACAAAAAAAAAACAGTAATATGTGTCTTGTTTACAAACATCAGATTTGATTCTCATAAGGATGTAAGGATACGGTCGCGTAATGTTGACTGCAAAATAAATCTGTTTTGCAAGATAGAACATTTTTAAATTTCGAGAAGGTTCGAAAAAAATTTTTCTTCTAAAAATTTTGTCTCTGGGGGGGGTTTTATGTCCAAAACCACCCCCGTGGCTACGCCACTGTGTTGAATAATATGTTAAAAACATGCTTCTGAACTTAAATCTAGATTCTAAAGATTCGAGAGCCTTTGAGAGATATGATGGCCTTTTTTCGAAAGGCTCAGTAGCTTCGTTGCAAGAGGCTTGGTGTCTCGGAAGCATCCCCTTAGATAGCTAGTTAGCCTCCTTTCAAGAGGCTTCGAAGCATCGTGCCAAGGGCCTAGGAAGCCTCTTTCAAAAGGCTCAGAAGCATCCTTTCTAAAGGCTGCGAAGCCTTTTTTCAAGATGCTCGGGGACCTTGTTCAAGAGACTTGAAAACATCCTTTCAAGTGCCTGAGAAGCATCCTTTTAAGAGGCTGAAATGCGTCCTTTCAAGACGCTCAGAAGCCTCCTTTCAAGAGGGTCGGAAGCCTTCTTTCGATCGATCCTTTCGAAGACGATCCGATGCCTTTTTTTTAAAGAGTATCGGAAGCCTAGTTTCTAGAGGCTCGGAAGCCTCCCACTAAGAGGCTGAGAAGCGTCTTATCACCATGAGACTAGAAACCGTCCTTTCAAAAAGCTCATAAGCCTCCTTTTAACAGGCTTCGAAGTCTCCCTTCAAGAGGCTCAGAATTCTTCTTTAGGAGGCTTGAAAACCTCCTTTCAAGGGTTTGAGAAGCGTCTATTCCAGATGCTCAGAAGCCACCATTTTAGAAGCCTTCTTAGAAAGCATCTTCAAAGGCTCGCGGAAGCATCCATTCAAGAGGCTCGGAAGCCTCAAAGTCTCGTAGTCTCCAAAGTCTTGTAAGAAGCTTGATGTATAAACTTAATTTGAATTGAAAAGTTTCACGGAATAATGAAAATTTTAGACAAGGGGGAGCCGCTTGTTTTCGGGATCGTTTTTCATTTATCTTATTAGTTACGCTCTTTTGTATTTACGGCGAAAAAGTAGGGGGTACCTCAAAAAATGCAAAAATTCGAAGGGGTATCTCCTAAGAAAAAGACTGAGAACCGCTGCCGTACTGTATCCAACATTAAGCAGGATAACTTCGAATCAGTAAGTACCACCACATCTTGTATTCTTTGCTCCTGTATGGATGACATTTTTTTTATTTATCATCAGACTAAGGCCGGAGTGGCCTGTGCTGCACATAAAAGACTTCTCCATTCAGCTCGGTTCATTGCTGCATTTCGCCAACCACGCAGTCTGCGGAGGGTCCGCAAGTCGTCCTCCACCTGATCGATCCACCTTGCCCGCTGTGCACCTCGCCTTCTTGTTCCCGTCGGATCGTTGTCGAGAACCATTTTCACCGGATTACTGTCCGACATTCTGGCTACGTGCCCGGCCCACCGCAGTCTTCCGATTTTCGCGGTGTGAACGATGGATGGTTCTCCCAACAGCTGATGCAACTCGTGGTTCATTCGCCTCCTCCACGTACCGTACGCCATCTGCAACCCACCATAGATGGTACGCAACACTTTCCTTTCGAAAACTCCCAGTGCGCGTTGGTCCTCCACGAGCATCGTCCAGGTCTCGTGTCCGTAGAGAACTACCGGTCTTATAAGCGTTTTGTAGATAGTCAGTTTGGTACGGCGGCGAACTCTATTCGATCGGAGCGTCTTGCGGAGTCCAAAGTACGTACGATTTCCAGCCACTATGCGTCTCCGAATTTCTCTGCTGGTATCGTTGTCGGCGGTCACCAGTGAGCCCAAGTACACGAATTCTTCTACCACCTCGATTTCGTCACCACCGATAGAAACTCGTGGTGGGTGGCCTACATTGACCTCTCTTGAGCCTCTTCCTATCATGTACTTCGTCTTCGACGTGTTGATGACTAGTCCAATCCGTTTAGCTTCGCTTTTCAGTCTGATGTAGGCTTCCTCCATCCTCTCAAAGTTACGTGCCATGATATCAATGTCGTCGGCGAAACCAAATAACTGGACGGACTTCGTGAAAATCGTACCACTCGTGTCAATCCCTGCCCTTCGTATTACTCCCTCCAAAGCGATGTTGAATAGCAGACACGAAAGACCATCACCTTGCCGTAACCCTCTACGGGTTTCGAAGGGACTCGAGAATGCCCCTGAAACTCGAACTACGCACATCACCCGATCCATCGTCGCCTTGATCAACCGTATCAGTTTATTCGGAAATCCGTTTTCGTGCATTAGCTGCCATAGCTGGTCCCGATCGATTGTATCATATGTATGGATGACATGGCTATCCTTATTGCTGTGAGTTCGGCACCCGTGATGCTGGTTTCCTCTCGCAGTTTGAAGAAGGTTCTTCTTTTTTGGTTTTCCAAGAAGATACCGACCGCGCATGTTGATATCTCTTTCGATGCTTCCGTGTAGATCCTCTAGATCCTCGGTCTCCCCTTGTACTTTCCGTTCAGCAGGAACAACGCTATTTGTTTGAGCCTTATTGGTTTTGCTGCCATATCGTGCTGCATATTCTGTTCAATATAAACTAAACATGACGCTTGGTAGCTCGTACTGACCATAATATTGTCAAAAATTTCTCTATGATTTAGGTAAATTTTTTCCATGTATGTATATTTGAAGGATTCAGTACCGTGTACGGTAAGCTCAAGAAGCCCCTTCTCCAAGATATTATTTTCCTCCATGTATCGGGTTATTGCTCTGTTTGTTACGAACTCCTGTCGAATGCTTACTGGCGCTTGTCCGGCCACTGCCAGTAAGGCGTTCAGCGGTGTTGTACGAGTGCATCCAGTTACTTTCCTCAGACATTGATTGTTCGTGACTGCTAATTTGTTCCGATTAGTTCGACTAGCATTGTTGTGTATTACACACCCGTATTCCATAACGCTCCTTACTGGACTTCATATATTCTGCTCATCACTTGTGGATGGGAACCATTTTTTATTCCAGATATAACCTTTACCAGTCGATGCGATAATTTCTCCTGTAGTTCCGAATCCTAGGCCGCGATCAAAAGTGACTCCAAGATATCGATGCGTCCGAACCATTTCGATCTTTACGTCGTTGATTTTTATGTTTATTTCTCTGTTGCTGTTCAAGAAGGTTATAGCTTTTGTTTTTTTCTGGATTTATATGAAAGTCGAGTTCAGGAGCTGCCTATGGCAGCCCATTATTGGTTGTTCTTTTCAGTATCCTGTCCCTAATTTGGAAAGTGATGACTCTGTTCTGTAGAAATGAAGCAACCCAATTGGATATTTCCGCTGGGACTTTTAAATTTACCATCTTGGCCAGAAGTTTTTGTGTATTCACTGCGTTGAATGCGTTACTAAGGTCAACGCAAATCATCGTTGTTATCCATTTCTTCCTCTTGTTTTGTTTAACGGTGTTCGCCACGTAAGCCAGTGCTGTGGTAGTCGATAGATTTTTCCTGAAGCCAAAACAAGTTGGCTTCAGTATCCTGCTACTATCCAAATGATCTTGAAGTAATTCAAGTACTGCTGTATTCGTGAGTTTCGTTAGTGTAGATATCAATGAGATTGGTCACTTTCCTTGTGGCGAGGATTGGTCTCTGCCCGGTTTTGGTATGACAACAACTCGTACAACTTTTAGCACAGAGAACAGACATGGATGCTCTAACAAAATTTCGGTAAAAACGTGTGTAAAGATTTAAATCGCACCTCAGCGCCGCCAACGCAGGCTGCCCGACATAAAAACTCAATCTCACTAAGTGATGACGTTGGCATACACTACATAAACAGTGTAGTGCTGCCACCTAGGAGCGACCCTAGGAGCAATTCGGAATGAACACTAGCGCTAAAAAGTAAAACACGGCAAATTTTAACCATATTTATCAGCACACTAGCACCGCGCAACGGGAGCATAACGACATACTTCAAAATGACCAGTACAAACTTTACACAAGCACGCGAATGAAGATAAACGTCTGTTCTCTGTGCTTTTAGTTCATCCTTGAAGACGCCTCTCATCCACATATAGTTTATGTCACATATTATGCACTTGGTGACGCTGGGTTGTAAGCATTTCAGAATTTCGTAGCTGATCCTATCTTCGCCTGGTGCTGATCTGTTGTTCTTGCTGGCAAAAATCCTATCCCATGTTGTCTTATCCATGATGTGATTTTGTGCAACAAATAGCGACGGATTATCTACTTGTGGGTCGTTCTGGCCGAATTGGGTATCTAAAAATTCCTCTGCCAATTCTTTGTCGTCGAAAAGCACATTGTTCTCTTGTTTGAATGTTCTTTATCTTGTCATCCTACCTATTCCTTACCATAGTTCCTTGGAGCTTATGAACGGTGTGATTTCGTCTGCAAAATGTTCAAATTTCTTCTTAACCTCGCTTCTATTTGCTTTTTGGAAGGCGGCTGCCTTTTCTTTAAAGCTATTAGCACAGACAAACAGACGTAACAGGTTGAACATTTTTCTGAAAAATTCATCGCTCAACACTTCTACCACCATCTTGCGAGCATGTTACACGAAACAATGTTTCGTATGACATTGTCACCAGAAGGCGCTGGAGTGAAATGTCAAACTCGAAGGATTACGACGCTAGCGCCTCTAGTTGTGAAACGCGCATTCAATCAAATTCAAATTGATCAATTAATTGCATATTATTCGGCAACTTGGCCGAATATAGTCGTCTGAGTACACATAAACAATGTGCACTCGCTTGACTGTGGATATACAACAGTAAAGCACATGTGGAGATTGGACAAATCAAGCATCCAAAAGATATTCAATTTGCAAACAAGAGAGCTAACCGCGGTGGAGGTTGGTACTCGGATTCTGATGGCTTTTCCGCAAACGTGACCTTTAAGTGGTCTTGTTGTGTAGGGGTTGTCACGCCTATCTAGAGAGTAGGAGGTTGAGGGTTCGAGTCCCTCCAAGACACGTGGGTTCTTTTTCGCAAATTTCATATCAATTTGTCCATTTCGAAAAATATGCTGTGCATATGCACAGCCAAGATATTTATCAAATTAATCGTTGAAGTCATAGTCGATGTTAATTTCTCTAGTGTTACGTCTGTTTGTCTGTGCTATTAGATTTTCCTGTGTCAAATTGCTATTAAACTCTCTACGTGTTTCCGTCTTCTTTTGCCACGCTTCGTCGACTTCTTTTGACCACCACATTTTAGGTCCTCTCCTATCCTTTTACTTATTGGCTTTGAAATTTTTTTTAACCTGTTTCGAAAAATCCTCTACAGTTTGTATTGCATGTGAGTTCAACTTTGCTATTTGTTATCATATTTGCTGCTGAAATCTAAAACCACCCGTTCCGCATTCAAATACATGTCTGCTGAACAGAGTGTTATGTCGATTGAAGATGCCTTCCTACCCAGCTGAATTGGTATATACGCAATTGCCCCGTTGTTGTTGAGAACGATCAAACCGCCACCGTTGACTGCGTTTAAGAAAATTTCGCACTTACAATCATTGGAATCGTTTCCCCAGATTTGATGATGTGCATTTTTATCGCCTCCAAGGACAACGCGTTTGTAATGGCGCACTGTGTATATAATTTTGTCGACATCTTCCCCGAATTTTTCGGCCGGTATGTATGGACTGATGTACACTGAAAGTACCACCAAATACAGTGACAATATCCGGATACCACAGGCTTGTGTGGAATCTGACAATCCTGGCATTTGGATTTGCTTGTAATTGAAATCTTTATGCAACAATATGGCTGCTCCCCCGTAGTTATCGTGTCGCGAATGACAGATTAGATGATAGTTTGGTATTTGGTACTTATTAGTCTGTACAAGTGTGTAGTCGGTCCATGTTTCTGATAATAGCGCAATTTCGTAGTTCTCTCTTGTTAATGCTCTATGAATTTCAGATTTGTGTTGAGTCAAACTCTGAACATTACATTGCATAATTTTAAGCCCTAGATCCATTGCAAAAGTTGTTTGTGTTGATTGAGTTCTATTATTATTCGAAATGCCTACTTATTTATGAGTCTTGAGTTTACATTCTATTATCCTTGATAGTGTTAGCTAAGTTGAAATATTTTTCAGTACAAGTTTTGAACTTACGTTTGATTTCTTCCGAGCCCTCCAAATGGTTTAGAAATTCGGTGTAGAACGACATGACTGTCGTCTTCGCGTTTATGCTAGCCGTCATCTCTGCTTTCCGTTTTCCTCTCTCGAGAAGTGCTCCCATCGTTCCTTTTCTGATACTTTGAACGGATTTTTAAAAGCAGTTCAGTTCACGTTGTCTTGACAACAGTTTGACTGCTGGAGTGATTTCTGTTCGTTCCTGGTTAGTTTGTACCCATTGTTGCCTGACGTTGCTCGTGGCAAACTGCCCTGCTTTTGTCGCAAAGGAATCAGGTAGACTGGGAAAGTCTTCCAGTGTTGATAGTGGTTCATATCTGTTGCTGGTTGTTCGTAGTTGTTCCTTCGCTTCAGCATATGTGATTGTACGTTTGGCCATCAGTCTCTTGATGTTCAGCTGTCGCACCTTTTCTGGACATTTGTCAAATGTCGCAGTGTGCGCTGTATATTTGCAGAAAGCACATTTTGCGACATATGCGCAGCTATCAATTTGGTCTGCGTTTTCGTGTTGTAGCGAGCACTTTTCGCATCTCTTCTTTCCCTTGCATTGCGCCGACCGGTGGTTGAACCTAAGACAGTTTCCGCAGATCACAAACTTTTGCTCAAATGGGGTTGTAGGAGTAGTATACATTGATAGCTCTTTATTAGTATGTGAATTTGCCTACGCTCACGGCAAACATCATCATTACTGTAGTTGATAACGGGTTAACGGGAGAGAGTTGAATTATCTATTCTAGATATCAATATGTGTGGATTGTGACTGTTCAAAAGAGTCATCGATCGTGTTGCTGTACAAGTCGAATTTAGTATGGTCTGTTCTCTCGAAAGGCAATAAAGACAACTCCTAAAGTCGATACCCTCTACGTAAACCAAATCTCGAGCGCCTTGTTGAAGCAATCTTCCGTATAAACTCCGTGTTATCTCTAACTACACTTTGTGACCAAAGTGAATTCAGATCGAATGTTACTCTAAAGGACTAGTGCAAAGGGTGAAAGGCTGGAACTAAGTGTGCCATCACTATCCGCTTTTGAATACCACACAGTGGCGAAGAAACCCCCTTCAATACCGATAATACTACGGCTACGGCCTCAACAGGGGTGATGCGGCTGGAGCAGCAAAATAGCTTTACTCTGTCTGGCAGCACATTCGACCGAAACATGACACTTATTCGGTTGATTGGCATTGGTACTCCGTTAACAAATCAGTTGAGTCTCCTGACGCTGACAATTGGGACGTCGCATTCTATGTCGTCGGCAATGTCATTGACTGAGATTTCAGCCGGAATCCCAGATGACAAGTGTAACGCAGACCAGGTGTAGCGGTACATATGCTTTGTACATTCCGATTTTGCCTGCTTGCACATATGTGGTTACGGATATCCATAACCAATTATTTGGCCTTTGCATAGCTGTTCAAGTACACCAGGACATGGCAAAAAACCTTGTGATAAAATTCAAGAGCTGTGGAAATTTCAAAATTCATGGGCTTAATTTTCATTTTCCATAGAAGAAATATTAAATATAGAAATAATTCATACGGAATCATTTATCACCATTTCTATTGTATTAATTTAGTACAAACTACAACTACAAATATTTCAATCTTCAAAGGGACACGGACGAAAACAAGAGGAACAGAAAATTACGCATCATCAAATATTAAAAAAAAATTATATTAATCTACTTTTATTTTAGACATAGGACATTACGGATTTTATTATTGACCAATATCAAAAACTTTTCCAACTATGAACATTTGAAAGAAGCACCCTGCCTAAGGTTGATTTTGGACAATGAAAGGCTAAAAAATAGTTTTTATAAAAAATGTTAAAAGAGTAAAAGTCAAATGCAAAAATGCAATAGGGTGGGATTATTGATGTTCCGTGCCAAATCCCATTTTCATGAATATAGGTAGAAAATAATTAGCGGATAAGAATCTCAAGAAGGAAAGAACATTGATAAAATGTGATTTTAATAATTCCGATGAATATGTTTAGCGCATGAGAATAAATGCAAATCTAATCAATTCACAGTCCTTTTTGATCGATATTGAATTAAACTACGCTAAAAGCCTGGGAAGCATGTCCATTGATTTTGAGCTCATATGCTCCCAATAAAAGCGGGAGATCGAAGGAAGCTGCGATTGCAACTGGTCGCAATTGATTTCACAGAAATCAAGAGTGTGTGATTTTTTCATCAAAATTTGACGTTCGGCTGGTGAAATTTTTGAATTGAAAAGGAAAAATTGAAAATTATATGGAATCCTTCAGCATCTCCAACGGTATGTAAGCTGCCTAGTACGAGGAGACGATGACATCGTCGATCAATCGTGAAGCACTTCTGCATTCTGGTTCCCAAAGCTCAAACTATCCACGGACTGGAAAGCAACGTTGTGAAGGCCGAACGAGGAAACCATGAAGTGGTCGCAGTCGCTTGCCGTTAGGATATCTAAAGTACAGTTGCAGCAGGAAGAAATGTACTGATGGTAAATGGTTTGACCAATTCGGTGAGTTCATTCCAATATACATTAGGGTAGGGTGATTTCAATGCTTTTTCTGAGGATTTAATTTTATTTTCTGTGTGTTTGTTGGGTGTTAAAAGTTGTGAATCCTCTATTATCTTCTAAGACCTTGCGTAATCAACATGCAACATATAAGTTTCTGAAATGTTGAACTAAATGGATTGCAATCAAAGGGTGTATTTTGTTTCTCAAAGCAAGTTTGACATTGTATTTTAAAGAATCGTTGCTTATGGTAATGACGTTTCCAGTGATTATTAAGTTCGCCCCGCCCATAGATCTAACTCATATTCTATATAGTTCGTGCCTTAAAATTAAAGCCATCGACAAAACCAAGTAGTTGCGTATACAATTAATTTCGACTGTAGTTTAATGCTTCGGAGATGGCTTTGCAGTCATGGCGGGGTCAGGGCACTGTTGTTTGATCTTGTCCAGCGTTTCGGACCGTTTGGGGCCTTCCTCGGGGACTCAGTTATTGCGGGTTTGTCCTTGACTGTGGTACTGCTTCGTGACAATCAATGGTTCAGCAGAGCCACAGTTGAAGATGGACCTGTAGGAGTTGAGTCCCTGATGAGGGTCCCAGACGAGCCGAAGCGTTGGACGGGATTGGATAGCAGTGTTTTGATTTTGTCGGGACTGAGAAGCCATCTCCGAAGTTGAGTATACATGCAAAAATCAGAATACTCGCATGAATTATTGTTCCTCGTATCGTGTCGTATCTACTTTTTGAATTATACCCGATTATAAAATCATTCTCATTATTTTCTATTTTTTTTTACATTAAACTGGATGATCCCAAGTCGGGATGTACCCCTTTTCTATTCAAATAAAGCCATTTTACGATTGGCGACAGTGTACCTGTTATTTTAATTACTAATATTTTAGCTGGTGGACATAATGACAGACAGAGCCCATAGAGATTGATTTTTTCCAACCTGGAAACATCCTCGATCGGATTGAGAATCTAACTCGTCTTGGAGTAGACAATTCAAGGAGAGATTACATTAATCGCAGGTTAATGTTTATTAGAATTAAAGATTCTCTTAAGCTGAACACTGGTAGCGGCAATAGAACGCGTTTAAAGCGATCGAAATCGAAGTAATTATTTTTTTTCAATAGCATAATATTTAGCATAATTGAATTGTTGATTGAACTGTAAATTATACGATTGAGAAATCTCATATTAACTTCAGCTTTAAAATAGATTCCCCATGAGAAAAAATATAATGAACAGGATATAAAAGTTGCACCTTAAACTAGATTATTTCATTCATTGATTTTTTATACCATTTTGTGAACACGTGACAAGATGTGGTTTACGTGACAAGATTATGTTATGTTAACGGCAATAAATGTTGTCCATGGTTTTGGACAACTAATTACAAATGCATTATAATGAAAAGATACAATCAAATTGTAGTTTTTCAAGCGTTAGGGAATTCAAGAACGTAGCACGTATTAATGTCTGTGGATGTACATAATACCATTTATATATACCTAGACAAGAGCGAATAATGTTTTTAAAGAGGGCAATAAGTACACTCAATCCTTGACATAAACACTTTTAGTTTGAATTTGACATTAGCAATGCGGGAGGGTTTTCCATATATGATTCTTCTCTTCTCGTTTCAGAGAGCGAGCAATGGCGCTTAAACCTAGGCTTATTAGCCAGGGCAAGTCTAATACCTTGTCCCATCCCAGGAAGTTAAACATGGTCACTCCCAACGTTTGAATAAACTTATCATATCATTTGCTTATGATGATATTCCAAAACTAAATTCCCTACCAACCATCCAACTCCTTGACATCTATGAGGGCGTCGGTGAGTCGCTGGCCTCTCACTAAGTAGATGTCATATCATCATTTCCTTCCCTTCCCTAGTAACGGAGAAGATGGGCGTGGCCGGCAATGGTAGTTTTCATGCTTTATCATTTTGGACCTCCAATTGGGTTGCTATTAATTCCCAAATAGTAATCCATAAGCAGTTGGGGTAAGAAAGTTAAAGAATATACATGACAGCTATCAGTATGCAATCTACGAAATACTCCATTACAACGCAACGCAACGCAACGCATATGCTCCCAATAAAAGCGGGACTCGTCGCGAAAAGTAAAAAACCTGGCCAGTTTGTAGTCTGGTTTACAGCTCGGGCTCCTGGATATCTCCGCCCGATTGTATTTTTAATCAGGCCGAATTTCTAATTTTTCGTAATAGAATCCCATAAATCCCGTCCATACACATGGGAGCGAAATTTGCAAACAAGCTCCTGATGTTTAAACTAGCCTTTAAGTTCGTGAGGACCTTAAGTCTAGCCTTCAATCCGACCAAATTTTTCCTCGAGTTGAAACTGCCTTAAACTCGATTCTGTTCAGTTAATTTATAAATTATTTTTTCACATCTTCGATTTTTTTAACAGTGGATGATTTTGAATCATTCAGAATTATTCAGAAAGACTTTGAATGATTCTTAATCTTTCGAAAAGAATGAAATTAATAAAAATTATGTGGTAAAGCAGATTTGAAAAAAAAAATTGAATCTTACTTCGGAAGATTCAAAAACAATAGTCGAAAATGAACTCAATCTGACAATTAGAATGTCTTTCTTATTGGAATTCTTTTAAAAGCAACACTAATAACATAACATCTAACACTTTTTTTAAGGGTTTCGTCCACTTTCTTTGTAGAGAGATGAGCATGCCGAGGGCTGCAAATATCTCTAATAAAACTCCAATAAAAACACTTTCTTTGTATTTGATTTTAGATTCCTTCCTAAAATATTGAAATGGTTTAAATAATATTTTCGAGCTTCTTGGAAGAATCAATGAAAAAACGAGACAAATTGAAGATTTTTTAAATTACGACGGGACAGCACAATAAGGTCTAAAAAACGGGACTGTCCCGTTAAATACGGTACGTATGGTCAGCCTACTCAGCGGCGATCCTACGGAGAACTTATTGATGCGGTCTTCCTTTCTGAGAGGTTCAAAGTAAATCCTGTAGGGTCCTGTGTCGGCCATTGTGTATTGCACGTTGATAGTTTTTTTCGCTGATCTGTCGCCGATAGTAATCCGTGTCCATGCGGCCACACGTAGCTTGAGTTCCAGACTTTGGGCACCTGACATCATTTCCATATACACTTCATTATCCCCCCGTATATCCGGGGGATCGCCTTGGACACTCATTTTTTTTTCACTGCTTCCCACATACTTTTTTGCCAGAAACAAAATGGCGTCTAGTGTGTTTCACCAGTTGAATATGGCGTCAACCCAAACCGACGGTGTTCGGTTATTACTTTCTCCACGGATTATCGCCTTTGCTTTACTAATTAACATTTTTATAACGTTCTTTATCAGGTTATTTTACTAATATAAAATTTCACGGTAAAGTTTTCGCCAATGGTATGTCGATTTTTTCCACTACGACGAATTTGCACAACCGTTGCCATTGAAGGCTTTCACTCGAATCATTCACAACCCATTTTCAACATAACCCTACCTACCACAAGTCAAAAGACTGGTTACATTCTGGTAGAAGTCGGCAAGGCGTCGTACACTAAATACAGGGTGCGGCAGAAAATAATGCGAAAATGTTTAAACTTGAATATTGGGTTCATTCGAGTAGCTAGTGACTAATTTCTGTTGAAAGTATATTTGTTTATGTTTACTTTCAAATGTTGATCCGAGAGATTGTAATTGTTTTATTTCAAATTTCGAAAAATGTACGCAAAAGAAGTGATTACTAGTTTGTTGCTCGCCCAGAAGACTCCGAATGAGATTACTATGGTGGTAGGATGTCTTTTGGCTACAATTTATCGCCTTAAAACGTCTCTGCAGGATGGGTCTAAGCAGCGGAAGCCGGGAAGTGTACGTCCATGCTTTGCACATATGCCAAACGAGATCAAATCGGCTTGTGGAAAGATTGCTCGCAACCTGGTTCCATCGTTCCATCAAAAACATTGTCAAGGAAGTCAAAATTTCTGAGAAATCCATGCGAGATCCATCAAAGAAGACTTGCATGTACCTTCCAGAGATTGAGTGAAACGCCACTTGATTACGCACTGGGTATAAGAACTACGAGTGACTCGTTCAAAAAGATTGCTTTCTTTGTTGAAGAAGGAAAAAAAATATAATCCTGTTCTCCGACGCGAAAAGCCTTTCAGCATCGATGCTGACGCCAACGGCCGCACGGACCGGTTCATTTCTCCGAAAAAAATTGTGGATGTTCTGGAAAAAATGATGTTTAAATTCCAAACCAATCCGGCTGATGTCATGATGTTTGGCTTGGTGGCCACAACGGTTTGAAACTACCGCCTGTTTTATGTTGGGTTTAAAATCTATACCGAATTATTTATCGGTATTTTAAAGGACCAAGTGCTTCTCTCTCACACGTTCAATCGACCAACAATTGCTGAAGAACAAAATGAAATTTTGGGCGAAAGATCTGTGGCCCCCTAGCAGTCCGGATCTTTATCCGCTAGGTTATACGATTGGGGCGTATGTTGAAGCACGAGCCTGCAAACCATCGCACCATTGTGTGAAGACCCTAACGTCAACCCTAACATGCACATGGCCGTCGATGTCGGAGGACTAGGTTCGAAAGGGGTGTTTTAGCTCCGGCGTCGTCTTGAAAATATTAGTAATAAAATAGAGCATACATTTAGTAAATTTCTTTGAAAGGGTCTTATAATGATAACCGAGCTCGAACATGTAGATATTAGAGCAGTTCAAATGGGATTTGAAATAAATAGAACCAATTTTCGCATTATTTTCTGTTGCACCCTCTACGTAAGCAGTTCATGGGGGGGGGTCTGCCATTTTCTTCTTCTTTTCTGCTTATTTTCTTTCTTTCTATAGGAGGCTAAACCGTGATGAACTTACTTTAAGATAAAAAAAAATCACGTTAATAAAGTAATTAAAAAAGGGTAGAACTGACTGACTATTAAAAAGCTCTTTATTCAATAAATTCAATCGAATTATACTTCGCCTCCTATAGCTCCGATCCACGCCTGGTAGCTTGCACCCTGTTGGTCATTTAGCAAACCGTATAGGAGAGTACGAACCTACTATGTAGCTTCCAAATTTACACAACTTTATTCCATCTACGGTACTAGAGGGGTTCCAATTAAACCCAGTTCGTACAATCCTACCAGTACAGGATTATACATCATCCCGAAGCAAAACCATGCCGATTAACCACCTTTGTCCTTTCAAAGTTTAATTAGAAACTCGTTTATTTTTTTTTTCAATGTTAAATCATTTAAATTCGGTCTTTTCCATTCAAATTAGGTCCTTTCCATTCAATTGTATAAAATAAAACAGTTATCATTGAGAAATTATTAAAGAGCATTTTTATCCACGCTCCCCACGTAGTCTATAATATAAACCGAATTCAGTCACAGGAAATCGAATGAACTCCTCGACGAACAAATTCATTTGTAGAAATGGGCCTTTCTTGTCTTCTCAAGAAAATGGAAAAGAAATAATATCAATGACAATATCATAGATAAGTCGTACAAACAGAATAAATTGGAATTAAAATAGGAAGCCTGTTAAATAGAATTTGTTAAGGAATATGTGGTGAAACTCCCAAATAGCACACATGTGATTATAACAATTGATGAAACACAATCTTAAATACCTAAGTAACTATTGAACATCGGAATTCCGAAAGAGCTAACTTACTTAATTACCTGTTATCTATTATTTCTAACATGAAAAAACTACATGAATAAAATATGTTTTATCAATCCTCAACAAAAATCAAGATGTGCCTCGATCCAGTCTACGAAAAATATGAAGTAAATTAGCATTTAGCAGCATAACAAGAAATATTTATCGTTTCAAAATTCCGTCGAAATTTGAAGAATAATTCAACAACTGGACAACGAAGAGATAATTAAGAAAAATATTACCATTGCTAGGTGAATTACCTATCTTCATATTTTTTAAACAAATCCTATCTTTTCTGGTTGCGTGCAAGAGACAGATGATCAAACGTCAGCAAGCCTTATTTTGGTTGCTACGCATTCACCCCATTCACCCATTTGTACAAAAAGAAAATCAGCAAAAACGTCGATTTGGCTCTTGGGAAAGGTTCACAGTTTGGCTGATAATCGCCAGTACTTAAATTCCAAATTTAGTGTCATTAAATTTATAATAATTTGTTGAAAAGCGCAGTGACATACATTTCCATATTATTCAACCGCATAGTGAAATATCCAATCAAGGGAAACAAAGCAGATTCCAGACTTATATGTTGCGAAGGCAGGGCAGAAAACCAATATTCTGCAGCTCCAGAAAGAAAAATATCGATCAGCTACAGATTGAAGGCCTATCAACTGCATAACATCTTTGAGGTATGTGGAAAAGATAAAAAAAATATGTGTTCGTGAAATATATTTACGTCTGGATTTCAATGGTTCAGAAATCGATAAACAGCTATCTACTTCTTGCTACCAAGTTTACTCAATGTTTAAATAAAAGATAAGAGCAACGAGAAGCGCAATTCAGTCAACAAGAAGCTTTTCATCCAGATCACTGATACATTGAGTTACTGTTCATAGTTGCCAGGCTAAACTATCTCGCATCAAATTAAAGGTCGAACGCTTCAAGATTTACATCTTGCAATTTTGTTTAATTGCATCAACCAAGATGGAAGAGTAGTTAATACCGAAAACCCGTCGGAATGAACAGACGGAAGAACAGGGAAATAGAAAAAAAATCCTTCACGACGGCGATCGAACCAGCAGACCAGCGAGTTCACCTACGACGGCTTGCAACAGAAAGCAAACCAGTTTGGTTCGGCCGGCTCCATATATCGAACTCTAAATACAGTAGTGAGAGGCTCGAACACCGGAGACGAGAGTTTTGTTTACGTTGCTGCATCTTGTTCGCTCCTACGCGGCTACGATATAACGAAGCCATGTGCTAATAAACACTATCTCTGTTCTATGAACGCCCATGCGCCGTTCGGAATGAATGGCCACATCTAAGCAGAATGTTCATCGGTCTGTCAAAATCAGATGTTTGATACCGTTAGATGTGCGTGGATAGTATGTGTGTGGCAGAAGTGGGTGGTTTGTGTACGAACATATTATAATCATTCATCAGGCGCGTATTATGTAGTAGCATCTTCGTCCTATATGCTAAAGCGTTAAAATATTACAAACAATAAATATACCCGAATTCTGGGCCACACCACACACGGGCTCCAGAAGAAACTGCGGTCAAAAAAGATTCACCACCGCACCAAATGTGTCATGTACAAAACGCTGAAAAGACCAGTAGTCCATATGTAGTGACTAGTGACTCACTTGACAGGATGCGCATGCTCGATGCTATGTTAGTGGATATAGGGAACCTATATAAATATGACACACGACTGATCAACAGTGACAAGCGGTGCGAAAGCGATTGTTACACAAATCAGTAGATCATGCTTTAAGTCTTATGTACACTCTCGTGCTGATAACACGCGGCTACCACAGTCCTCTACGGACATGAAACATGGATAATGCTCGAGGAGGACTTGCAAGCACTGGGAGTATTCGAGAGACGGGTGCTTAAGACCATTTTTGACGGTGTGCAAGAAGACGGTATGTGGCAACGATGAATGAACCACGAGCTTGCCCAACTCTACGGCGGTATCCAGAAGGTAGCTAAAGTCGGAAGTATGCAATGGGCAGGACAGCAACTGTTGTTGAATATCATAAATACCCCTCAGCAAGGGATTGTTGCGCTTGTCCGTCTAGAGGTGATCGTTCCGGTAAACATGGACCGGTCGATGTCAAGAAGTTGGTGGAATGAGAAATCGAAGCAGATATAGGAAAAACACCAATTGAGCACATTGAGATAGATTGTGAATGACGAACTAAACACTAAATTTCTAAAACTTAGAGTGAAATCAGTACTGATTCAGTTTCATCCCAAATTTTCGACCATTACTCTAGTTTTAATCTGGAGCAAAATAGAACAAACTCCCTGGCTTCCCCAGCAGTGTTCCATTCATGTTTTTCGATTTTTTTAATTCAATAATATCATTATGTTACTGCCAAGAAAGGCGCTGTAATTGCAAAGTGGATTGATCCGTAGATACAATTACGCATTCATACACCAAAACATTGAAAAATATTTGAATCTCGTGATTCATTAGTTGTTCAAATTTGCAAAAAATATAACTGAGCGTTATACCTTATACCAGTTTTGCGGCTAGGCAAGTAATGCCAAAAAATCTTCCGTTATCCTCTGGCCTGTTTTCATCAGTTCCTTCAACAACGATGCGGAAAACTTGATACGTCTACAACGCTGTTTGAAGGGTACGGCCTTGGAAGCGGTTAGAAGTCGATTGCTGTGTCCTGCAGTCCCACATGTCATCGCTACGTTGGAGACCTTGTATGGAAAGCCGGAAAATCTTATTTTCATGTTGGTAAAAAAGGCTCGTGAGATGCCGGCACCGAAATCGGATAAACTGGACACGCTGATTGGCTTCGGCATGGCGGTCCAAAATCTATGTGATCACGTAGAAATGGGACAACAAGAAGCACATCTCAACAACCCTTCTTTTTGTACGGGCTAGTTGACAAGCTTCCAGCAAACTTAAAGTTGGATTGAGCGCTGTTTAAACAGGAAGCACCGGTAACAAACCTACGAACTTTTGCACGGTTTATGTCGGAACTTGTGACTGCCGCGGCGGACGTGACTCTACACATAGAACCAAGTGCAATGCAGAGGGCAAAGTTCCTACCCAGAGAAAAGATTTGTTGGGAGCACACGCCGCATCAAAAAACATCAACGATGCGACGAAGGTGAGCGGAGCACAATGACACTCAGGACGGTCGGAAAACTTTATTGTGTGTCTAGTGTGCAAGGATCCAAGACATAAGGTCAGGGAATGCAAACAATTTGTTGATATGACGATAAATAAGCGGTGGAAACCAATCAAACTTATTCGCTTTATCGAACTTGAATCGGCGCTCATGGAAAACGACCATGCAAGTCTAAAAATTTGTGTGATATAGAAGGGTGTCAAGCAAAACATCATACTCTTCTACACTCACTCGAACCCGTTCAGAAGTATCAGAACCTATTCGTGGAATTACGAATCACCATTACGTAGCTCTTTCCAGTCTATTTCGTATTCTTCCAGTAACACTATTCGCTAACAATCGTTCTATCGTGGTATACACTTTTTCGATGATGGATCGTCGCGAACACTGATTGAGGAGGATGTCATCAACCGACTAGAGGTAGACGGAGAACCTAGCCCATTATGCCTTCAATGGACGGTGAATTTCAAGAGATTTGAGAAGAACTCGAGGAAGGTTAGCCGGGAGATAGCCGGAGGCAGCAAGAATCACCGATACCAGATACTGTTCGATGCACAAACCGTGAACCGACTGGATCTGCCTCGGCTGTCCATGCGCTATGCAGAGATGGTGGCGAAGTATCCCTATTTGGAAGGATTGCCTATCGAGGATTATGCAAATGCCGTTCCGAAAATACTGATCGGCAATGGCCATTCGCATCTAGTAGCTAGTTTGAAGATAAGAGAAGGGAACCCACAAGAATCAATTGCCGCCAAATCCCGTCTAGGATGGACCATATATGGATCGGTATCCGGAGCAGGCGCGAGAGCTCTTATCGGCGAAATACACCTGCGCATTGCGCGGATTCGTCGGCAGGAGAAAAGAGTTGGACGACGATTCAACACACGCCGACTCGAAGATGCCACGGTGAAACGGTCCTTCGTTGAAGAACTGGAGACGCGTACTGCAGATATTCTGGCAACGTGGAAGACCAATGGACCGCCATCAAGAATGCCTTCATCGCCACCAGCGAGAACAATCTGGGCGAACCGCGCACCCAGAGAAAACAATGGATCACCGATGAGACCTGGAGGAAGATAGAGGAGCGAAGAGAAGCCAAAGCCGCGATAGAGCGATCGAAAACCAGTGGAGCCAAAGTCCTAGCCCGTCAACGATACGCGACTCTTGAGAAGGAAGTAAAACGCTCATGTCGACGGGACAAGCGAGCGTGGGTAGACTCTCTGGCCGACGAAGGAGAGAGAGCTGCCGCAACCGGGGACATTCGCCTCCTCTAAGATATCTCACGACGCTTAAGCGGGACGAAGATGAATGCAACGATGCCTGTGAAAGACGCGAATGATCAGTTATTGCCCAACCCAACTGACCAGCTGAAACGCTGGTTCGAGCACTTCGAACAACTTTTTCAAGTGCCAGGCCATCACCACCTCGGCAAGATCTGCCTAGGATCCGACGTATTACACGCGTCAATACCGAAGCTCCATCACTGCTAGAGATTCAAACAGCCATCCAAAGCATGAAATCGAATAAAGCCCCAGGGGTCGACCGCATATCAGCCGAGATGCTCAAAGCTGACCCCATGACATCCGCTCAACTACTGCATCGTTTATTTCGTAATATCTGGGACACCGCAACATTCCCGGTCGACTGGATGCAAGGTATCTTAGTGAAGGTGCCCAAAAAGGGTGACCTGACTGTATGCGATAACTGGCGAGGCATTATGTTGCTGTGTACCGTTCTCAAAGTTCTGTGCAAAATTATCCTAGCCCGGATTCAGGAGAAGATCGATGCGACTCTCCGGCAGCAGCAAGCCGGATTCCGTGCCGGAAGATCCTGTGTGGACCATATTGTCACGCTCCGCATCATCCTGGAGCAGGTCAACGAATTCCAAGAGTCCCTTTACTTGATATCCATTGACTACGAAAAAGCTTTCGACCGTCTCAATCACGAGAATATGTGGGGCGCCCTGAGACGCAAGGAGGTTCCTGAGAAAATTATCGGCCTCATCAAAGCACAGTACGAGGCCTTTTCGTGTAGAGTGCTGCACAATGGGGTCCTGTCCGACCCTATCCGGGTCGTAGCCGGTGTGAGGCAAGGATGTATTCTAACACCGTTACTGTTCCTCATCGTAATCGATGAGATTCTGGTAGATGCAATTGACCGTGAACCAAACCGCGGGCTGTTATGGCAGCCTATAACCATGGAGCACCTAAACGACTTCGAATTGGCGGATGACGTTGCAATTATCGCGCAACGGCGCTCTTATTTGCAGAGTAAGCTCAACGACCTTGCCGAGCGCTCCTCCTCGGCAGATTTAGTCATCAACGTCAACAAAACCAAATCGTTGGATGTAAACACGGTGACTCCTTCCAGTTTCACAGTAGCCGGGCAACCAGTGGAGAATGTTGAAAGCTTCCAATATCTTGGTAGCCAAATGGCGTCAGACGGCGGTACCAAGATCGACATAGGCGCACGGATCAAGAAAGCAAGGGCTGCCTTTGTGAGTTTAAGAAATATCTGGAAAAACAGGCAGATAAGTGAACGCACCAAAATACGAATTTTCAACTCTAACGTGAAATCTGTGCTGTTATACGCTAGCGAAACATGGTGTGTATCAGTGGAGTCAACGGCTGCAGGTGTTCATCAACAGATGCCTGCAATATATAATTCGGGCCTGGTGGCCTCACAACTGGATCTCAAACAACGAGCTCCATCGTCGTTGTCACCAGAGGCCGATAGCAACAGAAATTTGGGATCGGAAGTGGGGCTGGGTCGGCCACACTCTACGTAGGGGCGGAAACGAAATCTGCAAACAAGCATTAGACTGGAACCCAGCGGGACATCGCAGCAGAGGCAGACCCAGAGGCTCATGGCGGCGAAGCCTCAATAAAGAAATAAAAGAAGTCTACCGAAATCTAACCTGGCAACAGGTTGAAGCGATAGCCGGGCAACGCTCAGGATGGAGATCTTTCAAGTCGGCCCTTTGCACCACCGGAGGTGTACAGGATCCATAAGTAAGTAAATAAGTAACCGTTTATGGCGTACCACGGGGTATGTTCTGCGGTTTCTGAATAATTTAAGAAGATACGTACGAGGCGAACAGTTACAATATGGGGCTTTGACACGTGAGGAGCTGGCTGATACTGAAGTTAATATTTGGCGGCAAGTTCAAAAAGAAGCGTACGCGGAGGAAATTCGTACTATTGAGGTGGCACATCAGAGCTCACCAGTTGTTTTACCGCAGAGGTAATACTAGTAGCAATTTGTATCAGCCTTCGTAGATGCTGCCGGAGTGTTGCGGTCGGAGAGCCACATTCCTAAGTCGTCTATTGTATCGTACGATACCAGGTGTCCTATCATTCTTCTCAAGAATAATTGGGCTACGATGCTGCTGGTGGAATGGTATCATCGAAAGTTTTTGCATGCAAACGGAGAGACCGTTCTGAACGACATGCGGCAGCGGTGGGTCGCTTTGATCATCCGCGCCGTGCAATTAGAAGTGGTTCACTCGCTCAGTACGGAGTCTCGTCATCCGCCGTTTTGTTGCGCGAAGAGGAGCTCCGGTGGAATTTCACAGCGACAATGGCACTAACTTTGTCGGTGCCAGTAATGATCTACGAAGAGAGCTGACCAATGTTAATGTTGAGCTTGCAGAGACGTTCACCAACTCTACTACGAGATGGTGCTTCATTCCACCGTCGGCGCAGCACATGGGCGGAGTATGGGAGAGACTATTAAAACAGCCTTGCAGGCTATCTATACTACTAGGATCCCAGAGGAGGAAATTTTCGGGAGTCTTATTGTGGAGGCAGAATCGATCGTGAATTCTAGACCTCTGACCTTTGTTCCGATGGATATAAACCAAGAGGAAGCACTAACTCCATACCACTTCCTCTTGCTCAGTTCAAGGGGAGTAACGCAACCGGTGAAATCTTTAGCGGAACCAGGACAAGTCTGTAAAAGCAGCTGGAATTTATGCCGTATCATGGTCGTTTTGGAGAGATGGATCTAAATGATTCTAAGAAGTTAAACCAGTGGACGTAGGAGACTTGGTTATAGTTGTAACCAAGTGGCACGCAATGGATGGATCAGAGGACGCATTATTGAAGTTATTCGATGACGAGACGGAAGAATACGGCAGGCGGTTGTGCAGACTTCAAAGGGAGTGATCCGTCGGCCGATTGCAAAGTTGGCTGTATTGGATGTAATGAATAGTAACGTTGCCCAGAAGAAGTCAGGGACAAGTTACGAATCGGGGAATGTTGGGAACCGCTTTTGAATATCTTGAATACTCATTGGCTAGCGATTGTTGCGTTTGTCCGTCTAGAGTTGATCGTTTCGGTAAACATGCACCGGTCGATGTCAAGAAGTTGGTGGAATGAAAAAGTTAGTTTAGTTAGTTAGTTAGTTTAGTTTTGATACATAATATTTGTGAGGGCCCGAGGCCACGGCCCCCCGCTTGCCACCCCTTTATATCTGGCCATGACAACAACTAACGGAATTTGCTCAAAGGAGGTCCGAACCACCTGAACAATACGTCCCCAAGAGCAACCCTGCAAAGATGGTGTTCACTCCCGATTCGGCAGGTACGAGACGGCATGGAGCGCAGCGAGCGAGGTGGGTAGACCAGGTACAAAACCACTTGGCGAGCGTAAGGGGTATTCGAGGATGGAGAGATGCGGCCTCGAACCGTGTATTGTGACGTCAAATTGTTGATTCAGTGTTATCTGTTTAGGTTAATAATAATTAAATAAATTAAATGAACTCATAGCTTAGTGAGCATCAAGCATTTCCTCAGTTATTGCCTACGAGATTTTTAACCATACTTGAATTCGAAGAGGAAAAAATCTTCACGATTTATTGGTATAAATAGTGGTATAATTGAATTTTCCACTAATAGAACTACAAATCTTGATAAGCCGAAATAGTAAGAAAAATTCCACTCAAATAAATACCAATGTTCATCAATTAGCATTACCATAATTCAGATCTGAGGTCAGCATAAAGCTAGACCGGTTCCTCGCCCACACATATGTATGTATTTTGCCCACTTTGATGCAGAGGCACGAAACATTACGAAAATTCACTTTCCCTTTCGATTTCGGCAAAGTCGTCTGCTACTACTGCTAGCCGTTGCTACTGTTTTACTAACCGAAATCTCAGCTGACTTCGTGCATATTATGTATACGCATGGTGATCATACGTAGCAGTTATCTATCTGTGCATGTATAGTGTACCTTTCCCACAAAACAGCACATCGTCTCAACTTGACATTGAGCCATGGTTGTCCACGACAATGTGAGAAGTAGGCTGGCTCATAACATTTAAGTACATCGCATTTTTAAACCTCAAGTAAAAACAACTAAGCGCCTGTTATATAACGAGTTCCTACGAGGCATATTTCGAACTAATTTTTGTAGAATCTTTATTAACGTGCATTTAGTCAATCTCAATAGTAACACCTCACTTGAGTCGTACTTTGTCAATTAGTCGAGTCAAATAGATCAGCGGTTCTCAACGTGGGGTACATGTACCCCTGGGGGTACCTTCGCTGGCCCCAGGGGGTACCTCGGAAAAAAGTGCGTAATGGCGGATGTATTACAATTATTATTCAATCTTATTAATTAAGTATTGACAATTGGATATTTTATTTATTTCAAAACTTGTTTTTTTTTTTTAATCTTCTGCTGTCGAAACTAAAATCTAGAGTCTAAAGGTTCTAAAGCCACCATTTGAGAGGCATGAAGGCTTTTTTTTTGTTTCGATAAAGTCAGTTGCTTTATTGCACAAGGATTGGTAGTCTCTTTCTACGCTTCTCAGATGTCTCCTTGCAAGCTGCTTGGAAGCCTCTTTTTAAAAGACCTCCTTCCAAATGACTCGGAAACCACCTTTTCAGAGAATTGGAAGCCTTTTTTTCAAGTGGCTCGACACCCTCTGTTGCGACGGATTTTTTCTGGCTCGAAAGAAACAGTTTTGACAGCAGTGTCCATTTCACACAGCTCCAAAGCTGAAATTTATTATGCAATTATGAATAATTATTAAACTTATTATCTATATAAAATACACTTACAATACACACAAACTTACAAACTAGTTTCTCTTTAATCCACGAGCCACAGTCTCTGTCGCCGCTCTAAACTATTCTAATTAAATCCTCTTGCATCTCTTGCCTGGAAGTATGTGCATTCATTTAATAAACTGTGTTGCCAGTTTCACAAAATATCAAACTTCACTCAACACCCTCCTTTCGAGAGGATTGGAGGACTCCATGCAAGAGGCCTGGAAGCCTCTTTCAAGAGACCTGGAAGCCTCCTTTCAAGAGGCCTGGAAGCCTCCTTTCAAGAGGCCTGGAAGCCTTCTTTCAAGTGGCCTGGAAGCCTCCTTTCAAGATGCCTGGAAGCCTCCTTTCAAGAGGCCCGGAAGCCTCCTTTCAATAGGCCCGGAAGCCTCCTTTCAAGAGGCCCGGAAGCCTCCTTTCAAGAGGCCCGGAAGCCTCCTTTCAAGAGGCCCGGAAGCCTCCTTTCAAGAGGCCCGGAAGCCTCCTTTCAAGAGGTCCGGAAGCCTCCTTTCAAGAGGCCCGGAAGCCTCCTTTCAAGAGGCCCGGAAGCCTCCTTTCAAGAGGCCCGGAAGCCTCCTTTCAAGAGGCCCGGAAGCCTCCTTTCATAAGGCCTGGAAGCCTCCTTTCGAAAGGCCCGGAAGCCTTTTTTCAAGAAGCCCGGAAGCCTCCTTTCAAGAGGCCCGGAAGCTTCCTTTGAAGAGCTATCAATAGCCATAAAAATCCTGTAGGAAGCTGTTAGCCTCCCTTCCAAGCAGCTCGAAAGCCTTCTTTTAAGAGGCCTCTTTTCAAGTGGTTCGGAACCTTCCTTTAGAATGCTTGATGTACAAAACTAAATTTGTATTGAGAAGTTTCACGGAATAATGAAAACTTGAGCCAACTTCATGGAGCCATATATCCCGTTAGTTTTAAGGTCTATTTTTCATGTCTTTATAAGTTACGTTTATTTTCATTCACAGAAAAAAGGGGGTACCTCAATTAATGCAAAGGTCCAAGGGGTACCTCTCAAGAAAAAGGTTGAGAACCGCTGAAATAGATGATGGCCTGACTATTGACGTCGAAATACGCATCTGTAAAGTTATAATTATGCAGTGGTATTAAATGGAATGATACTAACACATCTTATTCTACTAAACAATTCTAAAAAAACGATTACCCTTTTCGGTTTTGATGATTGTCACTGAAATCAATCCCTGATTGAAGTCATACAACCAAATAATCTGGGGGCCTGGGGCTTTCCTTAGCCGTACGGTAAGATGCGCAGATACAAAGCAAGATCTTGCTGAAGGTGGCTGAGTTCGATTCCCGGCCTGGTCCAGAAAATTTTCGGGTTGGAAATTTTCCCGACTTCCCTGGGCATATAAGTATCGTTGTGTTAGAACAAATGCAAAAATGGTAATTTGGCTAAGAAACCTCGCAATGAAAAGAAGAAGTAGAAGAACCAAATAAACTTTCAGCTTAAAAACGTAATTCGCGCCTGAAACGCAAAACAAAAGGTTGCCTTGAGATAAATCAGATAAGCTGAGATAAGTGGGAATTATTTTTTACATACATATGTGGATTAGTCTAATCTGGATCAAGCTTGCCACCAATTTTGTGAACATCGTCTTGCTTTCATTCTGGCCAATCCAATTTTGAACTGTTTGGTGTAGTGAATCGTGAATTGAAGCCAAATTGATCAGTAAGTCACAACTATAAACAGTGAGGAGGTTTATCAGTTGGAGAAACGATATCATACATTGCCATATTTCAATCATCTCAAAATTTATTAGTGTCCTCAATCTTATAATACACTATTCTATGATTCATCGAGTTAGCAACATTTTAATGCGCTGAATATATCCACATCCGAAAATAGCCAACCACACTTGGCATTGCATCAATTGGTTCACGCTCGTCAGTTAACCAATTAGCACCGAAAAATAATCTTCCCTTCAAAACAACAATTTTCATCGTAAATTTTCTCTTCTCGTTTGTAGATCCATTCGATCGCTGACTGCCGATTATGCGCCTGGATGAGCTGGTAGCGTGGTACCAGAAAAAGATCGGCACATACGACAAGCAGCAATGGGAGAAAACGATCGAGCAGAAAATTCTCGCCGGAATCAACCACCTCCCACTTAAGAACACCAAACTCAAAACCGAACTCATCGATGTGGATTTGGTGCGCGGTTCGACCTTTCCCAAAGCCAAGTCCAAACTCTCCATCCTCACTGTGATTTATCTTGCCGCCCTACGACTTATCCTGCTGCCAATCTACGCAAAATGGTGGGTTCAACAAACTTCGCCGACGGTATTCGTGCTATTGCTTGCCCTCTACATGCTGCAAATGGTCAACCTCGGGATCTACAGCTACAATGTGAACAAAACTGGCCCCGATCAGGAGGAGCACATTGTCACGATGTCGGATTTTCTGATCCCGATGGCGCTGAGTCTGCTGCTCAGCGTAATCCACTCGCAGATTGTTGCCACCGCTTCGCACAACAACAGTATCTGCCTGAAGATGAAGAAATGCCGCTCGCATTCCACGCTGAAAAAACGCGAACGAATACGACGGAAACGGCGTGCTCGAGCTCCCCAGCCTGGATCGGGAGAGTCAGTTACCGGCACCAATTCCGGCGGCAGGCCTTCCAATGAGGATCCCGATCAATCAACGAAGGTCAAGGGTTTGTACGCTGGTGCGTCGAGATCGCCGTCGGGCTCTCCGGCGCGAACCGCTAAGAAGCAAGGGGCCTGTAGCACCAGTAGCAGTACCAGCAGTGAAGCCATGAGCAATCAACTGATGGGTGGGAAATTGGACAACGGGCCGACAGGCGTGGTTAGAAAGGAAATAAAGAAGGTAGACCTGGTGGACAGTTCGCCGAAGCAGGCGACCAAAAACAATGATGCTGTGACTACGAAAGACGTTTTACGTGATGAGAATGGTTTGGAAGAAAGTTTTAGCAATATGCAGGCGGACTTGGAAGATGATTCGGTTTTCCTTGTTTCAGGGTAAGTCTCCGAAATTCTACAAATGTTATTACTTAGTTATAACTGAATTCACCTACGTATAACTATGTTGGTTGGTTATTTTATCTGCCGATGTTTGCATTTTTGTACGCTTGCTGCATTTTGTACGTTTGCTGCGTTCACCATTTTATAACACGCCGCCTAAAGTTGAACGCAGATTTTTCCGCATAAACACTCCAAAATTTCAAGTGTCTGCATCTTTTAACGTTCATGCATCATGGTCGTACAGATCCGTTGCGCGCTGGACAAATCAACGATATGTACACTGCCGTGAATCGCAAGTCAGTCCCATCTGCATTTCAATCAATTTTGAGTTAGAATCGCGATTCACTTTCTTTTTGTACATATATTTAGCTATGCTAGTCAGAACAGGAAGTTTGTTCTAGAAAATTGAAAACCCATTCCAAGTCGGATTGTTCCATAACGAAAAGTAACCGCAAGTCAGTCCCATTAGTAATTATTTCAGGACTTCCTTGTGGGAATTCCTCCTGAAATGCATGTGGGACTGTGGGAGTTCCTCCGGGAGCTCCTGCTGGAGTTTAACCAAGAGTTCCTCCGAGAATCCCTCCAGAAACTTCACAGGGAATTCCTGGAGGATATTAAGCAGAAATTTCACGGGAAAGGGGTTTTTGGAAGTTTCTCTAGAAATTCAACTCCGGATATTCCACCGGCTATTTCTCTGAAAATTCCCCCGGAGTTCCACCAGTAGTTCCTCCGGGAATTCATTCAGGCTTTCTTTCAGGAATTCATTTAGGCTTTCTTTAGGAATTTATCTACAAATTCCTCCAGAAGTTCCCCGGAGAATTTCTCTGGGAGTTCCTTCGGGAGGTCCTTTAAGAATTCTTACGGAAGTTCATTTGGGAGTTCATCCAGGAGTTCTTACGAGAGTTCCTCCAGGATTTCCTCCGGAAATTCTTCCTGTAGTTCTTCAAGAAATTCCTCCAGAAGTTCCACCGGCAGTTCCTCCGAGAATTTCTCTGATTTCTCCGGGAATTCCTCCATAAATTACTCTTGGAGTTTCCCGGGAGTTCCTTCTCAGAGGTACACCCGGAGGAACTGCCGGTGAAACTCCTGGAGGAATTCCCGCAGGAGCTCTCGGAAGAATTCTCGAAGGAACTTCCGGAGGAATTTCAGAAGAAACTCCCGGGAGAATTTTAAAACGAACCCCCGGAAGAAATGCCAGTGAAATTATCAGAAGAGTTCTTGGAGAATTCATCTTATGGGCAAGTCTCGTCTAGCTGAAACCTTTGTAGGGGTATTTAGCAGGACCATCATCATCATCAGAGAACCTCCCAGAGAATTCCCTGGGGAGCCCCCAGAGAAGTTACCGGAGGAGCTTCTGGAGAAATTTCTTTCCTGAAGAAGCCTAAATAAATTCTAAAAAGAAAGCCTGAATGAATTCCCGGAGGCAATTGTGGAGAATTTCCCGGAAGAATTTTCAGAGGAACCTCCGTAGGAACTGCCGATATAACTACCGGAATAAATCTCGAAGGAAATCCTGGAGTAATTCTTGGAGGAACTGCTGGAGTTCCTCCTGGAAGAATTCCCGCAGGAATTTTCGGAGAAACTCATGGAGGATCTTCCAGTGGAAAACTTCCACCGGAATTCTTTCAGGATTTCTTTGGGAATTAATCTAGGAATTCCTTCAAAAATTCCATTGTTGATTTCATTTTCGGTATAATTTCTGCAGAATTATTTTAAAATTTTCACAAGAAATTATTCTAAACTTTCAGGGTAAATTTTATGGAATTTACACAAGAAATTCGAAGATTCTTCGCAAAATTTTCAGGAATGTTTACTGACAATTCTGCGGAATTTCCACGGCGCAATTTTTCAGAAATTTTTATGAGAAACAGCACGAAAGAATAATTTGAAGAATACCCTGCAGAAATTATTAAGGAGTTCGTAGAGGATTTTTTGGAGTAAAAATGGTGGAATTTTCGGCTTCGAATTCCCGACGAATTTTATGGTGGAATTCCTGAAGACATTGCCGAAGAAGTTGCTGGAGGCTGACAGAATTCCGGGTAGTATGACTGGAGCAATTGTCGGAGGCATTCCTGGAGAAAGCTTGAATATTGTTTTTTCTGCCTATTTTATAATGAATATTATTTCATAGTATTTCCCCGGAAATTCTTCCAGGTATTTTTTCCGTGAATTTCTTCAGGTACTTCTCCAGGAACTCCTTCAGAAATGTCTCCGGAAATTTTTCCGTGGAATTGTCCTAGAATTCTTTCCGGTTCTCCAGAATTCCATTCGGAAATTAATTTGAGAGTTCCTCCGGGATATCTTTCAAGAGTTCTTCCAAGAATTTCTTCAGAACAAACCACCGGAATTTCATCCGGTAATTTCTTCAGCAATTCATCTGGGAATATTTTCAGGATATCATCTGGGAATTTCTGCATTAATTCCTCCTGGTATTTTTCCGGGAATTACTTCAGATATTTCTTATTGCGAGAAGATTGAAAAATTCGAACCGGGGTCCGACGGTCGACTGTCGGAAAGCTGTTCCGCAAACGTCAAATCACTTGTTCCACGGTAAAAATTTTTGGTTCATTTCTTCGGGGTGAATGTTGATTATTAAATTCAACGGAAATATGCAACTTCAAACGAGTGTTACATGCCGCTATATTTTTTAAACAAGTTTAATGATACTTTGAAGGCATTTTGTCAAATATTTATGTGATTTTGAAACATTTTAGATTTCTCGAATATTCTTGATATCAAGAAATGTCAAGACTTTTCGTACAGTGCATGCCATTTTGAAGTTTCCGACACTCAGTCTGCTTCTTCTTCTTTGCTCCGCAAAATTAGAATTTTTCTCTTTTCTCGCAATAGGAAATTCCTTCAGGAACTTCTCCAAGATTTTTTCCAGACTTCCTTGTGGGAATTCCTCCTGAAATAGTTGTGGGAGCTCCTCCAAGAGTTTTACCAAGAGTTCTTCCGGGAATCCCTCCAGAAACTTCACAGGGAATTCGAAGATTCTTCGCAAAATTTTCAGGAATGTTTACTGACAATTCTGCGGAATTTCCACGGTGCAATTTTTCAGAAATTTTAAAGAGAAACAGCACGAAAGAATAATTTGAAGAATACCCTGCAGAAATTATTAAGGAGTTCGTAGAGGATTTTTTGGAGTAAAAATGGTGGAATTTTCGGCTTCGAATTCCCGACGAATTTTATGGTGGAATTCCTGAAGACATTGCCGAAGAAGTTGCTGGAGGCTGACAGAATTCCGGGTAGAATGACTGGAGCAATTGTCGGAGGCATTCCTGGAGAAAGCTTGAATATTGTTTTTTCTGCCTATTTTATAATGAATATTATTTTAGTGTTTGCTTAGAAATTCAGATGTATGGTTCTAGTTTTCTACAACTTATGGAAAAATGCAGGACTTTTATAATAATTATTTTAGCCGATTATAGCCGAAGAATATAAACATTCTGAATACTAAGTTCGTTAATAATTTTCTCACTTTCTTCAAAAATATCTGATGAGCAATAAATCATGCATTTTTAAATCAATTATTGTTTTAATCATTACTGTGTTTCAATAAACGCACAACACGAATGTTGCATTGTGGGCGTGAATGCGACACGTTCATTGGCGTTGCGTTTTATATAATAGTACAAAACGCTGACTTCAACGCCCAGCGTAACGCGCTATTGTGATCCAGCCTTGCTTGTGGGTTGTTCCAGCCAGCCTGTTGGTTGTGGATTTTAAAGTTTTTGGAACTTAGAAGGAATATTGGAACTGCCAAGCACTAATATTCATGTGTTTTTATAAAACTACGATTCAGAAGACCTAAAAAAGTCCCCCCCCCCTCCTGCTCGTAAAAATCTTATATAAGCCTGAAATGACAAAAGGCAGGAAAATCGCGAGAAACAGATTTTAATGGAAGAATCCACATTTGACGTAGATGGGGACACAAACGGATATAAACCGAACTCTTTTTGCTATTCCTTGTTTTCTTTCAATTATGATTCAGAATTTTCTTTTTTTTTTGTCTGTACTGCATAAGAAGTTTGGAGGTAGCAGAGAAAGAAGCAAGACTTAATTTATTTTTCTTGGTTCTTGCATTTGATTTTTGATTCTTGCCAAAATTACTATATTTTTTGTTATTTGTTCTTCTTTCTGCCTTCTTCCTTCGTTAATCTTATTTCATCCGTCTTACTTTTTCCTTCTTTCAACTCTTCTTTCTTCATACTTCCATTTTCTTTTTTCTTTCATCCTCCTTCCTTTTTCTTTTATCCTTTTTCATGTCTTCATTTTTCGTGTCTCTATCTTCTATCGTCTATCCATGGGGCCCTCCTTAGCCGAGCGATGACAAGGCTATATGCAAGGCGACAAAGCAAGACCATGCTGAGGGTGGCTGGGTTCGATTCCCGGTACCGGTCTAGGCAATTTTCGGATTGGAAATTGTCTCGACTTCCCTGGGCATAAAAGTATCATCGTGTTAGCCTCATGATATACGAATGCAAAAATGGTAACTTGGCTTAGAAACCTCGCAGTTAATAACTGTGGAAGTGCTTAATGAACACTAAGCTGCGAGGCGGCTCTGTCCCAGTGTGGGGATGTAATGCCGATAAGGAAAAAGAAAGAATCTTCTATCGTCTTTCTCCTTCCTTTTTTCTTCTTCTTTCTACCTTTCTCTTCTTTTTTTCCTTCTTCCTTCCTCTTTATTTCTTCTTACTTCTCCTTGTTCCCTCCGACATGAATCTTTCTTCCATCTACCTTCTTTTGTTTTCTTTCTACCTTCTATCTATATTATTTCTTCTTTCTTCTTTATTCTTTCTTTATCCTTCTTCATTCATATTTGTACTTACCACACAAGATACATACTTATGCAATGGCGGGCATAGAAAAGCTTTCAATTAATAACTGAGGAAATGCTAATACCCATTGAAGAGGAAGATCCTTTTTCATACTATATTTTTCCATCTTTCTTTTTATTTCTTCCTTCTACTTTCTTTATTCTTCCATCTTCCTTCTTTTTTTCTTCAACCTTCTTCTTTATTTCTTCTTCATTCTTCCTTTTTACCTCTCTTTTCTTGCTTCTTTCTCCTTGTTCCTCGTTCCTTCATTCTTCTCTCTTCCTTTTTTTCTTTCTCCTTCCTTGTTCCTTTTTCTTTCTTCCTTATACTTTTTCCTTCTTCTTCATTCTGTCTTCCTTATACCTTTTCCTTATTCTTCTTTCTTTCTCTTTTTTTCCTATTTGTTCTTCCTTATTTGTTCAATAAAACGCGCGAGAAAAATGCACGCCCGTACGCGCTGCTGTCACAGACTGGAATTTATGCTTTTAATACAAAATTATGGCTTTATTTTTTTTATTTCAAATGAATGCAACGGTTGTAAAACTTTGTTTTTCCCATTTCAAAATACCTTCCCTGTCATGTGATATGTTCTGTTCACCATCGTGGCTCGCGCATCCTCCATACTCACGTTTTAACTGTGCGTTGCAGAAGTTGATGAGAATTCGTTTCCAAGACCCTGGATCTAACAGTCCGAAAACAGACATCAATTCCAAAATGATAATTGTAGTCCACTAACTTTTCAGTACACCAGACTTTTTATAAATTATAATAATTCCTTTCTAATTTACTTGTTTTTAGCTACCACACTGAGGTAACATCTGCTCCAAAAGTCATTATTCATAAGACGGGGAGTTCCCTTACAAACGGCAGCACACTGTCGTCACTAGAGGCTCCACAACCAGGTTGCTCTTTACGTAGACGTAACGTCAACTGGAGTCCTCAGATACCTCTCAACAACACAAATGCAGCACCGGCCGCTAATCTAAGCGTCAATCAACCGGAGGCAACGGGTGATGACGATGGCTTCGAAAGCCTGAATGGGAAAAGCTCCGGTGGAGAGGACAGCTCGAACGCTGGCGGACCAACGGAAATATTCTACAACAGGAAACTACCCTACACCAATTCTTGGATCAATGGCATTGACAAGGATACTCGTTCCGATAGTGACACCGATACTCTGCGCAATACTCCTTCAACTAGTCAAGACCAGTATGGCAGCAATCTACCATCGGTAAACGCAACTCAGCAGAACAAACCGCGAAGGCACCTTTCATCCGAATCCGGTATTGAACTACAGCGGCACGATCGTAGCAAATCTCCTCGGTTGCTGCTGGACGATGATGCCCCTCATCGCGGCAGCCCATTGGATATCGACGGAGAATCGAAGGGCAGCGGTTTCGATGAGAAGTTAGAGTCCAGCGGTGATACCGACGAGGAAAACGATTTCGATCTCCATCAAACTGAGTCTAGTCATCATCACCATCATGTTCACCATGTTCATCATCACCTGCACCATCAGCATTTGTCAGAAGGTACGGATTCCTACAGTGGTATTGCTTTCACCAACACCGATAGTGAGTATTCGATTCTAACCGAAACTAATGGTTAACTACTTTATGTTGTACTTTTCCTGTTTCTACTCCAAAATCACCGAAAAAGCTGTCCTCACCTCATTTCACATTCACGTTTACGTTACTCGTTATGTCCTCAAGTAACTGTATTCTAACTACAAAGGCACTAACGCAATATTAAATCACTTTCCAAAGCTTATGTGCTGTTCAAAAGGTGTACGTGAGAAGGGTCGTTTGCTCGTGTCGGTGTCCGGTGGAGATTATTCGGAATATTGGTTTTTAATTTCAGCAAAATGAGAGTATTGGATAATTTATGTTTATATCACCCTCAGGTGAAGAGTGCAGTTATAGTTCAGATCTCAACCATACGGATGGTCAAAATGAACACTCAGATGACGATTATGATCTGGAAGACGCACCAACAATCATCCTCAATCCCCCCTGCGGTGCCATCGACAGAGGTAAGAAATATTATTCAATACAACATAGTTGTAGTGTAGATAGAATCAAGCAGTCATGAGCGACCAGCGCTTATTGAAAAAATATTGCACAGATCTCCAAGTAACAAGGTGTAATGCATAGCTCCATTTATGGAACTGCTATTCGGAAGCGAGTTCTGGAAAAAGAATCCCTCATGCTTATTGATGCTAATTTACCCATTAAACTAGGGGGAAAGACGGCTTTGGCAGGTTTTGTTCTATTATTGGCAGGGAGGTTTTTGTCGACCAAATTTTACGAAATTTGGCCACAATATTCTTTGATATGCAAAGACAACAAAACCTGCCAAAGCCGTCATTCCCGCTATTAAACAAATCGGTGAAAAATTAAAAAAAAAAATCACCTATATTCTAACAGTGAGCTGCACCATCTGGGACGCCCGCGAGGCAAAGAAGGCGGAAATGTCCGTCCTGGATATCTCTTCGGCCATCATCGAACGCGTCGAAGCCATGCCGGAAACCTGCGACTACGTCTACATCGGGGTCGTACTCAGCATAATTCTGTCACTGGTTCCGGCCTTTTGTAGGTTGTGCGAAGCAACCGTCGACTCCGCGAGCACAACCGAAATCAACTTCCTGGAAATGCCAGTACTGCTGCTGCAGAAAGCGTCGTTTTCATGCGTCGCAATCCTGCGATTTGCCTTCGGAGAATCAACGTGGGAAAAAACGGTCCTCATTCTGGGCTTCATTCTTCGACTCTGTCTGACCTATTTGGTGTTCTTCTTGCTGGCCGTAGCTGAACGCACCTTCAAGCAACGATTCCTTTACGCTAAGCTGTTCTCACATTTAACCTCCTCCCGGAGAGCGCAGAAATCGGGTATTCCACATTTTCGTCTCAACAAGGTGCGGAACATAAAAACCTGGCTGTGTGTGCGGTCCTATCTCAAACGACGCGGGCCTCAAAACTCGGTGGACGTTATAGTTTCCGCTGCATTTATAATAACACTGCTGTTGTTGGCATTCCTCAGTGTCGAGTGGTTGAAGGTGAGTGTCCACAATGCTCTCGAAGGCATAAAGAAATTATCTCACGCTAATTTCTTCTACTACAGGATTCCGTTCATCTACATTCGCAATTCAATCTGGAGGCACTGGCCTGGTCCTGTGCATTTGGGGCCTTCTTGTTGCGTTTCATGACGCTCGGCACCAAAATCAATAAAAAGTACAAAAGCGTATCGGTGTTGATCACCGAGCAGATTAATCTCTACGTTCAAGTAAGATGAAGCGCCTATTGGTAAGGACAATAATTATTTATTTGGTATTTTTCGTAGATTGAACAAAAACCGAACAAGAAGGAAGAGTTGATGATCTCCAATAATGTGCTCAAGCTTGCAGCTGATCTGCTCAAGGTAAGCATATAGTCAAGCTTCTACAATCAATCTACGTTCAATAACACTAAGCAATACGTTTACACTACTGGCTTAAATTTTCAACGTGACGATTACTATATCGAACTCATGACATCAATGTGAACTCGACTCGTGGAAAACTTATTCCATGTTACCTTGTGCTAGTCTCTTTATCACAACGGACATTTCCATCCACTGTGTGGTAGGCTCGAACGTCCCGTCCTCTGATTCAGACTCATAAAAGGTTTGAAACAGTACAGTTTCTGGGTATTAAACTTGTAAGAGGATATAAAATAGAGGAGGAGAATGTGGAGCGGCTTATTGTCCGCTTCCGGTTCCAGCGATTGTTTTGGACCCTATTTGTCAGAGGAGAATAGTTTGTAGAGAGAAAAACGGTTGTGTTTATGTGCATGATAGATGTTCAGACAGTTTGGGATCGCTACGATAGAGTTCATTATAGTTTTGAAACTTGATGAAACTTGAATGATTTATATTTTTGAAGGGGAACGGTTGAACTCCATTTTCTGGTGTGATTGCCGAAAAAGCTATGCAGATTAATATGATAGAGGTACGTGCAGTTTAAGATTGGGACAGAAAGGGGAGTCATGCGAGAGAGAAGGTAATGGATCTGGATTGGATTCTCATCCTCCAGTCTTGGAGGTCTGTTTGTTTCACTTCTCTGTTTGCGCCTCGATCGGTTGTCTGTTGCTTGTCTTGCTTCTCATTATATTCGTTCGTCATTTGCTTCTGTCTGATCCCTTCGGCCACGTGCAATCCTTTTGGATTTCTTTTTTCTCTAGTCCTTTCTTTTTTTAGTATTTAATTTTCGTCCATCCGTTGTAGGTGCGTCCAATACAGCAGGCGCGCCATCCGGAGCTTTCGGTTTATGATGTGACCTTCTAGAGTATGACTGATGTCAACCAATCCCTGATGTTTTTCATAGAGGGATGAAGGCAAATCTGCATAGAGACACCTGAAATTACCACTCAGGGAGTGGGGTTGACGGAAAGCCTACTCATTAAACCCACCCAAGTAACCTTCTCTTCTAATGCCATAACCCCCCGGGATCAACTTCCAGTATTACATCTGGAGGATGGGCACTACTAACCGTACTTCTCCCAAAACAACACTTCTGAGCCCTTTGGGTCCCTTATTTGAGCCAGTAAGCACACAAAATCTCTGAGCTCATAAGCCCTTTATGTTTTCCTTGTGCCATTCAGCACCACATCCTTTTTTTCGTTTTTTTACCATGTGGCTTTCTACGTACTCGCAAGCTACTCAGGTAGTCTCCGGCGGTGGATCTATCCTACTCCGACGGGGTGTTCCCCGACGTCGGACTCTCCCCCGTCACCGACGACCCATCTCAATGGGTGACCGGACGAGTGTCGTGGTCGACCCAAAGATTCCGGGTCGAGATAACTTTCGGTTCAATGGTGCCCGTACGACCCGAATCCGGTGCATTCCCACAACACGGTCTACTCAGCTGGTCCCCGGCGGTGGGCCTAGCGTACTCCAATAACCGAGTTTCGATTACATTGAGCCATTCAGCTGCCTCCTTTTTCGTTGAGCCATTTAGCTCCCGCCTCGGTCGCGATCACGAACGGCCTGGGTAGTCCCCGACGGCGCATCAAACCTACTCTGACGAGAAGTTCCCGAAAGCGGAAACTCCCCCAAAACCGACCGTTTTGACTCGTTGTGCGGCTACGCGGTCGCCCCAAGCTGACGACAATGGTAGCTGGCATTGGCGTTCCCATGCATAATCGACATATATCTTTCTCCGCCCCGTCCACCATCCGCAACGGCGGCCTGCTGCTGCTCTGTGTCAACTTCGTTGTAGGATGTCGGCTATCATGGACGTCACTCTTGCGACCGCACGTCACTGTTCTAGGTTCTTGTACATTCTTCTGACGATGTTATCGGTGGTAATGTCTATTCCGCATGCCTCTAACATCGCACTTCTCGCACTTCAGGCAAATTTGTCTATATAGGCCTATATGAGTACTCTCCAGCTTTCGCACGTTGCAGTTTGCGCTGGCGACCTCTGCAGTGTCAACCACCGATTCAATGGTACCCTGAGTAAACCGTCGCATTACTCGCTCGATAATCCTCTCGCCCCGCCTCCTCCACGTACAGCGAGAGCCTGTTTCGGATCAACTTCTCCAGTAGCTTCTCTACCGTGTCTATTAGACAGATTGGTCTGTACACTGGAGAGTCTCCTGGTGACTTGCCCGGTTTCGGTAACAGGAGTAAACGCTGCCTCTTCCATATATCCGGGAATGTCCCCTCGTCCAGGCACCTCTGCATCATTACGGCTGCCTTCAACCCTAAGTTCATGATCCCGTCTGGACCAGGTTCTTTACTCGGGTCGAGGAACTTTGCCACCGTTATAAGCTCCTGTACCGTCACCCTCCCCACCTCTTCGTCATCTACTTCTACCCTCGCTGCTGGCGACCAATGGGTTGAATAGTACTTCGATTATCGTCTGCAGCCTAGTTGGACATCGCTCGGGAGGAGCCTGTGCCCCTCTTGTTTTGGCTATTACCACCTGGGGTTCGAGTTGGCGCTATGGCAAAGTCTGTCGAAGCAGTCTTTCTTGCTCTCTTCGATGGTCTTGTTTAGTGCCAGCCCCGCCGCTTTGAAAATTCGATGCGATTCTACAAAATGTTACGTCTATTATTGATTTCACTCCGTTTCGCTGGAAGGTACTTTTCGAGCCATCGACGCATAACACAACATCCAGCTTGGCTAAAGCCTCTAGCAGCGTTTGTCCTCTACGATTGTACAGTGTACAGTAGGGTGGCTCAAAAAACACTTTTTAAAATTTTTTGATGGGCCGCCCTCTTATTCGATTCTATTTGATGCCCTGATGCTCTGGACAAAATTTCAGCCAAATCGGTCAACGTTAGGGCGGTGCTAAACTCGTTGGAAGTTTATATGCAAAAATGTATGCAGAAACATCTAAAAACAGTGATTTGCAGTTGGACGGCACAATTTTCGATCAAGAACAATGATACTCATTCAGTTCTTGTAGAATTAAATACAGAATGTTATGCTGAAAACCGCGAGAAGATTAGAGTTTATTAGGCAAAGATATTAGCATTTTACTGGAGTGTTGTAGGAGTGAATTTATTTCTAAAAAAAAAAACGAAACGAAATTTGCTCAAACCCCACTTCAGAGAAATGTTAATAACTTAGCCGGGGAAACTCTAATCTTCTCGCGGTTTCCTGCATAACATTCTGTATTAAATTCTTCAAGATCTGAATGAGTATCACAGTTCTTCTTCATAAGCTGTGCTGTCCAACTGCAATTCACTGTTTTTGGATGTTTCTGCATACATTTTTGCATATAAACTTCCAACGAGTTTAGCACCGCCCAAACGTTGACCAATTTGGCTGAAATTTTATCCAGAGCATCAGGGCATCAAATAGAACCGAATAAGAGGGCGGCCCATCAAAAAAATTGAAAAAAGTTTTTCCCATACTAATTTGAGCCACCCTAGTGTACAGCGACTTCCCCACTCTATCGCCCACGCATTGAAGTCTACTGCAACGACTACTGGTTTGCTACCCCCTATACACACAAGTCTTTATTTTGTTTTCGATATTTCATAGACCTGATTTTATCTACTACACCCTATAGGTCTGATATCAACCGATCGACAATCTGGGTGAATTGTTCTATCGGCCACTTTGGTGGAGCATAGCAGCTGCACTCCATTTATTTTCGCAATAACTGTATCACCCGCTCTTGTGTTCAGTACCTCCTAGATATCTTCCCGTCGTATAAATTGCCGCTGATCTGGATCCTTCCGCTAACCAGTTCCCGTTATCCGCGGGGATGCGGTACGGGTCTGCCAGGATAACTACGTCCCTGCTCGCTTCTGCTACCGACTACGGAAGCTGCTGGGCGGCCGCACAATGGTTGAGCTTGTGCTGCGTTGCTTGCACGGCTTCCTTGGAGTACCACTCAACGGGCACGCAGGTCCACCCATGGCGTAGCTGTGTTCCTGCTTCCTGCTCGCACATAGCGTGGTGGCTGGTAACCTCACCGTGGCAATCTGCGCCCCCTGTGGTCCTCTTTGCAGGCGGATGGACGCCTTTGCCACCACCACTCCACTTGGTCCTTGATGACCGAGGCTATCTCTTTCATAAGCTAAGGATCATCTCGCCCGCTCTCTTCCGCCTTATGCTGCGATCATCTTTACCGAGGTCCAGCAGCTTCTTGGCGCTGCGCATCGCTTTGAGAACTTCGGTGTAACGTTCTTTCTCTGTTTAATAAGCAGTGCTACATCTTTCACCCTGGCTCTCATCGGGCGCGTGTTTGCCGCTTTCTTCTTTGATTTCCTGACTACCGTTTGCCACGAATCGTCCGACCGCTGGTTTTATTGGTCGGGTTGGCTTCCCTCCTCCGATGGCCGACTGGCTTGTTTCGCCCTTGCTTCCTCCTTATACCGTTCTTCCTTGCTTGCAAACTTTTGTGGAACCGCTCTCCTGGTTTGCGCTGACCCGACGCCTTTTTGTGCCCTGTAAATGGCACTTAATGCCGGGCGAGTCCCTGACTCCCTTGTCTGTCCTCTTTTCTGCCGCTCTGTCGCTGAGTGCAAAATCTAACGCCTCCTGCGCCATGGTTATGGTACTATGAAAGAAGGAGGAGGTAGTCTGTGTGCTCTTTGCTGCTCGCTTTGCCACAGCCTAGCCGCAAGCACTTCAGCCTCGACTTAAACAGGTTCAGCTTCAGGTCTCTTGACGTATTGTCCGTCCATTGGTGAAGTCGATAATGTCATCGAGTTGCACCATAACGACGGTCAAGCTCGGCAGGCCCTATCTCCATCATATTCTGCTGCTGCTTGCCGACTATTGGCACACCGTTATCACTCTCCACGACGAGTACTGCGCTACTCGTCTCCTTCAGCTCCATCTCTGTCGCACCCTACGCGTTGGAAGGAGATCTCTCCAAACCTCTTATTGCGAAGGGGTTTACTTCTGTTTTTTGTTTGTTAGTTTATCTTTTTAACCCAGTTGGAATAGTCACCTTGTTGATCCCATGGTTATCTTTGCTGATGCAGTGAGTCCATGCGGAGGTTGATACCTCGGTTTTTGGAGCTGGATCGGAGTAAGCCAGGAAGGAATTAACTGGTCCTACTCCCATATGGTTGGTTAAGTCAGACGAATGGATTGGGACGGCGCACAGCAGGACCAGTAGGGTGGCTCAAATTAGTATGGGAAAAACTTTTTTCAATTTTTTTGATGGGCCTTCTTATTCGGCTCTATTTAATGCCCTGATGCTCTGGACAAAATTTCAGCCAAATCGGTCAACGTTTGGGCGGTGCTGAACTCGTTGGAAGTTTATATGGAAAAATGTATGCATTAACATCCAAAAACTGTGATTTGCAGTTAGACGGCACAATTTACGATCAAGAATCATGATACTCATTCAGATCTTGAAGAATTTAATACAGAATGTTATGCAGAAAACCGCGAGAAGATTAAAGTTTGCTGGGCTAAGTTATTAAAATTTCTCTGAAGTGGGGTTTGAGCAAATTTTGTTTCTTTTACCTATGAAAAGAAATAAATTCACTCCTACAACACTCCAGTAAAATGCTAATATCTTTGTCTAATAAACTCTAATCTTCTCGCGGTTTTCAGCATAACATTCTGTATTTAATTCTACAAGAACTGAATGAGTATCATGATTCTAGATTATAAATTGTGCCGTCCAACTGCAAATTACTGTTTTTGGATGTTTCTGCATACATTTTTCCATGTAAACTTCCAACGAGTTTAGCACCGCCCAAACGTTGACCGATTTGGCTGAAATTTTGTCCAGAGCATCAGGGCATCAAATAGAACCGAATAAGAGGGCGGCCCATCAAAAAATTTGTAAAAGTGTTTTTTGAGCCACCCTAAGGACCAGTCTTCAGAAAGACGGTCAAAAGCCTCTTTTTCAAAGTGATCCAGATTATAAACTTGAGTTCAGGATTATTAGTAGAATACTTGACGATGATGAAAACACAGTTTTGTGTCATTTGAATCGGATGGATCTCACATTTACAGTAAATACAAGTTGAGCATGTTGTCCATTTTCAATTCTTTTGAATCTTGTAGCATTTATCTTGCAGTTTCAATATGGTGGCCACAACGTTTACATTGTTAACCTTACTTTTCACAACAACACAATGATTGTAAAACATGTTTATTGCATTTATCGCATATTGCATTATCAGCCTCCTATAATGGTCCATTCCGCCGGCGTCGCGAATATTGTTTGGCAGCTCGTTTCTCGATTCCGAATCCGCTAAGGTAGACGCGCTAATCTCCCGACCGACGATGCTTTGCTGTAAAGACAAAGCCCTGAGGCAAATCATGGCTAAATTTACGCTTGGCAGTTTCTAGGACAAATTTTACTTCTTGTGAAGGCTTTGTCCTGTTTCGTGTTACACAAACTAACTTTGGTCTTCCCTAAGGAGTGTACATTAATCTTCTTAGCAAAGTCACTCCCAACGATTCGTCAATCATCTTTCCCCCTGAATGTGAAACGTTTGGTACGGCTGTCCTCGTTTCTTCTTTTCGTAGATTCAAAACTCTTCGTTGATCATTTTATTTATTACTAAATAATCTGATTGCCGGGAAGTTTCGGATTTTCTCCTAAATTCCTAAATTATGATATGCTGCAAATATTAATGCAGACAAGAAAATGCTCGGGTATACATTCGACATTTCCAGGATGCTTTTCAATACTGGCTGTGCATGTACTAAGACAAGACAAGACAAGACACAAACTAACTTTGATCTTCTCTTGTTGCCCAATGTAAGAATCCGTTCTTAGGGCATTTTGCGAAGAACTTTTACAACAGCTCGAATCTTCGCTGAAATTGATTTGAATTTTGAGGCATTCAGTGTATCATTAACTTGTTTTGTTTTTTGGGTGTACAACCTCAATCTTCAAAGTTTGACATCGTTGACTCTCCATCATGTTCATCATTTATCATTCAGAGGATAGTATCAGTGACAGCGAAGCAGATAAAGGAGTAATGCATCCTTTAACTGTTTCGCTGTCACTGATACTATCCTCTTCCAAATCATTCATGGTCGCTTCCTGTCACATTTTCAAATGATGTACGGGTCTTCTAATGTCGATATCGTACAGTGCAAGAATCTTCCAAATTCTCCGGCAAGTTTTCTACTGTATATCTGTCATATAACTCCAATACATATGTCCAAAGTTCGCATTTTAATGGTTTTATTATTCGATCTTGATTGGATCGAGAAGCCGCATCTGTTTTGAGACATACCATGGTTCCGTACACTTCTGGGCGAATAAGTTCACGTATTTAATTGTTTCTCTGAAACCTTTAAAATATATTTGGCAGAATGTGATTAACATTTGTTAATAAAGACTAAAGTATAAAATATAACCAATCGTATTAATTCCGGGGTCAAATGTCGGAAATGCAGACTCTCTTCGATAAGACGGCAAATGCGTTGGAAGGCTGGATATTGCAACATACTCAATGGTAATCCATTACCGGTAACGAGCTCTACTAACGTCGAAATATACACTGAAGAAGTGCTTTTTTTTAATCTTAATTATAGTGATTTTTAAATATGTATAAAGTTCATCACTTCACTGAAGTGTCCTTGCGGATCTCCAACTTTGGAACCTTTTCAAATGGTTTCTCACTCCCTCCATGGTTTCCGATAATATCATATTTGGTTTTATATATTGTGCCTTGCAACAAATTGACAGCTCTCGTGATCTTTTTCCTAGGCTCTTGTATGTAGATGTATAAAATTTATCCGCAATATAAATACACTCAACCCTCTTTTTACGTCACTTATTGGTGGGACGTAAACCGAATGTGACGTAAAAAGATTTTTTGCTAAAATTTCTAGTATTTTACTTAGTTTATTGATCGTGAGGATACTTTCAAAAACATTCACTTGCGTCTTACATGAGGTATTGTAAGATCTCTCCAAATCCAGGAGATGTTATAAGATCTCCAAATTGTCCTGGAGTTTGAATCAAATGGTCTACCGAATCAACCAAAGCCTTCCTGATGTCCTAAACCGTCGTATCAACTCAATTATGTCCTCCGAGGATTTGTCTTTCACTTGCGTCTCAAAATAAGACATATGAGGTATTGTAAGATCTACAAATTGTCCTGAAGTTTGAATCAAATGGGCCACCGAATCAACCAAGGCTTCCATGCTGTCCCCAGTCTCGGTGTCAACCCAATTTTGTCCTCCGATTATTTGTCATTTACTTCCGTCTTCAATTCTTGCATGTATGAAGTTGTAAGATTTCCAAATTGTCCTGGAGTTTGAGTCAAATGGTCTACCGAATCTATTGAGGCTTGCATGATGTCCTCAGCCGCGGCATCATCCCAATCATGCCTTTCGAGTATTTGTCTTTCACTTGCGTCTCAAGTCCAGGTATATTAGATGTTTTAAGATCTCCAAATTGTCCTGGAGTTTGAATCAAATGGTCTACAGAATCAACCAAGGCTTCTACGATGTCCAGAGCCGCGGTGTTAACCCAATTTTGTCTTCTGAGTATTGGTCTTTTACTAACGTCTCAAATACAGGTATATGAGAATTTGTAAGATCTCCAAATTGTCCTGGAGTTTAAATCAAATGGTCTATCGAATAAAAAAGCGTTCATGATGTCCTAAGCCGTGCTTTCAACTCAATTATGTTCTCTGAGTATTTGTCTTGCACTTGCGTCTTAAAACAAGACATATGAGGTGTTGTAAGATCTCCAAATTGTCCTGGAGTTTGAATCAAATAGTCTAATGAATCAACCAAGGCTTCCATGGTGCTTCCAGCCGCGGTATCAACCCAATTATGTCCTTCGATTGTGTGTCTTTCACTTACGTCTCAAATCGAGGCATATGAGATGTTTTAAGATCTTCAAATTGTTCTGAAGTTTGAATCAAATGGTCTACCGAATCTACTGAGGCTTGCAAAATGTCCTCAGCTGTGGTATCATCCCAATCATACCCTTCGAGTATTTGTCTTTCACTTGCGTCTCAAATCCATGTATATGAGATGTTTTAAGATCTGCAAATTGTCCTGAAGTTTGAATCAAATGGTCTACAAAATCAACCAAGGCTTCCACGATGTCCAGAGCCGCGGTGTCAACCCAATTTTGTCTTCTGAGTATTGGTCTTTCACTAACGTCTCAGGTCCAGGTATATGAGGTGTTGTAAGATCTCCAAATTGTCCTGGAGTTTGAATCAAATAGTCTAATGAATCAACCAAGGCTTCCATGGTGCTCCCAGCCGCGGTATCAACCCAATAATGTCCTTCGATTATTTGTCTTTCACATACGTCTCAATTCCAGGCATATGAGATGTTTTTAGATCTCCAAATTGTTCTGGAGTTAGAATCAAATGGTCTACCGAATCTATAGAGTCTTGCACGATGTCCTAAGCTGTGGTATCATCCCAGTCATGCCCTCCGAGTATTTGTCTTTCAATTGCGTCTCAGGTCCATGTATATGAGATGGTTTAAAATCTGCAAATTGTTCTGGACATTGAATCAAATGATCTACAGACTCAACCAAAGCTTCCACGATGTCCCCAGCCTTGGTGTCAGCCCAGCTTTGTCTTCTGAGTATTGGTCTTTTACTAACGTCTCAAATACAGGCTTATTCGATATTGTAAGATCTCCAAATTATCCTGGAGTTTAAATCAAATGGTCTATCGAATCAACCAAAGCCTTCATGATGTCCTAAGCCGTGGTATCAACTCAATTATGTTCTCTGAGTATTTATCTTCTACTTGCGTCTCAAAACAACACATATGAGGTGTTGTAAGATCTCCAAATTGTCCTGGAGTTTGAATCAAATGATGTAATGAATCAACCAAAGCTTCCATGGTGCCCCTAGCCGCGGTATCATTCCAATTATGCCCTCCGAGTATTTGTCATTCACTTGCATCTTAAGTCCAGGTATATGAGATGTTTTAAGATCTCCAAATTGTCCTGGAGCTTGAATCAAATGATCTGCTGATTCAACCAACCAATCATGATGTCCCCAGCAACCCCAGTAACAAGAAATGGAAGAAAAATACTCGGAGGACATAATTGGGTTGATACCGCGGCTGGGGACATCATGGAAGCCTCGGTTGATTCGAAAGAACATTTTATTCAAACTCCAGGACGATTTGGAGATCGTAATACATCTCATGTATGTGGATTTGAGACGCAAATGAAAGATAAATACTCGGAGGACATAATTGGGTTGATACTGCAGCTGGGGATCCGGCTTGGTTGATCCAGCAGACCATTTGATTCAAACTCCAGGACGCTTTGAAGATCTTAGAACAACTCATATGCCTACATTTGAGACGCGAGTGAACGACAAATACTCGGAGGACATAATTGGGTTGGTACCGCGGCTGGGGACATCATGGAAGCCTTGGTTGATTCGGCAGACCATTTGATTCAAATTCTAGGACGATTTGTAGATCTTACTACATCTCATATGCCTACATTTGAGACGCAAGTGAAAGAAAAAAATATGAAAATCATGAAAGCCTTGGTTGATTCGGCAGACCATTTGATTCAAACTCAAGGGCAATTTGGAGATCTTAGAACAACTCATATGCCTACATTTGAGACGCAAGTGAAAGACAAATACTCGAAGGACATATTTGGGATGAATCCACGGCTGAGCGAATTCTTGGATGACCAGGAAAGGAACGGTTGCTTAGGGCATATTGAGTTTGGTTTAAGAGATCATATAGATCATGAACCATTTTAAAAAAGAGATAACAGCCCTTCGGTTACGCGGGTAGACTTCAAGACATATATTTCAGGAAATTCTTGTATGACCTGGAACGGAATTAGGTTTAATATACCAAATAGGGCATACACCATTTTTTAAAAGAGATAACAGCATTTTCGGTACGCTTGTAGACCTTAGGTCCTTGGTTACACGTGTAGACTCCAGGAAATTCTTGTATGACCTAAAACGGAACAATTGTTGAAGGCAAATGATGAATATACAAAGCATCTATTTTGTTCTTTGGGTTTCTAAGAGTGCCTTCTTATAGGCTTACTTTTGGATGTCAATAATGTTTCAAATTCTTTTTACGGCACGTGCCGTAAAAAGGAAGCCGTAAAACGTATAAAAAACTGCCGTAAAAAGTAGGTTGAGTGTAGCACGTGCTATCCAAGCATTCCCCGCCAAAGTCGACCACATGGCGGCCAAAGTTTCAAAAATATCGAAGTTGTTTTTTTCTGAAGCTTTATTTTTCTGGCTAATCTCATGCTCATTTCATTAAGGGCGTATTTATACATAGTGTTTCCTTATGATCAGTTCGGCCGAACGACATTTCCGATCAGATGTTTTTCGGCATAATAGTTTGTTCGACCAAATGACATATTCGGTCAAACAGTTTTCAACGTAATAGCCTTCGGCAAATAGCTTTCGGCCAACTATCCCTTTCCTATTGTTTGTTAATCGTATGAACTTTGTTGCTTCATAAGTGCACGAAAATTTGATACTTTACTATAATATTCGTCCGTTTATTTCGAAATTTCCTTATACCTAGAATATCATTTTTTAATTTTTAAGACTGAACAAGATTTTTTTTAACCGGCCGTAAATGTCAACGTACGCAAACATCTATTGATACAAATAATTGAAGCTTACTTCAATGTCATATTATTCACATTTACATTTAGTTCTACAACTCTACTCAATGAAACTACTTACGCATATATTTGCTTCAAGATGAAAAGCTCGAACTGAAAGAAATCACCATTCAAGTCATCTTCAGACCCATTTTCGCATCCTGAAACGAAAAAAAAATGATCATTTAGTCATCATGACAAACAGGGATGGTGTCATTCATTTAGTCAGGGTTGGAATCATTTGCCAACAACTCTCTATAGCAATAAGCTAAATTTTAAAATGGGCCGCATGGAGGAGCACTGTTGTATTTTTCCTACAACTTTGTTGAACAATTCGTTATTGTTAAATTTATTTGCCTTATTATTGTTTAATTCCATTACAAAATGAATTTCTGGAATGAGTTATTGACAAACGAATCGAACTCTGATGACAAATAAAATGCTTGATTCATGTATTTGAAATTTACATCTAACACAGCTCCCCATTATTATACGCTTATGTAATTCACAGGAACTGGAATCTCCCTTCAAAATATCGGGCCTCAGCGCCAACCCGTACCTCTACACCACCGTGAAGGTGGTCATCCTGTCTGCCCTGTCCGGCGTGCTCAGCGAGATGCTCGGCTTCAAGCTCAAGCTCCACAAAATAAAAATAAAATAAGGTTAGACTTTCGAAGTTTTGCCGGTTCCAGGCGGAGAAAAATCTGCCTATCGATTCAATGTAATGATAGTTGGTTACTTTGTAGGTAAATTCAATATCCAAACCCGGTGCTACGTACTCCCTCAACTATACCGACTTATGTTAGCTTTAAATTGCGTACCAAACAGCTATGGGCTGAGTGGACGTAACATTTGTTAATCTTCGATCAATTAGACACAGGTGATATTGGATACCACTTTAATGATTACATTTGTTCTTAGTGTTCCGTCTGTTTTTCTGCGATTAAAGTATCCGAATAGAGCAGTTGTAGATCAATAGTTAGAACAAAACCGAAACGGATCCGAATTTGTAGTTTCTCACTGGTCGGCTGGATATGTGCGTTCGTATATACGTTAGGGACTTAGAGACTCTATGGAACTAGATGGTACACATGTAGGAATAGTGAATATTTTATTATTCGTAGAAACTTCTTCATCCTTCGAGGAGAACAGAACCGCAATAGCTATCGAATGGTATTAGGTAACCTGATAGAGTCGTATTTTTCGATGGACTATTTCTAGTTTAGGACGTACAGTGGACTTTGATGTGAAATAATAGACAAAGATATACATTGTTGAACGTTGCACGTTGTTTCATTGAATCCGAAATGCTGCCCCCCATTCATTGATATTTCAGGGATTTTCGGCCTTGTGCAGTACTTCCTGTTTTCTATGTAAACCATTTATTTTAGTAATATATAATTTCGTTTTTGTAGCATTATTTCTTCCTTTTCAAACGTACAGTTTGCTCCATAAAATTACAATTAGTTTACTTTCATACACAATAGTTTTTATACATTCAATTTAACTAGTCTTTATGGTCTACTGGTAAGTTAAGCTTCTCGGCAAATCAGATTTGCCGTATTTCCAAAAATCTACGCTGATTTGTGGGCGCGTGGACGACCACCAAGGTAACCGTAGAACATCGTTGAGTTGTACAACAGAAACAAAAATGTGGTTGTACAAAAACAAAATGCGTTTCCAATTCCGGTAGCTTCGATAGCCTTTCAAGTTGTGTGAAACCAGTTAGTTTTGCTTGAGCAATTCTCCAAGATTCTGAGAAATTACTCAATGAATTTATTTTCTCTGGACGTGTTAGTTGTTGATGTGTTATCTATGGATTAGGTTTCGTTTTATCGACTAGGTACAATTAGAACATTACCATCCTAGTCAAATTAAAAGCTAAAAGATGTTACGACCTTCTACTTTATTCCAATGCCCATTCTCGAGCTATTGATCAAAGGGATTTCAAAAATATATATAGCTTTCTCCTTCCAGTACACGTCCAAATGTTTAACACATTCTAAGTGGCTTCCCTCCATATATCGGTGTGGCTCGATTTGTTTTCTTTCGTCTAAATGTCAGGTACTTTCCAAAGTATTTCCTATATAGTGTTAGTTGATACATAATCGCGTCCGGCTACAACAACAACAGTAAGTGCTCTAAGTTATGCATATTCATTCGATTAGTAGAGGTTGTGCCGTCGTTTCGAGGCTATCCTATTTTTTAAACTGAATGAAATTAGGACACAGTTAGCTTTCGTAAGAATCGTGGCGTTGCATCTTCGTATGGGTTGTTCTAAATACTAAAAAAAATTAAGAGATAGTCACAAGTCCAGAAGACGAGTTGGTAGTTTGGTCCATTTAATCCACTGTTGAAATTGTTTCTTATTAATACGCGTATGTCATTCTCAACTGTTATATCTCAACACGATCCAAAAACTCGTCCTCTACACTTGTAAAAATATTCCAAGCAAGCTTCATACGATTTTTTGACATATTTTCTTGTTGACGAAACATTAAAAAAATGATCATTTCAATAACCTGTTTCTATTTCTGCTTCGGAAATTGTTTCCTTTCTTTCTTCTCAATGTAGCAAATCGTTATAATTACTATGTCTGGAACTCGATTTGTGCAATTGCACATCATGTGAAAGATTTAGTTCGAAAAATGTATCACTCGGTGGGGTTAGATCCATCGAAATCAGTTCGCAATTGAGGAACTGAATTGAGTTAATACGTTGCACCGGTTTTCCATAGCTGGAAACGAATTGGCTGATGAGTTAGCTCGCACTGGAGCATCACAAGACTTTTTTGGTCGGGAGCCAGCTATTCCAATATCTAAGTGTTGGGTGAAGCGTTTGATTAGCTCTTGGGCTTTCACTCGGTATTGGAGCCAAACTACTCCATTCATGTCGAGAGCCATCTCCGGTAGTAGCAAACTATTTAGCTAATCTGTCTAAACAGAATTGCAGTGTCTTAGTCAAGATTTGACAGGTCACTGCCGACTCAACTATCACATGGTAATAATATCCAACTTGTTGAATCATTTATCTGTGATGGTTGTGAATCCGATTATGGAACTTCTTATCATCTGATATGTAACTGCCCAGTTTATGCGCAACTGCGTTTCCAAATATTTGGTAAACACTTACTTAGTGAAATTGACTACAGAAACCTGAACCTTCATAGTATTCTGTTGTTCATAACCCGTTGTGGTAAGGGGGTTAGGGACAAAAGGTCGAAAGACAAAACGTCGAAAGACAAAAGGTCGAAGGGACAAATGGTCGAATTTTTTTTTTAGTCTTTATTAAGGTGTTTAATCTACAGACTAAGTTCAACACCGGAAATGGTCGAAATGGACAAAAGGTCGAAAGGACAAAACGTCGAACGGGACAAAAGGTCGAAAGGGACATAAAATTGATATTGACAAGAAACTGAAACGGAGAGGATCAATCTCGCCCCAGAGTTGCCCTACACAGTTAGCAAAAACTCTACTCTTTTGCTTTTACAATTTTTAACAATTAAATGAAATTCATTCAATAAGTATTACTAATAGATGGATGTTTGAGTTTTCTAAATATCACTTCGACCAAATACACGGCGTGTATTATACGCCGGTGTATTTTCAGTGCGTGCACTGTTTTGACACATCGAAGTGACATTCAGAAAACCTAGATATTCATGTATTATTGGCGCTCATTGGATGAATTTTATTTAATTGTTGAAAATAGTGAAAAACAACTGTGTCTCGTAAAAAAACAAGCTTTATTCATTTCTTATTAACAATCTTTTTTATCTCTTTCAGATATTCATAATATTGTCTTATAGTAATTACTCCTTCTTTGAAAATTGTTCATTCTTCAACTTTGATTAATTAGATGAATGCGTTATTTCTGCTTGAAGTTAAATGCATTTCATAAATTCTTTTGGAATACACCCAACTTGTTACTTGTTTGTTCTTGATAGACCTTTTGTCCCTTTCGACCTTTTGTTTTTTTGACCTTTTGTCCCATTCGACCTTCTGTGCCTTTCGACCTTTTGTCCTTTCGACCTTCTGTCCCTTTCGACGTTTTGTCTTTTCGACCTTTTGTCCTTTCGACCTTTCGTCATAGATTCATGGTAAGGAGATATGAGCTCTTTTACGTGCTGTATACGTTGCTTGCCCTCTTCAAAAGTCCCTTTCCCAAACTTCCCATTTTTCTCCAATCCATATTCCTTTCCTTTTTGTTCACTTCTTTTCCGTTAGATGCGTGGTTCTGATACCTGATACCCTATATGGGTTCCTGGCAATTTTTCCATAGCTGGAAACTAATTGGCTGATGAGTTAGCTCGCACTGGCGCATCACAAGACTTTATTAGTCATGAGCCAGCTATTCGAATATCTAAGCCCAACTAACAATTTTGGTGCTAAAAGCTTCAACTTCTAGCCTTTGGCTGAATAATATTTGAATAAAAGCAGCCAATGCTGAATAAAAGAAAAGCCTCCGCAAATAATCCCTTAAACTTCAACTCGACTATTACCCAAATATCTATCAGCTAGTCAGTTTGTGCCGAATATAATTCATCTTTCATCGTTTATGCAGCTTTCATATAGTCATATAACAGCTCTGTCTGAATTAGCAACAAAGCTTATCGGTTAAGAGCTCATGTATGTAATTAAGTTGCTTGTTAGCAACTTCCTATATTACGGTAAGTAGCATTCACAATGAAAATGTTTTCGCTGTTGTTATAGCACTAACAATATAGCGTAATGGCGCTAAAAATGAACTAACGAAGCTTTTAGGCAACTTCTGTATCTTTGAAGATTACACAACGTTTAAGTAAACCTTATACTGCTCCTTTTAATAGCTTATCAGTATGGAACGTCAAAACCGCAATGTTTACATTTGATTTTTGTTGCCGGAGCTGTGCATGAGCTATTGATTTCTGTAACGCAGCTACAAAGGTATTCACCTGCTTTTATAGCAACTGACAAAGCGCTGTCATTGATGCTAGCAGATAGTGCAAGAAAACAAGCCATTTAGAAGCGACGGAAGAAGTTGACAGCTACTGTTAAACGATTAGCAGCAGAGTAACATCTATACAGATCGAGAAAATGTTGCCTAAAAACAGTTTCAGCGATTGATGATGCATAAAAGTTAGCCCACAGAACATGCTGACAGATGTTTGAATAATGGTTGAAATAATTCTGAAAGCATACTTTTTAAGCTTATGTGCTGAAAGCAGCATGTATGCTTCTTTCTAACGTTTATACAGCATGAATCTGAAAATTGCGTTAGTAAAACAACCTATAGGGTGTGCGAAGAAGCATATCCGTAATTTTCTTTGTTATTTACATATGTCAAAGTGACGGTGATGACAGAGCAGCGGCCATTGAATCAGGAGATCAGGAGTTTGAATCTAGGTAGCAACAAAATTGATATTTGAGTTTTCACAAAAAAAAACATTGAATAAACTCCGAAATTTACTCTCCTCTCAAATAATATTTAATCAAAATGAATTCAGTGGCTGTATAAAACTTATTTAACAGATTTAAAAAATCTGAATAAGCGCCATTGAAGCGAATTATATTACTTACTAAATGGTTTAATAAAGATTGAGACAAAATTGTGTAACATGCTGTAAAGTAGTTGTGCAGGCACGCCAAAAACAGCTGAATAGATTCGCCAGATTTGCTGGTAAAAGCATTGAATAGAAGTTCTTGATCATATGTACAGCACATATATTCAGCTTGAAGCCGTATAGAAGAGTTGAAATAACATTTACAGTGACATTAAATGTTAGTTGGGAGTGTAGGGTGAAGCGTTTGGGCTTCCACTCAGCACAAACGGTATTGGAGTAGTTTGGATTCATGTCGACAAACAAAATTGTATATCCGAGAGCCATCTCCAGTAGTTGCAAACTATTTAGCTAATCTGTCCAAACAGAATTGCAGTGTCTTAGTCAAAGCCAGTGGTCCCCAGTATGCTTACTATTGAGGGCCGCATTGCGATTTTGAGCTGCTGAAGCGGGCCGCAGTACATATGCAATATTTGTGTTTTATTTCAAATTGAATTTTATTACATTATTTTTTATACCTATATAAATATAATTTTAACAGAATATTTTATTCCTGTAAATCTTTTCCTAATAACATACTAAGGACATTTAATTCTGCAGGTTTTATCGCCGTAGCTGACTATGAGCCGATACTTTTGTTTTTTTTTCTCTCAGACCTTATTCGAGAAAATTCTTTTGCAAAACAATTTTTTCGGCTCAGTTGGCACAAAATATTGTGAGCTACATTTTTCCAAAAGATAATATGACCTTATGTATTTATTTTCAAGGATATATTGTTCACTATAAGTTGCCACGCGTGTAACAGCGACTAAAATAAAATTCCACCTAAAAATTAGAATTTTTCCATAAAAAAAATAGATAATTGTCAATAAAGAAATCAGGGTATGAGCAATAAATAAATATACAATTTCCAAAAATAGTGCAAAATTTCTACAAACAATTGAGAATTTTCCACAAAAAAAAATAAATTAGCCCTTTTAAAAGCACATTTGCAAATTGCAATTATAAAAGAAGAATTTTCCATAAAAAATCAATTTGTTCAACGGAAAAAAAATGAAAAAAAAAATCCATAAATAAATCAATATTAGCAATAAACAATTACAAAATTTCCCATAAAATAAATATTTTGGCAATTTTCTAATTGTTTGAGGAAGACAGCATGTTTCAAAAGTGTTTTTAAAGCCAGGTGATCATGCCAGCATTGTTGAATCGAAATCGAATAAATCTGCATTCCGAGCCTTGCTTTCATGCTTTCCTATCAATTGAGTTCTCTGAAACCATCTCTTCAACAATAGCAGAGATTGGGAAAAAAAAACTTGATTTCGTTCAATATTTTCCGTAGCTTAAAGTACGTCGGTGTGACAAGTGATGGTCAGCGTGTTTTGTAGGATTAATATTCCAGCAATTCCAGTTGAACTGAACCCTAACTTACTTTTAAAAGAAAAGCATTCTCCTTACGGAGTAGTGTAAGGCCAAGGATGGTATCGATCATATAGTAATCTGCCTTCGATTATTTAGTAGTTTGTCAATAACTCTTTCCAGAGGCTAAATTTCAAAATGTGTTGTATGGTGGACTTCTAGTGCAAAGGTTTATCTACAACTTTGCCTAACAGTTCGTTGTTTGAATATCACTAAGAACGGAGCTATATCGCTAGTAGCAGTAACTCAGACTAAATGATTGCATATTTTATTATCATTTAGTTTGAGTATAGCAACGAGCACCGTAACTCCTTTAATAGTGGAATTTGAACATCGACCTGTTAAGAAGAGTTGTAGAAAAACCTTCGCACTAAAAGTCCACCATACAATACATTTTGAAATTAGGCCTCTGGAATGAGTTATTGACAAACTACTAAATGATCGAACGCAGATTACTAAATGATCGATAACATCCTTGTGTAAGGCAACATTATTCTTACAAGAAGTTCAACACTAAACTCGTTTAAACCCGCGATGAAGAAACACACATTTGCTGTTTTTATAGCCCGGGGCAATAACAACGAATTATGTTTTTTTCGGGCTTGGCAGTGATGTAGTGATCAATTTGAGTAATTATGATGAGACCACGATTCATGCTACATATATCAACAATGGTGCAATCTAGACAGAATACCCGAATGCAACGAAAAAATTGGCATGATGAAAAACTTATCTTGCATAACAATGGGCCACATGTAGTGTATTCTCTGAAATTCTTCGCGGGCCGCAGGAAAAGGCTTGGAGGGCCGCATGCGGCCCGCGGGCCGCACTTTGGGGATCACTGGTCAAAGCCTTGACAGGTCACTGCCGACTCATTTGTCTGTGATAGTTGTAAATCTGATTATGAAACTTCTTTTCGTCAGATATGTAGCTGCCCAGTTTATATGCAACTGCGTTTCCAAGTATTGACAATATCCCTCCTATGCAGTGGAAGCTTAGCAGAGTAGTTGACACGCACCCGGGTTAAGATGCAGGAACCCGAGTAGTAACTGTGAAGACACCAGCAGAACTTCAGCAGAAACCACACCAGCAGAAAAGATCAATATCCTTTTCACTACCTTCTTCCATTGGACGAAGAGGGGGGGAGAGGAGGCTGATACGTAGTATTGACTTCCCGAAAATCCAATAGCGGGGAGGATGTTTCGTCGAAACGTTGCATTTGGTAACGCTGTCTACTACAATGACATTCCGGTTTTGATTAAGGTACAGTGGGGTAAGTGGGTAAATGGGGTAAGTGAAAAGAACGCAAGTATTTCACTGATGAAGCACAGAATTATTCAATTTCACTTCACAATCATACAAAGCCAAACAAATCAATGCGTTGAATAAGTGAAACATGAAATAATGAACCATTTCAACTTTCAACATGCGAGAGTAAAAGTTTATTACCCTTTCAAGTTTATCTTTTGCACAAATTGTTTTTCGTGTCAATAAATACAAATATTGTTTTATGTTGGTTTCTATAACACATTCAATTAGTGCATTGATAAGTTGGTTTTCTTTGTAGTTTTGAATCCCAGCCACAAAAATATTGATATGAACATCAAAAATTTTGAAAAAAATATTTTATTGCTGTGCCTGTATTTTACCATGGCAAGTGAAAATTTTCCGACACTGAATGCATTTCTCTATTTTATTTTTCCAAACACAAATAATTTCTATTAAGCGTATATAAACAAATGATACCAATTTGAACTCATTCGAAGGCTTTTGGTTATTACAGTGATGTGTGGTAATACTAAATCAGGAACCCAAAGTGTTAGCGTGTCAGTGTTTTAAATAATCCATGTTTGATAAATAATTCGTGAAAAAATGTTATTTATATAACTTAAATACAAGAATCACTACTATTGCAAATATATCAACAATTAGGGTAAAGGATGTATTTTGGACCACCCTTACAGGGGCTCTTATTTTGGACCACCAAGAGGAATTTGCACTCAGTGGTCCAAAATATGAGCCGTCGAACTGGTGGTCTAAAATACCTCCCTTACCCTATGATTTATTTAGTTGAAATTTATAAAATTTATTTATTTGTTAATGTAGACTCTTCTACTGAAATCCTAAGTGGATTGTTAATTAAACACAATATGGTTCCAGATTTGATGAATATTTTGAAGATAATTTAGCTGCATTATCGCCAAGGTTCATTATCTTACTATAAACCAGAAATAGAAAGTAGTGTTAGACACAAATGGAGATGAGATATTAGATCTCAAAAAATTCAAGTAAAGAAAACATAAAAATCATTCAATGGAGGCACTCCAGTGCCCTTTGACATTCATGAAGTGGCCAAAAGCATCACAACGGAATCACAGTTATGTTGCATGAAATCACACATCACAAATCACATCAGTTGCATGAAATATTTATATGAACAGAAAATGTGTTCTTATATTGGAAAATCCTTTTTTTAAAGTCATTTTTTCACTTACCCCACATGTGGGGCAAGTGAAAAATTGAAACCGATTTTTTTGTTTTCCAAATATTTTGTCTCCTAAAAGTATTTTTCAAAGATCTTGTTCTCAGACATATAAAGATTGGATAGATGATTCGTTATGTCATAAATATGATCATATTATATTCAACTTTTATGACTTGATGAACATGAAATATACGATTTCCTTTACCCACTGTACCTTAATGTTTTTTTTTTAATTTTTCAAAGAAAAAGAGTTAGTCGAAATAAATACCTACAATGAAAACAATCCACGTGTTCTTTTGCAGTGAAGATAACCAAGGTCTTTGGGAAAATTTTCTCCCGTTCTGCAAGTTTGCGTCCTCGAAAAGTATCTTTGGGCTAGATACCCAAGCAACGTCTTTTCAACGCTGCGTATACGCGGATGTGCAACGGAAAAAAGCGGTAACCCAGCGTCGCGGTGCCGATGCACATCTGCCTTATTTTAACACTGCATGCATGTGCAAAACAATAAAAATAATTTGGTTTCAGAGTTGTAGATGATTTAAAAAAAACGGCTTTATGATTGTACGATTCATTCCGATGTTCATTCCGAAGCAGAAATTTCGAAGTCGTCAAATCTAGCGTTTATAAACTTTAAAACAGTTGATTTAGCCTTTCCTTGTCCTAACTTTCTACCTGTATCTAAAGTTCCACTACAATGTAGTCTACAATCGGTATAATCCTACCTACGATCATTCCATAGAACTCGTTATTTCCAATAAAACATGTCGAATGACTTCGTTTTCTCACCAATAAGCAGTGATCAGTTTAAGGCTCTTGTTTTTTTCTTTGTTTCAAAATGTGATTCGTTTGTAACCTTCCTAAAAATTTTACTCTGTCTCCCCTCTTCTAGTTGACTGACAATTTTCGAGCTGTTCTCGTCCAAATATTTTATATTGTAGGGGGAAACTTGCACAAATATGACCTGAACCTCCAAGCGGTCACTCCACCGACAAACAAAAGGGATTACGATCATCGTCGCCTTCTATCAGATTTGTGTGTTTGTCTACCGAATTTGATTTGTAAAATATCTTCGTTAATAATTGTATACTTTTTCCGCGTCTTGGCTGATTATTTCAAAGAAAATCCGAATACAGTAAAACGGTCCAGGTAAATCTGAGTAGACGAGCGTGATCGGGGGAGCGATCCAAGCCGGAGGCAGCGTTACAAAAAATGTTCCTTCCCAACAATAGTCTGAATGTGTGTTCTATTCTTACCCATCAAAAACAACAATGAACAACAAAGAGAATGACACAATTCCGCAAAAGTAAAGGTTCTCAACAAATCGGAGATCCACTTTTGCGTACAATCCACCTACACCATACACACAGAAAAAAAAATCGCCAATCGCTTACATTGAGCCCGATTTCGGATAATTCCGTAGTCCGGATTTGCCACTCCCGCTTCCGCTGTCGTTGCTGGTGGGGGCAGGGTTCTCCGCCGATTGGCGTTCGTGATACTCCTGGAAGCAGGGCACAATGCACAAGTTCGTCTGGCACTCGGGACAGTGGTACTTGGTTTTCCGTCGCAGTATCCTCCCGTGGGCGTCAATGGTGTTCCAGCAGAAATTGCAACCCAGCGCGGGACCCTCCCGTACCACCGGACAGTGGCTAGACCGTTGGCTGTCCAGGCCGGGTATTTCCGTCGATCGGCTGCTCATCTGTAGGAAAAGATAGATCAATTCACTGTAAATACTAGCATGCGAGGACAACATAAGGATTGATTTTGATTCAGGAAATGTTAGCACTTACCAAAGGGGATGAAGCAGACCGCGACAATTCGTCGCCTTTTATGCGAATTGAACTTGGCGTTGATGAACTCAGGTCGGCAAGTAGCGCTGCGGCGGTGGAGCTGGTGGTGCTGGTCGTGGTGATCGTTGTGATAGGAGCACTAGCACCTCCGGTGCTTGTACTAGCAACCACACTTCCCGATAAATGGTGCTGGTGCTGCTGTTGGAGCGATTCCATATCGGGAACGAGAACAACCGTTGGACTCGATGTGCGATCGGTTTGCAGGTGGATTTGTGGAATTGGGGGTACGGGTGTCGACGGTTCATCGTCCGAATCGGTTTTCAGAGAGGAGGACGGCGTTAGATAGTGGGTGGACCCACTACTGCTGGTGACCAGGGTCAACGGAGTTGAGCTTTGTGTGGTGGTCATTGAGTGAGAGAGCTGACGTTGCAGTGAGTAAGACGAAATAGTCTGAAACGCCTGATGCGCACCCAGCGAACTCGAGGTTTGGCTAGGCAACAGTGGGTGGGAGTGTTGTTTCACAAGATATGGCTGCTGAGATACGGTGAGATGATGTCCACCGTGTGAACGATCCGCGGGTGCTGATCGCGCTTCCGGTGGAGACGATACGGCTGGCGATGTTGGAATGATCGGTTCGGAAATTTGCCTTTCAAATCGATGGTGCGCCGGAACCGTCAATAGGTTTTGCGGATACATGGTCGTTCCGTCCGGCGTATCCAAGTCGGAACCGTACTGCTGGCCGGACGAGGATGAGTCACTTTCTTTCTTTATCCGCTGCTGGCGGATCAGTAGACGACCTCGTTTAGCAGCCGGACCCATACTGATCGAAGAGGATGATTCCAGGCTGGCGGAGAGACTAGATGTTCCGCTAGTACTGCTAGATTGGCCGGGCGTCAATCCAAGGGCAATCTTAGCCATTTCGGCAACTAAAAATAAAATGAAAGAAAGAATATTTTTAATCTGGTGGTCACTAGGCACGTGTTAGCACGATAAATCTTTCATAGGTAGAATCCACTTCCCGAATCAAAAAACGTTGGCTGAAATCGTCCATAAGTTTTGAAACTGAAATATTCCCAACACTAGGGACAGGGTAAATCTGCACACACTTAAATTGCTCTAACTTTTGATCCGTTAGAAAAAAATATAGAAATTTTGTGTAAATATAGTTTCATGTGTGAATTGATTTCATCAGGTGCTCAAAAGATTTCAAAATGACGATGAAAGCACAGTGCGATAAAGTTTAGCACGAGTATTTTGACAATAAGATCAGACGCGCATCGTGCCATCGGGAAAGATTAAGAATCGCGAATTTCAAGGTGTCTGGTATAACAAAACGATTCTAAGAACGTCTGATTGCTGATCGGAAGCAAAGATCCGAGAAAAAGCCGTCAGATTAACGAGCAAGACTTTTATGCAGAATGCCAAAACTTGAGCTGGACCACGTACAATGTTCAGAAGTCCCCAAACCGTGATAAGCAACAGAATATGTTCGCAGAAAAACCTGTTGTATGTGACTGCCAAGGATAAGTGTGATGTTCCCGAGAACCTTCGGATACAGAAGATGTTGGTTGGAGTTCGCCAAAAAGTTCTTAATTTGGCGAACGTTTTGTACTTGCGTAAAGCGGAGTACACTTTTCGTTACCGCTAGCAAAATGAGTGGACATGTGTATTTGGGAAGAATGTCTTGAAAAGCTTTTTCTTTTTGTCCTGAACTGCCGTTATACGCATAACTGTCCCATGTATATAGGAAATTTCAGTAAACATGGGACAAACATGCATATGACGGCAATGAAGGCTCACGACGATCTTCTGGCCGTTATACGCATAACTGTCCCATGTATATAGGAAATTCCAGCAAACATGGGACAAATATGCATATGACGGCAGTGAAGGCTCACGACGATCTTCTGGCCGGATTTATCATCATTGTGTCGAAAAATCTGAACCCAAACACTCGGGAACTGCGGTCAATAGAAAAGTACCATAATGAAGAAGCACGTTCTAAAATGATCTAAAATGGTGAAAAATGTAGAATATGGGTTCCCAAACGGTGGGTCATGGACTGATCAATGGTGGGTCGCGAAAGACAAATTTTGATGAATACGTTTAACCTAGAGTCCTATAAGAAGAGTAACGTCATGTGCCACATTTGACAGGTCTCCTGCTCGTTTGGAACGCGCATTTGTATGGAACTGACAGACGATTCTGTTCCAATTCTGACACTTGACGACACTGTTATTATAGTCACTGTAGTTTAACCCTATTTTATCACACAAATTTATTTCAGCAATTAGATATGGCTCCAGGATGAATAGATGACTAGAAAACAACTCATTTTACGAATTCCTTCTTTAGTTACCCAAAAGAGGTTAACACATGAATACTGAACAGAGGCAGACACTCAGAAATAGAAATACAATAAAAATTCAACTCAAATCCAATTCCAATATAATCCTATCCAAATACGACCCAAATCCAATCTTAATCTAATCCAAAACCAATACAATCTTAATCCAATCCAAAACCAATCCAAAATCATTCCCAATTCAATTCAAATCCAATCAAAATGTAATCCAATTTCAATCCAAATCTAATCTCAATCCAGTCCAAATCTAATCCAAATCCAATCCAAAACTAATCCAATTCAAATTCAATCCAAACCCAATATGGAATGGATTTACCAATTCAAATTCGATCCAAATCCAAATACAAATCGAATGTAAATCCAATTCAAATCCATTCCCAATTCAATCCACATCCAATTCAAATCCAATCCATTCTCAATTCAATCCTATTAACACAATAGCAATCGCCCAAATCTCTCACTTATTGCTAATGCAGTGTAGTCTATTAAGAGGTTATGTGCGACCAACGCAAGGAAGCTGCGATAAACGGAATTCAACAATTCGCTAAAAAGGCCAGCACGCGCGGAGCGCAAGAAGAAGGCCATAGAATATGGCGACCGTGACAGGACATTATCAATATACACGAATACCGTTTGGACTAAATATTAACCCAAATAGTTTTCAGCGTATGCTATGGCAATAGCTATGGCAGCTTTGACACCTGAACACGTATTCATCTTGACGATGTTATAGTAATAGGATGTTCTACCCAGCATCATCTTAAAAAAAATATCCAAAGTATATCAACGATTGCGACACTATAATATTAAATTAAATCCGAGTAAATGCAATTTTTTCAAAGAGAAGTGACGTATTTAGGACACAACATTACAGACAAAAGAATCTACCCTGATGACTCGAAATTTTCAGCAGTCAAAAACTTTCCTTTAGACATTCTCGTCCTAAATCTAAATTGCTCCGAAAAATCTTCAATTAAATTCCTTTCAAAATTCCAGCAAGAATTATTACGAAAATTTCATTGAAAAAGCTTTTCACGAAAATAATGGAAGAATGAAATAGGAAATCCTAATAGAATTTTCGGAGGTGTTTCTAACGGAGATTTCAAATTTCCTGAAAAAAAATTAATTTTGAATTTCTAAAGAATTCTCGAAGAAATTTCCAAATGATTTCCGAACAAAAATTACAAAGGATTCCTAAAAGAAATTCTTAAGGATTTTCTGAAGAGATTCCCGAAAGAATGCGCAAAGGAAATTTTAAAGGAATTTCAAAAGGAATCTCAGATTTCAATCCTGAGGGAAATTTCTTCCTAGAGCTTCCAAAGGGATTTCTTGAGAAAGTACTGACAGAATTCTTAAAATATATTCGGAAGAAATTCCTAAAGGAATTTCCAAAAGTAATCCTAAAACAATTGCCGTAGGTGTTGTAGGTACTGAAAAAATCCTAAAATAAGGATCTTCCGAAATTACAGGGCTGTGGTAAGTCTGCACCTCTAGACCAATTTAAAAAAAAATCCCAAGGAGATATCACGAGAAATCTTTATTTTAAGTTCAATCAAAGTTAATTGCCTATTTCCGGGGATTAAACCACCCGACATGGACATTAATTTACAATGTTGTGAAAACACCTATGTGAATATGTACGTTATGTGGAAGATATTGATTTGGAAAATGTATTGGAGGAAACCAATTTTCCTTCGATGGATCTCGAACCCATGACCCTACAGTACGCTAGAGTGGTGCTTTAACCAACTAGGCTACGAAGGACCTTCGTCAGCCTTCGCAACCTAGCGGCTAGAAGCCTAACCAGGAATGTACTCTTCGGGTTCTTTGATTGAACTTACCCACACTGGGACAGAGCCGCCTCACAGCTTAGTGTTCATTAAGCACTTCCACAGTTATTAACTGCGAGGTTTCTAAGCCAAGTTACCATTTTTGCATTCGTATATCATGAGGCTAGCACGATGATACTTTTATGCCCAGGGAAGTCGAGACAATTTCCAATCCGAAAATTGTCTAGACCGGCACCGGGAATCGAACCCAGCCACCCTCAGCATGGTCTTGCTTTGTAGCCGCGCGTCTTACCGCACGGCTAAGGAGGGATTGAACTTAGTGTTTATGTTCAAATTGGAGATAAGTAAAATTACAGTTCATGTAGAATGATAGTAGTTAGAAGCTAAAACACACATTTTCCAAATTAATATCTTCCACACAAAGTACATATTATATGAGTTTTCACAACATTGTAAAATAAACACTAAATTAAAGTTCATTTTTACTTTTCAATCCATTAAACATAAAAGGCAACACATAAACTAAACTCGAACCAGTTAGCCATACAAAAAACATACTTAAGTCAGATTGGTAAGATAAGTCAGTTGTAAATATTTATAGTTGTAGTAATGGAAACGTGTGCTTAGGTCCATCTTTGGCGGTGTGCATAAAAACGGCGTGTGGTGGTGAAGGATAAAAAAGGAGCTCGCTCAACTCTACGGCGAACCAAGCATCCAGAAGGTAACTATAGCAGGAAGTGTACGATGGGCAGGGCATGTTGCAAGAAAGCCAGACAGCAACCTTGCAAGGATTTTTTTTTTTAACTAAATTTATTTGCTAATTATCTAATACATGCATTCATCTCTTAGACTAGGTGTTCCGTGTTTTCTTAACACTATCATCCTTATTTGCTATATTACATTTTTAGTTATTATTAATACATTTCAATTGCCTCTGGCAGTTAGGATATTTCCTCTGGTTGAATTGAACCATGTAGGAATTACAATGTTTTTTTACTTAAACTAAACTTAACCTAATTTATACTAAGGGTACAAGGAGCTAATCGTTGCAATAGAAGATTGCAACGATTTTGTCTAAAATTGGAAATTATTTTGTTGGACATTTGTTGCAATGTCTCAATATTAGAAATTCTATGAAGTTCATTGGTACTATACCACGGAGGCAACTTCAGAATCATTTCCAGAATTTTATTTTGAATCCTCTGAAGTGCCTTCTTTCTGGTATTGCAGCAACTAGTCCATATTGGCACAGCATACAACATGGCAGGTCTAAAAATTTGTAAATAAAAAGTTTGTTCTTAAGACAAAGTTTTGATTTTCTGTTTAAAAGTGGATATAGACACTTAATATATTTGTTACATTTGGCTTGAAGGCCTTCAATGTGATTTTTAAAAGTTAATTTTTGATCTAGCAGAAGTCCTAAATATTTAGCTTCGCTAGACCAATTAATTGGAACCCCATTCATAGTGACAATATGTCTGCTAGAAGGTTTCAAATAAGAAGCTCTCGGCTTATGTGGGAAAATTATAAGCTGAGTTTTGGAAGCATTCGGGGAAATTTTCCATTTTTGCAAGTAAGTGGAGAAAATATCCAAACTTTTTTGCAATCTTCTACAAATGACACGAAGGCTACGCCCTTTGGCTGAGAGACCTGTGTCATCTGCAAACAAAGATTTTTGACACCCTGGTGGTAAATCAGGTAAGTCAGAAGTAAAAATGTTATACAAAATGGGCCCCAGTATGCTGCCTTGGGGAACACCAGCTCTTACAGGTAATCTATCAGATTTAGAATAAATAATTTTGGATCAGTTTAATAATGTACAGAGGAAAATTAAAATTCATCAATTTTACAATCAAACCTTCATGCCAAACACTGTCAAATGCTTCCTCTATATCAAGAAGAGCAACTCCAGTCGAATATCCTTCAGATTTGTTGAGCCGAATTAAGTTCGTAACTCTTAATAACTGATGAGTGGTTGAATGCCCATGGCGAAAACCAAATTGCTCATCAGCAAAAATAGAATTGTCATTAATATGAACCATCATTCTATTTAAAATAATCTTTTTCAAACAGTTTGCTTATTGAAGAAAGCAAACTGATTGGGCGATAACTAGATGCCTCAGCTGGATTTTTGTCCGGCTTCAAAATTGGAACAACTTTGGCCTTTTTCCATTTATCTGGAAAGTATGCCAATTGAAAACATTTGTTAAATAAATTAACCAAAAAGGATAAAGAGCTCTCAGGAAGTTTTTGATAAGTATGGAGAACATACCATCATCACCCGGGGCTTTCATATGTTTAAATTTTCTAGTAATAGATCTCACTTCATCCAAATTAGTTCCCAACGAAGGGTCAAAAACATTATCTTGATCGAGAATGTCTTCGAAGCTTCGTGTAACCTGATCCTCAATTGGACTAGTGAGACCTAGACTAAAATTATGGGCACTCTCGAACTGCTGAGCAAGTTTTTGAGCCTTTTCGCCATTTGTTAATAAAATTTTATTTCCCTCTTTAAGCGCTGGAATTGGCTTTTGAGGTTTTTTAAGAATTTTCGTTAATTTCCAAAAGGGTTTCGAACTGGGATCCAACTTCGAGACATTATTCTCAAAGTTGGTATTTCTCACAATAGCGAAACGTTTTTTAATTTCATTTTGCAAATCTCGCCAAATAACTTTCAACGCGGGATCGCGAGTTCTTTGGTATTGCCTTCTTCTCACATTTTTAAGACGGATCAGTAGCTGAAGATCGTCGTCAATAATAATGGAGTTGAATTTAATTTCACATTTAGGAATTGCAATGCCTCTGGCTTCGACAATTAAATTTGTCAAAGATACGAGCGCATTGTCAATATCACTTTTGGTATTCAAAGGAATATCAACATCAAAATTCCTATCGATATATGTTTTATATAAATCCCAATCAGCTCTATGATAACTAAAAGTAGAGCTGATTGGATTGTAAATGGATTCTTGTGAGATCTCAAACGTCACAGGAAGGTGATCAGAGTCAAAGTCAGCATGAGTTACCAATTGGCCACACAGCTGACTTGAATCCGTTAAAACTAAATCAATTGTAGAAGGATTTCGACTGGAAGAAAAACAAGTAGGGCCATTGGGATATTGAATAGTATACAGGGTGGCCACTGAAAATCGATTTTCAAATTCCCGGTTTTCTCCCGCTTTTCCCGATAATTTTTTTCACATTTTCCCGGTTTTTATATAACTCAAAAAAATCTCGGGTACTTATTCAAAAGGACATATGTGATTTTGTAAACAAAGATTGAAACGTCGATTTATTCGATCTGATGGCACTCCCACGCAAACCAACACCACCAACAGGTAGCCGAAGGCTTCCCCTACCTGTCTGTGGTGATGGTTCGCGTGGGAGGGCTATCAGATTGGACAATTCGACGTTTGAATCTTTGTTTACAAAATCACATACGTCCTTTTGAATAAGTACCCGAGAAATATTGTAAGAGTTTTTGAACTTTAAACTAGGTGTTTATTTTCTGAGGTCAGAGACCAGTTTTATATCGAAGCAACTAATAATTTGTATCGAACATTAAATTACCAACAAAGTTTTATGCAAATGCTTTAATCAATAGGCACTCTGAAATCTTGCACTTCGTGGCCAGGAAGTTCTAATGTCAACAGGCATTTAATCAAAATGGTAATACAACATGAGCCCCTAGAATGGTTACAATGGTTTGATTCTTTTCTTAGTTGCAAAACTTTCGTAAGATTCTATCAGAGCCAATGAATATTGCTTGCCAGTCTAAGCAAAACGAAATGTTTTTAGTGTCCAGCTCTGTTTGATCTAATTCAGACTATTTCAAAGAATACCTTCCTGTGTAACTGATAAAACTTTACAAATTTTAGCAAAATTATGTGAGGACACACAATTTTCTTTTATAAAGTAAATTTAATAAAATCGATGTTTTCAACTTAGAGACTAAAATTCACAAAATTATAAAACAGCTACAGTCGACTTTCTACATCTCGATCAAACATAAAAGGGCAAATATGTAAACATCATGTGATATTTCTCATTGAAATGAGAAATTGCAGTACTGATCTTAATAATGACAACAGCTTATGATTCTGAAATTTTTAAAGATATTTCATTTCAGATAAGTATCAAAAAAATTCCATTTCTCAATCATTTTCAATGATTCTACATTTTTTAATATAGACGTGCTCGTTGGTCTAGTGGCTACCGCTTCTGCCTTATAAGCAGGAGGTCGTGGGTTCCATTCCAGGCTCGTGCCTTTCCTACTTTGTATTTCTATCTTAGTTCTCGTGTTTCACGTTCTACCAAAACGATTCCTACTGGTATAACCTTCCACACAATCCCAAAACCTCCCGTGGCACCTATGAGAGGCCGTAGAAATCTCTGCATCTTTCTGAAGTTAGGTGTTCAACTAACCATCCTTCCCCTTCCTCAGCATTCGCAAGGACGTGGACAGATCTCGATTATTGGAGAGTGCATTGCCTCCATCTAAGATATCTGTGGTAACTGATGAAAGTGATGCTACTCTCATACAATAGTCTTGGCTTGTACCACCTACGAACTTGTGCGAAATGCTCAATGCTAATGCTAATTGTAGAATTTTTGAATATAATTCTAAACAACCCTATTCAAATATATATCCGATCTCGCTCGGGTTTTATTCTCGATAATTGAGTTGATTGAAGCGTCGAACTCTAGATTGGTTTCAATTCGCCATTTTTTTCGAATTCGGTGTAGTTGATACAAAAAACATAGAGGTACATCATCTTAAGGCGAACTTGGACATTGGAAGAATAACTTAAAGTTGAATACATCCATTTAAAAGAATGATTATTTTGATATTCGATTCAATGCGTACCACATAACACAATATTTATGATATATTTCACTCGAAATTGATATCAAAATGATCTAGTAACAACACAAACTGGATTTGGGATAAAGATCCACTTATTTTTTTGTTTCTCTTACACACCATGTTGTAAAATCAAATAAAATCAGTTAGAATGCGACTGAATAATAAACATTGAAGAGTAATTATTTTCCTAATATCATTTTCATTAAAAATTTCAAAGAATTCAAAAATTTTTTCCCGGTACATGTCCTGAATTCCCGGTTTTTCCCGCTTTTTTTCCCGGTGACTTCAATTTCCCGTCTTTTTCCCGCTTTTCCCGTTTTTCCCGGTTCGGTGGCCACCCTGAGCATAATATCCCGCAGAACAATCTTCAAATAAAATTTTGCCGTTGGAATTGCTTTGAACGGTGTTTGGCATTGAAGTCACCAATTACGAAAAATTTTGATTTGTTGCGAGTCAGAATTTGAAGATCAGCTTTCAACAAATTCTTTTGCTGCCCATTGCATTGAAAAGGCAAATAGGCTGCAATGAAGGAAAATTATCCAAAATTTGTTTCAACAGAAACTCCCAAGGTTTCAAAAACTTTGGTTTCGAACGAAGAAAATAATTTATGTTTGATACGTCTATTAATGACAATGGCGACCCCACCACAGGCGCTGTCAAGACGATCGTTTCTGTAGATAAAATAATTTGGATCTCTTTTAATGGAGAGTCCTGGTTTTAAATAAGTTTCTGTTATAATGGCAATATGCACATTATGAACTGTTAGGAAGTTGAATAATTCATCTTCCTTACCCTTTAGAGAGCGGGCATTCCAATTTAGAACTTTCACACAATTATTTAGATCCATTAAAACGGAGTCCGATAACAATTTTTTGTGTTTTTTATACCAACCTGAACAGCTTCAGGTATGGTATTTGCTTTGAACATTGCATCAATCATGTGATGCAATTGTTCAGTTAAAAAATCAAAATCGGAAGCAGTCATGCTACCTGAATCGGCAACATGACCGTTATTTTCCGTTGGAACATGGGAATAAACCTCATTTTGAGAAGAGAAATTTTGTCTACCAGCAGCGATGTTTGCATACGTAGGTACATTCGAAAAATTGGAATTTACTGAAGTGCTTGCTACCCGTTGACGAGCGGCAAAATTTGTTTGTGGATTGTGGTGGGTATGAATTGCTCGACCGGTAACTGGTTTCGAAATTTGAGCGTTTGAAAACTTTCTACCCGTCGAATCTGGGATCCGATTGGAATTTCCGTCATCAATTTTGCACGGGAATTCAAAACTTTTTGCGTGAAGGGCATTCCCAGAAATTGGATTTATGATTGCCCCACAATTTGCACACTTAAATTTATTGAATCTTCTCTCACAGGACATGCGTCCTTGGCGTGGAGGTTCCACCACAAATCATGCATTTAGCATCCATGTGACAATGTTTGGTTCCATGACCCCACTTTTGGCACTTACGGCACTGGGTGGGGTTTTGAAATTTCCCCAGGCCTGCGGAAATGTTCCCATGTAACACGGACATGAGACATAATACAGGCCTTTTCCAAATTTTTCATATTATTTAGTTCACTTTTGTTAAAATGAACTAAATAAAATTCTTGAGAAATGCCCCTCTGGGAAGTACCAGAGTGGGATTTCTTTTTCATCTTAATTACTTGGACTGGTGAAAATCCAAGTAATTGAGAAATTTCAATTTTAATCTCATCCAGTGATTTATCATCACTGGGGAGACCTTTCAAGACGACTTTGAACAATCGCTCAGTTTTGTCGTCGTATGTGAAGAATTTATGGCGCTTCTCAGTTAAATACTGAAGAAGACGTTTGCGATCGTCAAAGGATCCAGGCAAAACGCGGCAGTCACCCTTCCTAGCAATCTGAAATGAACCTTGATCCCCTGAAGGTTACTCAAAATCTCATTCCGGAAGCCAGAAAACTCGGCAACAGATACCACAATTGGCGGAATCCTTTGCTTTTTCGCATGAATCGAATCACCTGGGCTAAAGGTAGATTCGATTTGCTCAATTTCATCATTAATCAAATCGAACTGATTGCTCAGTTCGATAGGAGAAGAAACAATGTCAACATTAGATTTAGAAGGAATATCTGAAGTCTCCAGCTTCCTTCTATTTTTTCCGCGCTTTGGCAGGACGGTCTTGAAACCTTGTTTCTTTGAAGGAAGTGGAGAATTCAGAGACCCCCCTTCCTCTTGTTTTTATTAATGCTCATGGCTGAGCGTAGAGACGTGACCTTCTAAGAGGTTTTTTCCCAGAACGGTGTCCCTGCAGGATTACCACCGCTTGTCGGAATTTTACTTCCGCAAACGGGTCCAACGTAAAACGAAGGCACGGGTCCTTGCAAAGATCGTAACGGGATCAGTGGGTACAAATAGCGCTAAGAAGCACCGTTGAAATTAAAATAGCTTCGGGTAGTATTAAAAACTTCCTTCCGCAAAGAGAGAAAGAACCGCACAGCACGAAAGCACGATGCGGTCTTAACCTTGCAAGGATGGTTTTTACTTCCGACCCGGCAGGTGCAAGAGCAGCAAACTTCGTGTACTAACCTGGCACAGAGCGATTAGGCGAGCGTGGAGCGTAACGGAGGATGGAGAGACTCGAACCACGTATTGTGGCGTCAAATTGTTGATTCAGTGTTATCTGTTTAGATGTTAACTACCGTGATATGCCCTAATTTCGCACGCGCCCTAACTTCGCGCATCATAAAATCATTATTTTTTTCAATTTTTAGGTACCAGTCAAAATTGAAAAATCGGGAGGATTACAAAATATTATTGTTGTTGAATGTTTTTCACGAAAGAATTTGAAAAACGAACTTGGTTTAGTACACCAAATAAAATTATTTCAATTTGATCCTCCCATCGACCGCCATATTTGCTTGTGCTTAGCACACAAGCGAAGAACATGACCTAAGTAAACAAATGATTTTACTGTGCAAAAGTGGCTACTTTTTGGGAATATTTAGTGCTGTCCAATGAGCAACTCGAAGTAGCTCGAAGTTGTTCCCGTCCTGCTCGTTCTTTTTTGTCAACAAATGGGCATGAGCAGGACAGGGAGAAACTTCGAGCTACTTCAAGCTCTCATTAGTGCTGTCCTACTTCGAGCTGCTCATTGGACAGCACTTTTGTGTTTATGTTTGTTATATATTTATGTAATTATGCTCTGTTGGATATGTTCATTCGTCATTACTATTAAAAAGTGTGAAATTTAGTGTATTTTGCATTTATTTAGACTTCCGCTTCGTGCGCGAAATTGGGCATATGAGAGTAATTACGGTGCCTAATTTCGTTTATTGTTGTTTCGTAGTTTCATTTGCACCATTCTAACGCAATAAAAGCAACATGATGCACAGTTTTACACTAAATAGAACTCGAAGAGTATATTCTATACGCTTTGTATCTAATTATTTTCTGGCGGATACCACTGACATCGACTAATGTTGACTAGCAACCCTATAACCAGAGACCGGCGGAGTGAAAAACTGTCGAAATGGCAACGTATGAAAATGCATGAAATCGTGAAAATGATGCTGGCAGCACTTGAACTTTTTGCTTGCTTCTTATGGGTGCAAAAAGTAAACAAGTCGAAATGGAACCGCTTTTGACGGTTCGATTGGAAACAAGATGGCGTCTTCGCCGATCTCTTATTCTAGTATTTCTAATGTTGACTTGACAAATCTTATACAGGTTAGTGCTTGCAATAGCTTTCAAATTCGATGTGAAAAATTATGCTAATCTTAGTCAAGGATAGCGTCGGAAGCGGTTAATGTCAGATCAGTTTATAGCAGCCGCCATTATAGCTAGCGTGGAAAGCTGGATAGCAGCTTTTTCGATAAGGTAAACAATATTAAAGATGTCTTATACACATATTTGAAGATGTCCTATTTGGAAGATAGCGGAATTTAAGACTTTCATACATGATGTCTCGAAAGTTCAAACTTTTCTTAATACACCAGCTAAACATTGCTCATTGCTTTTTTCCTAAAATATGGTTAACATTACAGAAGGAAACGATATATTAGGAATTTTGACTTGTGTGGACTAAAAATCATGAAACAAAATCTAACTAAGTTAATGTGACCAGATGTCCCGCGTTTCGCGGGACGCTGCATTTTTCAACTTCGTTTTACAAATTTATTACAATTCATACAGCCTTACAAATATTTTTCCAATTTTTTTTGGGCCAACATCTATACGAAATGCACTTTTGGAGAATCCACTTTCAAGCCAGTGACGCAATCCAGATAGGCGTCCCGCGTTTCGCAGGACGCTTGCTGGTCACATTAAACTAAGTTCCAGGTCCGAAATATAGGAGCATACCATTCCGACTAAATAATGGGTACTGACGGTTGTCTGATACCGCTATCCACGTATTTTTAGCAATGAATGCATGCTTATATTGGTCAATTGATTATATTTCATCAATCCAATAACGATATTCAATTTCAAACTTGAGCGAAATTAGGACCCTTTTGCGCGAAATTAGGGACCATCATATTTTCATGCGCGAAATAAGGAAAATACAATGGTCTCAGATTTACACCGCATTTTTTTTACATTGAAGCAAAATTTGCAAGTAACATTTTTTGAGAACCCAGAATCATTCTACTAAGTGATGCAGTAGCAAATGTTCCCAAATAAGCACTACATGTTTTTCTATGAACGTTTCAACTTTGTCAGATCTCAAGTGCGCGAGATTAGGGTACTTCACGGTGAATAAGAAATGAAACGGCAAAAAAATCAAACGGATTGAAAACAACCTGGTCCACTTTATGGACGTTTTTGGATTTCTTAGCTAAAAACATCAAATCAAGATTTCTCGAGATTCCTCCTAGGGATTTTTTTTAAATTGTCCAGAGGTGCAGAATGGACTGGATGCAAGGTATCTTAGTGAAGGTGCCCTAAAAGGGTGACCTGACTGTATGCGATAACTGGCGAGGCATTATGTTGCTGTGTACCGTTCTCAAAGTTCTATGCAAAATTATCCTAGCCCGGATTTAGGAGAAGATCGATGCGACTCTCCGCCGGCAGCAGGTCGGATTCCATGCCGGAAGACCATATTGTCACGCTCCGTATCATTCTGCAACAGGTCAACGAATTCCAAGAGTCCCTTTACTTAGTATTCATTGACTACGAAAAAGCTTTTGACCGTCTCAATCACGAGAATATGTGAGAAAATCATCGGCCTCATCGAGGCACAGTACGAGGCCTTTTCGTGTAGAGTGCTGCACCTGCACCTTGTCCGACCCTATCCGGGTCTTAGCTGGTGTGAGGCAAGATTGTATTATATCACCGTTCCAGTTTCACAGTAGCCGGGCAACCAGTGGAGAATGTTGAAAGCTTCCAATATCTTCATAGCCAAATGGCGTCAGACGGCGGTACCAAGATCAACATAGGCACACGGATCAAGAAAATAAGGGATGCCTTTGCGAGTTTAAGAAATATCTGGAAAACCAGGCAGGTAAGTGAACGCACCAAAATACGAATTTTCAACTCTAACGTGAAATCTGTGCTATTATACGCTAGCGAAACATGCTGTGTGTCAGTGGAGAACACTCAACGGCTGCAGGTGTTAATCAACAGATGCCTGCGGTATATAATTCGGGCCTGGTGGCCTCAAAACTGGATCTCAAACAACGAGCTTCATCGTCGTTGTCACCAGAGGCCGATAGCAACAGAAATTCGGGATCGAAAGTGGGGCTGGGTCGGCCACACTCTACGTAGGGGCGGAAACGAAATCTGTAAACAAGCATTAGACTGGAACCCAGCGGGACATCGCAGCAGAGGCAGACCCAGAGGCTCTTGGCGGCGAAGCCTCAATAAAGAAATAAAAGAAGTCGACCGAAATCTAACCTGGCAACAGGTACACTGCCTATAACCGCATATCAGTCCCATATGAAAAAATAGCAAATCGAGGAAACGATCATTTAAATATAATCATTATTTTCTTCAGCGTTGCTTGATTGAAATGCTTTTCAAACATTTTTCACGCCAGTGTGGTGTAAAAATATTTATCTTTTACAATGCATTGCATAATTGAAATGATTTTTGTTTATTTTTACGAAAATAATCCATAGGACAGGATATGCGGTTACTTTGACTATTGGAAGAGAAAGTAATCGCATATCCTGTCTCACTACGTTGAATTCTGAAGAAAGTTACGTCAAGAATAACAAATCGTGCATTTCGCATTACTGTCGTGTAGCACCAAAACGATTGTAATTGCTATCGTACTTTCCTGTAATAAGAGTTGTAGACTAGTTTCCCGAGCAAAGTCTGAAAACATAAAGAGAGCATATAGAAAACATATTTTGATATAGATATCAAATTGAAATCATATATTGTTTTCAAATATGAATCATCATGCCTGATTACATATTTTGATCTTATTTTGCTGTTGATTTCTAAATGGTATGATCTGACATCAAACTGTTTACTTATTTTATTATCGGAACCAATATCAAAATTAGTTTTCGATTTGCTTTCATTGACAGCAGGAATAGTTTTCGATTTGATGTCACAGTAAGATTTTTCTGCTGTAGATTTTGATCTTTTAACCGTTGAAACGACCAAAAGGATATCAACCTGAGTTATCAAAATTTGACGATTTCACAACAACAAAATTAATTATCGATTTGCTCTCAAGCTTTGCTCGGGTTTATAGCCAAATTATAAAAATGTTCATTTTTATCGTGAAATGAGAACACGAAAGTTGTGAAACATGTGAATCGACAGAGCAAGCCAAACATCCTCTGGACATTACTGCCGTGAATCGCATATCTGTCCCATCTTTGCTGGGTTTCCTATTCATATGGGACAAATATGCGATTCACGGCAGATTAGTATATCCACAAAAGATTATGTGACATTGTCCCAACGTGTTTGCATAGACTTATGGTAGATCATGTTTAGTAATCTTTTGGGATATAATATCCAATGGGTTTCTACTCTGTTCAATCTCAATTTCGTATGACCGGGCTTTAAACATCATCCGCTGGCCGAGATAACAGTTCTAACAATATTTGTCATAATAAAAACAAGAAAAGAAAATCTTCCTGAATCAGAGTCAGTTTAAATTCATGTTTATGGGACATATTGTACGGTTACTTTCACAATGGGACTCAAATGCTGTTACTTGCAAGATGGGACAAATCGCCTTGGCATTTTTTATTTTTTATTTTTAGAACAAATTATACAGTTTTATTTAAAAGCGTACAAATATAAACCAAAATATAACCATTAGTCATCAAAACTAAAAAATGATGAAAAGTCATATGGGACAGTTATGCGATTAAAGGCAGTACAAGCGATAGCTGGGCAACGCTCAGGATGGAGATCTTTCAAGTCGGCCCTTTGGAGCACCGGAGGTGTACAGGATTCATAAGTAAGTAAAGTAGAGGTGCAGAATTAGCACAAGAATCGAGCCCTGTACTTGGTTTTGATGGACATTTTTATTTAATAATAACGGTCTACCGGCGCACCGTTTGGAGGCTAGTAAAGAGGCGGAACGAAAGATCCGTCTCGTTACCGAGAAGAAAAGGTTGGGTTGGGGAAGTCCAAGCTGGAGGTGTGTTGGTCTGTATGCCCAGTAAGCATGAACCAACAACCTCAGTTTTCAAGTGCTACCATCCAGGATATAACATCATTTCCTGACGATGTGAGCGGTTTTATAGCAAAGGAAAATGATGTTTATTCTTGTAGCAGCCACTGTCCTTCAAGGTGGAGTATAGAGCAGCACATTAGGGTAATAGATAGTATTGTAGCGAAACTAACCGATTTTAGCCCGTTAGTAGTAGCAGGTAACTTCAGTGGGCAGTGGACTGGGGATCCCGGTTCAGTAATTCTACCGTTACCAGGTCATATCAATACACTGTTAGGGTGGCTCAAATTAGTATGGGAAAAACTTTTTTCAACTTTTTTGATGGGCCGCCCTCTTATTCGGCTCTATTTGATGCCCTGATGCTCTGGACAAAATTTCAGCCAAATCAGTCAACGTTTGGGCGGTGCTAAACTCGTTGGAAGTTTATATGCAAAAATGTATGCAGAAACATCCAAAAACAGTGATTTGCAGTTGGACGGCACAATTTACGATCAAGAATCATGATACTCATTCAGATCTTGAAGAATTTAATACAGAATGTAATGCAGAAAACCGCGAGAAGATTAGAGTTTGCTCGGCTAAGTTATTAGCATTTCTCTGAAGTGGGGTTTGAGCAAATTTCGTTTCTTTTACCTTTGAAAAGAAATAAATTCACCCCTTCAACACTCCAGTAAAATGCTAATATCTTTGTCTAATAAACTCTAATCTTCTCGCGGTTTTCAGCATAACATTCTGTATTTAATTCTACAAGAACTGAATGAGTATCATGATTCTAGATCGTAAATTGCGCCGTCCAACTGCAAATCACTGTTTTTGGATGTTTCTGCATACATTTTTCCATATAAACTTCCAGCGAGTTTAGCACCGCCCAAACGTTGACCGATTTGGCTGAAATTTTGTCCAGAGCATCAGGGCATCAAATAGAACCGAATATGAGGGCGGCCCATCAAAAAATTTGTAAAAGTGTTTTTTGAGCCGCCCTATAATGAGCCTATTCTATTATTTGTCGATGTCTTCCACGTCTTCCACGTCAAAATTGACAATTCTCGAGTCATACGAGACGCAGAATAAGCTCAACTGTATCATGTTAGGATAAGAATGGCAGACGACTCAACATCATTGTGCCTATTCTGCGTCTGAGGTGAGGCGTTTCGTATGAAGTGGCAATTGTCGATACCTCCCATTTTAGTTATACGGTTGTCTCACAATTAACGAGTTGTTCGAAACGCAGAATAAGCACACATGTACTCAATTGTATCCAATTTAACCTAACTGAAATTTGACGATCTGGACTACGTAATCTAATTCAAATTAGAGCTTTCACTAATTTACACCACCTGTATTCATGAGGTCACAATAATAAACAAATGCTACATTTGTCATAAGACGAGTTATTACGACACACTGATGATTGCTAAGGTTGAAATACTGTAAAGTTTCAATCAAGTAATGGAATTTAATGGGATAGTACTAACTCGTCATATGACTCGTCGTATGACATTCCACTCAAAAAAGATCTAAATAATTTTCTCCTACCAATGCTTGCAAATATACGAAATAAGAAACGCGCATAGTTACTATTTAACTATACCTGCTCAACTTCACTAATATAAATATATTCTTTCCATTCCATTTAGACTTGCTTAAATACGCAAAATAAATCATTTTCATTGTGTTTTATTAGATTTTTCTTTAAATTAATTTTCATTATTCACATAAGTAAATACTTGCTTTTTTCATTGAATATCTGTATTGATTTCTTTTTGTCCATTCAAGTTTTGCTCAATTTTACTTCCATTAAGTAAGTTTACCATGTGTCTGTGTCATTCCGCATTTTCTTTTATTTATATTTAAACTTATTCAAGAAGATATTGATTCTATACATGCTTAAAGTACTTTAATTACCATAAGTTTTCTTTTAATTATTTCCATTATATTTGCAGTTTTTTTAGTTGCTTCTCCTTTCAGCTATTGATATTTTTACCTTAAACTATGTAGTTTAACTTCTCTACCGCGTTACTTTTTTTCTGCCGTTTGACTCTTCAGGATAGTTTTTTACGTTTCAGAAACATCATTCTGTTATTTATTGACATTAAAAGATTTCGCTTACTTTAAATTTTATTTAATTTAGTTAAATATACACATGTATTTAAATTGCTAAAAAAGAGTTAACAAAAATACTAGTTTTTCACTACGGTTTTCAAAATTTTTAGGGAGTGATTGTAGAATATACACACCAGCCATTTGTTTCCTATGTCTGTCTATTACTCTGGCTGAAATTCACCGGCGCTCAGTGAATTCACGTGGTTGATTGACTGAGCTAAACTAGTTTAAGGAATTCTATAGGTTCACATTTTTACACTTTTCATTACGAGCTAAATTCTTGCTATTGAACAAAAAAAATCTTTATATAGTTTTTTTAGAATGCAGTACAATATTACAGAACGGTGATGAATTATTAGGAACGGAATAGGGTCGACCTTTACTTGTTATTGAATAAAGTTTTCAAAAATGCACTGATAGCTTGTGGCTCAATCGTCGTCAATAGCTTCAAGATAAAACGTCTTATAATTCAATCAGAAATCCAACGCGCGGCTTCAAAAACGTAAACTCAAAAAAACAACAGTCAACCTTGGAATCTATTTTCAATGTTTCGTTTGTTGAAATGTGTATGAAATTTTGATTCAGCGATTGATTGTAAGCTTTGTTATTGAGAATGCAAGTAGATAAACTTTTTTTTTGAATTCTAAGACATTTACTTTAGGATTTCTTTTCAACAAAAATCCAAAAGACTTAAAAGAACGTAAAACAAGAAACGATAAACAGTCGAAATAATCTCAATTATTGCACTTTGCTAAGTTTGTTTAAAGTATGCGTAATTAACAAATAGTTAAGCTTGCGAGAACGTTTTCTTTTTCATTATTAATAATAAACCGTAGCGACAGATTGAAATATCTCAAAACTCTGTCAATATCAATAAAACGATCGACGAAACACCTAAGCCAGAAATATTTACCAAAAGAAATCTACTCGAAATGGTCACGCTCCATAATTAATCACTGGGTTCATAAACGGAAAAATGTTGTATCGAAGCAGGTGGGAATCGTTAATCGATGTAGGAGAAAAACTCAGAAGGTTTGAGAACCACATTTTGTTCTGACATACACATAGGTACGATGAAAACTATGGCATTATATGAACTACAGTGAGTTTGCCTGTGCTCAAAATCCACAAGTAGAAAAACTATGTTCCGGATTTGTTACTGCGTTCTTCTGACTTGATGCTGCCTCTTTTATGTTTTTTCCATGTGCTACTTATATTACAACAGTCGTGATTCCTCGTCTGCTCGGTAGACAACTCATTTATAGCGGTGCTTGCTGTTAGAGCATTGCGAATTTACCAATGCATATTAGCTGATGATCCGTGAAGAGTTTAATTCTACTGTATTTTTTTACACTATTTCGCTGCTGATTTTTCCTTCGCTGACCGCTGACAAAATATTCTGTTTTCGTTTTGGCTAACAATCTGCTATCAATATCACTTGACCGGCTTCGAGGGTGGACGTGCCGGGAAGATGTTCGAGATGGTAGCCCGCAGAAGTGTACTTGTTCTACTTTTACAAGTGGCTGATGGCTGGTGAGACGACGAATTGATTCGAGTTCACCAATTGGGAATATTTATGTTCTGGAACATTTCATAGATTAATGTTCTTTTCGTGAATGTATTTTGTGTGACAAATATTTCCCCATTATATTTGTTAGACAGCTTAGTAACGACAAAATAATGTTGCTTATGCGATTGATTTCAAAATATTCCTTCTCTCGCTTGAGAACAAAAAAGCGACTCTATCCGCAGTATCCATTTGGCATAAGGCCATTTGGAATAACGACCGTTTGGCATAAACACAAAAATAATCATAATGGTTTTAGGGCCATTTAGCATAAGCAGGGCCGGATTTAGCCGGAAGGGGGCCCCGGGGCCGACAGCTTGTGGGGGCCCCAATATGTACAAAAAGGTTGGTTTAGGTACATAAGATTTGTGGAGGCCCGGGGCCATGGCCCCCCCGGCCCCCCCATAAATCAGGCCCTGAGCATAAGAGACATTTGTCTTTTTGTCTTATTCTGGGCACCTGCGAGTTTTTAAGAAATAATTGACTCTTTCGCCTTATTCCGGGCAAATGCGTACTTTTAAAGAAGGTATCATCTACTTTCTGCCTTATTCCGGGCAAATGCGTACTTTTGAAGAAGGCACCATCTACTATTCTGCCTTATTCCGGGCAAATGAATACTTTTGAAGAAGGAGTAATCTACTCTTCTACTTTTTCCGGGCAAATGCGTACTTTCAAAGAAAAGGTCATCTACTCTTTGCCTTATTCCGGGCAAATGCGTAGTTTTGAAGAAGGCATCATCTACTCTTCTGCCTTGTTTTTGGAAAATGCGTACTTTTGAAGAAGGGGGATCTGGGAAAAAACATACTTCTAAAGATGGAATCATATTAATACTCAAATAGTCGTTGTGCCGTATTTGACGCATCTTCCCAACGATGGTCATTCCCAGGCTGGTCATAAAATCATGCCGGAGTGGAAAAGGAGTTTTTTTTTGTGGAGCAGAAATTAGCATCAATGCTCACAACAATAAGCATCATCTAACCCGAACTTATGCGTCGAAAAACAGAAGCGAGTTTGTCGTTCATCTTTTTCTTGTGGTGCGTCACTCACTCTCAATTACACTCAAACAGCCTCTGCGATTTTCAACACATAGAAAGGGTCGCGCCGGAGCCACTCTGTTCGTTTGGTCCTCTGCTTTATGTACGCTTTTACTCATTCGTGAACGAACGCACCATTTTGCTGATCATGATGTTACTTAACTCTAGCGAGTTTTAGGAGTTTTGTCAAGCCTGATTATGCCAAATGGCCTTGAGGTACTCAACACATTATGACAAATGGTCGTTATGCCAAACGGCATTAGACCATAAGGGCTTCCCCCTGTCAGCAAGAAAAGGCTTACCAAGAACTGTGGATCTACGATGGGTGAGTGCACTGCATAAGCAGAGAAGGTGTTTTTATGTTTCTCTCTGCTCGTCACAGAAGCGACAATTTTAGGCCGATGTCCACGTAGCGGTTTTTTACGATGCGTGCACGCAGCGTTCACGCAAGGTACCCAGCATCAAATGGAGCAATGCACACGTAAACGTGTGCACGACTACATTTGATGCTGGGTACCTTGCGTAGACGCGGCGTGCATGCAGCTTGAAAAAACGCTACGTGGGCATCGGCCCTTTTGTGGATTGTATTGCTCCGATCTTTTGTGAATGATTTCTGCAGGAGCAGTGTTCAGTGTAGGTATCGAGTTCTCTTTTGGTGAAACCTAATAAATGTTTGATTTTCTTGATAATACGGTCATAAGGGGACGTTCTTCTAAATTTAATGCGATTTCGGCTCACAGATCTGAACTTACAGAAAGGATCAATGAACCTTTCTTCCGATCCATTTCTAGCGCATCAGCAATCTCGCTTCTCTCTAGGCCTCTCTCTAATATGACATGGGATTCAACATAAGTAAACGTATAGAAATTTCTCAATAGTTAGATAGTCAATCCCTTAGCTACCACAGAAAATACATGTTTATACTTTCTCATGAGGTAATAACGCACATTCTGAAATTGCATTTATTTCTGCCTGAATTACTGCGGGTCACTGTCCGACGTGGACAGAGATTTTTGTTTTTGGACCATAGATTCCGGAGCCTGTCAGATTATTCAATTTGGATCCATGTGTGAAGCACTTTGTAGCACCAGTCGGAACCCTGGCTCCACCTTCTTCCCATTCCAGATGGGAAGTAACGAACACATCGTGCGGTATGTCATAATGTTATCGCTAGAACTTCGTTAAATTTAGGCAACCAGACAAGGGAGGCGTAAGCAGTCCTAGGACGGACAATGCGTGTAATCATTACCATAGTTGGTTGGTATTGAAACTTATCTACACAACTGATTGAAGATGAGAGTTCCAAATCAATTTTGTATCAAGTACCCATTACACAAAAATATATGACTTCAACTAATTCTGTTCGATTCAATCGATTTTATAATATATACTTGTATAAAAAGCATTAGAAAGTCTACTATTTCTCTAGTTTTTCAGATAATTTTGGACACATAGTCGATATTAGGAACGGAAAATTTGTATTGAATGTGTTCATTCCATAAAAAATAGACAAACAAATAACGTTATTCATATTGAAAATTGATGTATTATGTATGCTATCTAATTTTTTGATAAATCTTTTTAACCACATTGTAAAAGTATCTCGAAGTATTGCAATTACAATCAGTAAAGATTATAGCAATTCAAATAGTCTGAAATGTATTTTAAAAAATCTGTATAATTGTACGAAAAACACTTCGAGTAAAATTCAGAAACATCTTTCACAGATCATAAGATACTGTGTCCATACCTTGATTAGCTGTACATAACATCAGCTGTACATTAGTTGCTCATAACACCTACCTAACATAATCGAATCAAACGCCATTGCATCGTTCCCATCAACCCTTTCGAATCGTACAACTTTTGTACATCTCATTCCCAATCACAGTTCCAACCATCTCGACAAAGTCCACCCTCTCCCCCTTCTGTTTTATGAGTACCCCCAGTCTAGTTGTATCCCGGACGCTAGTCTTACATCGAGTTAAAGTTTAAGCCCTGTAAATTGACCGCTCCGGTGTTCATGTTCACCGTGGTCGTATCCGGGTACCTCTGCCGGGACATTTGGTGTATGCCGGCGGCTGCCGTCGTAAAGTCCACGTGCCGGGTGTCCAGGAAGCCCATCACTCCCATCGGGTGCGCATGCGGCGGGCACATCAGCGGGGCAGTGGCGGACGATGCTGCCACGGCGGCGGCTGCTGCAGCCGCTGCCGCTGCCGTTGCAGCATTCTCGTTCGTCGTTTGGTGTTGAGTTTGCTGTTGCTGCGCTTGTTGCTGCTGCTGAGCTGCCTGCTGCTGTTGGGCTGCTTGGGCTTGCTGCTGGGCTTGTTGCTGCTGCTGCTGTTGTTGCTGGTGTTGCTGCTGCAGGGTCATGTTAAGCGCGGGAGAGGAAAGCGAAGTGTCGTAGTGTTCTAACGAAGCATTCTCATCGCCAGTGGGGGTTGTCGAGGGAGGAGGAGAAATATTGGGTTCCATCTTTATCCTACTTTTTATACTGGGCCTACTGATGGGGTAACCTCGTTTCTTGTATTCTAACCATAGAGTTCGGTTGTTCACGCCATACAACCGAGCGGCCTTGCAAAAGCCAATACCTCCGAACCGCACGGCCTCCAATGCTCTCAGGAAATTTTCGTCGCCTTGCGGGTTTACGGATCTTTTCCGTTTCACCGGTTGAATTGTCGTTGTCCCACTCGCACTGGTGGTGCCGATTGTAGTTTGATTGGTATTTGCAGGATGACTGTACACACTCTGAACCATTGCGGCTGCCGCAACAGCCGACTCGTTACCGCCCTGCGGTGACGTTGGTGTCGAGATGTTGGACGAGCTGTAGCTGTTGACCATGTTGTTCGGATTTACGGAGATGATCTGCGGTGAGAACGGATGCTGGTAGATTTGTACTGGCGTAGTAGGCTGCGGCGTCGGAGCATTGGAGTTGGTTGTCGAAGCATTCGATAGCGGGTTACTGCTGTTGCTGTTGGCTCCACCCCCTGCATTGTTGCTCAGCGATTGGCTATCATTTTGCTGTTGCTGTTGCGCTTGATGGTGCTGCGCCGCAGCTGCTGCCGCTGCCGCCGCCGCTTGCTGTTGCGCTTGGGCCTGTTGACTAGCTGCCGCGGCGACTTGGGCTGCCTGAGCGGCCTGTTGCTGCTGCTGATGATGCTGCTGTTGGGCGGCAGCGGCCGCATGCTGTTGCGCCTGAGCCTGTGCATGCTGCTGCTGGAGTCCCAAATTTGTCTGACACGACGCGATACCGAACCTCGAATAATTCGTATCGATTACAGTCCATTGCCCACCTGGGAACGGAAAAGAAGGAACAAGAGAGCTTGATTATTATTTGTTTCTCTGATTGATCGATTTCTTGTGAGGGAAGTTTGTTTTATGCAGTTTTCTTCTAAGGTATGCAGAAATGTACAATTTGAAAATGTTAAACATTCCAAACTATTGAAACGAAAAATTTCTCTAATAACTGAACCGAACGATCGAATACGTTTTGATAAGCCATGCCACTATTTGCATTTAATACGGACGAGTTTTCAATCCCTAAGCCTCCGGGGCTTTTCCATATCGTTTCTATCTCCGATTGGCCTGACTGTTTTTTACTCTATTGCCTACTTTTAGGGGCTCCAGTGAACTGGCCACATTTGTTGCATTTTTCATTAAATCGAATGTCATGTGCGTTTTGTTTGTGCAATCGCGGAGAAAAAAAAACCTCACATCATCGATCGCGAAAATGTGCCGCGCGTAATTACCAAAAATTGCGAATGTGTGTGTGCAGCTTCAATCGGGCGCGCATCACAAAAAACTAATGAAAATTGGGAAAATTAAAATTGCTTCGATTCTCCCGGCACCATCCAGCTTTCTGATTAATTAATCGATTTTATGTCTTTCTCTATCGTGTGTACCGTTTCGGAATGCATTACTCTATCTTTCTCTCTGCCTGTTCGTCTCCTCTCCGATCAGCAGTGTCCACGAATCGAAAAAAAAGGACCATCCGGATGCAGAAAAAATCAAATGAAAAACAAATAAAAACCGAGCTCTCTCTCTTTCTCGTTCTCTCTCGCTGACACACCCGGACCCGCGAACTAAACCCCCAAAGGGTTGATATGTTTCGTGTGGGTGGTGGCATGGGGCGATCAATCTTCTTCTTTCGCGCGCTTTACAAACTCGCGCGCCCAGGTGGAGCAGGTAATTTTTGTATTGCTGCGCGTTCGATTATCTGCTATCTAAAAAAAAGGACATCAAAAGGAGCGCCGGTACGCTGGTCCCCGAACTGAACTGAACCAGAACCAGAGTTGACAAGGACATCGGCGTCATCGATGATGTCGCCAAGTGGATGTGTGTGCAAACCTGATGAACGATTGCCGCGCATTTTGGTGGTGATGATGGTCATGATGGGAAGCGATTACAAGAGTGAGTGCTGTTGGTCGGTCTTTTTTGCATTTCTATTTGCTCATGGGCAGTATTTGAATGATTGGCGTGTTGGTTTGGGGAAATTAATTACGATAGAGTTTGATCCGGAAAATTGCTGTTAATTGCAGGAAGTTGGGTGTATCATTTGGTGTTTGCAGTGTTTTTTTCTGGACCAATGGAGTAGTAGCATAACCAAACTCGGCAGTTAGAATTGATAGCAATATTTGGTACAGGATAAATAACAAACACAGAAAAACGTAAGATTCACATGAACAGACATAAAAGACACGTATACGATTTAAGAAAAATAGTAGGATTGTAATCCCTTGCCTTACTACCTAACGAAAAAGTTGCATTACATTCTATATCTCACCAAACAAATTCATCGACAATTTTTGTCTTACCATAAGAAACAGTGCTTAAAATATTTTACCTTGCCATATTCTACCAAAATGAAATTTTATCATCAAATCGAGTGACAATAAAGTAGACCCACATTGTTTCTCCTACAAAGTCATAATCTCCACATTTAAATGTATACGATGATAAAAAACGACCCTGATCTATCTTACCCCGTGACCCATCTTGCCCCACCTCACCCTATTTAGAATCGCATCAAATAATTTGAAAAAATCTTGCCTGGAAGCATTCGTATTCTAACTTGTTCTAATTTAGAATTAGGGTGTCAATTCAAAATCGATTTCCAGATTTTTCCCCGGTTGGGGGAACTGTTACCAAAAAATCATATAAGCCGGTCCAAGCAAGAAATCAGCCAATTTTTGTTTGTTTTATTAGAGGAGAAAATCCTTTATAACTTTCGACAGGCAGAAAAAGCAGAAGCACAATTTCTTTTTGAAGTGGCATAGGCTTATATTTTCATCTTAATTCCTCAAGACAGGATAAAATTAATGAAATAACCTTTGAAAAATAGCCCTAGAATTCCTTGAAATTGCTTCAGAATTTAATTGATTATTTATTTATTCAACCCTCTTTTTTGTTTTCAACTGCTCAAAAACACTTTCTTAAATCGATCTTATCTAGTGTGTTAAAATTCAGAATTTTTAGAAAGCAAATAATGGAATTTCTAATTGGATGTAGGGGAAACGAGCTTTTTAGTTCATTTCCAATTCTAGCAGCTACTGCTTGATTAGTCAAGTTGAAGGTATAGGATAGAAGTGGGAACGGTATGAAAGTCTGGGATTAAACCCACGACCTCCTGCGTATGAGGCAGAAGCAGTACACTGATGATACTGGTCATAAAATTTGCATACGACCAAACTTTCATAAGAATTGAACCAATACTGCAATTTCTCATTTTCAAAGAGAGATGTCACGCAATGTTCACATAATCTACCCCTTTCAATATCTATAGAAACGCGGCATGCCACAAAAATCTCAAAAAATATTTGTTCTATGACATGACATGAAAGTGTGTAAAATCTGCTTTATTTTTGTGTTTATTACCTACCACTTTCAACTCGGTGAATTATATTATATATGATTATTTAATATGATTTAATATATGGAATATGATTAATTAATCGACTCGTCACTATTCTTCGCATCTAATCTATTCAAATAATTTAGACATTTAATTTTTTAAATAAAGCTCAATAAACATACTCTTATGACTGCCTTTCTTGCTGAATTGATCAAAACCACGATTCTTTCATTTGGTCGTTTGAAATAGAAAAAGGCGATTTGCTCTCTGTCTTATGACGATCACTACCTCAATATCAGTACTCAATGGAACTATGAAAATCGTAAGATCATATTTCAGTCGAATCTATCTTTTCATTTAATTTTTTTTAATATAATCCACCTAATCAAATCATAAAACATTGACATGATTTACAAATAATATCTAGCTTAGAAAACGATCAAAACTTAAATTTCAGTTATTTAAAAAAAAGTTCTTGTATTTAATGAATCCACAGACATAATGGGATATTCGTCAAAAATATGTTTGACCATACAAGTCAGGACTATTCGTACTTCCTTTTTAGATATCACTATTAATTTAATTTCGGGATCAAAGCCCACCGAAGGGGCGGTACTTCAATACCTTTTCCGAACTAAATCTATCACATGTTGTACATATGCATAATCGAGTTTCAGACATAGTAATTAATTTCCACTCCGGGTGGCTTAATACCCGGCATATGGGCAATTAACTTTGAATGTATTAATTTAAGCTTAATTTGTAAACAAAGCCGAAATCCAGAACTAAGGGGAAAATTATGACAAATCTCATCCAGGTTTTGTTGACGCGGTTGGATACCACTTGAATTGGAACTTGAATTGAACAGGAAATACAACTGCAAAGAGAACTGGAACAAGTTTCTGGGAAAGAAGCCCTAGATAAGAACTTCAACACGTCAAAGGCGAAACACAGAGTAGACTGTTAAAAGCCGCGTATATTTTTTGTTCTTGACTAAGAAATTTAAGCCGTTTTGATATAATAGATACTTAAAAGTAGTGATAGGGATTTGTTTGAATTTGAAATAAATTCGCTCATTTTATGCAGGCAAACTACAGGGGTTAGACAAAAAGGTTGAGATAGGCAAAATTTTTACGAAGTTCATATCAGCATAACAATGCGTATTAAAATCCGATTTTTATGAAATAAGGACCATCGAACGCGGAAACTATTCTAGTCTAGTCTAGTCATCATGCAAATCCTGAGATGTTCCGGGTTTTCCGAGGGTTTGTTCAAAATGCATTTTTTCTTCTGCTTGTCATTTTATGTGACGTTTAGGGTAAAAGACCCAATAGTGGAGGAACTAAGCACGATCAACGACTATTCGTTCGCTCACACCACGTCTATACTTTATTTCGCTCACCTTAAGTACGCATTCGAAAGCTTATCGAATATATTTTAAACGAAGAGTTATCCGATCGCTGCAGAACTTATCATTCTTACCTAAAATGATACCTCCAATTATTGGTGCAGTGTTCCAATAGTTGCGGTATTTTTTAATTCGTGTTCCTATAGTTGCGAATTCCATTGTTTTCCTATAGGACTCGCAACTATAGGAACACTACCGCAACTATTGGTGCAAAGCAGAGAGAAAGATAAGGTATTTTAATGATACTTTACCGATTTAGATGCAGTTCTCAAACTGTTTTCCTCTACTTCGTGTGATGACAGGTCAACAAATTGATAGAATGCATGGTTTGCTGCGTTTGATACATAGATTGGGTAAAAACAGCACTACCGCAACTATAGGACCACCCACGACTATCGGAACTATTACCCTACTGCCATCATGTGTTATGCTTTCCCAGAAACTCAGAGGCGTCGCGTCCGCATGTGCAACCTGTGCACTGCACATGTGGCAATTCTATCCCCAACATTTAAACTCTCGATAGATTTCTTGTCTTTCTAAGAGCACCTCCACGGGAGTCCCCATCTGGGTCCCTATCGCTATTTCCGGGCCCTTTATAGGGACTCACTTGTACACCGGAGGTATCTAAACGGAAATGTAAAATAAGAACGCAACTCAAAATTAGCCGTGAGTTTCCAAATTTAGCGCCCCATACTGGGTTGCTAAATTTCCATACAGGGTTGCTATTTTGTGAAACGTCACTTTGGTATTGATAAAAAATTGCAGGAAATTTGTTTTTCTTTTTCAGAACAATTTCGACGTAAATAGCAAGGTAATTATTTTATTTTTTGGATTTATTTTTTGGATCTAGTGCCCCAGTTCAACTTCCGTCGTAATTACAGTAACTAATCAACTATAATGAGAAGCGTTTCGCACTAGCGCCCGCTAGAGCCCGAAATATTCATAGATTTTTCGCGAATGAAAATTATACTGTTTATATTTTTCAAGTTAATTCGAGGAGGTCTTCCAGGATTCCATCAGAAAATTCCTTTAGTAATTGTTCTGTATGTTCTTCAAGTAGAAGCAGCTCCTCCAGAAATCTTCAGAAAGTTTTTTTTTGCTGTAGATCGTTTAAAAATTATTGTATTGGAAATTCATCTAGGATCCCTAGAAGATTTTTCCGGGAGTTCCCCGGAAATCAATCTTTCAATCTTTGCAATCTTTGTGTTCTTTCAAGAATCTTTAGCAGTTCTCCCAGATTAGTTTTAGGCTTTCTTCCAGATTCTTTCGGGTTTTATTTTTTGGTATTGGAATTGCCCTATAATTTTGTTGTGGTTCGTTTGAAAACATAGTTTTTTTTAAAGAAAAATCTCCGGATTCTTCCGGATGCTGTTACAAATGTTTTCCTTCAAAAACTCTGGATGAATTCCTGCAGGATTTTGGCAAGAGAGTCCTGTTGAAAAACTGGTGCAAATTTCAGAAGGACTTTCTTCGACTGGAAGTATAAATTCCCGAAGGAATTTTTCAGGATGAAGGAAATCCAGAAGGAATAATAATGAAAAAAATTACGATGACGGGTCTCCAGTTGGCCTTGCGAGCAAAAGCGTAGAATTGCCCTCCGGAGATGGCGAGCTCTATTCTCGATTTGGCCAAGGATGTTTTCGAGTGGGCTCCTTGGGCATAGTTGTTACACAAAATACATACTCAAGCAATGGCGGACACAGGAAAGCTTTCAATTAATAACTGAGGAAATGCTAATATAATACTAAGTTGAGCAGCTAGCCAAGTTCCAGTTGGAATATAGAGCCATTGAAGAAGATGATGACTATACTTTTAGCAACGCCCGGTGAGAACTTGATATGCTAACGAAGTCGCTATACCTAAAACAGAAACCACCGGTGGGAAGATGGGGCGCTATCCTAAAATAGCACTCGGGAAGGAGCGCTATTATAAGAATAGCGATGAGGCCTCCCGTGGAGGTGCTCTAATCCAAACATATATTTGAATTATGTGCATTTGATAGATGTTTCATGCAAATTTGACTATTAGCATGAGCATGAGCATGATGACCGTGCATTTCGTAGTTGCTACTCCGCAATCGGCGATGTATAGGCAGTCAAAGCGTTCTTCGCTTGCAGTGCACGGTTTGTTGCCTATCGAGAACCCCTTCAAACAGCGCCTGCGCGATTCGTTGAAAAGAGCGCAATCGGAACAAAATCAAAAGAGAAGAGTAAAGCGACGAACAAACATTTTTTGGGAGGCTACAACTCATACCCATGCCATACTTCATGATCACGAATGTCTTCCTCTCGTCTCCCAAGAAAATGTTTGTTTGTCCCCTTACACAAGTGAAACATCGTCGAAAATGGCAACTTTGTGAACATCAGGATCGTATTACTTAAGCACCCTGAATTCCCTTCCTTTCTTACTGTATCACTGTATTCCATAATCGCGAGTCTTTGGCAGACTAGAGTATGGGTGGACTATGATTACAATCTTACAACAGAAACTCTCAAAAATTCACTTGTCATAAAACGAGTTCGTACAATTCCATTTAATTCCACCACTTGACTGTACCTTTGACAGATACGTATTTCGACCTCAACAGTAAGGCCGTCTTCAGTGTCTCGTACTTGACTCGACGAGACATTGAAGATGGCCTTACTGTTGAGGTCGAAATACGTATCTGTCAAAGGTACAATAATGTGAAGACATTCAACTTAAAGATTGAAATATTTTTATCTCTAAAATTGATGGACAAGGAACATGTACGATCAAGACTCGTCAATACTTCCATAGTAGGTTTTGGTTGTTTTACTCGGACCCTGAGGCCGATGACATACTGAAGCGTGTGCGTACGCGAACGCGTCCAGGCACTCGTAAGGCAGAATTTCAGCAAGAAGAATTCTTTTGTCTTGGACGCGTTCGCGCACGCACACGCGTCAGTATGTCATCGGCCAGAGATGTTCCTTTAGCGTAGATCTGGGGCCACGATGCTCCTCGTACGCCCATACGACGTGAGCAACATCCTGATAATTCTTGCCGCAAACACAGAGATAATCTTCCGAGAGCCTCACTTTGAAAAGATGTGCATTTAGAGTGTAGTAATTGGACATTAGACAACACTTGGTTCGAATGAAGTTTCGTCCCATATTCAATTGTTGAGCCATGGACGCTTTGACACCTGCGGGAAAATTGAATACAGCCATCTGTCCAACTCCCCATTTTTTTCCATTTCTGCTGCCAGCTGATCAAGGTTTCCCGATGAACTAATAGGAAAAAATCTTCGAAGGTAATTTTCCGATCGTAAATATTATCTTCTATAGCGCCCCCCTTATCCAGCCAGAGTGTCCGCTTTCTCACTTCCCGGGATCGAGCAATAAGGGATTCAGGCAAATTGATTTTAAAAACTTCCCAATTCTCATGATGATACACAAACGTGCCATAAATAGCAATTTTTGCAGCAAAATAATAAATTTAAACAAGAAAAAAATGCGAAAAAAGTTTTTCAAAACAAATTATTGATGGCCTCACATTTTTTCTCGTAAGTTACTTAAGAAATGCTTTACCTTTTAGCCAAAGTACCGATACTAGAATTGTCAAACCGATGCACCACAACATGATGGACAACAAACGGCCAAGTTAGGCTTATTGAAACGTATGTTGGCAAAATAATGTAAATGGTTACAGCGCCTATAGCGTTCTACAGGTAAACTTTGATATAACGTGCATATCGATTTCAAAGTTGTACGTTATATCAAACTGTACGTTATATCGAAGTATGAGTAATCTTATTTTACACTATCGTCGTCAGGGGTGACAATGGGTCAAATGGGGGTGAGAATGGGTCACTGTTTCAACTACTTAGAATACTTGTAGAATGGATTAAATGTATCTGAGGGCAAGAAGACTAAAATATAAGAGACCTTTTTGAACGATTTTGCTCTGCGACCTCCAGGCTGCCGGTGAGAACGATGACCCATTCTCACCCCCCAGACCCATTGTCACCCCCGATGGCGGTACTTAAATGTTGTACTATAATATACTTATAATATTAATTTTGTTATATAAGGCTCAGCCAGCATTGTGAAACAGCTTTTCTTGTGGACAATTCCTACAAACTAAAAAAATGACCCGAAAAATTGAATTCTTCATTTTATATCAATATAAAGCACAGGAAATAAGAGACTAAGAGGCACAGGAAACACAAGGCTTGCTTTCGTTGCACCGTTTGTATGAATATTGAATATCCATTTTTTGAGTAACCGCGATCTTTAGTGGATTTAAACTAGGGCACGTGACTTGCCAAATTGAATATTTTCACTGAAATTCAATTATATAGGGGAAATGACGGCATTGGCAGGTTTTGTTCTATTATTGTCAGGGAGGGTTTTTGTTGACCAAATTTTATGAAATTTGGCCACAATATTCTTTGATTTGCAAAGAATGTTTAGGCCAAATTTGAGTATAATTGGTTATAGAAAACCCCCTGACAATAATAGAACAAAACCTGCCAAAGCCGTCATTCCCCCTACGCCAACGTTATTCTGAAGAAAATCTGATATAACGTCAATTTTGACCTTTTTTTCGAAATTTCCAATGGAATTTCTAGATAAGTTCCTGAGTAAAAGTCAGGAGAAATGTAGGATTTTTTCATGGGAAATTCCTTTGATAATATTTTCAGGAATTCCTTTAGAAATTCTTTTCTACTAGTTTATTTGTGGACGCAGTAGCGCCCGTGGAAGGGGTGTTTTTTTTTTTAATATAAACGGTTCATTAATCCATGCATTAAAAAAAAACAAAATTTTCAAAATCTGTTGTCTGTGATTTTGTTTTCTACATCTGATAGTAAAAAATAATTAAAGTGACAAATATTTTATTTTTGTGAGAATTTCCCGCGTGCTGCCTCTGGTTGGCTGGGAACCGGACAGACAAACAGGGCTATTATATATAGTATATAGTATAGTAAAACCATACAAAATACCTAAATTCTATCCGATATTTTGTTGGATGTACTTTCCAAAAATTTTAATACTTCCTTGAAGGAATTTCCAACAGAATGTTTAAACGAATTTTTGATGGAATTTTCAACGAAATAGTCAAAGATTTCCTAAAGGCATTTCCCAAGAAATTCCAAATGGTATTTCCAAGCTATTTTACAAAGGAAAATAAAAAAAAACCGAAGAAATTTCTGAAAGAGTTACTAAAAAAACTGAGGAATATCCTAAGTATTTCCTGCACCAAGTTCTGAAAGATTTGCTGGAGAAAGTTCTAAAGGAATTTCTGAAAGACTTTTTTTAATTTATAAATTAAGTTCAACGCTAACAGGAATTTCTGAAAGAATTTCTAAAGAAACTTCTTAAAATATTTGTGAAAGAACGAATCCCCAAAGGAATTTTCTAAGGAATATCCGAAAGAATTACCAAAATATTTTCAGTAGATTAAGTTTCGGAATGTATTTCCGGAGAATGTTCAAAAGGAATTCGTGAATTTATTTCAAAATGAATGGTTCGAAGAATTTGCGAAAGAATTCCAGGAGAAAGTTTTGAACTCCGAACGAACTCTTGAGGTAGATTCTGAAGTAATTCTTAAAATTCATTCTTTCAATTTTACAAGAAACATTGAAGATGAATTTAAAAATGATTTTTAGATTTATTTCCCGAAATTGTTTCCGGAAGATTTTTCAAAGAAATATCTGGGGGAATTCGAATTCCTTCAGGAGCTCAATTTAAAAATCCGTCAGGAATTTGTAATTATCGGGTGAGTATGCCCAGCGCTATGCTGAGACTCCCTGAACCAATGGCCTTAGGCCGATGACAAACTCACGCGTGTGCGTGCGCGAACGCGTCCAAGACAAAAGAATTTCTCTTGCACGCTCACCTCAAGCAACTCGCGGACAGAGTTTCTTGTCCAAAGTTTGTTGTCGCAATCAAATGCAGGGATAACCAAAGATCGACACTTTATCCACTTCTGTCTGCACTCTCTCTTAAAGCTAGTTAACCTGTCTTTAGAGCCCCTCTTTCTGGCAGCACTGCACCACTCCATTTCTTTTCTTCCTCTTCTTCCTTCCTTCCTTTTGTGGCCGACGACCCGGCAGCGAGCTTACTCAGTTCGCTACGGGCTTACCGATGGTATCGCCGGGGTGGCTTGGGGATCTTCTTCCAATAATAATAAGAAGGCCGATCGACTATCGACGGAAACAATGCCGGATTAGGCCGACTACGGAACCAGGGAATGACGGCGGTTCTCGCTGGAGTTTTCAACCCAAAAATAGTGGGGTTGTCCTCAACGCCTTCTATTGTACCTTACACTTTCTTATCTACTCTTCAACTTCCAACTTAGGTAACTTTGTAACATCCGTTCGCTTCGAAATACTTTGGAAAAGTAACCGCATCCCAGGGTCATGATCTCCTTTTCCAGGTCAGTCACCTCGTCTCATAGTGTCGACCCAATTACGTCACCCCTTAATGACTACTCAACGAATGACTCCTTCTGGCCCTCTGGTGTTGAGTTGGAGGACTATGGTGAGTGGTTGGATGCGGTCTTATAGGGTGGTGGAGGCTAATCATGCTCTTTAGAAATTCCTACAAAAATTCCTTTCACAAAAATCCTCCACAAAATTCTTTTAGTTTTTTTTTCGAAAAACCCGTCAGGTTCTCCTTTGGGAAATTCTTAAAGAATCCATTCGGAAAATTCCTTCTGAAATTCCTCACGAAATTCTTTCGAGGACTTATCTTAGAAATTCCACTAGGAATAATTAAGAAAATTACGTTCATAGGAACACTTCTTTAGTGATTACTTTGACCCTCCGAAATTTCTTTTCAAAATTTATTCAACAATTCCTTCGGAAGTTATTCCAGGAATTTCTTCGAACAATCATATACCGAATATAAATACCGAAAAAATCCCTAATTGATATCCCGAATAAATTCTTAGATTTCTCCAAGAATTGCTTCGGAAATTTTCTATTAGGGTAAGACGGTATAATGCGCCCCACCTGGTCAAAACGCCCCCCTTTGATTTCTAGAAAACTACAACTAATCAAGGGTCAAAATCAGTTGGTACCTATAAGTATTTGAAAACCCATCATACTATGTGAATGTGGAAGTATTTTTGTATTACACAATGAAAATAATAGCAAAATACAAAAATTTACAGTTTTAATGTAACTTTTTACGTTTGTTTGCTCAACATTCTGGAGCGACTCTAGCATACTGTCCACAAAACTTGCACTGGAACACTCAGTTGGGCAACAAAATAACTTTTCTCAGTGGTTAATATGATATAAAATTGCTTCCATCTTCAAAAATGTAACGATTTTCGAAAACATGTTTCACTGGCCAAAACGCCCCAGTGTAGGCAGGACGATGTGCACTTACCAACGGGACACAAGCGAAGCGAGCCTGCAGCAGTTGCTTCCAAATTGTATGGAAAATATTGAAATGTAATTTACATCTGCTTAATTGGACCTATGTTGGTTTTTTAATGTCAAGCGCATGAGGATTTGTAACCTTTTTTATTATGGGATTGTTAAAATACTAATGAAGGGCTATGAAACGTCCTTTGGTTCAGGTGGGGCGTATTACCCAGGCACCTTTTGAAATTCATTTTTTCACGATTTTTCAAAAAAACTTTATTACGTGTTATTTGTAATATTTTTATATGACTACTCACGGGCAATGCATTTGCGACCTCCTGGACTACCAAATAACCCAAAGTTTGCATAAATTGCGTTGAAAAGTAAAAAGTTATCAAAGAGTTGCCTTAGGAGGGGCATATTATACCGTCTTACCCTAATTCCTTTGAAGATGGTAATAACAATAATAATAATAATATTCCATTTATCATTTGATAATATACATTAACACTTAACATTATTCATATTAATATTCACCTATGTCTAACTTTAATCCACAATGAACAATCCTTTTTAAATTCTAAAATATTTCTTGCACTTTTAATTTCATCTAGCAATTCTTTATACATCCTTATTCCATTATAATAAACCGATTTTTGTGTACTTGTCATTGTGGATGAAACAACTCGTAGATCGACAGTCTGTCTAGTACTATATGTATATACTATATATGTATGTATGTATATTTCATCCACGTATGATAATATTCGTCAAGTATTCAGGCAAGAAATTTAATTTTAATTTATAAATCATAGTCAGTAGGTTCAGTGGCGTAGCCACGGGGGTGGTTTTGGACATAATCCCAGACATGTGTCTGAAAACCAACCCCCCCCCCCAGACACAAAGTTTTAAGAGGAAATTTTTTTTCGAAAAGAAAAATGTTCGGAAAACCGCTCCCAGACCAATTTTCTGGCTGCGCCACTGAGTAGGTTAAATATAATTCGTTCTTTGACCGAAAGCCATTGTAAGGCACAAAACGGAAGTTAATTTATTACAGTTGAGAATGTGCCGCATAAACTTATTTTGTAATCTCTGTAATCTTTTCAGATGTGTATCACTGGCAATGAATAACAGTCAATATGTGGTGCCACCAGAGTTTTGTAAAGAAATATCTTACTCCAAAATGTCAACTGGCTTTTCAAACGCACTAACATTCCATATTTTTTAGCAACTTTTTCAATTAATTTGTCAACATGTTTAAATATTAATTTGTGGTCAGTGTAAACTACTAGGTATTTAAAAATTTCAACTCGTTCAATTCCTGTTCTGTTACCTTATAATCGTCACTTTTATTTTTTTGCACATTTAATTTAAGTTTTTGCCTTTCTCGTATACTAAGTATACGGTAAAGGCTATATGATCGCTCCAAAAACAAACTTTTTATAGAAGGCCCGGAGACCCATAGTGTTATATACCAATCGACTCAGTTTGACGAATTGGGGTGATGTCTGTGTGTGCGTGTGTGTGTGTATGTGTGTGTGTGCACAAAACGACGCAAAAAATGTCACTCATTTTTCGGGCACTTATTCTCAACCGATTTACTCGCAACTAATTGCATTCGACGCAGAATCCTTTCCCATTGTTTCCTATTGAAAATTGGCCAGGTCGGACTATGGGATCGGAAGTTATGGCCAAAATACAAATTTCTACGTAAAAATCGCGTAAAAAATGTCACTTATTTTTTGGGCACTTATCCTCAACCGATTTGCTCGCAACAAATTTCATTTGACGCAGAATCCTTTCCCATTGTTTTCTATTGAAAATTGGCCAGGTCGGACTTTGGGATCGAAAGTTATGGCCAAAATACAAATTAATACATAAAAATCGCGTAAAAAATGCCACTCATTTTTCAGGCACTTATCCTCAACCGATTTGCTCGCAACAAATTTTATTTGACGCAGAATCCTTTCCCATTGTTTCCTATTGAAAATTGGACAGGTCAGACTATGGGATCGGAAGTTATGATCAAAATACCTTTTTTTATATAAAAATCACAAAAAATGTACCAGTTTCGGCACCGAAGAAGATAATTCTTCTTAAATTCCCCAGGAATTCTTCCGGAAGCTTTTTTTCGGGAACGAAAGTGGGGTTTATCCATACGTTTCTTTGTCTGAAATTATGAGGCCTGGATTGATCGACGAGAAAGCTTTGGGTAAATGGGACGTATGCATATTAGTAAGTTCTAGTCACTTGTGGAAAATGTTCGAAAAAAGAAAAGAGTCTTTACTACACTACACATTTCTAACATACTGCAAACAACTATAAGAAAGGTAGTGTTCACTACTGATTTCTTGTAGTCTGCTCTAGACATTGCTACTCATGTCTTTAAATGCAAGTGTGTTTTTGATATGTTTGATTTTTTTTGTTATGTTTGCAGTTTCCCTGATTGTGTCAGGAATTCTCTGATAATTCCAGGATTGAAATAATCAACTAAAAGATTTCCTGCCTAGATTTCGGTGAAATGAGTTGAGTGTGCATCTAAAGTAAGTAAAAGAATTTCCATCTATATCATTCAAACATGTTCTGAAACTAAATCCAAATAACGATCAACGTCAGATTTATATGCCTAGAACTGAATTAACGAAACTCGAAGACGAAGACTGTCATTGTCAATTGCTGTTCCGTTTCCAACAAAAGCATTGAATCGAAGAAAACAGAACCGCCCATTAACCAACCACACTCGCTTCATTATTTACACAATGCGACCACCCAGTTCCGATACGGGAAGGGTAATAGCGGAGCTTTTTTCACCCTAGAACCATCCGTGCAGCTTTCACCCAGATCGTTTGGTTTGAAACGAACAGGAACAAAAAAAATCCGAGTTCGTTTTTTCCTCTCGCCACGTGTCTGGGTCTTCTTTATGCAATCTAAATCTCTCAAGCAACTTTCCAGAAAACCCCCACACCAGTAGTCTGCCCCAGTTCAATCAATTCCGTAGAAACGTCCTCGCACCCCTCGCTTCGTCCTCGAGGGCAGGTTTAAATTTTTTATACTCAATCCGCTGATTCCCCACGATTCTTCTTCTTTTCTGCAAATAAGGAATTACCGTATTGCTTAGAATTTTACTCGGTTGAGACAGAGAGTGAATAGCAGAGCATTTGGAAATTCTAGTGATTTTGCTGTACTAGTCGTTGTAGTTGCTGACTGTTGATACAGACCGTGAAATCGATGATTCTCAAACAATTCCACAAACATAAACGAAATGATGTTTCATCTGGTGTACGTGTGTCTGTAAATATAAAATAATGCCAGACTTTCCTACGTCTTCCGAGACTTCTACGCTTCCCTCCCGATTATGACATTGATTGATGTTGAGCAATCGATTTTCCAAATTGTTGCGCCTACCACCCCTCTTTGCGGTAGTGTTGAAGGTATCGCTCTATCAGTCAAATTTCTCATCATTGGTTTACTTTTACTTGCATATGATTTGAAACGACTGGCCAGTTTTTGTCAAATAACATTCTAATAAGATAATTGTTCTAGGAAGCAGAAATCAAGCTGTTTTGGCGAATACAACCAAAATTAAATTTACTTTGAACGAAAATGGGACATGATTGCTGTACTAATAAAAAATATATATTATTTTACAAAGCCTGGCGGTAGACATGCATTTACATGTGGCACCAATGCAATGGTTAAACGTGCAAGGCAAGAGCCCACATCGGAGGTAGCAGTATTATTTTTTTAATCTCCATTTTCACCTTATTTGTTAAAAGTTCATGGCTAGAAAAAATTGGGGAAAAAACGCTACAACAAAAATGCCAATTTTAATGAATGCATTTTTGCCTCTCATTTTATTTTTTCATCGCGACATGAAGCGAAAAAATAAGCACCACCCACGAATGCATTATTTTTCGGCTATCGAACAATGCGTACTTTGCGAAATTTCATATTATAATCATTATTTTATTCAATTCTGCTGCCGTGTTTGGTTCTGCTCGCCATGCCATCACACCAATATCAACTATGCAGATAGGAAGGTTGGGGTTTAGGTGGGGCTGTTAATGTCCAGTCAGTGAGTGCAGCACCCTCCAGCGACGGTCTGCTTCAAACATGAACATGGGGGAAGCAGCGAGCTTGAGCATTTTCATTTTTTCGACCCACTAACCGACACGACACTGTTGGAACATTGAAAAAAAAAGCGTGGGTGGTGGAGGGAGAGTGGGACCTCTCGTTCGTAGGGAAAACCCCAAGCGTTCCACCGTTTGCCACACCTGCCATGATTTCAAATAGTGACACGCAACACAAAAGTGTTACGCATACGTGTACTGGGACAACGACTAATGAGAATGGTTTTGTAAGCGAAGTGTTGCAGGACGAACAAGCAGATGAAGGAACCTTATGATAAGGTATTTTATTTGGAAACAGCATTTATTTTGCAGCCATGTTCGTCTAGTTTGTTACAAACTTCTCGAGTATGCTTTGAATCTGTGAACCCTGGAAAATTACGAATCCTGGTTTCTGGATGGAAAATTGTCTACCATTCAAATGAAGAATCGGTAATTACCCGGGAAGACAATAAAACATGATTTTGAAAATAAAACATAATATTCAAATAAGTTCATATCATAAGTGTTAAACAACAGGCGAAAATAACAAAAAATGCACTGAAATGTTATAAAAATATCAGATTTAGTTAGTTCATATCTTGTTTCGTTATCAATATCATGCCTTCTACCCAGGTAGGGTATTATTTTGAAATATTATAAATGGTTTTCTTAAAACCGTAAGTCGTTATCAACTACATGTTTGCGCTCTGTAAACTGCTTTGTATTCCGTTTCAGACGTCTTTTGATAGCTTTCTTGCTGTACGGTGCGGATTTAATCTGAGCACTGTTGCCTTCTCTTTCGCGTAACCTTCCGGGTTCGTGTGTTAGAAATCGGAAGTATGGTTCCTGGTGAAATCGCAAACCCTTCGTGTGAGGCTCGCGAGCTTCCCGGCGCACAGTCAACCTCAGCAACTAAATCCATAAGTTCATAGCTGCTCTAGTTGCATGTTGATCACTTGTACCGTTGACGTCAATCGGATTGCTGCATGAAAGGTAGATGTTGGTAACATCAGCGGGTGCAAACATGTTTTAATGTAAACCTTTCCAAACAGTTAAGGTAACGATCTTCCCTGGATTTTCTCTAAGGTATTCGTCGATTACCCGATAGATATGGGTCTTAAGCGGTCCTGATGACATAAAAGCTGACAAAAGTCACGTGGTCCATGCTTACCCTTAAAAAAACGCGATGTTTTGGTATGTGAGCTATGACTATCAAATAGCAACAATATCGGGCACAATTCTGTTGGTTGAGTGTGTTCTGGGAAGTGATTGAAACGTTTGTCGAAGTCATAATCCGCCATCCATCCACTTTTGTTGCAGTGAAACAAAGTTTCTGATGAGGCGCCCTTCTTCGAATCTATGACAAAAGGTCGAATAAACAAAAGGTCGACGGGAGAAAATGTCAAAAAGACAAAAGGTTGAAATTAAAAAATTGGGTAAAATTGAAAAGCCATAGTATTGAGAGCAATGCAAAGCAAAACTATGATGTAGGTGGCCAAATAGGGGTCAATAGGGGTCATGTTGTCATCAAATTAGAATGTCTTCATAATGGAATTTATGTATCTGGGCACAAGGAAATTGTAATATAAGATATCTTTTTGAGCGATTTAGATAGCCGACCTACAGACTGTTCGTGAGAACGATGGCCCAATCTTGACTCTTATTTCTACACCACCAATATGCAATATGCACAATCATGATTATAAACTGTTCGGGACGCGCGCGGTCCTAGAACACATGCGCGCGGTCCTAGAACACTCATGCAGGCTCGTTCATGCTGTGTACCATGAGCGATATTTTTTTCTTAAATATTGTACAAAATACAACATCACGCGTGTTTGAGTGTTAATTAAAATTATTCGAACGGTTGTATTACCGGATAACACGCCAATTAAACTGTTATGTACAGCTTAAGGCCAGTCTTAGTGAATATGCTTCAGTGTTTATATCTTATTTGAAACCAATAACGACGTACGTTACAAAAAAACGATCGTTCCGAGAACAAATAAAAATCATACAATTCTCGCCGTGGCTGTGTATGTTCATAATAAGCTATACAATAGGCTAGATTTTTCTTCAGAAACATGTTCTCAAACTTGTTGTCGTATATTTTGTCTTTTGTACATGTGTACAGGGGTGTCCAATAGCCTTGTGAGAAAAGGCGTAGGATTACCAATCCGGAGATGGCGAGTTCGATTCTCGGTCCGGTCTAGGATGTTTTCGGGTTGGAAACTTTCTCGACACCCTGGGCATAGTGTATCCATTGTACTTGCCACACAAGATGCATACTCATGCAATGGTTGGCATAGGAAGGTTTCAATTAATAACAGAGAAAATGCTAATAAGGAAAAGAAATGTCAATAAGTTGAAAAGCAGGTCAAGTTCCAGTTGGAATGTAGAGCCATTGAAGAAGAAGAACATGTGTGCAGAATTATAGATTTCTATATTTTGAGCTTCCAAACTTTTGTCCATTCGACCTTTTTAACCATCGACCATTTGACCCGTCGACCTTTTGTCTCTTCGACCTTTTGTCTCTTCGACCTTTTGTCTCTTCGACCTTTTGTCTTTCGACATTCTGTCCCAAAGCCGTTCCGCTGATGTTATTTTGCCAACTTTCTTTTTACCCCGCAGTGTCAGAACCTGTGATTTCTTGGTTTGTTTCTGGTTTATAGAAGCATAAATTATATAAAAAGAACATAGTCAGCCGTGTTTTATCCTTATCGTGCAAGTTTATGTTTCTTCCACATTACATATTCTTCTTGGAGAAAACTTTTGTGGGCATCTTTTTCTTCAAGGAGTTCGAAAGAAAAAAAGGGACCAAATAGTGACATTCAATTGCAGAAAAAGTGACGAAATAGTGACTTCCAATTTCAGTTGCAAGTTCGATGAGACGAAATCAAGCGTTTTTGGTTTGAAAAATTTTTTTTTTCGTAATTTGTGGCGGAAAACGCACACGCACAACTCTTTTCTCTTAGAACGAACTCAGAAGAGAAACGAAAATCATACACGCTTACTTTTATCTACTCAGTGGCGCTCTTTTAACCCCACGGAACTCAATATCAGTCAAAAGCAGGACTACTAAAAACTATGAGTAGTCTTGCAAGCAAATCAATTTTTTACGCCCTGGGAGTGAGCGAAATATGGTTATCACTCATAAGACCTGTTTTTCTTTCCCGAAAATGATTTCTCGGCGAAAATCTGCGTGAATGAGCATTCTCTTCTCGTGAGAATAAGTGAAAATAACGATCATTGGATTAGCTGAACACCTACTTAAGAAAGGTGCAGAGAACTCTACGATTTGTCATAGGTGTCACGGAAGTTTTTGGAATTTTTAGTGCGGGAGGAACAACAGTACGCAAAATACGCAGATTTTCCGACTTGCTGTGCGTATTCATGAACGATTTTTGCTATGGAATTCGACAGGGCATGCACTTCAAAATTGAGGAGACTTGATCTCCTTTCTATGATATCTACTCAATAAATATTTTTTAAGAGCAAACCCTTCATTACATCTGTCAAGTCTACAAAAAAATAGCCACTTGAGAACAAATTATATTTTCTTGAATTTTTTAGACAAATTGTTATATGGAATGACTAATGAGGGATCATGTCTCCTCTAATTGAGGAAACAAATCAAAATCCAAATATCCTGAAGTTGTGGTGGAATGTTGACATTTTTATCAGTAAAGATTATTTAGCATATTTACGCATTTACGCATTATTAGCTACTGGTGAAATGACAATAAGAGCAGCGAGTTAAATGGCTGGCTTCCAGAGCGATTATTTTTCCAAGATCCGTAATTTCATTTCCGCCATGAACAAAGCATCATCCGGTGGATACATAAAGCTTTATAAAAAAATCTTAGTCAATAGTATCAAATTAGTTGAAAATAGTGACTTTTTGCGAGACTTCTGACTTCTTACTGACGAAAAAGAGACTTCTCGCTTAACTTTTCAAAAGAACCTAAGTAACATTTTTTTCATGAATTAATTTGAATAGCGCTATAAACAGAACAACATGAAAGCTTTTGATTGCAGTACTCATGTTAATTCATGAAAAAAAATGTTACTTAGGTCCTTTTGAAAAGTTAAGCGAGACTTTTTAGTGACTAGCCCGAAAAAAGTGACCAAATCAATGAAAAATGACCCGCTACTATGCCTACAGATTACAGTTCTGCATAAGAACCTTACAGAAGCTTTATAAAATATAAATATATAAAATATTTATATATATATACAATTTCGGATGATTTAAATACAATCATTGTGTATTGAGTGTGTGTTTTATCGGGTTTCTGCTGTGCGGTCGAAATGAAAATCAATCAGTGCTTGTTTTACAGTGCTGGAAAAACTCGCTTCAACTCGTAATTGGGCCTACGAAAAATGCCACACTCGTGCAAACATATTGCCTGTATTTTTCTGCTGCTTGCTTTGTTCGCGAGTACGGGCCGAGCAAAGACGTAAAGCAGGGTAGTATTTTGTTCGCGAGTAAAAATAATGCTCGCGAGTATTTGTGGCTACTTTGAATGCAATTAATAAATTTCATTTGAGAATAAAAACTATAAAAATATACAAATGTGTTCTGGCTCGAACATCCGCGAAAAACATGTTTCGAGGTTGTTTTATGACATTTTGCAAATTAACCCGAATGACTCGCGAAGCTTCACGAACATTTTTCGGGGTTCGTTTTTCTGTTTTCTCTGCGAGTCGTAGGTAGGCAAGAAAAAGGCAAAACAAGGATTCGCGAGTATTTTGCATTGCCTACTTTTAGTTTTGTGAGCAACCTTCACCAGGGTTTCGACTTTCCGTTTCAATGAGACCAAAGCAAGCGTTTTTCGGGTAAAGGGAGAATCTTTTTTCGTTGTTTATGTTGAGAACTATCTTTCACCCATCAATCTTTTCTTTAGAATTAGCCTTGGAAGATAAACGAAAATCTGCCTGTTAGATGAAAATTATTTAACGTTTCATCACTTTTACCACTCATTCACTTTTCGCGAGAATTATTGCAGAACGATTACAAAATTTTATGGCCACGCCGGGATTCGAACCCAGAATAGTAGCAATAATAGCGTAGGGATGCGCTTACTCTAGCCACACCACCATTAAGCTGTTTGTACAACATGATTTATTTATTTATTCAGACTAAGGCCGAAGTGGCCTGTGCGGTATATAAGAGTCTTCTCCATTCGGCTCGGTCCATGGCTACGCGTCGCCAACCACGCAGTCTACGGAGGGTCCGCAAGTCATCTTCCACCTGATCGATCCACCTTGCCCGCTGCGCACCTCGCCTTCTTGTGCCCGTCGGATCGTTGTCGAGAACCATTTTCACCGGGTTACTGTCCGACATTCTGGCTACGTGCCCGGCCCATCGCAGTCGTCCGATTTTCGCGGTGTGAACGATGGTTGGTTCTCCCAACAGCTGATGCAATTCGTGGTTCATTCGCCTCCTCCACGTACCGTCCGCCATCTGCACCCCACCATAGATGGTACGCAGCACTTTCCTTTCGAAAACTCCAAGTGCGCGTTGGTCCTCCACGAGCATCGTCCAGGTCTCGTGTCCGTAGAGGACTACCGGTCTAATTAGCGTTTTGTAGATTGTCAGTTTGGTACGGCGGCGAACTCTATTCGATCGGAGCGTCTTGCGGAGTCCAAAGTACGTACGATTTCCAGCCACTATGCGTCTCCGAATTTCTCTGCTGGTGTCATTTTCGGCAGTCACCAGTGAGCCCAAGTACACAAATTCTTCTACCACCTCGATTTCGTCATCACCGATGCAAACTCGAGGTGGGTGGCTCACATTGTCTTCCATTGAACCCCTTCCTATCATTTACTTCGTCTTCGACGTGTTGATAACTAGTCCGATCCGCTTAGCTTCCTTATTCAATCTGATGTAGGTATCCTTCCTCCATCTTCTCAAAGTTACGTGCCATAATATCTATGTCGTCGGCGAAACCAAATAGCTGGACGGACTTATTGAAAATTGTACCACTCGTGTTAATCCCTGCTCTTCGTATTACCCCTTCCAAAGCGATGTTGAATAGCAAACACGAAAGACCATCACCTTGCCGTAACCCTCTGCGGGTTTCGAAGGGACTCGAGAATGCCCCTGAAACTCGAACTACGCACATCACCCGATCCATCGTCGCTTTGATCAATCGTGTCAGTTTATCCGGAAAACCGTGTTCGTGCATTAGCTGCCATAGCTGGTCCCGATCGATTGTATCATATGCGGCTTTGAAGTCGATGAATAGATGATGTGTGGGCACGTTGTATTCGCGGCATTTCTGCAGTACTTGGCGAATGGCAAACACCTGGTCCGTGGTGGAGCGTTCGCCCATAAAACCCGCCTGGTACCGCCCCACGAACTCCCTTGCAGTTGGTGCTAGTCGACGGCATAAAATTTGGGAGAGTACCTTGTAGGCGGCGTTCAGCAATGTGATTGCGCGGTAGTTGCTACAATCCAGCTTATCGCCCTTTTTGTAGATAGGACACCTTCCATCCACTCATGCAGCAAAACTTCCTCCTCCCAAATCTTGGTAATGACCCAGTGCAGCGCTCTAGCCAGTGCCTCACCACCGTGTTTAAATAGCTCTCCTGGTAGTTGGTCAACCCCAGGGGCTTTGTTGTTCTTCAGCCGGCCAATCTCCTCCTGGATTTCCTGGAGATCCGGAGCCGGTAGAATTCTATCCTGCGCGCGTTCTCCCAGGTCCATCACCATACCGCCATCTTCGTCTGCCACATCGCCATTCAGGTGTTCTTCGTAGTGCTGCCGCCACCTTTGGATCACCTCACGCTCGTTCGTAAGAAGGTTCCCGTTTATGTCCTTACACATATCAGGCTGTGGCACGTGACCCTTACGTGAACGGTTTAACTTCTCATAGAACTTTCGTGTGTTATTAGCGCGGTACAGTTGCTCCGTTTCTTCACGGTCTCGATCTTCCTGCTGGCGCTTTTTCCTCTGGAAAATCGAGTTTTGTCTGTTCCGCGCCTGTTTATATCGTGCTTCGTTCGCCCTCGTGCGGTGTTGCAGCAATCTCGCCCATGCTGCATTCTTCTCTTCCACTAACTGCTCACATTCGCCGTCATACCAGTCGTTTCTCTGATCCGGGGGCACCGTGCCAAGTGCAGCGGTTGCGGTGCTACCAATGGCGGATCGAATATCTCTCCAGCCATCTTCGAGAGACGCTGCGCCTAGCTGCTCTTCCGTTGGAAGTGCCACTTCCAGCTGCTGCGCGTATTCTTGGGCTAGTCTACCGTCTTGTAGCCGCCCAATGTTAAGCCGCGGCGTCCGACTTCGACGCGTGTTGTATACCGTCGAGAGTTTTGAGCGCAGGCATACTGCAACGAGGTAGTGGTCGGATTCAATATTCGCACTGCGGTAAGTGCGGACGTTCGTGATGTCGGAGAAGAATTTACCGTCGATTAGAACGTGGTCGATTTGGTTTTCCGTTTCTTGGTTAGGTGATCTCCATGTGGCCTTGTGGATATTTTTGCGGGGAAAGAAGGTGCTTCGGACTACCATTCCGCGGGAGGCTGCGAAGTTTATGCATCGTTGGCCGTTGTCATTCGATACGGTGTGCAGACTATCCGGTCCGATGACCGGTCTATACATTTCCTCCCTTCCTACCTGTGCGTTCATGTCACCGATGACGATTTTAACGTCCCGCAGTGGGCATCCATCGTATGTCTGCTCCAGCTGTGCGTAGAACGCTTCTTTCTCGTCGTCGGGTCTCCCTTCGTGTGGGCAGTGCACGTTGATGATGCTATAGTTGAAGAAACGGCCTTTAATCCTCAGCTTGCACATCCTTGCGTTGATTGGCTGCCACCCAATCACGCGTTGGCGCATCTTACCCAGCACTATGAAGCCGGTTCCCAGCTCGTTGGTGGTGCCACAGCTTTGGTAGAAGGTAGCCGCTCGATGCCCGCTTTTCCACACTTTCTGTCCTGTCCAGCAAATCTCCTGCAGCGCCACGACGTCGAAGTTGCGGGGATGTAATTCATCGTAGATCATCCTGTCGCAACCTGCGAAACCTAGCGACTTGCAATTCCATGTTCCAAGCTTCCAATCGTGATCCTGTATTCGTCGCCTAGGTCTTTGCCGATTATATCGAGTCGCATTATCTCTTATATTGTTCGTAATGATTGGTTTTCTAGGCGGCTTATTGGGCCTGCGCAAACCTCCTGTCTCGTCGGAGGGCCGTCGTGTCAGGGCTGTTTAGCGTCCCACCTAACACCAGGACTTGGGCTTGTGCGCTTTGAGCGGCACACGGTCGCTTTGTGGGGCCTACTTGCGGATACATGCAGCTTTTTATAGAGGTTTAACAGGGCCCACTGTCAAACCCCACCACATCCTAGGCAAGCCCCACAACTCGCAGATGGCCTGGGGAGGGATCGTCAAGCCCTTGGACATAGTCCCTGCTGCCCTGCTGTACAACATGAGCTACTACCATTTGCATGGATGATGCTGCGAAAAGACTCGAATATGAAAGAAAAAGAGCAAACCAACGCAACGTTTGGCGGCAATCCAAGTGAGCGAAAAATGGTTATCCCTCTCCAAGCTGTTTTTCTTTCGGAAAATTTTCATGGGGTAGCATCCTGTGCTCCTGAGATTGAGTGAGCATTACGAACCCTGAGCTTCACTGATTTCCACCACTGAATGTTTTTAATCGTGTTTCTGTCCTGTAAGGAGATAGTTCGTTCGCACGGTCAAGTGAACAAATTAATTGGTACGGAATCGGACGTGTTTTATGTAAAGCACAGAACATTCGCGAAATCCTAGTTTGTTTTGTTGTTGTTTTTTAATAATTTTTCATCATATACTATTATTGACAAACGCTCTATATTGTCGAAAAGAGCTTCCTTATTATTCACCTTACTCACTAACACAAATTTTCCTTCCCGCACACTTAGTTTTTATTTCTGCAGCAAAAATTCGCACAGCCGTCCGCCAGCAAAATAAAAAAACTGATATTCCGGCAAAAATTACGTTTGTTAGCTGAGTTTCGGCAATTTTTTTGCTGATTTTCAACAACTTTGACAGAAATCGCGGCAAAAAACATGTTTGCATCTCGGTAAAAGTTCAACATTTTGCTGAGATCCCGGTAAAAAAAATTAAGTGTGCGAACCATTTATGAAGGTAGTATGGGTTCCCTGCATCTTCTCTAGTGGATGTTGAATTAACGTTCGTTCACTCATAAGAAACTTATTTTGAGCTTTTAGTGGAATGTCTTTACTTTTCATAGGACGAGTTTGTACAATTCCATCTAATGGTACCACTTCCGTCCCTTCCTTCCTTCCTAAGTTTGGGCAGCCTACTTCATTTTTCTTGTTTTCAATACTTTTCACGTGAGATGAAGCATCTAAACCATTGGAAAATTAATAATCATCGTTTCTATAATCATATAACGTGTTTGAACGTAATTTATTTGTATTCTAACAAGTATTTTGACACCTTTCGATTATGTAATATTACAAGCACTTGGTTTCAAACGCCGCCGGTTTCGACTCAAATTACATCTTTCAATTCATAGCTAATTCAAATAGTTCACCCTTAAGATCTTCCTTACTGGAAGTGGACGCCATAGAAAATAGTAGAATTAGACCCGATGCCCGAATAGCAAGCTGACAAATTTTCGAACGAGAAAATGACAAAGGAAATGCAACCTCCTGACTACAAAGAAGCAGAGCAGGTGAAACGTGTTCGTACAATCCGTAACAAATTACACAGTATGTATCACCCGCGTAAAAACCAACCACATGTACACCCAACCAGCGATTTTTAGATTTTATAACAATTCTGTATAAGATTCTACCAAAACCTGTATAAGAACTGGGTATATGCGACATTGTTAGATTTTCATTTAAAAAATGTAAGCTCACAAACAAATATTTTAAGAAAAGCTTTCTTAATTCTAAGGATCGATCGACCACAACAAACCTAATGACGTACGTGAATTTCCTTTCGGCGGAAATTGAAAATCCTCACCAAGTACCATATACTTCGAGTCTTCGAAAGCGTTTGACAAGGTTCCGCACGATCTAACGATTGACAAGCTTGAGTACCTTAGCTTTGCCGATTAGATAACTTATTTATCAGGAAGAACAGCATCTGTGAAAGTCAACGGAGCAAGTTCCCGCAACTCTAGCATCATGTCAGGTGTCCCACAAGGTAGTGTGCTGGGACCATTGATTTTCATCTTGTTTGTGAACGATTTGTGCTTCCGTTTGAAGTCATGTCACCTGCTATACGTCGATGACCTAAAAATCTACAAGGACGGTATTGAAGAACTTCAAAGATGGTGCATGGAGCTCAATGCAAAAAATGCAACGTAATATCGTTTTCCCGTCGTAAATCCAGGATAGAGTTTGAATATTTTATCAACTCAGCTTCTCTTGATCGCGTTGAATCAACTCGGGACCTTGCATAAGTAATAAAAAACCAGAAAAGTTGCATACGTAATAAGTGTACGACCCCTAAGCCCCAATTTATCTAAATGGTGCTCGCATGAGCGGCAACAACAAGCCTACTGGAAGGCGAACAACGGGACCTCCTGTTTTCGTGAGGGGTTTAGCATTTTTTTAATGTATGCAAAGAAGCTGTTTGGAGTGAAGAATTATACGGTAATTGATATGGTTGAAATCACCGGATACCATCGTATTTTTAATCCACACTACAAACATACACAGGTTTTCGAAAACAAGGCACATTAATAACTTTTGGCATTCAAGAATTAACAACTCAATTAATGATTGTAGAAATGGAATCTTCTACGCAATTATCCTCAAAATCTAAAGCTGAAAAAAAAATCTCTCACAGGTGGTGGAGGAAATTCCCCTCACCAGAGGAAATTGCAAAACGAAAAAAAATCCAGTATAATGATACCCAAGGGATACCCCCTGTTCGCAAGCCACAAACCCCATCATTCATACAAATCGTGCCTTTCTTTTCATATTTTTTACGCTTTCTTGGTGGCTGAGTACCACGGTTCCGAGTGGGTGTGTAAAAAACCAACCGACCGGTTCAACCAGCATCAGCAGCTGGGACGTCAAGTGGAAAATCTTCGGGTTTTGTTCTGTGTGGGCCCACCCCACCTTCCCTTGGTGCCGCTTGATTCGTGTTGTGGTGGCAGCACTTGCGCGCATAGTTACTCGGAACAATAGGAAATTCGAATGGTGCGGGCTATGGGAATTATTCCTTACAATTTGAGGGATGCCGAGCGTCACCACGGGAGATAAAAGCGACGGAAGGATGGTTGGTGTGAACTAATCAGATTTTTCATGAAGGTCATTTGGTTTTTTGTTTGAATGCATTGAGCTTGAGCTTGAGATTGATTGTAATTTGGTTTTTTGTTTGAATGCATTGGTGAAAAACATTCCTGACACGTAAAAGGTGCCAGCTAAATACGAAACACTGTTCTGTAATGTTCGTCAAAATTATGTAGACCCATCGAATGATCTTCTGTTCACAAAAAAATAATTGTACATAATTACATTAGCGGAGCTTGACCGAAAACCTAGCAATTATTGCGGAAGCTTGAATTGCAGCAATTAGCTGTGTGCTGTAAACAAATAGCTTTACTATCCAAGTTACTGCAGACTAACAACGGTTTCACTTCCGATCATTCATTGCCAGTGAAAATCGATGCTTAATTTTCACTTGCCTTGCAACGGATGCGGCTCTTCCTCTACTAACTATTTATCTAGTTAGAGAGCTCAACGTACCAAAAACTCCCACCACCATCATCAGCACCGGCTTGCCAAAGCGCGCCCCTAGCTCACACCCTGTAGCTGTGTACAATAATTCAATTATCGGAAATAATTAGAAAAATCCAATTACTAAAGCTCTTGCTACCGACGAGTGCCATCTACCAAGCACCCATTCCATTCCACCGCTGACTGGATTTCATCGTCAATCTAGAACGTGGAAGCTCTTCCTTTTCGCGTATCCAACCAAAGTGCACCTCCCGGCAGACAACTCGGACCACCACCATCTGATAGTTGTCGTCAGTCGGCTAGAACCAGGTGGTGGCCGGTTCGCCGTTAGTCCGGACTAGGCTGCTGCCTGTATATCGTTCCCCATTCGAGATATCTTCAACACGTATAGATAGGTACGTGACGCGGTGCGGCGATGCAGGAGCCATAACCAAGTGAAACACCTTTCGCCGTTACCGTTCGTTAGTTGGCTCGATGACTCGTTCCGGCGTATAGTTGGCCGGCTCACATTTGTACTTTTATTGGGACCATGACAAGTGTTGCGCGCCTTCCGAGTCGGTCAAATGCAAACGGCCACATACGAGAATCAACATCATCACCATCATGACAAGCTCTCTCCGTTCCATATCATGAGAAGCTTATAGCACTCCATTCGGTTTTTCATTGGTTGGCCTTGGGTGAGACAGTCAGTAGGTTGGCCTGGTGAAAAGTTCAACTTCCGTTTCATCCGAACCAGTGAGCAGGGAACAAGCTGTGAAGGGTAGGTCAAACTAATCGAAAATTGCCGCAAGTTAACTATAGGAGTAATGAGAGTTTTCGTAGTACTAAGCTCGACTTTGGAACGAACTTCTTGGTGATTATATTCTCCTCGGTGCTGATTTTTAACCAAATAACGAGAAATGTTTTGAAATTTTGCTTTTGATCTTGAAGGCCTTACAGAAACTGTAGGGTAGGGTGTCTCAAAAAGTACAAACACGATTTTGATGCGTTGCTGTTGTTTTTCGATGACGTTTAAACAACATTCAGCACTGTACGTTAGAGTGGCTCAGTGGCGTAGCCAGAAAATTGGTCTGGAGGGGTTTTTTGAACACATTTTTTTTTTCGAAAAAACAATTTCTTCTAAAAATTTTGTCTCTGGGGGGGTTTTATGTCCAAAACCACCCCCGTGGCTACGCCACTGGAGTGGCTCAAAAAACACTTTTTCAGATTTTTTGATGGGCCTCCCTCTTATTCGGTTCTATTTGATGCTCTGGACAAAATTTTAGCCAAATCGGTCAACGTTTGGGCGGTGCTAAATTCGTTGATAGTTTATATGCAAAAATGTATGCAGAAACATCGAAAAACAGTGATTTCTACAAGTACTGAATGAGTATCATGGTTCTTGATTGCAAATTGTGCCGCCCAACTGCAAATCACTGTTTTTCGATGTTCATTTTTGCATATGAATCAAAAAAATTCAAAAAGTTTTTTCCATACTAATTTGAGCCACCCTACTGTGCGTGCATCATTGTATACATTTCCATCTATAGCTTTGTAATTTATAAGTGCCATTTGATAAGGTTTTCATGAAAATACGAAGACTTTTCATTGAAAAGCGCAAACAGACCGTATACAAATAGTCCACTATTCCCAACAATCACTGAGTCAGATGGCGAAAATGGAAGATAAGAGCATCGGAGCAGTTTGTAATGTGATTCGGAAGTATGGTAAGTTTTCATTTCAGGATATGGAACAATCTAGACGTAAATCGGTCCCTATGAACCATATGCTGGAATGAAAAATCGTTCAAGTTTTTTCCGGCGAAATGGTTTTTCCATTCAAGATGTGGAAAAATCTTAGAACATAGAAGAATAAAGTGAGGATCCCGTAGCGTAGTTGCCTACACGATGGCCATTGGTTCGATTCTCAGTCCCTTCACGAAACCCTCGTCAGTCCCGGAATGCGCAGCCTATACGGTGGCGTATTTGGGACCGCGCCTTTACCGTAAAGCCCCAAACGCAATACAACGGAACGGCGACGGAAACGGAAAATTTGACAGTTAGCCCATATAGTTTCTGTCAAATTTGCCGTTTCCGTCGCCGCTCCGTTATATTGTGTTTGGGGCTTAACGACTGCCTGATGACGACTGACAAATTGTTCTTATCGGAGGCATTTTCCAAACATACCCGGATAAATGGCAATCGAACAATACAATGATCATTGGATGCACGACATGGACAAACGGAAACAATAGACTCACGATGAGATGGACTGACAACGACAACAATAATGAATAATGGAATAGGGTAAGGGAGGTATTTTGGACCACTTTAGGACATGGCCGAACAATTTTTCGAATAAAAGTTAGATTTTGTAATATTGCTTGATCAATTCCCTATGCAACTAAAAAGTGGTGAATGCTTGGAAGGATTTGTAGGTAAAAATGTTGTAAATCCCACCGAAAGAGCCAAACTATAATAAATTCTGAAGATATGTTAGATTTGATTTTGGACCACCTGTTTTTATTTTGGACCACCTAATGAACATATTTTGGACCACTCGAATAATTTTGTATTGCTGTCAAAATTATGTTACTATTAGATTAAATTAGTGATCTCCAGCATTTTCGGCGTTTTCATCCTTAAAGTCCTTGTTAAGCAATACATTTTTATAAGCACTCAAAAGCTTAGAAAAATATCTACCAGCTAAAGGTATTGAAACTAATATCAATGTCAGTACCACTCGGTACAGCATCATCAAAGCAAAACAAACGTGTGGCCCATGGCCGTGATGCATGCACCTGGTCACTCCTACCCTGCCATATTTTTTATGTAGTTTGCCAGAGCCAGAGAGCTTGCGACATTGATATTAGTGGGTTGCCCAGTTCTTCCTTACATGCCGGAGACGAGCCAGCCTAGGGCTGAAAGTCTTCTAACAAAGATACTTAAAAAAATAGTTCTTACTCTTTGCACATTCTTTTACTAAACGAAACATAATCGTAGAACGCGGAACTCTTGCATTGGCAAGCAGCATGGACGGAAAACTTTATCAAAGATTGGTTATTGTCATGTAGTTTTCTTAACTATTTTCGTATGGAAATAATGAAAACAGTTACATGTTGGTTTAATAGACATTTTTGTAGGGCTTACATCAATGAACGGTAATTCATAAATGCAATATGAACAGTAATTTATTAATGATTTGATACTAGAGATGGTTGGTAAAAACAAAAGTTTAAGAGATCTAGAACTTAAAATGAAGATATGTCGAAAATATGTTCGGTTCAATGGAAAATTAACCTATTTTGGACATGCCTCAGAATATTGGTTTTAAACTTACTATGTTTTGCTCGAGCAAGATATGAAACTGCTTCAATTAGGTTTTAATAAGTCAACAACATCATTTACATGTTTTAAATCTATGTACAAATAAACTTACAGCTTTTGCAAGTTGACTTTAATTTTACAATTTCTTCTTGGTTTTGGTTGAATCCAGCCGGAACGTGTAAATGCGTGACTTACTTACGGATCCTGTACACCTCCGGTGGTGCAAAGGGCCGATTTGAAAGATCTCCATCCTGAGCGTTGCCCGGCTATCGCTTTAACCTGTTGCCAGGTTAGATTTCGGTCGACTTCTTTTATTTCTTTATTGAGGCTTCGCCGCCATGAGCCTCTGGGTCTGCCTCTGCTGCGATGTCCCGCTGGGTTCCAGTCTAATGCTTGTTTACAGATTTCGTTTCCGCCCCTACGTAGAGTGTGGCCGACCCAGCCCCACTTCCGATCCCGAATTTCTGTTGCTATCGGCCTCTGGTGACAACGACGATGGAGCTCATTGTTTGAGATCCAGTTGTGAGGCCACCAGGCCCGAATTATATACCGCAGGCATCTGTTAATGAACACCTGCAGCCGTTGAGTGTTCTCCACTGATACACACCATGTTTCGCTAGCGTATAACAGCACAGATTTCACGTTAGAGTTGAAAATTCGTATTTTGGTGCGTTCACTTATCTGCCTGTTTTTTCCAGATATTTCTTAAACTCGCAAAGGCAGCCCTTGCTTTCTTGATCCGTGCGCCTATGTCGATCTTGGTACCGCCGTCCGACGCCATTTGGCTACCAAGATATTGGAAGCTTTCAACATTCTCCACTGGTTGCCCGGCTACTGTGAAACTGGAAGGAGTCGCCGTGTTTACATCCAACGATTTGGTTTTGTTGACGTTGATGACTAAACCTGCCGAAGAGGAGCGCTCGGCAAGGTCGTTGAGCTTACTCTGCATATCAGAGCGCCGTTGCGCGAGGAGTGCAACGTCATCAGCCAATTCGAAGTCGTTTAGATGCTCCATGGTTATAGGCTGCCATAACAGCCCGCGGTTTGGTTCACGGTCAATCGCACCTACCAGAATCTCATCGATTACGATGAGGAACAGTAACGGTGATAGGATACATCCTTGCCTCACACCAGCTACGACCCGGATAGGGTCGGACAGGACCCCATTGTGCAGCACTCTACACGAAAAGGCCTCCTACTGTGCTTCGATGGTTTTCTCAGGAACCCCCTTGCGTCTCAGGGCGCCCAACATATTCTCGTGATTGAGACAGTCGAAAGCATTTCGTAGTCAATGAATACCAAGTAAAGGGACTCTTGGAATTCGTTGACCTGCTCCAGAATGATGCGGAGCGTGACAATATGGTCCACACAGGATCTTCCGGCACGGAATCCGGCTTGCTGCCGCCGGAGAGTCGCATCGATCTTCTCCTGAATCCGGGCTAGGATAATTTTGCACAGAACTTTGAGAACGGTACACAGCAACATAATGCCTCGCCAGTTATCGCATACAGTCAGGTCACCCTTTTTGGGCACCTTTACTAAGATACCTTGCATCCAGTCGACCGGGAAAGTTGCGGTGTCCCAGATATTATGAAATAAACGATGCAGTAGTTGAGCGGATGTCATGGGGTCAGCTTTGAGCATCTCGGCTGATATGCGGTCGACCCCTGGGGCTTTATTCGATTTCATGCTTTGGATGGCTGTTTGAATCTCTAGCAGTGATGGAGCTTCGGTATTGACGCGTGTTATACGTCGGATCCTAGGCAGACCATGCCGAGGTGGTGATGGCCTGGCTGGCGCTTGAAAAAGTTGTTCGAAGTGCTCGAACCAGCGTTTCAGCTGGTCAGTTGGGTCGGTCAATAACTGATCATTCGCGTCTTTCACAGGCATCGTTGCATTCATCTTCGCCCCGTTTAAGCGTCGTGAGATATCGTAGAGGAGGCGAATGTCCCCGGTTGCGGCGGCTCTCTCTCCTTCGTCGGCCAGAGAGTCTGCCCACGCTCGCTTGTCCCGTCGACATGAGCGTTTTACTTCCTTCTCAAGAGCCGCGTATCGTTGGCGGGCTAGAACTTTGGCTCCTCTGGTTTTGATCGCTCTATAGCGGCTTTGACTTCTCTTCGCTCCTCTATCTTCCCCCAGGACTCATCGCTGAACCATTGTTTTCTCAGGGTGCGTAGCTCGCCCAGATTGTTCTCGCTGGTGGCGATGAAGGCATTCTTGATGGCGGTCCATTGGTCTTCCACGCTGCCACCTTCCGGAATATCTGCAGCACGCGTCTCCAGTTCTTCAACGAAGGATCGTTTCACCGTGGCATCTTCCAGTCGGCGTGTGTTGAATCGTCGTCCAACTCTGTCCTCCTGCCGACGAATCCGCGCAATGCGCAGGCGTATTTCGCCGATGAGGAGGTGATGATCAGACGCGATATCGGCACTACGTTTATTCCGTACATCAAGAAGGCTCCGTTTCCATTTTCGGCTGATGCAGATGTGGTCGATTTGATTTTCTGTAAAGCCGTCACGGGAGACCCACGTGACCTTGTGAACCGGTCGAGGAGGGAAGAGCGAACCCCCGATCACCACGTCATTATTACCACAAAATTCTGCGAACAGCTCACCGATCTCTCTCAGTTCTCCGAGACCATGGCGTCCCATAATGCCCTCATGGTTCGAGTTATGCGTGAAAATATTCTTGAAAATTGCTACAAACAAATGTAGGAGATACCTTATGGATAGTTTCTTTTTGCAATAAAATTTAAATGTTGCATGTTTTATTTAGTTTTGTGTGATATAAATGCAAAATTCACCTAGGTGGTCCAAAATACAGCCGTTACCCTATGTATCTACAAATAGATTCTGTGTGGATTCTGTACAACAAAATACCACAGTAGATCTCAGCACAGTAGCGGTTAAGTAACACAGAGTGCCTAATAAATAAAAAGGAACAAAAAAGAAGAATAAAGTCGACCGAACAAAATACAAAATGGACTACGAACTTTCAGGAACCAGAAGAAAAAAAAGTAAATAATAAGCCGCATATGACAAAACAAGGGTACATGATACGTTAAACGACCCGTGCTGGTAAAGTATTGTCGATGCTGATAAGCCAGTTCATGTAGAAAAAATCTGCCAAAAGCAATGGTTTGCAAGCAATTTTTGAGTGTGGAATGCTAACAGTTGATGCGTACGTTCGAGAATTCTTATAGTGGCGAAAACGTCATAACCCAGTACTATTTTGGGAGGATTTGGCATCAGTGTATTATTGTACCAGGTGTATAAAGGGCTGAATATTATTAAGCTTATACAACACGGCAGACTACGGTGGGCTGGTCACGTTGTTCGTATGCCGGAAGAACGACAAGCGAAGATAATATTTAGTAGAGAACCCGGAAGAGGCCGCAGGCTTCGTGGAAGGCCGCGTACACGATGGCTTTTTGCAGGGCGCTGAGGGCGCTCAATGTTCAGGGCGACTGAAAGCGATTGGCCCAGGATCGAGTCCAGTGGAGAAGAATACTCCATTCGGCGTAGGTTCATCGAAGAGCTGTAGCCCATCAAGTATCAAGTAAGTAAGTATTACGCAATGGATACGGTAGTCTGGTACAAAGCAAAAGGAGTCGAATTCGTACTCAAAGAGATGCATTCTCTAAAGTGTTCTCAGGAAATTTCTATTGAAACTTTTTGGGCTTTGACAACGACACATTTGTGAAATCATGTGAAGGCAGCAGACTCCATGGCAAGTCACAACTTTCGAAAAAAAAGTAGCCTAAATCGTTGACAATCGGTCTGTGCTGATCAAAATTCCACCCCTTGGCGTACGATGAGATGGATCTCGTGTGTCGGTGAACTGTAGTAAAAAATAGTAAAGGACATAAAAGCAAAATAGTAACCAATTTTTCCCAAAACTTAAAGTCGTAACGTAATATTATTTTTTTTAAAACCGTGCTCATACTTTCTGGGAACCCTATAATTCAAGCATGATTTATGAAAACGTCGTGTGTCCAAATGAGAGGCTCTCTTTCATCACACTCTCTTTCACCAATATCGAAGCTAGTGTTGCATCTATTGCCATATTTCCAACTCAGCACGCTAGACAAAGCTATTTTCTTCAGAACTCTGTGAAAAAATCCGATGTAAATGTTAGCATGGCTTCGTAATATTCAAAAGAGAAAGTAAATAAAGAGAGCCTCTCTTCTGGACTTAAGACGTTTTCAAAAATCACGCGAGGATTCTTCTGTTTACTGGCATTACATCCCCACTGGAACATTGCCGCCCCACAGTTTAGTGATCATTCAACACTTCCACAGTTATTAGCAGCGAGGTTTCTAGCCAAGTTAACATTTTTGCATTTGTATATCATGCGGCTAACACGACTCCGCAACACCCATCGTATAGGTTTACATAACACTCCATAAACAGCATTTTGAAAGTATTTCCCGGTTGCGCCCGTTGCAGCCAGCGTTCTTCAAAGTGGTCCTGGCATTGAACTTAGGTGTAGACCGGGGATCTTCCATCCTGCTATTACATGCAAGTACAGTATGGTCCATAAAAAATGCGAAAATATTTTTTAACTTATATTTTTATACATTAAAGGGTTATTTCTACTATTCATATATTGTGTGTAAGCAAACGTATAATGCAAAACACATTTGTATCTACACGGACAGATAAATCAACCCAAACTTTGAGTTCAATATACGCACTCATGAGAATATCGCAGAGAAAATTTACCCAAATTTGGGTAGTTTTCCCTTTCTTTCCCATGATTGCTATCAAAACTAGAGCAAGATGCAAACACCTCACCGAGCTTGCTCAGCCCAATAACCCAAATTTGAGTAAATTCAATATTCTCTATTTTGGGTAGATTAAGGTCCGCTTTGGATAAATTAAACTCAGCTTTGGGTAAATTGTTTACATGGGATTAAAGGCAAACTACCTAGTGCCAGAAAAGTCATTTTACTCAAATTTGGGTTATTGGCCCAAACCACGGTTTTGAGTGCAAACAACCCACTTTTGGGTAGTTTTGGTTTTCAGTGTAGTGAATGTATTAATGAAAACAATTGTTACTATGTAACATAGTCTCTCAACTATGTAACTACGTAACTATAATTTTGATGTCTTCGCATTTTTTTATGGACCATACTGTACTTACTTTTATTTTCGCGAACCTTTACCTCTTGATGTCGTTCGAACTTCCAGGGTTTTGTTCGCGTATTCTAAACTGAAGTTTTGATATATTTTCAGAACACCGGGAGGATAAACTGCGAAATCGAATAATATCTCCTTGCCAGGTCCGATGACTGCCTCGATGTGATTGTGTTTTGGCTGAATCCTGGCTCAATTTCCGTATCCTATTTAATTGGGTCTTTGAGCCTGAATTTAAAGTTTCATTCTGAATACAAACCACGTTACTCCGCTAATTTTGCATGCATCACCGCTGGTTAATGTAGTTAACCGTCATTCTTCATTAATTTAAGACTCAAGCTGAACAATATGTATGCGAGCAAGTGCTGGTGCATCTATGAAGTCAGTAATCTACCATTTATGCAACCCGTATCATCAATAAGCATTGTTGTGTTCCTTGCTACAATCAGTGCTGCAAAGTGTCACCGTTGAAGTCATACAAAGTCTGACAATAACAAAATTCAGGTTATGTGTCAAGAACTTAATTGTGATGCTCAGATGTGGAACTCGCATGCTTGGTGTAACGATAACCATGAAAGTGACATTTTCAGTCTTCACTTCTTCTGCCTATGATCACCAGCATGAATGATAGGAAAACTTTCCAGATCTAGTGGTTGTCATATCCGTGTCATCTTGACTGTCGTGATGATCACTTGACCTATGCGGTGTTTGATTCGAAATCAACGCTCGTCAGCAATGGAATAATCCATCTAGCGGAAATTAATGGCTTTTTGCTGTATTATAAAATGTAATAAAAACGTATGAAATTAAAATAGATTTTTTTGGGAATTGGGAACTTTTTGGTTCTGATTGTTTATGTTGACTTTTTGTAAATTTTTTGGTCAATATTTTAAGAGGTAGGCTAGATCTACCAGACGTGGCTAAAGCACCAGTTGTCGCACTAGTGCTTTATATGCCAAATGGCCAATCAAATCACCGCAAACCAAGTTCATATCGATAAAGCATATTCCTATGATACGTTAACACGTTTGATCTCCTCCAAAACAAGAGAAGCATAATTGTAAAAATTGATTTAGCTTAATTTTTGACGTCCTTTGCACCAGTTGTCGCATAAGAAATCAATGGGATTTGCAAGGTACCTAAATTAAGAATAGTGCCACAACTGGTGCATGCGTTCCTTCTTCTTCTTATTGGCATTCCATCCCCACACTGGGACAGAGCCGCCTCGCAGCTTAGTGTTCATTAAGCACTTCCACAGTTATTAACTGCGAGGTTTCTAAGCCAAGTTACCATTTTTGTATTCGTATATCATGAGGCTAACACGATGATACTTTTATGCCCAGGGAAGTCGAGACAATTTCCAATCCGAAAATTGCCTAGACCGGCACCGGGTATCGAACCCAGCCACCCTCAGCATGGTCTTGCTTTGTAGCCGCGCGTCTTACCGCACGCCTAAGGAGGGAACAAACCATTAGGCTGAAACCCATCTGGCCGAACGTCATTTGGCCGAAAGGGTCATTTATAGGCCGACAGGGTCATTTGGCCGAAAGGATCATTTGGCCGAAAGGGTTTTTTGGCCGAAAGGGTCATTTGGCCTAAAGGGTCGTTTGGGCGAATAGAACATTTGGCCGAATAGGTAATTTGAAAAATGAGAAGAGAGACGTCTCACTTCTCACTCTTCATTTTCTCATCTCACTGTAGAAAGCGGAAAGCGCGAAGTTTCGCCTCCTTTTCTCCCAATAGCAACAAACTATACATCAAAATTTGACGACCAGGCTTAGAACGTTCTGAAAGTACGTAAATGCGAAATAATTGGGGCTCCCTATAACAATGGCTTTGGACCCCAACCCATCTGTCAGCTATTCCTATTTGCCGGCAAGCTTGCGAGCACCTTTTGTAATGAAGCCATCCTTGATTTCTTAATCGTCGTGGCTGCTATATAACAATGCTAGTGATACTCATGTTTTTCTTTTGAAATCTCCTTTCAGATTACTATCAGAAATCAAGGTGGGTCAATCTAGGACAAAAATCACAAAAGCATGAGGATCACTACTTCTGGCCACGCCCATCTTCACCGTAACTTGGGAGGGGAATGAAGTGTTGATGTAGTACTTAACTTAATGAGAGGCCCCCGACACAGCGACACCATCATAAGTACCACGGAGTCGGATATTGGGGAAGGTAATCGTTGGGTCAGGATTTGCCTGTAGCTGATAATGTGACTTTCCTGTCCGACGTGTAAAACAGAACACATTTCAGTACGTATAAAGTACGGTCCGTAATTTATAAATGTAAATGTCGAGTTTCTAAGCCAATTTACCATTCCTGCATTCGTATATCATGAGACTAACTAACTTTTATGCCCAGGGAAGTCGAGACAATTTCCAAACCGAAAGACGGGGACCGGGAATTGAACCCAGCATGGTCTTGCTTTGTAGCCGCGCATCTTACCGTATGGCTAAGGAGGGCCCTTAACCAGGGAATCATTTTTTTTGGAATGCGCATGCGAAACAAGCGATAAAGAACACCAACGACAAAGCTTTGTTTTTGTCGGAGATAAATGACAAAGATCCGAAAATTTTTGTCAGTAACAAAAAAGAAGACAATCTTGTTGTTAGCTTTTCATCCCGTTATTTTGCATTATTTCTAGAGCAAATTTCGGTTTTATGCTATCATAGCTTCTCTTTTATGGAAATATTCGAGAATCGAACAATGATTACAAAATTAGCATCGTATTTTCGGAAATATTGTGTTCGGTTTCTGATAAAGGTTTGTCGCTAGGTGCGTTTGTCACTAACAAACTCTGGTGATGACAAAGAGTATATTGTTAGGCGTTGCTCGAATATTGATTCCCTGCCCTTAACACATAAAATCTGTAAAACAACACTTCAACACATAAAATCTGTAAAAAATCGTTTTTACTAATTTTATTCACGAATATCTCAACATAAGTTGTTTCGAGTAGAAGAGCAATATGATATGTAGTCAGTATTGTAAATTTCAGGTTAAGAATACGTTCTAAGAAGTAACTGGTTCTATTTGAACCTACGTAGTTATACGTATACAGTTCGTACAACTGATCAAAGGGCTGTCCCGTTGTAGATTTTACACGCGGGATGCGTGCGGTGTTACTTCGAGAATCCATGTAAAATAATCCGTGTTATATTGAGAAACTGTTTAAAAAATCCATGCCATTTGAGAATTTGTGTGAAGAAAGCATTGCAAAAAATATTCGTGTAAAAAAAGTAACCGGATCTATGTTAATATGGGGGATGCGTTTCGTGTAATTTCGAGAATCCGTGTAGAAAAGAATCGTGTGTAGCTGCAAATGATTTACATTTATAATATGATCATGCAGTCCATCAAGCTAGTCCATAAGCAAAAGTAAGGCTTTACAGAAATAATAGAAATTCGGGTAGCAATAAGCGTAAAATTGTATTTCACTCATGTCAATTCAGTAAAGTATCTGATATTGGATAACACCTGAACGATGGCTGAACTAAACTGAACAATGCGAAGCGCGCATTCTCTTCCACAACTAAATGACCTTCCTGAATGTCCGATTGTTTTGCCCATACTTCAAAGGATCACAACTGCGGCAAATGGTACCCATTTCTCAGTCAAGATAAAGGCTCGCCTCGAACGGTACTTTCAACTTATCAATGACAGGGTTGCAACACTTGCCGACACTGCGACTGGTGTGAACAGTGGAGTGGTGGACCCGTCCGCATTGGAGACGAACGGCCATTTAATTTGCGAGCCACACTCATTCATTATGCAACAACGGCGAGAGCCCCTGCTAAGTCCTTACGCGTGTTTCATGCAACAGCCACGGAACGGACATTCGGAAAAGCGGCTCCAAGACAAAGCCGGCCTTATTGGGCAGCACCAGGAAGAAGAATGACCGTGTGTGTTTATTATCCTTTGGAACCGAAGGCCAGGGAATGGATGGGACATGAGGCAAATGGCGGGGAGAATAGTCACTGGGGATTGCATCTGAGATAGAAGTTTGGATCATTGATGACATTAGAAGCAGCAACGAGCGGCTATTTGAATTGGGGGGTTGGGATTGGGTTCGAAACTTGTGAAAGCAATTACCCCTTGCACCTCGACAAACACTCATTCCGGGTAGAATTTCTGCTGCCATGCCAGCAAAATTAATGTGAACAAACGGGTACGTCGGACCAAGTAGGAATTTGTTGTTTGGCGAAGTCCTATTGAAATAGATTATATCTTAGATTGTAACGAATTATATTAGTACTGTGCGTAAAAGACCTCGAATATATAATACTATCTATGACCTTAATCAGTTGAGTTTTTTTTATTTTACCAAAAAGATATCCTTGCATATCAATCTAATTGGTCAAATTTCATCACTGGAAACGACGAACTACCATTACACTCTGTCACCAACTGCCCACACTTGCAGCTTGTCAACGTTACCATCATCATCATCATCGCCGCTGTCGTCGCGCACGCCAACGGAAATATCCTCTAAATGAAAAACACGCGACACGCGAGAATGCTCACCAACAAAAAAGGATAATCAAGTGGAAGCTGAGAAGGCTATCCACCCTGCAACGATGTCGCCACCCATCGCCCAAAACCAAGCGCCACCGTTCCGTGCCCAGTTTCCCAGTGACAAAAAACTGCTTATTTTTACTTCGCCAACCCTTTTATCGTCCACTCAGCAGCAGCATAGCCCATCACCACCCAACCCAACTACGGACGGCGTCCATTGGTCGGTCGTTTCGATGTAATGCAATCGATTTTTCATTAAACCACTATGCGCGATTCGGCCAGACCGCCAAACGCTCACCCCCTGCCGTGGTACCTTGGCGCCCCATTTCCGAGGATGCGATCTTTTTCGTCTCGTCACCCAAACATCCACCGCCAATGCGAATCCGTACAATTTCACCCAATCAACCCTAATTTTTCGGTTTTATTTTTTATTTATTTTATTTTTCCTGTCTCCTTCCCCTGTTTCCCCGCTTCACAAATTGGCGTTCGTGTTCGGTTCATTTATGTGTTCGGTTGGTTGCCTTTACTGCATCGTGCTGCTGCTTTCTGTTGTCCTCTGGACTTTATTATGGAGCGAAGCGCGCACGATTCTGTTGTTGTGTCGTCGGATTTTTATTATTAAAATCCAATGGCACTTTTGGGATCGATCACCAATATGTATGTGAATGAGGACTGCAGGGAGATTGGAGGCTGGAATGGGTGCCCTCATAGAGAGAGAGACACTTGGTGTTGCTGTTGCTGCTGCAGTGTAATCAGATGGGGATGATACCACTCCGACTGTCATGCAGTGATAATCTTGAAAAATGAATTGAAATTCTCCTTTCTGTTGTTATCTATATTAACGTTATTCTTGTTATGTGTCAGATATCACATTCCAAAAGTATTACCACTCTAATATATGTAGCTAGAGAAATCCTTTTACTACGTACTACGATTAACGTGGATGGGAACATCCCATAAGGACAACATGATTTAGAATGAGAATTTGAAAACAGAATAAAAAGTTGATCACAACTAGCATTACATAATATGTCTACAATCATCAACACCATTATACTGTCTCAAACAAGGATCCATTTTCATTCGGTTATTCAAAGTCCCCGGATGGACCCTAGGCTGGCTCACCTCTGCAATAAACGAAGATCGCAATGGAAAATAACGAATGCTTTAGTGGGAAAAATCATGCTATTCTTCCACTACACACATGCATCTTCTTCTTCAATGACTCTACTGCCTATAATCGCATAGGCGTCCCATCTTTGCTGGGTTTCCTATTCATATGGGACAGTTATGCGATTACAGGCAGCTTTCTTTCCAACTGGCACTTGACCGGCTTTTCAACTTAGTATTCTATTAGCATTTCCTTAGTTATCAATTGAAAGCTTTTCTACGCCCGCCATTGCGTGTGTATGTATCTTGAGAATAGAAATCGCCATCTCCGGATCAGGGATTGAACTTATCATTTCATTATCATTTAGTATTCACCAAATAACTCATTCCAGGGGCGGAATTCTGAAAACTGTTGTATGGCGGACTTCTAGCGCTATTTCCCCTCTACAATTTTGTCTAAGGGTACATTGCTCTATGTCTAATATTTACAGCGTGAAACGCTAGTATCATTTAACATACTAAATGATAATAACACTTATTATCATTTAGTATATTAAGTGTTACTAGCGTTTAACTATGTAAATATTAGACATAGACCAATGTACCCTTAGACAAATTTTTAGAGGGGAAATAGCGCTAGAAGTCCGCCATACAACACTTTTCGGAATTCCGCCTCTGGAATGAGTTATTGGCTGAATACTAAATAATAATGAAATGATAAGTTTAATCCCTGCTCCGGATTGGCAATCTTACATCTTTGCTCGCAAGGCTACTGGAGACCCCTTACACACATGCATATATCGGAGTAAAACAAGTGCAATTGAAATTAAAAAGGGCAATCGGCCGAAAATTAAGCTCTTTATGACCCATCCCTTACTATCACCATGGCTGCAATTATGGATGCTCGAAAAGGGACCGTTCCCGTCACAACTGCGCTGCGATCATATTAACGAGAAGGTGGCTACACTTTTTTTCGATATTTCCCACTAACATTACAACGACGCAGCAAGTTGAGAAGCAAGGATGAGCAAACATTACGCAGAAATGAGCGGCGTCGGGGGGGACAATGACAACGAACAACATCGACTGGAGCACAAGCAAAAAATATAATTGGCAAAGCGGGAGCTATGTGTATGACACATATGCAAATTGCGCGCTTTAACCTGGGACAATGGGGTGGGGAAAGGTTGCTTTCGTACCGATTTCAACTTCAGAGCGTATCGTTCTATTCAAGTAACGTGAAGTCAAAGTTATGGTGATTGTTGTCTTTTTACGAAGCATTTTAAAAATTCAAAGTTTTGAAAGATCTACAAAATGCTTCCAGCGTTACGTGATTCAAGGATGGTAATAATTACCAACCGTCGATTGTTTTGTTTGTTTTGGGAAAACACACAGATGCGACGAGGCAGCTGGACAAACAATGCCAAATTATGACTACCGACCAGGTACTGGCAAGTGGAGTGAGTTTGAGCACCGCTACCACATAAGCCCATAAGAGGGCTTTTTGTAAATAAACGGTAGTACGTAGTAGCTTGAGTTATTTTCTTTGAATCGATTTAATGTGATGATTGTTTTGTTTTTTAACAGATTTTTTTAATTTTTTTTTGTTTTCAATATTACCCATACCTCAACGAATTTTATTCTATCTTTTTTGTTGACATTTGACGGTATGAGGCTTGTTCACGATAAGATTTGGACACACAACATCCAGAATAAAAAAAACGACTTCATCGACAACGATGCTTCGATGTTATGTATACTCTGAAGTTGGTGACATTTTAATTTACCGAGAAACAGTTTGTGCCGGAGGATTAATTACTCCTCTTTTGTAGTACATATTTGTTTCACCTTCCCATACTTCTGGTGTTTCCCTAAATCAGTTCCAGTCCTTGGCATTCTCGTTGTTGTCAAAGAAGCATCAAACTATTTCAAGACTCTATGACCAGCGCTTACATGAAAACAAGAGCTTTTTAGCAAGGTTTCAAATCGAAAGACCTAAATTCTAATAGCGGTTGTACACAGTTAAATTTTGAACCTGCTCTTCCTTTGACTCCATTATCCATTAAGTACTTGTAATTCTAATAAATGAAATATTTTCTGATAGTATAGACATACGTTCATCACTCTACGAAATATTTCTCTCGTTGATGAGGTATTTCAAAAGTTATACGTGTTTTGGGGTGTCCAGATTTTGTCGCGAACAAGCCTTACAATACTGCCCCTAGTCCCATGTCAATGTTCTCCATGTTGAGGAAATTAATTTTCAATTAAGGAATTCTAATAAATGAAAAGATACATTTTTTATACCAAGTAAGCGTGAAAAATTATCACTCATTTTTTGGGCACCTATCCACTACCGATATACTCGCAACAAATTGCATTTAACGCGATATATACATATTATAGTGCGTAAAAAAGTCTAGCTTACTTTTTTGTACTTGCCCTAAATCGATTTACTTGCAGCAAGTGGTATTCGACGGATAATTCTGTCCCATTGTTTCTTACTGAAAATTGGCCGGAGCGGACTATAGGATTGGAAGTTGTGCTCAAAATATTTCTTCTTAAAAAAAGGCAAGTAAAACAGTCTAGCTCATATTTTATCTTCAATCAATTTGCTCGCAAGAAGTTTTTAGTATGAAAACGCGTAAAAAATTCACCCTCAAATTTTAAGAACTTATTAAGAACCAATTTGCTTGCAACAAGTAGCATTCAGCGGAGATACATATCCTATTGCTTTCTTTTGTCTAAGGTTGTCACTGGTTTTGTTTTTTGCATCTGATAGTAAAAAAGAATTGAATTTTTATTTTTTTTTTGTTAGAATTTCCCCGTGTGATGCGTCTGGTTGACTAGTCACCGGACAGACAAACAGGGCTATTATATATAGTACTAGCTTTATGTACCCGGCCTTGCTCGGAATTGCCAGTTTGGTTTGCAGTTTTCTTTTAAAATCGGAAAATGATAAAACCAATTGGTCAACAGGGTAATTGTGTTTACTTATTCATATTTTATCATTTGATTAAAAGAAGGCTTTTGGAAACACTGACTGATTTTGAAGAAGGGATCGTGGGTTTGAAAAGCCTTATTCCAGGCAAACGTCTTTTTCTAAAGAAGGAAAAACATCCATCGATGCCATATTCCGGGCAAACGCATATTTTTAAAGAAGGGATCACACCCACCATTGCCTTATTCCGGGCAAATGCCTACTTTTAAAGAAGCAACACATCCTCTATATAATAGTTTCTTTTGGGTAGAGATTACGTGTCCGGCCGGAAATCCGGCCCTGCTTAGGACAGACAATATGAGATACAAATTTGGTTCAAATCGGTCATGAGGCTCAAGATTTACATTGAGTTGATCGATTGCTAAACAAATACCCCTCCCCTCATACCCTCCCTCTTTTGTAAAGAGCATCCCTAACCTCCTATCGTCGTCTCCTAAAAATAAAGAATTTGTGTTCCAAATTCGGTTGAAATCGGCCAAGAGGATCAGAATTTACACTGAGTTGATCGATAACTAAGCAATACACCTCCCCCCCCACCCTTCCCCTTTCCCAAAGAGCATCTCTAACCCCCCTATCGTCGTCTCCTTAAGGTTCAAATGTCATACAGCAAATCGACTTCTTTTTCTTGCTGTTCGCTTCTTTTTTTTTGCGGAGAGCCTACTCATTCGCTCAGATCTGATTTTGAACAAAGTACACAAACATTTCATAAGGTATCAAACTCTATATATTTCCACAAAATATTAACGTCCTTTTCAATACCTGTACAGCGCATAGATTATGGCGATATGCATAAACAACCTCAAAAATGCATCTGAGATTGATTTGATGTGCATCCTTCTCCTAATTACAAAATTTTCTACATGCATTTTACATGAATGTAAAATTATGATGCAGTTGACTACCTTCTCAAATGTTCGTCAAGATTCAATGGATTGTTTACATGACCATATGATCGGTCTTCTCTCTGTGTACATGAAAAGTGATGCCGTTTTAGCAGCACTACATTATCAACACTTGAATTATGAAAAAAATAAATAACCTGCGTTGCTTATGAATGCTTGCGTTTTCACAGTTCTAGCTCACATCCAATATTTAGTGTCAGCATGAAAAGCAACATTTTCATAGATTATTGCTTGATGTTTACGTAAATATTACAAACAAGAAAACAAGCATAATAGAACAAATCAACACACAACACTGAACGATGATTTTCGAGTATCTGCAAAGTATAAGAGAGCGTGAGAGTAAATCGACGGTTTCCCCTCCTGGAAAAATATTTTTTCAACTTTGCAATATTTTCTGCAAAATGCAGTTTTTTCAAATAATATTACGAAATTCATCCAAATGAAGCATCCCACGGATGTATTGAAGTCACCACTATGTGTTGATGTAGTTTTAACACGAGAATGCTTCCCCGATTCAGCTGGGGAATGCATTTTCTCCTCGGTGGGCGGATTTTTTCCTGGGGGTGGTATAAGCACGTGGCTAGTTTTCTTGTCAATGACTGGATTACGGTAATTTGGGCCTTAAGATAAAGAATGAGTGTTCCAAATTTGGTTGAAATCGGCCAATGGGGTTCAAAAGATACACTGAGTTGACCAATAACTAAGCAACGAGACTGATTTGACGAACGAGACTGATTTGCAAAATTTCCTCCCTAATTGATTCGTCTTTGGATCCGTAAAGGATAGAACTTTGAGTCAGTGATTGAGGAAAACGAAACAATAGCACGGGAATTGCTCTCGCAGCGGTTCTCAACCTGGGGTTCATGTACCCCTGCGGGTACCTTCGCAGGGCCCAGGGGGTACCTCGGACAAAAATGTATAATGGCGGATTTTAATCAATTTTAATTGATAAAGTTTTGATGTAGGTATTTTTTTTTTTTTCAAAATTTTATGCATATAATATGCATGGCGATTAGTAACTTAAATACTTTTGAATTATTCTCTTCACAACCACCACAGTGGATGAAGGGCTGTGGGATAAAAGATCAAAATGACAGAATGACGAATGAACAAATTTAAAAAATCTTCCATGCAATCTACCTGACCGAAACAGAATGTTGAATGACATGTTAAGAATATGGTCCTGAACTAAAATCAAGAGCCTACACGATCGGAAGCCTCAATTTGAGAGACATGATTTTTTCGAAACACTTAGTTGTTTCGTTGTAAGAGGATTGGAAGCATCCTTCTACGCTTTTCGAAAGCCTTCTAAGCAACTCGGAGTCCTAGATAAAGGAGTCCTTTCAAGAGGCTAGGAAGCCTCTTTTCAATAGGTTCGGAAATCTACTTTCAAGAGGTTCAGAGGCCTTCTTTTAAGAGGTCCAAAAGCTCCCTTTTAAGAAGCCCGGAAGCCTTCTTTCAACAGCCTCGGAAGCCTCCTTCTAAGAGGTTCGTAAACCTTTGACTTTGAAGCCTACTTTCAATATGCTGTGAAACCTCTTTGCGGAAGCACCCTTTGAAGAGTCCACCTTTCAAGGGGCCTGGAAGCCTTTTTTCAAAATGTCCGGAAGCTTCCTTTCAAAAGGCCCGGAAGCCTCCTTACAATAGGCCCGGAAGCCTCCTTACAAGAGGCCCGAAACCCTTCTTACAAGAGACTCGGAACCCTCCTTTCAAGAGACCCGGAAGCCTTCTTTCAAGAGGCCCGGAAACCTCTTTCCAAGATGCCTCCTGCCTTCTTTCAAGATTCCCGGAAATCTCTTTCCAAGATGCCTCCTGCCTCCTTTCAAGAAGCCCGGAAGCCTCCTTTCAAGATGCCCAGAAGCCTCCTTTCAAGAGGCTCGGTAGCCTACTTTCAAAATGCCAGGAAGCCTCCTTTTAAGAGCCCCGGAAGCCTTCTTTTAGAGTCCCAGAAGTCTTCATTCAAGAGGCCCCCAGAAACCTTTTTTCGATATGCTCGGAAGCCTACTTTCAAAAGGTTCGGAAGCCTCCTTTCAATTCCAAGATGCCTGGCTCCTGGCTTCTTTCAAGAGACCCGGAAATCTCTTTCCAAAATGCCTCCTGCCTCCTTTCAAGATGCCCACAAGCCTCCTTTCAAGAGGCTCGGAAGCCTACTTTCAAAATGCCAGGAAGCGTCATTTTAAGAGCCCCGGAAGCCTCCTTCCAGAGGCCCAGAAGTCTTCATTCAAGAGGCTCACAAACCTCCATTCAAGAGGCTCAGAAACTTTTTTTCGATATGCTCGGAAGCCTACTTTCAAAAGGTTCGGAAGCCTCCTTTCAAGGGCCTCGGAATTCATAATTTTAGAGGATTGGAAGCCAACGTTTAAGAGGCTGAGAAGCGTCCTTTCAAGATGCTTAGAAGCTTACCTTCAAGTGACTCGAAAGCTGCTTTTCAAGAGAATCTGAAGTTTCTCTTCAACAGCTCGATGTAGTGTAAATTTCAGCCAACTTAATGGAGAGCCATATATTCCGTCTATTTTCAGTACCATTTTTCATATGTTTTATGATTTATACTTATTTTCATTTACAGCAAAAAAAATGGGGGGTCAATTCATGCAAAGGCGCGAAGGGGTACCTTTCAAGAAAAAGGTTAAGAGCCGCTGCTCTAGAGTGCGGTGCTGCTTATAGTTATTGTACTTATATGACATTTGCAACACAACACCCTGGCAAACCCGGATATTTTCGCTAGTTGCTTTATATTTCTGTTGTTTTTGACCTCTCTAAACAACTTTTGTCGATACATTTTATAATGAGCGAGAAAGGCATCATCACCGTACTATAGTCCAGGATACAGATTTACGCGGAAAGATGCATTTTACGCCAAAACTATATTTTTTAGAAAAAACTGTTGTTCTACAAAATTGTTCGAAATAGTAAGGCCATCATTATGGTTCTACCAAAAAATAGGGTGGCCAATCATATAAAAAAAAATTAAAAATATTTTTTTTATTTCTCAGAATATTGACATGTTATGTTCTACAAAGTTGTAGCGTAGCTTATTCTAATCAATTTTGCAAAAAAAAAATTCTGTGGCTCTTAAGTTGGCTGATTTAGAGCAATTTTACATAATTGGATTAAGGTGTACCTCCAAAAAACAGTATTTTTGATCTACTTTTTTTGTTTTAGATTTCTCGAAAAAGTCGTCTTCAGGTGACTTTTAGAGCTAAAAAAATGCAACTTTTGATGGGTAAATATGCTCAATATCTTTTTCCGATCGAAAGTTATAATCGTTTTTCTGTCAAAATTACATTTTTTTCATAAGTTGATATCTCCGGTTAGGGCAGACCAAAAAAATATGTTCATACGGCATCTGAAAGAGAAATTAATATTCTTTATTATGTCAAAAAATTTGGGATATGTTATTTTTTTATTTCAAGTTTTATCAATTTTACTAAAATCATGGTTTTTTCAAATAAATTGATATAACTCAACAACGGAAGAAGATACAGATGATACAGACACGAGTATTGAAAAGCCCCAAAAGCTACAGAAAAAGTTTTTTTTTGCAAAATTGATTAGAATAAGCTACGCTACAACTTTGTAGAACATAACATGTCAATATTCTGAGAAATAAAAAAAATATTTTTAATTTTTTTTATATGATTGGCCACCCTATTTTTTGGTAGAACCATAATGATGGCCTTACTATTTCGAACAATTTTGTAGAACAACAGTTTTTTCTAAAAAATATAGTTTTGGCGTAAAATGCATCTTTCCGCGTAAATCTGTATCCTGGACCATAGTGCACCGCTAGGTGGATTATTCTGTTTTTTTCCTTTGATGCGCAGTAAACTAATCATTATCTGATCATCACTAGTATTAGAAAAAGTCAAATTCTGCAATCCGATGCAAGAACCCGAGTTGAATTTCACCGGATTCATGGCTCATACAACCGATTCGCCAATTTGCATCATTGTACGAGTGGTACGCTTCATGACGCATTAGCAGTGCCAATGATGTGCAATACTCACGATCTAATTGCGACATCAAAAGCTATACAAAATCGATTTTTCCAATTATTATGTTTTTGGCTAAAAGTTTTTATAATTCACGGTTACGTGGTGTTTTAAATTTTATTTCATTTTCATTCAGAGAAACTGACTCTGAATCACAGAATTATCCGAATATTTTAAATTATATTAAGTAGGGGAAAAGACGGCTTTGGCAGGTTTTGTTCTATTATTGTCAGGGGGGTTTTTGTTGACCAAATTTTATGAAATTTGGCCACAACATTCTTTGATATGCAAAGAATGTTTAGGCCAAATTTCAGCATAATTGGTTATAGAAAACCCCCTGCCAATAATGGAACAAAACCTGCCAAAGCCGTCATTCCCCCTATTTGAATAAAAGAAGGCCGAATAAAAAAAATCGCGCGCGCTCGCTCCGGTCCACGTTGTTGCTCGGCCGAGTTCATTCGACCTTTTGTGATTCGGCCTTATGTGCTTTCGGCCTTTCGTGATTCGGCCTTTCGTACTAGACCCCAAATCGTTATGAATGACCATCGAATTTCAACGAATCGAGTCAGCTGCTGAGAGGATGCAATGCAGGAAATGCCTCCGCTGGAAACCGTAGGTTCTGATGCACGAAATGGTATCGAATGCTTTGCAATCAACTGATCAATTAGATGATCTGCGATATGTTTCGTTCAAAGTTGGTGTGAACTGGAAGGATAAGGAAAAAGCGCTATCGAAGTCAACATGGCCAACGGGATTATTATTTAGGGAATTTGTAAATAATGAATTTAGTTATTGGGAGCCGTAAAATATTATTTTAAAATGTTTTGTGAGCGTTGATTAACTTATCTCGTAGTTTATTTTCCATTGTGAAACTGTTTAATGTTTGTTATTCTAAATTAATGTGATTTAATCGCTGTGAACTGTATTAGCATAAGTATACAATCATTGCACTATGGTCCAGGATACAGTTTTACGTGGAAAGATGCATTTTACACCAAAACTATATTTTTTAGAAAAAATGTTGTTCTACAAAATTGTTAGAAATAGTTAGGCCATCATTATGGTGCTATCAAAAAATAGGGTGGCCAATCATATAAAAAATAGAACATTTTTTTCTTATTTCTCGGAATACTGACATGTCATGTTCTGCAAAGTTGTAGCGCAGCTTATTTATTCCAATAAATTTTGCTAAAAAAGCTTTTTCTGTAGCTCTCAAGTTGGCTGATTTAGAGCAATTTTACCTAATTGGATTAGGGTGTACCTCAAAAACAGTATTTTTGATTAGTCCAAAAAGTCTTCAGAAGGTGACATTCGTGAAAGGTGGTTAATTTGACATTGATTGGTTGCATAAATAAAATAATTATTTTATTCCTCGTAAACAATTCTTGACGCTTCACTTGACGGAGGTCAACCTAACCAATAACACGCTACGGCGGTAGACAGATGTTTTTCTTCATAAGGTACAGTGGGATAAGTGGGTAAATGGGGTAAGTGAAAAAACGCAAGTATTTCACTGATGAAGCACAGAATTATTCAATTTCACTTCACAATCATACAAGGCCATTCAAATCAATGCGTTGAATAAGTGAAACATGAAATAATGAACCATTTCAACATGCGAGAGTAAAAGTTTATTAACCTTTCAAGTTTATCTTTTGCACAAGTTGTTTTGCGTGTCAATAAATACAAATATTTTTTTATGTTGGTTTTTCATAACACATTCAATTAGTGCATTGATAAGTTGATTTTCTCTGTAGTTTTGAATCCCAGCCACAAAAATTATGATATGAACATCAAGAACTTTGAAAAAAAATATATATTTTTATTGCTTTGCTTGTTTTTATCACGAGTGGGGCAAGTGAAAATTCCCCGACACTGAAAGCTATTCTCTATTTTTTCAAATACAAATAATTCCTATTAGGTGTATATGAACAAATAGTACCAATTCAAACTCATTCGAAGGCTTTTGGGTCTTAGAGTGATACGTGGTAATACAAAATCAATAACCGAAAGTGCAAAGCGTGTCAGTGTATTAAGTAATCCATGTTTGATAAATAATTCGTGAAAAAATGTTATTTATATAGCTTAAATACAAGAATCACTACTATTGCAAATATATCAACTATTATGATTTATTTAGTTGAAATTTATAAAATTTATTTATTTGGTAATGTAGACTCTTCTACTGAAATCATAAGTGGATTGTTAATGAAACACAATATGATTCCAGGTTTGATGAATATTTCAAAGATAATTTCTCTGCATTATCGCCAAGGTTCATTATCTTACTATAAACTTGAAATAGAAAGTAGTGTTAGACACAAATGGAGATGAGATATTAGATCTCAAAAAATTCAAGTAAAGAAAACATAAAAATATAAAAATCATTTAATGGAGGCACTCTAGTGCCCTTTGACTCTCATAAAAATTTTCATCAGTTGACGTGTTTCGTCATCTGTTACTAGATTTTTTCCGTACCGCTAACCGTAACCAATTAGTTTAACTAATATTCATTTAGACATTCATTGTCAGTTGAATTATTTTAATAAATAAACAAATAAACAAATAAACAAAAAAAAAGTCAAAAAGCACCTTAACAGATCACAGTTATGCTCTATTCAGTATAGTTATCATTTGCATGAAATACATGAACAGAAAATGTGTTCTTATATTGAAAAATCCTCTCTTAAAATCAATTTTTCACTTACCCCACATGTGGGACAAGTGAAAAATTGAAACCGAGTTTTTTGTTTTCCAAATATTTTGTATCCTAAAAATATTTTTAAAAGATCTTGTTCGCAGGCATATAAAGATTGGATAGATGATTCGTTATGTCATAAATATGATCAATTTCAATATTATCTTCAACTTTTATGACTTGGTGAACATGAAATATACGATTTCCTTTACCCACTTGCCCCACTGTACCTTACTAAATACTGCAAAAAATTGGGGCAGTTCATCACAGAATAAAAGGTGTTGAATAGAATTTTTCAATCCACTTCGTATTCAAATTAGATTGCATGAATGGTACACACGAACATGATCAATCGCACTCCATTCAACTGTCCTCTGGCTGGCGAAGCTCCACAGGGAAGCTCATAGCAGGTGTGATTCCACTCGATTGCGTGCGCTTTCGTGAGAAACAACAAAAAAACAGCCGAAGAACAAATGAGGCGACATGAGGAGAACGCTGAACCAACAGAAAAAAAAGTTAGCGGGAAGGGGGCCCCAGGAATGTTTAATTTTGATGACAGCCGAAGGATGAGTCAGATATGACGAAATCAGATCGTTATTTATGCACGAGAAAGCGAATGAAAAATAAAAATATTTATTAATAAAATTTTATGAATTCAAAAATAAACCTGTTCATCATAATACAAAAAAACAGGAATGGTGGTGATGCAGAGGACAATTTCTGCATACAGAAAAAAGAACATGCAAGCAAAAATAGTTAAAGAAACTGAAAAATTATAGGTACTGTAAAAAAAGCTTCACCAGTCGCACAACAAATCGACACTGGAATCGAATTTTCGTGTCGTGTATGTGGCGCGGCTGTGAACGTGAATAATGAACGAAAAATTGGACTGTGACAGCACAATCCACAATGTCTGTCCGATTATATTATGGCTTCTGCTGGTCCACTCCACGGGTGTCCCCAGGACATGGGCGTGATGGGGATGGCGTTGGATAATTTCTGAGCCTTTTTTTCTGGCTGAGCTGGCGGCTGCTCTATCGTTAATACAGCAGACGATACGGGTGAAGACGATCGATGACAGAAACGCGATGATGACTGAATGAGATAATAATATCCACACCAAATGGGACATTGTTGAAGCAGTAGGAAAAAAACGTTTTGGCGACAGTGATATGACTTCAGTCTTGAGATAAATTTGAATTTTTATTGGGATATCATGCAAAACTCGTGCCGAACTGATGGCGGCTATCAATATTCGGCAATACCAGGTTGAAAAGTCCAAGACATGATAAAATACAGATACCCGGATTTCAAGACGTGGTATTTGCCTTTGTTAGAATATATACAAAGTTTTAAACAAACTACTGGTGGATCTTTTCGCTAAATAGAAGAACCATGAATTTAAAGTTTAATTTTATGATAAAATTGAAAATAAATTGCACGTATTATGTTAGCAGTAATCTTCATGGTTGGGAAAATGTGACAATGAATTTGCTCTAATTTTAGAAACGACGGTAGAGGACTACTGATGAAAAGGTCGTATGATACTTATTTTTCGGAACATCACATAATCGGTACATCAATACAAAATAAAAGATCGCAATAACAGAGTAAAGCACCATAGAAGAGAAACGCATTTTTGGAAATAGACAATAAACAGAAGGAAAAAGTCACTCACCGCTGTGCTGAGATTGCGATTGCGGGATATTGACTGCCGCCACGCTAGTCGACGTCGCGGATATGTCCATCGGTATGTTTTGCGTCACACCACTCAAGTCTTCGGTTTTCTGTCAAAGAGAAGTATGCAAAAGTGGAAAAATCCATTATTATTGATTTCGGGCGTCTTTGGGTGCACGCACCATCGTCGTGTAATTTGTTCTACTTACGATGATGCTGGGGATATGGTGGCCCGACTCGTCCACACTCTCCTGCGACGATTCATGCTGCTGCTGGTCAACATCGGAACTTGGACTTTCCTTGATTATTCTAATGTTGTTACCAGCTCCGCCCGCTGCTCCCGCAAGCGACGCTAGTGCACTGTGACTGGTGCTGTACGATATGTTATCAACCTGTTGCTGTATGTGCAGATGCGGCACGATGTTTATCGTTCCGTCCGCGTTGGTACCGTGCTCTTCTTGCTGCTGCTGATGCTGGTGGTGCTGCTGCTGTTGCTGCTGGATGCGTTCGGTAGAGAGCGAACCCGACCCGGTCGAGGTTTTCCTTAACCGTTTCCGCCGTGCCGCCGGGGACATGTTGGTGGTGGGGGAGGGTGTCCTTCGCAGCTGTGTCTGCTGGGCCTGTAGCTGCTGGTGGTATTGCTGTTGTTGTTGCTGCTGGGCAGCGACCTGCTGCTGTTGAGATTCTGCACTGCCCCACATCGACTCCGGTCCGCCTGTTCCACCCGGACCTAGACCGGCGCCCACCAGGTCCGGATGGTCGAGCTTGCTCGGGTCGGCCTTACACACCGCGGAAGCGTCCGGCATTTCCGCGAGGCCTTTGATTTTTAGCATCTCTGCCGTTTTTAGCACCTGGGGCAGCTGTTCGGTAGACACATTCACCTCCCCGTAGTACATGAAATCTACCATCGTTTTGAGGTCGTTGTACTGTACGTCCTTCAGTATCACTATCGGGTGTTGGCAGGGGTTTGCGGTGAACAGGGACTGTGAACAGAGAGCAATTGCAAACCATCAGTATGGAAGTATATGGTAGAATATGGTAGCTACAAAGGTATAATAAAGAAAATGACGGATTTAGTCCTTTTTTTTTAAATAAATTTTCATCAATGAATGTACATATAAAAAATCTTCAGAGCAATTTTTGTTGTGACAGCATGAGCATGATGACCGTGCAGTTCGTAGTTTCCACTCCATCATTGACCAGAACAGAACAATCGCAATTGCACAGGGAACCAATGTATGGAAGCATGGGAATTGCTCAATGTGCACAGTCCGAGAGCTCTAGTGTTTCGAATAGTTGATAACGGCGCTGGCCATGTCCTCACAGTATATTGGGGATGGGAAGGAATTGATGATGCAATCACTCGGCCAATGCAAGCCGACACCTCTGCACTCGCAACGAGTTCCTACGACTTTTTGTTTTGGAATCTGGGGGTTTGGTTCTATGGCAGAGGGACGATCGTCTTGGTTATCGGGTTGGCAATGTGATAGTAGTGAAAGGGTGATGTACATATATTCTAACTGGATGCCGAAATGAGCTTTTTTGCTTATTTCGAATTCTAACAGTTACTTGCTAGAAATAATCAAGTTGTAGGTATAGGGATAGAAGATGGAAACGGTTTTAAAATATTTTTTTAAATACAAAGTAGAAGGAATGCAACGTGCCTGAAATTGAACCCACGACTTCCTCCGTATGAGGTAGAAGCGGTAGCCATATGACCGACAAGCCCGTTACCAAGGCGAACTTGTAAACAAACTGGGACAAAGACTAAACCGTCGGTGCTTAAAGAAAGGGCGCTTCAAACTCCGTTTTTCGGAACTTTTATGTAGCTTTGAACTAAATTAAAACTGTACTTGTCGTACAAAATTATCTATAAAATTTGTTTGGGAAATAATTCAGAAATAAATTTAGAATTTTCTCCTGGGATTGTCTCCTAAATAAGGTCGGCAGTAGGAATGAGTCATTAAATACTCACTTGTCATAAGACGAGTTTGTACAGGCCTATTGAATTCCACCACTTAATTGTATCTTGACAGATACGTATTTCGACCTCAACAGTAAGGCCGTCTTCAGTGTCTCGTACTTGACTCGACTCGAGACACTGAAGACGGCCGAGTCAAGTACGAGACACTGAAGACGGCCTTACTGTTGAGGTCGAAATACGTATCTGTCAAGACACAATGAGGTAGTGGAATTCAATAGGATTGTACAAACTCGTCTTATGACAAGTGAAGACATTCCACTAAGGGTCAGTCTCATTTAGAGAATTAAACTTAAAAGTGAGTTCGAAAATTAAAAAATCACCCCGTTATAGGAATGGCTGGTGCTACCCAGCAATTCCAATAGGACATCGATGAAAAATGATTCGATATCTGTCAAAAGTAATCTTGCTCTGCGAGCAGGGTTATTCGATAATTATGGAAATGTCACTTTTAAGTTTAATTTCAGTTTAATTATCCAATTGAGACAGACCCTAAAAAGCTCAAAATAATTTTCTTAACATCAAATACTATCAAAAAAATCTTTCAGCAATACCGAAAAGAATTTATTCTGGGATAGTATCCATAATTTCTCATGAAATTCATCTCCATTTGCTTTTTTTTTAATCCCTTCAAAATTTTATCCAGTTGTTACTTAGAAGAATTTCCCTAGAAATTTGTACGGAAATATCTCCTGGAGGAAACATGCCCTTCATCCTTTGAGAACTGTTCTGGAAAATTCGTTCCTGAAGCAACTTTTGGAGGAATTCCTGAAGCAGTTTTTGAAGGAATCCCTGAAGCCGGATGAATTCATGAGGCAACTACCGGAGCAATTTCTGAACTATCTTCCGGAGGAACATCTTAAACAATTTCCAGAGGAGTTGCTGGAGCAACTTCTGGATAAATTCTTGAAGCAACTTCCGGAGGAATTCCTGAGGAAACTTTCGGAAGAATTCTTGAAGCAACTACCGTAGGAATTCTTGAAGCAACTTTTGAAGGTATTCCTAAAGAAGGAGAAACTTTCGGACGAATTCCTAAAGAAGGAACTTCCCAATTTGTACGGAAATATCTCCTGGAGGAAACATGCCCCTCATCCTTTGAGAATTGTTCCGGAAAATTCGTTCCTGAGGCAAGTTTTGGAGGAATTCCTGAAGCAGTTTTTGAAGGAATCCCTGAAGCAACTGCCGGATGAATTCATGAGGCAAATACCGGAGCAATTTCTGAACTAACTTTTGGAGGAACATCTTAAACGATTTCCGGAGGAATTGCTGGAGCAACTTCTGGAAGAATTCTTGAAGCAACTTGCGGAGGAATTCTTGAGGCAACTTTTCGAAGAATTCTTGCCTCAAGAGACAAATACCGGAGCAATTTCTGAACTAACTTTTGGAGGAACATCTTAAACAATTTCCAGGAGTTGCTGGAGCAACTTCTGGAAGAATTCTTGAAGCAACTTGCGGTGGAATTCTTGAGACAACTCTCGGAGGAATTCTCGAAGTAACTACCGTAGGAATTATTTAAGCAGCTTTCAACTTTTTGATACAACTTCCGGAGGAATGCCTGAAGCAACTTCTGGAGGAATTCCTGAAGAAACTTCTGGTATTCCTGAAGAAGGAGGAACTTACTGACGAATTCCTAAAGAAGGAACTTCCAGATGAATTCCGAAAGAAGGAACTACCGGAGAAATTCTTAAAGACGGAACTTCCGGACGAATTATTAAAGAAGTAAATTGCGGAGAATTCCTAAAAAGGAAATTTTGGAGAATTCATAAAGAAGGAAATTTCGGAAAAATCCTAAAGAAGAAACTTCCGGTGGAATTCCTGAGGAAGAAAATTCCGGAGGAACTCTTGAAGGCGCAACTTCCGGACAAATTATTAAAAAAGTAAATTGCTGAGAATTCGTAAAAAGGAAGCTTTGGAGAATTCCTTAAGAAGGAACTTCCGAAGTAATTCCTAAAGAAGGAACTTCCGGAGGAATTCCTAGAGAAGGAACTTTCGGAGAATTCCAAAAAAATTCGGAGAAATCATAAAAAAGAAACTTCCGGTAGAATTCCTGAAGAAGAAACTTCCGGAGGAATTCCTGAAAAATAAACATCCGGAGGAATTCCTTAAGAAGAAACTTCCGGAAGAATTCTTCATTCCATAGCTAGGAACTTCCGGAGGAATTCCTAAAGTAGGAACATCCGGAAGAATTCCTAAAGTAGGGACTGCCGGGGGAATTCCTAAAGGAGGAACTTCCGGGGGAATTCCTGAATAATGAATATCCATAGGAATTCCTTAAAAATGAACTTCCGGAGGAATTCCTCAAGAAGGAACTTCCGGTGGGATTTCTAAAAAGGAACTTCCGAAGCAATTCCTAAAAAAGGAACTTCCGGAAGAACTATTCAAGAAGGAACTTCCGGAGGAATTCCTAAAGTGGGAACTTCCAGAGGAATTCCTCAAGACCGGACTTCCGGAGGAACTCATAAAGAAGGGACTTTCGGAAGAATTTCTAAAGAAGAAACTTTCGAAGTATTCCTATAAAAGGAAATTCCTAAAGAAGAAACTTCCGCAGGATTAGGAAAACTTCCGGAGAACTTCAGAAACATTCCTCAAGAAGGAACTTCCGGAAGAATTGCTAAAGCAGAAACTTCCAGAAGAATTCAGTAGGTACTTCCGGAGGAATTTCCAAAGAAGGAACTTCCAGACGAATTCCTAAAGAAGGGACTACCAGACGAATTCCTAAAGAAAAAACTTTCGGAGAATTCATATAAAAAAAAATTTCGGAAGAAAAAACTCCCAGAGGATTATGAAAACTTCCAGAGGTTCCTAAAAAAGGAACTTTAGAGAAATTCCTTATGAAGGAACTTTAGAGAAATTCCTTATGAAGGAACTTCCGGAAGAATTCCTAAAGTAGAAACTTCAGAAAAAATCCCTAAAGTAGAAGAATTCCCAAAGAAGGAACTTTCAAACGTATTCTTAAAGAAGGAACTACAGGAAGAATTCCTAAAGAAGAAAGTTCCGGAGGAATTCCTTAAGAATGAACTGCAGGAGGAATTTCTAAAGAAAGACCTTCGGAGAATTACTATAAAAGGAAATTTCGGAAAATTCCTAAATAAGGAACCTCCGGAGGAATTCTTAAAAAGGGAACTTCCGGAGGAATTCTTAAAGTAGGAACTTCTGGAGGAATTCCTAAAGAAGGAACTTTCGGACGAATTTCTAAAGAAAGAACTTTTGGAGGAATTAATGAAGAAGGAACTTCCAGACGTATTCCTGAAGAAGGAACTTCCGAGAGAATTTCTAAAGAAAGACCTTCGGAGAATTCCTATAAAAGGAAATTTCGGATAATTCCTAAACAAGGAACCTCTCTAGGAATTCTGAAAAAGGGAACTTCCGGAGGAATTTTTAAAGTGAGAACTTCTGGAGGAATTCCTAAAGAAAGACCTTCCGAACGTATTCCTAGAGAAGGAACTTTCTGAGGAATTCCTAAAGAAGGAACATTCGGAGGAATTCCTAAAGAAGGAACTTCCGGAAAAATTCCTAAAGTAGAAACTTCCGGAAAAATCCCTAAAGTAGGTACTTCCAGAGGAATTCCCCAAGAAGGAACTTCCAGACGGAGGAATTCTTAAAAAGGGAACTTTCGAAGGAATTCTTAAAGTAGGAACTTCTGGAGGAATTTCAAAAGAAGGAACTTATGAAGGAATTCCTAAAGAAGGAACTTTCGGAGGAATTCCTAAAGAAGGAACTTTCGGAGGAATTCCTAAAGAAGGAACTTCCGAAGAATTCCAATGAGAGGAAATTTCGGATAATTCCTAAATAAGGAACCTCAGGAGGAATTCTTTAAAGGGAACTCTCGGAGGAATTCTTAAAGTAGGAACTTCTGGAGGAATTCCAAAGGAAGGAACTCCCGGACGTATTCCTATAGAAGGAACTTTCGGGGGAATTCCTTAAGAAGGAACTTTCGGAGGAATTCTTTAAGAAGGAACTTTCAGATGAACTCCTTAAGAAGGAACTTTCGGAGGAATTCTTAAAGAAGGAACTTCCGGAAGAATTCCTAAAGTTAAAACTTCCGGAAAAAATCGCTTAAGTAGGTACTTCCGGAGGAATTCTCAAAGAAGGAAGTTCCAGACGTAGTCTTGAAGAAGGAACTACCGGAAGAATTTCTAAAGAAGAGTTCCGGAGGAATTCCTTAAGAAGGAACTTGCAGAGGAATTCCTAAAGAGGGAACTTCCGGCGAATTCCAATAAGAGGAAATTTCGGGAGAATTCCTAAAGTAGAAACTTCCGGAAAAAATCCCTAAAGTAGGTACTTCCGGAGGAATTCTCAAAGAAGGAACTTCCAGACGTATTCTTAAAGAAGGAACTACCGGAAGAATTTCTAAAGAAGAAAGTTACGGAGGAATTCCTCTGTAAGTACAATCAGAGGAATTCCTGAAGAAGGAACATCCGGAGAATTCCAATAAGAGGAAATTTCGGATAATTCCTAAATAAGGAACCTCCGGAGGAATTCTTAAAAAGGGAACTTCCAGAGGAATTCTTAAAGTAGGAACTTTTGGAGAAATTTCAAAAGAAGGATTTCCCGGGCGTATTCCTAAAGAAGGAACTTTCGGAGGAATTCCTTAAGAAGGAACTTCCGGAGGAATTCCTAAAGTAGAAACTTCCGGAAAAAATCCCTAAAGTAGGTACTTCCGGAGGAATTCTCAAAGAAGGAACTTCCAGACGTATTCTTAAAGAAGGAACTACCGGAAGAATTCCTAAAGAAGAAAGTTCCGGAGGAATTGCTTAAGAAGGAACTTCCAGAGGAATTCCTAAAGAAGGAACTTCCGGAGGAATTTCTAAAGAAAGACTTTCGGAGAATTCCTGTAAAAGGAAATTTCGGAAAATTCCCAGAGAAGGAACCTCCGGAGGAATTCTTAAAAAGGGAACTTCCGGAGGAATTACTAAAGAAGGAACTCTCGGACGTATTCCTAAAGTAGGAACTTCCCGACGTATTCCTTTCGGAGGAATTCCTAAAGAAAGAACTTTTGGAGGAATTAATTAAGAAGGAACTTCCGGACGAATTCCTAAAGGAACTTGTCCCGATTGGAAAAAAAGGCGAGATGGAGGCGTTTTATTAAATCTTGTTGATTTGGGTGATGCTTTCCTGATTTTGTATTTTTTTTCGCTTTTTGATTAAGGTTCTTGTCCACTACGTTATTCAGTATTATTATTTTATTTCATCATTGATTATTTTGCATTAAACTGTGATCGAAGATCATATAGATCAGTGGCCATCAGCATGCTTACTATCAAGGGCCGCACACGAATTTTGAACTGTTGCAACATTTGGTTTTCATTTCATGTAAAATTTGAAAGCTTAATCAAAATGATTGTTCATTTCTATTTCACATTTGAACGAAATTTGTTGCTGTGAATCTTCCTCAACAACATTCTTGTAAGAACATTTAGTTGATACTAACAGATACTTTTGCGATAGCGGACTTGCCACGAAAAAAAAGGTTTTCGCAACAACATCTTTTCAGCATTGTTTGCAGAAAATATTTAAATCTATTTTCCAAATGATCATAAGTCGTCCAATTCTAAGATTTTGAACTTTTGTTGAAGGACAATACAACCGATTCCTTAATTTCAATCTATGTTCAAGAAACTCAAATATGCGAAATTTATACGCGTTAATGCGTGGAATGGAGAGGTTTTGATTAGCTTAATAGACTCTGATTATTTTATTTTCTATTTGGGCAGTCAAAACATAGAAATCTTTTAATTCTGTGTCATTGAACAGATTAAAGTGAGATCACGTGACGCCGCTGATTATGTCAAATAACGACAAACATGTTTTTGAAGTCAGGTGAATTGGCTAGCAGGCAGTGTTGAATAGTAAATCTGCATTTCGCACTACACTGGATTCTGTTTTTACGTGATTTACATTTTCTCAATTTTCCACTCGTCCTAAATATTTAACGCATATTAATTATCACATGTTGCGAGGATTTTGGTGGTAAATTGAAGTCACACGATCAAAAATACGAGCGAAAAAAAATCGTGTAAAAACAAAATCCTGTGTATTTACCATGTTTTGAATTTTACTGAAACCTTCTATTCATCAACTAATCGGAGAGTGATGTTAAACAAAATTCGTAGCGTGAAGTACGTGGATAGCTTATTTTCTGAAGTTAAAAATCAAGGAATTTTTAGTTGGATTTTGCCAAATCCTAAGTTATATTAGAAACATTTTTATAGAGAGCAGTGTATGACAATATTATTTTGACTTTAAGTTCAACATTTAGCTCGATTGAATCTGCAATAAAATGGACCAATTTGCTATTTTTATAACCCGGAGCAATACCATTGAAGTCGTTTGCTGTAGGCCTAGGTGCATTCTTCATATGAGGCAAAAACTGGGCATGATGAAAAACGGACCAAATGTACTGCCATTCTACGAATAAATGTCTCATGTACATAGGAAATCCCAGCAAACATGGGACAAATATGCGTATGACGGCAGTGTAGTGCATATCCAAAAAATCCTTCGAGGACCGCACTTTGAAGATCACTGATATAGGGGAACTGTTCCGATCTCCATCTCACTGTACATATATCCATCACATCGCTAAACAAAGAAATACGGGATACAAATTCGTCGCTTCTTTTTGTCAACATGCGTGCTCACTGCTGAAAAAAATTACAAAAATAATAAACAAACCAAATTCCTTTCCATTGCTTTATTTTTTATGGGATGGAAATAGAAGCTATGAGATGAAGTGGCAAACCGTTCCCCTAAATCGAATCGTTTATGCTGCTTAATCTTACAAAGTGGCGTATAGGCTATTTTCAAATAATAGTGTTAATGGGTAATACTCATCGCACTCTTGAAACAAAAAAATACAACGAAAAACTTGCATGTTGTAATTTGCCGCATACGTCACTTTGCCAGATTAGGGCAGTATGACGCGATATGAAACTAAATAATGTCACAACGACGTGGATATATGTTTGGTTTCCATATCAGTGCCACGTTTCCATATCAGTATACCTTCAATATAAAATCAACAAAGTCAACAAAATATAATTGAAAAAAAAATGCTTCCCATCGTTGCAAAATTTGTGCAGTATTTGTAATGCGGTATTTACAAATCTTTTTCTTTACCAACAGCCACAACTGTATATCTTTACTATCATGAGCCGAATATAAACGGCAGTGCACTGCCACTTGCCGGTTTGACGATTACGCTGCTAACTGTGCAGCAGGCAATAATAATAAAAAAAGTGGCTACAAAAACATCACTCACCTGAAAGTAGGAACTGCACGCCGACAGCACCACCTTGTGGGCCTGCAGCTGTCGGCCCTCGGCAGCCAGTGTGACGTCCACCAGGCTCTCATTGTGCAGCAGGGTCGAGAAGACGGAGATGAAGTTCGGCTGGTGATTGTTCCAACGTAGGCAGTACTGCTGCACCGACATTGTGGCCGCCAGGTTCCACCAGCGTAGCTTCGTTCCCGTGGCCAATATTAGTTGCGGGTGAAACAACTAACTAGGATACGAGAAGTTGGACTACGGGGCGCGCGCGTAGCAGCACCGCACTGCTGAAAAAAAAGAAACGGAGAGAGAAAGGGGAAACCAAAATGAAAACAACAATCATCATCGTTGGCAAAGTGTGCTTTCACTAACTAGGGTGACTGACTACAATATGAGATGTTCAAGGAAGGACGGACTGACTTAAGTTTAATTAGAATACCAAAGCATATTATTTTATTTGAGCATCGAAACTTGTCGAATAAACACATAGGTATGCAGTACACTGGGGTCGCTTTTTACGCGAGTAGATTTTTATCAATTTCTCGGTCCACTTAAATTTCCTATATAAATACCACCTAATTTTACTTCGATTTGTTGATCAGGTAAACTCAATGTGTTTATCCAAAAGCTAGAAACAAGCGAAAACATACCGCGCAAAAAGTGTGTAATGCAGTAATTATTTTTAATAAATTTACAATTTTTTGAAATAAACCTGTCATCGTAAACTGATGAAGACAATACTCAGTTTATTGGTGGATTCAGAGTATTGGCCAAACATATCTTCTTCTGCTTTATGGTGTTTTGTACGTTGGGTACATTGCTCTATGTCTAATATTTACAACGTAAACGCTAGTATCACTCAATATACTAAATGATAATGAGTGTTATTATCATTTAGTATATCAAAGGATACTAGCGTTTTACCTTGTAAATATTAGACTAAGAGCAATGTACTATAAGAGAAATTTGTACCTGGAATATAGGACTCCACCATACGACATATTTCGGAATTCAGACTCTAGAATGAGTTATTGGCTGCATACTAAATGATAATTAAATGATAAGTTCAATAACTGCCATCGAAAGCTCTCAATTATTAACTTTGGCATTGCATAAGCTTACAGAAAGCCTAGAATAAGAAGAAGTGATGTGAAAAGATCTCTTCTGCAGACGAAGCGTGCAGACAAGAAGAAAGAAGGATCTCCTAGGATAACCAGATGAGATGGTCACTCTGTCAATGACTAGGACAGATAGCAGCAGGCATGTGGAATTCCTCACCACCGGCTTTCGATTATATTATTAGCCCACCGCTGCCGCCGAGCCGGAGGCGAAAATTCCATTTCATGTGTGAAACGACAACAACAACAACAACGAAGCCGGCGACGATGATGACGATTACGAGTTCCGCCGGTAAAAGGAAAAACAGAAGAACGAAGAGCAAGGTCACAACAACCACACAGCACGCCGCACCGTCGACGATTGTGGGGTGTTTTATAAATGCCGGCTGAATCACGATGCTTTTTTCCCCGTCTTTGGGCTATTATCTATGCCTAGTGGATGCCAATTTGTGTATGTGTGTATGCACGGCACACGCGGTTGTTATTATTTACTCGTGCACGTATGACGAAGCGTGTTGATATCAACAGCACAACCCCGGTGGCAGCCAAACGGCAAGCACACGCGAACTACTAGTCACACTTAGCACCTCTTCCATCGGCATGGTAGGGAAATCGGGCGAGAAAATGTGGGCAAAATTGGTCATAGTTTAAGGTGAAGGTTAGCTGCGTACCGTTGTTTACATATTTGTAGGGAGCAGTTCTGACAATCGATGCGTTGAAAGTTCAAAGAGGTAGGGTAGATGTACCAATAGTAGTTATAGCATCAGTTGTCGTACTAGTGCATTATACACCAAGTGGCACATCACATCACCACAAATCATGTTCTGATCAGTGAACCATATTCATATGAAACGATAACACCCTTCATCTCTTCTAAATCAAACAATCCATAATAAGGTATTTTATGGAACGTTTCGCGGTCGCCCGATTATTTACTTTTATTGTTTTGTTTTGGTATGATTCTGCGTGAACATTCCGTTAGGTCCGAACACAAAATAATGTTTGAAACGTTTTACTTTTCATTCGTGTTTTCCTCAGCTTTTTATGCCTTAGAATGCAATGGTAATGAGTAATCTAACAACACGTTTTAGGAACCATATGAAAAACTTTGTTCTAAAGCCCTGGTGGCCGAAAAGTAAAATAGGTAGAATGTTATGCCAAAAATTACCAAACAAATGGGCTCCCACTAATTGTCAAAGTAGATAAACATGAGAAAAACAGCTGTTTCGATGTCTCATAAAATGCCTTATTGTAATAATAATAAAATGATTTTGCTTAATTGTTGTCGTCCTTTGCACCAGTTGTCGCACTAGTGGTCCCATTGTAGCCAACACCAAGAGAAATAAATGAGATTTGCTATAACAGGAACCAAAATTAGGAATAGTGCCACAACGGGTACACGCGTTAAGTTCATATTATGGATTAAGCAATTCTGTGGACTATCACGAATGTTAATGTGGTTTTCATATTTGTTTAACCCTTTCAGGCCCACGGTGTCATATATGACCCCAACAGGAAAATGGATATATAAAACCGCACGATGGATGAAAGTGAACACTCTCTTCAGTAAAATTGCATGAAATTAACTCCCCTATCAGGGAAAAATATCAGGCATGGGCGATCAAGGCCCTACGACAACCTAGAACGTCATGAACACGGTGAAGCTACGAAAGAGACAAATTTAGGTGTACTGGCAGCGGATTCTATTGTTTCAAAATATTTTTTTTATTGAAACGTATCCGCAGAGTTACTGTGATGTACAATAAACTATTTTTTAAGTTCCTTGGACGTTCTAGATCATCCAAACATTCTTTGAGTTTAGAACTTGAAATCGTTTCGTTTGAATCTCGTTTCGGTACTCAAAGCTTCAATATCTGTTCAATTATATCCATTACACTTCCCGGGAGGTCAACGAATATGGTGAGATAGTTTCGAGAAATTGTCGAAAATCCAAATTGTACTTGAGTTCAGGACTTGAGATCTACAGCTGCTTGGAAGCTCTTTGCGTAACTCAAACCTCCAATATCTGTTCAATTATATCCATTCAACCTCCTGGGAGGTCAACGGATATTGTAAGATAGTTATGAGATATTCTGGGAAATCCAAACTGTCCTTGAGTTCGGAACTTGAGATCTACAACTGCTTAGAAGCTCGTTCCGGTACTCAAAGCTTCAATATTCGTTCAATTATATCCATTACACCTCCGAAGAGGTCAACGGATATGGTGAGATAGTTTCGAGAAATTCTGGGAAATCCAAACTGTCCTTGAGTTCGGGACTTGAGATCTACAGCTGCTTAGAAGCTCGTTTCGGTACTCAAATCTTCAATATTCGTTCAATTATATCCATTACACCTCCCGGGAGGTCAACAGATATGGTGAGATAGTTTCTAGATATTCTGGGCAATCCAAATTGTCCTTGAGTTCAGAGAGGTCAACGGATATTGTAATATAATAATGAGATATTCTGGGAATCAAAACTGTCCTTGAGTTCGGGACATGAAATCTACAGCTGCTTAGAAGCTCTTTGCGGAACTCAAATCTTCAATATCTGTTCAATTATATACATTACACCTCCCGGGAGGTCAACGGATATGGTAAGATAGTTATGAGACATTCTGGGCAATCCAAACTGTCCTTGAATTCGGGACTTCAGATCTACAACTGTTCTTTTCGTTATTCGAAGCTTCAATATGAATTCCATTATATTCACTACACATCCCGGGAGCTCAACGGATATCGTAAAATAGTTTTGAGATATTTTGGACTATCCAAATTGTCTTTGAGATCTAAAGCTGCAAAAAATATTTTGAAACGTTGGTGGTCACAAATTTACTGCGTAATACCGCCTAAAAAAATTTGGGCCTGAAAGGGTTTTAAAGGAGCAGGAAGGGAAACCTTTCGCTTGAAATATCAACACCACCCACATGCCTTTCATTTTTTTTTTAATAGTTGTTCTTCAGTATGGCGACGATTGGTACACGCTACAGATTTCTCAAAGCACAGTTGAGAGAAAGCAGGCATCGCCACTCTAAACAATTTCTTGAAAGTTTTATCCAGAAGATAAACCTGCCGAAATCTGAAAAAGTGACGTGTGCGCCACTTTACAAAAATGGTGTTATTGAATAGGTAGTACCTATCGAGCTCTTTAACAGAAAAATGGAAAATATGCATGTTATAAAAATTCCGTCAACATTGATTGGAATAATGGCCTATCTATATATATATTTGCGGGCAGCAGGGACTATGTCCAAGGGCTTGACGATCCCTCCCCAGGCCATCTGCGAGTTGTGGCGCCTGCCTAGGATGTGGTGGGGTTTGACAGTGGGCCCTGTTAAACCTCTATAAAAAGCTGCATGTATCCGCAAGTAGGCCCCACCAAAGCGACCGTGTGCCGCTCAAAGCGCACAAGCCCAAGTCCTGGTGTTAGGTGGGACGCTAAACAGCCCTGACACGACGGCCCTCCGACGAGACAGGAGGTTTGCGCAGGCCCAATAAGCCGCCTAGAAAACCAATCATTACGAACAATATAAGAGATAATGCGACTCGATATAATCGGCAAAGACCTAGGCGACGAATACAGGATCACGATTGGAAGCTTGGAACATGGAATTGCAAGTCGCTAGGTTTCGCAGGTTGCGACACGATGATCTACGATGAATTACATCCCCGCAACTTCGACGTCGTGGCGCTGCAGGAGATTTGCTGGACAGGACAGAAAGTGTGGAAAAGCGGGCATCGAGCGGCTACCTTCTACCAAAGCTGTGGCACCACCAACGAGCTGGGAACCGGCTTCATAGTGCTGGGTAAGATGCGCCAACGCGTGATTGGGTGGCAGCCAATCAACGCAAGGATGTGCAAGCTGAAGATTAAAGGCCGTTTCTTCAACTATAGCATCATCAACGTGCACTGCCCACACGAAGGGAGACCCGACGACGAGAAAGAAGCGTTCTACGCACAGCTGGAGCAGACATACGATGGATGCCCACTGCGGGACGTTAAAATCGTCATCGGTGACATGAACGCACAGGTAGGAAGGGAGGAAATGTATAGACCGGTCATCGGACCGGATAGTCTACGACACCGTATCGAATGATAACGGCCAACGATGCATGAACTTCGCAGCCTCCCGCGGAATGGTAGTCCGAAGCACCTTCTTTCCCCGCAAAAATATCCACAAGGCCACATGGAGATCACCTAACCAAGAAACGGAAAACCAAATCGATCACGTTCTAATCGACGGTAAATTCTTCTCCGACATCACGAATGTCCGCACTTACCGCAGTGCGAATATTGAATCCGACCACTACCTCGTTGCAGTATGCCTGCGCTCAAAACTCTCGACGGTGTACAACACGCGTCGAAGTCGGACGCCGCGGCTTAACATTGGGTGGCTACAAGACGGTAGACTAGCCCAAGAATACGCGCAGCAGCTGGAAGTGGCACTTCCAACGGAAGAGCAGCTAGGCGCAGCGTCTCTTGAAGATGGCTGGAGAGATATTCGATCCGCCATTGGTAGCACCGCAACCGCTGCACTAGGCACGGTGCCTCCGAAACAAAGAACGACTGGTATGACGGCGAATGTGAGCAGTTAGTGGAAGAGAAGAATGCAGCATGGGCGAGATTGCTGCAACACCGCACGAGGGCGAACGAGGCACGATATAAACAGGCGCGGAACAGACAAAACTCGATTTTCCGGAGGAAAAAGCGCCAGCAGGAAGATCGAGACCGTGAAGAAACGGAGCAACTGTACCGCGCTAATAACACACGAAAGTTCTATGAGAAGTTAAACCGTTCACGTAAGGGCCACGTGCCACAGCCTGATATGTGTAAGGACATAAACGGGAACCTTCTTACGAACGAGCGTGAGGTGATCCAAAGGTGGCGGCAGCACTACGAAGAGCACCTGAATGGCAATGTGGCAGACGAAGATGGCGGTATGGTGATGGACCTGGGAGAACGCGCGCAGGACATAATTCTACCGGCTCCGGATCTCCAGGAAATCCAGGAGGAGATTGGCCGGCTGAAGAACAACAAAGCCCCTGGGGTTGACCAACTACCAGGAGAGCTATTTAAACACGGTGGTGAGGCACTGGCTAGAGCGCTGCACTGGGTCATTACCAAGATTTGGGAGGAGGAAGTTTTGCCGCAGGAGTGGATGGAAGGTGTCGTGTGTCCCATCTACAAAAGGGCGATAAGCTGGATTGTAGCAACTACCGCGCAATCACATTGCTGAACGCCGCCTACAAGGTACTCTCCCAAATTTTATGCCGTCGACTAGCAACAACTGCAAGGGAGTTCGTGGGGCAGTACCAGGCGGGTTTTATGGGCGAACGCTCCACCACGGACCAGGTGTTCGCCATTCGCCAAGTACTGCAGAAATGCCGCGAATACAACGTGCCCACACATCATCTATTCATCGACTTCAAAGCCGCATATGATACAATCGATCGGGACCAGCTATGGCAGCTAATGCACGAACACGGTTTTCCGGATAAACTGACACGATTGATCAAAGCGACGATGGATCGGGTGATGTGCGTAGTTCGAGTTTCAGGGGCATTCTCGAGTCCGCAGAGGGTTACGGCAAGGTGATGGTCTTTCGTGTTTGCTATTCAACATCGCTTTGGAAGGGGTAATACGAAGAGCAGGGATTAACACGAGTGGTAAAATTTTCAATAAGTCCGTCCAGCTATTTGGTTTCGCCGACGACATAGATATTATGGCACGTAACTTTGAGAAGATGAAGGAAGCCTACATCAGACTGAAGAGGGAAGCTAAGCGGATCGGACTAGTCATCAACACGTCGAAGACGAAGTACATGATAGGCAGAGGTTCAAGAGAAGACAATGTGAGCCACCCACCGCGAGTTTGCATCGGTGGTGACGAAATCGAGGTGGTAGAAGAATTTGTGTACTTGGGCTCACTGGTGACTGCCGAAAATGACACCAGCAGAGAAATTCGGAGACGCATAGTGGCTGGAAATCGTACGTACTTTGGACTCCGCAAGACGCTCCGATCGAATAGAGTTCGCCGCCGTACCAAACTGACAATCTACAAAACGCTAATTAGACCGGTAGTCCTCTACGGACACGAGACCTGGACGATGCTCGTGGAGGACCAACGCGCACTTGGAGTTTTCGAAAGGAAAGTGCTGCGTACCATCTATGGTGGGGTGCAGATGGCGGACGGTACGTGGAGGAGGCGAATGAACCACGAATTGCATCAGCTGTTGGGAGAACCATCCATCGTTCACACCGCGAAAATCGGACGACTGCGATGGGCCGGGCACGTAGCCAGAATGTCGGACAGTAACCCGGTGAAAATGGTTCTCGACAACGATCCGACGGGCACAAGAAGGCGAGGTGCGCAGCGGGCAAGGTGGATCGATCAGGTGGAAGATGACTTGCGGACCCTCCGTAGACTGCGCGGTTGGCGACGTGTAGCCATGGACCGAGCCGAATGGAGAAGACTCTTATATACCGCACAGGCCACTTCGGCCTTAGTCTGAATAAATAATAATAATATATATATATATATATAAAAACCAATCTATGTATGTATGTTCGCTAACTACTTCTGAAGGCCGATTTCAACCAAATTTGGTACACACATTCTTTATCCTCAGGGGAAGTTAACAAATGAGGGTGGGAGAGTCATTTGGAAAAAGGGGAGGGGTGGTGAGAGGGGGTTTGCATAGAAAACGAACTATTCTGTGTAACTACTTTCAACTCCCATGACCGATTTCAACCAAATTTTGTACACATATTCACTATGAGGAGACAATCATATGAGAATATAATTTGGGAATGGGGGGAGGGGTCTGGAAGGAGGGGTATTGTTCAGAAAACAGGTAGTTCAGAGTAAATTCTGAAACGCTGGACCGATTTCAACCAAATTTGGTACACACATTCTCTATCCTAAGGAGAAGATAACATAAGGTGGGATGATCATTGGGAAAAAGGGAGGGTAAAGGGGAGGGGTTGTCTTTAGAAAACGAAGAATTCAGTGTAACTCAACCCCCAGTACCGATTTCAACCAAATTTTGTACACTTATTCACTAATTTACTAAGAGTAGTCGATCATATGGAAGGGTAATTTGGAAAAGGGGGAGGGGTCTGGAGGAAGGGGTATTGTTCAAAAAACGGGCAATTTAGTGTAACTTCTGAACTCCTGGACCGATTTCATCCAAATTTCTACACACATTCTTTATCCTAAGGAGAAGATAACAAAGGGGTGGGATGATCATTGGGAAAAGGGGAGGGTAAGGGGAGGGGTTGTCTTTTTTGTTTTTTTTTTTTATAGAGGATGAATGCAAATCTGCATACAGACACCTGAAATTATCACTCAGGGAGTGGGGTTGGCGCAGAAGGCAGAAGGCCAGACCGCTGAACCAACTAAACCCACCCAAGTAACAGAAGGTTACTTGAGTTACCCTCTCTTCTAATGCACAATTCCCCAGGACTACCTTTCAGTATTACTTCTGTGGGGAAAAGCAGTACTAAAAGTACTCCTCCCAAAACAACACCTTTCACAGTGCCTCTCTTCGATGTTTTGTCATACGTCTGAGCCCTTTGGCTCCCTTTATTGGTGCCAGCAAGCACACAAAAGCGTGGGCCCTTAAGCCCTTTACTTTTTTTCCTTGTGCCATTCAGCAACGCATCTACTTTCCTTTTTATTTTAGAGCCATTTAGCTCTCAACGTGCTCGCAAGCTACTCAGATAGTCCCCGGCGGCGGATCTACCCTACTCCGACGGGGAGTCCCCTGGCGGCGGAAGCTCCCCGATACCGACGACCCGCATTCGTGGATGGCTGTTACATTACCAACACTACACATTCACCTGGTATGCATGTTCATAGATCCGCCCAAGCCCTACGCACATTCTCTCTTCAACGGGTGACCGGACGAGTGCCGAGGTCAGACCAAAGATTCCGGGTGGAGAGAGCTTCCGGTTCAGTAGTGCCCGACGACCCGAAGCAGGTGCATTCACGCGGCACGATCTACTCAACTGGTCCCCGGCGGTGGACCCAGCCTACTCCGATTAACCGATTTCCCATGAACTGCGCCTTTCAGCTTCTTGATTAACCGATGAGCCATTCAGCTCTCACCTTGGTCGCGGACTACTCGGATAGTCCCCGGCGGTGGATCAATCCTACTCCGACAGGGAGTTCCCCGACGTCGGAAGCTCCCCGTAACCGACGACCCGTCTCAACGGGTGACCGGGCGAGTGCCGAGGTCAATCCAAAGATTCCGGGTGGAGATAACTTCCAGTTCAATGGTGCCCCGACGACCCGAAGCCGGTACATTCGCACGCCACGGTCTACTCAGCTGATCCCCGGCGGTGGACCTAGCCTACTCCGATAACCGAGTTTCATTTGCCTTGAGCCATTCAGCTCTCACCTTATTCATTGAGCCATTTAGCTCCCGCCTCGGTCGCGATCGCGAACGACTCGGATAGTCCCCGACGGCGGATCTAACCTACTCCGACGAGAAGTTCCCCGAAAGCGGGAGCTCCTCCGAACCCGGCCGTTTCGCCACGTTCTGCGGCTACGCGCTCGCCGCAAGCTGAATACCGTTGCGACGCTGTCGTTCCCATCCATTATCGACATATATATTCACGACTTCCACGACTCATGGTCCGCTATCCGTAACGGCTGCCTGCTGCTGCTCTATGCGCCAACTTCGTTGCAGGATGTCGGCTATCCTGGACGTCGCTCTTGCAACCGCTCTCCACTGTTCTGGGTTCTGGCACATTTTTATGACGATGTTATCGGTGTTGGTGTCCGTTCCGCATGCCCCCAACATCGCACTTGTCTTGGGTTGTCTTTAGAAAACGAGAAATTCAGTGTAACTCCTAACCCCCATGATCGATTTCAACCAAATTTGGTACACACATTCTCTATCCTAAGGAGTAGATAACAAAGGAATTTATGGGGGAAGGGGTTGTCTTTAAACTGGAAACGACGATAGTGGGGTTGGGGATGCTCTTTGGAAAAGAGGGAGGGTTTGAGGGGAGGAGTATTGTTTAGTTATCGATCAATTCAACCCATTATCGAAATCATAGTTTGCCCAGTGAAAAGCAATGATTAATGTATTTCCTTCTGGATGGTGAATGTGATCCCTTCTTTAACAACAGATGTTTGCTCGGAATAAGACATCGGTGGATGTTTTTCCTTCTTCAGAAATAGACGTTTGCCTGGAATAAGGCGATTATGGATTTGCTTCTTTCTTCAAAATCAGTCAATGTTTTCAAATGAAATCTGTCTTCTTTTAATCAAATGATGAAGTATCAATAAGAAAACACAATTATCCTGTTGACCAATTGGTTTATTCATTTTCCGATTGTGAACAAGCTGCGAATCAAACTGGCAATTCCGAGCAAGGCCGGGTACATACAGCTAGTCTATATACATAAAAATGAATTTCGGTCTCTCTGAAGCTTATAGACTCGGAAACTACTGAACCGATCGCGTGAAAATTTGTTTGAGGTTTTTGGGACCGAAGATGGTTCGAGACATCTCCCCGCTTTGGAAATGGGGGGCTGCCATACAAATGAAACAGAAATTTCTGCATAACTCGATAACTTATCAGAGAATAAATCAATTTTAGGCGAAACGAAGTTCGTCGGGTCTGCTCGTTTACAGATAAAAATGCTTAAAATATTTAATTTTTTTGGTTAAATAACTCAAATTAAAATTAAAAGTGACCGTTCCATTAAATAGATAAATAGATGTCTTATCTGTCATATTAAAAACCATAACGATTTTCATTATGGTAATTTGTTGATTTTACTTATTCAATTAAGTTTAATAGGGGAACAGACGCCTTTGGCAGGTTTTGTTCTATTATTGGCAGGGGGTTTTTGTCGACCGAATTTTATGAAATTTGGCCACAATATTCTTGGTATGCAAAGAATGTTTGGGCCAAATTTGAGCATAATCAGTCATAAAAAAACCCCTACCAAAGCCGTCATTACCCCTACTATAAATGGGACGTGGGATGGATAATTTATATTTTATATCTTCTTCTTCTTCTTATTGGCATTATAGCCCCCACTGGAACATTACCGCCTCGCAGCTTAGTCTTTATTAAGCACTTCTACCTTTGTTAACTGCAAAGTTACCATTTTTGCATTCGTATATCATGAGGCAAACACGATGATACACGATTTTATGATCAGGGAAGTCGAGAAAATTTCCAACCCGAAAAAATCCTAGAGCGGACCAGGAATCGAACCCAGCCACCTTCAGCATGGTCTTGCTTTCTTTGCCGCACGGCTAAGGAAGGCCCAAATCATTTATATGGGATGTGACATTTCAGGTCCCTCTTATACGCGTTTGTCTCGAAATGTTTAACTTTAATCAAGCGGTGCACAAGTTGAAGAATTGATCGCGACGCCTCTGGACATGTCTAAAACACAGTTCAGAATCAGACATCAGCAACCCGGATGGTTAAAGGGCATGTCTATCTTGTCTTAAAATCACAAGAATAACATTATTTTCCGAAAATCAAATTGCAAGTTTCGTTTTATTAATTAAATTATTGCCTTATCGAAATATTCGGCCTTTTCCAAGAGAAACAGGCTTCAGAAAGATTTTGAACCTATAAAATGGATTCCATTGAACTTGTTTTGCAAATTTACAAAATTTGGTCGCAAGTTTAAACCGTAGTCAAGAATTGACAAGAGATGAACCACGAGTTGCATCAGCTGTTAGGAGAACCATCTATCGTTCAAAAAGCAAAAATCGGACGACTGCGGAGGGCCGGGCACGTAGCCAGAAAATGGTTCTCGACAACGATCCGACGGGAACAAGAAGGCGAGGTGCGCAGCGAGCTAGGTGGATCGATCCGGTGGTAGACGATATGCTGACCCTCCGCAAATTGCGTGGTTGGACATTGAATATTTCATTGGTCAGTATGACTCCTGGTGCAATTTATCTCAGTGACTTTTTTCGGTTGTTGAATATCTCTTCTGGCTTCATTAGAGATGTAAAGTAAGAATTTTCAGAGTTTAGAATGAATAAGTTAGAAGATCACCAGACCCGGATAAACAGCTGAAATACCTGAAACTTATATCCCAACCTCGTCCGTCCTTGAAAAGAAACCAATATCAATAATATTAACTCTTCTTATAGCAAGTGAACACATTCCACTATAATGCCCAACATAATTTTCCTACCCATAATGAATAGACTCATTGCATTATTTACCGCAATACGGCGATCATCTCGAATTTATTGATTTTATCTTGATTTACTCTGCTTCTTCCAAGAATACATTTGCTTGAAATCACTAAAGTCAACATCATCATAACAAAGGTCTTCAATTAGTAATTTTCGCTGAAGGTGCAAAAACATAAAGATGACTTTATCTGCAGAACTATGAACAGATGTTTTTTGCAAAGTCTACAAACTACGATGATTTATATATTTTGAGAGCAAAACTGAAATAATGCAAACCGAGAACTGTCTTTCTGTTTAAATATAAACACCACATTGATTATTATCAAAAAGTATTTCAAACATTAGATGAAAGATAAAAAAGTGATCAAAGGTCGCATACTAGTGTTAAAATATATCTATCCATATTCATAGTGTCTACTGCTTTGCATTGAACAGTTTTATTCAGTTACACTTTGCGATAATATGTAGATAAAACACCACATGTACTAAACTATTTTGTTCGCGTTGCAATCGCAACCATCATCGGATGGGTGGAACCAAAGACCATTTTCCACCGCCGTCGCGTCATCATCGCATTCTTTGATGTATTCGTTGTCACTATACCGCGCGTAATAAAAATGAAGACATCATCGAATCCAAAAGATGGAAGATATTAATTTCTTATCTCAGTAATTGATAATAAATTACAAATTGTTCAAAAAATCAGTACTATGTCTCTATCAATCTACACGATAACTTAAACAATAAGCAATGTTTGCCATGCAAAAACTAAAAATGATTTAACAATTGTAATTTATTTTTAAAAAATCCCTAGGCTATAATTGATTATTCACCCCCACCAAAAACTAAAACCACTTGGAATCATGCAAAAAATGTAAATGGTTTAAATTTAATTATGCACTATTTTTTTTTTTTAAATAATCCTAAAATCTATTTAAAACTAAATCGAAATTAGTTAAATATAACAAAATAAAGTCACATAGCCATGTTGTCTTTATTATCCCAGCGTTAAATAAATATGAAAACTCTTAAGAATGTTCTGCTTGTTCAGTACATAGTCTATGCAAAACGCACGGTAATAAATTTATCCAACATATTATATGGTCCTCATTTTTATTTCGCACAGTATTGGGCTGTGACACGCGAGACAATGTTTTTATTATCGATCGTCTTTCGTCGTCCGGCTGAAGCTTTTCGACTACTTATTTTTCGTTCTTTTATTACATTACTCACATCGTATGATGTTCGCCGCCTCGTTTGTACTATGATAAGAAATTTATGAAACAAGAGAAGTCGTTTGCATATCCAATGTTACAGAAACAAAACAATTATAATTGGACGACATTGTCTTTCTGTTGCTGTTTATTTAAAAACATCACAATATGAAATCATTTCATATTGTTATGTTTTTATTCGTAATGCATAGCCAATAAGACAAAAACAAAACTGAAACCTGTTTGTCATTTCCGAAATATCTACATAAGTATTACATTATTTTATGTCCTTGAGAAAAAAAAACCCTCTCGAAAAATCCATCTCATAATTGGAAATGCACCTCAACCGACTTCAACCCACCTTCTGTCCCCCAGCGAATGTTTACAAATTCAGCCAGAAATGCCAGATATCGGCACCATCTTGAGTCACACTTTCGTAACACAAGTTCGCTCACTCGCTTCTCTCGCTCAACATTACTGCTCTCCCACGGCGGATCGAATCTGCTTCCACCAACAACAACGACAACAACCTAACCTAAAACCATCGCAAACATATCTGGCAAGTGAAGTAGCTCCGTGGGAGAATCGCTGATAGATTTCTAACACAGTTCCAATAGTACAACCTCATCCGCCGATACCACTACTAGCGAGTTGGGGTGAACCCCCAACAACCCATGACACAAACGCCTGGTTGACGGAGCGCTTCTACTTGCCTCGTCTTAATCACGTCACTATTGCAGGATTACAACCACTACGGCGAGGTGGGTGTTGCGAGAAAAAAAAATGTCGCGCTTTTTGCTGCCGTCAATTTCCCATCACCGCCTTGGGCTAAAAGTCGTGCACTTTCTGCTCATCAGTTAGTGTAAGCACAGTAACACAAAAATGATACAATATACTAAACAATCTTATTCAGCAGAAGAATTACCTTGGTTCATCATAATGTATAAAGAGTATAAAACGAGAAGTTTTCACAAAGGTTTATCTTAACTTGTCTTTTTATAAGAACATTGAAAGTTTTGTTTATTCTTCGTTTTTGAGAATTTTGAGCCTAAGGATCTTTTATTGACTTTTATATTCATGTTTTTCCTGTTCTTCATAAAATGTTCAACAAATCCTCGGTTTTTATTTGAACGAAGTTGTATTTATGTTCAACGATAAAAGTTTATGAAAATTTCAATAACTAAGGCAGAATGTAGTGGAAGTGTACCGGTTTTGGCCAACTTAGTGCCTAATTTGGCCAACCCTGGAAAATACATATTTTTCCAAAATAATCGATCAGTTGAAAGCAGCATTGAACCGTGAGGGATATATCTTTCGATGGAACTAATAAAACCCTCGCTAATCGCTTTATTTTTAGTTATTCGCAAAATTGTCCAAATTACGAACATGGCCAAAACCGGTACAGTTCCCCTGTATTGACTTGACATCACAATTACGGAACGGGAAGCAAAATTTAGCAGTTAAGTATTGGTTTTGGAATGTTAGCACCACAAACTGAAATTTGGCTACACCACAGACAAACAGACATAACACATTGAACATTCACTCATCAAATTCATCGTCATTCAAACACTAACGACATCTGTTGATTTCAGTTAGTTGGGCAAATCACGAACCAGATGGCGGTAGTGAGCAAACGTCAAACTAGAGCAAATCCGATGCGCGCGCCACGAGTGATCAATTGGCCTACTAATGATTATTTGAATCGACCAGTAAATCAGTGAATGATGGAAATTTGTCGAGTGTTATGTCTGTTTGTCTGTGGCTACACTATGAATCCCTACACCACCGAAAACCCAAACCGCCTTGGCAGCGAAAACCAGAACTCCCACACGAAAACGCTTACAACTCCTCTTTTCCTCTCTCCCGACGACCCTCGATAACACCATCAGCAAAAAATTATATTCAGGTCGAATCTCAGAAATTCTCAATTTAAACATCAACTTATTTTCAATTCTTCCTCTAAATCTAACCGGAACTAGAACCGTTACCGCTAACAGCCACTGAATAATCCACCACTGAACTGCCCCTCGAAATCATAGACATTCAGATAATTTTGCACTTGGATTGGAACTAGACAAGAACTGTTAAAATTCGCGAAGGGAACTTCCCATAACTGGAAAGTCTTCACTGATAAGAAAACTTTCAACAACAAAAAATTGCTTTCCCATTGCATGAAGTTGATCGATTGCTGTTCACCGGAGGGAAATCAGTATAGGAGAATACTTCATCATTCGGTAGTGTTGGGCTGTCTGTGGTGCTGCAGTTTCAATACTAATCATTTTAGGTCTTGAACATCGTCTGCATGTTTTTGGCAGGTTCGGTTATTGTGCACTACTTCAATTCCCAGTCACACTGAAGCTATGTACTGGTTTCAAAACATTCTTGTATAGTAAATCATAGCTTTTAAGATAATTGTCATTTAGGATTTAGGAATGAATACACACAATTGTGAGCGTTGTGATGCTGGACACTTCGATGTCCGCAAGATTCCAATTCGATTTCGTTTTCCTTAAATTGATGCACTTTGCTAACATCAAGTCGTACTGAAAGAACGACCACAGTAAGAGTATTTCCCTAACACTCATTATGTTGGTACGAGGCAAAGGAACAAACGAACTACACGTATTTTCATTAAGAGCATCAACTAAGTGGTAATTCATGAAATAGAACATTCGAATTAATTTCTGTAGAAAAACTTCATTATTAAATAATGAAAACCCCATAGCATACTTTCGGAGCTCCTGTATGTGGCCATTCTAATCCCCACTGGCTGGCAGTGATGTTTTGAAAAAAGCAGACTGTGTAACAGTCAGATTTAGTCCTTAAGTTAGAAGTTGCTAGCCCTACTGCAGCTCGAGTGGCCCATTTCAGACAGGTTTTTCACCCCCAGACCGATGTTAATTTTGTTTACAATAAGCATAAGATTATGACTATCAATAGGATAATATATCCATAAACAAACTACCGAAAATGAAGCCAATACAAGCCAATCAAAAAGATCTTACCAATACAAAGCATATCTGGAGGACTGATTCTTCACGGCGAACATATAAGCTTGATATTATCTTCAAGAGGCATGCAAAATGGAAGAAATGGCTTTGACTTACTCGAACAACAACAAAAACCCAGGTTAATCCACCTAGCAGTGATGATGCCTTTCTCGTGCATTATAAAATATATTGAAAAAATCACACTAAAAAGGTAAAAAAAGGTAAAAAATAGATCACATTTTTTCAATCATTTTGCATGTTTTTGCATTGATAAAAATGCATTGCCACCATCTTTGAAAAAAAAAATTCGTGTTTTGAATTTTTTTTTTTTCCAAGGGGGGACCCGAAATGCAATGTCCGATCGGGCCAATTTTCAATAGCAAACAATGTCGAATGCAACTTGTTGCGAGTAAATCGGATAATGCTAAGTTCCAAAAAGTGTGTCTACAAAATTTGTACACATACACACATACACACATACATACATACACACATACAGACATCACCTCAGTTCGTTGAGCTGAGTCGATCGGTATATAACACTATGGGTCTCCGGGCCTTCTATCAAAAGTTCTTTTTTGGAGCAATCATATAGCCTTTCGGTACAACTTTGTTGTACGAGAAAGGCAAAAAGTATAAACTAACCGATTTCCTCCCAACAAGTTTTATTCGACAGAGCGCAAAGCCAAGTTGATTACTATTGCATTTCATAACGATCGATCGTTGAGTTTAAAATTTATGAAGGTACATGGTACATGATACATCGAACCATATAAGCGCCATTAAAGGTTGATGTCTCGACTAAATGCTAGAAAGGCAGTATCACTGCTCGGTGAATTACGTTGTTTTTGCCTTTCTCGTACACCAAGGTCCAACGAAAAGGCTTCCAAGACGATTTTGTGATAGAAGGCCCGGAGACCCACAGTGTTATATACCAATCGATTCAGCCCGACGAATTAAGATGATGTCTGTCTGTATGTGTGTGTGCGCGTTTGTGTGTATGTTTGTACGCAAAATAAAACTCTTTTACGCACTTATCTTGATTCGATTTCTTTGCAACAAGTCCTGTCCCATTGTTTCCTATTGAAAATTGGGCAGATCGGATGTTAAGGCCAAAATAAGATTTCTGTACAAAAACAAGCTAACACTATTTAAGACGGAATCTTTCCGTCCAAAACGGCATTAAATTCGTAAAATGTATGACCCGCCGTGACTTAGAAGAAAGCCGGGCAGCGAAAAAACTTGGCATACGGTTTCAAGCACGGCACACTACTCAGGAACATACTATGGAATTTTTGTACCTAAATCCAGATTATTGTGATTAACTTAGTGCCGGATAATAATGGTTTTATAAAATATTGATGAAAAGACATCTGATAAAAGTACATATATAACATCTCTACTCCAAACACTTTAAAGTTTGAGACTCTGAATCACAATCTCCAAACAAAATATTTAATTAAAATGCATATATTCCTGTAAATCTACTTAATCTATTTTTCATCTGCCAGAATTCATCAGAATTTCATCCAATGAGAAAAATAATGCAGTATTCCGTTATTTTTCTTTGCTAATAAAAAAATCTCAGAAACAAACAACAAGTCCATTTGTGTTCAATTCATTTCGTTATGATATGACAAGTATTAGAGGTAACTCTTTTGGCTTTCTGACTCTTTCACATTTTCACGTTCAACTGATATCATTAATTTATATTTATATGTCATACCTGTTCATGGAACAGGCAGTGGCGTAGCCAGAAAATTGGTCTGGGGGGGTTTTCTGAACATTTATCTTTGGAAAAAATTTGTTCTGAAAATGTTTTCTCTGGGGGGGGGGGTATGTCCAAAACCAAATATTTTTAACACACAATTAATTACTCACAATCAATGTTGAGAAAAACTCACTATCTCAAAACTCATAAAAAATTCAAATCAATCGTGACTCACTCCGGTAGAACAAATAAATATAAAATAGTGATATCAGTTGAACGTGTAGGTGACTTTAAACCAGGGTGACCACTCTAGTCGACAAAATAAATTCCCGGGTTTTCCGGTAGATTTTCCAAAAATTTAACGGAGAATGATTCATCCACATTGATGTGTTGGTGCCTTTCTCGTGCAAAAAAAAAACTAAAAAAAAATAAATGGGTATTTTTTAGCGTGTTTTGGGCATAAGAAATAGTATTTTGCTCATAACTTCTGATCCCATAATCCGATATGGTCAATTTTTAATAGCAAACAATAAGACAGGATTCCCTGTCGAATGGAACCTGTTGCGAGTAATTCGGCGGACAATGCTAAGTTTTAACAAGTGTTTTTACAAAATTTGTAAACATACATACACACAAACACATAGACATCAACTCAGTTTGTCGAGCTGAGTCGATTCGTATATAACACTATGGGTCTCCTGGCTTCCTATCAAAAATTCGCTTTTGGAGTGATCGTACAGCCTTTCTGTATAACTTTGTTGTACGAGAAAGGCAAAAATGTATTTCATTGGAACGAAGAGAATTGGTTTATAAAATGTACAACATTCATTTGTAAAGTATCAATGCAGCCATTTGAAAATGACCATTGCGTTCTAACATTCTAACAGATTCTTGACTTGCTGCAAAAGATTTTAAGTTCTAACTGCTGTCTTGTCCGAAAAGCTTTTGAGATATTGATGCACTTTAGAACCTATATGGTCTGGTTTTTTATAATCAAAATACATATGACAACATGGTTTACTGAACAGCATTTATCCATTTTTATCTAAAGAATGTTTATATGTCTAATGTTTTCTCTACTATCTCACAATGATAGTCTTTGCTTTAAAAAATACAAGCTAGGAATTTATGATCAGTAAACCTATCTATTAAAAAGGATCCTCTACTGTTCTGTACTCAATTTATTTTATATTTTTGCAGCACACCTGTGGCAAATCTTTCTAAGGTTACCTTCTTTACTGGTCTGTCCGTTTTTTATTAATTTCAAAAACATTGTGAAATAAAGGTAAGAAGTTTGTTTAGTGTATCAAAAATGCATCAAATTGCAGTATTGAACGACAAGCGACAGTGAACTGGAAACAGAAAATCTGCGTAAATTAAAGGAAGCTACCAATAATTTCTAAAAATTCGCATAGATTTCACACAAGTTCCTGAAAATTTGAAAGCAGTCTGTAGGGATCTTCGAAATAATGTTAGAATATTGTAGAAGCAGGAAGGATTGCTGAATAAATTCAAGAAAATTATTCAAAACTCCAACGACTTTCTGTAAGTTTGAACAAGCACTCGAAGATAAACAGGTATTTGAAAAAAGAATAAAATTTTATTAAATATCGATAGAAGGCCTAGCATTTCTATACGTAATTTTCAAAATCCAAAAGGCTAAATATTGTTGAAAATATAAGCATGAGCATGAGCAGCATGATTGACCGCCCACGGTTGCTGCTCCGTTATTGCCAAGTCAGAGAACCAACAGATGAAGTTTGGGACTAATATCATCTTCAATGTGTAAGAAACGAACACTGGTGATCCGAAAATAAGCAATACCAGCGCCGTGTCCGAATGCAGGACAGTTAAGGAATAGGTAGGAAAATGTTGACATGATACTCGCTTTGATAGATGCCGACGAGTCATCTGCACTTCCACGAGAAATCACTGGGATGTTGGATAAATGTGGTAGGGATTGTGGCAGGGTTCGTTTTGGTAAACGCTATGCCGTATATAGCGCGTATTTTTGATTGATTTTAAAAAAAAACATATACGAACGAACACTAATTACTTTAATTACCGACCGCACTAAGCAGAACATAATTTAGATGGCCGGGCGATCGTTCTGTTTACTGAGGGTCTGTCTCATTTCGAGAATTAAACTTAAAAGTGACAGTTCGAAAATTAAAAAATCACCCCGTTATAAGAATGGCTGGTGCTACCCAGCAATTCTAATAGGAAAACGATGGAAAATGATTCGATATCTGTCAAAAGTAATCTTGCTCTGCGAGCAGGATGATTCAATAAGTATTGAAATGTCACTTTTAAGTTTAACTTCAGTTTAATACTCCAAATGAGACAGACCTTGAAGAAAACACGACCGGACGCGATACAAATTTTCACTTTCTGATTAATTTACTCACCCGCAAAACACAAAGCAAAACAAAACTTCGATGATCGGCCGATCGTTTTGTTTACTTAAGAAAACACGACCGGACACGATAGAAATATTTACTTTCTAAATAATTTTACTCATCCACACAAAGCAGAACAAAATTTCGATGATCGACTGATCGTTCTGCTTACTGTATAAAAAACACGACCGGGCATCGCGCATTTTTCTTTTCTGATTAATTCACACACCCGCACAAAGTAAAACAAAATTTCAATGACCGACCGTCAAAAAGCTAAAATTTGGTGAACACATAGAAGAAAGTCATTAAAGGAATTCTGATATTACTTTACTAGCCATCGGGGGTGAGAATGGGTCATCGCAATCACCAGCAGTCTGGAGGTCGTGCAGCAAAATCATTCAAACGGATCTCTTATATTTTAGTCTTCTTGGCCTCAGATACATTCAATCTATTCTACAAGCATTCTAAGGGTCTATCTCATTAAACTGAAATTAAATTGAAATTAAACTGAAATTAAACTTAAAAGTGACATTCCAATAATTATCGAATAACCCTGCTCGAAGAGCAAGATTACTTTTGACAGATATCGAATCATTTTTCATCGATGTCCTATTGGAATTGCGGGGTAGCACCAACCATTCTTATGGGCCGGGTGATTTTCTATTTTTTGAACTGTCACTTTTAAGTTTAATTCTCCAAATGAGACAGACCCTAAGCAGTTGAAACAGTGAGCTATTCTCACCCCCGACGATAATACTAAAAATTTAATCGAACCAATATTTACTTAATTGAAGCATTGTTTCGGGATTGATTTGCGATTAGATTCTGTAGAATGCAAGCGTTTTTCTCCAAAACTAATTCCTTCTTCTAACGTTCTTGCTGTAACATGATATAAAAAACCTACGAAAGGTTTCTAGAACTGACAGTAGACATTTATTTAAACGTACATCAAGTTCACGCCAAAATTTTAATTGGCGCACAGGGGTCTCCACTAGCCTTGCGAGCAAAGGCGTAGGATTGCCAATCCGGAGATGACGAGTTTGATTCTCAGGTCCGGTCTAGGATGTTTTCGGGTTGGAAACTTTCTCGACACCCTGGGCATAGTGTATCCATTGTACTTGCCACATAAGAAACATACTCATGCAATGGTGGGCATAGAAAACCTAGCAAATAATAACTGAGGAAATGTTAGAACACTAAATTGAAAAGCAGGCTAAGTTCCAGTTGGAGACATTTAGAGAGAAGAAAAATAAAGGCCTAATATGAATAATGAAAGGGATGCACTAAAACATAACTGAAGAAATAAATATATTTCTGTGGATTTTGAGGTATGAGTTCGAAAGATCAGCCATTTAAAAAAAAATATTAATATTTGCTCAACTTTTTGTTGGTAAAACTCAGCCAAAACTTTTCCTTATCTGTTTAAACTTCAACGAAAAAAATAAGCTCGAATGAAATAATTTTTTACACATTCTCTTAGGAAAAACACAGAATAAAAAAGACAGACTATGTTGCAGTGGTGAGAGTAAAAAATAGAAGAAACAGTAACCATTCAATATGTTCCCAATATCGATGAAGCTCCGCCCAACCTCGCTACTAAATTATTCTGTGTAATCGGTCCATCTAAAATAGTAATCCACTCGCGGTATCGCCATATCAAAGATATCACACATCACCACCCATTTGGAATTCCGGCGCGGACAGAGAGTGGTGGCCAGAGCGCACGACGCGACGGGAAAATGCACGCTGCTGTCTATTACATACATTGCGAAAATTGGTGGAAGAAGCTCACGGAGAAGCGGCCGCGCGCTGCGCTGTGTTGCAGAAGCAACAATCAATTTAATTAGTGAGAGCAAAATTTGCGGTGCAACGATGCGAAGAAAACTGGCGAAACGCGGTGAAAACATCATCGATTCGAATTGGAAACATTAGCCGATCTCGGCCGATACAAACGCACACACTCACATGAAACCGCTGCCGCCAGCCACTGAAATGAAAGATAAGAGAAACGTGGCTCCATGTCCATCAGGCCCAAAGTGGCGACAGGCCGGCAGCAGCGTAGCGGCCGGCGTGGAAGATGTTGCCAAAGTGGATACGATAATAATGATACAAGGTGTGCGTATCGCATCCATCGGTGCGGCGAGCGGCCGCGCGCCGGTTTGCGATAAAAGATGCGAATCGAGCCAACCGGGCCAAAAGCCTAAGCAAGATTTTCCTATCCTACTGCTATAATATTGATGTTGCCGAGCATCCATTATTCGATGAGGTTGATCTCCGTGGATCACCCGACGTAGGTTAGAGTTGGTCACTAGTAGAGGAAACGAGTCAACTAAACAGGTGAGAAAAAAATAAGCTTACGATAGATTCGTGCTGATATTGCGGTGTGGTGTCTTGGCTGTGATTCAATACCACGTTCGTAGATGAGTGGGCTACCGGAGTTGAGAAAAAATTAAGAATAACAACAGCATAGTCGTAGCTGAGAACATTTCAAACGCCTTTTATGTATTCAGAATACTCGCGGATCCATGTAGAACATGAACATGAGAGCATGATGACCGTGCATTTCGTAGTTGCTACTCCGTGATTGACCAGAATACAATCGCAATTGCACAGGGAACCAATTGATGGAAGCATGAGGATTTGCTGTTCAGCCTCAATGTGCATAGTCCGAGAGGTCTAGTAATTTTAAATGATCGATAACGGCGCTGACCACGTCCTCATGATCTATCGGGGATGGGAAGGAATTGATGATGCAATCATTCAACCACTGCAAAGCCGAGAACACCTCTGCACTCGCTACGAGTTCATGTGGAATTTTATTGGAATCTGGGGGTTCCATGGCAGAGGAGGTTCGTCTTGATTAATGGATTTCCGAATGTGATAATAATGGAAGGGTGGTATATTCCTAATTGGATGCCGTAACGAGCTTTTTCGCTCATTTCGAATTCTAACAGTTATCTGCTAGAACTAGACCGTCAAGTTTTTGGTATAGGATAAAGATGGAGACGGCATTGAAAGTATATTTCCAGTTACAGCGATTGCTAGAACATGAGAAATATATGGAAACAAACAAAGTAGGAGGAATGGAACAGGCCTGGGATTGAACCCACGACCTCCTGCGTATGAGGCAGAAGTGGTAGCCATATGACCACCAAACTCGTTCTTATGCACGTGAATCCATGTAGAACACCCAAGAACAAATCTCACATTTCTTGAATAATATCTTAACATATACAATTCTGCAAGGTTTTAATATAAGACATGTAAGATTTTTATACAGACACTGTATTAAGATAATACAAAATTGTCATATTTTAAACTTCCGAATTATGTTATTTACAATTATTGAAACAGTTTTCTCTTTCATTTTCGGGACAAACTACAATGATTGTTATACCACAGACAAACAGACATAACTCTCGTCAAATTTCCATCGTTCAATGATTTACTGGTCGATTCAAATAATCATTAGTTGGCCAATCGATCACTCGTGGCGCTCGCATCGGATTTGCTCGAGTCTGACGTTTGCTCACTATCGCCATCTGGTTCGTGATTTGCCCAACTAACTGAAATCAACAGATGTCGTTAGTGTTTGAATGACGATGAATTTGATGAGTGAATGTTCAATGTGTTATGTCTGTTTGTCTGTGGTTATACTGTTAGGGTAGGGTTGAATATCTGTCCGAGGAAAAATGCAAGTGTCTCGCGCAAATTGCAAGAAATGTACCAAACCGGACGATGCCAAATACATGGTCAGCAGTGGTACTGGTACATGCGACGGTTGGGAGCACTATGAATGTCCATTGTGCAGACGTGTCAGATTCGATTGATGATTCCAATCGGTTGTAGAGATGCAAGAGTTTCCAACTGAAATCCCGTCCAGTAGCCGAGGTAGTAGCCAGTCCTAGTTCGACGGTTTCGTTGTATAACTCCATCCTCCGCTTCGAGTAAGAAGTCAAGACAAGATCAACTTCGTTTTGAACTATTGGAGCAGCAAAATTAGATCAGGACGGGAAAACAAGAAGAAGATTAGAAATACTCAATAGAGAAATATGTGATACAAATGTAGCTTGAAGCAATTGAAGTAGCGAAAATGCTAGATCTAAGTGGGACAGATTGGAGAGTGAAGTAACAACTGTTTGAGTTTGCGATACAGAGCAGAAATTCCCGAAGGAGAATACTCCTGTCAAAAGATTTCCAATGGCAGTTCCTGCTCTTAAAACGCAGTCAATTTCGTAGAATTGGTGGACAAATTTCCAATGCACTTCAAGCTACAGTGAAGTAACTCAACATCTTTTTATCAAATCTTGTTAATTTTAAAGCATTTCTCCGAAAGGAACGCAAAAGCATCTCATCCGGATAATCATAATGGGAAACTTCTCGAGCACAATGATGAGCCACTGAATGCAACAAAAAATGAGCATCTTGCTGTAGATATATGTTAATCGCGTCACCACTCATCACTACATGAGCAGAATACCCACCAAGTGAAGCAAGTATTACCTCATATCGGTAGTGATGTTCAGGCTCATCATAATCATTAACGTGAAAAGTGGCGTCAAACAAGTAGGACATGTCCTACGCACAAATTTTTCAGGCATTCATCATATCATCAAATATTATTCAGTATTATTGCTTTGGATGGGTTATTGGACGTTCACCTATCTTAAAAAAATTTATTGAAATCTAAGAAATCACAAACCACTTTAAGCCCGCATGAAATTTAGTCCACAGGAGGATCTGAACTGCCCAAGAGATTCTTAGACGATCATATGATTTCCTGGTAGTGAATCGCTACGATCCATCGAAATTTCAGAAAGTTTTTTAGGTAGAAGGGACAAAAGTTTAAATAAGTAAAATAAAAAAAAAACTTTGCCTTCAAAAATTCATCTTTTCCGTCAAAAATTGTATCCCGTTTTATAGTTTCAGTCGATTTTTGGCCAAAGAACCTATATTTTGCCTCTAACTATTTTTAAAGTTGCAGACAAAAATCAAAAAAGTGCTGCACGTGTGCATCGGCCTGAACAATTCCAATCTTCGTCCAAAACCGAGCGAATGTTAGGCCAATCTTTTTCGATTTTATTGTTTAAAATTTTCAAAATATTATTATTTTTAGGGAAGCGAACTTTAAATTAAATAAAGAATCAATTGAGCGAATAATGTTTCCTTACGGGAGAGGTCAATTAAGGGTTAATTTTATTGTACATGATGACTGGACAATATTTATAACAATAATTTATGAAACAGGGTAGGTTGTGATCAATGCGGCTTAAATAGTGACTTTAGCGACCAACGCTGGCGGAAAAAAAGATACCAAAGAGTGACTTTCAGCTGCAGAAAAAGTGAACGAATAGTGAGTATTGATTTATTTGGAGTTACAAAAATTGACTTTCATGTGAAGTTAGTAAGGCCGATACAAATATTTTTCACTAGCAGACCCGACGAACTTTGTTTCGCCTAAAATTGATTTATTATTTGACTAATTCTCGAGTTATGAAGGAATTGGTGTTTCATTTGTATGGGAGCCCCCCTTTCCAAAGGAGGGAGGGTTTTCGAACCATCTTAAGAACCTTCCCCGGCTCCAAAAACCTCTGCATACAAATTTTCACGCCGATCGGTTCAGTAGTTCAGAGTCTATAAGGTTCAGACAGACAGAAATTCATTTTTATGTATATAGATGAGTTATGTCTCCCTCTAATTGACCGATGATGCAAATGTGAATTGCCAAAATTATTCTACAAATCTGATGGAAATAAAAATGTGTTAAGCTTGTTTAGTGGAATGTCGTCACTTGTCATGAAACATTTAATTTCATTACTTTTTTTTATCTTTACAAGTATACGAAATTTGACCTCAACTGTGATGCCGTATATAGTCTCTCAAGTCGAACCAAGTATGAGACACTGATCAAAGTTTATGAAGTAATAGATTTAAATAGAATAGTACTAGGTAAAATGTACGAGTCGTGGTCTTAGCTCCAGTTGTCGCCCTAGTGCATTATACACCAAGTGGCACATCATATCACCACGAAACATTTTCTGACCAATACTCACATCTGGCCGGATTACATCTACATCTCCAAAGTTCTACAACGAGGAACGGGGAAGAGCAGTGTAGCCGAAAGTCATTCGACTGAAAATCATTCGGCCGACGGCCACAAAGAACAAACTATTATTAGACTGAAACAAAAGATATTTTAGTTACCAGATAAAGATTGTCGCTTCGGTTCCCTTTGTTCTGCTGTCCGAAACATGTGTGGTACCTAACTGTCAAATCGTATGTATTTTTCCTTCGATTGGCATTTATTTAGATCCCCTATCTTCGCCAACAAAAGATGTTCCAGAAAGCGACAACAGCGACAATCTTTATCTATTAACTAAAATATCTTTTACCGAAACCCATCTGGTCGAAAATTTATTCGATCAAAATGGACATACGGAAGAAAATGTCGATTGACCAAATAGATCCTTAGGTCGAGAATGCTGTTTGACCGAAATGATCTTTTAGAAGAAATGACTTTTTGACCAAAAATGTTATTTGGGCGAAATGGACATACGACTGAAAGTGTCAGCCGGCTGAACTGGTAATTTTGCCGATAAAGTCGTTTGGTTAAATAGCTCATTTGGATCGTTTGCCAGGAAGGACATTTTCGGCCAAACGACCATTTCGGTCAAACGGCGTTCTTGGTTAGGTTAAATGGCCTTTTATGATAAACCATTTTTCCAGTCAATTTACCAATTCGCTCTGTCCCTTTCAGGACGTATGACGTTCGGCCAAATGACATTTTTAACCAAACCCTTTTTGTCCTATTAACCGTTTTAACCAAGCGTTCAATTCGACCAAATGGGATTCGGCTCAAGGTGTTATCAAGTGATGTGCAAACGATATGCGAATATGACTTCCCGCCGAATTACGACCAAACGACGGAAAAAGTCAAGTTATTGGGTCGTCATTTTCGTCGTTTTCCATCTCACTGAACATATATTCATCTCATCGCAAAACAAAGAAATACAGCACCAATCTCATCGCTTCTTTTTGCTAACACGCGTGCTCACTGGTGAAAAAATCACAAAAATAAGAAACAAACCAAATTCCTTTTCATTGCTTTGTTTATGATGGGATGGAAATAGGAGCTATGAGATGAAGTGCTGAACCGTTCCCCTATAATTTGTCCGAAAAAAACATTAGGCCGACATCCATCTAACCGAAAATGTAATTTGGCTAAAATGGAAATACCGTCAAAAATGTCGTTCGACCAAACTGGTCATTTGGCCTCATACGTCATTTGCCCGAAAGTGTCCTTCTCTTGAACTGAATCGATTTGTCGAAAAAAAAACATTTCGGTCGAATGAGTCATTTGGCGAAAATGGTCGTAACTAGGTCTCCAGTTAGCCTTGCGAGCAAAGGCGTAGGATTACCAATCCGGAGATGGCGAGTTCGCAGGCCAAGTTCCGGTTAGAATGTAGAGCCATTGAAGAATAAGATTGTCGTTTGGAAGAAAAGGTCTTTTCATCGAAAATGTCATTTGGCTAAATGGTTAGACATTTTTAGTCATACAGGTAATCTTCGATATAACGTACCCCCGATATAAAGTCCACTCGATATAACGTCACTCGATATAGCGTACATTTTTCTCCGTTATAACGTACGCTTTGAAAAATAATTTTAATTTGGGTAGTTATTACAAAATAATTTACTAAATTGTTATGATCATTCATGTAGGGATGGCATTGTTGTATGGAGTCTAATTTTATCTGCTAGAGGCATTAATTACTGTTTTCCCCACTTTGCACTATCCTCAGAATTCTCCCGAGGTATTGGATGATATTGAGTTAATGAGGTTTTAGGCATATTCTATGAACAAATGTCTAGCTGATATTAGTCAGAATTGATGACGGGTTGTTTTCAGGTCTAAGTCAGCTTATGTTGAGTAAAGTAATGATATTGTAGATCCAGGCTTGAAATGTGTAACAGATTATTTTAAATTTAATCCTAGAGGAAATTCCTGGAGGAGCTCCCAAAATAATTTCTGGCGAATTTTGTAGAGGAATTCCAGTAGGAAATTCTAAAAGAGTTTCAAAAGGAATCTCCAATTTAATTCTTTAAAAAAATCTGATTGAATTCATGAAGGGATTAAAAAAACTGAATAAATTTTCGAAACGAATTCGTAAAGTAATTTCTGGAAGAATATTTCAAAAAATATCCAATGGTATTTTTGAAGGATTTTTTCTAAAAGAATCTCCGAAGGAGTTTCCTGAATATATTTTCAAGCCTAAAGGTATTAAGAAAAGAACTCGAAATAGAATTTGCGAAGAAATTCCTAGAGAATTCCTTCTGGAATTGTTCCATCTGGAATTTCTCCTGGATTTCCTTCAAAAATAGCCCCAGGTAGTTGTTCTTTCGGAAAATGTACCAGTAATTTATTCTCAAATGGCTCCAAAAATTCCTTTGAAAATTACCAAACGAATGTCTTCGGCAATTCCCGGAGGGATTTCTTCAAAACATCATCCAGAAATGAATCCAGTAATTCGTTCGAAAATTCTTCCAGGAATTCCTTCGGAATTTCCCTTAGCCATTAGGTCAATACTTTCACGTCGAATTCTTCATTTCAAGAAAATCCTAAGACCTCCGGAAATTCCTGCAAGAATTCCTTCGGAAACTCCTTGAGCAACACTTTTAAAAATTATCCCAGGAATTTCTCAAACAATTCTAGAATAAAAGAAACTACTGGGGAATTTATAAACGAATTTGTAAGTTTTGGTTATGTTATGTGATGAGTGTTTCCGAGAAATTCTTGAAAATGTAGTCTAATGCGTTAATTGTTTGTGAATGGCAGGTAAAACTCGTCTCGTAGTTTTTCCCAGTACTTTAGCAACTGCAGTAGAGCAGGGCATGATTAGCCTCCACCACCCTATAAGACCGCATCTAACCACTCACCATAGTCCTCCAACCCAACACCAGAGAGCCAGAAGTACCTTCGTTAAGTAGCCATTAAGGGGTGGCGTAATTGGGTCGATACTATGAGACGAGGTCAATGACCTGAAAAGGAGGTCATAACCCTGGGATGCGGTCACTATTCCAAAGTATTTTGAAGCGAACGGATGTTACAAAGTTACAAAGTTACCAAAGTTGAAGAGCAGATAAAAAGTATGTGGCACAAGAGAAGGCGTTGAGGACAACCCTACTGTCTTTGCGTTGAAAACCCCAGCAAGAACCGCCGTAATTCCCTGGTTCCGTAGTCGGCCTAATCCGGCATTGTTTCCGCTGATAGTCGATCGCCCTTCTTAGAGTTGCAACGAAGCAAGAAGCGAGGAAGATCTCCAAGCCACCCCGGCGATACCACCGGTAAGCCCGCACAGCCACAGAAGGAAGGAAGGAAGAAGAGGAAGCAAAGGATGGTCAAATGGTGTGAGGAAGGCCAGGGCTCTAAAGACAGGTTAACTAGCTGGGATTTCTTTGAAAAATCCTCCGGAAACAACTTCGGAAATAAATCTAAAAATCATTTTCAAATTCCTCCTCAATGTTTCTTCGAAAATAATGAATTTTAAGAATTACTTCAGAATCTACTTCATGAGTTCCTTCGGAGATCAATACTTCTTCCTGGAAATCTAGAAAGATCTACGGAAAATATTTTGGTAATTCTTTCGAATATTCCTTCAAAAATTCCTGTGGGGATTCGTTCTGGAATTACTTTACAAATTCCTTCGGAAAATTATTAAGGTTTTGAAAATTCGCTCATTTTCGCACAAATTCCTTCGGAAAATTATTAAGGTTTTGAAAATTCGCTCATTTTTAGGAACTCGTTTAAGAGTTCCTTCAGGAATCCACCGGGAATCCCTACACACTCAGATTTTATTTCGTCGTTCGGTAATATTTTTACCGAATTCAATCGGTAACCACATATTTTTTACAAGATTTCGGTAAAAGTTATAATTTTACAGTTTTTCCGTAAATCTTTTACCGAACGTACAGTATTTTGTGAAATTTCTTGACGGAAGCTGTCAAAAAATTACCGAACATACGGTAAATTAATCCTCGTACCGAAGTCGGTAATCGAATGCCGAAGAAAACTGTAATCGGCTAATTAAATTACTGAAATACTGTCGCAAATTGTAAACAAACCCGTTTTCAACAGCATATGGCATAAAATTCATCTAAAAATGTGTATATCTTCAAAGCTACATGAAAATGTGTTTTTAAAAATGTAAATCAATTTTTTGCACATACACCGCTTAGCAGAAAATGTACTTTAAAAAGTTTTTTCGAACAACTAAATAGTTTAAAACGTGCGTCTGCTTGTACTTTTTCATCACTGATTTCAAAATTAAGCATGTCGCTTAAATATTCTGATTTTCGTTAAGAAAAACATTTTACGTTGTTTTTCTGCAGCAAATCTCGGGTACTTATTCAAAAGGACGTATGTGATTTTGTAAACAAAGATTCAAACGTCGTTTTGTTCAATCTGATGGCACTCCCACACAAACCAACACCACAGACAGGTAGGGGAAGCCTTCGACTACCTGTTGGTGGTGTTGGTTTGCGTAGAATGCCATCAGATGGACAAATCGACGTTTGAATCTTGTTAAAAATCACATACGTCCTTTTGAATAAGTACCCGAGAAATGTTGTTACGTCGTGTTGTAAGTGTTGCAATTTTTTGTCGCATGTGCGTGAAACATTTCAACTTGACGCAACATTTCGACGTATCAACAATGCAGCGTACGGAGCAGCGTAACATTTCGACGAAAGTAGCATGACCTCGGTCATACTGACGTATCAAAACGACGTATGTGATTTATCTGTTGCAGAACGTTGTAACATATATTTTTATCAAAATAACTGAAATGTTCACACGCAGTGCAGATTTCAGGGTCACTGACGTTGAACCTTTTCATAATGTATCGTTGAGGTGTATTCAATTGCAATAAAAATGATTAGTTTCTAAATAGGAATAAAAATGAAATCTGAAAACTTTCAAGCTCATTTTCTCAGCTTGATCAAAATGTTACATACGCCGATTTGAAAAAGTTCCCGAGATTTGTTGTTCTTATTTTACTTTTTCAGGAAAGCAATTTTTCAGAAGAGATTTATTTGTAACTCTAAGGTAATGTGTAATGTTTATTGTGATTCGCATTGAAAAGTGTTTATGCAAGTTGTAGTTCATTTCTCGCGTGATTTTCGAAAACGTCGTAAGTCCAAAAGAGAGGCTCTCTTTGTTTCTTTCTCTTTCGATTATTACAAAGCTATACTAACATTTACATTGGATTTTCCTGCACCGATCTGATGAAAATAGCATTTTCTAGTGTGCTGAGGTGAAAATATTGCAACAAATTTTAAACAAGCCTAGATATTAGCGAAAGAGAGCGTATTGAAAGAGAGTCTCTCATTTGGACTTACGACGTTTTCAAAAATCACGCGAGATTTATTCTAATTCTTTCAGCTACTGGAGTCCGTTCACAATCTAGTTTGATTGAAACTGGAAAGCCGGTATCAGAGCAGCACTATATCGTCTGCTCGTTCATTACGCTGTCTTGTATAACAACCGCAGTTTCAGGACTTATTGACATCATAATATAATGTTTATGATAATTTTCAAATAAATGAGCATATCTTACGCATTTTTGGCAATACAATTATTTTATTTCAATGGTTAAAATGAATATTGATATTATGCCATTTACAAATCCTACGGTAAATTTTCTGGTGAAAATTACCGTACAGTTCGGTAATTTTTGACAGTTCAGCAATCCTCAACGATTACCGTACGTTCGGTACTAAATTCGTTTACCGAACTGATTACCGTACGTTCAGCTGTTGAGAATTCGGTAAAAAATTACCGTATACTGTAAAATAATCTAAGTGTGTATGGAGATTCTTTCTTTGAATACCTTAAGAAATTTCTTCAGAAATTCCAGTTAGCGTTGAACTTAATTACTAAATTAAAAAAAGACGTCAATAAAAATAAAATAAAAAATCGAGATTTTCTAAAAAGTCCTCCAGAAATTCATTTAGAACTTACTCCAGCAAATCTTTCAGATCTTTCTGCACGAAATTAATTTGGATATTCCTCAGTTTTTTTTCAGAAATTTCTTCTGAAATTCCTCTGGAATTTTCTTCAAAATTTCCAAAATTTCTTAAAACATTTCTGAGGAAATTCCTGTAGAATGTTTTGTGATAATACCAGCGGAAAATCCTTCGGAGAATTCTTTTGATTTTTTAGGCATTCCTTTGGGAAATAGTTTGGAAATGCCGTTTGGAATTTCTTGGCAAATCCCTTTAGGTAATCTTTGACTTTTTCGTTGAAAATTCCATCAAAAATTCCTTCAAACATTCTGTTGAAAATACCTTCAAGGAAGTATTAAAATTTCTGGAAAAATACATCCAACAAAATATCGGATAGAATTCAGGTATTTTGTATGATTTAATTGAAGAAAAGAATTCCTAAAGGAATCTCTGAAAAAATATCAAAGGAATTCCCGATGAAAAGATCATAAACAGGGTGTCTACTCATCTGCGAAAACAAAATTCCCTGATTTTTCCAGGTGTTTTATATTAATTTCCAGGTAAAAACAAACTTGCCATATATAGATTTTAGCAGCGGCATAATCGATTCAAACAAGTAAATTTTGCGAAAAACTATTTAAAAAAATTTGGTTGCCTCACAAAACAATGTTGTAAATTCAATCAAAAATACCTTCAGGAATCGCATAGGAAATTCCTCCAGGATTCCTTTGAAAATTTCTCCATAGATTCCATCGGGTATTCCTCCGGAAATGATTACAGAAATTCCTTCAAAGAGGGAACATTAAGAATTGCTTCATAATTTCCCCTAGAACTTCCTCCAGGATTTCATTTGAAAATTTCTTTGCAAAAACTTCAGAAAACATCTCAAGGAATGATTCCGGAAATCGCTTTAGAGATGCATTTGGCGATTCTTTCACAATTTTTTTTAAATTCCGTCTTTGGAAATTTAATTAAAAATTCTTTCATAAATTTCTATGAATTTTATTTCAACTATTTGAAAAGAAACGCAACCTAAAAAAAGAAGAAATTAAAAAAAGAAGCGCGACCCCCTTTCCAAGGAAGAAATCCTCTTAAGAAATTGTTCCGGACATATATTTGGGAATTTCCTCAGGAATTCCTTCAGAACTTCTTGCGAAAACTCCTTCAGTAAATGTGTTGATGCAACAATATGAGATTGCTGGGTCCATGACGTTAGGCATAAGGATGTTCGGCGTAATACTACCTTTTTTATGTCGTGGGCTGTTTTTAGGCATTTTATGCGTAACATCCTTTATGCCTAACCTCCTTATACCTGACACCGGGTACAACCGAGATTACTATTGTTGCTCTTGTTCGCGTAACCAACAACTAGTTTGTTCTAGTTTGTGACCAACATCTAGATTGTTTAGACCTAGCAGTCAAGATACCGGTACTATAAGTGCCAAACGGTCAATTTATAGTTTATTCAGATAACGCCATTTATGATCATAAATATCATGATAAACAACAACCTGATGCCATCTCCATACATTCAATTCTCTTTCTTCACTTTAACACGATATTTGTTACGAAAAATAATCTAATCGTAATCTGAGCAGGTTATTAAGTTTATTGAAGCATATTTTGGCAGAATAATTTTAATGGTTATAGCGCCACTAGCGTTATGGCTTTACTGTAAAAACCTTCGGAAAATGCTTCGGGTATTCTTTTGAAATTCCTTTGGATTTTTTAGGAACTCATGCAGAAGTATCATGAGGAAAACTTTAGAAAACACCTGGAGGAGTTTTTCCGGATATTTTGCTTTTAAGAATTCTTTGGAAATTCGTCGAGAATACCTTTAGAAACTCCTTTGAAAAATCCATTCGGAATTCCTTCGGCTATTCTTTCAAGAATTCCTTTAGTAAAAATTCTTCACAAATCACTTACACTTTTTTTTTCAAAAATCTCTTTAGGTGATTTCTTTGAAAAATCCTCCGGAATTGGAAACTGATCTCGAAATTCCTTCGGAAGTTCCTCCTGCAATTGCTTTGAAAAATCCTAACTAATTTATTATTTTTTATTATATTCCTAAAGAATTTCCGAGGGAATACTCAAAAGAATTTACAAAGCAATGTCTAATCGATTCCCTGAATAAGCTTCGCTTCGGAAATTTTCAAGGAATTCTTTTGAAGATGGCAAAACGTTTTTTGCGGAACAACGATCCATTAATGTTCACTACATTTTTAATAGATTTGATTGGTATATTTATTCAAATATTTGTAAGGATTTTTTCATCTTTTGATAGAATTTCACTCATGATAACCGGGTATTGAAATTTCCCTGATTATGTCAGGAATTCCCTGATAATTCCAGTTTTTTCCAGGTGAGGAGAAATTCCCTGATAATTCCAGGTTTTCCAGGTTTTTCCAGGTAGTAGACACCCTGATAAAATTCTGTAGAAATTCCATCGGAAATTTCGAATAAAATTGATCAAAATTACAGTGATATCAGATTTTTTTTCAGAATATTGTTGGCGTATATAAGAGATATAACAATATTCAATTTGGCGAGTCACGTGCCCCATCGTGTCCTAGTTTAAATCCACTAAAGATCGAACAAGTTTGTAGGAATTATTCACAAGAAAAGCTGTTTCACACTGCTAGCTGAGCCAGGCTCAATGAGCCTTTTATAAAAAATAATATTCGCCCATAAAGTACATGATAGTACAACATTTAAGTAGTGTAAAATAAGGATGAATACTCATGCTTCGATATAACGTACAATTCGATATAACGTACAAACTTGAAATCGATGTGTACGTTATATCGAAGTTTACCCGTACTACCCATTCAGATAATGACATTTGCGACCGTATGCCCATTTCGGGCAAACGAAATTTTCAACTAAATTACCAGTTTTTCCGTGGTCCCTTTCGACCAAACGTTAAATTCGGCTACATCAATTTCAGCTAACGACCAAGTGGCATTTGGTCATATGGCTGGCCGACGAATGACTCGGCCAAAGAACCCTTCCCCTTTTTAAACAATTTTCTATGGACAATACAAAAAAAAAATCCGTTTCCGTAGAAATCCTTAATCCTTAAAAATTGCGAAAGATTTTTCGTTAGTGTGTTTAAATTTCATGTAAAAATTATGGGAAATTTTAGTGGAAATTCCGGAAAATTTCCGCGTAATTTCCCATAGAAATTTAAACAAAGAATCTGTGCGTATTCCGAATTTCCTATGGAAATTACGATAAATATCCTGTGAAAATTCCGAAGAATTTCTTCTGAAACTTTCGAAGAGTTTCCCACAGGTGTTCGTCGGAATTTTCTGTGGGAATTTCAAAGAATACTCAATGGGAAATCCGAAGAACTTCCCGCGGAAAGATGGTCCACGAGGGCAAAGATTTTTTTAATGTTTGAGCTGTAGGTTTAAATGAACTTAATTAAGGATTTGAAATAGATAAATTAATAGCCAAATAGATAGAAAAATAGTAATTTAATGTTTGTTTAATTTGCTTTGTCCTTTTTTGTCTCTTTATCTATCTACATAAATAAATTTAAGTTGAGATTTCCATTGTCACGATTTAACTTACAAAAGGATTTTCAAGATTTTATAATACAGCAACAGTTCGCTAACTGGGCGCTTTTTAACTAGACTAATCCACCTAGCGTAGATGATGCCTTTCTCGTGCATCATAAAATGTATTGAAAGAAATTTTATTACAAAGGCCAAAGAAGCACTTTAGGGGAATAGATTGCATGCTTTGTATCATTTTGCATGTCTATGTATTAATTATTAATACGCATTGCCATCATTACTGAAGACAAAATTGTTTTTCGATTTTGATTTTCCTTTTCCAAGGGGGAAAAACAATGATTTTTCAATAATTCCGGAAAGCAAAGTCCGATCGGGCCATTTTTTAATAGCAAACAATGGGACCGCATTCCCCGTCGAGTGCAACTTGTGGGTAATGCTTAATTCCAAAAAGTGTGTCTACAAAATTTGTACACATACACACACAAACAGACATCACCTCGGTTCGTCGAACTGAGTCGATCGGTATGTATACACCTAATATATTTTTACAGGGTTGGTATTCTTTAATTTCAAGGTTAACTTGATCTTTCACAGCTTTCTAAATACAGTGTTGACCCGATTTTGTCACTCCCCGATTTTATCACGTCCCGATTCTATCACGTTTTCCACCCGATTTTGTCACCCCAAAATTGTCATTCTTTTTATTTTCGTAAATACAGTCGCCTCTCCACATCTCGATATTGAAGGGACCATCGAGATAGGGAGAGATCGAGGAATGGAAGGAGAATAGAAATGGGTACTAGATCCAAAAAAGCTCGTTGCCATGAAAAACGACAACAAAACAATTGTCATTTCCTGTTGTTGATGTGATTGTTATTGTCCAAAGATGGTCTAGTAGCCTAAAAATTTGAACATATCGACATAGGGAGAGTAAATCCTGGACAAAATATGTTCAGAACACATCGAGATATAGAGATATCGAGATAGGGAGGTTATCGAGATGTAGAGAGCCCAAATGTATGTAGATTGAAGGGACTGAGGAAACCATCGACATAGGGAGAAATATCGAGATATAGAACATCGAGATGTAGAGAGTCCGTAATACCACAAACATTGATTTTCTTGAAATAATTTTCACCACCTTCAGTTTATTACGAACGACTTCTGAGTATCTGGGAAACATTTTGTAAGCAATTTCGACAAGAACTAACGGGTTTACGCATTTGGCTTTTCCAAGGCATAAAATGATTCATTTTTGTGGAATGAATTAAAAATTGGAAATATTTTTTTCCAATTTTGTCACATACCCTGTTTTCTCACCTCAAAATTTACCAGGGGGTGAGAAAATCGGGATATTACTGTACCACCTGAATTTTCTTTGATTTCTTTTGTATTTTTTTTTTTCATGGGGTTAACTCATAGTTTCATTAACGTTAAAGGTTTTAATCGACTTAAACCCACCCATGTAAAAAAAAGAACTGGGTGTATAACACTATGGGTCTTCGGGCCTTCTATCAAAAGTTGTTTTTTAGAGTAATCCTATAGCCTTTCGGTAAAACTTTGTTGTACGAGAAATGTTTTGAGGTAGTTAGACAATCCTCTATATACCTAAATAAAGAAAAAAAAATCCCTAAGGCACAATACGACCATAGTAAATCCATCTAAAGTAAGGTACTGCAAAAATGTTTACATTTTAAAACAAAAATGAAACCCCGATCTGCAAGTACACTTAAATATTTCAATATTGCTTTTTCGTGATTTAAGTAATTTCAAAAGTTTAATAACAAAATGTATCACTGCATATTTCACCAATCAATATAGAAAACAGAATCATTCTAATCAATAATAAATGTGAAAGCAGATACCCATTCAAATCTCTCGAAAAAGGACCGGCGCTTTCATTCAAGCGCACCTTGCCTGTCGTTCTCTTTCAATCATTCACACCCTTCGCTTCGTTTCGGCGACTACTAGCCGTATTCATCAATTAAACACCACGAAAGAAATAAAAAAAAAGTATCGAAAGATTTATTACCTACGGAACTTGCAGAAGCTCGAACGCAGCGTACGTCATCAGCGCCGGAACCGAAATACAAAAAGAAAATTAAATCCTTCCTCTCCCGTTGCTTTGTTCCTTCCGCGAGCCGCCCAGGATGGTCAACAAGAAACGAAACCCTTTGCCTCTCGCCACGTCCGCGTGTTCACTGCTGCTCCTGAGCTGATATCGCTGCGCGGTTTCAAGAGTCAATTAGCTGTTGTTCGCGGAGACTACAGTTCCAACTCCGGAAGATGGATGGACGAATCGCGATGACGGCTCCGGGATTGTGTGGCTGATTCGCCAAATAACTACGGAAAAAACAGCACTTCCACTAACACTCGCGCGTGTGGCCCGTTTGACAAAACGTACACACAACACCCAAACAGAACAGGACCGACGTCAGCTCACAGTGCGAAGGGCAAACGGGACCACTTTTTCGATTGATGAACGATGGATCGCTGCTCTTCTTCCTCTTCTTGTTCTTCTCTTCTCCTCGCGCAGCACACTGCTCTCTTTTGCTCCGGGCGAGCTCGGTGTAAAAATTCGGTAAAAGACGAACAACACACTGTACACACTATCTTCACACAATGGTGGTGTGCCGCTGCTGGCTGCTGCTGCCCTCTTCTGCTGGCTGGATGGAGCACCCTTTGGCCACTATTTTTCAGCTCGTTCGCTCGCCTGAAGAGGAAAACGAAAACACCAACACCGTCAAGCACAAGCGCGAATGGTAGGTATGCAGTTTTTTTTTTGTTGAATGAAACGCGAAGAATGCCACGCACAGTGGGACGGATTTTAATTCGATGGTGCAAAGGGGTTTGGTTTTGCTTGTAGGTGACGACCATGGGTTGATCAACGGTGCATCTGTTTAAAGCTATTTCTTTAAACAGTGGCATACTATATTAACTCTTTCATCCTCATATTATGCCAATTAAATTGCTTGTAGGGTAAGTGATCCCATTCCCATAGTTAGATAGTAACCACTTGTACCCATAGTTCATTCATAGCGAATAATTGCTCAAGATACCTAAACTGAGAAAATTCTTCATATTGAATGAATATATTTGTCGCAAACATATTTTATTTTTTTACAATTTGGGGATACACATATGTTTAATATGAATCCACACATAAATTCAATAACTGCATATTAGAGACCAAACGTAAAACTCTTTTAATTATAAATTTTGATTGTACTTCGCGTTAAAAATAATTATGATTCAACATCATAAGTTTAATTAATAGATTTTTGCCAGTAAAAATGTTAGGATTTATTGCAGTGTAGTACTCAAAGCGCACGCAGTCTAAATTTGTATGTTTTGAAGCAACAATTCCATGCAAAAATACATCATACAGCGTCGACCCGATTTTGTCACTCCCCGATTATAGTTACCCCCGACTTTATCACGTTTCCGGTCAGATTTTATCACGTCCCGATTTTGTCACCCCAAAATAATTGAAAATTTGAGTCGTTCATTTTATTTTTGTAAATAATACTTCAAACAACAATGATTTTCATGAAATAACTCATCGTCTGTGGCTTATTATAAGGTACACCGGGGCAAGTTGAAAGGGTTTTTTTCAAAGTTGAAATTCGAAGTGCTGTAAAAAAATCACCCATTGATATATTTTGAATCCGTTTGCGGTGTTTGCCAGTTCGGGCCAAATATTATACATTAAAAATAAACATCCTTAACAAACTTTTTTATAAATATTTTTTATATTTTAATGTTTTTTATATGCATCGTTTCAGCTTGTCCCGCGAATCGGGGCAAGTTGAAACACTGCGTTATATTCAGACGTAAGCTAATTTTTCCGTATTAATAACAAAATGTATGTACTCAGTGAGACTCAAAAAGCACGAGGTTGTAAAGGGGACTATAATACTGCCAGCATTCGCATAAGAGTCCCATGTAAGTTTTTGACGATATTGATTTTCTTTAAGAAATCAGCTTAAAATTGTTTCCTGTTTAAGAAAAACTGATAGAATAGTAGGCTTTGTTCTAGAAATTTGAAAACAAATCCCACTTTTGTTGTCCTATTTTGATATTTACTCGCATAAAAATCAGATTCCAGATTTTGATAGATACTCTTTTACACAAAAAATAAACTTAAGTATGGTTCATTTAATTTTCTCACAGCAATAAATACGAATAAAGAATATTATGTAAATTTTTTGAAATGATACCAATTTTTTTTTCGATTTATTAAATTTTTTTGTATTTCTCCATGTAAAACAAGTTTGATAAATTCAACGGCATATTACTCAAGTCGGCGAAAGTGACATGGGACTCTTTTGCGAATAAGGGCAGTGTACAACAAAGTCACAAGCGTATTTTCAGAGACCAAATTCTGGAGAACGCACTACGCTGAAAATTTATCAAATTGATTTTCTCCTACTGGTGACCACTCGGATTACTATTCAGGATGCTTCATTATTTTGTTCACTTGTATATTGCGCAGTTGATTAATTAGGTTGTGGCTTCTTCATAAATGCACATTAATTCCAGCTATCATATCTTTCATAAACTTTTCGATTGGAGAAATAGGCAGCTGGGGAAGTGAAAGGTGGAGTTAACGAAATGTTTACATACTCTATGTTTTATTTTCTGAGAGTCAGTGCTCAGAAGATTAAGAATCTCAAAACTGCAGTTTAAACATGACCCCTTTTCATTCTAGTGGAGATTGTAGGAAGGTTGCATTCATGACAGAATGGGCGGAAATTAATTAAATTTATGTTCAGAGGTTTGTATGTTTTTACGAATGTATGTTTTCGAATGTATTTACGGACCATGTTGAATTTTGGAAAAAAAAATACTTTTAATTGCGAGGGTGACGTTTTGAATCGTTGTTTCAACTTGCCCCGCACCACGCATTTCTATTTGCCCCGATGAGTTGAACATGCAGAGCAATATCAATCAACCAAAATACAAAAATTAAAACGGGTCTTTCATTGATTTTTCATAATCATTATGCTTATTCAACATTGAATGATTACCTCCCGTGAAAATTTGATGAAAAAACTCTTCCAAACATCGTTTTGAGACCTGTTTCATTGGCACGTCAAATAGTTATTTTGGATTTTGCAAAGGGCGAAAAATAAACAATGGCAGGGATTGCTTTTGAAAGCTGCAATCTTTCGGGAATGTCAGTCAGAAGATGCGTTAAGGCGAGTAGTTTGTTGTAAAAAATTATCAGACATTCGGTCATTTCCTTTCTGAATTACAGTTTCTGTTTCAACTTACCCCGCATTTCAACTTGCCCCGGTGTACCTTAAATAATTTTTGAGTACTTATCAAGGATTTTTTTAACCTTCTGGACAAGAAATAACGAGTACCGTACATGCTTTTTACTTTTCCAAGGCCCCATCACCCCAAAATTCACCAAGGGGGTGATAAAATCGGGATATTACTGTATATACTTCAGAGAGAGGTTCTGTGAAGTTGGCTGTGGTGACTGCTGTCTTCCATGACGTGACAATTGAGCGGACAAACTGGATGACATAGACTGACGATCCGGATTTTCACGCAGCATAAATTTTTGAATAACGAGTTTAAAAACTGTTCCAAAACTGATTTGAGAGTTTGTAGAGAACGGACGTAAAACAAAAAAAAAACAATATTCTTCGATCACTTAGAAAGTTCAACATGTCCGTCTGGTCTGTCCGTCAAAGTCGTTAGTCTATTAACGTCGTCTAGTCCGTCAAGCTCTGATGTTCTGATGTTCAAAGTCCGGATCCGTCACACCAAGTCCTTCCAGTCCGTCTAGTCCGTCTAGTCCATTAGTCCATCAAACTCGTTATTCAAGAATTTATTCTGCGTGAAAATCCAGATCGTCAGTCTGAGTCGTCCAGTCATGGAAGCCAGCGGTCACCACATTGGCATTTACCTGCGGCTAACTGCTTTCTTCCTCTATGTCTTTAGAACATAGTATACTTTGTTAATTTTGTTTGTTGCGATATTTATGCATTTCCTATGCATGTTGCGCCGTATTTCACAATAGCTTCAGCTTCGAAACGTAAACATTTTTCGTTTGGCCGATCAGTTTTTTTTTCATTCGTCTGTTAATCTTTTGCGTTATTAACCGTAAGTATAAAATATAACACACATCAATTTTTGTGCAATGAGAATTTTTCTTTCCAGTATGTCAGGAAAAAAAAACGTGGATCAAAGAACAAGCAAGGCCAGAATCAGTACCATCACGATAAAAGCATGCATTTTGCAGCAATGCATTTTGAATGTGAAAACCGGCCGACAAACTATTTTCGGTGCGTCGAAATATTTCCGTATTCCTGAATCTACTATAAGGTACAGATAGACTGAGTGATAAATGGGCCAATAAAACTTGAAACGGTCTGTCAACAGTTTTCTCGATTGAAGAGGAAAAACTTGTGGTTGAAAGACAGGCAACTAACCAGTCGTCAAAAAACGTTGTATTCGAAAGTCTAGTCGTTTTATGATGCTACATCCAAAACCAATCCAATCCGAAACAATCGTCCCGGTTGGACAAACTCCTACTCCTGTATTAAACGAATCGAATTTGAACTCAATTTAGGCAGTGAGTGGTTCAATAATTTTCAGAAAATGAACAAATCCATCACCCTACGAACACCAGAAGCAGTGTCTACAGCGAGTGCGCGAGTTTCCAAAACTACATTCCGTGGTTGGAGCGACAAAGAATTTTGCAGTGGCGTTTCCCTAACCTCAATCTATTTGTGCACTGGATTACACACGACGCCACTGGTATTTTGTATTCGTATTTTGAAGAGCAAGGACTTTCAGTAATCTTTCAAGATTTTTCCTTCACCCAAAAACGAAAGCTGTACTGTCGGCTAGAGGAAGTCGTAATGTATACTTTCCACTTCGTATTCACGGCATCAGTCATTTGAACATAACGGTCATGATCAGTTTTGCGGCTGACGGATCAATTATTCCACCTGATGTAATATTACCGAAGAAAAAACTTCCCACGGACTTGTTACGGACAGTTTCCGGCAGATTGGGACGTCGATAGAATTGAATAAAAATGGATGAATGCCGATAATTCTGCATTATATATACATCATGTTATTAATATCTTTTTGTTGAAGAAAGGTGTAACACTTCCTGTCATCTATTTTGTTGATGGACCTTCTTCGCACATGGCAGCCAAAGTGGGAGATTTATGCCTTGATTTGAGGATATTCCTTGTCTTTCTGTATCCGAACACTATAAGAACCACTTAATCTGCTGATATACGAGTTTTCAAACCCTTGAAAAATGCTTGGAAAGCAACTGTATCTGAATGGCATGAAACACATAATGAAGATATCTCGTTTAACAATTGATAAGGGCCAACAATAAAAAGTAAACAAATTCAATTTTAATACCCTTTGATAGCATCCTCTAATAGCTACAAAACGTATAAAAATGTCCCGCATCTTCAATTAAATTACTTAACATGTGTAGGTCCAAACCACTCGTTTTTTCTGTCAGGAATAAGCCTTCTCCAATTTCGGGCCGATAACGTAATTTTTTTCCGAAACGTCATCGGCCGGAGCTCGGAGAGAAAAATTCTCTCTCTCGAAAAGCCTTATTCCATGTTTACGTTTGACAAATGCCATAAACAAAGGGTCTATGAATGACAAGCAAACACAGAGTGACTTATCAAAAAGACCTATCCCGGAGAAAATATGAAAATAGACTTTAACTTGAAACGTGATTCCCACGTGGATGTATCCGTTCCAGTGAATCTTTCTGATTGTGATGACAATCGGTCATCACTTACAGCTGAACAAATACAGAACATCGCAGGTAATTTTTTTTATTTTATTTTATTTTATTTTATTGATGTATAAGGGGGCCGGGGGCCAAGTCACCGATGTGAATTTGAAATTCATATCGTCCATGATACACCAGGGACTAAAGGATAAGGCTTCACAACATCTTTACCCATGGGGGTTTTAAGTTTTGCGGGATATACTGCTAGTATATCACTGCCTTAGGAGTATGGGCAGGTTAGGGATATTTTTATGATGAATATTAAAGCTGTGGAGAGATGTCGGTTATAATATTTGATTATATGTATTAACTTTGATTCCAATTATAAATCACAAAGAGCTTCCCTTATATTTAGGCGGTTAAACAAATGTGTTAGAGGTGTCTGATGTTACTAATTTAAGTTGTCCAGCAAGGTAACCCTTACAAATCCTTACTCCTAAATGATCAGTCTATTCGTCATTACAGTCTGCTGTTAAGGCCTGATCTAAACAGTTCTTATAAAAAGTCTCTTTCAATATTGTTCGGAGTATTCAGTGTGAGTGGTATTGTTTCGAAGTAGTTTTCTCATCAATAGCGTTTAAGTAATGTCCCCATCAAACAAAAGAAGCTTTAAAAGTTTGTTCAAAATCTTAATTTTCAATCGCGAGTCAGTGTTAATACAATTATGTTGATGTGTATATGGTATAGGAATTGCGATACATCTCGTTTAATTTGAATTGCTGACTATATTTCAAACCTTTCATGAAAACGTATTTTGAACTAAAATATCGTATTACAGTTTGATGAATATCAATAATCGTCCAAAGTTTTGAAAATTATCTAGTGAAAGCAGTCGAAAATGAATCGAAAATTTTCAGAAAAATATATTAAGCTCGTTTAGTGGAATGTATTAAACCGTCTAAGACGAATTAAGTACTGTCCATTTAACTCCACCAGTTAATTTTCGTTATCTTTGCAGATACGTATTTCGACCACACAGTTGTGGTCGAAATACGTATCTGCAAAGATAACGAAAATTAACTGGTGGAATTAAATGGACAGTACTTAATTCGTCTTAGACGGTTTATGAATCGAAAAGCCAAAATGGGCCACAGTTCAGAACCGTTCACCAAACAATCTTAAAAAATTTGAGCCTGCTATTTTAACAACTACATATTTTGAAGAACCATGTTCCAAGAAAACGCCTGATACTATCTTTGTGGACTTATGACGGCCTTGCATAGCATCATCATTGTCTCGGAACTAGATTCAGTCAGTAAAGATTTCAAACCATTTCGTGAGCTTCCATTTGATGATGGGCTTAAAAAGACATTGATTGATCCTCCTCACGACCTTAGGTGGTCAAACTATTAGTCATGTAGAGAAAAGGATAGTGGATGAAAGCATCATATGGTCTATTCTCATGTACATAGGTGGCTAAGGTCTCAGTTAAACGTGACTCTATCTCTTGTTTTACCGTCTAGCGCTGATCATGAGTTCATTCCCTATCGGTCATTTACTGTGTTATAAGGTAGTCAACTAATTTTATTTGTCTTTCAGAATACACTTAGTCACGTCTCCTATGTCCTTCAAACTTTCTTTACATTGGAGTATGTATTGCTTTTTCCTAACCCGAAAAAATGAAGAGCGAAACAGGTTTGTTTATATGTTGATCAATGCAGTGAAAGTAAGAGTAATATAACAAAGATTACTTGAGAAGAAATAACGGATACAATCACCATATATAATGCAAAATTAGTAAATCTACAGTATCTACTTTCACTACTTACTGTATACTGAACTATGAACTACAATTGGTGCAATGGATGATCGTTTGCTTCCCAGTCTTTTGTGTTAGTATTTTGTTAGTAGACTGGTACTAGACCCTGCCGGAACCTCCGCAGCATATACTCAAGAAGATGTTGTTATATCATACCGCATGCGACACCTTCTCTAAGTATTTGCATGGAGGTATGATATATCAAGTGTTTAATTATTTTCTATATATTGGCAAAAAATACTCGACGCGTTTTTGTTAAATTGAAATGTTACCGGGCTTAAAGTACGTACTTCAGTACTGCTTAATAGTGTAACCATACTCGGATGCAATTAAATTCATCTTGTTTTCGTCTAACGGTAATGTGTTGAGTACTAATAATACTAGCAATGTGTACTATAAAAGAACAAATTATTTCACAATTTTAACAATATGCAGACACTTGACTTATCAACGTTGACCCCATCATCCGTGGACAGGGAAATACAGAACATCGCAGGTAATTAGTTCAAAATTAGATTATAAATTATACTTCACCATTGTTTTTCAATCGACTTTAGAACACGCCTATCGTAACTGTCGATTGTTCAAGCAACTTTAGAATGGTCGAAATTATTACAGTCACACCTCCATGAGTCGATATTGAAGGGACCGTCGACTCATGGAAATATCGAAATGTGGAATAGGAAATCTTTTGAAAGTTGATTGAAGGGATCATCACAGTAAACCTGAAAATATTGTTTAATATGGCATAATTTGCTTCCATGAGTCGATATCGAGTTATAGAACATCGACTCATGGACGTTTGAATGTAATTCTTCAACTAATTTCAACAATACAGACTTCATTCGATTTTAGCAACACGTTCGGAACGTTTTTGCTGCCAAAATCGAATGGTTTTTGTTTTCTCATGAATCTTCACATTTTTTCACTTATTGTGGCACTAGACACACTGTGACACTTTTTTACGTGGATTTTGAAATCTAAGCATTTTTCCTGAAAAAAATGTATGAGACAATTTTAGACAGTTGATTTTGAAAACGTCGTAAGTCCAAATGAGGGACTCTCTTTGTCTACATTCTCTTTTGATTATTACGAAGCCATACTAACGTTTACATCGGATTTTTTCACAGAGATCTAAAGAAAGTAGCTATGTTTAGCGTACTGAGATGGAAATATTGCAATAAATGCAGAACAAGCTTCGATATTAGTGAAAGAGAGCGCAATGAAAGAAAGTCTTTCATTTAGACATACGACGTTTTCAAAAATCAAGCTAGAATTAAAAAAGAAAGTGTGTTGTCAGAATCGAAGAAGACAAGCAAGGAAAAAACGCAAAAGAACAAAAAAAGCTGAATTGTAGAATACGAAGCTATTGTAAAATTTGTGGCTGAATCTAATAGAACAGCGGTTCTCAACCTGGGATACATATACCCCCGGGGGTACCTTCGCTGGCCCTAGGGGGTACCTCGGATAAAATGCGTAAAGGCGGAGCGGATTTATTAATCCAAGTTTATTGATAAAGTGTATGTTTCTAATTTCAAAACATTGCCTTGCACATAATATGCATGACTATCAGTAAATCGAAGCCTATTGAATCCTACCTTCCAAAACTCGCTCAGTGTATGGAGGACTATGGACAACAGGTCAAAAGCAAAAACCGTCGAATGAACAAATTAAAAAAATTTCAATGCAATCTACCTGATCGAAACAAAATGTTGAATAATATGTTAAGAATATGCTTCCGAACTATAATCTTGGGTATAAAGATCCGGAAGCCATCATTTGAGAGGCATAAAGTTTTTTTTTAGAAGAGCTCAGTTGCTTCTTTGGATGAGGATTGGAAGCATCCTTCTGTGCTTCTCGAAACCTCTTTCCAAGCAGTTCGGAAGCCTGCTTCCAAGAGGCTCGGATACCTCTTTCTAGAAGCTCGGAGGACCTCTTTTAGAATATTCGGAAGCCTCCTTTCAAGAGTTTTGGAAGCCTCCTTTCAAGAGACTGAATCTTTCTTTTGAGAGACTCACACTTATCTTAAAGTTGCCCAATTTACGTTAAAATAAAAGTTAAATTGTTTTCAGTGAAAGTTAAATTTCAAGGTTAAAAGTTTTATTCGTTTTTTTTAGTGTAGATTTAAAAGTACAACTTTTTGATTAGAAAACTGTTGAATTGTCAATCCTCCCAGTATCTTTTGAATTCGACGACAAACAACAACAATATAAGTTGTCAACTCATTTTTATTTTTATCTTATTCGTACGCACGAGTTTGAAGAAAATTTGTTTTATCTGCGAAGTGCTTGCAGTAAGAATCCTGACTGCAAGATATCCGGCTCCTAAATCCCGTTGGCTGTTGGTAAGTACAAATGCTATATAGGTCGGAGTGCTCACCTAAGATTTTCCATACCACAGCCGTAGATTTTCTACAGACAATAATAAATTAATTAAATTACAGAAACAAAATTTTGTGCGGCGTTGCGATGAGGAAAAGTAACGCCCACTCTACGGCCATGGCGGAAACAACCAAAAAAACACCAAGGAGAGATCAGGTGAAAAAAAGTTATTGATATGCATGTTAAATGTTACATAAAAATGCTTATGTTTACAGGGTTCTTATCTAAATCTAGGAAAAAGATAATCTAAATGAATCATTTGTTTGAGAAACTGCATAAGTCCATTTTACACTATTTCGAGAAAACAACAAAAAAATGTTTTTGAGCAAATTTGCACCGAATCTTTCGATTTCTTCGATACAGATCAATAGTTTTTGGCAAAACTCAACACCCTGGGGCACTTTCAGTGCAAAAAATGTTAGCATTACTCCACAATTGCTCTTCAAAGTACGTGGACATATGTAGTTTCTCAAACAAAGGGGCCGTACACTAATTACGTAAGCAAATTTTCTGGGTTTTTCAACACTCCCTCCCCCCATGTAAGATTTTCCCATACAAATATTTTTTTATTTATATGGAGCGTAAGAAAATGGCAGACCCCCCTCCCCCCATAAATGCTTACGTAATTAGTGTACGACCCCAAACGAAAAAAATTTCATACATTCCTGAACAAAAAATTTTTTTTTCGTATTTTTTGCCAGAATACGTATTTTTGAACGAGGATTCAGAATATATAAAAATCTCATTTTGGCCAAAAATGTTACATATGCAGTTTCTCAAACAAACGGTTCAAATAAGCACCGAACTCGATTCACGCTATTGACACGGATTTGATCGCTATGTATTCTTGTTTATGATGATATTTTTCTTACAAATTCGGTTCGGGATTTTTGACTGGGAGAATTTGGCGCAATAAACACGACATTTGGAGGACATCCACATGTGTCCGTGTGCGCTTTTGAATCAACGCAAATCAAATAATAAATATGTAGTTCAAAATAAATATATAATAACATAAAATCTAAAATCGACTCAATAAAATTTTAAAAGAAGGCATGAATAGAGAAATGGGAAAAAGTTTCTTGGGGAAACTAAACCTTCGTTTCAGATTGAAAATACTAATACTTTTTTTTTCTACAGTTTGGCAGACAGTTCCACAATATTGTTTTGAAAGTTTTGTACTTTCATTTTCAGAGCCTTATGCCACTTTTAAAACCTAGGTTTAACAAAAGTTTTCGTACTTTTGTTCTAAACATACGGAGCTCTCTACGAAAAAGAACCAACGCAACTTTATAATTTATCCAACGTTTCTTTTAATTTGAATAATGATTTTTCTTTCTGTGCCCAGAAACTTCTTTTTAAGAGGCTTAGAAGACTCCTTTCAAAAGGCCCGGAAGCCTCCTTTCAAGAGGCCTGGAAGCCTTAGTTCAAGACGGCTCTAAGCCTCCTTTCAAGAGGGTCGGAAGCCTCCTTTCAAATGGCCCGAAAGGCTCCTTTCAAGAGGCCCGAAGGCCTCCTTACAAATTGCCTGTAGGCCTACTTTCAAAAGGTTTGAAAGCCTCCTTTTAACAAGCTCGGAAAGTCTTTCAAGAGGCTCGGAAGTTTTCGTTCAAAAGGATTGGATGGCTCCTTTTAAGATCTTCTAAAAGCTCCTTTCAAGAGGCTCGACAGCCTCATTTCAAGCGGCTCAAGTGATTCGGAAGCACTCAAAGCGAAAGGGAGTAGATGAAAGTAATGAAGATACAGATTCGATTGACACCGCAAGCGAGCGGCAAGTGTGATTTATTCCGAGTAAATGCAATGAAGAACGAAGGGATCATCTACTTTTCTGCCTTATTCAGAACAAACGCATACTTTTAAATAAGGGGGGTCATCTACTGTTTGCCTTATTCCGGGCAAATACATTCGTCTAAGGATGGTCAAAGGTCAAACTAATGGACTATGAACCTTCTATGAAGTTTGTTTTTGGAGCGAACATACAGCCTTTTCGCTACACTTAGCATAAGAGAAAGGCAAAAATATGAGATTAAATCTCAATCAAATTTTGAACAAAATATTTTTAAATCTTAGACTGATAGTAATTTTTGATTCATAACAGTTTAAATGAGTTTAAGTATATTGATTTGTTACAATAGCCTACCAGTTACAGTATTTCTGCTTAGGTCAAGAAAATTGACTCATAAATCTTGCGCAAGATTCGTCCCACTGTGCATTGCGATCGCGCGACACGCAACACTCGTCTTCACCTTCTCTCCGACGATGACGAATCCTACTGCACACACACACAGCTCACTAGACACAAAACCGCGACGCAGAACGCGACGAGGTGCGACCTACTGCTATTTACCGCGGCCACCGCCACCACCGGCGATCAATGCTGGATGGATGGATGGATGCTTCGGGATGTTGTTTTTGCTGTTGCCGCTGATGCGATGCAAAACTACACACACTGTTCGCCGACGAGCTTCTTGACCACGACGAATCGCATCCAGGGATGGCGAATAAAAAAAAACACACACCAAACTTGCACCAACACCACTTCACTACTCCCGCGAGAAGGCGGCCAACCAAACTGCAAACGCGAGCGAGAGTGCGACGACCACCACCAAAAGACCGCGCAGCCAAGCGAAAGAGAGGGAGAGGTTGAGCGAAAAAAAATGTCAGCAAGAAAACTCTTTCGCTAATGGAGGCTGAGGACCCTGGCAATAAAAAATCCACTTTTTGCCACTTTGCCGAATTCGTCGACGGTTGAAAATATCACTTTCGCGACGTATGCACTTCCGGCAATCCGGTGAGACAATTTTCCGACACAATCGAGTGCGTTTTCACCCGCACTGTACGGACTTTTCTGCGAGCACAGAGACGACGTGTTTCCTTCCTCGAAACGATATCGCAACATACAGAAAACTCTGCCAGCCAGCAGAAAAGACGACTGAAGCGCGCACCTCCGCGGTCCGACGATGACGGCGGCGAAATGAGTTTTTTTCCGCGCGTGCTTTTCGCTCTGTGGTTGGTCGCCGATGATGAGCCAGCGATGACGATGGAAAACCGATGACAGCAGACGAAAAGTTTCTTTATAAAAGCTCAATGAAAATGTCAGCGAGCGAGGCCTTTTTATTAGGGGTCGTTCAAAAATTACGTCCAATGCACAGTGGGCCATCGGGCAGAGCTAGCCCGATAAAATACTTTAGAACCTATAGGGGATGCGCTATTTTGAGTTGGTTTCTTCGGAAGAGCGTCGTGTTTTGAAAAAAGATGAAGCTCAGCGTCGAGAATTAGTTGCATAGGTGGCGCTGCGATACAAACTTTTTATTTCACGTTTTAGAGCTTCGGTGTCTTCGGCAGTTGTAGTGTGGAAAAATAACTGTAGTTGCAGACCCGCATAATCATGGACCATAATTGTACCATTCCCCAGAGCGTCTATGACAATAAATAACATTTATAATACCATTCTGATTGTTGTTCATACTTAAGATACACTAACCTCAACATAAATGATCTCCACAATATGGTATGGTGTAATTGGCTAATTGATTATATGGGTAATAGGCGGTTAAGTATAATTACAATAAAAAAAGGGCATTTTGCAGTACATTTCATTCGCTCTACACTACAGTATGTGATATGGTTCATTTATAATCCTTTTTCTAGTTTAAAACAATATGGAATACAATATATGAACTGTAGAATGATATAAGACAAACCAATCGACACACCGTATCCCTTATCTTCCACTAGAATAAATCTAGATTGCTTTGAGAATAGGTCGTATGTGCAAAAGAGAGGCTCTCTTGACTTTCATTTTTTTTCGATTATTATAGAACTATACTAAAGTTCACTTCGGATTTCTTAGCAGATATCTAAAGACAATAGCTTAATCTATCGTGCTGAAGTGAAAATGTAGCAAAATATGCAAAATTAGCTTATCTATTAGCGAAAGAGAGTGCAAGCAAAGAGAGACTCTCTTTTGCACATACGACCTATTCTCAAAGCAATCTAGAAATAAGAAATTATGAAGATACAATGTACCATGACATAATAGCATACGTTATGGTAGATATAACATGCTGTATAATATTGGTTTCAGCTTAACATATAATTACATTGTTAAGAGGCGATTATACGAATAGTAACAGTATTCTTTAATTCAAGTGAATAGTCACAATAATACTGCAGATGGTTTTAAATTATGCGGGCGGTCTGTTGAGTTTAAAAATATTTATTATTAAAACTACAATATTTTTTTGTTTGAATCAACAAAATAATTGTCATTTCAACAATATTTCTTGTTGATCTTTACTTGCGTGAATTTCTATCAGCGTGTATTTTTTCTTTGCTGTTCCATTTTGGAGAGATAAACGAGAAATAAAAAAAAATACAGAACAGTGGAATTGTTGTTTGTAACGGAGACTTCCCCAAGTAACACCAAGCATTACAATATTGCACATATATCAATCACAAATCGGCATGCTAAATGCTAATTGCATTAGATCAGTTTTAACGATGTGAAGTTGCATTTATTTATCAACTGTCAGACAACGATACTCTAAATCAGGATTACAAATGCACCGATGCATTACTGATGCTTTATTTCAACATGTCATAGTAATGAACCATTAATTCGGTCTTATAATTGCCCTTTTCCACTTTAAGTCAACTTTTAGGGCTGTGTTTTTTTACAAGCTTATATAGCTTCATGGTTACTTGGGTCGTCACATCACATAATTTTAAAAACAACGGATTGCTTTTCCATGGACTACAGGTAAGACAGCAAATTTATTTTTTGAGCATTTCGTAATATTAATTATTCCGTTTGCTTTAAAGAAGATGTACGGAAATAACGATGACCGGAAGAAAGGGTCAAAACCGGTGTCGGAAAAAACCAATAAGTACATTTATTAGGCGATGTTGGATGCCCGCATAAATGGAAACCGTAACAAAACATCAATTTATACGGTCTATGTTACATTGAAAACTGTAATCACAATGGTAGCTAGGACCTTAAGCTAACTGTAGTTGAGTAAGGTTTTGACCATAATCCCGCATACAAATCTACCGTTCTTCGTACAGTTACAAATATATCATGGACATAATTAATATCGTTACCCATTAGCATTAAGTTCTTCGAACAATACATATTTATGGTAAAACAATTATCTCAACCTTAATAAATGAAGTTTACGGTCTACGAACCATAATCAAGATAGTACTGATGCAATCTTTCCTCCAAAAATGTATGAAGAAAATCGTTTTGTCTTACGGTTAACATTCTTAACAACCCGTTGCTCATACAGTCCGGTCTACGAAAATCATAGTCACTACGGTCAAAACGTTATCAGACTACAGTACGGTTATGGTTAAGTACCATTATCATTATGGTTCAACCTGGAACGTATACCGTTCCAATAATGGTTCGGCTATCGTTTGGATTTATGCGGGATGATAAAAGTTTTTTGGGACTCGATTATACGAACAACGGGTTGTTAAGAATGTTAACCGTAACAAAATGCAAATTTTCTTGAACAATTTTCGCACGCGAACAGTAATAAAACCATATCTTGTGAGGCTGATTATTTTTTCTCCAGGGAACTGGTACAATGGTTTGCCACATAGTTGCACCGTTATGTAAAACGGTTGATGGTATGGTTCTGGTCCAGATGGATTATGTATTTCATTGATTGTGTAAAAATCATATATAACAACACCAAATTTAACATATCCTATATTTATTCAAGCTATTTCGATTACAACTAAATCGAACACTTCTTGCCATGCATGTTGTCCGACCACTGAAGCGGGTAAGCAATACCGTTTCGGCGTTATTATTATTCACACGGGTGCCCTTCCATATCATGAGGATGATCTTATCGCCGAACGACAGTGAACTTTTATTTTTATCAAGCATATTGCATATACTTAGTCTGCAGCGGAGTCCTCTTTGTACTGCAACACATGCCACTGAGTGCGCTTAACAAGGATGCCGCAACAGCCGTGTGGCCATAGAGATTGCCTTATAACAAAAAGACGAATAGATATCATTTAAAATGTAAAAAGAGAAATCCATCATTGGAGTCATACTCACCTAGTAGAATTCGTAAAAAGTCCTATTGAGCACGTGAATGCTGTTTTCTGATCCCCTCGACCATCACACCAACCCCGCTGCAAATGAAGGGCAGCAATCCCAACGCAGCCACCAATCACCGGGCGCGATCACTTTCTCTCCAATTGATCTTACTTGCCATTTTTGCACATGAAGTCATCCGCCTCTTTTGCCCGTAGATGAGCGTCTTTCAATCGTATCAACGGCAATCGTCAACTGTATATTCGTATTTCTCGGTAGTCTGAAACACTATATGTATGCCTTCGAATCAATGGATTCCTCCGATGAAGTTCCCTTCAGGTACATCATTCGTTAAAGGTTCGACTGCAGACTGCCCAACAATTGCGACAATTCGATATTTTTTTTGACCAGAATCGAGAGTTGATGAACAACAAGATTAAACTTGAAAAGGAATTCCGCAGACAAATCGAATATACTCGGGCTGATTTGGTAGTTGTCCTTTGATGACTGTTGAAATCTTGGTCGAAATAGTAGCACCCAACGAATATGCGTTCTTTCCATGACTGGATTCTTCTTGGTGAACTCATGTTTGAATGAGTTGCTCATTTGTTTCGTTTTTAGATTTATTATTTCCGTGGTTGGAAGTATAATGTGGTACCGTGGACCCCCGGTAATATGACCGCTTTTAATCTGAACACTTTTTAATTTGAACCCCGTTGGTTTGAACATCGTTCAAATTAAAAATGGTTCAAACGTCATTTAGCACGTGGAGTCGAGAGAAGAAAAATGAAACATCGTGAAACGGAACGCAGAATCAAAACAAACCAACAAAGAGAGCGGCCAGAAACCAGTTTTTCTGATGCAAATAGAGTAACCAGAAGTTCAAATTAAAAATGAACCCCGTTAATTTGAATGAGGTACCGTTCAAATTATCGGGGGTCCACGGTATAACTCCGACTTCTAATTGACAATCTATCATTATTTCCACAAAATCCTTCTTCAGCATTTCGGTTTATTTTATCTTTTCCATCGTCAGTTGTTTATTTTGGTCCTTTAGGTTCCCATTTCGTAACGTTTACGTTACGTCTATAGTATAGATCTTTTACATCCCGGATCAGATGCCGTTCCGTTTCGTAAAGAATCACTGCGGCTTTTCTTCAGCTAGAACGTAACCTGCGATGATTTCATTTTTTCATTTACCCGAGAACTTAAAAACCTATAGGTACTTACCCAACAGATTTGACGCGGCAAACTAGATAAACTTTACTTCCTTCCCTATTTTCACCAATTTCACCAGTTTACTCCTGTTTACTCCATCAATTTTACCAGTACTTCCGACAGCCACCACGGTTGAAAAAACCTCAGAAAAAAACTATCGAACTGTCTATGCGAAAAAAAAAACATGGACACCATTTTTTCCGGCCAGTGCCTGCCCAGGGTACAGTAGCTGTTATGGTATGAATAAGTTCACTTATATTACTCGAATATGAACCACTGTTCAACTGTTCGCAGACCATAATGACAACAGTAACCATAATGATATTCAGATATGTTAAACTTTTACCGTTTAGCAGGGACTTTATTCAGATCATACCGTTTATTGGTAATTATTTATTGTACGCTCTTGTTACATTTTTAACCGTTCGAAGTGTGGTATATTTGTATGCGGGTGGTGTTCAAATATTGATAAATTATGTTAAATAAAATTCATATATACCTATACTGAATTGCCTTATAATTATTTATTTCTTTTGAATAAAAAAAAGGTAATTTTGGTAATACATTTTATTATTTCAACAATAATTATTGTTGAATCAATCATGTTTATGTAATTGAAACAAACGCACAAAAACAAAAACGCACAATAATATTGTTGGAACAACAATAATGCAGTTCTTTCCACGATTGTAGAAACAACAATATTCTGGATTGATTCAAAATGAAAATATTATTAGCCCTGAGCGTGCCTGAGCTAACAATATTGTCTATGCGAGTCATCGCTGGAACGTCGCTGGACCATCGCGTCGCTCAACCAGCGAGCGCTTTCCAGTTTGGTGCTGCAGCGACGCATTGAATTTGCCTGCGTCGCTGGAGCACTTACTGGAAAGGGTCGCCAGCGACCAGCGACGTTTCAGTTGAGCGACATAGTTGAGACAAGTTCAAACATGTTCTTGATTTTATCTGAATCGACAATATTTATTGTTGAATTCAAACCGAAATATTGTTATTTCTACAATATGTTTTTCTGCGTGAGGTAATAAACTATAGAAGATTGTCGCTGTCGTCACTGGCGAAACTGTTGGCCATAGGAAGGGAACCCCCTCACCAAGAATAACAACTAGAGTTCCCTCTCTATACCACGGCAGGCTACTGACTGATACTTCTGCCAGCAGCTGCAGTTCTCTTTATTCAACAATAGGTATATACAATAATCCATAACAAATTTCCTTAATCTATACCAAAGAGCAACTACAACTAACCAGCGCCCGCTTCTTATCCATCTTCGATCTACAGCGAAGCGTCGCACACTACCTGATATTCCAACACTCCTCCTTAGTGTGCACGCTTTGCTACTGTCCTGGCTCCTCCTAACACTGAGCCTCTCGTCCAGAGCTCCTCCTCACCGAACAATTCTTCCTGGCCCAATCCGTTGCTCGTACAAATGGCCTCTATCCGACGTTTGCACAGCACCCTCTGTTGACCAGCTCCTGAATGTTTCGACGCTCCTCCTGATGACCAGCCAGCATCCTACCGAACGTTCCAACCTCCTGATGAATTCCGTCCGGCGCTACCCAAGACTTACGTGGCTGATCCATGATCCCACTGCGCCACGCGACTTATGCGGCCGATCCATGATCCCACTGCGATAACGTCGACGGCAATAACATCCCACTAAGATGGAGAATGGGAATCGTTCCTGGGCCCATAACCTGTTGACCAGAAGAGAAGGGAACCCCCTCACCAAGAATAACTCTCTATACCCTCTCTATACCACGGCAGGCTACTGACTGATACTTCTGCCAGCAGCTGCAGTTCTCTTTATTCAACAATAGGTATATACAATAATCCATAACAAATTTCCTTAATCTATACCAAAGAGCAACTACAACTAACCGGCGCCCGCTTCTTATCCATCTTCGATCTACAGCGAAGCGTCGCACACTACCTGATATTCCAACAGAAACATCTTTTGCTGGCGAGGATAGGGCACTAAATGTCAACGAAGGAAAAATCAGTACGTTTTGACAGATAGGTACCAAACATGTTTGGAGACGATAACAAAGGGAACCGCAGCGACAATCGTCCTCTATAGTTTATTATTGCGCATAAATCCCAAAATTTTATTCCCACCTTTGGGTTTCCGCGCCGAGCACTCAGCGCCAGACTCGGCGACAAGGGGAAAGTTATAAAGTTGGTAACCCTGATTTTTGACAATTAATGTCGATTGTTTGTGTGAGTGCACCGATGTCAAAAAATAGAGCTTTCAGCTGATTTTTCTATTGTCAAATGCAAGTTTTGACAGTATTATTTATATATGAGTGAAAAACATGTACAAAAGGTCTATCGGGGAAGCAGTCGCTGAAGACAAATGTCATTGTATTCAACGACGAAACGAAAAGTTTCAATGCAAAAAGCAATACCTCTATTGTTTTTACATATGCGATATTTTCGGGATTTGGCCCTTTTCAAATGTTAAGCGAGAATTATCAAAAGACCGTCTCCTAATCTTGTACTTCACATTATCTTCAAAAGCGTATTCTAGTACGGCATTATTTTCCATCGCATATAGACTAACGCAAAATGAACTCCCCCAAGAAATTATGACGTTTGAGCGGGTCGCATAATGAACGCAAAATGAACTTTTGTTCGAGAAGACGACCCGCTCAAATGTCAAAATCCATCAGGTGAGTGAATTTGATGAACTTCTGCACAGGTCTATTGTTTACATTTTTTGTGTAGCAAGAAAATCGAGAAAATCCCATCGTTTTTGTTGCGCATTCAAAAATATATTCGCATATTTTCTCGACCATGAGTCGACCGACGATATCCTGCGTGAAGTGGGTGGATTTCAGCGATCACATGGTAAGCATCTTCCTAGATGTCTATTCCAATGAACTCTACTCGGACGTGACGCTGCTCCCATCGGATGGCGGACAGCTGATGGCCAGCCGAATGGTGCTGTCCATGGCTTCCAAATTTTTTGAGGACATTTTCCGAACGGCTCTCAGCATGGCACCGATCAACAATCATACTGAAGGTCGAACGATGGATATGGTGGTCATGATTCCCGATGTGAGTTTCGCCATCCTGAAGCACGTACTGCACTTCATCTACACCGGAAAGGTTCACATGAATGCCCGGGAAATGGCGGATTTTTTCGAAGCTTGTCAGCTGTTCCAGCTGAAGGGACTCGAGTACGCGAATGGGAATATCAACGGGGTGAAGATCGCCGGATCGAACATAATCACTCCGGATCATTACGAATATGAGGAATTGCACGATTCATCGTTAGTAGATGTTACGATTGCGGAAGAGGATGCCGTGGAAACAACAGGTGCTGAAGTGGATCAGATGGTTAGTTCGCAGATTGACTGTGAAACGGTATTTCAGGATGAGGAACCGCAAGAAGTAGAAAAGAGCGAACAAGAGACGGAAACGATAAATCAGTATTACGAGGTAAGTTTGGAAATTTTTGTTCAGAATTCGCATTATGTAGCATTTTTAGCTATCTTCCCTACTCCTGATGGGGCCGTACACTTAAAACGTAAGCACTTATGAGGAAAGAAAGATCTATCTTTTTCTTACGCGCAATATGGATGTAAGATCGTTTGCATAAAAAAAAATATATATATAGAGGGAGCGGGCTGGAAAAACCCAAAAAAATCTCTCATGTAATAAGTTTTAGTCTCTTGTTAACATTTTGTGTATTAGAAAATAATGTAGGTTTCTCTAAATAAATAAACAATTCTAAATTCTACCTTTTCATATTTTGCATAAAATAATCTCATAACAGTCTTCCTCCAGAATTGAACAAACATCAAGTAATTACTGCTATTAAGTGAGCATATTAAAAGTTATTCAATTGATTTTAGATGGATGTAAGCATAGTGGATTTTGCATCAACCACCACTCAGGAAAACAACGATGAAACGCTGATGGTAACGAAAGAAGACTTGGAGATGGCTGCAGCTCAATCGAATAACTCCGATGTGGAAACGAGTGGCGAATCTTCAGGTTTGTTCAAAAAGCGTTTGAAAAACGTTGAATATGGAGATAAGCTGGACGAGGCTATTCATACGATCATCCAGGGCGGAGCCAGTTTCCGAACAGCATCAATTCAGTATGGTATTCCCAAAACAGTGCTCTGGAGAAAAGCTGTTAAAGAGCCTAACTATAAGGCGGATCGATTCGAGCTGCCATCGCCGCGGAAGGAAGCCATCGAAGCGCTGAAGGCGGGTGAAAAATTGTTAAACATCAGCAAACGGTTTGACATACCACTTTCGACGTTACATCGGGACAAAATAAAGCTGTACAGTGAAGGTGCCCTGCCGGAGAATGTGATACTGAAACAGCGGGACAAAGGTTCGGATTTTAAGGATCGCGTATTGGACGCGGCACAGCAGTGCTTAGCGGGCGTGATGTCCCAATCGGAAGCATCGAAGTTCTACGGACTGCCGAAGACAACCATTTGGAGGAAGATTAAAGCATTGCGAGCAAGCGAAAGCAGTCAGCTGCACAGTAGTGGTGGATCAGAACTGATTGACGTTAAACCCGAACTGGAGGAAGTTTTGGAAAGCCACGACGATGACACAATGGAACAGGAAGAACAGCTCGACGCGGATTATGTCGTGATGGTGTAGGACAATGGGAATAGAGATATATTTGATGAAGGGCTATGCAGTTTTTGAATGGTGTGAAAGAAAATTTAGTACAAATCTATCATCAATGACCAAGCGGGCCCTCTCAATCCTAACGTTTTTCCAGAGGTTAAACTTCAATTCGTAAATAGCTCTAAATTACCTAAAGCGAAAAGAGAATTACCGCAGAAGGGAATTCATATTCATTCACGTGGCCTTCTTCTATACAGATGTACATATTCAGTCTGAGGTCACTCTAAGCAGTATATAAAAATTGTCAGCTCGGTTCATGGATGCACGTCGCGAACCACGCAGTCTACGAAGGGTACGCAAATCGTATTCTGCCTGAACGATCTACCTTGGTCACCGCAGAGCTCGCCTTCTTGTGTGGCGAGTGTGTTGTCGAGAATCATTTTCACCGGGTCATTGTCCGACATTCTGGCTACGTACCCGGCCCCGACTTTCCAGACCATTTATCGAAAAATTTCATTCCAAAAATGTTTTTTTTTAATTGCTAGATAAGCAAATGAAAATCTTTGCATGAATGAATCATTGAAGTCCATATGAGTTCCTGAGTTGCTTGAAGACTAATCACTTCTAGAAGCAGAACATTTGTAGAATATCGTTGGTAATTCTGGTCGTTCACAAAGATTTAAGCGGCAGCTCCACGATGTACCGCCCAGATTCACCTCTCCGATGAGTCTCTCGGGAATGTTTTTCACTGCCACACTCTTCTGCTTCTTCACTGCCACACTCTTTATCTGTTACCGCACCGTCATCAAACCCTCCATACACGACCCAACCAAATTGGGTCTCACGCAAAATTGGCAGACTATTACCTATTGCTATCTCTTGAAGCAACAGCAACTTAAAAAAAAACATTCGTTGCCCAGTAGCATATCTACCTTACATGGTTTGGAAAATGTCGGATCGGCTAGCTGAACATGAAATAAAAGCTTCAACGTGTTGGCATTGATGACCGATGTAGACAAATCCGATGTCACCTAGTCAGTTACCGGACACTTAACGTTTGCATGGAAATCGTACCTCGACGACAGATGGACTATACCACAGTTGGATTAATGAGTCTTAATGTTATTCACTCCCAAGACCGTGATGTACGACGATTCAAGCATCAAATCCTAGCTCCCCATGCTTAACGGTTGACTCCCAAAGATGACGCACATCGTTGTGTAGCGCAACTGCTTGTAGATGGATGACGAAATCCTCTCCTACTCCTTCGTACTCTCGCTCCATGAACTTAAGACCTACAACATGTTTGCTGCACTCGTCCACCAAAGCCCGTAGCTCCAAATGGCTCTTCTTCATCATACGCTTTCAAGGGCGTAGCCAAGGGGGGCAGGGGGGGGGGGGGCGTCGCCCCCCCTAAATTGTGGAAAGATTGAACGGATACTGAAATGAATTCCCTCAAACATGTGCACTTTACGATCCAATCATATACAGAAATAGGTGGTTGAAATTCAAAAGATTCCCAAAACTTATTAGGGCATCCAGGATCCATAATATATGAACGTTCAAAACAACTCGAAACATTTCGGGCTCAAAAATTCTCCTTGAAATCCTTCTAGAAGCTTCCTTGGGAACTTTTGAATTCCTCCGGAAAGATATCCACAAATTCCCCTGAAAATCGTTCGAAAATCCTTCTCATGTAATTGTAATTCCTCCTTATCAAGAAACTCCCCACTAAATTTTTTTTAGGAAATTCACGAGGAAATTCCTTGAAAATTTCTTTTCTTCTCTTCAAGATTTACTTCTAGATCTTCGGCTATTCTTTCTTCAGGAAGAATCCGGCATTTCCTTCAGGCATGCATTCGAGAGTTCCGTCGAGAATACATACGGAATTTCTTCCCAAAATTCTACCAGAAGTTTCTTCAAAAATTTATGACGGAAATCCTCCGATTTAGCTCCATAATTTCACTTGTAAATCTATAAGAAATTCCTTCGGAAATTCTTCTAGGAACTTCTCCGGGCATTCCTCTCGGAACTCCTCCTTTAATTCCTCCGGGATTACTTCCAGGAAATTTTCCGGGAATACCTCCAAACATTCAATAGCGAAATCATCTAGCATCTAGTCCAAGTATTTCCCCAGAAATTCTTACAGGTATTTTTTCGGGAGTTTCTTCAGGTACTTCTCCAGGAATTCCTTCAGGAATTTCTCCGGGAGATTTTCCGCGGAAGTGTACTAGAATTCCTTCCGGATTTCACTCGGAATTTACTCGGATATCTGCCAAGAGTTCTTCCAGAAATTTCTTCGGAACAATCCGCAGGGATTTTCTTCAGCAATTCATCTGGGAATACTTTCAGGATTTCATCTGGGAATTAATTTGCATTAATTTCTCCTGGTATTTTTCTGGGAATTCCTTCAGACATTTTTTCGGAAATTCCTTTAGGAACTTCTCTAAGAATTATTTCAGGACTTCCATGTGGGAATTCCTCCGGAAGTGCTTGTGGGAGTTCTTCCAGGAGTTTTTCCAAGAAATTCTCCGGTAATACTTCCAGGAACTTTACAGGGAATTCCTGGACGATATTTGGCAGGAATTTCACGGGAAATGGGATTTCGGAAGTTCCTTCAGAAATATTTTTTCTCTTCCTTTAGGGTATTCCACCGGATGTTCCTCTGAAGTTCCACCAGTAGTTCCTTCGGGAATTCAATCAGGATTTCTTCCAGGAATTCATTTAGCATTTCTTAAGGCATTTATCTACAAATTCCTCCAGAAGTTCCTCGGAGAATTTCTCTGGGAGTTCTTACGGGAATTCCTCCGGGAGGTTCTTTTAAGAATTCTTCCGGAAGAATTCTTACGGAAGTTCCTTTGGGAGTCCATCCTAGAATTCTTACGAGAGTTCCTCCAGGATTTCCTCCGGAAATTCTTCCTGTAGTTCTTCAATAAATTCCTCCAGAAGTTCCACCGGCAGTTCCTCCGAGAATTCCTCTGATAATTTCTCCGGAAATTCCTATAGAAAATCCCCCGGGAGTTCCTCCGGAAATTACTCTGGGAGTTCCTCCGGGAGTTCCTTTTCAGAGAAACACCCGGAGAAACTGCCGGTGAAACTCCCGGAGGGATTCTCGTAGAAACTGCTGGTGGATCTCCCGGAGGAATTCCCGAAGGAACTGCCGGAGGAGCTCCCGTAAGATCTCCCGTAAGAACTCCCGGAGGAATCTCAAAAAGAACTCCTAGAAGAATTCCTAGAGGACCTCCCGGATGAGCTCCCAGAGAAACTATCGGAAGAACTTCGGGAGGAATTTCCAGCTTAATTTCTGAAGAAAGCCTAAATGATTTCCTGAAAAAAGCCTGAATAATTTCCTGGAATAGCTTCTGGTGGAACTCCCGGAGGAATTTCCGGAGAAGCTCCCGGAGGAACTCTCGAAGGAATTTTCTGGAAGAATTTCCAAAGGAACCCCGGGGAAACTACCAGAAGCATTCTCGGAAACAAGAGAATTAATCTTATAGACAAATCTCGTCTAGCTGAAACCTTTGTTGTGGTTTGTAGCTGGACCACCATCATCATCAGAGGACCTCCCGGAGAATTCCCTGAGGAGCTCGCAGAGAAATTCTCGGAGGAGCTTCTGGTGGAAAATCTATATAAATTCCTGAAGAAGCCTAAATAAATTCCAATTTTGCCGAAATTCCCGGAAGAATTTTCAGAGGAACTGCCGATAGAACTACCGGAATTATTCTCGAAGGAAATCCTAGAGAAATTCTTGGTCGAAATGCCGGTGGAGAAACTCCTGGAGGATCTACCAGTGGAAATCTTGAAGTTTCCACCGGAATTCTTTCAGGATTTCATTGCGAATTAATCTAGGAATTCCTCCGAAAATTCCATTGTTGATTTCATTTTCGGTATAATTTCTGTATAAATTTCCGGTGGAATTCCTGGAGAAATTCTTTGAAATTTTCACAAGAAATTATTCGAAACAATTCACGGAAAATTTTATGGAATTTACACAAGAAATTTAAAGATTTTTCGTGAAATTCTCAGGAATGTTTACTGGCAATTCTGCGGAATTTCCACGGAATATTCTTATTCTTAATACATTATGGGGAGCAGCACGAAATTATTTGAATTATTGCAGGGAATTCTGCAGAACTTATAAAGAAATTCGTGAAGATTTTCTTGGCGTAAATAATGGTGGAATTTTCGGATCAATTCCCGGCAAAATTTATGGTGGAATTCCTGAAGACACTGCCGAAGAAGTTACTGGAGGCATTCCTAAAGAATCCCTGATAGTATTTCGAATAGAATGCCAGGAGCAATTGTCAAAGGAATTCCTGGAGAAAGCTTGCATATTGATTTTTCTGCCTATTTTATAATAAATATTATTTTAGAGAGGATTTGTTTTGAAATTCAGATGTACGGTTCTAGTTTTCTTTAACTTATGGAAGAATGCAGGATTTTTATAATAATTGTTATAGCCGATTTTATATTCTTTCTGAATACTAAGTTCGTTAATATTGTTCTCACTTTATTTAAAAATATCTGATGAGCAATAAATCACGCATTTTTAAATCCATTATTGTTTTAATCATTATTGTTTCGATTTGGTTTCATGTGTTTTCATAAAACTACTATAAAACTACGATTTAGAAGACCAAAAAAGTTGGCCCCCCCTTCTCGAAATCCTGGCTACGCCCATGTACGCTTTAGATTCAGCAGACCATTCACATGAAATTCGATAGCACGACGCTTATTCTCGAACCTCTCTTCCAAGACCTGTCAAGCGTGGGCGTAGTTGCCCTCGTACATGGTCTTGGCACCTATCAGACCAGCTACACTTCCCACCAGGACTTTATCCAGATGGAAAAACTTCTTTGCTGGCGTATCTGGACCCTTATCCACAAGATCCTTGAACATGACCATGGACTTCGGCCAACTTTCAAATCGGCCATCGAATGTGGGAACCGCCATGTGAAGCGGTTTATGGATTACAACCGGTACCGGTAATTCCACATAAAATTTTCAACTTTTTTTCTCCCCATACTAGACTGGGCCACAGACGTTGTCATTTTCTGGTTCTGACGTAGATGACGGACGTTGTCATTTCCTGGTAGCACATTGACGGGTAGTATTGTTAGTGTACGGTGCACAATGGGCTCGCTGACCAGCCCATCCCCCCCACCCCCCACCCGGAATGCGCAGAAGGTTCCCCTGAGGCATATTGTTCCCTTACACCCCCGTCGAGAACGGCGAGCTTGACGGCTGTTCGCTCGTAGATACCGTGACTCGTTTGCACAGTAGCACTACGCACTTGACCGTTCGCGCCTGGTTTGGTGGCTATAACACGTCCTAATGGCCAGCTGTTACGAGGAGCCTTAGGATCTACGATGATTACTACGTCGTCCACTTGCAACGGTTCCTCCTTGGTGAGCCACTTGGTGCGTCGGGTGATGACAGGCAAGTAATCTCAGCTAGCTTTGTCAGAATTCGTTAGCCATCACTTGAGACTGGCTGTAGCTGTTTCGGAGTACAGAAGAAGTGTCAGTGTATGGCACCCATGATTTCAGGCCATTCGATGACACAAGTAGAAAATGGTTAGGTGTCAACACCAGTGATTCATCGCCGTCGGTGGGAATTTCAGTCAGTGGTCTCGAATTGATTATGTTTTCGATTTCCAACAGAGTGCTATTGAGCACTTCGTCAGTGAGAAGCCTACCCCACTTAAGCTTAGGCTAGTTGACCTTCACGCTGCGAATCAGACGTTCCCAAGCTCCGCCCATGTGCGGGGAGGCAGGTGGTATGAAGCTCCACTCGGTATTGGATGTGGTGAATTCATTCATGAGCTGTTCCTGGTCGATATTCTGCATAGCTTCTCGTAGCTCTTTACTTGCACCCTGAAAGTTGGTGCCACGGTCCCTCAAGATAACTGCAGGAATTACTCTGCGAGCCATGATTGCTAGGATGCATGAATCAGTTGTCAGTGTGTGGGCTAGTTCTAGGTGGATGGCGCGTATTGTGAGGCAAGTTGCCAAAACTCCCCATCGTTTTTCGGAGCGTCTTCCTACAGTGACCGTCATAGGACCAAAGTAGTCAATACCCATAAAGAAAAAAGGGCGTGTGTGTGCGGCGAGGCGTTGCGGAGGGAGGTTTTTACACTTTTGGCAATCCTTACAGACTCCTCTAAAGGCTGCCTTGAGTTTCGAGATTTGGTAGCGTTGACGCACGTTAATCGTTGTTTGATGGTTCTGGTGGTTGAACCGTTTGTGGAAAGCCAGGAGAATAAGCTTAGTAATTGGGTGCGTTCGAGGGAGGACGATTGGTCGAGCTGCATCGCTGGTGATATATCTGCAAGCTTGCATTCTACCTTGAACTCTGATGACGTTTGCTTTATCCACAAAGATGCATTGACGAAAAAGCGGACTACTTCTTGGAATACACTTGAATGGGTTCTCAGAGTTCTGGTCCTTGGAAAGAATGGCAATTTCATCGGCAAAGGCAGCCTTCTGGGCTTCGCGGTGCAAGAGGTTCTCGGCATTACTCAGCTCCCGACGCTGCAGTGGACTCGTGATGCGATTCTTCTTTCCTACGGAGAAATTCAGATTGCGCACGTAGTGAAAAACGTATGGGGTAGAGCGAAGTAATTTCCGCCAAGTGGAGAAGCGATGAGCATCGATTATGCACGTATTTAGCTTCATATGCAGCAGCAGATGTGGACGAAGTTCTTCGGTATAGCTTCCGCTGTAGGCCAATGTTCAGCAGACTTCCATAAAAACTCTGGACCGTTGAACCAGCGAGCTGAAACTGATAGATCAGTATTTGGGCTCCACTTTGTTCCCTCATCCGCCACGTTCTGCTTGCTTGGAATCCAGTGCCATTCCCGGATATCTAAAGATTCCAGGATCTCGCTGACTCGGAATGTAACGAACTGGCTGGAACGTCGGTGGTCGAAGTTTAGGCAACACAAAACATCCTTGGAATCAGTCCAAAAAAATCTTTGTCTAACTTTGATCTTCAGCGATCTGCAGATAGTATCTGCGAGTACCGATGATGACAGGCTGAAGCTTGGATCGTGATATGGATAAGAACTTAAGTGGCGAAACTCTTGTCTTGGACCCCAACAATGTACACTCAATGTTCAACCCTTCTTGATATCTGAGGTACGATACTGCGGCGAATCCTGAAGAAGTGTCTTTAATACCATCAAAAAATGGCCAATGAGGCCAAGGGGATCGAAAACCATCATCAACGTTCGCAATACTTCTCGCTCTGTGGGTCGACGGTTTCCCGATAGAAGAACCTCGTCCAATCGAGTAAATATTTTGAATGTGAAGTGGTCTGAAGACGTGTTCTACCACATTCCAAGGATCTTTTCTGCCGAGTTGTCGTTGCAAAAGTTTTTCTCTGCTGTTGAAGGTTCAGCTGCTCAAGTACTCCGGGAGAATTAGATGTCCAGTTCCTAATTTCAAATCCAGCCGACGCATGTATTTTTCTCACGTCTTTTGTCAGTGCGATAGCTTCTTCCTCATATTCCACACTTAAAAACATATCGTCGACATAGTGTCGCTTGACGATTGTTTCAACAGCGGCCGGGTGGTCCTGTTGGAACTTACTTGCGTGCAGATTTTTTACGTACTGTGCCGTGCTTGGTGAACAACAGGCTCCAAAGGTCATGACCTGCACAATGTACGTGCTAGGCTCAACGGCCGTTACGTTCTCTTTCTAAAAAACGTGTTGGCAGGGTTGGTCAGCATCATCTCGAATTTGGATCTGGTGATACATTTCCCGTATGTCACCGCAAACTGCGATCCTGTATTCTCGGAACTGTATCAGCACAGTCAGTAATGAGGTAAGAAGATCAGGAAACGGTAAGCAAAACGGTATTCAGAGAAACGCCACGGGCAGTAGCCGCAGCGTCCCAGACTAGCCTGGTATTACCTGGTTTGTTTGTGTTAACTACCGAAAACATTGGTAGATACACCATACTCGTAGATGTTCTGCTTGTATCTCCTCGTCGGTTAGCTTCCGGATATTTTCATTCATTTCATTTATTTAGTTAACATCTAAACAGATAACACTGAATCAACAATTTGACGCCACAATACACGGTTCGAGGCCGCATCTCTCCATCCTCGGATACGCCCCACGCTCGCCAAGTCGTTCTGCACCTGGTCTGCCCATCTCGCTCGCTGCGCTCCACGCCGTCTCGTACCTGCCGGATCGGAAGCGAACGCCATCTTTGCAGGGTTGCTGTCCGGCATTCTTGCAACATGTCCTGCCCATCGTACCCTTCCGGCTTTAGCTACCTTCTGGATACTGGGTTCGCCGTAGAATTGGGCGAGCTCATGGTTCATTCTTCGCCGCCACACACCGTCTTCTTGCACACCGCCAAAGATGGTCCTAAGCACCCGTCTCTCGAATACTCCGAGTGCTTGCAAGTCCTCCTCGAGCATTGTCCATGTTTCTTGTCCGTAGAGGACAACCGGTCTTATAAGCGTCTTGTACATGACACATTTGGTGCGGTGGCGAATCTTTTTCGACCGCAGTTTCTTCTGGAGCCCGTAGTAGGCCCGACTTCCACAGATGATGCGCCTTCGTATTTCACGACTAACGTTGTTGTCAGCCGTTAGCAAGGATCCGAGGTAGATGAATTCCTCGACCACCTCGAAGGTATCCCCGTCTATCGTAACATTGCTTCCCAGGCGGGCCCTGTCGCGCTCGGTTCCGCCCACAAGCATGTACTTTGTCTTTGACGCATTCACCTCCAGTCCAACTTTTGTTGCTTCACGTTTCAGGCGGGTGTACAGTTCTGCCACCTTTGCAAATGTTCGGCCGACAATGTTCATGCCATCCGCGAAACAAATAAATTGACTGGATCTGTTGAAAATCGTACCCCGGCTGTTACACCCGGCTCTCCGCATGACACCTTCTAGCGCAATGTTGAACAACAGGCACGAAAGTCCATCACCTTGTCTTAGTCCCCGACGCGATTCGAACAAACTGGAGTGTTCGCCCGAAATCTTCACACAGTTTTGCACACCATCCACCGTTGCTTTGATAAGTCTGGTAAGCTTCCCAAGGAAGCTGTTCTCGTCCATAATTTTCCATAGCTCTACGCGGTCTATACTGTCGTATGCCGCCTTGAAGTCAACGAACAGATGATGCGTTGGGACCTGGTATTCACGGCATTTTTGAAGGATTTGCCGTACAGTAAAGATCTGATCCGTTGTCGAGCGGCCGTCAACGAAGCCGGCTTGATAACTTCCCACGAACTCGTTCACTAATGGTGACAGACGACGGAAGATGATCTGGGATATCACTTTGTAGGCGGCATTAAGGATGGTGATCGCTCGAAAGTTCTCGCACTCCAGTTTGTCGCCTTTCTTGTAGATGGGGCATATAACCCCTTCCTTCCACTCCTCCAGTAGCTGTTCGGTTTCCCAGATTCTGACTATCAGTTTGTGCAGGCAAGTGGCCAGCTTTTCCGGGCCCATCTTGATGAGCTCAGCTCCGATACCATCCTTACCAGCTGCTTTATTGGTCTTTAGCTGTTGAATGGCATCCTTAACTTCCCTCAAGGTGGGGGCTGGTTGGCTTCCATCGTCCGCTGAGCTGACGTAGTCATCTCCTCCGCTGTCTTGACTTTCACTGCCTGTACTCTCAGCGCCATTCAGATGTTCCTCGTAGTGCTGCTTCCACCTTTCGATCACCACACGTTCGTCCGTCAAGATGCTCCCATCCTTATCCCGGCACATTTCGGCTCGCGGCACGAAGCCTTTGCGGGATGCGTTGAGCTTCTGATAGAACTTGCGTGTATCTTGAGAACGGCACAGCTGTTCCATCTCCTCGCACTCCGCTTCTTCCAGGCGGCGTTTCTTCTCCTGAAAAAGGCGGGTCTGCTGTCTCCGCTTCCGTCTATAACGTTCCACGTTCTGCCGGGTACCTTGCTGCAGCGCGACCGCCCGCGCTGCGTCCTTCTCCTCCAGAATCTGTCTGCACTCTTCGTCGAACCAATCGTTCCGTCGACTTCGACCCATATACCCGACGTTGTTCTCCGCTGCGTCGTTAATGGCTGCTTTTCCGGATATATCCCTTTTCAATGTGGTCTTCAATTTTCGTTCTCACCGCGTTAGCTAGTTGCCTGATCGTTCTTCATTCTCCGGTCCAGGTATTCCCATCTTCTAAACGCCATTACTCTGCTATCTGGAAGCCTAACGTTTTCGTACTTCCAAAGGAGTGCGGATTCATACCGTCCATTTCGATACTTAGTGGAGGATTCCAGAAGCGTCTGTGCCCTTTGGTCGTCTTGCGATTGAGGAAGTTTATTCTGGATGACAATTCCGATGCTGTCTAGAGAAAAAAAGTTCTTCACTGCTTGATGTAGGTCTTCCCCCGCGTACTGATTGCACTGACATACTTGGAGAGAATGGAAATTTACAGAATGTGTATTTGCTTCGACGGATGCACAACTCCGTTTTCAACTGTGTTTTCACGGCTATCGGTTCATATGGCCGGCCTTATTGACTTTTCAACGGATGGCCAAGGTTGAGATTGTCAAGACCTAAAAGAATCCGTGGATATGCATTCTCGTATGATTCTACCGGTAAACCGGCGAGATGCCGGTATACTTCTACGGTGTCGGCGTACTTTAATGTCTGTGGGCGTTTCTGCAAGCTCTGCACTGTCTGTACAGCAGATAACTGGAACTTCCTTGACGGATTTCTGTTGCAGGAAATCTGTAGACTCACCCTCTGCGAAGAGTTGTCATTTCCTGGTAGCATTGGTAGTATACGGTGCACAATACTAATCGCTGATCGACGGGCGCGCTTACACCAGGGAAGTCGAGACAATTTCCAATCCGAAAATTGTCTAGACCGGTCCGGGAATCGAATCCAGCCACCCTCAGCATGGTCTTGCTTTGTAGCCAAGCTTCTTACCGCTAGGCTAAGGAGGATCATCTTATCCACGGAATCCAATTTCTCTATCAACTTACGCTGCTTATTACTTAACGTAGTGGAATAATCTAGAGTAGACTGTCCAAGTGCAGAACTAGCTCCAGAGTCTCCAGATTTGTGTTGCCACGGTAGACAGTACATTAAGCCAAGCCTTATGCTCGACAGTAGGGAACACAGCCAAGTCTATACTCACGCAACCGGTCACTTGCTGACCCAGGTGGCCAAACCAGAAGAACTTTCGAAGAAACTCTTCAAGTTTCGACGCCCGATCAACAATCAACATATCGGGATGAGCCGCCAAGGCTGCGACGCATTACCCGAATGACGCAACCATCAGAAGCATGAAATTCAACAAGGCTCCCGGGGTCGATAGCGTTTCAGCAGGGATACTCAAAGCCACTCCCATGCTATCTGCACAAATGTTGCATCAACTATTCTACAATATCTGGGAAACCGCGACTTTTCCAGCTGACTGGGTGCAGGGCGTCTTAGTAAAGGTCCCACAAAAAAGGGCATCTGACTGTGTGGCGAGACATTATGTTACATGTTACTGTGCAGTGTGCATTGTTCTCAAAGTTCTGTGCAAAGTTATCCTAGATCGGATACAGGAGAAAACAGACACGACTCCCCCGCGGCAGCAGGCAGGATTCCGCTCCGGTAGATCATGTGTAGACCATATTGTCACGCTCCGTATCATTCTGGAGCAAGTCAAAGAATTCCAAGAGTCCCTCTATTTAGTATTTATCGGCTACAAAAAAGCTTTCGATCGTCTGAACCACGAGAGTAATCTTGTGCTAACGTCTTTGAATTGGTGAATAGTCACAAATAGTCACAGTGTTGTGTTTCTCGATTGCAGACGGGGTCTTTGTCCTAGGAGACTTATGACATGAAAGATGAGACTATACACTTTCGCGTGGTGCGTGTTTCTGATTTTTATAAAATAATATTCCCCATAGAAACAGCGTGTGCAGATTACCCAGTGTGGCTTGATTTATGGTCAACCAGTTTTTTTTTGTCTTTTTTATCGAGATTTCCAGCCCGAGGCTGGCTCGTCTCGTCAACCAGTTCAGAAGCAGAAATAGCTTGTTTATTATCGCTTGATTCGAAACATCATCTTGATCGCTAACGGCTTCATCAATTCCGCGCAGCATTTTCAAAAGAATCAACGGATCTTGCAAGATTCAAGAAATTTTCTGCGGCTATCTCGTCGTCAACTGTAACGAGTGAATACGAGGTACAATAATTTATTACAAATACGTCTGGCTTGGACAAGAGCTCGTCACAGAATTATTTTATGTTCCTGTTGGTATCTTAGTTAGACTAATGACACACTGGTGGTATTAATACCATGGTACAATTATCTTCCTTACTTATTATTGTCTTCATTAAAGATAGCATTGTAATCAGGGTTCGGATTTCTCACTCACTCACGCGACAACAGATCGCTCCACCATCCATTTTATCCGGATAAATTACAGTGCGATAAACTCCGGCACAAGCCATGGTGCGAAAAATTGTTATTCCTCTTCCCATGTTTCGCGAAAAATAAATTCCGCTCCGAACTGATTGAATCTGACGATGCGCCACGATAAGTAGAAGGTTCAATACAACAGTTTTTCTTTCTTCTTTCAATTAGTTCATGTGGTGGCGTGGTTATAGTGGGCGGTTTAAACATTTCAAAATTGTGTTGGGTTCGAATCTTGTCGCGGTCCTTAATTTTTGTGAATTTGCTTGTAAAATTTATCTGTACAAGCAACGAGAAAGAAAAATTGGTTGATCAAAATTAAATTATCCCGCTAGCCAGCGCTCACGAACTTATCACCCGTCATTCTATCCGGATAAAAATGTTGTGTGAGAATACTTCCTCACAGGGGAACATGAAAAATCACACTCCGCCAAAGGGATTAATCCTAGGTTTTTATTCATATGAGTGAGAATTCCGAAGCCTTATTGGAATTATTTTCTTGTCGCCTTGATGTACCATGATACAAATACCACAGATGTGTCCTTAGTATTCGCGCTTAAATTATGGCTTTCTATGGTGGTAGCAGGTAGCATATCGGATGCCGAGTTTAGAAGATCAAATGGCTAAGCATATGCGATATTTCGAAAAATTTCGTTTCAGGTGGTTCGAAACGAAATTTCGCGGAATTTCACGAAATTTGAGCATGGCGAAATCAGATTTCTTGATTTCGTTTCGTTTCGTAAAATTACAAAAATTTCGATAGAAAAAACAAACTCATAACGAAATTTAACGGAATTCCGCGGAATTTCGAAACAAATTTAGACTTAAACCATACTGTCTCGTACGGTCGAATATCATAAAAAATTTTGGCTGCGCCGCTGAACAGAATCATAAAACTATTTTCAAAACTTAATGTTTTACAATTTTTGACGTAGGACTTACGTCTCTCTTTACTATACCGGGTGTCATTTCAATTTTTTTAAATCGACCGCGTTACGCTGTGTTGAAAGATTTCAAACGTTAATAGCTATTGCCCTATTGAACAGTTTTCTGCAGTTAACCACTCAATCAACAGCTTTCAAATTCATGCTTGATAATATCCGAAAACTTGTTTCAATAGGCCCAAAACTGTTTTCAAAGCAAAATATTGAATTCACGAGAACCTATAAATATGAGTACCGCATCATTCTTGCATCATTCCATTGCCACGCTCTGATTGGTGCAGACGTCAGCGAATGAGCTCTCGCTAGGTCAGGAAGGCATAAAAAGGCGCAGCACGATTTTTTTCCTCTCAATCTGACCCTGAGATCTAACAAGAACAGGCAAAGCAACCACAGCATCGCCAGAACTTTTGAAGTGTGTTGCTCCATCGTCTCAGCTACGCAATCGCAAATTTATCAAGAGCAAGGCAGAATCGTCAGCATCATCGGCATTTTTGGTCCGGCATTGTCGAGGCCTCCGCACAAAGGAGAAGCCAACAGTAAGCGCGGCTCGGCGGTGTGACCATAGACTGTCAATGACAACACTGATCAAGTCAAGACAAAATTTTCAAAACGACTTATCTGCTTTTGTAAACAAAGATTCAAACGACGGTTTGACGAATCTGATAGCTCTCCCACGCAAACCAACACCATCAATAGGTAGATGAAGGTTTCCGCTACCTATTGATGGCGTTGGTTTGCGTGGGAGAGCTATCAGATTCGTCAAATCGTCGTTTGAATCTTTGTTTACAAAAGCAGATAAGTTGTATTGAAAATTTTGTCTTGAAGTGATATGAATGAATTATTGGCAGTGGCTGATTTTCTACCCGCCACTTCCACAGCCAGGCGCTATCGTATATGCGCAAATAGCCAGCATGAGTTAACCTCCAGAAATTTATATGCCGAAAGACATTTAACTCGGGTTTTCTCAAAATTAGGAACTTTTCATGGAAAACTATATGGTACCGGTTATGATGGATGGTTTTCGCTAGTACGCCTACCAAATATTTTTTTCGATTAAGGCTACAGACATCGATTTATAATGATGTTTTTGAACAATCATAAACTCCCAGTTGAACATCTCAAATAGAAATTCACATTTTACATTGTGAATGGATCTACTATAGAGTTTTGACGTAGGACTTACGTCTCTCTTTACTATACCGGGTGTCATTTCAAAATATTCAACTCGACCGCGTTACGCTGTGTTGAAAGATTTTAAACGTTAATGGCGTTCGTCTCAGTGGACGAATTTCTGCGGTAAGCCCCTCAATCGACAGATTTCAAGTATGCCTTCCATGTCCATGCTTGATAAGACCCGAAAAACTTGTTTCAATAGGCATGAAACTGTTTACAATGAAAAACATTGAGACCAAGGGAACCTATAAATATGGGTACCGCATAATTCTTGCATTATTCCATTACCACGTTCTGATTGGTGCAGACACCAGCGAATGAGCAGCCGCTGGGTCTGCCGAGAAGCCATAAAATAGCGCAATACGATTTTTTCCTTTCATTCTGACCGGGACAAGCGAAGCAACCGCATCATCGATTGAACAGCACTCAGCAGGGAATGAAGTCTGCACCGACCGCTTTTTCGGCTCGACACCATCGAAGCGACCATCATCAGCCGAAACCTAGCCAGTACATCAGCAGTCCACCCTACAGACCCGACAAAGCAGCAATGCTGAGCAGATACCGGCAGCAGCAGCAGAGTCGAGCCGAGACCGGCCGGCATCGGTGCTGAGCCGAGACAGGCTGAAGAAAAGCCATGTATGTCCAAAAAACAAACGGTTCTTCAGAGAGCCAATAATAGAGATCAATATCAATGCTTTCAATACCCTTCGGGAAAGAAATTTTACTTGGGTGCCAAATCCAATATTCTATAGATAAAATTTTATGCGTGATTTTCATAAATAGCGTCAAAACTAACAGTGGATAATTTTTCTGATTTAACCGCGAAGTGGACGAAGGACTTCGCTTGACCATGCCTTTAAAGATTCATAAGATGTCCAAATCTCTCACATAATCTTATTTGGATAAAAAAAACACCGATAACAGCTCAAACATTAACAAACTATCAATCGATTTTTCATCAAATGTTGGATTTTTTGACATTGATAAAATTTGTAGATAAACATTGTTTGATACTGACCGCATACAAAGGGAACGTGACTGAATGATCGTCCCATGTTACCAATTCTAAATCTTATCACCCGAAATCCCATGTCCGGGTGTTTCCTTCCTTCTACTACTAACAATGTTGTCTCAGAAAAGAACACGTACTTCCCACCTGAACTGCAATTCTAAGCACGCTTGCCCGGCTTATTGGCCTGTATCTAGCGAAAAGTCCCGTTAGAAAATAGACGCCAGCAGCGAGCAACAAGCGTAAAAAAGAAGAAGCCCTTCTCGAACGCGTTGATTATGATGACGCTTTGGCTGACAAAGAAGCGGGATACAAGACACTAGCTGATTGGCCCACCAATTGGGAAGCAGAGAAGATTCAAAATAAAGTATAATAAAAAAGTGCATTCGCTCGCAGAGCATTCAGTCTTTTTTATACCACCACTAGAAATTCGCGGTTATTTGAAAAGATTGTTTTCTTACTTTTTGCACTTAGCCGAAGCAAGCAGCCTTTTTCAAGGCTCTAACAGTTAAAAATAATGTTCTTCTTCAGTCGCTATCGCACGGATTAGAAAGCTCTTCAGTGGAAGGGCTGAGACACAGTCTACCTCCCCTGCTGAGCCAACTTGTGGTTTATTTCAGGCAGTCCTTCAGTGGGAATTTTCCCTGAATATTTTTTTGATGATTCTTGTTCGAGGTAGATTTGATTTCTGTGTCGGTTTGATGAGAAGATTTTGCCAAGGAATTGATGTGAGAAATTTGGACATATTATGTATCTTAAAGGCATGGTCAAGTCAAGTGCTACGTCCACTTAGCGGTTATGTCACAGACATTACCCACTGTTCGTTTTTTCTATTAACGCTTATCTATCTAATACGTATTTAGTTGTCTTCTATAAAACGTCTTCGGTGTTTTGCTAGAAATGTCCAGTAGGTTACGAAAAATATTTTCAACATTCTATCCCATTTTTTCAAAAGTGGTACGAATCAATATTTAAGACGTCAGGCTCAGAGTGTAAATGTAATCAGATATGAATCAGAGCAGTACAACTTTGTCAAAGAGGTAAAGTTGTGGCGTGAATTCATAATGCCCTTGTGAAGTATTTTTAGAGTGCCTCTTTTTTATTAAAGGCCAACTTCTTCACCGCTTATGCCTCAAACCAGGTTTAGGCGCATGACTAAGCACCGCTTAAGAGTTAAGAAGGACCTAAGGAAAACATTAAACGAAGTAGGGCAACAGACGGCTTTGGCAGGTTTTGTTCTATTATTGACAGGGGGATTTTTGTCGACCGAATTTTATGAAATTTGGCCACAATATTCTTTGATATGCAAAGAATGTTCTGGCCAAATTTGAGCATAATCAGTCATAAAAAACCCCCCTGCCAATAATAGAACAAAACCTGCCAAAGCCGTCATTATCCCTACATGATTTTGCGTAGGATTGATTTGAAACACGGTTTTCGTCTTCGAGTTTTGAAAATAACTTCGTTTACAATAAATATTTAGTCGCTTACCATGGTGGCTCCACATGAATAACCTTTTCGACAAATCAAAGATTCCTTTCACGTGGCGCTCACGAAGATGCAGAGACTTCCTCTTATAATCTTGTAATAAAGAGCATCAAACTAATCTCCTTACCCTAAATTGACTGACCTGCGTAATTTTAGTGTACGTACTATCGAAGCGTACGTACTATCGAAGCAAAAAAAAAATTCGATCAAAAATTTTTTTTGCCTTTTTGTTTATTTAGGAATAGCAGAATGTTCATGAAACCATCCGGAAGTCAAAATTTCGATAGAAGGCTCTGTGCTCTAAGCATATTTGTATTTAGTATAGTACACAAGGAACCAACAGGACCCATATTTTTTTTGAAATGGTGCCTACATGTAGCATTGAGCTAAATCATCGTCTTTGTACATGTGAGGCTTTTTCTACAAAATATGTACTTTAATGCTTTAGAACATCCATAAATTACGTGACATTTGCAGGAGTAATGTTTTAAATATATGTTACACATCGTACATGATTATACATGTTAATACAAAAAACGACGATTGGGGGTGGTTGATAGATTGCTTAATTTTTACGTGACGAACTTTATGGATTACCCCTATAGATTTTATGGGAATGAATGAATTTGGAATGTCTTACCAAAGCGATAAACTGCCAGCCATAGCAGCTGACGCATCGCGTTGGTTTGGAGGAACCTTCATTATGATTCGTAATTATATGAGTACATATTAACACTGAGATTAGTATAAGGGGCCGTATACATATTACGTTAGCACTTATGGGAGGGGGGTCATCATTTTCTTAGGCACCATATAAATAAAAAATCATTTGTATGAAAAAATCTTTCAAGGGGGGAAGGGGGGTCAAAAAACTAAATTATTGGATGGCGATCTAAACACTCTACTAAAAGTCTGAAATTATTTCCTAACTATATTTGAAATTTGTTTGGAAATTTAAAAATATTTTTCTCTGAAAATTCCTTATGAACTTCATTTAAATAAAACTTCTTTTTTTAGAATTTCTCCTAGATTTGTTTCCGAAACTTTTCTATGAATTCCTCTGAAATTCCTCCTCTCCTCCAGCACTTACAATAGGAAATCCAGCAGGAAATCCGTTGGGAACTCCTTCGAATACTCCCACAAGAATTCCTTCTAAAATTCTTCCTAAAAAGAAACTTCCCGGAGTAATTCTTGAAGGAATTCCATGCAGAATAGCTTGAGAAATTTCTGTGTGGATTCCGAAACGAATTCCCGGGGAATTAATGAAGAAATTTTCTGGGGAAAAGGGATTTCTGGAGAAATTCTTGAAGTAATTTCCGGGGAAATTCTTGATGATATTGTTGGGAGAATTCATGGAGGAGTTTTTGAAAGAAAATTTGGGAGGTTTTACAAGAATTTCCGAGGTTATTGCTGCTTACTCATGGAAAAAATTCTCGGAAAATCATGAAGGATTTTTTAGATGATGTTTGTAGACATTTTAGAGGAGGTACCCGCAGAAATATTGAGAATTCCGGGTGTTTTTTTGCGGGAGAATTACTTCAATAATTTCCAGAGGAATTTCATGGGAAATTTTGGGAAGTTGGAGAAATTGCCAGATTTTTTCTGATAGCCAGACGGATTTCTCAAAATTCCTTGAGACAGAATTCCGGAAAAAAAATTATGAACAATTTTTCGGGACAGTTCTTGTAGCAATTTTTGGAGGAATTCCCAGGGTGAGTCTTTCAAGGGCTTCTACGTGAGTTTATGAAGAAATTCATAAGGATTTTCTGGAAGACCTCGAAGTAATTAATGAGAGATCTTGGTGGAATTTCTGGAGTAACTTCAGAGCGAATGCCAGGAGGAATTTACATGGAAATTTCTGAATGATTTTCTGGTGAAAGTTCTGAGAAAGGAGACGTGGAAATTTCTAAGGCAACAATTTAAGATGGAATTTTGAAAGATTTTTGAAAGGATTTACGGAGAAATTTCTGAAGTAATTCCTATGCGTCCTAGTTGAATTCTTGGAGAAACTTCCGGAGAAATTTCTGGAGGACCTTCCGAAGGAATGCTTGGAGGAACTTCTGGAAGAACTTCCGGAGAAACTTCTGAAGGAACTTCCGGGGAACTTTCAAAGGAATTCCTGGAGGAACTTACGGAGAAATTTCTGAAAGATCTTTCGGAGAGATTCCTGGAGGAACTTTTGGAGGAATACTTATAGGAACTTGCGGAGGAAGGCCTGGAGGAAATTGCGGAGGAAGACCTGAATGAACTTGCAGAGGAGTTCCTTGGGGAACTTGCGGGGGGATTCCTGGAGGAGCTTCTGGAGAGATTTCTGGGGGAACTTGCGGAGAAATTCTTGGAGAAACTTCCGAAGGAAATCCTGGAGAAACATAAATGCACGAAATTGATTCACGTCGCCGCAAATCACCAGCGGCATGACGACGCCACTCCATCGCCGCTGGCTCCGGCTGAAAATGATCTGGCACGCCAATATAATTTCAATCAGCGCACATGTCTTGATTGAATACCAAGTGAAATCCTGTATGGAATTGTATGGAAGAACCCTTGGGAGAAACTGCGGTTCCAGGTTAAACTTCTTCTGGAATTCCAGTAAGACGTCTTAGAGGAATCTTAGAAGGAACTCCTGATTGAGTTTTTAGTGGAATCCAGGGATGATTTTTTTAAGAAACTCCTGGGAAATAACTGAATTATTATATCAAATAAATAACTGAAAAACAAAACAAAATAAAAATAACTATTCAACCAAAAAATATCTTCATTTTAGTTACGCTGCTAATTTGTTTCTCAAGAAAAATATTGCCACCAACAAGTGAATGGATTGGAACTAAACTTACTGTGAACTAAATTAAACAATTAAACATCTCGCCGCAAATTCATTTTTGAGAAACACTATTCCCATGATGAATTTAATTTACTCCTCGGGGAAATGTTCTCTGGTCTATAAGGTGAATTAATACAGTGGGAAGGGTTCTAGAACTGGAACTAACTTCCTTGATAGATAAAATAATTCATAAACATAATAATCGTTTAATTATGGATAGCTTTCTAAGAAAATCATCTATACATCCATACCCAAAAAATTATGATAATATTTTTAGAGAATGTATTCAGCTGTTTCAGATGTTCCTTCAATTTTTAAAAATAATAGAATGATGTGTGCTACGTGAGACTGTCAAACATTTATGAAACGCTGCTTCTTTAAAGTACTGCAACTAAATTCGTTAAATAACGATAACTAATATTAGTTCACGATGGTGTTTAAATCAGATCTAAAATGATTACGTAGCATATAAAGGACCCCACGCATGTGCCATGATCAAAACGTATCAAAATTTTAACTAAAATCGTACAGAAAATAGAACGAAAAAAAAACTTTTTTTTGTGTACGTACTATCGAGGTAAAATGTACGTACAATCGAGGGTACGTACTATCGAGGGTACGCACTATCGAGGGTACGTACTATCGAGGTATGCCTGTACATCCGTGTACTTAATGAAATAGGGTGGGTTCAAGTCCCACCGGCAGCCGAATCTTTTTTCGCAATATCTCGTAAAAAACACCTTAAATGGCAAACTTAACTATGTGTATCAAAATTGAACATCTTTTCCAAAAAAATATAAGACTATGGGTCTCCTATAAAAAGGTTGAATTTGAAGGGAAATGATATCCTTTTGTTACAAGTTTTTGTAGGAGGCAGTAAAAATTATGTCTTCTTACCTGGCAAACTGCAGTCGTAAAAGCTTTGCGATCACATTTCTGAAACACAATCTGAAAGACATATCTTTGTGCATTTTAGAAAGGTGCAGAAGATTCGTCTAGCGAGCAAATGTATGCTATTAACAATTCTCTATCTGCGTATACTATATTCGTATATTCTGGTTTTGATTTAGCTCAATATCAAAAAACCACGCTGATGAATGTATGCTTCAACAATAATCACATAAGTCTTAAATGAAATAAGGTTTTAAATAAAATTTTAATCAAAATATAAAAAAAATTCCACAATTCCTATATTATTATATACATACTTATTGATATAAAACTGATCAGATTCGGGAGCACCCACTCCAGGGTGAATTCCTTTGTAAGCGGCACAAATGCTGGGGTATTGCCTTATCGCCAATGGTAAACGGGAACACGAGCTAAGTAACATTTTTTTCATGAGTTAATTTGAGTACTGCAATCAAAAGCTTTCATGTTGTTCTGTTGATTGCGCTATTCAAATTAATGCATGAAGAACTGCTTCTTCTGTTACTATAATTCTATTGGTCGCAAAGCAGTTATTTGCCTTTGAGAAAATTAAATCAGAATTGCGTACATATTTAATGTAAAATCAACGGCTGTTCGGCCACATTGAGAGTTGACGTAAAGTCAATGTCAACTTCTCTCCACGAACAGCCTAGATAGCCGTGTGGTGTCGGCAGCTGGTTATCTGGCTAAGAATAACATTACGGATGGCCTGTTCCAGTGGTAAAAGTCCACCATACAGGTGACCCCTAATTCTCGGTGTGATGCGTCTTTATGCTTACCGCGCCTACGAATGAATGGTTAGGGGGGTCTAATAAGAACCTAACCGCAAACGGAGCCTGTGAAGCACCAGGGCCCCCTTCACAGTATTTTAGCCCTCGCTGCGCTAACCGGAGCTATGGCGTAGTTAACTTTTTACTTCTCCGAGATAATCGGCTACTCTTATTCAACCTCATCGTGAGGTTAAATAAGAGTAGGGTTATGAATATGTGTTTTAATTAGTTTTCAACAAATTTTCACCTATATGGATTCGCATTATGCGTTTTTTCACAGTGTACTCTGTGTCTCGTCCTTGACGTTTGGCTTCGGCTACTCTTGTTCAATCTCAACGTGAGGTTAAATAAGAGTGGGGTTATGAATATGTGTTTTACTCAGTTTTCAACAAATTGTCACCTATATGGATTCGCATTATACGTTTTTCACAGTGTACTCTGTGTCTCGTCCTTGACGTTCGGCTTTTGCTACCCTTGCTCAATCTCAACGTGAGTGTGGGGTTATGAATATGTGTTTTACTTAGTTTTCCAACAAACTTCCACCTATATGGATTCGCATTATGCGTTTTTTTTACAATGTACTTTGTGTTTGTCACCTATATGGATTCGTATTATGCGTTTTTCAAAGTGTAATCTGTGTTTCGTCTTTGATGTTTGGCTTCAGCTACTCTTGTTTAATCTCAAATTGAGGTTGAATAAGGATGGGGTTATGAAAATGTTTTTTTTTTTTCAACAAATTGTCACCTATATGGATTCGCATTATGCGTTTTTTTTACAATGTACTTTATGGATTCGCATTATGCGTTTTTCACAGTGTACTCTGTGTCTCGTCCTTGATGTTCGGCTTCGGCTACTCTTGTTCAATCTCAACGTGAGGTGAAATAAGAGTGGGGTTATGGATATGTATTTTACTTAGTTTCCAACAAATTGTCACCTATATGGATTCGCATTATGTGTTTTTGCCTTTCTCGTATACTAAGTATACGGTAAAGGCTATATGATCGCTCCAAAAACAAACTTTTTATAGAAGGCCCGGAGACCCATAGTGTTATATACCAATCGACTCAGTTCGACGAATTGAGGTGATGTCTGTGTGTGTGTGTGTGTGTGTGTGTGTATGTGTGTGTGTGCGCAAAACTACTCAAAAAATGTCACTCATTTTTCGGGCACTTATCTTCAACCGGTTTGCTCGCAACAAGTTGCATTCGACGCAGAATCCTGTCCCATTGTTTCCTATTTGAAATTGGCCAGATCGGACTATGGGATCGAGAGTTATGGCCAAAATACAAATTCATACAAAAAAATCGCGTAAAAAATGACACTTATTTTTTCGGGCACTTATCCTCAACCGATTTGCTCGCAACAAGTTGCATTCGACGCAGAATCCTGTCCCATTGTTTCCTATTTGAAATTGGCCAGATCGGACTATGGGATCGAGAGTTATGGCCAAAATACACATTCATACGAAAAAATCGCGTGAAAATATCACTCATTTTTCGGGCACTTATCCTCAACCGATTGCTCGCAACAAGTTGCATTCGACGCAGAATCTTGTCTCATTGTTTCCTATTTGAAATTGGCCAGATCGAACTATGGGATCGAGAGTTATGGCCAAAATACAAATTCATACGAAAAAATCGCGTAAAAAAAGTCACTCATTTTTCGGGCACTTATCCTCAACCGATTTGCTTGCAACAAGTTGCATTCGACGCAGAATCCTGTCTCATTGTTTCCTATTTGAAATTGGCCAGATCGAACTATGGGATCGAAAGTTATGGCTAAAATACAAATTCATACGAAAATTCGCGTAAAAAATGTCACTCATTTTTCGGGCAATTATCCTCAACCAATTTGCTCGCAACAAGTTGCATTCGACGCAGAATCTTGTCTCATTGTTTCCTATTAGAAATTGGCCAGATCGAACTATGGGATCGAAAGTTATGGCCAATATACAAATTCATACGAAAAAATCGCGTAAAAAATGTCACTCATTTTTCGGGCACTTATCCTCACCCGATTTGCTCGCAACAAGTTGCATTCGACGCAGAATCCTGTCGCATTGTTACCTATTTGAAATTGGCCAGATCGAACTCTGGGATCGAGAGTTATGGCCAAAATACAAATTCATACGAAAAATCGCGTAGGAAATGTCACTCATTTTTCGGGCACTTATCGTCAACTAATTTGCTCGCAACAAGTTGCATTCGACGCAGAATCTTGTCTCATTGTTTCCTATTTGAAATTGGCCAGATCGAACTATGGGATCGAGAGTTATGGCCAAAATACAAATTCATACGACAAAATCACGTAAAAAATGTCACTCATTTTTCGGGCACTTATCCTCAACCGATTTGCTCGCAACAAGTTGCATTCGACGCAGAATCTTGTCTCATTGTTTCCTATTTGAAATTGGCCAGATCGAACTATGGGATCGAGAGTTATGGCCAAAATACAAATTCATACGAAAAAATCGCGTAAAAAAATGTCACTCATTTTTTGGGCACTTATCCTCAACCGATTTGCTCGCAACAAGTTGCATTCGACGTAGAATCCTGTCCCGTTGTTTCCTATTAAAAATTGGCCATATCGGACTATGGGATCGAAAATTATACCATTTTTTATGGAAAAATCTCTAAAAAAAATGTCACTTATTTTTCAGGCACTCTTCCTCAACCGATTTGCTCGCATTAAATTTCATTCGATGCAGAATGTTTCATATTTTCTTATTGAAAATTGTCCAGATCGGACTATGGACTTAGATGTTCTGGTCAAATTACTATTTATTGTGAAAAAGAGTTCAAAAAGTCTAGCTCACTTTTTTAGCAATTAGACTTCATCTATTCCCCAAGCAACACAAGTTCAACAAATCTGGTTGCAGTAACCATATAGTGACTGTATCCGGTCATATATAAGTTACTGTGATTGATGTGCAATATGTGTGCTTCTCAGGTCGCTCGCAACAGATTGCATTCGTCGCAGAATCTTGTCCCATTGTTTCCTATAGAAACTTGGACGGATCGTACAATTGGGTCAAAAGTTATGGCGAAAATACTAATTTTAAAACTACAAAATTAAATGCCATTTTTTGCTCTTATGCTAATCCGATTTGTTTGCAACAAATTGCGTTTGGGGAGAATTTTTTTTATGCATATAAACAAATATGAAAAATAAGACCAATCCACATATTGGTGTTATTTTAGATTATTTAAAACCTTTTGAACGAACGAGAAAGGCACCATCACCGCTAGGTGGATTAATCTGGGTTTTTTACAATGTACTTTGTGTATGTTACCTATATGGATTCGCATTATGCGTTTTTCACAGTGTACTCTGTGTCTAGTCCTTGACGTTCGGCTTCGGCTACTCTTGTTTAATCTCAACGTGAGGTTAAATAAGAGTGGGGTTATGGATATGTGTTTTACTTAGTTTTCAACAAATTGTCACCTATATGGATTCGCATTATGCGTTTTTCACAGTGTACTCTGTTTCTCGTCCTTGACGTTCGGCTTCGGTTACTCTTGTTCAATCTCAACGTGAGGTTCAATAAGAATGGGGTTATGAATATGTGTTTTACTTAGTTTTCAACAATTTGCCACCTATATGGATTCGCATTATGCGATTTTAACAATGTACTTTGTGATTGTCACCTATATGGATTCGCATTATGCGTTTTTCACAGTGCACTCTGTGTTTCGTCTTTGACGTTCGTCCATTGTTACGTTTTTGTGACACCTCTCTTTAGTCCCTAGCTGAATGCGTGTGAGTCTACATAATTGGCTTTCCTATAAATGGTTCCATTCTCCTTTCCAACTTCACTTCCTCTTCCTTTTCCCTTTTCACTTCCTTTTCCGTCAGGTAAATGATGAGAAAGGCCAGTGAAGCCGATGGCACAAATCTCCCAAATTGAGGGGAACGTGCCTCCTGAGCCGACGTTCTGATACCTGATACCCACTCCAGGGTGAATTCCGTTGTAAGCGGCACAAATGCTGGGGTATTGCCTTATCGCCAATGGTAAACGGGAACACGAGCTAAGTAACATTTCTTTCATGATTTAATTTGAGTACTGCAATCAAAAGCTTTCATGTTGTTCTGTTGATTGCGCTATTCAAATTAATGCATGAAATACTGCTTCTTCTGTTACTATAATTCTATTGGTCGCAAAGCAGTTATTTGCCTTTGAAAAAATTAAATCAGAATTGCGTACATATTTAATGTAAAATCAATTCAATAAAAATTCCGCGGAAAAAAATGAAATTTCGTTTCGTTTCGAAAATTTTCGAATTAAATAGACATTGATTTCGTTTCGTTTCGAAGTTTCGAAAGTAAATATATTTCGTTTCGTTTCATTTCGAATCAACAGTCATTTTAAATTTCGTTTCGTTTCGTTTCGTTAGAAAAAAGTGTCTTATTGCATACCCTTACAAATGGCTTCGGCACGCTGGAGCAGAAATGTGCAAAAAAAGACGATAAAAAACGAGAGGAATCGTACCTGATTTGATTGTCGATGCAAGTGACATTAAATTAAATATTTCTGTTCCAAAATCAAGTTTTTTGGTGCTGAAACTGTATGGTACCGATTGTTGGCATTCAAAAACAATAAATTAATCACAATTTGCAGAATGGATGTTCGGACAAATAATATCCATTTAGACTGCTCTCAAACATCTATTTTCTTTGTTACCAAAAATTCCTAGCCTAATACTCACATGCCTCATTTTCCTCGTCCATCTGCTGCTCCCCAGGAGGCCCATCCTTTTCCATGCAACGTTTCCTGTGTTTGTAATAAGTGGGTTGATCGCCGAAGCTTCTACCGCACACGGGACACGTGAACGGCCGCTCCCCGGTGTGCGTCCGTCTATGGTTCATCAGCTGACCCTTTTGGGCGAAACCTTTGTCGCAGAACTCACACTTGAAGCGTTTCTCGTCCTGGTGGATCAGCCGATGGCGCGAAAAGTTCGACTGCAAGCTGAACCGTTTCAGGCAGATGGTGCACTGCCACGGTTGCGACGGGTTGTGCGATTCCATATGATCCCGTAGCTGTGCGGCTGAGGCGAGATGTTTGCTGCAGACGCTACATACGAAGAGATCGGTGTGAACGTTTCGATGGGTGGTAAGCTGCTGCTCTTGGAGGAATCGCTCGGGACACTCCGGGCAGGTCAGATAGGGGTAGGTAACGTCCGCATGGTTATCGTTGATATGCTTCTGGAGGTCGCTGGAACGTGAGAAAACGTCCGAGCAGATCGCACACGGCATGCTCCGAGCAATGGCTTTCTGCTGGTTGAACTTAGCCATTTGGGTGTTGTGGTTCAGTACCCGATGTCTTGCGTATTGAGCTTGGGTCAGGAAGCGTTCCTCGCAGTAGCTGCACTCGTACGGTAGGAGGTTTTCGTGCAAAAACGAATGCTTGCTGAGGGCTGTTGATGTCTTGTAGGCGGAAGGACATTTGTCACATTTGTAGGGCCGTTCATTGGAATGCACAATGTAGTGCTTTTCCAGATTAGATTTGGTGGCAAATGTCTTGCCGCACAGTTTACAAGTTGCTGCCGGAAGTTTTTTGTGTTGGTACTGATCATGTTGCCTAAGCAAAGCATCGTTGAGGAAGATTTTTCCACACTGCTCGCACTGAAATATTTTCGCTCTGCGTTGGTATCGCTTCGGTAGAGTGTGGTTTGCCCCATGAACCTTGTTTTCGTGAATTTTCAGACTTTCCTTGGCGCTGAAGCAAAGTGAACAGAAAGCACATTTCCTGGGGCGAACCGTAACGTCGTGGCAACTCAAATGGCGATTGTAAATCGTAACTTTACCGAAGGTCTTGTTACAGTCATCACATCTATAGTCAATCTTACCGGCATGCGTTTCCGTTAAATGCGCTATCAGCTCGTCAATATTATCCTTAAATATATCGCAAATATAGCACTTCCTCTCCAGGATATCTCGCAAATATTCCTGTCTAGGGGGCTTCGGAGGCCCAGGCTTAGGGCCTCGTTTTTTCTTCGGGGTTATTTCTTTCGGGAAAACTTGTTTTCTTTGACGAACCTTTTTCGATTTAGGAACTGATTCTTGACTCTTTCGACCCACTTTCTTTCTACCAGTTTTCTGAAGTTTTGCCAATGGTACATCATCCTCGTCGCTAGATGATTGGATCTCAATAAAAGAATCAAGCTTTGCATTATTCTTAATATCTTTATGATCCGTTGCTTCGATTCTTGGTTTGTCTTTTTCGGCAATTTCCATAGCAGGACTTACCTCTCTCGATACAGGGCCGCGAAACACTTCTTCTGGTATCTCTTCCTTCGGCTCCATCAGTAAAGTTTCAACTTTTACATCGCCATCCAATGTTTGACACTCCTGCCGTGCAAAGCCCATCAGTTCCTTGAAATCCATTTCCTGCTGTAAAGTCTCCCGTGCCCAAGACTTCAGCACATCCACCTTTACCAGGCAGCGCTCGCAAATTTCCGTCAGAAAATCATCCGTCGCCAGCGATACCTTCATCACCGCCCGGATGGTGCTACTCAGCGATACGTGCTCCATCTTTCCCACCTTGGGAAACATCCGGGAACGTAGATCAAACTGAAGACACAACCGGCAGCTGGTTACGTCGACGATGTTTCCTTGACTGAAATAAGAAAAATGCGTCATTTCCAATGTGTAGCAGAGGTGCGACTTATTGAAGTGGGCCGCCAAATAAAAAAAAAGTGGATAGGGTAAAATGCCCAATAGTGGACACCCTAGTAGCGGAATTTTGCTCTTGCTGTCATAAGAAGTAGAAGTTTTCAACATATTAATTTTGCTTGATGTCTAATAACAAGTTATGCATCTCCTCTTCACGATACATACATAAAACACTCAAATACACGACGTTATTAGTTGAAATTAACATTTTAAAGTCTGATTGAATTTGCCCTATAGTAGACTCCCTGGGGGTCCATAACAGGAAATTGCTTTCCTATAGTCGACACTTCATTTGATTTTCATGTTTCGTTTCGGGACGTTCTTGTTCCCTACTATGGACCCCCCAAAATATTCCTATAATGGACACTCTTGTGTTTATTATTTATAGAATTGTAAAAAGTCATCTATTTTTACTTCCCATAGCATTTCCAATGCATGGAATCAAATCATAGGACTGTAAGGTAGGTTCTTCCGATGGAATTTCACAGCAAAATGTATACATTGTGCTGTAATAATGCAAAAATAGCTGGAGGGTCCACTATTGGTTGGGGGTCTGCTATTTGGCACTTTAATCTAGTCAATGGTTTGAAGGAAGCAATAATGCGGTGAGTTACATCAACATTCGGGGTTTCCGTTTCAGGGTTAAGTACAAACGAAAAAAGCATTCGCAACTTACCGATCACGGAACAACGAAGGCTCCCGGTAGCCTATCATTCCTGAATACTCGTCCGTGGAAAAGTGCGACAGACACAGCTGCTGCTGCATCTGAAGTTGATGAGCATCGTTTTTATCGGTGCTGTTCGCCGACACCACCGGCCGTCCAGTTCCATACTCGATTACTTTCTTCCAGCGGTCCGCAAGCAGCGAATTACGCGGAAACTCAACCAGATATTCCTGCGCGGAGGAATCGCAACCGGGAACGATGCATAACATTATTTTTTAGCATTAATTTGCAATTCCTGACGCTGTTTTTCAAGTTTTAAAACATTTTTTACGATAGACCAAAGACAGCTCGCACTATACGTGTGACAAATAAACACTAACATTGGGCGATTCGTTTGTCTTGTCAGAATATTCAAATTGCTCTAGTACTGTAAAATCATATGTTCTTTGCGGTATACAGTACTAGTTTTCCGCTGAGTTTTGCCACCAGCCCTGGTGTGTTGTGACAGATCTGAAATCTGACGACTGACAAGCAGTCAATTTTCCTCAAAACTCAAATCGAATTACATAAAAGTGAAGTGCCTGGGCTGAAAAACATTCTCGTAAAGTTTTCTTGCTTTTCCGCAATTTGCACCGATTCCGGATAATGGCATCGTTACTGCGTTCGATTGCCACGGTTGCCCGCAGTAGCATTCTGAACGGAAATGGTAAGTTTCACTCCACGGGACCGAACTATTGTAAATGTTTGAGTTCTGAATTTTCTTCCCAACAGCTCTGTCTCGCGCAGCAGCCGCTCCATCATCCATCGTACGATTTAAGTCGGAAGCAGCAGCAGAAACTCGACGTAAGGATTTCAACTCTACACGATTTCCGTAGACTATATTTGAGTATGATTTGATTTTCCAGCAACGGTTCGCAAGCCGGACGCGGTAGCTCGCTCGGATTTGTCCGATTTCGGTAAGTACGTCGCCGAATGCTTGCCCAAGTATGTCCAGAAAGTGCAACTAACTGCCGGTGACGAGCTGGAAGTGCTAATTGCCTCCGAAGGTGTAGTGCCGGTACTCCAGTTCCTGAAGGACCACCACCAGGCTCAATTCGCCAATCTGGTAGACATTGCCGGCATGGATGTTCCAAGCCGCCAGTATCGGTTCGAAGTCATCTACAATATCCTTTCCCTGCGGTACAATTCCCGAATCCGGATCAAGACCTACACGGACGAACTGACGCCGATCGACTCGGTCAACGAAGTCTTCAAAGCGGCCAACTGGTACGAGCGGGAAATTTGGGACATGTACGGCGTGTTCTTCGCCAACCATCCCGATCTGCGCCGAATTCTGACTGATTATGGATTCGAGGGTCATCCGCAACGCCGCGATTTCCCTTTGAGTGGATACGTCGAGCTGCGGTATGACGACGAGAAGAAGCGAGTCGTTTGCGAACCGCTCGAGTTGGCCCAGGAGTTCCGCAAGTTTGATCTGTCGGCACCGTGGGAACAGTTCCCGAACTTCCGTGATGCTAATCCGCCCACCGAGGAGGTACCAACCAAGCCGGAGGAAAAGAAGTAAGAGCATTAGGGCAGTCGGGCCGATTGTATATGCACTTTTCGATAAAAGCTTAATGTAGATGTTGATTGAACACAATTCATGAATGCGCTTTTTATTGCATCCGAAAAAATCTGTTTAAATTTTTGGGTTTAATTCGAAAAGTCGATAACAATTGAAGTAGAATCTAAGTTGGGTAAAGTATTCAAATGCGATTTTAAAACCATCTGTGTCATGAAGATGTTTTGATTCATTATTGCAATGAATATATTGACTTTCAGTACTTTTACTTGAAAAGCAGATCCACAATGCCATATTGGCGACTTGGCGTTACAATTCTTTTTTAAGCAGAATTTGCATATTAAAAAAAATGCACGCAGCCGGATAGAAAGTGCGAAGTATGATTAAAATATTGTATCGAACCAAAAAGATTGGTGTCTTGGCTAAATGCGAGGTGAATTAAATTGGGGGTTTCTCTTAAATTTGCGGAGAAATGCTTAGTTTTATACGTTTCTTTATCGAAATTCTTATTTGTCTTATTCAAGGAAACACGTGGAAACACACTTTACTTCTATAAATCTGTTTGACAATTTCCGAACATTCTATCGGCATTACAGAATCTGTAAAATATAAAAAAAAAATCTGTTGTTTAGACATCCAACTGGAATCTTGTATTTTTTTTTATGTTTATTAAAGACTCTTTAAATATTATTCGAGTCTTGGTTGTTCAATTCACAGAGTTTGAGTAACTTAGGATCTAGATAATGTATATTTCATTCACTGGTCTCATCCGGTCCGCTGGCAGAACATCCATCCTATTATGATAAGATTTGACGCCTTGGGGACTGGTACTTAGTTCTGGATTACGGTGGCCAGCCGATCGTCAATGTGCTTAACGCTGTCTTCCTTTGATTAGAAGTATCCTATTTTCAGTGAGGTGGTTACTGGTAAAACTGGTGGAACTTGATGAACTGAATTTTTCAACACTTCTACTGTTTTATATTAGGTTTTCCGTTGGGTAGTTGTGTGTCATATTTCATCTATCAGCGCGATTTCTTTGAGGAACGATAGCACTTTTTTTTTGCTTGGCGGCTATCGTCGGCCAATGCCTCTCTCATGTTTGGTTGGAGCCGATTTTTTTTCCCGAGCATTATCATTTCCTGGAAAGTTGACTATAATGTGTTTGACAATAAGAATTTGATTACATTTTGTGCAATTGGGTGGATCTGTTTTTCTAGTAGATAGGCGTGCGTTAATTGCATATGGCCAATTCGTAGTTTGATTAGTATAACATCCTTTCTGCGATTTCCTGTTGCCTCTCTAAATGGTGTAGTGGTATTTTTGCATTCTCTTAATTTGTTATTTCTGGTTGATTCCCATTCCAATTGCCATTTGTTAGTCATATTTCTTTTAATGATGGTTTTAATTTCCTTGTGATAAACTATTTTTTGCATAATGGTGTTAAGCTCGAGGACTCGTTTGGCTTCAGTATCGGCCTTTTCATTCCCAGGAATGCCGATGTGGCTTGGGATCCAACAGAAGGTAATGGATGTTCCCTTATCGGATATGTCATTGTACAGTGTGGTTATTTCATCTTTGAGGGAAGATTTTATCTTTCTCTTTTTGATAGTTGTTATCACACTCAGAGAGTCGGTGCATATCATAAAAGCACCTACTCTATCTTGGTTTGATATCCACTTCAGAGCTTCAATTACCGCCATGGTTTCGACGCTGTAGGTGCTAGTTAAGTTATGGGTTCTTTTACGTATTACGTTTCCTTCCACAATTACACTGAAGCCGGTTCTGGAGTCTGTTTTTGATCCGTCAGTGTATAAAACTGTAGAGTAGAGTGGGGCAAGAGTACGCACTTAGTTTTCAATCGATCATGTGGCCCTTATGAAGCAAGCTTCTGCATATCAAATCAGTGTCGATGATTCATATACTATTCCTTTATGTTACCCAGTGGAAAAAATATTGAAATTATTGAAATTCATTTTAGTAGAACCCTTATTGCAAGACAAGTGAAAAACGCACTCTTACCCCACCGGTGGGGTAAAAGTGCGCATCGGGTGGGGTAAGAGTACGCATTTATCCAATCATGTGCTTTAAGTATATATTAATACAAATAAGAGTTAATAACATTTAATTGATGTTTAATGAGCATATATTAGGAAATGTTTAAAGATTACGTAACTCTTAAAGGGGAGGGTCCTAAAAATGTGCACTTTCATACGAAAAAAAATACCATTGTTTTTTATATATACAAAAAACTACAGAGGTAAAAATATATATCAGGTTTCGCGTGGCGTATACAAAGGCATTTTCCTTAAAGAAAGTCTACCAATCACGTAACGTAAAATTTGGCTATTTCATCACCCCTCCCCCCTCATCTTACACTATTTGTATGAATCCTCTAAAAATTATATGGATCATCACACATCTCGCAACCCCTCCCAGCTAAACGTTGCGTAATTTATGAATGTTTCTTTTGATTAAATGAAATTATCATTTAGATGAAATTGTGTTTTCGTACTATGTTTAGGTTTACAACAAGTTCTAATACAATTTCATTATTTCGCTTCAGTGCTTTGTTCGCTAAGTTTTTTCTAACACCGAATTACTTCAACTTATCCTAAAAACTTGTGATAATTTCAAATTCTGTCCCTTTTTTCTTAGTTGTGGATCTTTACGCTTTGCAAGAAGTCTTATTTCGGCCGGAGATACGGGTTTGATATCATAACTTGAAGATTCATATGCGTACTCTTGCCCCACCGGTTCCTGCGTACTTTTACCCCACAGTCCCAAAAATTATGCAAGTAATGGTTTTGACATCTTGGAAAACCAACCGGATTGGTGTTCTGCATCATAAAGTACTCTATACAATAGGTTATCGAAATGGTATAATGTTCATCTGATTGAACGTATATATGGTAATTGAATACTAGTTGCGAAAACACAATTATTTTTAGCAAAATGACCAAAAAGTTATCTAGCTCCATATCTCCCTTGTTGTTTATTCAAATCGTTTACAATTACACATGATAATAGTTGGCCAGAATACCTGTCAAACTGATGCAGTGCTGCTAGTTTATCTTTTTCTATTACTTCAAAAAATCGAAAACGTACTCTTACCCCACGCGCACTCTTGCCCCACTCTACTCTATGGAATCTGTATTTAGTACGCATTCGTTGAGCAAATAGTTGTCTTAAATCCAGATGATTGTTTCCGGTCTGGCTCGCGTGTAGAACTGTATTATCGACAAGTATTTGTTTTCTTTTCCATGGTGGAGTAGATGGTATGTAGAAAGGTTTACTTGCTGGGATGTTAGTTGCTAGTTCTTCAATGATTCGGCTACTTCTAGTTTTTATGGTGTTTGGTTCAGTAGTTGGTCCTTGATTCCAAAGTTCCCCTGAACTGTTGCTGCTGAGTTCTTCTGTTTCGCTGTTTGATGGTTGACGAGCATTGTTGGCTACCTTTGCTGCAAATATCGCTAGTTTTTGGTTCAAAAGAAATCTGATGTTTGGGATGCCTGCTTCGGCCTGGATGCTTATTATTGGGCTGGTATGGAATGCTCCTATGATAATTCGTAGAGCGCTGTTGAGCAAACTTTCGAACCGTTTGATTACCGTGTCGCTAATTGAAGATATGATCGGGGCTGCATATAGTATTTTTTCAAGTACGGTTGCTTTATAGATTTTTATCAGGGATTGGCGGTCTCCACCCCATGATCTGGATACGATGGATCTTATAAACTGGACTCTCTGGGAGCATACTGCTCTTGTTTCCTCGATGTGTGTTTTGTAGGTGAGGTGTTGATCTAATGTTACTCCTAGGCATTTGTGGCATGATTTTTCTGGTATAGGGACATTGTTGCGGGAGGTGTTTGCTGGGGACTTCTAACCGATGCTTACAGCAAATGAAAGACATCTTTTATCGAACATTAGCTAAAAAGCTGAAAAATATATTCATTTATTGATTAAAACATTATTAAAATAGTTATATTTCTTACAATTTCGGTGACTTGTCAGGGGCCGATTGTCTCCCTGCAAATAGAATCACCACACTGTCTAGCTGTTTTGTTGTCTTTACAAATCTAATTTGATTGATTTATAACTAAGGGTGCGTATTATGCAATGAGGTGCGAAATGTAACAGACATTGTTCAATATAAGTCTTTGACTTGTTTGTTTTCTAGATCTCGGGTGTTTGAACGCTATAGTTACACATTTTTCGGTAGAGATTTTGAAGCCGGTGCGTTGTTCCCATGATTCAACCGATTTAAGCGCTGATTGTAATTTTTTTGTGAGATTTTTCCTGTTACCATCGGAGGCGAAAAGAACTACATCGTCGGCAAAGAGGAGTGCATTAACTTCGGCAGGAAGCTCTGCGCATATGGTGTCGATTGCAATTAAGAATAGCGTAACACTTATCACTGATCCTTGACATAGGCCATTTTCCATTATTGTTTCCTGTGACAGAGTATTGTTGGCTTTAACTTTGAAGGTCCTTCGTTCCAGGATTTTTTGGATGTATTTAACAAGATTGCCTCCTATTTTCCACTCACAGATTTTGTTTAGTACCAGCCTACGCCAAGTGGTGTCGTAAGCCTTTCTAATGTCGAGAAAGATTGCTTGTGTAAAGATCTTTTTGTGCATAGCTTCTCTAACTGCGGTGTCAAAGTGTGCTAGATAGTCCGATGTAGATTTCCCTTTACGGAATGCAAATTGGTGGTCGTTAAGTAGCCTACGTTCTTCAATTAGGTGCATTAGACGGTTGTTCACCATTCTCTCGAGGATCTTACCAAGGCAACTATTTAGGTAGATTGGTCTGTAGTTTCCTGGACAACTTGGATTTGGCCCAGCTTTCTGGGTATACGGAGCCTTCCCACAATCGGTTATATGTGTTAAGGAGCAGATGTTTGTACTCTATTGGCAGTTTGGTGATCATGGCATAGTGGATGCCATCTGGGCCTGGAGAAGATCCTTTAAGTCCTTCCATTGCTTCTTCAAGCTCGTTTCGGGAAAATACTGAGTTATATCCGGCTTCTTCTTCCTGGTTTATAAGTATCGGGGATTGTTCGATGTTATTTTTATATGCCAGAAATGCTGGAGAGTATTCCCTATCACTGGATATTTGTCCGAAGTGTGCAGCAAGACTATCAGCAATTCCTTTGTTGTTAGTTGTTTTTTCATTATTGAATTTGATTTCTCGGATACGTGGGCTTTTAAATTTTCCTTGAATTTTGCTGAAGTTTTTCCACATCTCCTTGGCAGGCGTGTGGACGTTGAATTTTTGGGCAAAGTCTTCCCAAGATTTCTTCTTGGCTTTTACGATGGTCTCTTGTGCTTTGATATTTGCATCTCGGAATTCTTGGGTATGTTGTGGATGTAGAGTTCCCTTTTTGTTTCTTTGCAAGCTTCTAAGAGCCTTTCTTCTTGCTTTAATGGCTGCTGCAACTTCTTTATTCCACCATGGCACCTGTTTACCTGTGATGGTTCCTTTTGTTTTTGGGATCGATTGCTCAGCAGCTCTGTTTATCTGCCTTGTTATTTCTTCGACTTGGTCAACAACGTTATCTATGTAAGTGATTTCAATCGTATTTTGGCATTTTTCCCAATCTGCTTCATCAATTTGCCACTTAGGGAGACGTTGTGTTTTCAGTAGTATTTGCGGCATCAATATAATTGGTTGTATATGGTCACATCCATAGGAGTCATCAGAGTACCAGCTAGTTCATCTGAACAACAACAGATATCGATGCAGGATCTAATTCCTGTATCACTTTTCTCATATGTGTTTTCATCATTGTTGAGCACTACAAGGTTTTCTTCACCAATGATTGACTCAATAATTTTTCCTCGGCAACTGATTTCGTCTGAACCCCATAGTGGGTGATGTGCATTAAAATCATCCATCACTATCATAGGTTTAGGAATTTGAGCGAGTAATTCAGAAATATCATCCTTTTGGATTTGGGTTCCGGGAGAGAGGTATACGTTTAGTATGTTAGCATTTATTGGTGCACCTACTTTTACGGCTACTGCTTCCAAATTTGTATTTAGGTCAATACTCTTATGCTGTCTATGTCCTCTTTTACTGCCGTTATCACTCCACCAGCTGATCTGGCTCCACCAGGTCTTTGACGGTGGTTTATTTTATACTTACTGATGTTAGCTTGCTGTTCTTTTTGGCACATTGTTTCCTGTAGACATACTACCAATGGGTTGATGGAAGCCATTAATAGTTTTAAGTCGGTTCTTCTTTTCCTTAATCCTCTGACATTCCATGAGACCGCAAAATTTTCGTTGTTTGCTGGACTGTTATTATTTTGTGCTATTTTTATATTATTTGGGATTGTTTTGACTACTTGTTAATCTTGGGTATGGTGTTGTGGTCTCGTTTAAGCTGTTAAATATTCTTACTACATATTATCGTCGTGGTGGGTAGTTCCTACACTGCCAAAAATATCTATATAAGATATATGTGTCGCCGTTATAAATTTTTGCAATAGCTCCACCCTAATATAATCGATATAGATCCACACATAAATTGAATAATTGCTAATTCGAGACCACACATAAAGTTTATTTTGATATAGAGTAGAGTGGGGCAAGAGTGCGCGTGGGGTAAGAGTACGTTTTCGATTTTTTGAAGTAATAGAAAAAGATAAACTAGCAGCACTGCATCAGTTTGACAGGTATTCTGGCCAACTATTATCATGTGTAATTGTAAACGATTTGAATAAACAACAAGGGAGATATGGAGTTAGATAACTTTTTGGTCATTTTGCTAAAAATAATTGTGTTTTCGCAACTAGTATTCAATTACCATATATACGTTCAATCAGATGAACATTATACCATTTCGATAACCTATTGTATTGAGTACTTTATGATGCAGAACACCAATCCGGTTGGTTTTCCAAGATGTCAAAACCATTACTTGAATAATTTTTGGGACTGTGGGGTAAAAGTACGCAGGAACCGGTGGGGCAAGAGTACGCATATGAATCTTCAAGTTATGATATCAAACCCGTATCTCCGGCCGAAATAAGACTTCTTGCAAAGCGTAAAGATCCACAACTAAAAAAAAGGGACAGAATTTGAAATTATCACAAGTTTTTAGGATAAGTTGAAGTAATTCGGTGTTAGAAAAAACTTAGCGAACAAAGCACTGAAGCGAAATAATGAAATTGTATTAGAACTTGTTGTACACCTAAACATAGTACGAAAACACAATTTCATCTAAATGATAATTTCATTTAATCAAAAGAAACATTCATAAATTACGCAACGTTTAGCTGGGAGGGGTTGCGAGATGTGTGATGATCCATATAATTTTTAGAGGATTCATACAAATAGTGTAAGATGAGGGGGGAGGGGTGATGAAATAGCCAAATTTTACGTTACGTGATTGGTAGACTTTCTTTAAGGAAAATGCCTTTGTATACGCCACGCGAAACCTGATATATATTTTTACCTCTGTAGTTTTTTGTATATATAAAAAACAATGGTTTTTCGTATGAAAGTCCACATTTTTAGGACCCCCTCCCCCTTTAAGAGTTACGTAATTGTAGAGAATCAATGAACTCGGTAAGTAAAATGAAAGTAAAATAACAAAAAACAAGGACTAAAACAAAAATTTATTGATTAAAAAAAAAACATATTAAAAAAAATAAATAAAATATACCTAAAGTTCTAAAAAAAAATAATAAAATATACCTAAAGTTCTATTCCTAAGTTTATACCTGACAGTCCTAATCCTTTTCTAAGTGCTCATCAAAGCGTCAGGAGAGAGTGTGAGAACAGCCGGGTAGCCACCACACAAACATAGCCTGCACCAGTCAGTCTTGAAATAGATGTTGTAAAAGACAGTCGCTGTTTAAAGTTCAAATTGTCTGCCGTGTGTTCTAAACGGTTATTCCGATTTTGTCGCGTGTGAAAAGATGATTAGAAGAGACTACGTTCACCCTCGAGAATCTGCGCTGGCCGAAGATCGTTCAATGGTCTACGACAATGGCCCGGCCGGTAGAGAACATCGCGCTCCCAACCAGTAAGTTTGAAAAATTGTTTTAACAAATTTGCAAGAATCTACGCTAAATGAAACATGGCGACCAGCCGATCAATTTTTTTCTCGGCCACAAAATCGTTTTGCGTTGTTTATGTGTGTGTGTTGATGATCACCACTCTGTTGAATCACCGTTTTTTCCTATCGGTTGTGATGGTATGTGCGAGTTGAAACTCACCATACTCAGTGAACCGTTGATGCGGACGTTTGTATTAGTGTGTTGTTTCATTTACTTCCCGTTTCGCATTCTTTTTCATTTTCGAGCGAACAGCGGGAACGCATCATAATGTACTGTGCGCTTTTCATTCATAATGAGAGAAGTAAAAAAAAAATGCAAGGTAAGTCGAGTGCTTTGAAGTATGCCGTAAAAAAAAAAAATCAACAACGGGATGCTTTTGTTGCGAGTATTTATGTGGTGTCTACAATTCCATATTTTTACTACCGGACAATTAAATAGCAGCAGAAAGTGGTATAATTCCCAATCGATAATAGTTCATAAAAAAACTGACAACCACTTTATTATCATCGATTATCGTTTACTTGACTTGGTTTACAGTGCAGTTACGTTGTGTTGATGAATCCTAAGCAGAATACTGGTCGCTTGATTCACGATTTTCAGAAAACGACACTAGTTTCGTAGGTGTTCTATTTCATTCATGCAGGTGATAATTAAGTCTACATTTACTACTAACTATAATATGTCAACAAATCGCAAAGATAGTCCGCTTTAAGTAAATGAAATTATTAATAAAAGACAAATGATTTTCTGCTTTCCGACAAAGGTGGAAATTTGATATTTTATTGCAACAAAGTTAGTGAATCGAATGTATAATTTTAATCCTTCAGCTATTTTGGGTAGACACGAAGCCGCTTATGTATAGTAATTGTATAGTGATAGTATGGCTACTTATGAAGCGCAGAATACTATGGGTTTATGTCTAAACAATTAACAATCAACATAATTTGACGCCACTATATTTGAATGTGATTGTTATTGAATTTGACCGCGATATAACTGCCACCACGGCTGAGCCCCATATTTGCCAAGTCGTCTTGTACCTATCCCGCCATTCTAGGTTGCGCTCCCTACCTAAGTAAGTATCATATTAACGGGCATATATGTACTATGTTGTACGCAGTTAACATATTTTCATAAAGCTTCAAATATGTTTTATATTTAAATTATATGGTATCGTTTAAATTTATTTCTCATTTAGCAGTAGTATTTATGCATTCAATAATTTTCATGATACATACTCAACATATGACAATGACTCAAGTTGCTGTAAGCACACTTGTACTTGTACTCGATCGGGTTTAAACCACAGTTATTTGTTCAAAAGGAAATATAATAATTAATATGATAGTTGGCTCTGTTCAAGGTTCAATTTCAGGTTCGATTTTTTTTCATGTTAACTAATCTACGAAGATTTGAATTATAATTACCGAAACTATTCGGTAAATCGTATTGTACTATAGGGTATACGTATGGTCAAGGAGTTCCGCAATTTTGAAATTATTGAAGAGGCTGTGGCTAAATTGAACGAGCTTCAGGCAGAATTTGTCCATGTTTATTAAATGGGTTTTCTATTCGTTATAATCTCCTACGGGTTTATACAATATATTTTCATGTGAAAATTACGAATAAGATTGTGAAAATCGTGATAAACTCAAACTATTATTTGCATGGAAATTTTGCATGGGCAGTTTGATAGTACAACTGAGCCTAGTTAGGTCAGTTGAAATCCAGTTCTGGAGTGGACTGGTCAGTAGTTTGAAAGTACTACTGGGCCGAGTTAGGTCAGCTGAAATCCGGTTCTGGAGTGGACTGGTTAGCAGTTTGTAAGTACTACTGGGCCGAGTTGGTCAGTTAAAATCCAGTTCTGGAGTGGACTGGTCAGTAGTTTGAAAGTACTACTGGGCCGAGTTAGGTCAGCTGAAATCGAGTTCTGGAGTGGACTGGTCAGCAGTTTGAAAGTACTACTGGGCCGAGTTAGGTCAGTTGAAATCCAGTTCTGGAGTGGACTGGTCAGTAGTTTGAAAGTACTACTGGAACCTAGTTAGGTCAGTTGAAATCCAGTTCTGGAGTGGACTGGTCAGTAGTTTGAAAATACTACTGGGCCGAGTTAGGTCAGCTGAAATCCAGTTCGGGAGTGGACTGGTCAGCAGTTAAAGTACTACTGGGCCTGATTAGGTCAGTTGAAATCCAGTTCTGGAGTGGACTGGTCAGTAGTTTGAAAGTACTACTGGGCCGAGTTAGGTCAGCTGAGATCCCGTTCTGGAGTGGACTGGTCAGCAGTTTGAAAGTATTACTGGGCCGAGTTAGGTCAGCTGAAATCCCGTTCTGGAGTGGACTGGTCAGCAGTTTGAAAGTATTACTGGACCTAGTTAGGTCAGTTGAAATCCAGTTCTGGAGTGGACTGGTCAGTAGTTTGAAAGTACTACTGGGCCGAGTTAGGTCAGCTGAAATCCAGTTCGGGAGTGGACTGGTCAGCAGTTAAAGTACTACTGGGCCTGATTAGGTCAGTTGAAATCCAGTTCTGGAGTGGACTGGTCAGTAGTTTGAAAGTACTACTGGGCCGAGTTAGGTCAGTTGAAATCCAGTTCTGGAGTGGACTGGTCAGTAGTTTGAAAGTACTACTGGACCTAGTTAGGTCAGTTGAAATCCAGTTCTGGAGTGGACTGGTCAGTAGTTTGAAAATACTACTGGGCCGAGTTAGGTCAGCTGAAATCCAGTTCGGGAGTGGACTGGTCAGCAGTTTGAAAGTACTACTGGGCCTAGTTAGGTCAGTTGAAATCCAGTTCTGGAGTGGACTGGTCAGTAGTTTGAAAGTACTACTGGGCCGAGTTAGGTCAGCTGAAATCCAGTTCGGGAGTGGACTGGTCAGCAGTTAAAGTACTACTGGGCCTGATTAGGTCAGTTGAAATCCAGTTCTGGAGTGGACTGGTCAGTAGTTTGAAAGTACTACTGGGCCGAGTTAGGTCAGTTGAAATCCAGTTCTGGAGTGGACTGGTCAGTAGTTTGAAAGTACTACTGGGCCGAGTTAGGTCAGCTGAAATCCCGTTCTGGAGTGGACTGGTCAGCAGTTTGAAAGTATTACTGGACCTAGTTAGGTCAGTTGAAATCCAGTTCTGGAGTGTACTGGTCAGTAGTTTGAAAGTACTACTGGACCTAGTTAGGTCAGTTGAAATCCAGTTCTGGAGTGGACTGGTCAGTAGTTTGAAAGTACTACTGGGCCGAGTTAGGTCAGCTGAAATCCAGTTCGGGAGTGGACTGGTCAGCAGTTTGAAAGTACTACTGGGCCTAGTTAGGTCAGTTGAAATCCAGTTCTGGAGTGGACTGGTCAGTAGTTTGAAAGTACTACTGGGCCTAGTTAGGCCAGTTAAAATCCAGTTCTGGAGTGGACTGGTCAGTAGTTTGAAAGTACTACTGGGCCATGTTAGGTCAGTTGAAATCCAGTTCTGGAGTGGATTGGTCAGTAGTTTGACAGTACTACTGGGCCGAGTTAGGTCAGTTAAAATCCAGTTCTGAGGTGAACTGGTCAGTAGTTTGAAAGTACTACTGGGCCATGTTAGGTCAGTTGAAATCCAGTTCTGGAGTGGACTGGTCAGTAGTTCGAAAATACTACTGGGGCGAGTCAGCTCAGTTGAAATCCAGTTCTGAAGCGGACTGGTCAGTAGTTCGGAAGTACTACTGGGCCGAGATAGGTCAGTTGAAATCTTGATCTGGAGTGAACTAAGGAGAGACAAACTTGGAAGGTTCAATTATAGAAGTGAACCGATAATAGTTTCAAATATTGCTGAGCTTATCTTATGAATTGGAATCCAGTTCAGGGAATAAACTGAGTAAAGACGAATTTGCAATCACTTGGGTTGTTGGCAACAAAAAGGCATTATTACCAAAACTTATAATCTGAATAATAATCCGATTGACTGTTTATGTCTGATAATATTTGTACAGCTTCTCGATTGAATTATATTCTTTTTATTGCCTTCAGATCATCGATCGAAGTGGTACATGCCATTCCGTCATCAGAGGAAGATGCTTTGGAGGTTGAGCGTAAGCGGAACGCGGAACTTTCGTTGAAATTGCGGAAGGTCAAGGCCAGGAACAAACAGCTAATGACATCGAACGCGGTTTCCATAAATCCTAAGTCAACCCGTGTTCAGTCTACCATTCGAGATACGTACACAAGCAATAATTCGTTATCAACATCCATGAACAACCTTTCGTTCGCCACGTTGAACATTGCGGAATGTAGACCCATGGAGGGTGAAGATGATATAGATAGGCGTTCTTTTGAGAACTGGCGTACATTACTAGAAGCTTCAATGCAACTTGTTGGGGTAACAGACGAAGTTACAAAGATGAGTATTTTCCGTATCAAAGCAGGACCAAAGCTTCTGGACCTTCTGGATAATATGGGCTCATCTAGCACATCCGGCAATAATCCGTATTCAAGCGCGATGAGTCGACTAATGGATTTTTTTGGTTCACGCGATAACACTCTACTTCACCGACAGAAACTTCGATCGTTGACTCAGATTGTCGGTGAATCGGATGTCAAATATGAAACGTGTCATCAACCTAGCAAAGCTTTGCAATTATGATGACAACCAGATTATAGAAAATGTGGCAGATGTGATCCAATCACATGCACTTAACTTCAGTATTCGCGAAATGGGTAGAAAAATTTTGAGGAAAGGAGGAAGTCTTGCAGTAATACTAGAAAAAGCGCGAGCTATCGAAATCGCAAAGAAAAACGAGGAGTTGTTCGCCAAGTCTCACACACAACAGGCCCATGTTGCGCCAGTTTCTTCCGGATATTCATCAGGGTCCAGTCGAATTGAGTCTCATTACGCTCGCCCGGAATACGATCACCAGTATCAGTCGCCTGTTGGAAGTCAGACAAGATTCGTCAATCAACAAATCAGACCTAGCAGACAAGGTTTTCATCGGGATACAACCTCGCAGCCGAAATATAAACCTTGTTGGCGTTGCTTGGGTAGATATCACTTAGCTTCTTCATGCTCAGCGGCGGACAAAGTCTGTCGAACTTGTCTACGGAAGGGACACTTGGCCAAAGCTTGCAGCCAATCACGAGAAACACAAAAACGAAAGGCGCTCAATGGTAATGATGGTACCGTCGGACCGGCACCGAAGAAAATTGCCATGATTACCAAGGACGAGTCTCCGGAGGATTCTAACGTAAGTCATATTGTGTAATTCTCGATACGGTTGTGCTACTGTTTAGCATACTACATTTCCATTGATTATTTTTCACATTAGTTGTGATTTTATAAACACACTTATTCTTGAATTCAATTCACTTACATTGAAATAAATAAAACAATACCAGATAGCGCTTTTTTATAATAAACACTGGGTGTTTCTTGCGTTGTTTCAGGCAACGGAAGCGATGGTCAATGAGGTGCCTGTTTCACAGTTAGGGATTGAAAATGGGGCTTGTATTGAAGGACGTGTTGCAGGATTGTCTGTTAACTTTCTGATCGACTCTGGAGCCGAAGTTAATACAATCAATGGAGACATTTTGCTAGAAATAATGAGCAACGATCAATCACGAGCGGCCATCTTTAACGTCCAAACAGGTTCAGATAAGGTATTGAAGGGTTACGCGGCCAATAGCAATATCAATGTCCTGGCCAATTTCGTTGCTGAACTTATTATCTCCGAGGATCGTCCAGTATTACTGGAAAAGTTTTACGCTGTAGATCAGGCTAGGTCTCTCTTAAGTAGAAGTACTGCATTTCGGTATAGCATTTTGCAAGTTGGATTGAGGGTGCCAGTTATGAACGATGATAGTTCAAGATCTAGTCCTACGCCTGGAGAAATTCTTTCAGTTTCAGGAACAAAGGAGTTTCCTAAATTTAATGTTCCGCCTGTTATACTAGCTTACGACAAGAACAAGCCTCCGTCAAGAAGCATTTATACTAGTATTCCACCAGCATTTAAGAAGGAAGCGAAACGTAGATTGGATGAATTGTTGGCGGCAGGGATAATTGAACCGGTAGCAGACGGTATGGAAAAATCCTTTTGTTCTTCTTTGCTCGTAGTACCGAAAGGGAGAGACGATATAAGGTTTGTTCATATAGTAGTAGTAATATTTTGTTAATAATTTGCGTGTTATTGACTAGGCTGGTAGTGGACCTGAGAGGTCCGAACAAGAGTATCATCAGATCCCCCTTCAAGATGCCAACTCTTGAAGCGATATTGGCTGAGCTACACGGAGCAACCTACTTCTCTACACTTGATTTATCAAGTGCATTTTTTCACATAGTTTTGGATGAAAGATCTCGACACCTCACCAATTTCTTCGCTGGTGATGCGACTTATCGATTCAAAAGGTTGCCCTTTGGGCTATGTAATGCCCCAGACATATTCCAGGAAGTTTGCCAGACAGTAATACTTTCTGGTTGTCAAGGAGTCGTGAGTTATTTGGATGACTTCTTAGTTTTCGGCCGCACTAAGGAGGAGCACGATAGAAACTTGGAAGAGGTATGTCAATAATCTGTAAATTTATTTTGAAGTTAGCCTGACCCTTGCTGTTATCAATAGGTGCTTCGTCGTCTTCGCGAGCACAACGTTTGTCTTAACGAGAAGAAATGTGTTTTCGGTGAGACTTCTGTTAAGTTCATAGGATTCACAATGTCCAGCGAAGGCCTTATGGTAGAAGAAGAGAAGTTGAAAGCCATTAAAAACTTCCGTAGACCGGAGACGCAGTCAGAGGTTAAGAGTTTCCTGGGTTTAATAAATTTCGTTGAGCGCTTCATTATCAAGCGGGCAGATAAAACGGAGAAGTTGCGGGAGTTGGCTAAATCAGAAACCTTCTATTGGACTGAGGACGAAGAAAACGAGTTTAACTTTCTCAGGGATGATGCTCTCACTTCAGTCCTGAAACTGGGTTATTTCTGCAGCGATGATGAGACAGACGTCTTTGTGGATGCTTCGCCAAGCGGGCTCGGTGCTGTCCTTGTCCAATACGACAAAGAGGGTAAACCGAGGATAATCTCTTGTGCGTCGAAAGCGTTAACGGAATCGGAAAGAAAATATCCACAGACTCAGAAAGAGTCATTAGCTATTGTGTGGGGAGTAGAAAGATTTTCCTTTTATTTAACTGGCAAGTCTTTTTCGATCCGAACAGACTCTGAGGCAAACCAGTTTATTTTCGGTGAAGGAAGAAAAGTCAACAAGCGAGCTCTTTCTAGAGCGGAGGCATGGGCGCTAAGACTCCAGCCTTTCGACTTCACGATAAAACGAGTTCCCGGACATATGAACGTAGCAGATGTGCTCTCGAGGCTTATCAGCAAAGCACAATGTGATCCTCCTTTGATGATGCAGACGATAAACATGTTCTTTACGCTCTTGATGCTGGTTGTATGGATATTTCATGGAGCGATATCGAAAGCGGTTCCGAAACAGATGAAGAACTGATGGCAGTTCGCGCGGCTATTGTTTCTAACGATTGGCCAAATTCATTGCGTCGGTACCAGCTTCATCGATCGGATCTACGCTTCGTTGGATCAACCGTATTTAAAGAAGATAAGGTACTACTTCCAACAAGTCTTCGTCGGCGAGCATTGGAGGCCGCTCATCAAGGCCATCTTGGTACAGCAGCAATGAAGCGCATCGTTCGCGAATATTTTGGTGGCCTGACGTCAGCTTCGCGGTAGAAAAATTTGTCAAATCTTGTCAAACTTGTTTAGTGATTTCTAGAAAAACCCACCGATACCACTCTCAAGCCGCACTCTTCCTGACGGACCTTGGGAGATTCTTCAAATCGATTTTTAACAGTACGCGGATGTGGCACTGGAGAGTTCTTGATCATAGTCGATACTTATTCGAGATTTTTGTCTGTTGTGGAAATTGGTGCCATAACCGCAAGTAACACGATTGCCGCTCTATCTAAGGCATTCGAAACTTGGGGCCTCCCAATGATTATTCAGAGTGACAATGGACCACCGTTCTTTAGTTCAGAGTTCATCGAACATTGGGAGCGAAAAGGAGTGCGAGTTAGAAAGTCCATTCCTCTGAGTGCTCAATCCAATGGTGCCGTGGAGCGTCAGAATCAAGGCATTCTGAAGGCCCTCGCAGGCAGTAAAGAAGATTCGACTAATTGGAGAAGCGCTCTTGACCGGTATGTTCATGTCCATAATACGATTAAGCCACATTCGCGGCTCGGAATAACGCCCTTTGAGCTCCTTGTGGGCTGGAAATACCGTGGGTCATTTCCTGCGCTGTGGGAGTCAAAATCCATCAAGGAATTAGATCGCAATGATGTTAGAGAACGGGATTCCTTGACCAAGCTGATTAGCAAAAGCTATGCAGATAGATGTAGAGGAGCTAAACCATCAACTATCAAAGCCGGTGACGTAGTGGTAATGGCGATTCCACGACCTAACAAAACTGATCCGTTATTTTCAAGAGAACGATACACAGTGTTGATGCGTGAAGGAGCAAAGGTTGTGATCCGTAGTGGCAGAGGCGTACAGTACGTCAGGAACGTCCAGGACATAAAGCTGGTTCCTGAAAAGGATTATGACGCGAATGAAAATGATCTCGATAGCAACGATGTGACAGAAGATGAAGCTGTAGTGGATGATGCAGCAGAAAAGGATGTTGAAGATAGACCTGTTGTGTTCACCGATACAGAATTCGAAATAACTAACAACGATGCGGGTGCGAGTCGAAATTACCGCCCTTATTCGAATGTCGTAAATGCTCAAGAAGCACCATCTACCGCACAAAAGACTCACGTTACTTCTACCAGGCCTAAACGAATAATAAGAAAACCTGAAAAATTTAAGGACATGTTTGTTTACCACGTTTCTAACGGTTCCCATCTTGATTAAATTATTCTATGGACATCTTTGTAATTAAATATAGTATAATTACCTTATTCAATTGTAATGCGATTTTTTGGTTCAATATGAAGGGGAAACCAAAACAGGTAATGTATTTTACATACAATTACCTCGATTTCAATTTTCACTTACTACTTCTAGTATAAATTTATATTTTCAAATAAATAAAATACAGAGAATATCAAATGTTATGAGAAATGGGAGCGTTTTTTATTATTTTGCCTTTTTCTCCTTGACAAATCCCTTGCGGTTAGAAATTATGTGTTTTGAATTCTATTTATATGTATTTATGTTTAATAGGAGTAGATGAGAGGGAGATTGTAGAGAATCAATGAACTCGGTAAGTAAAATGAAAGTAAAATAACAAAAAACAAGGACTAAAACAAAAATTTATTGATTAAAAAAAAACATATTAAAAAAAATAAATAAAATATACCTAAAGTTCTAAAAAAAAATAATAAAATATACCTAAAGTTCTATTCCTAAGTTTATACCTGACAGTCCTAATCCTTTTCTAAGTGCTCATCAAAGCGTCAGGAGAGAGTGTGAGAACAGCCGGGTAGCCACCACACAAACATAGCCTGCACCAGCCAGTCTTGAAATAGATGTTGTAAAAGACAGTCGCTGTTTAAAGTTCAAATTGTCTGCCGTGTGTTCTAAACGGTTATTCCGATTTTGTCGCGTGTGAAAAGATGATTAGAAGAGACTACGTTCACCCTCGAGAATCTGCGCTGGCCGAAGATCGTTCAATGGTCTACGACAGTAATCTTTAAACATTTCCTAATATATGCTCATTAAACATCAATTAAATGTTATTAACTCTTATTTGTATTAATATATACTTAAAGCACATGATTGGATAAATGCGTACTCTTACCCCACCCGATGCGCACTTTTACCCCACCGGTGGGGTAAGAGTGCGTTTTTCACTTGTCTTGCAATAAGGGTTCTACTAAAATGAATTTCAATAATTTCAATATTTTTTCCACTGGGTAACATAAAGGAATAGTATATGAATCATCGACACTGATTTGATATGCAGAAGCTTGCTTCATAAGGGCCACATGATCGATTGAAAACTAAGTGCGTACTCTTGCCCCACTCTACTCTATATTTTATTAGTAGTTCGCGTGGAGAATGGTTATGTGTGCGCTGATATACATCATAAGTTAAACCTATGGATTTTTGCCAATAAATATGTGTGGATTTTTAGTAGTGTATGGATTGTTCTGAATCCGATTCAACAAACTCCATCTGTTCACATGGTTGCATTGATGTGTTTCCTTTTTTCTTCCTAGGTGGTGAGAGCAAGGTGTTATCCAGACTCCTTGTGTGTTTGGGGGCTGTTTTTTGTTGGTATGATTTCAATAGATTTTCGAGCTTGTTGCAATCTTCTTTGAGTTTTTCCGCCTCTTTTTCTGCAATTTTTCTTCTATGTTTTTCTTCCTTGTATGCTTTGTGAACTGAGTCTAACGTCTCCTGCATTTCCTCAATTTTTGTTTGCATTTCCGTCACTTTTTTTTCATTTTCCTGGCAACATTTGATCAATTCTTCTTTGTATTGCATAAGCTTTGTCTCGAATTGTACTTCCATTTTAGCTTTCAAGGTGTCAGCATACATTTTCTTCTCTTCATTTAGCTCGTTGATTTTAGCTACGTAGTCTTTGTTTTCATTAGTAAGTTTTTTAACATCTTCTTCAACTGATGATATCACTGTATCTGAGTAAGCTGTTTTGCTCTCTGATTCAACAATGTTTCTGGCTTCCCAAAACGAAATGTTTCTGTCCACTTTCACTTTCGTAATAGATTTTTCTTTTTGCAGAACTGGGAACGCTTTGGAAAATGCACCATGCCCACCACCACAATTAATACATTTTGCTACGTTGCCACATTCTTCATGGTAGACTTCACTGCACCTACTGCACTTTTTATCCTTGACCGGGCAGCTAATGCTAGTATGTCCAAACTTGAGACACTTGAAACACCTTAGCGGGTTAGGGTACCATGGTCTTGTCTGCAAGAGGAGGTAACCCAATTTAAATTCTTTAGGTGGCCTGGTTCCTTTCACGGTTATCACGAAAATGCCGGTAGGAATTTTATTGTCCTCCGCGCCCTTCGTAATTTGCTTTACATTTAACACGCCTTGATCTGACAACATGTCTCGAATTGCGTCGTCCGTATCGTTTTTCACATCTCGGCAGAACACTACCACTTTGCAGGAGTTCAATGATTTATGTTCATAAATCTTCACCGTAATTCCGTCCACTAGTTTTTCAATTTCAGCCAGGTTTTTGGCCTGACTTTCATTCCTCACTGTTACAAATATTTTTCCTTCTCTCGTTTTTTTAGCCGCAATTATTGTCTCACAGTGGCTCTGGATTGTTTTCTCCACTAATACTGGGGACACTCCATGGAAGCTTTTCCCCTCCTCCATCCTTTCCATTACCATATTTTTTTCCCCGGCTACACCGCCCCATACGGGGGAAATTAGAACTGTTCATTAAATAGGCTCTGCTCGTTTGTTGGTTTTTAATTTGCACTCTTGGTAGACACTTGCGTTGCTTATTCGCGTTACCGATTTAGTGAGTAATCACTTTTACCCGAAAGACCGGGGGCGTAATTGGACACCTCTCAATGAATTAACTGCGATCGACCGATTGCGCCGATGCGACTTAACTCGACCGTAGTCAAACACGGAATGGGAATCTTGTAGAAAGCATGATAAAGCAATATTTGACATAATTTCGATTAAAATAAGTAACATATTTTAGCAGCATTTTTCCGATGTGCATATAAAACCAAAACTAACGTTAATCCACGTAAATCCGATGAATGACACGCCTAAAATAGTAGAAACATAAGTATTAGAACGCTAGTGGCGCTGTAATCATTAAACATATTTTGCCAAATTATGCTTCAACAAGCTTCAATTGGCCATAATTCATGCATCATGTTGTAGTGCATGTTTGGTTTCATTATACCAACATCGGTTTGACACTTGTAGTACCGGTACTTTGGCTGCCAGGTCGAAGTAACCCAGGTGTTAGTCACGCGAACAGGAACGTCATTAGCAATATTATACTTTTGCTAAAAGACACATTATCAAACATTTTTACAGCTCGTAATACTGTGCAAGTTGCTTTCAGGTTATCTGCAATGCTGATTTGCGTTGCAAATCGCAATACAGTCGATTTTCTTATATTTATAATACCAAAAGGACCTCCATGAAACCCAGATGGAGATCAGCCGGCTAAAATATGTTGGGGTTGTATACAAGACACGACCGTTCGACGTAAACTACGTAAAACCAAATATAGTACACTGACTGAACCAATTATTCCGCTCTATATAGGAAAGAAGGAACTATCCCACCGACACTACTACCCAGCTTTAGCAGCATTTCCCACTCTGTCAGGGAGTAGGGACCCCACTGTCTAGTAGCTAGGCCACCCCATTTTATACACCCCAGTTTAACACTTGATAATGATGATGATGATTATGATGATACTACCATCTATTGTAGCAAGGCACCTGCCGATAGCACTGGCCATATCTGAGAAACGTTTTGATCATGATGAAACTATTGTTTGTATTTCATCACACTCCTGTATGAAGGGCCAAAATTGGGTGGGGTGGTTCCATAAGCAGAGACACTAATGCGAATCCACGGGATGAATAGAGAATCTCCTTCCAGAAGAAAGTTCGTACATACAAGAATATAATCAAGCCCTCGTTTCCCAGATTGACCCAATAGATGGGGAGAAGAGCCCGCCCTTTATCCACGAGATGTTAACAATAGGAAGTTGGCGATTCCACTCTTCCTATCCAACTCGCTTCAATCTGGTGCACTTGATAATACCCTAAAAGTAGGCAATTACCAAGAATTGGAACGCGATGCAAAGGGGATGCATGCTACATGAAAGAACTGAAATTTTCAATAGTTTAGCGATGATACTCAAAAGTTTCAATAGTACTGGCAAATTGGTGGAGATTTTATGAATCGATTGATATATAAATCTTTAAAATCCATTGAATGATAAAGGACCTATTAATGTTACAAATCTCACATGATTTCGTGACGGTCCCTAATTTTGAAATTTTCATTTTACACCCTGTATCCAAGTTTTCCCCTTAGACGTAGTTTACGTCAAAACAACAAAGCCCCTGGGGTTGACCAACTACCAGGAGAGCTGTTTAAAGGCTGGTTTACAGTTCGGAAAACGTGTCGCGGGATTTCTTCTTCTTCTTCTTATTGGCATTACATCCCCACACTGGGACAGAGCCGCCTCGCAGCTTAGTGTTCTTGAGCACTTCCACAGTTATTAACTGCGAGGTATCTAGGACAAGTTACCATTTTAGCATTCGTATATCATGAGGCTAACACGATGATACTTTTATGCCCAGGGAAGTCGAGACAATTTCCAATCCGAAAATTTCCTAGACCGGCACCGGGAATCGAACCCAGCCACCCTCAGCATGGTCTTGCTTTGTAGCCGCGCGTCTTACCGTACGGCTAAGGAGGGCCCCCCGCGGGATTTAATCCCCCATATATTCTCAAAGGGGCTTGAATTTCGTTTTCCGTGCCCAAATCCCGTAAATTTCGCCCTTTTAAAAATGCATGCGGGTCCAACACCGGGACACGTTTTCCAAACTGTAATGCAGCCTACAAGGTACTCTCCCAAGTTTTATGGCGCCGTCTAACACCAATGGCAAGATAGAAGAATCAGTGCAGCTGCAGAAGGCGAAGTCAGATTGTACAGTAATTTTCCGGATGATGCCGGTTACACTCTACGTCGGTGAGCGACAATATGATATCGTTGCGTTCCTAGACGAAGGATCATCTGCGACGCTGGTGGATGATACGGTGGCAAAACGGCTGAAGCCAGAGAGGACACTCGAGCCACTGATTGTGACATGGACGGGTAACATCAACCGGTTTGAGAATTAATCTCGGAGCGTGGAGATGATGATGTCGGCTTAGGGTTCTAGAGAGAAGTTCCCGTTGTTCAACACGCGAACGGTATCCGAGTTGCAGCTTCTGAAGCAGAATGTGAGGTACGCAGAGACGGTGCAACGATACAAACACCTCGCGGGGCTACCGACGAAGGACTTCCCGTCCGGTGCATCAACTATTTCCATCGGGTTACACAATCTGCACCTGTTTGCGCCACTTGAGTCACGTGTCGGAAAGCCGAGCGAACCGATCGCTGTACGATCGAAAATGGGCTGGACGATCTATGGTTCCGAGAAGCGACGGCCCACGGTGCAGACTTAAGCCCCAAACGCAATACAACGGAACGGCGACGGAAACGGCAAATTTGACAGAAAATATATGGGCTAACTGTCAAATTTTCCGTTTCCGTCGCCGTTCCGTTGTATTGCGTTTGGGGCTTTACCTTAATCTCCACTCTGTCGCATCGGTGAGCAACCAGCAGTTGCATGACTTGATGCGTCAGCAGTACGTGCTGGATGAAACCATATCTACGTCGTATGCAGTTCCGGAACCGGCGGAGGATAAACGGGCTCGAGGAATTCTGGAGACGACGACAAAGCGAGTAGGCGACCGCTACGAAACAGGGTTGCTGTGGAGGAAGGACGAGAGAAAATTTCCTGACAGCTACCCGATGGCCGTTCGACGGATGAAAGCCATTGACCGTAAGTTGGCCACGAAGCCAACGCTGAAGGAGAATATGTGTCGACAAATTAAAGAATATCAAGTAAAAGGGTATACACACAAGGCGACGACCGCCGAGCTGACAGAGACGCCACCTTCTTCAGTGTGGTATCTGCCATTGAACGTTGCAGAGAATCTGCGAAAACGGGGTAAGGTACGCCTGGTCTGGGACGCTGCAGCGGCAGTAAATGGGATATCCCTAAATTCAGAGCTGCTCAAGGGTCCGGATATGCCAGTTGCCCTCCCTCGAGTAATCTGCCATTTCTGAGAGCGTCCGGACGTGGCAACTTTTGGCTCAACGTGCTCGCCCAGTTCAGCGCAGATCGTGAAAAACCTGAATGCCGAGCAGTATGCAGATCATTACCCGGAGGCCGCAGTAGCGATCGTCAAGCGGCACTACGTCGACGACTACTTCGATAGCGTGGACACAGTAGAGGAAGCGATTCAGCGAGCGTACGAGGTAAAGTATATCCCTTCCCATGAAGGGTTTCATATTAGAAACTGGGTTTCTAATTCTGATATGGTTTTGGAGAAGCTTGGAGAGCGAAGCAGCGGATCGACAGTGCTTTTTAGCCAAGATAAGGGAAGCGAATACGAGCGCGTGCTTGGGATTGTGTGGGATACGGTCGAGGACCTATTCTGCTTTGCCACCGCGTCGAAGTCGGAGTATACAAAAGTCCTCCAAGGAGAAGAGCGTCCGACGAAACGGATCGTGCTCAGCATCGTTATGGTTAAATTTGATCCCGCTGGGTTCGTCGCGCCAGTCACCGTTCTTGGAAAAATGCTGATCCAGGATCTGTGGCGCACGGGTTGCCAATGGGACCACATCGTGGATGAAGCGTCATTCAAGAAGAGGATTCGCTGGACGAAAATTCTGGCGGATATTCAGGCTATTAAGTTGCCACGCTGCTACTTCGGCAGGGCACGATCGGATGAGGTCCAGGACATGCAGCTGCATACAAGCAGTTCGTGGGTTTTCGGATAGGAGAGATCCTAAGCCTAACGCGGCTGGCAGATTGGCGATGGGTACCGACGAGGCTGAACGTGGCAGATCAGCTGACGAAGTGGGGTAAGAATCCGGAAATACACCCCAACAGCGCGTGGGTACGAGGACAGCAGTTTATGTACGAGAGAGAGGAGGAATGGCCGAGGAAGAATTTGCCGCCGGCGAATACGACTGAGGAACTTCGGGTTAATTTGTTGTACACGACGTTAAGGTACCAGCGGTTCGAAGTGGACGATCCTGATTCGAACGATGGCATGTGTATTTCGATTCGTGACGAACTGTAGACGGAGAAAAGAAAAGCTGCCGATAGAGACACTGCGAGCGACGAAAGATCAGCTGAAGTTGCGGATACCGAATGCGGTTGCGTCGGTTCGAGTACCGCTGCAGCAGAAGGAGTACGAGAAATCAGAACGATGGTTGCTGAACTGCCGTAATCTGAAAAAGTGACGTATACGCCATTTTCCAAAAATTGTGTTAACGAGTACTATTCATCGAGCTCTTTAACAGAAAAATGGAAAACATGCATGTGAAGGCAGCGTAGGCCGAATGTTTTATCGATGAGTTGAAAGTGCTGTCAAGAAACAAAGATCGTCCCGCGAGCCAGTGGATAGCAATCGAGAAGTCAAGTTCGCAGTACAAGCTGACCCCGCTGATAGACGAGGCTGGTATAATTAGGATGGAGGGCCGAGTAAAACGAAAGAAAAGTGATAGATATGGTAGGACTGTCATCGATTAGATAAGAGATAAATAAAAACATAAGAAAGAAATAGATAGTCAAGGAAGCTTGAAGAAAAAAGTTTGCGAAATATTGAGCGGGAAATTAATATTTACGATAGTTTGGGAGAAGAAAAGAGGTGTGATCACGCAAGCAATACGAGTCATAGGCAACACACGTAGATTCCCCGGACAATCAATTGAACGGAAAACGAGACGAGACAGACATTACACATACTATTCGACGGACAAACAACAGACGCACAAAATCAATTAACGGCATACGAAACGAATACTTTACACTGCCGAAAATTAAAGGGCTGATTTACAAAAAATGTTTAAATGTTGGTCGGCTCTGGATTGTCAATATTCGGTTGAATATTATAGTCATTGAATATTTATGCACATTTTACAAATTGATAAATTAACTGAAATCTGAACCCGTTTCAAATGAGTAAAGTAATTTATCACATAGAACTGAATCCGATTTTCATCCGCGAGACACTTTCAACGGTGAACATTAAGAAAAACAATGCTAACTACGTTTTTTTCTGCACATAGTAAGCACACTCATTGACAGTCGAATGAATAAGTTGGTGGAGTAGTCGTCTGACTATGTCATTCTATGTTTTGAATATTCATGCAATGTTTGTCAAAATTGGGTCCTAAAATGAAGAATCCATATTCGATTTTCTTTCAGGGAACGATGAAGTCGATCATCCTGAACGCGTCAGTTTTTCTTTCGACTTAAAAATCGAAATCGTTTTATTTGAAATTTAAAAATAAATGGAAAAGGCTTGCTCGACATTTTCGGTCTTGTTTGAAGTTGGAACAGAAGTATACCAAAAACGATGTTGGGTAGTGCCATTGTACCGCGTATGACAGGTGTTTCACCTGTTTCACCCTCCAGCAATATTGTTACGCTTAACGAGGTAAATGCTTAGTGAAAAAAATATTTAAAATTAAAAAACATATTTTCTTTGAAATAGCATAAAATATATACAATACATAATAATTTATTGTACTGGGCTTCAAATTTTACCAAAGTTAAGATTTTTTTCAAAAAACAGTTTTTGTTACGCGTTACGCAAAGGGGTAGGGGTATAGTTCAGAAAATTGTTACAGATTGTTACGAGGGGGTGGAGGGTTCTTGAAAACAACGTTTTTTGCGTTACGTAATATTTGAACAAAAAAAAAAGCGCCATACTTGTTGAAATTGTTCATATACTTCAAGACAAAATTTTCAAAACGACTTATCTGCTTTTGTAAACAAAGATTCAAACGACGATTTGACGAATCTGATAGCTCTCCCACACAAACCAAACCCACCAATAGGTAGGTGAAGGTTTCCGCTACCTGTTGATGGTGTTAGTTTGCGTGGGAGAGCTATCAGATTCGTCAAATCGTCGTTTGAATCTTTGTTTACAAAAGCAGATAAGTCGTTTTGAAAATTTTGTCTTGACTTAGGCTCCGTCAGACGTTGCAAGCAAATCACTCGTGCGAGCGAATGATTCCTGAGAGCACTCGCAATTGCAGTCACACGTAGCAGTTTTTTACTTTAAGCAAATGACAAATTTACTCTCATGCAAATATAAACAAAAACGAAAAACTTGTTTTTCGGCCACAAAATCTAATTTCATTCCTATTTTTGCAGTGCAACACTGCCACCTGAAAACGTTTTCACTTTTGCGAGCGAAAAATTTGCTAGTGCTGCACTAGCAAGCGCAATTTCGTTTCTGCGAGTTGAAGATTTTTAACGCTTAGCAGTCACACATTGCAAGCGAGCGTTTGCTTACGAGTTGTCATTTGTTTGCATGCAATCACTTTCATGTCGTTTTCGGTTTTAGACCTGGGTCAGGTCCGACCCCGACTCTGAATAACCGAACGAAAAGCGAATCGGGATCGAGTCAGTATGATGGTGTTAGTGAGATCTCAAGCCCTATCATCTGTTTTGTTTTCAGTTCGCACTGCCAGCTGATAGGCAGAAATATAAATATTTTATCAGATTTCATACAGATTTTATCTTTTGAATTTTGTTATTAATGTTATTTTGTTTCTTATTATATAAATTGAATGGGGAAGTCAGATTTTTCTTCTGTTCTTCTGTTAGAAGCTTGTGATGAATGGCGACGGCAATGTAGATTGCCGTGAAGGAATTTTGGCGCTCTGGAACATTTCCGGTAATTATGCCAATCCGTGTTTCCCGATAAACTGTTATACTGGTTCTGAGTGGCGTTCTGGATAACAGTGATTGTGTTACATTTGAATTATCAATTATGCCATTCAAATGTAATCTTCATCTTCATATTGGCATTACATCCCCACACTGGGACAGAGCCGCCTCGCAGCTTAGTGTTCATTAAGCACTTCCACAGTTATTAACTGCGAGGTTTCTAAGCCAGGTTACCATTTTTGCATTCGTATATCATGAGGCTAGCACGATGATACTTTTATGCCCAGGGAAGTCGAGACAATTTCCAATCCGAAAAATTGCCTAGACCGGCACCGGGAATCGAACCCAGCCACCCTCAGCATGGTCTTGCTTTGTAGCTGCGCGTCTTACCGCACGGCTAAGGAGGGCCCTCAAATGTAATAGAACAAGAAAATATGGAAACACTTTGTAAAAAATCCAATAGAAAATTTATTGAGATTTGGGGCCTTTTATTTTAAAATAAAGAATCAAATCACACAGGAGATTCAACACAATAAATATCAACGGGGTAAAATATGTCTTTGTCGGTTTTTTAACGAATTACAACTAAAAATCCTTCTTCGACTCTAAAATTATGCTCAATTCGTATAAAACTGTTCCTAAATTTACATTTGAATTTATTTTCTGGCCAAGTATCATCTGGAGTGTTACTAGGTAGCAAATATACCCTCTGCAAGGTGAATATTTAATAAAACTATTGTAAATAATCAGAAAAACGTATCATTTGTTGATGGCAATATAGTTATCACTGCCTTATAAAGGGTTAATACATTATGTTTATATTCTTCAAATCCGTAACCTTAAACAAATTATTCACAGACCTGCAATAACGAATAAAATAATGTTATGAACATTTTGGTATAAATAATAATCCGATACTCCGGTACGCTATTTTCCCATTGACTGAGCATATAATCGAATACACAACAGCTACACAAGCAGCTACAGCTACCTTCTCGTCATTGCATTTATCAATCACATTTTCATCAAAATTTTTAACCATCATTTTGTTTATAACGGAGCTACCGTCTGAAGTAATCAGCAAAAAATATGTCGGTATCTGAATCCATTTCACCATCAGAGAAACTTGAAGACAACACACAATTAAAATAATCCATTTTTACGTGCAAGACAGCATTATTTTACGTGCAAGACAGCATTATTAACAAATTAACAAATGGAACAAAAACGATCAAAAGTCAAATAACCATCCGCACCCTTCCGTGTCTTTCATGTTTTCATTTTCCTTTAGCGTAAACATAAACACCTGTTTGACAGTTTGTGTTCGAATGTATTGGTGAACCTAGGTTCGATCTCGATAAATCGGCAGAGCGAACCTCGTTCGTTTTGGGTCGGATCTGGTGCGGATCGCGATCCAACCTGAACGAATAACCGAACGTTTTGACAGCTGTTAGAGCGGATCCGGGGCAGAACTAGGTTCGACCCAGCAATAACCGAAAACGACATCAGTGTAGTCAGACAGGCAAATTTTTGACAGTTGTCACTTTCTGCGAGCAAAATGCTCGTTGCGAGTGATTTGCTTGCAACGTCTGACGGCACCTTTATAAACATAATACTAGCAGGTTCTTTTCGTTTGTTACGCGATAATAGTTTCAAAACATCCGGAACGCATATTTTTAACGCAGGGTGTGTCCGCGATTTCCGCTGAATTTGACAGAACAGATGTAGTACTAGAATCGATTTTTTTGCTACCCCTCCAGCACCGCCCGCACAGTCCCGCACGAACGAACTTTCAAAGCCGAGCGTGTTTCATTCAACATCGGTCAGGCAAGCCAGCAAGAAGCCACGCGTAGTGTGTGTGTAATTGAAATCACAAGAGTGTAGTAAAAAAAAAGCACCAACCAACCCTCCTCGATTCCACGCGACTAGTGAGTGAGTGATTAAACAGCGAAATCCCAAGGTTTCCCAGCGCGCGCCCAAAGGCAGAGCTTAGTTTTCTTCTCCGTGTCAATTTTGTTTATCGTATGTCCATCCAGAATCTAAATACATTCGGTAAGTACCCCCGGAACTCCGCCGTCAAGTGCGGGAAATTCCATTGAATGGCTGATTCGCATGATTCCGTGTCGCGATATTCCAAGATGGCTGCCGCTGTCCTGTAATTAAATGCCGTACCGTAAGGTTTCGAATATTGAACCCTTGCCCCTATGTCGATCGTTTATTACTTATTAAATTCTCCGTAGAATCTTCGTCGGACTTTGTTTGAGAAAATGTAATTCCTTTGAATTTTCAATAATTTGAAGATAGTGGTTAGAATTTGATTCACAACGGTACTTACGTTTTTATCTCATCGTAAATCACGTTTTAGAGAATGGAATGCTTTATTTCGATCCATTCAGGGCTATAAGATTAAAAATGCCAAGCAGGAAGTGATATTTGCTAGAAAGGTCAAAGAAAACGGTATCGAGTTCTACAAAGCGATGAATCATCGGCTTGTAACACAGAGAATGCATTTCACCTTGAGTGCATTGATATTGATTGGTCTCTAATGACGATGTTGCACACGACTCAGGATCATGAATTTTGGACTCACGTCACCATTATTATCATCAGATGGACGATAGACGGTGGTGGGCGAGAATGATGAAATAATACCACGACGACGCATTCCATTAGTTGGGTTTCCTGTGCAGCAGTTTCCTAGAGCCCACTATCTGGCTATTGCCAACTTTCTCCTCCCAACACATTTGCCTTCCGCTAACCCACACCACTTTTCACGCTCTACCTATAGAAGCGTATAGAATAGTGAGAAAGATGTGAGGCCTGTTTGGGTGCGAAAGTGTAAATCAAAAGGATAACAAATGGAAAGTTTAGCACATTCCAGGTAGAAGGGGGTTTTCTCATTTCTGTGTGACTGCAGCATGGAAAGACAGATTGTCAAATAAACAGTTCAGACCTGTGTAATCTACCAGGGGACTGAAAAGGCGGCCTAATAATCTATCCACCATTTCTGTTATTTCTCGACAAAAAAAATCTACGAATTCAAAAGGATAGAAAAATCTCAACTAATTGCTTTCACCAGGAAAGTTTAATTGTCGATAATTACTACCTAGTTCGCCAAAAATAAGCAGCTGAGTTATAGGGCATACCAGCAAGCAAATGCTTCATTGTGGACGTAGAACAACATAATTCTAGGAACTTTTTTCAAATAGGCGTAACTGTGTTTGACCTTGAAATTTGAAATGGCGAATACTTTCTCAATTTAGCATATTTCGTTCAGCTAACGGTACTATCAGATAGATCGGAATCTATTCCTTCTGTTAGGCACATAAGTTCACCAAAACAGTTTAATTTATGAGCACAGTCGCCGTTCCAAAAATCAAGCTTAGAATCATGTACGCCCATTTGAAAAAAGTTCCTAGAATTACACTTTACTAATAATAATAATCAGGGAATATAAAACAACAACATTGCTAATGACAACTACATTGTCCTCTCTTGTAAATGTTGGAACAAACTCAACTAGCAATCAGCCTTTGTCACAAACTGCAACAGAATAGGACAATGATCGCCTGCCGCGCATTTGAAGAAGTAATCGGTTTTTGACGATGTTTTTGGTTAAATAAGTACATATCAGTTATCAAGGTTTAGACATAAACCTAATCATCTGTTAACATGATTTGTGTTTTACTTCTGAAATATAAAAGTTATCGCAGTTTGAAAAGTTCACAACAATTACCTCCAGGTTTGTTGCAAATAAAATGGAACGCAACATTGTCTTTGTCGTCTGCAGATGAGGACAAAGACTTATCGCTATTTTCTTTTGTTGTTTGTTTTTTTTTGCATTTTTCAGCAACAATTACATTCCTTGATAATAATACAATTCTTTTTATCAGAAAATTTAGAAAAAAAAACTAGGCTTTGTCCTCTGTCGAATGCAACTTGTTGGCTAAAATTTTGGCTTTTGTGCACACATAAACATGGACAATTTGACATATTTGCTGATTCGACTCCGTCTTTACAGCTAAAGCTTTTCGAACGAACGCATCTGAGCTCCACGCTGTTTTTTTTAACGATTTCTGTATATCTTATTTGGAGCCATATTTCAGGCCATTCCATACAATCATTGATTATCCAATTCAATTTGCACTAAAGTGCGTGAACGCAATAATTTCGAGTTCACTAATTCCAACTTTCCACATATACAACGACAATTTATGACACTGAGTACAAAGTCATCGGTCGCGCACATGATTGAGACGATGAGGTCTAGTTGAGACGATGAAACGCAAAAGCAGCATTTTGTTTGTCAATCGCGTGAATCAGCCTTTTTGGTGAAGCAACAACAGCCAGTCATCGACTGTGTCCCGTACGTGCATGTATGGTTAACTGATTGTAATATTATTAGTGGTTCTCGTTGTGTGAACTACTACTTGATTCGTATTCAAGAATTTACGTAGTTTCCTTGTTTGAGTTCCTACATGAAGATGGTTTGTAATTTCACATCGTTTTTGTTTTCTTTTCTTTTTTCTTCACGATTGATGTAGACCCATTTGCGGATGCAATAAAGGGTGCTGATGATGATGTTCAAGACGGACTCGTGCACATAAGAATCCAGCAGAGAAATGGTCGCAAAACACTAACCACTGTCCAGGGCCTTTCAGCGGAGTACGACCTGAAGAAGATCGTGCGAGCATGTAAGAAGGTGAGTAACGACTACAATCTTTTTAATGTTGGTTTGTTCAAGTTTATCATTCAGCTATGGATTGAGCAATATTTCGGTAACGGAGCGAGTCGAAAACTACAATAATATGTTCCGATTATGTTACTGAAACTATAATATTTTTTTCTGTGAGTTTTGACAAAACTTAGATTATGGTTAATATTATACTCAATAACTAACAAACATAAGTGATAATTTATAGTACGTTTCAAAAATCAATAAATCAAAGTATTAAAAAAATGCTCAACAACCAGTGAATGTAAAACTACCACTTCTAGGAACTTTTTTCAAATGGGCGTACATGATTCTAAGCTTGATTTTTGGAACGGCGACTGTGCTCATAAATTAAACTGTTTTGGTGAACTTATGTGCCTAACAGAAGGAATAGATTCCGATCTATCTGATAGTACCGTTAGCTGAACGAAATATGCTAAATTGAGAAAGTATTCGCCATTTCAAATTTCAAGGTCAAACACAGTTACGCCTATTTGAAAAAAGTTCCTAGACTTTGCCAATGACAACAGCTTTGTCCTCTTGTAAATGTTGGGACGAACGGACGAACTCAATTCGCAAACAAACGTTTGTGCCAAACAGAATAGGACAATGTATCTTTTATCAATGTTTAGACATAAACATAGCCATCTGTTGGCATGATTTATGTTTTTAAAAAATACTATCGCAATTTGAAAAGTTCACAATTCCATCACCATATTTGTTGCAGATAAAATGTTATTCAACATTGCAGTTATCCTGTAACGTTGGATGGATGTTTTAAATTAAATTTAAAAGAAATACAAAAGCTTCAGACGTTTGTATCTGTTTAAGCAAAATCAATTGTTAATACATTTTTAAATTACAGTGAACTCTCCCTTACTCGTAAAAAAGTAAGAATTTAGAAGCGAGAAATGAAAAATGTTTTAAGTCAGCACTTTTCTCTTCTCACTTTTTATTATTCACTTCTCACTGAACAGAACGGCGAATTACTTCCCAAATTTTTCACCTATAACTTTTCTTTTCAAGGAAAGCAGGAAGCAAAGAGAATGAATGATGAGAAAGAATAAAGATCAAGTTAAAAATGCCAATTTTCACCTCACTTTTCTCTTCTCACTACTTGGTCTTCATATTACTTAGTTTTCATTTCACTCTTCTCACTTTTCACCTTTCACTAGTTACTTTGCACTTCTCATTCCTTACTTCTCATTATTGACTTCGCACTTCTCACAATTCACTTTTTACTTTTCTTTTCCTACTTTTTATTTCTCACATCTCACTTTTTACTTTTAACTTCTCATTTTTCACTTTCACTTCCCACTTTTCATTTCTCATTCCACAGTTCTCACTTCTCAAATTTCTTACTTTTAACTTCTCACTTCTCAATTCTTACTTCATTTTTTTATTTCTCATTTTTCACCTTTTACTTTTCTTTTCTCACTTTTCATTTTTCACTTTTCATTTCTCAATTTTCATTCCTCACTTTTCATTTCTCACTTTTCATTTCTCACTTCTCACTTCACATTTCTCACTTCGAATTTGTCATTTCACACTTCTTACTTTTCGTTTCTCACCTTTTACTTCTTACTTTCACTTCTTCCTTCTCACTTCTTATTTCTCAATTTTTATTTCTCACTTCTCAAATTTCTCGCTTCCAACTTCTCACCTCTCACTCTTCACTTTTTATTATGAGATGTGCGAAATGTCTCATTCCTCACTTCTCGCTGCAAACTTAATGTAATTCCAACTACTCATTACTCACAATATGTATAAGTTTTTTAACTTTTCGGACAAACGGCATTCGGCCAAATGGCCTGAAATAGTATGTATTGTGCATGTGAACTGATTCTGTGCATCTGAACAAGATCGAGTTAGCGAGGTGATAATGCTTTGGGAAATTACTTCGACTTATTAGAGAATATCGAGTAAGGGAGATATCGACTTACGGAGGTAACGCAGTAGACGAATTTCGCGCCAACTCGACCAGCGGTTGGCAGCACCATCTCAGAATCGTATGAAACTTGGTGGGCATAAAGATATGGTATTTCTAAGCCACTCTGCATATTTAGTTTTTCAAAAATTGACAAGAGTAACATTTGATGAGGGCCTAATTTTTTCCATGATTTTTTTTAAATCGATGTAACTTTAAAATGACAAGACCTACAAAAAAGTGTTGTATGGCGGATTGTCGTAAAATTCCCTGAAGTTTTTTGGAATAATATCCAAAAAATAAAAAAACCGGTTTCTACACTGAAAAAAATTAGTTTTAATTAAAATCGATATTACAAAAAAAACCTCATCTCAGAAATCGATGATTTTTTTTCTGCAGATAGGTATTTTAATTATCTATCTTTTCTGGGAATAATGTTCCTGTGACATATTAAAGGAAAAAAAGTTTTTCTAACAAAAACTTTTTTCATGTCCATATTGAGTGAAAATTTATCACGCTTTATGCCTACAGCGCCAAATATAGGTTCAGCAGCCTATCATAAACCAACAACACATTTTGGAAATTTGTTTAGGAAGAAATTTAGCTAAATCTAACATTAATGTGGACCAACATTTGAAAAGGGCGTATTTCTTATATCAATGTTACACACAAATGATCAGAATTGTGATGTTTGTAACTATTGTAAATTTGTCGTAACTGTAAAATCTGAAAAATAAAAGAGCGTTTCGTTCACCGAGATAACAAATCAATGAATGTAAAGATTAAAATTGGTTTAGCAAAAAAAAAAATGAAGGTCAATTTTTTTCATCAAATAAACATTTGGATTTCAAACGATGAAGTTCGGTAGATAATTTCATTAGGGGGATTTCGGGTGAACGCACATTCAAAGATTTATTTTTTTGCATTTTTTCTATTTTATCTTCAATTTTATTTGTTACTACATTTAATTCTTATTTCTTCATGAATACTCATTAATTTGTAAATTTACTCGAAAAATTCAAGGGACTTTCAATTTCATCGAGTAAGAGAAAATACCGAGTTTCAGAACATCGAGTTAGAGGGAGTTCACTGATTATTGTTATTAAATTGAACAGATTTAGATTGAATTGAAGCTTGAAGAATTGAAGGCCGTTGAAAATATTTAATTTAAATAATGTCCTACTGGTCTCCGAAAGGTCAAGGGTGGGGTGGATAATAAAAAATAAATATTAAAATAAAAAAATTTAAAAAAAATCCTCGGATTTGATAAAGAATGTTTGGAAAATCCTCAAAATTACCCGTTTTTTTTGTTGCCCTTCTCAAAATATTATTTTTGAGCAAAAAAAAAATCCGAGGGGGGGAAGACAATTTGTTTTTAATATTTGTATTGGCCTTATTGTAAATAAATTATTTTCGTTCGTTTTTTGTATACATTTCATTCAAGGGCCTCATACGCCTGTCATTGGCGAACAAAGCTCGTGTACTTTGCATCGAAGCTTAAAACCACTGTTAGGGCGCAATCGTTAATGCGAGCATTTTTATATTCGGTTAGTTACTGCAAATAAATTCTTTTTCGAGTCCCTTTAATCAAGCAGGTATCTCGAGCATACCACATCGTTATATTGCTACATGATTGAGTGTTTAATTTTGATAAAATATCGAAAACAAAAGTGTCATGTCTTGTCTTGTCTTAGCATATGCACAGCCAGTATTGAAAAGCATCCTGGAAATGTCGGTTGTATCCCCGAGCATTTTCTTGTCTGCATTAATATTTGCAGCATATCATAAATATGACACAAGTATTAAAACGGCCAGGCCCACTGTGCAGGCTTAATTAACATGATCTACGAAGAGTTTTGAATCTACGAAAGGAAGAAACGGAGACAGCCGTACCAACCGTTTCACATTCAGGGGGAAAGATGATTGACGAATCGTTGGGAGTGACTTTGCTAAGAAGATTAATGTTCACTCCATGGGTCTTCGACGTCTTGGGATGGGACACAGTTTTTGTCTAGTGCCCTGGCTTATACACTGATGGGCAAAAGCATAAATTCAGATATATTACTATGAAAGCATGACGAATACTTATGTACATCAGTGTACATATAGGCCTAGGTTTAAGCGCTATTACTCGCTTCAGTGAGTGCAGCAATGGCCCCTGAAGGTATAGACCTCGTTTTCAACCATTTGCCTAAATCTAGGAAGGCGTCAAACTGCTATCGCCATTGGAAAGATCTTGGAATAATAAGCAATTGTCCTTCAAGGTTTCCTGAAGGAAAAAAAATGGTTGTCTCGCTAAAGCCACCAAAGTTATATAAAATCTTATACGATTTTGCGAACGGTTACATTGGTGCCCAACGTCAAAATTTCCGTAAAAGATTATTTATGCCGTTAAATTTCTTACATTAAAACACTGCGCTGAAAAAGTTTTTGTTTAATTTTAGTTTTAGTGAAAATTGCAGTTTAAGAGCCAATTTCTTCACCTCCGTTTAACTCTTAAGCGGTGCTTACCCATACGATTAAATCTGGTTTAAGCCTTAAGCGGAGGTTAAGAAATCAGCCCTAAGTCAATTGGACTTCGTTGCTTTTTTCTAGGATAGTATAATTAATTTAAATTTGAATTGAATTCAGACTTATTTAATTTTATAATATTTTGATACTGAAATTTTCTGCAAACTAAAATTGGGCTGATCTCAAAGTGAGTGGTCCGTACATTTTACCGGAAGCAGAGCATTTATTGGTGGTCGATTTTGATCTGAATATCAGAGGTCAAGTAGTCGACCGCAGAGAAACTTTGGAAGACACGCAAAGATTTTTGCGAAGATTGGAGGAGTTGGAGGAGAAGAAATCGAAGAGGGAAGCATTATTTCGGAGATAACGTGGAGATAATTTGCGAAAAAGTAAACGACTCAATCGGGTTTTGATTTCGTGATTACGGCTTTGCCTAATCAGGGTGTCTACTACCTGGAAAAACCTGGAAAACCTGGAATTATCAGGGAATTTCTCCCCACCTGGAAAATACCTGGAATTATCAGGGAATTCCTGACATAATCAGGGAAATTTCAAACCTGGTAATCATGAGTGAAATTCATTCAAAAGATGAAAAAAATCATTAAAAATGTTTGAATAAATATACCAATCAAGTCTATTGATGTAGTAAACGTTAATGGATCGTTGTTCCGAAAAAAAGGTTTTGCCTTCTTCAAAATAATTCCTGAAGAATTTTCGAAGCTATTCTGGGTGAAATCTAGGAATTTATTCGGGAAATCAATTAGAGATTGTAAATTCTTTTCAGTATTCCCTTGGAAATTTTTTATTAATATATTAAAAAATACCAAATTAGTTAGTATTTTTCAAAGCAATTCCTGGAGGAATTTTTCAAAGAAATCGCTAAAAGAGTGTCTATAAGAATGATTAGCAATTTTATAAATTATTTCTGGAGGAATTTCCAAGATAAAACCCGAAAAGAATTCCTGGAGGAATTTCAAAACGAATTTCATGACGAATTTTTGTATGGTTTCTTTAAGAAATTCCCGAAAGGGAACCTAAAGGGATTTTCAAAAAAAATAGTGATTTTAAGTTTTTTTAAGTTATTTTTTGAAGGGATTTTGCTAAAGAAATTCTTGAAGGAATAGCCGAAGGAATCCCGTATGGATTTTTCAAAGGTGTTTCTAAAGGTATTCTCGAAGAATTTCCAAAGAATTCTTAAAAGCGAAATATCCGGAAAAACTCCTCTAAGTATTTTCTAAAGTTTTCCTCAAGATTCTTCTGAATGAGTTCCTAAAAGATCCCAAGGAATTTCAAAAGAATATCTGAAGCATTTTTTGGAGGTTTTTACAGTAAAGCCGAATTAGAACGCTTGTGGCGTTGTAACCATTGAAATTATTCTGCCAAAATATGCTTCAATAAGCTTAATAGCCTGTTCAGATTACGATTAGATTATTTATCGTAATCAATATCGTGTTAAAGCTGAGAAAGAAAATTGAATATATGGGGATGGTATCAGGTTGTTTTTTATCATGATATTTATGATCATAAATGGCATCGTAATCTGAATAGGTTTTAACTGGCCATTTGACAATTATAGTACCGATACCTTGGCTGCTAGGCCCGAGCAAACTAGATGTCACAAACTAGAACAAACTAGATGTTGGTCACGCGAACAGGTTTAAGGACGTTAGGCATGAGTACGTTAGGCATGAAGGATGTTAAGCATAAATGCCCCAAAAACATCCCACGGCATAAAGAAGGTATTATGCCTAACGTCCTTATGCCAAACGTCATGGACCCACCAATCTCATATTTTTGCATCAACACATTTCCTGAAGGAGTTTTCGTAAGAAGTTCTGAAGGATTTCCTGAAGAAATTCCCAAACATATTTCCAGAACATTTCATTAAGATGTTTTCTTAAGTTTTTTAAAAAAAAAAAGCTGAAATAAAATTCAAAGAAATTTCCGAAAGAATTCTTATCCAAATTTTCAAAGAAATTCTTAAAAAAATTTGGAAGAATATCTGAAGAAATCTGCAAAGTATTTTATAAAGGTATTTCCGAGTGATTTTCACAAGACATTTTCGAACAGACATCTAAAAGAATTAAAAAAAAAAGATAAAATTTTTGTTTTTGAAAAGTTTCAAGCTTGAGGTTTTCATGCAAGAGTTGAATTTAGAAAAGAATCAGAAGAATACGGAGACTACAGGAGATGAGATAGGAAAAGTGAAAACTATGGAAGAAAACACATAAAAAGATAAAAAAAGAGGTAGAAGGAGAAGACAATTCAGGAGACGAATTAAACGACAGGACTGCTGAAAAGCAAAGAGAGTTAGATGAAGAGTGAAGTTTATTCTGTGGAAAAATGATAAAATTTATAACGAAGCAAAAGAAAAAAGTAAAATTCACAGAGCAGAATTTGTTAAGAGACGCAAGTAGAGAAGGAAAGGAAAGAAGTCGCCGGAGCGTTATAAGAGCCGGAAGTCATGGAGAGAAACAAGTAAAGAAAGGAAGAAAAACAATTAATGCAGGATTGACCGCCGGCCGCTGGAGAGCAATAAGAGCCGGAAGTCGCACAGAGAGCAAGAGAATTTAGTGAAGTTAGATAGGAGTAAAGATGATAGACGACCACCGAAGAGCAGTAAGAGTCACAAGTCACGAAGAAATGTGAGTAAAGAATGCAGAAGAAGTAATAATAGTTCCGAGAGTAGTCTAGAGCAGAGGATCCCAAACTTTTGGATATGCGACTCACCTAGCAGAATCCCATATTGCTTGCGACCCATCAGGTACCAAATGCATTGATTTTGTGAAATTATATAAAAATGAGATCGCGTTAGATTGGACAAATCATAATAAATTGTTTTATATCCCATCATTGTATTTGTCAAAATTACGTCAAGTTTATGGATTGGATGTGGATTGGATTTGAATTGAATTTGAGTTGGATTTGGATTGGATTTGAATTAGATTAGGATTAGGATTTTAAATAGATTTGGATTTGATTTAGATTAGATTCGAATTGGATTAGGATTGGTTTTGGATTGGGTTCGGGGTTTAGATTTGGATTGTATAGGACTTCGTTTTACTTGCCCAAATATCGTATAACAAAAAAAGGCCGTTGACCTCGTCAGGTTTGTTGTTCTTTAATCATCCAATCATTACTTAGATCCTAATTCTAAATATGGAATAGATTTGTGGGACAAAATAGTAACAAAATCATTTGTCATAAGACGAGTTTGTACCATCCCATTTAATTCTACCACTTGATTGTACCTTGACAAGAAAATTATTTTGAGCTTTTTAGTGGAATGTTTTCACCTGTCATAAGACGAGTTTATACAATCCCATTGAATTCCACCACTTAATTGTATCTTGACAGATACGTATTTCGACCTCAACGGTAAGGCCGTCTTCAGTGTCTCGTAGTCTCGTAGTCGAGTCAAGTACGAGACACTGAAGACGGCCTTACCGTTGAGGTCGAAATACGTATCTGTCAAGATACAATAAGGTGGTGGAATTCAATGGGATTGTATAAACTCGTCTTATGACAGGTGTACCTTGACAGATATACGTATTTCGACCTTACTGTTGAGGTCGAAATACGTATCTGTCAAGGTACAATCAAGTGGTAGAATTAAATGGGATGGTACAAACTCGTCTTATGACAAGTGAAGACATTCCACTAAAAATTTCAAAATCATTTTCTTAACAGTAACAAAATTATGAATTAGGATTTGTCTTTCGCGACCCACCACTGAACAGCCCATGACCCCCTGGGGGTCGCGACCCACAGTTTGGGAACCTCTGGTCTAGAAAGAAGAGGTAAAGATAGAATGAGAAGAAAATCTAGGAGAGATACCAGTAGTTTAACAGATGGATGGAACACTGAGACAGGCCGTGGCCATAAACATCGAAGGTAGAAAGTTATTTTCGTCAGCAAGTTCAGAGTTTCGTATGAAAAATTATATTTTTTTATATCTTCCCCCGAAACTCCGCCAGGATTTTTTCGGTTTTTTTTTCGGAAATTCTTCTTGAAATTCCTCAAAGAAATCATCTGCAAATTCTTGCAATAATTCATCTAGAGTTTTTCTTTTAATTATTTCATCCGGAAGTTCCTTCAGGAATTGCTCCGGAAATGGTTTTAGTAATTCCTCCGGAAGTTCCTTCAGCAATTCCTTCTGAAGTTTGTTCAAGAATTTATTCTAAGTTTGTTGGAATTAAGGAATTCTTCCGCAAGTTTCATATATAAATGCCTCCGGAAATTCATCAGAAAGTTCCTCGAGGAATTCCTCGGATGTTCATTCAGCAGTTCCTCAAGAAGTTCGTGCTTTTTAGACGTTGCTTGTTGTCTTTCGGAAGTAATTTAGGAATTCCTCCTTGAGGAATTTCTCCGGAAGTTGGTTTGGAAATTCCTCCAGAAGTTCGTTTAGGAATTTCTCCCCAGGGTTTGTTCAAGAATTCCTCCAGAAGCTCGTCCCGGATCTCCTTTTGAAGTTCCTCTAGGAATTTCTCCTGAAGTTTCTTTGGGCAGTCCTTCACAAGTTTTTTCAGGAATTCCTCCGAAAGTTCCTTGAAGAATTCCTCCGAAAGTTTCTTGATGAATTCCTCCATATGTTCCTTTAGGTATTCCTCCGGAAGTTTTGTCAGGATTTCCTTCATGGATTACACTTCCGGAGGAATTCCTAGAAGGACTTCCAGAGAAATTCCTAGAGGAACTTCTGGAACATTTCCTGGAGGAACTTCCGGAGGAATTCCTGGAGGAAGTGCTAGAGGAACTTCCGGAGGAATTCCTAGACGAACTACCGGAGAAATACCTCGAGGAACTTCCGGAGGAATTCCTTAAGGAACTTACTGAGGTATTCCTGGAAGAACTTGAAGAGGAATTCCTGGAGAAATTTTCAGAGGAATTGCTGGAAGAACTTCCGGAGGGATTCCTGGAGAAACTTACGAAAGAATTCCTGGAGAAACTTCGAGAAGTATTCCTGGAGAAACTTTCGAAGGAAGTCCTGAAGGAGCTTCAGAAAGTATTCCAGAGTGATTGTCTGGTGGAATTCTTGCAGGCATCATTTCATAAATTTCTGGAAGAACTTTCAGATAAATTCCTGGAAGAGTGCTCAAAATATTCCTAGTAAAATTACGGAAAGAATTCATCACGAAGATTTTCCTTAAAAAAAATGAATGCCTGAAAGATGATATCGTCAAGGAATGCATACGAGAATTCAAGAAAGAATTCCTGGAAAAATTACTCTGATGCAACTTCTCGCTGAATCTCCAAAGGAAATCCCGAAAAACGCATAAAGATTTCTTGAAAGTTGTTCCTAAAGATCAAAAGACATGATCAGATGAATTTGGTGTATCGTGGGTCATCTAAACCGCCCCTGAGTTCATAACGTGCGATCTACCGCCACGACACTAGCTTTTTTCGTCACTAGAAGCTTGACCATGTATGATCCAGAGACATGGTAAAATGGCATGGATAGATGGATATGTATTCAACTTTGTTCACAACTAGCATCGTATTATCGGAAATATCAGAGCATGCAAGGCAAATGATTTATGTCATATTGTGTTTAGGTTCTGATAAAGGCTTGTTGCGAGGTGCGTTTGTCAGTAACAAACTCTGTTGACGACAAAGGGTATATTGTTAGGCGTTGCTCGAATATTGATTTCCTGAGCGTACCATGAGAGACGTTTTTCGCAAGGTGTTACGATGTTGAACTGCTTGATAAATTCCTTTTAAAAAGCAACCACGGGGGCACTGGTTCTTATGATTACAAAATTGAAAAAAAATATGGAACAGGAAATAAGCGAGAACGAAGCATTCATCATAGCTTTTAGATGGGGACTGCCTATCCGATTCTGTTTTTTTCGCTATTGTATACACGTGCGATAAACTTGTTTTCATGGTTCGTTATGATTCGAATAGATTTTTGCCTCTTTTCTATCGTTGTTCGTTATCTATTGAGAACGATTTCTTCAACCCTGATTGGTATATAAAACTATGCGCCTCCGAGCCTTCCATCAAAAGTTCGGTTGTGGAGTGATCCTGTAGCTTTTTGGTACAACTTTGATGTACGAGAAAGCCAAAAAATGTCATTCAAATCCGTTCCGTAAATGAACGATCGTCAAAACATTTCACTACTCAATACAATCACTGCTAGGTGGATTCATCTGGGTTTTAGGTATTTACTTAGCCACTAATTTACCGGATATTTTCTATTTTCAAAATTCTCTGTGTTCAGAATGGTTGCCATAAAGCCTGCACCGCATGTGTCTGATATTTTTGCCAATTAGTTAATTAATTTCAATCAATTTTGTCGAAAAGAGTGTTCACTTTTATCCTTCGTGCGATTTTATGCTGTGCGCTTTCCATTCATCAATTCGTCTCTTCGCGATTGATGTAAAGAGTTATCATTATTCCAAAGTGATTAGGAGGTTGTTAGTCTAGGTATGACAATATGCCATCTGATTTATTTTCCTTTGAGGATAGGATTTATTTTTAGAGGCTAAATTTAAAGACATTATCGTGATTAAATTTCTTCCAATTAAAGCCAATTTGGAGTATATAATTGGTTTCATTCTTATATTATTTAAGAAAATCTTGTTCTTTTGTTTTATTCAAAACTGATTACATTCTCGTTTCATTTTCAGGAATTCGCGTGCAATGGCACTGTGATTGAGCATCCCGAGTACGGCGAGGTTCTTCAGCTGCAGGGCGACCAGCGCGAAAACATTTGCCAGTGGCTAACCAAGTCCGGGCTGGCGAAACCTGACCAGTTGAAGGTGCACGGTTTCTAAGCCGGCAGACTCACACTAGACTCTTAAACATAGACCAGCAAGAAGCAGCAGCAAGGTGGCAGGAACACGTACCAACGTAGCAAATTCAAGTGATCGAAGCTAAATCCGGAAAAAAAAACAGTGTGTTCCGGCCCGTTGTTGTGCATCATTGGAAAAAGTTGAATAAGGGGAACCCCAGACGGAGGTGTTCAGTTTGATGAACAGGCAAACCGCAACAATAACTATTTAGCAACAATCTTGTGTGAAAGTAGAGTAAAAACCTTTTTGCTACCAACGTTGAGAAACTCTTACAATATTCTTTGTGTAATAAATGAGATCCCCCACGCCCAGCGCTTTATTTTGCATAGCCAAACGGACGATTCGTAGTTGTGCAAACGGAACGCGAATAAAGCAGTCATGGTGTGTGGATTGGATATGTTAGTAAAATGAAATTTCACGTTTGAATTTTACTGCTGAGAAAACGACGGTGTAGGTTGAAGATTGTCCACCACAGGAAGCAAAGCCATTCAGGAAGAATGATGGTTGGAGGCAGAGGACGTTAATCGAAACAATAGTTATACAAAGTATGCACATTAGTCACAAAATTTAATTCAATTCCATTGCAATAAAATAACATCCACCAGAACATCCCAAATCAGTTGTTAAGCGCAGGCGTAGTTAGTCAGAGCATAGGGAGCTCTATTTGCATGTTCTTCTATGTAGAGATGCAGGTTGATTAAATGCTCGGTTTCACAATCTTTGTCTCCATATTTTCCTTATCTTAAGTGTCCGGGTGAGTGAGTAGACAAATGCTAGTAGAAGTAGTTGCAAAAAATCACAAATATCAGTAGAAGACACCAATTTGGTCACGAGTTTTGTTAGTTTTAAAAGTTGATAGCCACTAACAATAGCGAGTTGAAAGTTTTCAATGAACAGCCTCTTGTAAAATAACCAGTTCAATCTGTAAGGTCAAGCTTTCGATAAAGTTTTTCTTTTGTTTTTTTTTTATTTCTCGATTTTCCATGCTTCAGTTTAGAACTAAACTCAGTTGATTCTTATTCTGATGGCACAATTTTTCAAAATTTCAAAAATGATCAGCTGATAAAGGATTTTTCGTTTAGACTCTTTACTTGGAAACCTTGTTGACATAGAAAATGGTAACTATGTTTATTAAACCGTAAGATGATGTAATAGATGTACACCGCCTCACGCGAAGAAACATGTATTTAAATGCAATTGATGTGTTCAGAGAGAATTCTTTGATCTACAATCAAATGAATTTCCCATAATGTATTTCTCATTTCCAATAATATAACAAAAAGTGCTGATTTATTCGTTTGTCTTTCATTTAATCTGCCGTGAATCGCATATCTGTCCCATGTTTGCTGGATTTCCTATTCATATGGGACAAATATGCGATTCACGGCAGTAATCCACAAACCACAAACAATATATTTCCAAAGTCTCAACTAATAGATTTGAACACGTTTCTCGTCCTTTTAATATGTTTATGTTCTGTTCATTGCAGTCACTATCTCAAAGTATAGGAAAATATAACTGTTTCACAAAGAAATGATTAATAAAATATTCACTTAATCGTCATCGTCGCAAGCCTTCACCTTTTCATTGAACATCCGAAACAAATTTCGAATAAAAGATGGACCAATAAAGACATCGCCGGTTGTTGAGTTGTTTATTGCAGCGTATTGCTAAAGATTTGGCATTTGAACCTAGTGTCTTTTCGTTGGCTACAGTGTCAATACACTTATGTCTGGCATATTGTAGAGCTCCACAATAATTATGTTATGACAATTATTGCCGGTCAGCACCAACACCACTACTAGGTCTAACTCTATCTCTACCCGCAACCATGTACTTAGTGTTGGTAGAGTTAATGGTTAAGCCTATCTTAGCCGTCTCCCTTTTCAGCAGTATTAAGATTTTCATTTTCGTTTGAAGAAGTCACGCGATATTTACCTACATTTAACTCTCTCCGGCTCTCATAGAAAACATAAACAATGAAAGGAATCTCACCAAATTTTCACGGATTTTTATTTTATGAAAGCGCATCAATTGCAAACAAGCTGTCAACAAACGACCATGACAGGGATGGGCATAACTTCGAGCTGCTCATTGGACTCGTAATTTGAACAGATCTATCTTTTGAAACTGTTTAGAAATTTAGATTCCAAAACAAAGCATCATTCACATCATGACCGCTTGAAAAAAAAATAGAAAAATTAAAAAAAAAAACCAAATAAAAACTACTCCTCCTCCAGGGGAGGTGGGGGTAAAACGGACAGGGGTCCCGTTTGAGCTATTTATTTATTTATTCTCAGAATAAGGCCGGAGTGGCCTGTGCAGTGCATAAAATGCTTCTCCATTCAACTCGGTCCATGGCAACACGTCGCCAACCACGCAGTCTGCGGAGGGTCTGTAAATCGTCCTCTACGTGATCGATCCACCTTGCTCGCTGTTCACCTCGTCTTCTTGTTCCCGTCGGATCGTTGTCGAGAACCATTTTCACTGGATTACTGTCCGACATTATGGCTACGTGCCCGGCCCACCGGCAGTCTTCCGATTTACGCGGGGTGAACGATAGATGAGAACCATCAACAACTGATGCAACTCGTGGTTCATTCGCCTCCTCCACGTACCGTCCGCCATCTGCACCCCACCATAGATGGCACGCAGCACTTTCCTTTCGAAAACTCCCAGTGCGCGGTGATCCTTCACGAGCATCGTCCAGGTCTCGTGTCCGCAGAGAACTAATACCTAAGCGTTTTACAGATAGTCAGTTTGGTACAGAGGCGAACTCTATTCGATCGGAGCGTTTTGCGGAGTCCAAAGTACGTACGATTTCCTGCCATGATGCGTCCCGAATTTCTCTGCTGGTGTCGTTATCGGAGGTTACCAGTGAGCCCAAGTACACGAATTCTTCAACCACCTCGATTTCGTTAACTCCAATACAAACTCGTGGTGGGTGGCTTCTCTCTTGTGTCTCTTCCTATCATGTACTTTCGTCTTCGACGAGTTGATGACTAATCCAATCCGTTTAGCTAAAAGATATTTTAGTTACTAGATAAAGATTGTCGCTGTCGTCGCTGTCCGGAACATCTTTTGCTGGCGAGGATAGGGGAGCTAAATGTCAAAGAAGGAAAATCCATACGATTTGACAGCTTGGTACCCAACATGTTCCGGACAGCAGAACAAAGAGAACCGAAGCGACAATTTTTATCTAGTAACTAAAATATCTTTTGTTTAGCTTCGCTTTTCAGTCTGATGTAGGCCTCCTCCATTCTCTTAAAGTTACGTGCCATAATATCTATGTCGTCGGTGAAACCAAATAACTGGACGGACTTCGTGAAAATCGTACCACTCGTGTCAATCCCTTTATTTATCATCAGACTAAGGCCGGAGTGGCCTGTGCTGCACATAAAAGACTTCTCCATTCAGCTCGGTTCAAGGCTGCACTTCGCCAACCACGCAGTCTGCGGAGGGTCCGCAAGTCGTCCTCCACCTGATCGATCCACCTTGCCCGCTGTGCACCTCGCCTTCTTGTTCCCGTCGGATCGTTGTCGAGAACCATTTTCACCGGATTACTGTCCGACATTCTGGCTACGTGCCCGGCCCACCGCAGTCTTCCGATTTTCGCGGTGTGAACGATGGATGGTTCTCCCAACAGCTGATGCAACTCGTAGTTCATTCGCCTCCTCCACGTACCGTCCGCCATCTGCACCCCACCATAGATGGTACGCAACACTTTCCTTTCGAAAACTCCCAGTGCGCGTTGGTCCTCCACGAGCATCGTCCAGGTCTCGTGTCCGTAGAGAACTACCGGTCTTATAAGCGTTTTGTAGATAGTCAGTTTGGTACGGCGGCGAACTCTATTCGATCGGAGCGTCTTGCGGAGTCCAAAGTACGTACGATTTCCAGCCACTATGCGTCTCCGAATTTCTCTGCTGGTATCGTTATCGGCGTTCACCAGTGAGCCCAAGTACACGAATTCTTCAACCACCTCGATTTCGTCACCACCGATAGAAACTCGTGGTGGGTGGCTCACATTGACCTCTCTTGAGCCTCTTCCTATCATGTACTTCGTCTTCGACGTGTTGATGACTAGTCCAATCCGTTTAGCTTCGCTTTTCAGTCTGATGTAGGCTTCCTCCATCCTCCCAAAGTTACGTGCCATGATATCAATGTCGTCGGCGAAGCCAAATAACTGGACGGACTTCGTGAAAATCGTACCACTCGTGTCAATCCCTGCCCTTCGTATTACTCCCTCCAAAGCGATGTTGAATAGCAGACACGAAAGACCATCACCTTGCCGTAACCCTCTACGGGTTTCGAAGGGACTCGAGAATGCCCCTGAAATTCGAACTACGCACATCACCCGATCCATCGTCGCCTTGATCAACCGTATCAGTTTATCCGGAAATCCGTTTTCGTGCATTAGCTGCCATAGCTGGTCCCGATCGATTGTATCATATGCGGCTTTGAAGTCGATAAATAGATGATGTGTGGGCACGTTGTATTCGCGGCATTTCTGCAATACCTGACGTATGGCGAACACCTGGTCTGTGGTAGAGCGTTCACCCATAAATCCCGTCTGGTACTGCCCCACGAACTCTCTTGCAATTGGTGTTAGTCGGCGGCATAAAATTTGGGAGAGTACCTTGTAGGCGGCGTTCAGCAATGTGATTGCGCGGTAGTTGTTACAATCCAGCTTATCGCCCTTTTTGTAGATGGGACACACGACACCTTCCATCCACTCCTGCTGCAGAACCTCATCCTCCCAAACCTTGGTAATCACCCAGTGCAGCGCTCTAGCCAGTGCCTCACCACCGTGTTTAAACAGCTCTCCTGGTAGTTGGTCAACTCCAGGGGCTTTGTTGTTTTTCAGCTGGCCGATCTCCTCCTGGATTTCCTGGAGATTCGGAGCCGGAGGTCGCATGTCCTGCGCGCGTGCTCCCAGGTTCTTTACCATACCGCCACCGTTGTCTGCGACATCGCCATTCAAGTGTTCTTCGTAGTGCTGCCGCCACCTCACGCTCGTTTTGTAAGAAGGTTTCCGTTTATGTCCTTCCTTACAGATATCGGGCTGTGGCACGTGGCCCTTACGTGAACGGTTAAACTTGTCATAGAACTTTCGTGCGTTATTAGCGCGGTACAGTTCCTCCGTCTCTTCACGGTCTCGATCTTCCTGCTGGCGCTTTTTCCTCCAGAAAATCGAGTTTTGTCTGTTCCGCGCCCGTTTGTATCGTGCCTCGTTCGTTCTCGTGCGGTGTTGCAGCAATCTCGCCCATGTTGCATTCTTCTCCTCAACTAACTGCTCACATTCGCCGTCATACCAGTCGTTCCTCTGATCCGGAGCCACCGTGCCTACTGCAGCGGTTGCGGTGCTTCCAATGGCGGATCGAATATCTCTCCAGTCATCTTCAAGAGATGCTGCGTCTAGCTGCTCTTCCGTTGGGAGTGCCACTTCCAGCTGCTGCGCGTAGTCTTGGGCTAGTCTACCTTCTTGTAGCCGCCCAATGTTTAGCCGCGGCGGACGACTCCGACGCGTGTTGATCACCGTCGAGAGTTTTGAGCGCAGACATACTGCAACGAGGTAGTGGTCGGATTCAAATTTCGCACTGCGGTAAGTGCGTACGTTCGTGATGGCGGAGAAGAATTTACCGTCGATTAGAACGCGGTCGATTTGGTTTTCCGTTACTTGATTAGGTGATTTCCATGTGGCCTTGTGGATATTCTTGCGGGGGAAGAAAGTGCTTCGGACTACCACTCCGCGGTAGGCTGCAAAGTTTATGCATCGTTGGCCGTTGTCGTTCGATACGGTATGCAGACTATCCGGTTCGATGACCGGTCTATACATTTCCTCCCTTCCTACCTGAGCGTTCATGTCACCGATGACGATTTTGACGTCCCGCAGTGGGCATCCATCGTATGTCTGCTCCAACTGCGCATAGAACGCTTCTTTCTCGTCGTCGGATCTCCCTTCGTGTGGGCAGTGCACGTTGATGATGCTATAGTTGAAGAAACGGCCTTTTATCATCAGCTTGCACATCCTTGCGTTGATTGGCTGCCACCCAATCACGCGTTGGCGCATCTTTCCCAGCACTATGAAGCCGGTTCCCAGCTCGTTGGTGGTGCCACAGCTTTGGTAGAAAGTAGCCGTTCGATGCCCGCTTTTCCACACTTTCTGTCCTGTCCAGCAGATTTCCTGCAGCGCTACGACATCGAAGTTGCGGGGATGTAATTCATCGTAGATTATCCTGTCGCAACCTGCGAAGCCTATAGCGACTTGCAGTTCCATGTTCCAAGCTTCCATTCGTGATCCTTTATTCGTCGCCTAGGTCGTTGCCGATTGTATCGAGTCGTATTATCTTCCATAGTATGTATGAGGTTAATTTTCCAGTCCTCAGGCGGAACAAGCTTAGGGGATTTAGAGTGGGGGAAAATGCTGACCTGGGTCTTCGCCGCGTTGATATGGACCTTCCAGTTCCAGCTAATGAGGTACTCTGTCCGGGCTCTGATCACTCTCATTATAGACGATGGAGGTGTCATATGCGAACAGAGAAAGAATGCTGCCTTCTGGATGTTCTGGCATGCCGGAGGTGAACATATTGAAAAGGAGGGGGCCGAGGTTACTGCCCCGGGGGACGCCTACGACGATGTTGTGCGCATCGGAGCTCGCTCCGCTGATTGAGACCCGGAATGTCCTTGCCGACAGGTAATCGTTAATGATTGCCACCAGGTATCATGCCATATATTGTCGAATGTTTTCTCAACACTGGGATCAAAGGTGGAATGGGCCGACACTTGGATTTTAGTATTTTGGTCATTTTCCAGAAATGCTTAGCATAGTCTGGGAGAGTGCGGATCTTATTCGAGAAATCGTTGTAACTGTCTGCGAATGACATTCCGCAATCGAATCAAATCTTTGGCGAGTGTATCGATGGTTAGGGTGTTGCTTACCTGCCGACTCGAGCAGTGCCGAGTCATGTTGTTCTCGGGCCACCGAGATTGCCTTCGGGGCCATCCACAAAGTACGTCACGCTCCTAGGGGGAGGGGGGGTTCCGAGCAGCGTGACGACTCTTACAAAAATGTTAGAGTTTTAATACAAAAAGTGTGACGAAGGGGGGAGGGGGGATTGAAATTTGCCGATTTTTGCGTGACGTACTTTATGGATCTTCCCTTCTCGATGGAACGCAGCTCACGATCAATTGCTTCAGGCGTTACCAGCCGCGCTTCTTAGTCGACGTTTGCGTCCACGCATCCTTGGAACCGGCCCTAGTCGACTCGATGACATTACGTAACTAGAGTCCATGGCCCTAGCTGGTAAGGGATAATATTCTAAGGCAATACATATACGGCAGTGCACGCATGGGCTGCCAAGGATTTTTTTATGCCATTTCTGCCCTTTTGTCCTGTTGTTGACATAACTCAATATGGGAAAACATAAACTGAGTTCTGGTAATGGTGTGATATAGTTTCATTTTTGCAACCAGATAGACCATGTTCTGGTGGATGGGCGCCATTTCTCGGATGTTATCGATGTGCGGACATTCGGAGGTCCGAACATTGACTCTGATCACTACCTCGTTGTCAGTAAAATTCGATCACAGTTGTCAACTGTATCGAACGAAAGATCACAGCGAACGATGCGTTACAATATACAGCGATTGTCGGCGGAAGGAGTATCGGCTGAGTACCGCCAGAAGCTCGACGAACGGATAAGTGCAATCAACGTTAGCGACAACATCAACGATCTATGGGAATCGATCCATGGAGCGGTGAGCACAACAGCACGAGAAGTGGTAGGCACTGCACAGAGGCGACCCAGGACGGGTTGGTTCGATGTGGAGTGTCAGAGAGTGACAGACGAGAAGAACGTTGCCAGAAGTCGGATGTTGGTGTCGGGTACCCGATCGAATAGAGATCGGTACAAGGAAGCAAGAGCAGCCGAAAAACGAACCCACCGAGTACGAAGAACAAGTTATTAGTTAGGCGCAGGAAATAATGGAGCAGAACGATATGCGGAGGTTTTATGAGACTGTCAATGGCGTGCGGAGGAAGACAGCGCCATCTCCCGTCATGTGCTACGACCAACAAGGGAATTTGCTGACAGATAAAACTGCAGTGGCTGCCAGGTGGAATCAACACTTCGGGACTTTGTTGAATGGAGAAAGTGACGGTGCATCGGTGAGCAGAATAAGTATTAGCGACGATGGACAAGCTGTGGAGTCACCTACACTAGATGATGATGACTCCTTCGTCGGCGAATACCAAGCAGGTTTTCGTGAGGGCTGATCAACGACGGATCAAATGTTTACCCTGAGACAAATCCTTGATAAATTCCGGGAGTAAAACTTGCAGACACATCATCTGTTTTTTGATTTCAAGGCGGCGTACGATTCAGTGAAACGGAATGAATTATGGCAAATTATGCTTGAACATGGTTTTCCGGCGAAACTGATACGGCTGATTCGTATAACGTTGGACGGATCGAAATCAAGTGTAAGGGTTGCGGATGAAATATCGACGTCATTTGTTACCTTAGATGGATTCAAGCAGGGTGATGCACTCTCGAATCTACTGTTCAATATAGCGCTCGAGGGAGCGATTAGGAGAGCTGGTGTGCAAAGAAGCGGTACCATTATCACAAAATCGCATATGCTCCTGGGATTTGCGGACGATATCGATATTATCGGAATTGATCGCCGTGCCGTGGAAGAGGCTTTTGTGCCTTTTAAGAGGGAGACAGGACTCACGATCAATACCAGCAAAACGAAGTACATGGTCGCTGGCAATCAACGTGGGTTCATTAGTGGCGGTGGTAGCGAAATGGTGCTGGATGGTGAAAAAATTGAAGTGGTGGAAGAATTTGTGTATCTTGGAACATTAGTGCCGTGCGATAATGATGTTACCCGCGAGGTTAAAAGGCGTATTGCAGCTGCAAATAGGGCTTATTACGGACTTCGTAACCAGCTTAAGTCCCGTAGTCTGCAAACGAAAACAAAACTCGCGCTGTATACTACTCTGATTCTTCCGGTGGCTTTATACGGCCATGAGACATGGACGTGAAAGGAGGCTGATCGGAGAGCTTTCGGAGTGTTTGAGCGTAAGGTGCTGCGTACAATACTCGGCGGTAAACAGGAGAACGGTATCTGGCGGCGTCGCATGAATCACGAATTGTACCAGGTGTATAAAGGGCTGGATATTATGAGGCTTATGCAACACGGCAGACTACGGTGGGCTGGTCCCGTTGTTCGTATGCCGGAAGAGCGTCAAGCGAAGATCATATTTAGTAGAGAACCCGGAAGAGGCCGCAGGCTTCGTGGAAGGCCGCGTACATGATTGATTTTGCAGTTGAAGAGGACCTGAGGGTGCTCAATGTTCAGGGCGACTGGAAGCGGTTGGCCCAGGATCGAATCTAGTGGAGAAGGATACTCCATTCGGTGTAGGTTCATCGAAGAGCTGAAGCCCATCAAGTATCAAGTAAGTAATTTTGGTACAGATTTATTAAATTAAAGTCCAATTTTCGTCATTGCAAAAAATAGCGTGTGCAAGCGCCGTAGCGTGGGGTTGGCCGGGTTGGCCCCCGCCAAGGGCGCCAGCCCTCAGGGGGCGCCGGTATCAAGAACTAGGGAATGGGAAACACAACAAGTTTAGTCGTTACATGGCCAAATAATAACAAACCGACCACAAAGTCCAAAGGTCTATGGCGGAGATATTTCAAGAAATCTAATCTTTCTCCTATCTCAAATAAACAAGTTGAATGATTTGGTCTTGACTTTGACTGCCATTTCGATTTCTCTGAGCCTTTCGGAACCGGTTACAATGGGCTAAGAAAAAGACATTCCACTAAAACACTCAAAATTATTTTCTTACCTATTTGAAAATTGTAGATCGGATTGTTCCCATTTTCGGGCACAATAGGGCACTGCACGGACTGCTTTGTCTCTTTCTCGCTGCAAAGAAATTTGAAAACAACAAGGCCAGTAAACGTCAAAATTTATGAGGAACGAAAGAGAAAGAGATTCTTCCGTGCAGTGCCACAGGTGTTGACCAGAGACGTTGTTTATAGATAGAGACCCGCGCAGAGTGAAGCCGAAAGTATCAAACGAACCGTCAAACGCATTTCATCATATTTGTCGTTGCATTATATGGCAATGGTGCTGAACGAGGCAGGATATATGGTTGGAGCAAACGAAATAACTGCTCATACTGAGAGTCACTTCAAGTTCTTACAAATTTTTATGTTGCCAATCGCACAGGATATTTTTGTCTGCTGTCCGTGAAGCCAGAATTGCTTTTATTCTCTCCGCGTGTCTCTATATAATAACATCGTCTCTGGTGTTGACCAAAATTGTAAAAGACCTTTTGCTCTAATGACTTATATTGGGTAGGGGTAAGGTTAAGGATGGAGTAGATTTAAAACAAATTTGCTCATTTCATTCAGAAAAACTTCATTTAGTCCAAAAAATTATCATCATGGCCGAATTTGACGTGGCGGCGTTACGATAAGCAGTGATAATGTACCTTGTTTAAATGACTACTTTGATTATCAGCTCTCGTACATTAAGGGTGGTATGGACTTCTTAAGTACTGTGCAAATAGATAGGACAAGTAGCGGTCAAGGAATGATTCTGCTGCTGACATTCCTTGAATGGTACGGAGCTAACAAGGAAATCAAATAATTTAACAATAGCAGGCGTATTGTAGTGTAGAAAACACAGGTTTACGTCTACCCTTGCGAAATAATGCTCGGATGCATTATTCCGCAAGTAAAGTGACGTTTTGTTAAAAAAAATTTCACTCTGTTTTATGTTTGTTTGCTATTCATTGCAGATCCACTGTTTTTTTCGGCTGTGCTGATCTTCAGGTGTACCGAGATGAAAGGCTATGTTCGAAGTAGGTGCTGTGATTGGCCATGTTCTGGGAAGCGCCGAAATTAGCTAGGCCTTTCTCAATCGTCAACCAATAGTCGGTCTAAACTTATCTTCCTGGCCATCCTGAGTGCTCGAATATCGATGAAGATTTTGGTAGCGTAGCTTGAGCAGTTGCCAAACCCGCGCTGCATGTATAATATATTATCTTCATCAAATGCTTCCGCAGTGTGCAATGTGCATCTCTACATATCGTATTTCTAATGAAAGCTATTCCCAGCTCGTGTGTGTTGTCGCTACGATGTTGAATTCCTACAACTATATCGGAAATAATGCGAGTTATTGTCGACTTGATGATGCTGAGAGATTTGAAGCTGCATGTGACTAGACTAGCTTCTAATTACTAGTCTATTATCGTCGCTGTGGTTTTCTCCGATGGTTGCGGTTCGTATTCTTTCGTATTAGGCCAACAAGGCAAGGCACCAGCTCACATTGACCGCAACTCTCTGAATTTCTAAAAAAGGATAGTTCACAGTGTTGCTTGATGTCCCTCACAGTTCTAGGACCTATTCTCAGTTGCTCCTGACAAAGGTAATAGGCGCTGTTGGGAGCCGCACCTGCTTGGTGAACACTCGCTTGATCAGATAACACCCGGAGAGAAGTAAACCCCCTTTCCCTGTCAGCAAACGACCAACGTTTCCACTACCAACCCTTTACCCGACCGACCGGCATCTTGGTGAATAAGAATAGAAGTTGCTTGGCAGGAGGCTAACGACCACGCAATGGCGACTGCGTCGAGTATTCTTCCATAAATTAAGCCGAAATTCATCCTAGGATTCTTTTATGACCTTCTTCAACAATTTCCTGGTAAATTTCTATATTAAATATCTTTGGAAATGCTTTGAGCTTGGATTGGTTACATTTTGTCTGATAAAACTTGGAAAAATTTCAGACTACCAGAAAAAAAATCTGGAGCTATTAAATTAGGGAATTAGGGAATCACAGTAAAAACTGAAAAGTCAGGGAATTCTCGGGGTAACCAGTGAAATCAACAAGAGAAAAACTTAACGTTTCATATCGTTTGTTTTAAGGTTCAGATAAGGAGTCGTAAAGACCCGTCTCAATGTCACAGGGCAATGAGCTACAGACAAGTTGTCAAATAACTCACCTCAAAAATGAAGAAGAAGCAGATCATAAGGTTTTCCGTCGTTTAATATGCTTTAAGTGCAAACTAATGCTATAATTTGTTTCTAGTAAGCTTAAAGTAAGTGCCCTCCTTAGCCGTGCGGTAAGACGCGCGGCTACAAAGCAAGACCATGCTGAGGGTGGCTGGGGTGCCGGTCTAGGCAATTTTCGGATTGAAAATTGTCTCGACTTCCCTGGGCATAGAAGTATCATCGTGTTAGCCTCATGATATACGAATGCAGAAATGAGAACTTGGCTTAGAAACCTTGCAGTTAATAACTGTGGAAGTCCTTAATGAACACTAAGCTGCGAGGCGGCTCTGTCCCAGTGTGGGGATGTAGAAGAAGAAGAAGCTTAAACACTGAATTTATACGCCAAAAACTTTCTGAAAAAACTGATTTTTTTGCCAGTGAAATAATATTTAGAACTTCTGGAGGCATTTAGGAATTTCTTCGAAGGAATTCCTTTTGGAACCTCCGTATGAATTGCTAAATAAACTTCCGGAGGAACTTCGAAAGAATTTCTGGAGGAACTTCGGAGGAATCTCTGGAGGAATTCCTGGATGAATTTCCGTAAGAATTCCAGGAGGAATTCCTGAAGGTATTTCCGGTGGAATTTCTAGAGGAATTTCCGGTGGAATTCTTGGAGGAGTTTCCGGTGGAGTTCTTGAAAGAATTTCCGGTGAAATTCCTGTAAGAGTTTCCGGAGGAATTCCTAGAGGAATTTCTGATGTAATTCCTGGAGGAATTTCCGGTGGAATTCCTGGAGGAATTTCCGGTGGAATACCTGGAGGAATTTCCGGTTGAATATCTGGAGGATTTTCCGGTGGAATTCCTGGAGCAATTTCCGGTGGAATTCCTGGAGGAATTTCCGTAGGAATTCCAGGAAGAATTTCCGTAGGAATTCCAGGAGGAATTTCCTTTAGCAAACCCTCCGGAAGTTTCTTTAGGAATTCTTTCGAAGGTTCCTTTAGAAATTCCTCCAAAAATTCCTTTAAGAATTCCGATATTTTTGGATTGTTGATTTTTTTCGGTGAAAAAAATTAACAATCCAAAAATATAAAAATTCACGGTGACCAAAACATTACTAAACCTATGGAATTCCTCCGGAAGTTCCTTTAGGAATTTCTCCGGCAGTTTCTTTAGGAATTGCCTTTAGGAATTCTTCCGGAAGTTCCTTCAAGAATTCTTCCGGAAGTTCCTTCCAGAATTCCTCCAGAAGTTCCTTTTAGGAATTCCCTATGAAGTTCCTCCAGGAATTCCCCTGGAAGTTCCTCCAGGAATTCCCCTGGAAGTTCCTCCAGGAATTCCCCTGGAAGTTCCTCCAGGAATTCCCCTGGAAGTTCCTCCAGGAATTCCCCTGGAAGTTCCTCCAGGAATTCCCCTGGAAGTTCCTCCAGGAATTCCCCTGGAAGTTCCTCCAGGAATTCCCCTGGAAGTTCCTTTGAGAATTCCTCCGGAAGTTTCTTTAGGAATTCCTCCGGAAGTTCCTTTAGGAATTCCTCCGGATGTTCCTTTAGGAATTCCTCCGGAAGTTCCTTTAGGAATTCCTCCGGAAGTTGCTTTAGGAATTCCTCCGGAAGTTGCTTAAGGAATTCCTCCGGATGTTCCTTTAGGAATTCCTCCGGAAGTTCCTTCAGGAATTCCTCCGGAAGTTCCTTTAAGAATTCCTCCGGAAGTTCCTTTAGGAATTCCTCCGGAGGTTCCATAAGCAATTCCTCCGGAGGTTCCATAAGGAATTCCTCCGGAAGTTCTATTAGGAATTCCTCCGGAAGTTGCTTTAGGAATTCCTCCGGAAGTTCCTCCAGGAATTCCTCCGGAAGTTCCTCCAGGAATTGCTCTGGAAGTTCCTCCAGGAATTCCTCCGGAAGTTCCTCCAGAAGCTACTCCAGGAATTCCTCCGGAAGCTCCTCCAGGAATTCCTCCGGAAGTTCCTCCAGAAATTCCTCCGGAGGTTCCTCCAGGAATTCCTCCGGAAGTTCCTCCAGGAATTCCTCCGGTAGTTCCTCCAGGAATTCCTCCGGAAGTTCCTCCAGGAATTCCTCCGGAAGTTCATCCAGGAATTCCTCCGGAAGTTCCTCCAGGAATTCTTCCGGATCAATTCCTGGAGGAACTTCGGGATCAATTCCTGGAGGAATTTCCGGAGGAATTTCTGGAGGAACTTTCGGAGGAATTCCTGGAGGAACTTCCTGAGCAATTCCTGAAAGAACTTCCGGAGCAATTCCTGGAGGAACTTCCGGAGGAACTCCTGGAGGAACTTCTTGAGGAATTCCTGGAGGAACTTCTTGAGGAATTCCTGGAGGAACTTTCGGAGGAATTCTTGGAGGAACTTCCGGAGGAATTCCTGGAGGAACTACCGGAGGAATTCCTGGAGGAACTTCCGGAGGAATTCCTGTAGGAACTTCCGGTAGAATTCCTAAAGAAACTTCCGGAGAAATTCCTGGAGGAACTTCCGGAGCAATTCCTGTAGGAACTTCCGGAGGAATTCCTGGAGGAACCTCCGGAGGAATTTCTGGAGGAACTTCCGGAGGAATTCCTGGAGGAGCTTCCGGAAGAATTCCTGGAGGAACTTCGGGAGGAATTCCTGGAGGAACTTCCGGAGGAATTCCTGGAGGAACTTCCGGAGGAATTCCTGGAGGAACTTCCGGAGGAATTCCTGGAGGAACTTCCGGAGGAATTCCTGGAGGAACTTCCGGAGGAATTCCTGGAGGAACTTCCGGAGGAATTCCTGGAGGAACTTCGGAGGAATTCCTGGAGGAACTTCCGGAGGAATTCCTGGAGGAACTTCCGGAGGAATTCCTGGAGGAACTTCCGGAGGAATTCCTGGAGGAACTTCCGGAGGAATTCCTGGAGGAACTTCCGGAGGAATTCCTGGAGGAACTTCCGGAGGAATTCCTGGAGGAACTTCCGGAGGAATTCCTGGAGGAACTTCGGAGGAATTCCTGGAGGAACTTCCGGAGGAATTCCTGGAGGAACTTCCGGAGGAATTCCTGGAGGAACTTCCGGAGGAATTCCTGGAGGAACTTCCGGAGGAATTCCTGGAGGAACTTCCGGAGGAATTCCTGGAGGAACTTCCGGAGGAATTCCTGGAGGAACTTCCGGAGGAATTCCTGGAGGAACTTCCGGAGGAATTCCTGGAGGAACTTCCGGAGGAATTCCTGGAGGAACTTCCGGAGGAATTCCTGGAGGAACTTCCGGAGGAATTCCTGGAGGAACTTCCGGAGGAATTCCTGGAGGAACTTCCGGAAGAATTCCTGGAGGAACTTCCGGAAGAATTCCTGGAGGAACTTCCGGAGGAATTCCTGGAGGAACTTCCGGAGGAATTCCTGGAGGAACTTCCGGAGGAATTCCTGGAGGAACTTCCGGAGGAACTCCTGGAGGAACTTCCGGAGGAATTCCTGGAGGAACTTTCGGAGGAATTCCTGGAGGAACTTCCGAAGGAATTCCTGGAGGAACTTCCGAAGGAATTCCTAAAGGAACTTCCGAAGGAATTCCTAAGGGAACTTCCGGAGGAATTCCTAAAGGAACTTCCGGAGGAATTCCTAAAGGAACTTCCGGAGGAATTCCTAAAGGAACTTCCGGAGGAATTCCTAAAGGAACTTCCGGAGGAATTCCTAAAGGAACTTCCGGAGGAATTCCTAAAGGAACTTCCGGAGGAATTCCTAAAGGAACTTCCGGAGGAATTCCTTAAGGAACTTCCGGAGGAATTCCTAAAGGAACTTCTGGAGGAATTCCTAAAGCAACTTCCGGAGGAATTCCTAAAGGAACTTCCGGAGGAATTCCTAAAGGAACTTCCGGAGGAATTCCTAAAGGAACTTCCGGAGGAATTCCTAAAGGAACTTCCTAAAGGATTCGGATTCGGGATTCATAAAGGAACTTCGGGAAAAATTCTATCTTCCGGAGGAATTCCTCAAGGAACTTCCAGACGAGTTACTATAGGAACTTCCGTAGGAATTCCGGAACAAACTTCCGGAAGAATTTCTGAATGAACTTGTGGACGAATTCCTCAATGCACTTCCGGAGGAATTTCCAATTTTCGAAGAATTTCCCAAGGAATTACTTGAAGGGACTTTCTAGAGGATATACCGGAAAAATTCTTCGATAAACTTCCGGTAGAATTTCCCGAGGAAGTGCTGGAGGAACTTCCCGAGGAATTATTGGAATAACTTCTGAATCAATTCTAGCAGTAATTTCCGAAGGAATTCCTAGAGGAACTTCTGGAGGAGTTCCTATAGGAACTTCCCGACGAAATACTGGAAGAAGTAAGGAAGAATTCCTGGTCCTGGACTTTTCGAGGAGTTCCTGGAAGAATTCCGGAAAGAATTCCTGGTCGATCTCCCGGAGGAACTTCGGAGGGATTCCTGAAGGAACTTTCAGAGTAATTCTAATGGAATTATCAGCGCAATTTCTAACGAATTATTCGGAGAAATTCATCAAGAAACTTTCGAAGGAATTCCTGATCGAAATTTCTTTAAGAAACTTTCTAGATGATCTTTTAAAGGAATTCTTTGAGGAACTTCCGAAAGATTTTCTCATGGAATTTCTGGAGAAACTTCCCGAGTAGTTATTTGAATAGGTTCTGTATCAATTCGTGCAGGATTTCCCTGGAGAATTCCTGGAGAATCTTCCGATAGAATCCTTGGAGAAACTTCCCTTGGTATTCCTGGAATAACTTCGGAAAGAATACCAGATCGATCTTTCGGAGGAATGCCCGAAGGAACATCTCGAGGAATTCCTTGAATAGTTTCTGAGAGAATTCCTGGTTGATCTCCCGGGGGAATTTCGGAGGAATTTTCGGAGGAATTCCTGAAGGACATCTCGGAGAAATTTCTGAATGAATTTCCTGAAAGAACCTCCGGAATAATTTGTGAATGAACTTCCGAAAGAAATCCTTGAAAAACATTTGGATAAAGTCCTGAAGGATCTTCCTGTGGGAGTCTTGAAGGAACTTCTCGTCGAGCTCCTGAAGGAACTTCCCGTTGAATTCCTGAACGATCTTTCGGAAGAATTATTCACGAAAGAACTTCAGAATGAATTTCTGGAGGAACTTCCGGAGGGATTCCTATGGAGCCTTTGATGCATTTTTGACGACGCTTCCGGAGAAATTTCGGAGAATTTCTATTGCATTCAATAAGTTCACGCTGATCCATTCCGTCGAAATCCAACGGCGTGTTGCCGTCCCGCCATCGCTGTCTGAAAATTATTCATCACCAAGCTCATCGCGCTGCTGGCGAAACAATTTCGATAATACCAGAGTTCTAGTTCTGTATTAGAAAAAAGTATTTAGCACAAATTATAAAAAAATAACCAGTCGATTTATCAGTCATAAATGTCATATACTTCGTTTTCGTCCGATGAATTTGCGTTTATTTGTATGCTCTTAAATAATGCGAAGGAAAGTGTTTCTAGGTATAAAACCGATTGTTCCATATTCTTCAGACTCTAAGCTTTAACTTAAGACAAAAAAATGACCCTCATCAATCTAACCCATTGAACGACGCAAACAAGAATGTGTAAACGGGAAGGCAGAACTAGTAACAAAACATCACACAAAGAAGTGGATCTCGAGCAATTGGAGCTGTATCTTAAGCAATCGTGGAACGTTGTGGAACACCGTCAGGTACCAAAACGTTACCAGACGGCCTGGAGCAATCAGCTAGTAATATGGAGGAAGTGGCATATTTTTCTTGTGACGTCGCATTGAAACAATCAGCTTATTTCGGTATACACATTTTTGGACGATGGGTCGACACTGGACACTGGTTTATGAGCAGGTACTGAGTGCCTTCAGTGTACAGCGAATAAGGCAAGAACTGAGGCGATTCCATTATGTCATGCTAGAAACCTCCAGCTCACAAAGCATTCCACTTGTCCACTTTCTTGGAGGTTTCCATTCACGGAACTGGCTTCCCAATTCCAAGGAAGTTCTCACATGGGCTGGGGAAAGCACACGAACTTCAGAGATATGGCTTCGGCTAGACGAGACATCCACACCTACGACGGTACAAGCGAGGAGATGCTGCAAAAGATGATTATTTTTCGGAAAAAAGTTGCAGCTATTTATTTTCAAGCTCTTACCTGTTTGTTGACAGACAAACAATGATTTTTCGCCTACTTTATCTACTGCATTTACGTTGAAATTACTTTGGTAATTTGATCTAATTTTCCTTGAGCTTTTTCCTTGAGATCTCCATACTAAGCTTTAGCAAAATTTATCTGTAATACATACTACATGTGTCAAGGCATGTGATATCAAAGCATTAATAGCCTCACTTCACCACATGGACCTCCTGCTTCCGCTGTCGATTCCGACTACTTCAAAGTTGGAAGTTATTGACCCAACGAAGTACCTCCAAACCACTGACAGACCCATTCTTATATTGTATCTTTTTTTATCCGAAATCCGTTAGCGATTTCGATCAGCGACCGATCCACTTCAGAGTTGGATTTTCTTGTTCCAACCATTTGATATTTGAATATGATTTGTCACGATGTTCAAATCTCGTTTCTCTGCGATGTATTTGCAAGTACGTTAGTTCCTTCCATTAAGAGCAGGAAATAGATGTTAGAACACTATGAGCAATTTTAATGATTTTTCAGCCTGGATGTTCCAAGAGATTCCATACGAGGATCCAGAAATGCCCACGACTCTGCCAAGATCCTAACATATCTTACCATATTTTGCAAATTAGTGTAAAAGCTCACAACATTTAAAAACATTCCAGGGACATACCGCCTAATATACTACTTGTTATATGAAGCATCTTCAATACAGTTTCTGCCTTATAAGCAGGAGGTCGTGGGTTCAATTCCAGGTTCGTCCCTTTCCTACTTTGTATTTCGATCTTAGTCCTTTCTGTGTTTCATGTTCTACCAAAACGATTCCTACTGTTATAACCTTCCACACTAACAAATCCAAAACCTCCCGTGGCAACTATGAGAGGTCGTAGAGTTCTCTGCATCTTTCTTAAGTAGGTGTCCAACTAACCATCCTTCCCCTTCCTCCGCATTCGCAAGGACGTGGCCAGGACAGATCTCGACTATTAGAGAGTGCATTGATTCCATCTAAAAGATAGTGATTAGTCCCAAATCAATATCTGTGGTAACGGATGGAAGTTGATGCAATACTTCAGGCTTGTACCACCTACGAATTTGTGCGAAATGCTCAATGCCAATGCTATAATGCTAACTCGTGCTGAAAATAATCATCTTTTTGCAACTTGTTGCACAAACTACTATATTTACATATGTACGTATTACTATATTATGCACGTATTAGGCAACATATTGCAAAAAATTTCCTTCAAAAATCATTTAGCACAAATGAGAGAAAAATTGGTGTGTAGGTGGATTTTATTGTTCTATATCGAACATGGAAGAACCACCCCACCATCATCAGTGGCATAATCGAGATTGGAAACCTCTGCCATTTAGTTAGAGCACGGTACTGGTGAGAGTTTTTCGCGAATATATCGGTCACACATCTGCTCCACTACATACCACTAAAGCAACCAAATCTGTCATTCACCGATTTTCCTCGTCGTCGTAGTCTCCGTCAGTCAGTGTCCTTTGTTGGCTGGAAAAGTGCGGTCCGCTCGAGGAAAATTACTCACTTCCCATCGTCGATGCACATCTAATGTGTCCGTGTGTGTTACTGCATTTTCTCCGTTTGACTTTCACCGGATCCGGGAGCCTGTCAAAACGAACCTCCGGTCAGGTGCACGGTTGAAGGACATCTCCGATCAGCGGGGCTGTTCCCGGTTCCGAAAAAAGTGCGAAAATTACCATCTGGGGTCGGGCATTTGCTGCCGTATGGTAGCAATTAGTCAAGGCTCCTACGCGGCCGTCTGGATTGGAACATTTTTTCCACTGCCAGGAGAAGGTCTGCTTGTGGGATTCAGTTTTCAGCAGCGAGTGCGGAGAATTGGAAAAATGGAAATCGGGGATAGTGTTTTTGTAGTGAACGAAGAATTCGCAAAGAAGACAAAGGAATAAAATATAACACCATACAGCATGCAGCGATGAAGAATGTCAACGCGAGGTGGAAAGTGTGGGAGGAATCGCTCCCCCCAAGCATGATCGGAAAAAATACATTGTGAATGCAGGAAGAGCAACTGGTGTAGTGAGAAAATTGGATTTTCCTCAGCACTCAGCGTGCGAGTGGTCGGTCGGACGTCGTGTCGGGTGACGCGACGCGTGCAGTTGGGGTAACTCGTGATGAAAAGCTACGGCATACGACGCCACCGTCGTCGATAATCAGTCAGCAATTAGGGTATGCGATATTTCGGATGGTTCAGATTGTTGAAATGGATTTCTTTAAAAAGGTAAAAAGAAATGAAAAATAAGCCTGAACCGCTATCGGAATCTTAAACATGGCAGGTTCCCAACCTAGTGGCTTGCCAATTCAATATTTACATTCCATACTAGCAATATGGTCACTAGAGTGAGGCATAATGGTCATTTTTTTAAAAATCATTCGGGGTTCCAAACAACTGTACATAATCTTGGCCCGATTGGTTGTTCCCTCGATATTCGCATCTCGTTTGAAGTTTGTATGGAAATCAGTGGGAGTGCAGAAGATAAGAAGAAGAACCACCTCGATTTCGTCCGATAGGAACTCGTGGTGGGTGGCTTACATTGACCTCCCTTGAGCCTCTTCCTATCATGTACTTCGTCTTCGACGTGTTGATGACTACTCCAATCCGTTTAGCTTCGCTTTTTAGTCTGATGTAGGCTTCCTCCATCCTCTCAAAGTTACGTGCCATGATATCAATGTCGTCGGCAAAACCAAATAACTGGACGGACTTCATGAAAATCGTACCACTCATATCAATCTCTGCCCTTCGTATTACTCCCTCCAAAGGATGTTGAATAGCAGACACGAAACACCATCACCTTGCCGTAACCGTCTGCGCGTTTCGAAGGGACTCGAGAATGCCCCTGAAACTCGAACTACGCACATCACCCGATGCATTGTCGCCTTGATCAACCGTATCAGATTATCCGGAAATCCGTTTTCGTGCATTAGCTGCCATAGCTGGTCCTGATCGATTATATCGTATGCGGCTTTGAAGTCGTTAAATAGATGATGTGTATTCGCGGCGTTTCAGCAATACCTGACGTACGGAGAACACCTGGTCTGTGGTAGAGCGTTCACGCTTAAAATTTGGGAGAGTATCTTGTAGGTGGCGTTCAGCAATGTGATTGCGCGGTAGTTGCTACAATCCAGCTTATCGCCCTTTTTGTAGATGGGACACACGACACCTTCCATCCACTCCTGCGGCAGAACCTCAACCTCCCAAACCTTGGTAATTACCCAGTGCAGCGCTCTAGCCAGTGCCTCACCACCGTGTTTAAATAGATTTCCTGGTAGTTGGTCAACTCCAAGTGCTTTGTTGTTTTTCAGCCGGCCGATCTCCTCCTGGATTGTCTGCCACATCACCATTCAGGTGCTCTTCAAACTGCTGCCGCCACCTTAGGATCACCTCACGCTCGTTTGTAAGGAGGTTCCCGTTTATGTCATTACACATATCGGGCTGTGGCACGTGGCCCTTACGTGAACGATTTAAGGCTCAAATTACCGCCATCCAGTCATCGACGAGAAAGACAGCCACGTGCTCGTACCACCCCCCGGTAATAAAACCGCCCACCGAGGAGAAAAGCAGTCTCCGGCTGGATGGGGGAAGTATTTTTGTTTCAAAACTACATCATCCAATAGCGAAGACATAATTATATCCGGTGGATGCTTCATTTGATTGTATTTCGCTTTAGTTTTCAAAAAAACTACCTTTTCCAACATTTTTTCCCAAGAGGGGAAATCGATGATTTACTCTCACGCTATCTAAAATATAGAGGAGAGCGTGAGAGTAAATCGTCGATTTCCCCTCTTGGGAAAACCTTTTGCAAAAGGCAGTTTTTTTTTTAACTAAAGCGAAATACAACCAAATGAAGCATCCACCGGATATAATTATGTCTTCGCTATTGGATGATGTAGTTTTGAAACAAAATACTTCCCCATCCAGCTGGAGACTGTTTTTTCTCCTCGGTGGGTGGTTTTATTACTGGGGGGTGGTACGAGCATGCGGCTGTCTTTCTCGTCAATGACTGGGTGATGGTAATTAGAGCCTTAACTTCTCATAGAACTTTCGTGCGTTGTTAGCGCGGTACAGTTGCGAGGTACGGGGACGCAACCAATCGAGCCCATATTCTGCACAGTTGATAAAGGGTCTCAAAACGATTAAAAAAATCATTGATCTCGCTTGGTTAGATAAGCCAGATAAGCGTATTTGTTGCATATACAATAGACCTATTCATGCTTTCAAAAAGTATCAAACATTCAACCGGTCAGCCCAGAATCACATTTCTTTTGTTAAAATAAGCCTTCTGTCAAATTTTCCGCTAATTCGGATGAAATTTCGAGGTGGCTCAAGTCGATTTAGTGTTTTTGGGCTATTTTCAATTTTGAAAAAAAATCTAACAAAAAATATAAACGCCAATCATCGCAAAAACCACTAAACGGTAACTTTTGGTGTGATCTACAAGTATTGTGAACATTGCGATTCGTTCTGTTCACGTTTTGACCATGTTAAAGTGATTCCCCTACTACTCAGTCGTGCGGTAAGACGCGCGGCTACAAAGCAAGACTATGCTGAGGGTGGCTGGGTTCGATTCCCGATTCCCACGGATTGGAAATTGTCTCGACTTCCCTGGGCATAATGTGCAAAAATGGTCATTTGCCTTAGAAACCTAGCAGTTAATAACTGTGGAAGTGCTTAAGAAGAATCCAGTTGCAACAAAAACGTCACAAACACTTCAATAGGAATACAGCGAAATCACTATTCATTTGGGGAACTCAATTCTCTTTTGTTTCTAGTTTTTTTTTGCGTTTTTGTAATTGTATGCAGATAAGAAAATTATTTTGAGCTTTTAGTGGAATGTCTTTACTTGTCATAAGTCGAGTTTGTATAATTCCATGGTCGAAATACGTATTCGACAAAGGTACAATCATGGAATTGTACAAACTCCGCTTATGACTAGTAAATTGTATGTATCCGTTTTTTTCGATACAGAGAATTTTAATATCGCATACCCTTGCCCTTCACATATTATTGCCGAACAGACCGGAACATGACTACCACGCGTCAAGATTTTCATCATACCTAATAGGTCCCACGGATTGCGTGTGGCGTATGCGTATGCCAAGCAACAGGAAGTTGAACTGTAGATGTGGATTATCATATTTCGTAGAAGGATCCCCGAAATGCATGGTTCCTAAATCGAAAATAGTACGTATCGATTGATTAGTGCAAGAGTGATCGGAGAAGTTTTCATCAAATCGTTGGAAAAGGAGTGTGATAAATCCTGTGATAGGTATTTAGTTAAGATAAGCAGAGAGCATCGCGGGTGGTTTCGTGTGGAGATGTAATGCACAAGCAGGGAGATTTTTGGGTCCGTGATGATTCTACAGTGTAACGAATAAAAACGCTGATTTACGGTAAACTGAATGAAAATTGTCCCATACGTTTATTACTGAAAGCAAAATTTGAACAAATATATAGTAAGTGAGTGCCATTTATACGTATGTCATATATGGAGTCATGTATCGCATATGATGAGAAAGCGTAGTTTGAGTTATCAGTGCCGTAGCTAGAGTAATATGATACGTTAAACTTTTCCTAACTCGATGTTTACCATAAATGGATGCTAATTTGAAACACTTGAAATTAGAACAGTTGTAAATCAGGCCAAGTTCCAATTGGAATGAAAAGCCATTGAAGAAGAAAGTTTGATCTTGATGATCGTATGATGGAAAACTCTTTTCAATCGTAAGTGTGATTTCTTACCATGATTCCTTCGATTTGTTTCGATGGTATCGTTGTCGGTGATCGCTAGTGAATTCGAGTACACGAACTCAGCGACCAGGCGGGAAGATCGACGATGGTGTTTCCAGAAACGCCGAAGTATCATTGAAAGTTCACGCCCTTCAGCTTGTCGCCTTTCTTGTAGATGTAGAATATGACCTCTTCCTTCCACTACTTCGGTAGCCTTTTTGTTTCAATAGGATACGAATCTTCAACTAGACACCGACGGCCTTATCGGCCACTCTCTTACCATTCGCCCCTTTCGGCATTGCTTTAGTTCAGGGATAGGCCGGCGCGACTATAATAGTTGCGCCGTAACCGACAAAGCTACACTCCGTTTGCTCGAGTTGTTGTTGATGAAGACGATGAACTTAGTCTTGTGGTGTGGCAGTTCTAACTTCTGGACAGTTAGCTCCTCGATAGATTTCTCGTACACGGCAGGTGTAATATCAGCTACGTAGCTATCCAGATAGACTGGAGCTAGTCTTAGCATCAAAACTCCGCATTGGGTCCAGGATGGACCCTCGGGGTACACCTGAAATGATATGAGCACTCTGCTGACTGACCAATTGCCTTGAGAAGTACTCTGTTTTAAAAGAAACTCTCGATGATCTAATAATAGTAGGGGAAGGAACACATATATATGTGGTCATTCTGACATGTGACATACATGCGCTATGTAAGCACGATCTTGTTGTGTCCATTTTCGAAGCATAGGGGAGACTGGGGAGACTTGATCCCCTTTTCTGATTTCCGATGCTTCATTCATTCATTTCATTTATTTAGTCTACATCTAAACAGATAACACTGAATCAACAATGTGACGCCACAATACACGGTTCGAGGCCGCATCTCTCCATCCTCGAATACGCCCCACGCTCGCCAAGTCGTTTTGCACCTGGTCTGCCCATCTCGCTCGCTGCGCTCCACGTTGTCTCGTCCCTGTCGGATCGGAAGAGAACACCATCTTTGCTGTCCGGCATTCTTGCAACATGCCCTGTCCATCGTACCCTCCCGGCTTTAGCTACCTTCTGGATACTGGGTTCGCCGTAGAGCTGGGAGAGCTCATGGTTCATTCTACGCCGCCACACACCGTCTTCTTGCACACCGCCAAAGATGGTCCTAAGCACCCGTCTCTCGAATATTTCGAGTGCTTGCAAGTCCTCCTTGAGCATTGTCCATGTTTCATGTCCGTAGAGGACAACCGGTCTTATTAGACGTACAACAGGCGGGAAGATCGACGATGGTGTTTCCAGAAACGCCGAAGTATCATTGAAAGTTTACGCCCTTCATCTTGTCGCCTTTCTTGTAGATGTAGAATATGACCTCTTCCTTTCACTACTTCGGTAGCCTTTTTGTTTCAATAGGATAGAAATCTTCAACTAGACACCGACGGCCTTATCGGCCACTCTCTTACCATTCGCCCCTTTCGGCATTGCTTTAGTTCAGGGCAGTGGCGTAGCCAGGAAATTGGTCTGTGGGGGGTTTTCCGAACATACAGTACAGTTCTGCCACCTTTGCAAATGTTCGGCCGACAATGTCCATGTCATCCGCGAAACAAATAAATTGACTGGATCTGTTAAAAATCGTACCCCAGCTGTTACACCCGGCTCTCCGCATGACACCTTCTAGCCGTCTAGCGCAATGTTGAACAACAGGCACGAAAGTCCATCACCTTGTCTTAGTCCCCGGCGCGATTCGAACGAACTGGAGTGTTCGCCGGAAATCTTCACACAGTTTTGCACACCATCCACCGTTGATCAGTCTGGTAAGCTTCCCAGGGAAGCTGTTCTCGTCCATAATTTTTCATAGCTCTACGCGGTCTATTCTGTCGTATGCCGCCGTGAAATCAATGAACAGATGGTGCGTTGGGACCTGGTATTCACGACATTTTTGAAGGATTTGCCGTACAGTAAAGATCTGGGGCCTCATTACGCATCTCCTTTCGATAGCTCTTTCGTATGACCATAAATTATTTAATAAATAATAAATAAATAATAAAATTATGATTTGCCTGGTCCGATCTGGTCCGTTGTCGAGCGGCCGTCAACGAAGCCGGCTTGATAACTTCCCACGAACTCGTTCACTAATGGTGACAGACGACGGAAGATGATCTGGGACATCACTTTGTAGGCGGCATTAAGAATGGTGATCGCTCGAAAGTTCTCAAACTCCTTTCTTGTAGATGGGGCATATAACCTAACCCCTTCCTTCCACTCCTCCGGTAGCTGTTCAGTTTCCCAGATTCTGACTGCCAGTTTGTCCAGGCAAGTGGCTAGCTTTTTCGGGCCCATCTTGATGAGTTCAGCTCTGATACCATCCTCACCAGCTGCTTTATTGGTCTTTAGCTATTGGATGGCATCCTTAACTTCCCTCAAGGTGGGGGCTGGTTGGCTTCCATCGTCCGCTGAACTGAGGTAGTCATCTCCTTCGCTGCCTTTACTTTCACTGCCTGTACTCTCAGCGCCATTCAAATGTTCCTTGTAGTGCTGCTTTCACCTTTCGATCACCACACGTTCGTCCGTCAAGATGCTCCCATCATTATTCCGACACATTTCGGCTCGCGGCACGAAGCCTTTACGGGATGCATTTAGCTTCTGATAGAACTTGCGTGTTTCTTGAGAACAGCACTCCGCTTCTTCCAGGCGGCGTTTCTTTTCCTGAAAAAGGCGGGTCTGCTGTCTCCGCTTCCGTCTATAACGTTCCACGTTCTGTCGGGTACCTTGCTGCAGCGCGACCGCCCGCGCTGCGTCTTTCTCCTCCAGAATCTGTCTGCACTCTTCGTCGAACCAATCGTTCCGTCGACTTCGTCCCACATACCCGACGTTGTTCTCCGCTGCGTCGTTAATGGCTGCTTTGACTGTATTCCAGCAGTCCTCAAAAGGGGCCCCATCGAGCTCACCCTCTTCCGGCAACGCTGCCTCGAGATGCTGCGTGTATGCATTGGCGACATCAGGTTGCTTCAGTCACACTTGGTCGTATCGCGGCGGTCGTCGGTACCGAACATTGTTGATGACGCATAGTTTTGGGCGCAGTTTAACCATCACCAGATAGTGGTCAGAGTCGATGTTAGGATCACGATATGTCCTGACGTCGATAATGTTGGAGAAGTTCCGTCCATCGAGGTCGATTTGTGATTCTGTCTGTAGTGGTGATCTCCAGGTGTACCGATACGGAAGGCTGTGTTGGAAGTAGGTCCTGCGAATGGCCATATTCTTGGAGGCGGCGAAATCAATTAGTCATAGGCCGTTTTCGTTCGTCAGCCGGTGAGCGCCGAACTTCCCAATAGTCGGTCTAAACTCCTCCTCTTGGCCAACTTGAGCGTTCAAATCTCCTATGATGATTTTGACGTCGTGGCTTGGGCAGCTGTCGTACTCATGTTCCAGCTGCGCGTAGAACGCGTCCTTATCATCATAAGTGCTTCCGGAGTTTGGGGTATGGACGTTGATTATGCTGAAGTTGAAGAATCGGCCTTTGATCCTCAAGCTGCATATTATCTCATTGATCGGCCACCACCCGATCACGCGCCTCTGCATATCGCCCATCACTATGAAAGCTTTTCCCAGCTCGTGTGTGTTGCCGCAGCTCTGGTAGATAGTATGATTACCTCTAAACGTTTGCACCATTGATCCCTTCCAACAAACCTCCTGCAGCGCTACAATGCCGAATCCACGGTCCTTGAGCACATCGGCGAGTATGCGTGTACTCCCGATGCAGTTGAGAGATTTGCAGTTCCACGAACCAAGTTTCCAATCGCTAGTCCCTTTTCGTCGCACTGGTCTTCACCATTGGTTCCGGTCTCTCTTGTTGATTGTTCGTTGCGTATGTTTTGTTAAGGCTGGCTTGCAGGTCCTGACACCAAACCCCCTAAATTTCCATTCCTCCACCAGGGATGAAGGACCATTCCTCCCAGTGGCGTAGCCAGAAAATTGGTCTGGAAGGGGTTTTCTGAACATTTTTTTTTTCGAAAAAAAAAATTTCTTCCAAAAATTTTGTCTCTGGGGGGGGGGGTTTATACCCAAAACCACCCCCGTGGCTACGCCACTGATTCCTCCTTATTCCCGGTGGACCATGGTGCACAGTTTCACTTAGAGTTCCTCGCTGGCACTCGGACGATGATCAGCCGCCCCTAACATGGAGAACAGACGCTGTTGTGAGCCGATCCTGACATAGAGAACAGATGCTCAGTAAGATTTGCACCTGCGGAGAGGAGCATTTACCTTACTGGGTAACTGTAACATTTTCGGTAGGCTACCTAGTATGCATTCTCGATACTGACATGATGTAGCACAGTGCACAGTTTTGCTTAGAGTCCCTTGCTGGCACTCTGACGCTGATCTGTGGTCAGCCGCCCCTAACATGGGGAACAGGCGCTGCTGTGACTCACTCCTAACATACAGAACAGACGCACGTCATGGGAGGAGCAAACCTCTTCCCTTCGATGTCAGTATACGACCATAATTCCCTCTGGGATTGGTTACCCGATCTTCCCAAAGGTTGCTTGTACCCAGACTGACCCACGGTAAGATGGGGATATATGGAAAAGTGCCAAAGTTTTACATATTAAAAAGCTATTTGAAAAAACAAAATCTCGCAACCTATCAGTTATGTTTCAACGTTTAAACATTTGTGTTCCATTATTCACTACGCTTCTCAGACGTGTTCTTCGCCTTCATGAAACTAATCAGTAGATTGTACTGGTCATTTTGAAGTAGGTCGTTATGCCCCCGTTGCGCGGTGCTAGTTTGCTGATAAATATAATTAAAATTTACCGTATTTTACTTTTTAGCGCTAGTGTTCATTCCGGATCGCTCCTAGGTGGCAGCACTACATTGTTTATGTAGTGTATGCCAACGCCATCAGTGATATTGAGTTTTTATGTCGGACAGCCTGCGTTGGCGGCGCTGAGGTGCGATTTAAATCTTTACACACATTTTTAACGAAATTTTGTTCGAACATCCATGTCTGTTCTCTGTGGTACAGTGGAGCAAATGGGTAAAGGAAATCGTATATTTCATGTTCATCAAGTCATAAAAGTTGAAGATAATATTGAAATTGATCATATTTATGACATAACGAATCATCTATCCAATCTTTAAATGCCTGCGAACAAGATCTTTGAAAAATACTTTTAGGACACAAAATATTTGGAAAACAAAAAATCACATGTGGGGTAAGTGAAAAAATGATTTTAAAAGAGGATTTTTCAATATAAGAACACATTTTCTGTTCATATATTTCATGCAAATGATAATTATACTGAATAGAGCATAACTGTGATCTGTTGTAGTGCTTTTTGACACTTCATGGAAGTCAAAGAGCACTAGAGTGCCTCCATTGAATGATTTTTATATTTTTATGTTTTCTTTACTTGAATTTTTTGAGATCTAATATCTCATCTCCATTTGTGTTTAACACTACTTTCTATTTCAGGTGTATAGTAAGATAATGAACCTTGGCGATAATGCAGAGAAATTATCTTTGAAATATTCATCAAACCTGGAATCATATTGTGTTTCGTTAACAATCCACTTATGGTTTCAGTAGAAGAGTCTACATTACCAAACAAATAAATTTTATAAATTTCAACTAAATAAATCATAATTGTTGATATATTTGCAATAGTAGTGCAAATATATCAACATGTATTAAAGCTATATAAATAACATTTTTTCACGAATTATTTATCAAACATGGATTATTTAAAACACTGACACGCTTGGCACTTTGGGTTTCTAATTTAGTATTACTACGTATCACTGTGATATTCAAAAGCCTTCGAATGAGTTCGAATTAGTATCATTTGTTTATCTACGCTTAATAGAAATTATTTGAGTTTGGGAAAATAGAGAAATGCATTCAGTGTCGGAAAATTTTCACTTGCTTACCCATGGTAAAAAACAGGCAACGCAAATAAACATTTTTTTCAAAATTTATGATGTTCATATCAATATTTTTGTGGTTGGAATTCAAAACTACAAAGAAAACCAACTTATCAATTCACTAATTGAATGTGTTATGGAAACCAACATAGAAAAATATTTGTATTTATTGACACGCAAAACAACTTGTGCAAAAGATAAACTTGAAAGGTTAATAAACTTTTACTCTCGCATGTTGAAATGGTTCATTATTTCATGTTTCACTTATTCAACGCATTGGTTTGAATGGCATTGTATGATTGTGAAGTTAAATTGAATAATTCTGTGCTTCATCAATTAAATACTTGCATTTTTTTCACTTACCCCATTTACCCACTTACCCCACTGTACCTTATGTTTTTTTTTTCCTGTTCGGGTGTGCCACTGCGACCAATTATTAGATCTATTGGAGCGTTACCCGTATCCTCAGTGTTTAAATGCATGTCAAATTACTCCAGTGCTATTGAGAAGCAATGCAGTATCGTTTTCGATATAGTTGTTGTTTTGTTTTCTCAAGACCAACATGACAAGGTCCCGCTATTTAGACCCTTCATAGAGGATATTGAAGGCGCGCCCCCCATTATCAATTGGAAATCAATCCTTTCTTGAGAAAACAGAACAGTAATACTGTTTTTGGCCATGCATCGGAGCCCTAGCCACATCTTTGTCTTGCTTCTAGAATATCACCAGTGAAACTTTTAAAACCCGGGATTTAGCTCTGTCTATAAGACCATTTCAAGCAAGAGAATTTGTTCAGTAATAAGAACTTCCTTGTGTTCCTCTCACTACCATTTTTCACCAGTTCATGAAGAGTTAGTACGTATTCAAACCCCTTTTCCAGCAGTCAGTTCAGCCTAGGACCGGGTACCGAGGGTTTTTTTTAACAAATTGCTTGAAAAGTTGTTTCCACTGCATACAGTTTAGCCTCAAACAAGAGGAATTCGAGTCTTTCAACTGTCTGCAAGTAACATTAATTATGTTTTATTTCTGAGACTGCTGTTGGTAGCGGGGACTAAATACGATGAATCCTTAATTACCACAACTTATTGCCCTAGCTAGAAAAATGGATTAAGCTAGGGCTCTGTTTGGTAGATCTTACACCGCAACACACTACGTCAAAGTTATCTACCGTGTTACTGGATGTTAGAACTTCGAACTTCGAGAACTAATTTACCGATGCTAATTGAACAAACTGAATGCGCCGCATATAACTTCCGGTATAGAATTCTAGCTACGACACTGATTATATTCTCACTTAACTAACCGCCAGGTCGGTGCATATGTGTTGTATAGACTAGAACTAAAAATGTAATTGCGCGCCAGTCAGCGCGAATTTGCTTTGGTAATTGTGTGTCGTCTCCACCGTCGTGATTGCATCTCACGTTTTTCTCATCTTTATGCCTACATTGTAGTGGGAGACCGTGCCAAAAGAGTGACCCGCACCCGCGCGTGTAAATCGTAGGAATCGCACAATATCATCATCTGGTGGAAGCTCGACGAGAGCAGCCGCGGTGGAGCACAATGTGACTGACTCTTGGAATACCAACAAGCGTTGGCGTTCCGTCGTTACATTCTACGTAAACAAAAACATATGGAAAGTGCTAAGACGTGATTACCTACGTTTCGAGAATTTGGACAATGAACATCCACAATTGGAAGAACAACTAGCGGTGAATAAAGTGTGTCGTGATTCTCCAGAAGTGTCCCGAGTGATATACAGAATAAGAAAATTGAACTGCAATCTGGGAGTGTCGTGAGAACTGTCGTGCTTCAAGTTTAGGTTCGGCGTCGAATAGGGAATCAGAAAGGAAAATGAGTTTCACTTGTTGAACGGTGCAACGTTCCTGCGTGTACTCGTGGCCATGCCAATGCGAAAATATCGACCCATATCGACGACGTCCGCCAGCTGTAGTAGTAGTAGCAGTAGCAACAGCACAATCACAAATCTGACCGTTACGAACGTGACACCGACGATAACGACCCTGGCCGGCGCCACTAGTCTCACACCCGTGGTACCACAGCACCATCACCAGCTTGCTGTTGCTACTGCCGCCACCGCCGTCGCCGGGACGGCCCAGCAACGCGTTGTCCACCATCATCACCATCACGCGGCCAACTGCAATCTAAACCTCATTACTAACGCCGTCAGCGCCGCAGCAACTGCCGGAACATATCAACCGGTGGTCACTCCGCAGCCACAGCCGGCGCCACTGCAACGGGCTACCATCCATCCGGCGCCGCCGATTCTTGATCCGCTACCGCTCTGTCTCGATGCCAACGGGACGTATCTGTGCACCGCCTACAATCCAAGATGCTACATTATACAAAAGGTAATTGTCTTGCACGTCCTGAATGCTAATATTATTGAATACACTCATTGTTGACAGCTGTTTGATGGGAAAAGTGTTATTCGATGCGGGGATTGAATTGAGCTGTGCTGTGCCATAAATTAGCACATTGATGTTCGATTAGTTTGACAATATTCATACAGCGGTCTACACCTACGCAACCGCGCTTGTTCCAACGGTTCCAACATGCATTTGCGAGGCGTGATAAAAGCACATGCCTACGCATTAGATTATGTGGTATTACGCATTCGAGTTTTCAATGTACATATCTGTGGTTGATCGGAAGTTTAATTCTGCTTTGATCAATAACACTCATCTGCATAACTTATACGCCTGACGTAGGACAGATTTCCAGCTTTGTCGATCTATAGCAATGGCCCTTTTTCTAAGGCGAATGCCGTTTCGCTGATTGGCCGAATAGTACACTGCCTATGATCGCATATCAGTCCCATTTTTGCTGGATTTTCTATTCATATGGGACAAATATGCTATCATGTGCAATACAATTATTGTGAAGTAAAACAATTCTTTGGCTGAATTATGCAATAATAGCTCTTACTTCATTTATATTTCTTTTTTCTTTTATCGTAATTCTTTATTCCTCTATTTTCATTTATCTCTCCTCACTTCCATTCCTTTTTACTAATTTTGTCTTTATTTTTTCATTTAATTCTATCTTGTTGCTTTGTATGCTCATTCTGTTTTATTTTTTTCTCTTCTTTTTTGATCCTGCCTTTGTTACTTTTTATTTCATATTTCTTCTTCTATTCCTTCATCTTTATTTTCCTTCATTCCTCTTATCTCTTTTACATTTCTCCTTACTGCGACAACTTTCCTTTTTCTTTTTTGCTTTTTTTTCTTCTTTCTGATTTCCGTTTTGGTTTCATTTTCCTTCATGCATCTCTCTCTTCCTTTTTCGTTCTCTTTTCTTCTTTTTTCTACCTTTCTCCTCCTTTCCTTTTACTTCTTCTCTTTTTTTCTTGCTTCCTTCCTTCTTATGTTATCCTTTTTCTTTCTTCTTTTGGTCTCCTTCTTATAATCTCGGATCTCATTTTTTTTACTTTTCGTTTCTTATTTCTCACTTATCGATTCTAACTTCTTAATTTTTACTTCTCATTCCCACAGGGAAGCAAATTTAATTATTTCGCCGAATAACGTTTGGCCTAATTACCTCAAGCTTTTTTTCTTCTTATAAGCCGGATTTCTTGAAATCTATGTTTCTTTAATGTCGGGCTCCGATTTCCGAAGTTATTGGGCATGAAATGTTTTTGCTATTATGTATATGTATGTTTTGCTTCCATCTGCACTTGGTCGGCGTTCGGCTGAACCCGCTGAACCACATCAAACGTATTTTTGATTCTCCTGTGCAGAGTTGGCCTACACGGCGTGATCACACGCCAGTGTATTTTCAGCGCGTTCGGTCGCCTGGCTCCGGCGTGCGGTATTTTGACAGATCGAAAGGACTTTTAGAAAATTAAAACACAAATAGATATTTGAAAATATGACAATATGAAAAGGTCAAATCTGTATATATAAAAATATGAGAATATCAAAATATGATAATCCCTCCCCTCGGATATGTGATCTTGCCGTGATGGGTGGGCTTACGCCATTAGCACTGATATGGCAACCAAAGACATATCCTGTCGTGGTGGTATCACATGTTGACTATTTTTGTTCAATGCCGCGTCACAATTTGGCATTGACGCACTGATTTTACGCATGTGCATGTGAACCAACGGACATCGTGTCTTGAAGCTTGGAATAGTGATGCAGTGAGGTGGGCCTCTTTCCTCAGTAATAATGAAGTGAGATCTCCTCCTTTTTTGCAATACTTTTCTGATGTTCCTTGATAATGATGGGTCGTAGCTACGCTTAAATCTAGCTAGATAGGTTTATATAGAGAAAATATAATCAACTTTATCGACATTGATAGGAAATTGACAATAATAGGATTCGCTGAGTAGAAGTTTTTTTTTCAAAATTAGGAGCGTGGCGCCTCTCTTATTTTTTTATGTCTCAAATTAAAGAGCCATAATATAAAATACCACACATGAAAACTATGGTATACAAACAATCTAATAATGGCTTCATTCTCGATAAATTTTATTAACAGATAGGGAATAGGCGAGATAAAGCTTTATTTTGCCACCGAAAAGTAAATCCTATAGCTGACCACGACTTGTATAATGATAGTTATTTTACACTTGCTTGTAAGGATTTAAGACGATTAGACACGGTAGGGCAAATTTCATTATCTTCGCTCAACTTTAAAGCGATGGTTTTTCATACTAGGTTTTTCATCTATGCGGAAACGATCCTGGGAGATTAGTATTAGACAAATAAAATGAAGGAACGACGCAGCATTATCTACACTGAGTATCGACTAAGGCTGTAAACCACTCCAGCGAATCGTTCAACACTTAGTTAAAATTTGACAGTTCGATGGTTATTTCTCCGTGGTTAAAAATAACCCTGCTCCGGAGCATGGTTAGATTTGACAGTTCGATAGTTAAACTTTATTCGCGAGAAAATTGGCGCCAAATCCATTTTGTTCCAAATAACTATCAATCTGTCAAAACTCAAATGGGTCGGCTTCGGAGTAAAATTTTAACCACGATGGCAAAATAATTATCAAACTGTCTAATTTGAACTAAAAGTTAAACGAATCGGTGGAATGGTTCACAGCCTTAAACTGATTTACGTAGAGAACCCAACAAAAAACTAAGAAAGACATTGTGATAGGTGAATTAAAGAAGATAAAACAAAATAACACCTTACGAAATATTCGACAAAATTAGAAGTAAACTTACTGTTTGACTATTAAAACTTGTAATACCAGACATCACTGCAATTGGTAGAAGACATAAAGATAGGTACGATTCTCCAAACTACTTCTTTAACCGCATCAAAATAAGGGAAGCTCTTAGATTAATATTTCTATTTATTATAACATAACTTTCAAAATAATATCCCCAATTCAAGTGTTACTTGGAGGTGGCAAACGTATCACCCGTTGTCAACATAGACTGCTATTAGATATTGAATGTCGGCTCCGAGAAACTCTAAACACAATTTTCTATTTAAATTCTTTACAAATATATCATTTTACTTCACGGAAAACATTTCTTGTGTCTTTAGAGCTTCTATTATGTGTTTGGTTAATTGTTGACAGGCTGACGGTAAATAAAAAGGGAAAAGGGAAATCAATACAAAAACAGAAATTTTGAGATTCTACTAGCTTCTACAATACTCAAACAAATAGTGTTCAAGCGGTCAACATAGACTAGTTCTTCTAAGTATTGGTCCTAGTAAAGGCAAAACTTCTGTTCGGGTCCAGTCTTGACAATTTGAGCTACCATGTAGCTCCAGCTGGATACCTCTAAAAAAAATATATATATCAGAATCTGATAATATGAAAATCTGAAAATATAAACTATAATAAATATGGAAGTATGAAAAAATAAATATATGATGAAAAAGTAAATGAAAAAGTAAAACATGAAAAAATGAAAATATCAAAATATAACAATATGACGATAGAAAAACATGAAAATATGAAAATTAAAAAAAAAAAAACTATAAAAACATGAACATTTATAATAAAAAATAATATGAAAGTATGAAAACATAAACATATAAATATATTTTTTGTTAAATATCTTGACTGTGCATATGCACAGCACATGTTTCGAAATGGACAAATTGATATGAAATTTGCGAAAAAGAGTCCACGTGTCTTACAGGGACTCGAACCCTCAACCTCCTACTCTCTAGATAGGCGTGATAACCCCTACACAACAAGACCACTTAAAGGTCACGTTTGCGGAAAAGCCATCAGAATCCGAGTACCAATCTCCACCGCGGAATATCTTTCGGATGCTTGATTTTTGGTCTTGTTGTGTAGGGGTTATCATGCCTAACTAGAGAGTAAGAAGTTGAGGATTCGAGTCCCTCCAAGACACGGGTAAACCCAAACTTTTGGCCGGGAGTGTTGCCAGGGACTTGTAGCTCGGGACGGGAAGAGTACCTGGATAATTCTCGCCAACCTATCCGGGGACCGTTCGGGGGGTGAAGAGCCCCCGGTCTTGGCCATCACTATCTTCTAGGCGTCACCCCACGGATTCCCGTTGGCACCTTCGCATAGGTTGTCGAAACACGCTCTCTTGCTGCTTTTGATTGGCTTGTCAAAGGCCGGTTTCGCAGCTGGAAACACTTTACGGTGGTCCGCTCTTTCATCCTCGGTGCGGGCACGTTGCATCCTTTATCTAGCCTTGAGGCAAGTAGATTGAAGGGACGCAATCTCGGCACTCCACCAATATACCGAGTGTCTGCCATTTCTCGGCATGATGGCATCGCACGCGCATGATAGGACAGCTACCAACGCATCCCCGCTTAGACCTTCAAGGTTGGCTTCTAGTCCCAGGGCCGCAGTGAAAACTTCGCTGTCGAAGTAATTGGTCATCCACCCGCGGACCTGACAGAGATCACCGGACTTCGGATGTTGCACGCCATAGTTGATCTTAAAGCGAATTGCAAGATGACCACTATGGATGTAACCAGTAACCCTCATCCATCCTCCAGTCAAGTCTGGTGTCAGACCAGGACTAAAAAACGTTACGTCAATCCATGACTTGATCCCGTTCCTTCTGAACGTGTTAGCGGAACCATCATTGACTAGCACTGCGCCGAGCTTCGCTAGCGCCTCCCTCTAGTAACGCTTGACCCCTTCGATTGGTGCAGCGGCTGCCCCACTCCACTACCCAAGCGTTAAAATCTCCTGCTATGACAACCGGCTTACGACCCACTAGGTCGGACGATAGCCTATCGATCATCTGGCTGAACTGTTCTAATGGCCACCTTGATGGGGCATAGCAGCTACAATAGAACACACCATTGATCTGAGCTATCGCGACACTCTCGGCAGAGGAGTGTACCGCCTCTTGGATTGGGTACCGCACTGTCATGCATAGCCGCCATCCAAGACCCGTCCGCCACCCAATTGCCGTTATCGACAGGGACGTTGTACGGATCGGACAGGAGGGCGATATCGGTCCTCGACTCCGAGACCGACTGCCACAGCAGTTGCTGCGCAGTTGCACAGTGGTTAAGATTCAGCTGTGTTACTTGCACGGCTTCTTCTTGTTTATCTCTCCGATGGGACACGTAACGCGATTGCAGGCTTGCTTTTTCCTGGCACAGATAAGGCACTTTGGTGCCTTATCGCATTCCTGCGCCTTGTGCCCTTCCTCACCTCAACAACAACACAGGTTGCTACGGTCTGGGCCCTTACAGCTGTAGGATTTGTGCCCCGAGTCCCGACTCTAAGCACCGATAGCACCTGTCCACTGAAGGCTGCTGGAGTTAGCTTACTGGGCATATCGACCAGCCGATCTTCAACTTCCCTCGCTCCATTACGTTTTTGGCTTCCGCAATCGGAAACCAAAGGTAGGCTACCTGCGTGCCAAAAGGACCGCCTCTTAGGCGAGGTCCTTTACCGCACTGCTCTGTCCAGACAACGTGGGCAGCAGGGACAGCAGGAACAGCATGATGTCCAAGGGCTTGACGACCCCTCCCCAGCTGTCTGCGAGTCAGGGAGAACTGCCTAGGGCGTGGTGGGATTTAGCAGTGGGCTCACAAAATCCCTCCCAAAAACCACAAGTGCCCGTAAGCGGACTCTATCAAAGCGACTGTGTGCCGCTTCAAAAGCACAAGCCCAGGTAGGGAGTGCCAACTGGCATGTGGAGTGTCCCCTACTTCGGTAGGGTAGTGCGTGAGCTGCTTCGGCAGGGAGTGAGTGATCTGTTTGTGCTGAGGCAGGAGTGTCATAGCGAGTCGCCGCCGCTATGGCCACCTCGAAGCGCAGCAGAAGTCTGAGTATGGACTGCACATGCTAAGGTAAGAGTGTCGTAGCGTAGTATCGTTGATTAGTCCCCACATACCGCTATCGACACCTCGAGGCATGGCAGTGGAGTGTTAGAATAAGTTGTGGAGTGTACCTACTTCGGTAGGGTAGCGCGTGAGCTGCTTCGGCAGGGAGTGAGTGATCTGGTTGTGCTGAGGCAGGAGTGTCATAGCGTGTCTCCGCCGCTATTGTCACCTCAAAGCGCAGCAGAAGTCTGAGTATGGACTGCACATGCTGAGGCAGGAGTCGAGGTATCCCATCGACACCTCGAGGCATTGCAGTGGAGTGTTAGAGTGAGCACCCGAAAAGGGTCACATGGAGCGAATGGTCTTTGGAGAAGCTGCTTCGGCGGCAGGGTAGCAGTGGGTTGTACCCACACACCTACAGTTGTGCACATGTGGTGCATGGGGAGTGTCCCTGCTTCGGCAGGGTAGCGTATGGTCTGCTTCGGCAGTGGTGTGATTGATCTGCTCGTGCTGAGGCAGAGTGTCGTAGCGCAATATCTGTAGGCCCAGGCAGTTACCGCTATTGACACCTCGAGGCATGGCAGCGGAGCGTCCGGGAGAGCATCCAAGTAAGACTCAAATGGAGTGAATGGGGTGCGAGCACCCAAGTCAGTCTCGCGTGGGACGAGTGCCTGTGTGAGCGATAATGAGTGAGTACGCTTAGTACTGCCGTCCCCCAGAAGTAGTACTGCGAGGTAGTTCCTGGGGGAAACGATGGTGGAGCCCAAGGGAGTTTAGTCGGTATTACCGGTATGGTCGAGTCCGACACTCCAGTACACTTCCGTGTGGTAGTTTGGCAACTACAATGCACGTGTACTGGGTTAGTGTGTAAATGCATTCTCCCTTGTAAAAAAAAAAAAAAAAAAAAAGACAACGTTTGGGCTTTATGGTCACACGTCGTTTGGCTTTGCTCTGAGCGCCTTTGGCGGACTGCTGCCTGAGCCATTTCGGGTTAAATAGGCGCAGTCTTTTCTTCATCGGCTGTCAGGGCGAAATCAATCGCCTCTTGGGCCATGGACGCTCCTCCAAGGAAAGAGGAGGCACCGGTTGAGGTTGAGGCACCTTTGTCGGTCTTCTCTTCTCACCACCCGCCTGATAAACGCACCCTGATCTTGTCTTGCGACTCGAACAACCTGGCGGAGAATCCGAAGGTTCTGTTTTAGTTCCGTACTGATGTTCTGCCTTTCGCTCGCGAACTCGATATCATCGAGTTGCTCGACGATCACCCGCATCCCGAGTAGTGGCCCGCCGAGCATCACTGCTGGGGAGACTCCGGTGCTGCTAGCGGCAGTCTTTGTTACTCCGCTATCCGCCTCCCTGGGAGGAGACCTCACCAAACCTCCCTTTGTAAAGGAGTTTTCCACCTCCATGCCTAACGCATCGTCAAAAGAAGTATTTTTGGATTCACTCATTTTTATTGGGTCCCCCTTGTGGTTGCTGTGGAATCCTACTGGAGTAGTCGCCTTTAATGATCACATGGTTATCTTTGCATGCCTCACGGCATGCTATGGTTAACAATTACGTGTTCAGTGCAAGTCAGGAAATGACATCACCCAGCAAGCAAAGCTTGGTGGCAGGATTAGACAGCGTGCTACAATGCCCGCCACGGTTTTAGGGGACGGAAGACAGCCTAGTCATTAGCCCACTCGCCGTTTCGAGTCAGTGTCACCGGGATCTACTAAGAGAGTACAATGTCAGACTGCCAGCCTTTGCTTTCCCAATATTAAGATATCCAAGACAAGGTCCGTTAACACGCGGCCAGAATTCCATAATCAGGATCTCACTGGTATTGATCCTGATGTGCCAATTGGCACTCCCTGGGATCCTGTGCGCTTTGAGCGGCATACGGTTACTTTGATACGGCCATCTGTACCGCAATTAGGCGAGGGGAAGGAAATGTTGATGAGATACTTAAAGAAAGGAACTCAACTTATCGAAACCCTCATAAGTACCACGTAGTTGGAAATTGGGAAGGTATTCGTTGGGTCAGGATTATCCTGTAGCTGGCAATGTGACTGTGGTAAATCTTACCTCGTACGGCATCACGTAAAAGTGCCCGCCATAGTAAACGCGACGAGCGATGCGACGCGACGCGACTCACGTAAAGGAATAACAATCATTATCAACAGGCTGTCAAATTGCACTGTCGCGTCGCGTCACATCGCACGTCGCGTTTACTCTGGCTTCGCCCTTTGGGTGTCTACTCAACGTTACGGGAATTTAGCCCACAAGCCCATTTCACAGAAATGGCCATATCCTGTGTATACCTAATGGATTTTTGATCTACAGCCAGCATTGATCGGCATATTAGTTCTAGTTTTTGGAAAAAAAACATAAAACATTATCTCATCAAATGACAAACAGTTAAAAAAAATGCGTCGGAAAATCCTGAATATCTCCGGTGGCAAACCCTTTTGCGTAGGCCAAAAAAAACCAAATATATATGAAAAGCAAATCATTATATTCCAACACATTAGTTTCAGCTTAATAAATATCATGGGAAAAAACATGTCTTTGTCGGTTCAATCAAAGTTAATTGCATATATTCCTGGGATTAAACAACCCGACTTGGACATTAATTTACAATGTTATGAAAACTCATATGTAAATATGTACATTATGTGGAAGATATTGATTTGAAAAATGTATTGGAGGTAACCACTTTCCCTTTGATGCGAGTTCGAGTCCCATAGAAGGGAAAGTGGTTACTCCAATACATTTTTCAAATCAATAACTTCCACATAATGTACATATTCACATATGAGTTTTCATAACATTGTAGATGTCTTTGTCGGTTTTTAACGAATTTCAACAGAAAATTCTTCTTCCACTCGAAAAATTACGATCTATTCGTGAAAACATTGTTCTCAAATTAACATTTCAATTTATTTTCAGGCTCAGCTCAGTATCATTTGGAGTGTAAGATGTTTCAGACAATGATAATAGAGTAGAGTGGGGCAAGAGTACGCACTAAGTTTTCAATCGATCATGTGGTCCTCATGAAACAAGCTTCTGCATATCAAATCAATGTCGATGATTCATATACTCTTCCTATATGTTATCCAGCAGAAAAAATATTGAAATTATTGAGATTTATTTAAGTAGAACCTTTATTGCAAGACAATTGAAAAACGCACTCTTACCCCACGAGTGGGGTAAGCCCCTCCCCTCTATTTTACACTTTTTGTATGATTTCTCTAAAAAATATATGGATCGTCATACATCTTACAACCCCTCCCTGCTAAGCGTTGCGTAATTTATGAATGTTTCTTTTGCTTAAATGAAATTATCATTAGATGAAATTGTGTTTTCGTACTATGTTTAGGTGTACAACAAGTCCTAATACAATTTCATTATTTAGCATCAGTGCTTTGTTCGTTGAGTCCTTTCTAACACCAAATAACTTCAACTTAGCCTTAAAACTTGTTAAAATTTTCGATTTCTGTCCCTTTGTCTTAGTTGTGGATCTTTACGCTATGGAAGTAGTCTTATTTCGGCCGGAGATACGGGTTTGACATCAGAACTTGAAGATTCACTTGCGTACTTTTGCCCCACCCGTTCCTGCGTACTTTTACCCCACAGTCCCAAAATTTATTCAAGTAATGATTTTGACTTCTTGGAAAACCAACCGGATTGGTGTTCTGCACCATAAAGTACTCTATACAATAGGTTATCGAACTGGTATAATGTTCACCTGATTGAACGTTTATATGGTAATGGAATACTAGTTGCGGAAACACAATTATTTTTAGCTAAATGATCAAAAAATTAACTATCTTCATATCTCCCTTGTTGTTTATTCAAATTGTTCACAATTACACATGATAATAGTTAGCCAGAATACCTTTCAAACTGATGCAGTGATGCTGGTTTATCTTTTTTTATTACTTAAAAAAATCGAAAACGTACTCTTACGCCACGCGCACTCTTGCCCCACTCTACTCTAACACTACTCTAACGAGGCTTGCCGAGTTGGATAAATACTACGAGTGCAGAAAAAATCGAGTTTTGCAACGAGTTGCACACGCTGTTTTTTGCAATGACGAAAAATGGACTTTAATTTGATAAATCTGTACCAAAATTGTACAGTCTAATTTACTCCACATGATAATTCTTGCCAATAAATTATGTTGCTGCAGAGATCAATCAAATTCCATGTTACCGAGCCACATTGCATTGTTCGGTACGCTGTGAAACAATAGATGTACTTGCCTTTGGAAATTGCTGATGTTATGTCCATCAAACTATTTCATTCATTAAGCGGCGCAGAGAATACACTATTTGAAAACTTACCCTTAACTTAATTACTTAATTACTTAATTGAGCAAAATTTGGTCATGTAACTACTGTTCTGATGTTGTTTTTTTCATTATAGCACCCAAATGAGTGTTATAATGAATAATATGCAACCCATTTCAGTTGCATAATGTTCATTATAGCACCCATTTCGTTGGTATGGAAAAGTAGGCCGTTTTATCACTCAAAGAAGAACTGTAAACCAGATATTATGAGCAGGAAGTGCAAAAAAATATTTTTACTGTTGATTTAATAATTGCTTTAATAGAAAATAACATGAATATATTATTGTTTCAACAATCTCTTACATTATTTTCATTATGAAAATATAATTACCGCAAAGGCTGTTTCGAGAAATGTTGTACTGTTTGCGAATTGCGATAACTACATCGTATCAGACAGAACCTTTCTCATTGGAGGTTGGATATTTACTTTCTACTTAAGTATGGGTCTTGTACACCTCCAGTAAGGGCCAACTTGAAAGATCTCCATCGTGAGTGATGTTCATCTATCGCTTTAACCTGTTGCCAGGTTAGATTTCTTTTTTGAGGCTGAGCGGCCATGTGCGGCCTACGTAAGGTGTGGCCGACTCAGCCCCACTTCCGATCCCGAATTTCAGTTCCTATCGGCCTCTGGTTGCAACGACGATGGAGCTCGTTGTTTAAGATCCAGTTATGAGGTCACCAAGCCTGAATTATGTACCGTAGGCACCTTTTGTTAAATACATGCATCCGTTGAGTGTTCTCCACTGATACACACCATGTTTCGCTGGCGTATAGTAGCACAGATCACATTAGAATTGAAAATTCTGATTTTGGTGCGTTCACATTTTTATTTATTTATCATCAGACTAAGGCCGGAGTGGCCTGTGCTGCACATAAAAGACTTCTCCATTCAGCTCGGTTCATGGCTGCACTTCGCCAACCACGCAGTCTGCGGAGGGTCCGCAAGTCGTCCTCCACCTGATCGATCAACCTTGCCCGCTGTGCACCTCGCCTTCTTGTTCCCGTCGGATCGTTGTCGAGAACCATTTTCACCGGATTACTGTCCGACATTCTGGCTACGTGCCCGGCCCACCGCAGTCTTCCGATTTTCGCGGTGTGAACGATGGATGGTTCTCCCAACAGCTGATGCAACTCGTGGTTCATTCGCCTCCTCCACGTACCGTCCGCCATCTGCAACCCACCATAGATGGTACGCAGCACTTTCCTTTCGAAAACTCCCAGTGCGCGTTGGTCCTCCACGAGCATCGTCCAGGTCTCGTGTCCGTAGAGAACTACCGGTCTTATAAGCGTTTTGTAGATAGTCAGTTTGGTACGGCGGCGAACTCTATTCGATCGAAGCGTCTTGCGGAGTCCAAAGTACGTACGGTTTCCAGCCACTATGCGTCTCCGAATTTCTCTGCTGGTATCGTTATCGGCGGTCACCAGTGAGCCCAAGTACACGAATTCTTCAACCACCTCGATTTCATCACCACCGATAGAAACTCGTGGTGGGTGGCTCACATTGACCTCTCTTGAGCCTCTTCCTATCATGTACTTCGTCTTCGACGTGTTGATGACTAGTCCAATCCGTTTAGCTTCGCTTTTCAGTCTGATGTAGGCTTCCTCCATCCTCTCAAAGTTACGTGCCATGATATCAATGTCGTCGGCGAAACCAAATAACTGGACGGACTTCGTGAAAATCGTACCACTCGTGTCAATCCCTGCCCTTCGTATTACTCCTTCCAAAGCGATGTTGAATAGCAGACACGAAAGACCATCACCTTGCCGTAACCCTCTACGGGTTTCGAAGGGACTCGAGAATGCCCTGAAACTCGAACTACGCACATCACCCGATCCATCGTCGCCTTGATCAACCGTATCAGTTTATCCGGAAATCCGTTTTCGTGCATTAGCTGCCATAGCTGGTCCCGATCGATTGTATCATATGCGGCTTTGAAGTCGATAAATAGATGATGTGTGGGCAAGTTGTATTCGCGGCATTTCTGCAATACCTGACGTATGGCGAACACCTGGTCTGTGGTAGAGCGTTCACCCATAAATCCCGCCTGGTACTGCCCCACGAACTCTCTTGCAATTGGTGTTAGTCGACGGCATAAAATTTGGGAGAGTACCTTGTAGGCGGCGTTCAGCAATGTGATTGCGTTGTAGTTGCTACACTTCAGCTTATCGCCCTTTTGTAGATGGGACACACGACACCTTCCATCCACTCCTGCGGCAGAACCTCATCCTCCCAAACCTTGGTAATCACCCAATGCAGCGCTCTAGCCAGTGCTTCACCACCGTGTTTAAACAGCTCTCCTGGTAGTTGGTCAACTCCAGGGGCTTTGTTGTTTTCAGCCGGCCGATCTCCTCCTGGATTTCCTGGAGATTCGGAGCCGGAAGTCGCATGTCCTGCGCGCGTGCTCCTAGGTTCATTACCATACCGCCACCGTTGTCTGCCATATCGCCATTCAGGTGCTCTTCGTAGTGCTGCCGCCACCTTTGGATCACCTCACGCTCGTTCGTAAGAAGGTTCCCGTTTATGTCCTTACACATATCGGGCTGTGGCACATGGCCCTTACGTGAACGGTTCAACTTCTCATAGAACTTTCGTGCGTTATTAGCGCGGTACAGTTCCTCCGTCTCTTCACGGTCTCGATCTTCCTGCTGGCGCTTTTTCCTCCGGAAAATCGAGTTTTGTCTGTTCCGCGCCCGTTTGTATCGTGCCTCGTTTGCCCTCGTGCGGTGTTGCAGCAATCTCGCCCATGCTGCATTCTTCTCCTCAACTAACTGCTCACATTCGCCGTCATACCAGTCGTTTCTCTGATCCGGAGCCACCGTGCCTAGTGCAGCGGTTGCGGTGCTTCCAATGGCGGATCGAATATCTCTCCAGCCATCTTCAAGAGATGCTGCGCCTAGCTGCTATTCCGTTGGGAGTGACACTCACAGCTGTTGCGCGTAGTCTTGGGCTTGTCTAACGTCTTGTTGCCGCCCAATGTTAAGCTGCGGCGGACGACTCTGAAGTGTGCTGATCACCGTCGAGAGTTTTGAGCGCAGACATACTGCGACGAGGTAGTGGTCGGATTCAATATTCACACTGCGGTAAGTGCATACGTTCGTGATGTCGGAGAAGAATTTACTGTCGATTAGAACGTGGTCGATTTGGTTTTCCGTTACTTGATTAGGTGATTTCCATGTGACCTTGTGGATATTCTTACGGGGAAGAAAGTGCTTCGGACTACCATTCCGCGGGAGGCTGCAAAGTTTATGCATCGTTGGCCGTTGTCGTTCGATACGGTATGCAGACTATCCGGTCCGATGACCGGTCTATACATTTCCTCCTTCCTACCTGAGCGTTCATGTCACCGATGACGATTTTGACGTCCCGCAGTGGGCATCCATCGTATGTCTGCTCCAGCTGCGCATAGAACGCTTCTTTCTCGTCGTCGGATCTCCCTTCGTGTGGGCAGTGCACGTTGATGATGCTATAGTTGAAGAAACGGCCTTTTATCCTCAACTTGCACATCCTTGCGTTGATTGGCTGCCACCCAATCACGCGTTGGCGCATCTTTCCCAGCACTATGAAGCCGGTTCCCAGCTCGTTGGTGGTGCCACAGCTTTGGTAGAAGGTAGCCGCTCGATGCCCGCTTTTCCACACTTTCTGTCCTGTCCAGCAGATTTCCTGCAGCGCTACGACATCGAAGTTGCGGGGATGTAATTCATCGTAGATTATCCTGTCGCAACCTGCAAAGCCTAGCGACTTGCAGTTCCATGTTCCAAGCTTCCAATCGTGATCCTTTATTCGTCGCCTAGGTCGTTGCCGATTGTATCGAGTTGTATTATTATCTTCTATGTCGTTCGTAATAGTTGTTTTTACAGACGGCTTATTGGGCCTGCGCAAACCTCCTGTCTCGTCGGAGGGCCGTCGTGTCAGGGCTGTTTAGCGTCCCACCTAACACCAGGACTTGGGCTTGTGCGCTTTGAGCGGCACACGGTCGCTTTGGCGGAGCCTACTTGCGGATACATGCAGCTTTTTATAGAGGTTTAACAGGGCCCACTGTCAAACCCCACCACATCCTAGGCAGGCGCCACAACTCGCAGATGGCCTGGGGAGGGATCGTCAAGCCCTTGGACATAGTCCCTGCTGCCCCCTGGTGCGTTCACATATCTGCCTGTTTTTCCCGATATTTCGTAAACTCCCTAAAAGCAGTTTTCTTGCAGCGTGCACCTATGTCGATCTTGTGCCAGACTACTGTGAAAATGGAAGGGGTCGCCGTGTTTATACCCAACTATTTGGTTCTGTTGACGTTGATTACTAAATCTGCCGAAGAGGAGCGCTTGGCAAGGTTGTTGAGCTCACTCTGCATATTAGAGCGACGTCGAGCTAGGATTGCAACGTCATCCGCCAAATCGGACTCTCTCAGGTGCTCCATGGTTATAGCAACTCGCGGTTTGATTCATGGTCAATCGCACCTACCATTATCGTTGATTACGATGAGGAACAGTAACGGTGATAGAATACAATCTTGCCTCACACCGGCTACAACCCTACGACCCGGATGGGTTGGACAAGACCCCGTTGTGCAACACTCTACACGAGAAGGCTGAATAAACGAGAGGTGGAGTCAATGTTGGTCCATTATGGAACGTACACACGGTCAAGCAGTTTGACCAACATTGACTCCACCTCTCGTTTATTCAAACATCCATCAAGTTTTACGAACAGCGACGCGAACAATCAATTTATTCGACCAACAATATCACACACGAACGACCGAAGCGCCAACTTGAGCACCAACCATCAAAAAATATATGGGGGTTTGTGCAACTTCACTACAAATGCTCAAACATGTTCAGCGAACCTTGACTCCACCCCCGACAACTCAAACCAAAATCAAACCGTTTTAATTTTTTCCAACCGAGCCGCCAACTGTCAAATGGTTGTTCGAACAACTTCACACACGTTCAAACAAAGCAGCAACCGAAGCGTTTTCTTGGGGGCGGAGTCAATGTTCGTCAAACTGCTTGACTGGTGTGTACGTTGCATTAGGTCCGTTTTGTGTGAAGCAAACATATCTCTGTGTTATTGATTTGAAGCGTGTGCGCAGTTCGCTCAGATTTTTCTCGCTGGAGGCGACTTCCACGCTGCCACCTTCCGGAATATCTGCAGCACGAGTTCTTCCACGAAGGACCTTTTCACCGTGGCATCTTACAGTCGGCGTGTTGAATCGTCGTGTTTCGATGATGAGGAGGTTATGATCAGACGCGATATCGACACTATATGTATTCCGTACATCAAGATGGCTTCGTTTCCATTTTCTGCTGAAGCAGATGTGGTCGATTCGATGTTCTGTAAAGCCGTCACGGGAGACCCACGAGACCTTGCGAACCGGTCGATGAGGGAAGAGGGATCCTCTGATCACCACGTCGTTGTTACCGCAGAATTCTGCGAACAGCTCTCCGTTTTCGCTCATTTCCTCGAGACCATGGCGTCCTATGATGCGCTCAAATCTGGCAACGATTGTCCTTTTATTTATAGGTTCCAACTTGATAAGCCGGGGAGCGTGCATCAGAGTATAGCGCAATTTGTCCAGACCACATTCTGTGTTCTCCAAAGTTCCAGGATCTCAAGCTACATGTGGCGTGCCTCATTAGCATGTTGTGCCAATATCCCCTGCTGGGCTGTGGTTAAAACGTTCCATGTTCCTATTCCTGTCCGTGGTTTCGCGTTACGAGTCGTTGCCGTAAAATCAGTCCGTATTCTTTCATTGTTGGATTCTCGAACAAATTTATGTTTCGGGAACAGTTGGTTGTTGGCCCAAGGTTCCCCATCCACCGGTACGGGACTGCCATCTTAGATATAGCTTCCGGCGTATAGCATTTCCCATTCAGCCGATTGATTGCCAGAACAGACGCTGGTGGAGCCGAACCTCCTTGGTGAACAGACGCTCGATCGGTCGGGTCAAATTAGTTTAAAGTTCCACCCAAGACCAGGAATAGGCTAGTGCGCTTTGAGCGGCACACGGTCGCTATAGTAGGACCTGCTTTTGCGGATACATGCACATACCCCACCACATCCTATAGGGAGGACTGTAGCTGATGTCAGAAGGACAAGAGTACCCAGGCTACATTACCAGCTAAGTACGCAACCATTAATTGGCGATCAATTGTCATCGGAAGACCCGTGGAAGCGTGAGTGTTCCAATTCCAACTTGTAGGGACCAGAACAAAGTTAGGCGCTCCTTCCCGGATGTCAACTCAACGTTTCATATCCCTTAGTTTGATATGACGGAGTTAAATGAAAACGTGTAGTTGTCATTAATGCTTGAGCCTATGGTGGAAATTAATTACGAAAAATGAAATTCATGTTTTAACTCTTTGCTCAATATTTTATCGTTTATCATTAAATTGAGAGCAAATTCTGCACATAATACACAATTTGGATTATTTGGAATTAATTTATTAGGGAAAGCCAAATACTTCATTCACTATCAAACAGAAAATATTCGCATTACAATCAAACTCATCAAAAAGCGCCAATGTTCAGTGATGTTTTCCATTTTCCAATTTTATCTCCATTTCAGTTAACGCCCACACCAGTAAGTTGCATAACGTACGAGCTTACCCCGGTGGCAGCTCCATTCACAACACTACCGGCAACAGGTGTACCAAACACGGTGGGGTCTGCAGCCTGCATCGAGGAAATCATTGAATACCCTAAGCCGCATCAGGCAACGGTTGAATTCGTTCATCAGCCGCAACATCACCACCAACCAACGCAGCAGCAGCAGCAGCAGTCGCCTCATTTCCACCATCACCCAACGCAGCAAGTTGTGCAGTACGTGGATGCCGCCAGTGCCAACGTTCTAACGCCCACCAGTAGCGGGGGAGGTATTGTGAACCCTAGTATAGTATCGAACAGCAGCTCTGCCGGTGGGCACAATGAATTGCTTAGTGTGATCGAAGCGATAGGGGCGGGGTCAGCGGGAATTGCTAGTGCGGCCAGTTCCGGTGGAACAGGCGGGGGCGAAGTGATACCAATCATTGCTTCGAGTGGTACGAATTTTACGTTTATTGGCAATAGTATTGCCACCACTAGTCCGATAGTTCCTAGAGGATCCGGTTTGCTGGGCGCCGGTACAATTACCAGTGTTCAACCAGTAGGAATAGGAACAGTTACCAAAGTACAAAGCATGCTGCAGCCGACGACGGCGTTGCAAATCGCCACCCCAGTAGGAGGAAATTATACATCCGGTAGCGCAACAGGTGAGTTTAATATACAGATATCTTCAAATATTTACCCATATTCTGGATCGAGTTAGAGATGTCGCAAATTAATCGATTACTTCGATTAATCGATTCATCGTTGTGATAATCGATTAATTTTGAATCGATTATTACCCAACGATTAATCGATTCAATAATCGAGAGGAATCGTGAGTAATCGATTAGTTACTAATCGATTAATCAGAATTTTACGACATCATAAGGATGTCGAAAATTAATTGATTATTTCGATTAATCGATTCATCGTTGTGATAATCGATTAATTTTGAATCGATTACTAAACAATGATTAATCGATTCAATAATCGACAAGAATCAAGAGTAATCGATTAGTAACTAATCGATTAATCGGGATTTTACGACATCTCTAGATCGAGTCACTTTTGTTGACTTGGTCAGTGTTCACTGTTTGTCAAGTTTGTAATTTCTGAAAACATACGAAATATTTAGGGGAGAACGGTCCAAAATGGCCACCTTAAGCTTTTTCGATGTTTTCACCTATATAAACAAGAGTATCGCACCATTTCAACGTGTAGATGAAAAATTTAAAAAAGGTACATTTTACAATGATCTCTTATTCAAAACAACAAGGTTTTTATAACTTTCTATCGCTTTTGAAATAAGCTTAAAAAATGGAACTGGGGCAAAACGCATGGTTGCTTGTTTTGTCTTAATGGATTGAACGACAATCTTACGGGTGAGGTTATTAATTCGCAAATCGGTTAATTTAAGCAAAAATGAAAGGATTTTGCTGATTGTTTCAATTGCAGCTCAATAATAAATAACTAATATTGAATTGTAATGGTAATATTCGTTTATAAATGTCCTACAAAAGATTATATGAGTGATTTTGTCAGTGAGGCCATTTTGCCCCATGGGTGCATTATGCACTGTTCTCCCTATAATTTTTTTTGTTAACTAATTGAACTTTTCCCTACATTCACTAATTGCACTTATTAAATCGGATTAAGACAAGAACTCCCATTTAATATATTGCATCAAACCATCTAAAAAACAAATGTTGGTGCCTTTCTCGTGCAAAAAAATACTTTAAAAATCCAGAATAATCCTCCTAGCGGTGATGGTGCCATACTCGTGTATTATAAAATGTAACAAGAAAAGCACATGAGAGAGGTCAAAATTGCACTTTAGGGAGAAAGATTTAGTTATTTCCATTAATTCACATTTATTTGCAGCAGTTTAAAAAAATCCGGTTTTGAATTTTTTTTCAACATGCTTAACCTGGGCCGGGACGACACTCGCTTCGTTCAAAGTGCTCGTTCTCACTATTGCGCTGACCGATTTTCGTGACCTCGAGCTTTTCTCAAAGGGGATCAGTAGGGCTTTCTTTTGACCTAGGTACCGCCCCTAGACCCTTACCCGCGTTTATAAGAATCAAAATTGTTTGTGTTTTTTTCGTTTTGCTATTATAGCCAAATTCCTTCAGTAATCAAGTGCCATAAACCTCTAACGTCACAAATATGTCAAGTGGAGTGAATTTGAACGTTTCCCTGTTATCTGTAGTTACCGATATTGAAAGCCATTTTATTTATTTATTTATAACCAGACTAAGGCCGGAGTGGTCCTTGTAGTGGATAGAAGTCTTCTCCATTCAACTCGGTTCATGGCTACACGTCGCCAACTACGCAGTCTGCGCAGGGTCCGCAAATCGTCCTTTACCTGATCGATCCACATTGCTCGCTGTGCACCTTGTCTTCTTGTTCCCGTCGGATCGTTGTCGAGAACCATTTTCACCGGATTACTGTCCGACATTCTAGCTACGTGCCAGGCCCACCGCAGTCGTCCGTGGTGGTACCACGGTACCATTGGTACTTCGCGTACCTGAAGGAATAAAATAGACCCGATTTCGCGGTCCTTAGCCTCTTACCCAACAACTCCCATTCCTACCTCCTCGTGGTGCTGACCGGGATACGAGAAACCTTAGGGAAGATCGGGTAACCAACCCCGGTGGGAACTATGGTCGTATGCTGACAGGGAAGGGGGGGTTTGCTCCTCTCCGGAGGTGCAAATCTTACTGAGTCTGCTCTTCATGTCAGGATCGGCTCACAACAGCGTCTGTTCTCCATAGGCGGCTGATCATCGTCCGAGTGCCAGCGAGGGACTCTAAATGAAACTGTGCACCATGGTCCACCGGGAATAAGGAGAAATGGTCCTCCGGAAATTTAGAGGGTTTGGTGTCAGGCCCTGCAAGCCAGCCTTTAAAAAACATACGCAACGAACAATCAACCAGAGAGTGCAGACCGGAACCATCGACGAAGACCACTGCGACGAAAAGGGATTAGCGATTGGAAACTCGGTTCGTGGAACTGCAAATCTCTCAACTTCATCGGGAGCACACGTATACTCGCCGATGTGCTCAAGGACCGTGGATTCGGCATCGTAGCGCTGCAGGAGGTTTATTGGAAGGGGTCAATGGTGCAAACGTTTAGAGGTAATCATTCTACCAGAGCTGCGGCAACACACACGAGCTGGGAACAGTTTTCATAATGATGGGCGATATGCAAAGACGCGTGATCGGGTGGTGGCCGATCAATGAGAGAATGTGCAGGTTGAGGATCAAAGGCCGGTTCTTCAACTTCAGCATAATCAACGTCCATAGCCAACACTCCGGAAGCACTGATGATGATAAGGACGCATTCTACACGCAGCTGGAACGTGAGTACGGCAGCTGCCGAAGCCACGACGTCAAAATCATCATAGGAGAATTAAACGCCCAGGTTGGCCAAGAGGAGGAGTTTAGACTGACTATTGGGAAGTTCAGCGCTCACCGGCTGACGAACGAAAACGGCTGACTAATTGATTTCGCCGCCTCCAAGAATATGGCCATTTGCAGCACCTACTTCCAACACAGCCTTCCTTCCGTACACCTGGAGATCACCACAGCAGACAGAATCACAAATCGACCACGTCCTGATTGATGGTCGGAACTTTTCCGACATTATCCATGTCAGGATGCCAGGATGCCGAAAGTTAAGGATGCCAACAGCTAAAGACCAATAAAGCAGCTGGTAAGGATGGTATCGGAGCTGAGCTCATTAAGATGGGCCCGGAAAACTGGCCCACAAATTTATAGTCAGAATCTGGAAAACTGAACAGCTTCCGAAGGAGTGGAAGGAAGGGGTTATATGCAACATCTACAAGAAAGGCGACAAGCTGGACTGTGAGAACTTTCGAGCGATCACCGTCCTTAATGCCACCTACAAAGTGATATCCAAGATCATCTTCCGACGTCTGTCACCATTAGTGAATGAGTTCGTGGGAAGCTATCAAGCCGGCTTCGTTGACGGCCGCTCGACAACGGACCAGTTCTTTACTGTACGGCAAATCCTTCAAAAATGCCGTGAATACCAGGTTCCAACGCACCATCTGTTCATTGATTTCAAGGCAGCCAGTGGCGTAGCCAGAAAATGGGGGGGGGGGGGTGGGTATTTTCTGAACATTTTTTTTTCGAACAAAAAAATTTCTTCCAAGAATGTTGTGTTTGGGGGGGGGGTTTATACCCAAAACCACCCCCGTGGCTACGCCACTGAAGGCAGCATACGACACTATAGACAGCGTAGAGCTATGGAAAATTATGGACGAGAACAGCTTTCCTGGGAACCTTACCAGACTGATCAAAGCAACGGTGGATGGTGGGCAAAACTGTGTGAAGATTTCGGGCGAACACTACAGTTCGTTCGAATCGCGCCGGGGACTAAGGCAAGGTGATGGACTTTCGTGCCTGTTCAACATTGCGCTAGAAGGTGTCATGTGGAGAGCCGGGTTTAACAGCCGGGGTACGATTTTCAACAGATCCAGTCAATTTATTTGTTTCGCGGATGACATGGACATTGTCGGCCGAACATTTGCAAAGGTGGCAGAACTGTACACCCGCCTGAAACGGGAAGCAACAAAAGTTGGACTGGTGGTTAATGCGTCAAAGACAAAGTACATGATTGTGGGTGGAACCGAGCGCGACAGGGCCCGCCTGAGAAGTAGTGTTGGGAAGCAGTGGACATGAAAAATGGACAATGCTCGAGGAGGACTTGCAAGCACTCCGAGTATTCGAGAGACGGGTGCTTAGGACCATCTTTGGCGGTGTGTGGCGGGGAAGAGTAAAAATAACGAGCTTGCCCAGCTCTACGGCGAACCCAGTATCCAGAAGGTAGCTAAAGCCGGAAGGGTACGATGGGCGGGGCATGTTGCAAGAATGCCAGACAGCAAACCTGCAAAGATGGTGTTTGCTTCCGATCCGGCAGGTACGAGACGGCATGGAGCGCACCGAGCGAGGTGGGCACACCAGGTGCAAAACGACTTGGCGAGCGTGGGGCGCATTCGAGGATGAAGAGATGCGGCCTCGAACCGTGTATTGTGGCGTCAAATTGTTGCTTCAGTGTTATCTGTTTAGATGTAAACTAAATAAATGAAACGAAAATGAACGACGGCGAACTCTATTCGATCTGAGCGTTTTGCGGAGTCCAGAGTACTTACGATTTCTTGCCACGATGCGTTTCTGAATTTCTCTTGCTGATATCGTTATCGGAGGTCACCAGTGAACCCAAGTACACGAATTCTTCAACCACCTCGATGTCGTAACACCCGATACAAACTCGTGGTGAATGGCAAACATTGTCCTCTCTCGAGCCTCTTCCTATCATGTTCTTCGTCTTCGACGTATTGATGACTAGTCCGATCCGCTCTGCCTTCTTCTTCAGTCTGATGTAGGTTTCTTCCACTTTCTCAATGTTACGTACCATAATATCAATGTCGTCGGCGAAACCAAATAGCTGAACGGACTTCGTGAAAATCGTACCACTCGTGTCAATCCCTGCCCTTCGTATTACCCTCTCCAAAACGATGTAAGGCACTAAGGCACGAAAGACCATCACCTTGTCGTGCCCCTGACCTCGAACTACGCACATCACCCGATCCATCGTCGCCTTGTTCAACCGTATCAGTTTATCCGAAAATCCATGTTCGTGCATTAGCTGCCACAGCTGGTCCCGATAGATTGTATCATATGCGGCTTTGAAGTCGGTGAATAAATGATATGTGAGCACGATGTATTCGCGGCATTTCTGCAATACCTGACGTACGGCGATCACCGGCGTGGTAGAGCGTTCGCCTATAAATTCCGCCTGGTACTGTCCCACGAACTCTCTTGCAATTTGTGGTCATCGGTGGCATACAATTTGGGAGAGTACCTTGTCGTTGGCGTTCAGCAATGCAAGGATGTTATCGATCATTTAGTAATTCGCGTTAGATTATTTAGTAGTTTGTCAATAACTCATTCCAAAAGCTGAATTTTAAAATGTGTTGTATGGTGGACTTCTAGTGTGAAGGTTTTTCTACAACTTTGCCAAATAGTTCGTTGTTTTAATTCCACTAGTAACGGAGTTAAAGCTATAGTTTCAGTAACTTAGACTAAATGATAATAAAATCCCAATCATTTAGTTTAAGTTATTGCAACTAGCGCTATAACTACGTTATTAGTTGAATTCTAACACCGAACCATTAGGCAGAGTTGTAGAAAAACCTTCGCACTAGAAGTCCACCATACAACACATTTTGAAATTTTATTTCTGGAATGAGTTATTAACAAACTACTAAATGATCGAACGAAAATTACTAAATGATCGATAACATCCTTGCAGCAATGTTATTACGCGGAAGTTGCTACAATCCAGCTTATCGCCCTTTTTGTAGGTGGGATACACGACACCTTCCATCCACTTCTCCGGCAGAACCTCATCCTCTTAAACCTTGGTAATTATCCAGTGCAGCTCTCTAGCCAGTGCCTCTCTACCTTATTTAACGGCTGTCCTGGTGGTTGGTCAACCCTAGGAGCTTTGTTGTTTTTCAGTCGGCCGATCTTCTCCTGGATCTCCTGGAGATCTGGAGCCTGTAGATGTATGTCCTGCGCGCGTGCTCTACCACCACCGTTATCTGCCTCATCGCCATTCAGGTGCTCTTCGTACTGCTGCCGCCACCTTTGGATCATCTCACGCTAGTCCATAAGAAGGTTCCGTTTAGGTCCTTACACATACCAGGCTGTGGCACGTGGCCCTTACGTAAACGGTTTAACTTCTCATTGAACTTGCATGCGTTATTAACGCGGTACAGTTGCTCCATCTCTACACGGTCTCGATCTTCCCACTAGCGCTTTTTCCTCCGGAAAATTGAGTTTTGTCGGTTCCACATCCGTTTGTACCGTGCATCGTTTGCCTTCGTTCGGTGTTGCACCAATCTCGCCCATGCTGCATTCTGCTCCCACTAACTGCTCACATTCGCTATCATACCAGTCGTTTCCTTGATCCGGGGGCACTGTGCCTAGTGCAGTGGTTGCTGTGCTTCCAATGGCGGATCCAATATTTCTCCAGCTATCTTCAAGAGAAGCTGCCCGTAGATGCTCTTCCGTTGGGAGTACCACTTCCAGCTGCTGCACATAGTTTTGGGCTAGTCTACCGTCTAGTAGCCGCTCAATGTTTAGCCACAGCGTTAGACTTCAACGCGTGTTGTACACCGTCGAGAGTTTTGAGCGCAGGCATACTGCAACGAGGTAGTGGTCGAATTCAATATTCACACTGCGGACGTTCGTGATGTCGGAGAAGAATTTACCTACGATTAGAACGTGGTCGATTTGGTTTTCCGTTTCATGATTAGGCAATTTCCATGTGGCCTTGTGGATATTCTTACGGGGGAAGAAAGTGCTTCGGACTACCATTCCGCGAGAGGCTGCAAAGTTTATGCATCGCTAGCCGTTATCATACGATACGATATGCAGACTATCCGTTACGATCAACGGTCTATACACACGTTTACCCTTGCCCAGGTAAAAAAGATGAAAGATGGTCTCCAGCCTCCAGGTAAATCGATTAGTAAGAAAATCTAATGGGAGGTCCTTCGCAGCTTACTAAGGGTCTGTCTCATTTGGAGAATTAAACTTAAAAGTGACAGTTCGAAAATTAGCAAATAACCCAATCATAAGAATGGCTGGTGCTACCCAGCAATTCCAATAAGACATCGATGCAAAATGATTCGATATCTGTCAAAAGTAATCTTGCTCTGCGAGCAGGGTTATTCGATGATTATTGAAATGTCACTTTTAAGTTTAATTTCAGTTTAATTCTCCAAATGAGACAGACCCTAAAATATCACCAAACATTACATAATTGCACTTATGTAACGGGTGACCACTAAATAACAGGAATGGAAAGAATGACTTGGGACGAAAACTACAAAGAAGTACAGTTCAATCTGATATACGTTTACGTTATATAAAGGGTTTGGGCCGCCGGTGTTGAACTTAATCTAGAATTAAAAAAAACACCTAAATAAAGTTTAAAAAAAAAAAGGGCCAAGCCTTAACTGGGTTTGAATCCTAAGGAGAATGAGAAAATCTCTCATTAATCATGTCTGTATACACTCTGGATAGGTAGCATACACGCTTACTTCAGTCCACCCAAATATGGGTGAAGAGTACCTAAAATCGCCAAAAAGTGCACATACCTAGATATGGGTGAAGTTGCATTTACCTATATATGGGTAAACCGAGCGGGGAACAATTTCTAGGTGATTTTCACGCATATTTGGGTACTTTTTTATTCTTTTGTATGCATACATCCATGGAATAGGAATCAAATATTGGATTCAAAAATGTAATTAAATTAAAAGTAAATCAAATAAAAAAAGACAAGGTCATTTAAATTTATTAAATTATTCCAATATGTAGATAGATACAATTAATCTAATATATATCTAATATACAATCGTGACTCCACATCGTGTCATTCATTGGGTGTTTCCTGAAATACAAAGTTGATGTATTATATTTCGCATAGCATGCTAAGAAATTTCATCCTGTTCCACTTACCGATATGCGTGGAATAAGCTGAGCAACTGCTGAACCTTATAAAAATGTATGCAGTCACCGGATTCATCACAGGTCTGACACTCCCGGCTCCGTTGGTGTAATGCAGTATATTTACGATATTGGTACATTCCCCCGCTAGTGGCATATTGTGGCACTTTCCTGTTATGAAACCCAAACAGTGTTTTCTCGTTTTGGAGATTGCAGCAGAATGTGGGTGATGGTCCATGGCGAATCCGGTTCCTGAAAGGTATGAAAACGAAAGATGGAGTGTCATTATGGAAGTTAGAGGCATGGACAATCATTAACACTCACATGTTGACGAGGTACGTGTCATGGTCGCTGATTCGGCGGGTATAGTTGATTTCCACATCAGATGTGCGCTCTTCATTAAAGCTGATTTCGTTGGGGTGGATGGGGTAATCATACTGGTATATTGTTTCCTCGGTGGGAAAAAACGAAGAAATCGTTCCATATTCCTAAAGTATCTTGTCTCGTATCCAGGTCGTCCGGGTGCATTACTAATCAAGCCTCCCGGCGATAAAAGAGAATGACAGTATTTTCACTGTTGGTTCTGAAAATAAGAGAAAAACATCATGAGAATAAAACAAATACGTATTTGATGGAAATTATTGTTATTATTATTCATTCTTCTTCTTCTTGGCATTACATCCCCACACTGGGACAGAGCCGCCTCGCAGCTTAGTGTTCATTAAGCACTTCCACAGTTATTAACTGCGAGGTTTCTAAGCCGGGTTACCATTTATGCATTCGTATATCATGAGGCGAACATGATGATACTTTTATGTCCAGGGAAGTCGAGACAATTTCCAATCCGAAAATTTCCTAGACCGGCACCGGGAATCGAACCCAGCCACCCTCAGCATGGTATTGCTTTGTAGCCGCGCGTCTTACCGCACGGCTAAGGAGGGCCCATTATTATTCATTATTCAGATTAATTCCGAACTGATTCTACCAAAGGAATAAAAATTTCAAATCTACTTACCGATGAAGGGACACCTGTCTCGTTATTTGACATTTTACGCGAAAGGGCATAGCCGTGTTCCGACCCGGAAGGTAGCAGACAAAAGGGATCAGAGTAATTGATTGATTTAACGTAATTGACTGTTGTTGTTGAAGAGGATGACTGCTGATTCGGTACATTCTATTGGGTCACGGATCCGAGGGCTCCATAAGGATCGTTAGAGGCTTAAAAGAACTGCTGGCAGCTGCTGGCTTGGGGTTCGTACGTTGCGTATAGCAAATTCGATATCTTTAAATAAATAAAATAAACAATAAATAATCTGAAACATGATTTACCTTCTTAATTACGATTTTACTCACCTTTATTCCTTCATGAACTGCCGGACCGGTTTTATGATTATGTTCAGAGCTTGAAATAAGAACAACAAAGTCCTATTTTTCAACCAAATATGAGTAAATTAACTTACCCATAAATTGGTAAACTCACTTCACCAATAATATAGGTGAAATTTACCGATTTTCTCAGTATATTTCACTCATAATATAAGTAAAGTTTTCAATACTCAAATATGGGTAAATCAACTACTCATAAATAGGTAAATTGATCTAAGCGTGATACCGCGAGAAACGTTTTTTTGGTAGCTGTTACTATAATGACCTGATTCGGGGGGCTACAACCCATGATAAATTTCTTATAATAAGCCCCAGTTGCGGGGGGCACATTTTCACGTTTTAAATTGTCCACCATGTACCTTTTCCACGATCTTTGTTCGCTTGAAAGAATTGTACAATGCGCGCAACAGTACTTCCTGTTTTGACGGCACATTTTTAACAACTGAACATGTTGGAGTAAAAGTGTGAGCGATAATTTATTTAGAGATTCATTCACCAGAGAAATATGAAAGAATAATTCTTAATTATCAATGTTTGCATAGAAAAGTATTGAAGTATTGAAATTCCCGTTTTTTAGTGGTCACCCGTTATATCAACCACAAATCGGTATGCGTTAGACCAGTTTTATTTAATGTGATATGCATTCATTTATCATCTTTCAAATAGCGATACTCGAAATCAGCATTACGAATGCAGAACAAAACAAAAGAGAACAAAAAGCGGCTCTATATTAGAGTGGGGCGCAGTTGTATGGAAAAACGCAAACTTCGTCCGATCAAGTGAGATCAAGGTTTTTCTGAATCGTTTTGGTACCCCAATCAACTGTGCAAAATATGGGCTCGATTGGATGCGACCTCGCATGCCGCATCGCGTTTCAAATTTACATGGAGATTAGTATGGGAAAACGTACTTTTTAACATTGTTGCGATTAGCAGCTTCATTTTATCATAAATCACGTGACTCAATACGTTAGCATATAGTCTGGAAGATGCCGAAAGATTTTGCCGAAGAAAGTACGTAGCTGGAAGGTCTACAAAAAATGTTATTACGTGTAGAAAATTGATTGTTCAAACCATATGCAAGAAATCAATGTTTCTGCCAGCACTACCGGATGACCTATAGATATCGAAAGGCAAAACTCATCTTCCTTCTTGTCGGATTTTTTTCTTTGTGAAATGATTCCGGATAGCTCATATTAGCTCTGAAGCCCTATAAGATCAATTATTTTGAAATAACACTCAGTTTAATTATTGGTCTACGTAGTTCGGCAGTGCTGGCAGAATAAACGATTTTTTGCATATGGTTTGAACACCCAATCTTCGAAGCGTTATAACTTTTTTCGTGGACGTTCCAGCAACGTGCCTTCTTCAGCAAAGTTTTTCGGCATCCTTTGGATTATACTTTAACGCAATGTGCCACTTGGTTTACGATGAACTGAAACCTCTAGTAGTAGAAATGCAAAAATATACGTTCTCCCATACTAATTTCCATACAAACTTCAAACGCGATGCGGAAAGCGAGGAAGCAACCAATCGGTCCCAAATTTTGCACAGTTGTTCAGGACCCAGAATGGCTTCGAAAAACCATTGATTTGAAAAAATGATTATGACGCCCCACTCTACTCTATATACGTAGTATAGATCTACAATACGTAGCACCCAGCTTGGGTGAAGGAGTGGCCCAACCCAACGAATCGTGAATGACTTATGTTCACTGCGCTTGCAGTTTTCGAATAGGAAGTGCCCCAAGGCGTTAAGGTCACTCCTGACGGAATCCAAGTTTAAAAGTGCTCGCGTTTTCGGGGGCACACCACTCGATACGGAAGCAACGCATAACTGTCATTTTTATTATTTCATGCATGCTGCGACGCAGCAAAGCTAAATCAACAAAAATGACAGTTGTGCGCCGCCTCTGAATCGAGTGGTGTGCCCCCGAAAACGCGAGCACTTTGGAACTTGGATTCCGTCAGGAGTGACCTTAATAGTTTTGCCCTGGGTACTGCGGATAGAGCCGCTTTTTTGCTCTCAAGCGAGTAGAGGGATGTTTTGAAATCAATTCCATAAGCAAAATTATTTTGCAGTTGCTTGGCTGTCAAAAATTTCCCGCTCTTCGAATTTCTCTTTCCACGCTGCATGAGGGCGCATAAATGCGCGAGACTCTACATGACTTTACGATGGTTTACATACATTCCTGCTCCAATCAGCTGTTGTATCTCGTGAAAATTAGTAACGAGTGCTTTTTAATTGCATTCCTACTAATTTTCCACTCGAAATATAATGTGAAAACATTTGTTACAAAGAATAAAAAACTCAATCTAAGTTTATTTTTATTTTTTTCCCAAATAATAACAATACTTCTCAATATAGGATCTGAAACGAACATAACCACAATCTTCAATGTTTGGCTCCGGCACAATAGAAAAGTTTGGCTTCAGTTTGACAACCAAATCGATTCTATTCGCACCACCCAGGTTTTGCCAAAAAACATTGAAACGTAAAAAAAAACATTGAAAAACGTAAAATGAAGAAATCAAAATATTCGGTTCCAATTTGTTCAATAACAGTTAAGGGGCCGTACACATATTACGTTAGCACTTATGGGGGGAGGGGGGTGGTGCAGTTTATCTTACGCTTCATATAAATAAAAAATCATTTGTATGAAAAAAATCTTATATGGGGGGAGGGGGGTCGAAAAACCTAGAAAAAATGCTTACGTAATAAGTGTACGACCCCTAACCGATGTTTGATGTTTTTTTTTTAGAATTGACCTTTCTAGTCAAAAATTGTATCTCGTTTTACTATCTCAGTCGATTCTTAGGTCAACTTTCCCCAAGAACCCATATTTTTTTAAGCCTCTCACTATTTCTAAAATCGAAAACAAAAACCAAAAAAGTGCTGCACGTGTGAATCGGCCTGTATAATTCACCCGATGTTTGTTCAAAATCGGGCTTTTTCGATTTTTGTTTTAAATTTTAAAAATACTTAGAGGCGTCAAAAATATGGGTTCTTGAGGAAAGTTGACCTCAAATATGCCAAAAAATCGATTAACGAATAAAAATTTTTGACGGGAAAGGTCAATTGTGTAAAAGGCGCAGTTTGTCCAAAAATTATTCAACTAAAATCATTGGGAAGTTGTTTCTACAATTGATCCCGTGGTGAATTTTAAATTCACCACATGTTTTTCTACTATTTCCAGAGGCCCAGAACTGACGTAATAATTTTCGTAGAGGTAGAATGCTTTGTTGTATTAAATGTATTATTACGTATACTGAATTGTTTTGTATTATATAAATTATGCAATTGTATAGGGTGTCCATTTGGTCTTAAGTCCCCTATAAACGTTCAATTTGAATTTATCAACAGTTCCGACCAGCATGTCACCATCGAAAGTTCAATGACGATGATGGTCAATCATCAGCAATAAACACTCTAGAAACCGCTATCTCCCTCAAGCAAGCAGATTTGCATACGCACGAGTATATGCATTTGTCTCTTTTCTGGGGCACTCACTAACCCGGCTCACCCGCAAAACCGAAGTGTTGTGAAATATATGCAGTGCAGCCATATGTGCTCATTTATTTCATTATGTGTTTTGTTGGGTGCTGTCACATGTTTTAATAGTAGTTTGTGCAACTAGTTGCAAAAAGATGATTTTTTCAGCACGAGTTGTACGTTTTATCACACAAATAACCAGGTATCATGATCAGGAATTGCAAAAAAGAATTTATAGTTACAAATTTCATCTCTTCAATTCTGAAATAGGCTTCAGCCACATGCAGTGTAAACTGCAGAAATGCCGCGAATACAACGTGCCCACACATCATCTATTCATCGACTTCAAAGCCGCATATGATACAATCGATCGGGACCAGCTATGGCAGCTAATGCACGAACACGGTTTTCCGGATAAACTGATACGGTTGATCAAAGCGACGATGGATCGGGTGATGTGCGTAGTTCGAGTTTCAGGGGCATTCTCGAGTCCCTTCGAAACCCGCAGAGGGTTACGGCAAGGTGATGGTCTTTCGTGTTTGCTATTCAACATCGCTTTGGAAGGGTAATACGAAGAGCAGGGATTGACACGAGTGGTACGATTTTCAATAAGTCCGTCCAGCTATTTGGTTTCGCCGACGACATAGATATTATGGCACGTAACTTTGAGAAGATGGAGGAAGCCTACATCAGACTGAAGAGGGAAGCTAAGCGGATCGGACTAGTCATCAACACGTCGAAGACGAAGTACATGATAGGAAGAGGTTCAAGAGAAGACAATGTGGTGAGCCACCCACCGCGAGTTTGCATCGGTGGTGACGAAATCGAGGTGGTAGAAGAATTTGTGTACTTGGGCTCACTGGTGACTGCCGAAAATGACACCAGCAGAGAAATTCGGAGACGCATAGTGGCTGGAAATCGTACGTACTTTGGACTCCGCAAGACGCTCCGATCGAATAGAGTTCGCCGCCGTACCAAACTGACAATCTACAAAACGCTAATTAGACCGGTAGTCCTCTACGGACACGAGACCTGGACGATGCTCGTGGAGGACCAACGCGCACTTGGAGTTTTCGAAAGGAAAGTGCTGCGTACCATCTATGGTGGGTGCAGATGGCGGACGGTACGTGGAGGAGGCGAATGAACCACGAATTGCATCAGCTGTTGGGAGAACCATCCATCGTTCACACCGCGAAAATCGGACGACTGCGATGGGCCGGGCACGTAGCCAGAATGTCGGACAGTAACCCGGTGAAAATGGTTCTCGACAACGATCCGACGGGCACAAGAAGGCGAGGTGCGCAGCGGGCAAGGTGGATCGATCAGGTGGAAGATGACTTGCGGACCCTCCGTAGACTGCGTGGTTGGCGACGTGTAGCCATGGACCGAGCCGAATGGAGAAGACTCTTATATACCGCACAGGCCACTTCGGCCTTAGTCTGATTATAAATAAATAAACATGCAGTGTAAATGTCATAGTCAGTGTCGCAAAAACTGTTCTCAACGTAAATACCCTTGAGTTAATTTGAAATGCAATAAAATCATCCAGATAAAACGACAGGTGCCAAACTTTGGATAGACGACTTGTAATTGGCGAATAAAGGTTGCATGAAGAAGAAGAAGCCGGAAAATGATACTTAAAAAAAAGAAGATTTCTTGAGATTCCTTTTAGGATTTTTTTTAAATTGGTCCGGAGGTGCAGAATTATGTACCACAAGAATCGAGCCCTGTTTTTAGTTTTGATGGCCATTTTTATTTTATAATAACGGTCTACCGGCGCACCGTGTAGAGGGTTGTATCAAAGATACGACCGCAAATTGAATTACGTATAGTGCGAAAGTGGATATAAAATTTGATCATCTACATTTTTTTTTGGAAGTACGGGGTTGGACTTTTCGTATAATATCTACTAATAATAAGCACATAATTTCGATTCCTTTAAAGTTAATTGCCTATATTCCGGGTATTAAGCCACTCTGCATATATTTTACGACTTGTAATTGGCGAATAAAGGTTGCATGAAGAAGAAGAAGCCGGAAAATGATACTTGAAAAAAAAAAGAAGATTTCTCGAGATTCCTTCTAGGAATTTTTTTTAAAAATTGGTCCAGAGGTGCAGAATTACCACAAGAATCGAGCCCTGTATTTGGTTTTGATGGACATTTTTATTTTATAATAACGGTCTACCAGCGCACCGTGTAGAGGGTTGTATCAAAGATACGACCGCAAATTGAATTACGTATAGTGCGAAAGTGGATACAAAATTTGATCATCAACATTTTTTTTTGGAAGTACGGGGTTGGACTTTTCGTATAATATCTACTAATAATAAACACATAATTTCGATTCTTTTAAAGTTAATTGCCTATATTCCGGGTATTTAGCCACCCGGTGTAGAAATTAATTACTATGTCTGAAACTCGATTATGCATATGCACAACATGTGATGGATTTAGTTCGGTAAAGGTATTAGAGGGCAGAGCGTTAATGAATAAAGCTTTCAATGAATGATTAAATTTGTTATGTTAATCATGTTATTTTGTTAATTCAACTTTATGATTAAAGATTATGAATAATAATTTATTCGTTTTTGACAATGATTAATGATTATAATTAACGATTAAATTAATTTTTGACAATGATTAATGAATATAACGTTTGGAGTGTGATTAATGATTACCGATCGTGATTAAAAGTTGACACATATGATTAATGATTAATGATTAACGATCGATATGATTAATGATTAATGATTATGAATAATCATAATTAATAATATGCATAGTGCTCAATAAACAAACAATTCTTTCAAATCGGGTTATCAAAAGGTATAAAAATTATATGATTATGATTAAAGATTAATGAATAAAAGCGATGTATGCAATGATTAATTTTTTTTTCTTCTTTATTAAAGAGGCTTTCAACTCTTGGCTAGTTCACCTCTGAAATGATTAAAATTGATGATTATTCAATAAACTCAAAACAAATGATTATGATTAGTGATTAATGATTAAATGTAAAATTCTATTTTTAACGATTAGTGATTAATGATTAAATCGTATTTTTTGTATGATTATGATTAACAAATAATGATTAAATAACCCATTATTCATTAATCATGATTAAATCTATGATTAATCACTAATGCTCTGTTGGAGGGTAATCACACTCCTTTCGGTGCGATTTGATTCCTCGATACTATCAAAAATGTTGTGCATATAGAAAATCGAGTTTCAGACATAGACATCATTCCGATTTTGAATTTTATTTTGTGATATTGCACTCCATACAACAGTCTAAGAAAAGTCCAATCTCGCACTGATAACCGTTTTAATCAATTGCTTCTAGAATTTTTGAAAAAAGTTGCAAAAATTTGTCTGTATGTTTTCTTATGCAATTATTTTCAAAAAAATATAATCTTTCTGCTTCTTTTTCTTCATGCAACCTTTATTCGCCAAAAGAATAGGTATAATTTCAATTTCCTTCATCAAAATTTGAAAAATTCCATTTTTCATGTTATAATTTGTGTTTTGTGATTTATATAAATCATCGGTAACACTGGCCGGCTAGTCGTTTTGCATGATGCCGTGGCCGTGCATGAGTGAGTGCACCGAGGTAAAAGTCATTCCGCTGTCCTGTTCGAAACAGCGAGTGAGTGTTCTGCGCGCGGCCATTTTGGTGATTTTTGTCTCGTCGTGTGGTGATTTCGAAGTCCAGGCAGTTCGTTCAGGCCAACTAGCAGCAAGTAGCAGCTAAAATCGAAATTTCCTATCGGTGCAAGTGCGGTGAACCTATTTCAGTGGACATTAGCGACTTCCGGTGGCCGCGGCGGATACAGTGCGGGTGTTATCCGATCGATTCCGGATCGCGACGCGAAGTGCTGGCTATTTTTTTCTCCGCTCGGTGAGTAAAGTTCGAGAAGGAGGACATCTTTCTTCGAGCCGACGTCGCGTAAAAGAGCAGATTTTCTTACGTTGATATTTTCGATTTTCTTCGCGCATCCCGTGACAGTGCAAAATAGGACACTCAGTGCTAGAAGATAAGTGAAAATCTTCCGAGAAGGTAAAGAAAATGGAAAACCGGAAAAATCTTCCGGATGTGACATATCGTATCGAAAGGGGGTTGGCGAAAAAGTTGGCTGGCTGCTGAAAACGTGCCTCCCCACAGTTTTGGAAAGTGGTGTCCGGGAATCCGAATCCCATGAACGGACGGTGGAACTGTGGTGTAATAAAGAAAGAACGTTTGCTAACAACAGAGCGAAAGGGACAGTGCTAAGTTTTGACATATGGCTACAAGTGTGTTGGTTGCGCGCTGGTGAAGGTCGCTCATGAATACATGCATTAATTGAGCGCCCGTGAGTGGATGGATTGGTAAAAATGAGAGAAAATGCGTCCAGTGCTGCCAGTAAGCATGTTTTTGTTTTGTGTTCGGTTTGAGTTTATAATTAAAAAAAATATTTACGATTGGTGGAAATTTGTTTAAGCAAACAATTTATCATTGTATTAATGTTATTAAAATTAAAAAGCGACAAAAATATATGAAGGTAACACAGTTTATTAAGGTAGGGAAGATCTCCCAGTGCCGGACACATAAGCCATATAACAAAAAAATCACTTTATTCGGATTATGTTTACTTGTATACCATATACACAAAAAATGATCATTTATGATTCAGTTTTTCGACGATGTATTTCGATGATGAAATTTAGTGAATATTTTCACTGTTCACTGCAAATATGACCAAGTTGCTTTAATATGAGTAAAGACATTATTCATTGCTTGTTTGACTCTCCAGCTAAATTATTTACATCCTACTCCAGATTCCACCGGTTTTCAAAGACATTTTCTATTTTTTCTGATTATTCCTATGGCTTTCCGATAGCTTAGAAAGAAGAAACATTTGAGTTGAAGTAAGTTTAACAAAACAGGTGTAAATAATTACGTTTTGAACAAATGAAAAATCTTACTGCCCGGACCCGGACAGCTACCGGATACAGAAATCTATTTTGGACCACAATTACATTAAAAATCTAACAAATCATGATTGTTATTCAAATATAGCTAATATGGACCATCTCCACGTGATCAGAATGCATTCGATTAATTTTATTATTGTTGATTCATACTTTCTTTTTTATCTTTATTTTTGTGATTTTTTAAGCTCATTACATTCAGAACTTTCAAACCTTCTAAAGTAAAGCGAAAAAAAACCTTCTAAAGTAAAGCGAAAAATAAAGTAAAGCGAAAAGATGGCGAGTTCGATTCTCGGTTGCGTCTAGAATGTTTCCTGGTGGGAAACATTCTCGACTCCATGGGCATATAGAGTCCTATAAGAAGAGTAACGTCATGTGTTACGTTTGACAGGTCTCCTGCTCGTTTGGAACGCGCATTTGTATGGAAATGACAGACGATTCTGTTCCAATTCTGACACTTGACGACACTGTTATTATAGTCACTGTATGGGCATAGTGTATCCATTGTACATGCCACACAAGATACATACTCATGGCGGGCATAGATAAGATTCAATAATTAATATCTGAAGAAATGCTAATAGTTGAAAAGCAGGCCAAGTTTTAGTTGGAATGTAGTGCCATTGAAGAAGAAGGAGACGGTGGATAAAACCTCTACAAGTGTCGTTTTGAGAAATGTCTATTATTGAGAGGTGTCCGGCGCTGGGGGTTCTCTCCATATATGTACGACGAAATTTTTTCATGGCCGGTCGCAATGCTGTTGGGTTTTGTATGGCGTGTTTGGAAATCAAACTAGAACTGAAACTAGCAGTTCGCAACGCAGAGTTGCAGTTTTATTTTTCGAGCACTTTTTGAAACTGATTTGTAACTGCTCGACTGGTTTGTTGCAAATAAAACCTGATTTGAAACTTGAATGAAACTGAGTTTCAAATTTATTTAATTGTGTTTGTTTGTTTGAGATGATTGACAAACTCATTGTTGTTCGTATGCGAGGTAAAAACTACCGCGAAAAATGTTAGTTTGTATAATTTTTATTTTATGAAAAAATAAAACCAAGTTGCATTTCGTTAACAACTCTGCGTTGCGGGCACCAAGTTGTAGTTCTATTTTGACAGTTATAAATTTTATAACATCAAGCAGTACCAAACTGAAACTGCAACTTCAGCATTGGGACCGGCCTAAGAGTCTTAAAATGGGGAAAAATCGCATTATTTCAGTTCATTCAAAGTTAATTGCCTATTTAGCAAACCGGAGTGGAAATTAATTACTCTGTTCGGAAAAAGTATTGGACGATAACCACTCCCTTCGGAGTGGTACGAAACCAGTACGCTAGACAGGTGTTTTCCCTAATAAGCTACGAAGGACCTCCGTCGTCCTCCGCAGCTTAGCGAGTACTGATGAAACCAAATTCCCAGCACCAGGCTAGTTATGTAAAACATTTACGATTTATCTGGCCTAATTTTATGCACAGATCAAATCAGGACAGTTCGCCGAAAAAAGGTACGATATTTTTAACTAATCTTCCTTACCGCATACTGTATGTGTGAAAGTCTCGTACCAGCTGTGTCACAGCAATTATTGTTTTGGTTCGTAGGCAGCACAAACAGCATAGAATGATGTAGCTCAAAGCCATAGAAGACTGATAGCTTCCAACTCGTTTTTCTGCTAATCATTTGCGGTAAGCAGGGAAGCGGCCTTGGTAGTCATATGGCTACTGCTTCTGCCTCATACGCAGGAGGTCGTGGGTTCAATCCCAGGTCCGTTCCATTCTCCTACTTTGTATCTTTCTCTTTATTTCTCATGTTCTAGCAATCGCTAGAACTGGAAATGGACTTCCATACCGTTTCCATTACTATTCCTATACCTTCAACTTGAGTATTCTAACAGTAATCTGCTAGAATTGGAAATGAACTATAGAGCTCGTTTCCTACATCCAATTAGAAATTCCATCAGTTACCTTCTCCTATCTATCACATTGGCAGCTCGTTAACCAAGACGGACCTCTGCCTCTCCAACCTAACCCAGAAATTCCAACAAATTCCGCATGAACTCGTGGCAAGTGCAGAGGTATATTCGGCTTGCAGTGGGCGAGTGATTGCATCATCATTTCCTCCCCCTTCCCTACATTGACTTGCATTCTGACGTGGCAGGCGCCAGTATGAGCTAACAAATGAGATCACCAGTACTTGTACATTGAAGATGTGTGCTAGTCCCAAGCAAACATCTGTTGGTTCCCTGTACAAGAACAGCTGATCTGGTCATAATGGAGTAGCAACTACGAGCAGTCAATCAAGCTCAAGCTAATCATTTGCGGTAAGCAGGGATATTGAATTCAGATATAAATGAAAAAATCTTACTTATCATCTCTGTATAGACTACTTACATGCAGGGATTGAACTTATCATTTCATTATCATTTAGTATTCAGCCAATAACTCATTCCAGAAGCGGAATTCCAAAAAGTGTTGTATGGCGGACTTCTAGCGCTGCTTCCCCTCTACAACTTTGTCTAAGGGTACATTACTATATGTCTAATATTAACAGCGTGAAACGCTAAGAACACTTAATATACTAAATGATAATAAGTGTTATTATCATTTAGTATATAAAATGATACTAGCGTTTCCCGCGGTGAATATTGGACATAGAGTAATGTACCCTTAGACAAAGTTGTAGAGGGGAATAAGCGCTAGAAGTCTGCCATACAACACTTTTCGTAATTCCGCCTCTGGAATGAGTTATTGGCTGAATACTAAATGATAATGAAATGATAAGTTCAATCCCTGCTTACATGTAGCATGCAGTAAGACACATTTTTCGCAAATTGATACAAAAATGAACGGATTCATCATCCTGAACTGGAAAAAAAATTGGACACAGGAATAAGCAAACACAAGAATGACGTAAAGCGATAGGACAATCGTACGGGATTAACACAACATACGCATAAGTCGAGTCAAGTACAAGACACTGAAGACGACCACACAGTTGTGGTCGAAATACGTATCTGCAAAGATAACGAAAATTAACTAGTGGAATTAAATGGACAGTACTTAATTCGTCTTAGACGGTTTACAACATACGCTGTTTGACAGGCACAATTTTAACTTCGACAAAACTTAAAATAATTGAACGCATCGACTACCAGGACAGCAGGATGACGGCGGAGATATTCCATATCAAGTTGGCGGGAGACACAACACGATCAAGCACCAGCGACAGTGTGGAATGTTTAATACTGACTACAATGCGTTAGTGGTTAAGCTACGAAATTTGACGAATGACGACGAAGTGAGAAAGATAAACGACAAACACCATAGCTGCAACTCCACTTGCCAGTGGTAACTAACTGGTAAGCACCCAGCAGAAAGCGAGGTGGTAATCGTTGCGGTGATCGATATGTGAGTTGTGGTGGGAAAAAAGTGTTTTGTTCAAATGTGAAGTTTTGTTCCAAATGATTGTAAACTAATTTATGTTTATTTTTCTTTGTTAAATTTTTGAATTTAAAAAAATAAAAAAGCGTCCGAAGATGGTCGAGGTAAAGCAGTAGATCGAAACGTCAAGCAGAATAAATTGTGTTTATTTTTTGTTCACCGTGAAAAATAAGGGATGATTTAGTACATAATAAATTCCTTTAAAATTGCTACATATGAGAGGGGTACCGAAACTTATGAAATATTTTAAATTGCTCTACACAGCTGGGCGAACACAAATCTTGACTCCAACGATAAGGGCCGATGTCCACGTTGCGGTTTTTTAGCTGCGTGCACACCGCGTCCACGCAAGGTACCCAGCATCAATGGAGTAATGCACACTCCTACGTATGAACGGCTACATTTGATGCTGGGTACCTTGCGTGGACGTGGCGTGCACAGAGCTTGAAAAAACGCTACGTGGGCATCGGCCCTAAATCAACGACAACGAGGAGTTTTTTCCTAGCTTGTTGGTGGATGATGTTTTTCCCTAAGACGAGACCTGCAAAGACGCTGCTTCTTTCCTCTTGTTCTTCTTTTCATTACAGTTGACCATCGAGTTTCAACTGTTTCCTTGACTGTTTCACCTAAGCCCCCGGTGCACTCTTCTGAGCACAATAAAAGTTTATCCAATTCACGAATTATTTAATTCATTTTTATAAGGGTTTTTATACCGGGAACAAAACACACGTTTATAACTGATTATTAATAAGCTAAACTCCCTCCTTAGGGCCCTCCTTGGCCGTGCGGTAAGACGCGCGGCTACAAAGCAAGACCATGCTGAGGGTGGCTGGGTTCGATTCCCGGTGCCGGTCTAGGCAATTTTCGGATTGGAAATTGTCTCAACTTCCCTGGGCGTAAAAGTATCGTCGTGTTAGCCTCATGATATACGAATGCAAAAATGGTAATCTGGCTTAGAAACCTCACAGTTAATAACTGTGGAAGTGCTTAATGAACACTAAGCTGCGAGACGGCTCTGTCCCAGTGTGGGGATGTAATGCCAATAAGAAGAAGAAGAAATAAGCTAAACGGATGATTTGGAATACTCGTTAAAGTGAAAAAGTCTTCGTAAAACAAAAATCATGCGGAAAATTTTATTTGAGATACCAATACTTTCACACAAAAAGCTGCTGGCTGCACCTGACAGTTCGTAACAGTAGTTGACTGGCAGCAGCTGAAGTTAAATTTTTTCCTCTTTGCAAGTCCCGTCACAGGTTTTTCCTATTTTGTTTTGATCAGATATATCAAATTGTGAAAAGCTTCTTCAATTGCGAGAGATTTATTCTTCTACTATGACACTACATTTCAATATAAACTTGCTTGCTTTCCACTAGCTTTCCACTTTCCACTTTCTACTAGCATTTTTTTTTTGAATTGAGAATTCGAATTTTTAAGAGTTTTACAATAGATGCCTTCCACCACACAAATTTTTAACGCCATGCGTTATGTTAGTTGCAAGTCCATGCTGATTAAATGAAAGATGTACAGCATGTACAGGAATGGGATCAACCCAAAGATCAGCTTGTGTTTGAATCCTTTGCTTATAATTTAGAAACGACATTCATTCTAGTTGGGTTTCCAGCGAGCATAGCAAGCAAAGCCGTAGGATTGCCAATCCGGAGATGGCGTGTTGGATTCTCGGACCGGCAACACTCTCAATTCCCTGGGCATAAAAGTATCTATTGTAGTTGCCACACAAGATACATATTTACGCAATTGGCGGGCTATAGAAGCTTTGAATTATTAACTAAAAATGCTAAGCTAATAGAACAGATGTTGAAAGGTCAAGTTCCAGTTGAAAAGTAGAGGCAATGAAGAAAGAAGGATAAGAAAATTGATTATATTTGATAATGTTGAAACAATATTTCTTTATTATATATCTACAAATAGTGAGATGATTAAGGTCTAATATGCAAGATAATTGTATTAGCTTGGTAGACTGGCAGCACTGAGAATCGAGTGCAGAGTTACCTATCTTGCCACTGCAATGGATGATGCGTGTTCTCCGGTTCTGTCTGCTTGCTAACAGCTACGATTTCGTATGTGCTGCAGCAGTGGCGATGTGTAAAAATGCCAATTTAGTATTGTAGAGTGTATGGCATTGCAACGATGTGTGCGCGGGTTCGCTTTGGAGTGCCTTCCTAGTCGGGTTTTCCTTTCGTTGGCAACTCTTCTCTGGTGCGCCTCGAACCACTGGTAGCCAGCCGTCAGTTCAATTAGGTGATCAGCAGAAAAAAGTAACTTTTCGGTGCGAACTGTTGTCATTGGTAGATAAGACACATGGTTGATTATGGCAGAACATGGCCAGTGCAGTGTTAAGAACGAATTTATTTATCATTAGCAGTGAAATTCTTGACCAACAGCGTGCAATCAATGTGTTGTTTTCGTGTTTATAAGGCAACTGACTTCATTGTCTAAGATGGATTACCGAATAGCATAGTAGAAAAAATCCGACGAACTTAATTCGGAAGACATATTGGATCGTGCAAGCAGTGCCTGTCTGAGTTTCTGATTGATGGTGATTACTCATTGATTTATTTGAAATGCACATATAATAATTTTAGTTTGATGGATTTACAGAAATTTTACTGAAAAAACAGGGAAAAAGCTGTCGTCAGCTTCTGGAAAATAATTTTCTCGATTGAGCAACCAGTTCTATAACTGCAGAGTGGTTGTAGAAAAAAGTTGGAATATAAAACGAGAGTGGTAAAAAGAGAAGTCCTATCGTAAGTGCAAAATAAGTCGAAAGTGACAACGAAGAAGCAGTCAGTGAGAAAAGAACGGAGAAAAATAGACACCGAGTGCTGAACATAAAAAAATACAGAAGAGAAGATATAAATAACAACAACAAAACATACGACGAAAGGAGCAAAACGAATCGAGTAATAAGTTTGTGAGTGAATGAGCGATATTGGTCGCCAGTACCAATACTTACGCAGATAAACGTCAATCTTTGCGAAGGTTGATACTCATACCTAGATACTAAGTGTGCAAGCCACAGAAATTAGAAAAAAACATACACAGGGCGAACGATACGTCGCAAGTGTCAGTGTGGGCTCTCAAGCGTTTATGATTTCGAAGTAGTTTTTTGTTACGTGCACCAGTCGAAGAAAAAGGCGAATATAAATAATAACAAGTGGCACAAGAAAGGATAAGAAGTCAAGTGATAATAACGTAATCAGTGATTTTCATTTTTGTTGTTTCGTCTAAAATATTCCTTTCGTTGTTCGGTCGTTTGATTTCTACACTTGAGTGACGGGGCGCAAGTGAAAATTGTTCGTCTCCATACATTGAAATAGCAGCTAGTGTCAAGCCATTCTAGCGTGATACACAATCGCAGACCGTACTGTCAAGAACTCTTATGTGTATGTCGAGTAGACTGGCTCTTAGTGGCAAACGGCTGCAAGTTTTCTACTACTTCGCACACATGTAAAAAGGCCCCCGGTGGAGCGAGACACGTCTGGCTAACTGGACCCAGCCCAGAAAGCGCTCGTCTCCTCGTCCGGCGTAATCTGTGCTCCCCTTGCTAAAACTCTGCGAGTGGAAGGAAGACACGGCTTCTTTCGTACGCAGAACTGCCGTTTCTCCCACGTGAGAAGCGCCCCATCGAAGGGATCGGAGGATCGTCACATCGGATACGTTGCTCGGGAGATGGATACTGGTAAGATATTCTGGGGATAATCATCCTAGTTGGTATTTGGGGAAATTTAGTCGATTATTCAATCAATCAACAGACACAGTCTTTGTGGTCGTGGAATGAAAAGCGAGATGCACAACTGACGAGAGCTGTCAAAAAAAATGGAAAATCATTCTGACATAACAATTTTTTATTATTATTTGGTGGCGTTTTCTAAATAACTTTTTACGCATCTAAAATACTAACTTGAGTGCCGGTTATAGGATAATTACCATAAGCAATAAATCTAGAAATAGAAGATATTATTTATCGTTTACTTTTTTTCTGGATACGCATTATTGCACCAAGATCTTCATTTGAAATTCAGTTGCATGAAGAAACGGAAATGAGAACAATTGCAACACTAATTCTGTTAAATATATTTTACTTTTTGAAATCTCCATGCAGAGTGTTGTTAAAAATCAATCATACAAAAACGTACGGATCCTACTCCTGGCCTCCTCTATCTTTATCATAACGAATTAATTGGGCAATACGTGTTGATTTGGTATTCCGTGAATCAGCGCAACAATAAAAATAGTACCCCGCAGTTTGGAAATGGCGGAAGATATTCGACAATGACAATATGATGATCTTGTTTCAACTATTCAGCCAGCGTCGCGGGTTCGTGTCCACCACGTGTTACATAAGATGAATAACGGGCTTGGCTATGGCTACCGAATATGGCTACCGGTTCTGCTTCATATGCAGGAGGTCGTGGGTTCAACTCAGGCCCGTTCCACTCTTCCACTTTATTCCTTTCCCTATATTTCTAATTTTCCAGCAATCGCTAGAACTAGAAGTGGATTCCATACCGTTTCCATTTTCTATCCTATACCTTCAACTTATTTCTTTCTCCTGTCTGTTCAAATATGAAAATAAACGGAAAAAGTTTGCTGCTGCCATGCGCTCAGCGTGAGGCTTTGCGTATCTTGCACTCTTACATCCTTTACTTTCCGAAATACTTTCCAAAGGTGACTTACATAATAATTCTGCCGAATCTCATTTCAATCGGTTTCCAAAATTGCGTGTTTCCGATGATAGACCTCTATGGTGAGTATTGCCCCCGTAACGCTGGGTAGACACCTTTGCGTGGTGTGTTACGGTGTAAGATCTACCACGGTCACATTGTCAGCTACAGGCAAATCCGGACCCAACGAATACCTTCCCCAATATCCAACTCCGTGGTACTTATGAGAGTGTCGCTGAGGCGGGGGTCTCTCGTTAAGTAAGTACTACACCAACATTTCCTTCTCCTCCAAAGTTACGGTGAAGATGGGCGTGGCCATGAGTAGTAATCCTCATGCTTTTGTGATTTTTATCCTAGATAGATTGAAATCAAGGACTACATCCACCTTGATTTCTGATAGCAATCTGCATAAGGATTTCAAAAGAAAAACATGAGTATCACTAGTGTCCAATCTACGAAGTACACCGTAACTATGCTATGCTATGCATAGACCTCTATGGTGAGTATTGTAACGCCGATTTTCTTTGGAGAGAATGGCGGGGAACTTCATTCCATTGAACGGATGTTTTGCTGCTCCTATCCGACCCTCTACTTTCATTACGCCTGCTTCATCCAGGAATGGCGTTAATTGACAGAGCATACTTTTCTTATCAATGCCCGTCATATTAGCGCTCATCACCTCGCGATTGTGGGATTTCTGCCGAATAGGCCCGTTGCTGAGACATTCTGATAAGCGTCTTCCTGGGTGAGGTATCATGGCTTCATCCCATCGTTATAGTTTAGAGGTCGTTTAGATGCGCTTTGAATCAGCTTGGTTGATCTTTGGCTTGATGTGCGTATCCTTTGGACTGGTGCTCTTCGATCTGTCAGTCAAGGCACACCAGTCTCTTCAATGCCATACCATGGCTATCTGGCAACTCAATTTTATTGAACCTCTGCAACAATCCGGTCTCTAACTAATCACCAACTGGTATAGTGGGACGTTGTAGACTTTGTAAATCTCTCCTGCCTTTAGCCGAAACCAGGGGTGACATTGTGCATCTCGAATCGAATCACTCGATTCGTAAGTTTTCGGATTCGTTTCGAAAAAATTGCGGCATTATGTATTTCGTTCGACTTCATTCAGTCGTAGTACAAGATTTCGAATGGTGCTGTACTAGTTCAATCGAGTATGTTCTGTCAAACGAAATGTAAACAGAGAGAATAAGAGATAGTTGTCTCCGTGTTTAGTATGCCGCCCGCTGGAGAGACAACCTTCAGCGCATGGCGAATGTGAGTAAACAGAGAGAATAAGAGTAATTTCATCTGCGTGCAGCATGTTGCCTGTTGGAAAGGCATCCTTCAGGGCATGAATTGGCAGTTAATTTATAAACAAGCAAATTGTGCTCAATGACTTTAAAAAGCAATATTATTTATTGAGCAGTTGCAACCGATTAAAACATTATGCCGATACGACATGTTTTGTAAATTGAGATATTGTTACGACACAAATTATAAATTTTATGTTTAATCGATGTGTATGCCACAGATCCAATTTTGAGCTAAATAATTTAAAGCTAAAGAAGGATTCAATAATAAATTACTTTGATGTTTCCATGAGTTTTAGTTAAATGCACTTGGGTCATCTCATGTGAAATTTTTTTATTTACCTCTTCTATTTTTACGTAGATTTTTTAATATACACTTTTTTACGCAAATTTTCCTCATATATTTTTCACGCGATTTATCGAAATCATAAAAAAATACGTGAAAACTTCAAAAAACCGATTTTAGTTGAAGTCGTTTTTACGCGGATTTCGGAATAATTAGAGATTGCATATTGTCTGGAAACTATAAAAGTAGACATTCTTTTCCTCAAGAGACAATAATAAAACATTTATTCTCTTCCCGTAGAGAAATAATAACAAATATAATTAAAAACTTTCAGCAAGAAATAACTCTCGAACAACATTCGAAAGCTATAAAGGTGACGAGTGTTTTTCATTCGACTTGAGTCGTTTTTCAGTGTGCTATCGAGTTTCCATAATGCCAAAACATCTCGTTATTCTGGTACCTCCTCAAGCATACTCGAACGATGAGTCGTTTTCGAGATCGAATCGAAACCCGTAATGCCAAACATGTTCGACTCGATAGAATTACGTTCGAATCGAGATGCACAATGCCACCCCAGGTCGATCACTAGTTTGTACCCAACTTCTCTAATAGAAAAATATTCCTTTATGTTCTCGAGCAATTCTCGATCGTATTCACAAGTATGGAAGCTAGCAAGCCGAGTTTATCGATCCAACCTTCTTTCACTGTCGCAGATTGTTCACACCAATCAACAACTTAGTAACTTTTTACGTTCTCATATTCCCGAGGACAGCTGACAGACCAAGTTTCATCACCGTGATCCACAGTTTGGGAACCTCTGATCTAGGGTATCCAACCATGGTTTGAATCAATATCAAATGGCAGGTATCAGATGAGTCGTCAAAACAAAGTTGATTTATTTCATTTTAGAGACTCGTTACAACTGCGAACTCCAATTTAATATGGAAGCTTAGTTCATTAACTTTCTAAAACAGCCTGGGTTTACATATACATGCTTAGTTTCATTTAAAAACCTAATAACTAGGGGAAAAGACGGCTTTGGCAGGTTTTGTTCTATTATTGGCAGGGGGTTTTTGTCGACCGAATTTTATGAAATTTGGCCACAATATTCTTTGATATGCAAAGAATGTTTAGGCCAAATTTGAGCATAATCAGTTGTAAAAAACCCCCCTGACAATAATAGAACAAAACCTGCCAAAGCCGTCATTTCCCCTACCAGGGTTTGAATCCAAACGAGAATGAAAAAATCTCTCACTTATCATGTCTGTATACAGTCTCGATAGGAAGCATACCGTTAGAGACGTTTTTTTTGGTAGATGTTACGATAATGAACTGTTTCGGGGGCTACAACCCGTGATAAATTTATTTTAATTAGCCCCAATTGAGGGGGGCACCGGTTCTGATGATGCATTTCAACTTTTTTTTTACACAGCTGTGCGGAAAAAATATGGTCCCGAACATAAAATGAGCGAAAACAAAGCGTTTTATCAACCGTATGTTTTTTATACAAACAATTTTCATTTTTTATTTGCTAAAATATTACATGAAGATACACATTTTTCTTATATTTATATTGTGACATGTGTTTTTTTTTTTTCAAAATTGAGGCCACGAAATTTCGAAATAAACAGTGGAACAGAACCCAATTTTAATCATCTTTGAGATGCATTGATAAAATTTCGGCAAAAAATCTTGTTTTATTTTTAAAAATTAAAATGTTTACTCAAGTGCATGGTATGCATCGGCCAAAAGTTTGGGTTCACCCTTTTTTTCCAGTTTAAATTTAGGCAAAATATACATTGAAGAAAGTTAGTTTCCAAACAACGCCAAGAACTGTACTTCAGACAATATTTGGCTAAAATTGAATTAAATCTCATATCCGGAGAGTGAACCCCAACTTATTTTACCATATAGCGGATGAACCCAAACTTTTGGCCGATGCATATCATGCACTTGAGTAAACATTTTAATTTTTTAAAATAAAACAAGATTTTTTCGCCGAAATTTGATCAATGCATTTCAAAGATGATTAAAATTGGGTTCCGTTCCACTGTTTATTTCGAAATTTTGTGGGGTCAATTTTGAGAAAAATCCACATATTATTACAATATAAATATAAGAAAAATGTGTATCTTTATGTAATCTTGCTATGCGAGCAGGGTTATTCGATAATTATTGAAATGCCACTTTTAAGTTAAATTCTCCAAATAAGGCAGACACTGAGAGAGATTGACGCTGTCAGTGTCGCCAAAATTATTTAATCATTATGCAGTTTACAATTGTTTTAGAATTTGCCGTAAACGTAGAACAAAAGGAATTGGCAACAATAAATTTATCACTCATGCAGTGGTTCGGCGAGAGAACATCAGAAGCGCTGACCAATCACGCAATGAGGAGATCAAAATGAACAAACTCCAGCAGGTTTTGGAAAATGAAAACATGAGCGTTTCTAGAACAACATTAGAAAATATCGTGAGAGGATTTCTGTACAAGGTTTCCCCACAATCTTTGGAAATGATTTGAGTAATAACAGTGGTGCTGGTGTAAATAAGCCAAAAAAATAGATAAAACAAAGAAGGAATTCCTCCGGAAATTCCTCCAGGAATTCCTTCGTAAGTTCCTCCAGGAATTTCCTCGGAAGTTCCTCCAGGAATTCCTTCAGAAGTTCCTCCAGAAATTGCTCTGGAAGTTCCTCCGGGAATTCCTCCAGGAGTTCCTGGAGGAACTTCCGGAGAAATTCTTTGAGGAACTTCCGGATGAATTCATGGAGGAATAGATGGAGGAACTACCGGAGGAATTCATGGAGGAATAGATGGAGGAACTACCGGAGGAATTCCTGGAGAAGCTTCCGGAGAAATTCCTGGAGGAACTTCCTGAGGAATTCCTGGAGGAACTTCCGAAGGAATTCCTGGAGGAACTTTCGGAGGAATTCCTGGAGGAATTTCCGGAAGAATTCCTGGAGGAATTGCTGGAAAAACTTCCGGAGTTATTCCTGGAGGAACTTCTGGACGAATTTCTGGAAGAACTTCCGTAGGAATTCCTGGAGGAACTTCCGGAGGAATTCCTGGAGGAACTTCCGGAGGAATTCCTGGAGGAACTTCCGGAGGAATTCCTGGAGGAACTTCCGGAGGAATTCCTGGAGGAGCTTCCGAAGGAATTCCTGGAGGAACTTCCTGAGGAATTCCTGGACGAACTTCCGGAGGAATTCCTGGAGGGTATTCTGGAGGAATTCCTGGAGGAATTTCCGGAGGAATTCATGGACGAACTTCCGGAGGAATTCCTGGAGGAACGTGCTCCTTGGTTAATTACCATACCGCCACCGTTGTCTGCCATATCGCCATTCAGGTGCTCTTCGTAGTGCTGCCGCCACCTTTGGATCACCTCACGCTCGTTTGTAAGAAGGTTCCCGTTCATGTCCTTACACATATCGGGCTGTGACACGTGGCCCTTATGTGAACGGTTCAACTTCTCATAGAACTTTCGTGCGTTATTAGCGCGGTACAGTTCCTCCGTCTCTTCACGGTCTCGATCTTCCTGCTGGCGCTTTTTCCTCCGAAAAATCGAGTTTTGCCTGTTCCCCGCCCGTTTGTATCGTGCCTCGTTCGCCCTCGTGCGGTGCTGTCGCCCATGCTGCATTCTTCTCCTCAACTAAGGCCGATGACATACTGACGCGTGTGCGTGCGCGAACGCGTCCAAGACAAAAGAAATCCTCTTGCTGCTATTCTGCTTCACTAGTGCTTCGACGCGTTCGCGCACGCAGACGCGTCAGTATGTCATCGTCCTAACTGCTTACCTTCGCCGTCATACCAGTCGTTTCTTTGATCCGGATCCGTGCCTAGTGCACCTGGCTCATACATTGTGTGACGTCACATTCGGAGCTACTTGTATGCTTGTTGTTGTTACTTGTATGTTCAGTGTTTTCTGGTGCAATTCTGGAGAGATGGCCGATCTGCCTGTAGCCATCTCTCGAGGCTGATGTAGCTTCTTGGTGTCGGATTTGGTAGATGGCAGCCGTTCTTTGGCCTAGGATGACGCTGCGTTGTCAAAACCAACGGGCACTCACCAAATCTTCATGAATATCACCTCCGTGGACTGCACTCTCGCTATATTAGAAAAAATGTACAAAAGAAAAAGCCCCTCTTGGCGTGGACCTGGACACACTGAATTAGCACCCTGCGACGCCACTTCCTAACCTCTAATCTGTTCACTCGATATTTACTTTTTTCTATATTTGTCTTCTAATTGTGATATTTTAACTATAATTTTAAATATTACATTAATTTTGGTTTTGGTTGGTTGGCTTCTTTCGAGGATCACTTGTATTAAAATAAAACGAAACCCTTCTTTTTCGCTTCTTTTATATACTTTTTGAGCATAAATTATGATATATGATATTATGTTTGCCCATCCTGTTGCATTGAGCACCCCCTATGGGCCAGCTTTAGCATGAAACAGGGCTGTGCGCCATCTTGTTAACATAAACATGGGATTGGAGATTCCGTGATAGTAATTTATATCCCGAACACGAGCCGATAACTGTTCGAGTGTGTTTATCCTTGATGCTCAAGAAGGTTTATCATTGATCGCAAAATTTGAGTGGCTTTGCAGAACATACTTCGTTAATGTTTCATGTGTTGATGACTCAACGACTCAACAGCATCATGGAGTTGGGATTTGAAGAATGGTTCTTCTTCTTCAATGGCTCTACATTACAACTAGAACTTGGCCTGCTTTTCAACTTAGTATTCTATTAGCATTTCCTCAGTTATTAATAGAAAGCATTTCAATGCATTGCATGAGTATGTATCTTGCATGGCAAGTACAATGGATACACTATGCCCAAGGTGTCGAGAATGTTTCCAATCCGAAAACATCCTAGACCATACCGAGAATCGAATTCGCCATCTCCGGATTGGTACTCGCAAGGCTACTGGAGACCAATGGTGAAGAATGGTGTTCCTTGGTTTAAGATAGCCATAAGCTACCTATTCGAAATTTGAGCGGCAGTTCTTTAGAATGAATCAAAACATGTTTTGTAAATCTCGAGCAACATACGATTAAACTGAAAAGCCAACAATGTTGAACCGAGAAAAATGAGGTTCTAGTTTTCTATGACTAATTTAATTAATTGATTGAAGTAAAAATATGTCAATTCTATACGTAAATGGTTATATTATAACACCAAATTTAGACTAATTGAAAAACCATTCAAAATCCACAAAATTTCGGCTAAACCAAAAATCGCGCCGTTTACTCGCATTACTGTTAACACGTCTGGTTTTTAAGGGCGATGACATACTGACGCGTCGAGCGATGCGGAACGCGTCCAAGCACTCGTAAAGCAGGATATCAAGATAAATTCTTGCTTAACTTTTCAAAAGGACCTAAGTAACATTTTTTCATGAGTTAATTTGAATAGCGCAATCAACAGAAAAACATGAAAGCTTTTGATTGCAGCACCCAAATTAATTCATGAAAAAAATGTTACTTAGGTCCTTTTGAAAAGTTAAGCGAGAATTCTTTTGACAAGGATGCCTTCGCGCACGCACACGCGTGAGTATGTCATCGGCCAAACCGTTTGCTCAAAGCTAGTAATATCATCAGATTTGTTTAGGTATGTAAGCCAGAGCAGTTTTGAAAACCTAGTAAAAATATACATTTTAAAATAACTTGCAGCTGGATTTTCTAAATAAACAATATAAAGTGAACGGCTTAAAAACCAAAGCAACACTCCGCATGGTAGTTAAACTGCCGCTAACCGCAAGTCGAGCACATCTGTATATGGAGCGGCAGTAAAGGCGCCAAACAAAGGACTTGAAAACCACTATGGTGCAAATGGTTCATGAGACGTTCACTCAAAATAGCAATAAATGTGTTTCTTAAGAGATATGAAAAACGGAGTTTTACCTAGCATGAAAAATCATTTACAAAGCAATCGTTTATGTTAGAAAATCCAAAATCATGGTTTTGGTTTATAAGCCGTAATCATATAGAAATAATTAATTCTTTATCGGCTCTATTAAGTAACATTTTTATATTGTTTACTTTTACACGTAGTCTTATTTCTAATTGAAGCGATATTCATTCCAAAATGTCGATTTCTATAGTGTATAATCCTTATTCTTGACATCACTCTGTCGTGTACTGTCTGGCGATCATCCATCGAACAAGAGACAACAATGACAAACCGCTCGCATATAAGCACTATTTACCGACACCTGCAGTTTCATCAGCTGATTGCTTGCCCGCTGCACCATGTACTTCACCATTGTTCGCCTTCGCCGTCATGTGATGGCATGAGTCATGCTGATGCAATTTCTACAACAATTTCGAATTTCTGTTCTCAGTTGCGATGAAGCCATTATAAAAAAAACTCACGTCAAATGAAATTGCTTCGAAACTAGTTAAAATGACCAAATTTTTCAACATTTGCATAACTTCGCGTGCACTTATTTAGTGAAAGTGGTAATATCCACAAGATAAAACTGCAAGCATTGATACTACTAGCGAACAGGGAACAAACAAAACGCTTGAATGTTTAATGATAGTGTAATTGTAGCTAAATATGTGACTGGCAATTACAAATGACACCTATCACATCGGCTTGGTTATCGCTGCTGTTAGGCACTGCTGCTACTTTGGTAGTGCTGCAGCAGCTGTGTGTATGGGATTTTAATTGCTGCTTAATTCACTTTTATTCGTTTTCATACTTCTATTGCTACGTCGTAAAAGCAACTTGTCGGACACATCTTCATTTCTTATGTGATTTTCGACGCTGCGGGCGTCATGACAGATGTCACTATGTTTCCACAGCAGGGGCATAGTGGCAGAATAACGCGTGAACAGACCGCCGTGAGCAGATTGATTAAAAACGTATTTAACTGGAAACGACCGGAAAAACATGATGGTCTCACAGTACCCTCATTCATTAGGTCCAAGAAGAAATTTTCAAATTTGTGGCAATCGTACACAGATGTTTGTGCCGGACGGAAGGCGTTGCAAGTGCGCACTCAAACATAAACACGTACTGTTAATTGGAGCAGAAACAGTTGAATTCCTGCTATCGCATCTTTCGTTCATTGTCTTGCAAAAGATTGCTAGTCACGTGGTGCCAAACACTTTATCGTTGAATGATCTAACCGAAACATATGAGCCAGGAATGTTTCAACTGCAATGACGAACGGTCCTCGATTTGTCTTTCTTCGATGATGCTGTCATGCTAGACTGTTTCGATGCAGAATATGAATGGCCAGATCGAGAGATGTGATCTGACTAATTCAAAACACATGCATTTTTTTGGAACCGTGGTTTTCGCAGATTGAGAACTACTGCCGACCGGCCAATGCAATTTTCCCGAGACATTTGGCAAACTTGCTGCGAAACGAAACAAGATGCTACTAGAGCACAAATTCAGCAGCACTAGAAGCGTACATTGACGTCGACAATGACGATTGACGCCTCGAAATCGAGTGATGGAGTGATCGAGTGATGGTAGGAGGACATAATCGCTCATGCATCAGGCAGGACAGAGCAACACAGCAGCGCGACTGTGTGGGGGTTCCGTTTTGTTGTTATTTTTAAAACAATGACACCGTCATCTTCCGATTGTCGCCGCACTGTCACTGGTGATAGATTTGCACCGTTTGTGCAATGCACAGTTTTACGATGTGTGATGTATAGTTTGTTACCGTTTTGTGAATACGCGTACAGCATGATGCCACCGACGTAATTAAGGGGGATCCACTATGATTCTGCGGATTTGAAAACGAACGTCGCACAACTGCTGTCGGCTGCCCACCGGCTGGCCGCTGCTGGGTTGAAGCGTTTGTGAGCCGTGAAATTGGATGAGATCGCGGATAATTAACTTAATTATTTACACAATCTGGGCAAGCATCTGTCATATTTACCGCCTATGTAGCTATATGCGAATTGATACTGGTTGCGAGCAATGTATTTCGGGAAGGGAATGCAAGCGATCAGGTTTTGGACCGGTAAGCAAGAAGAGACGAAGCAAGCTGTTCACATGTATTGGCAGTAGCACAAAAAACGCTTGCTTATATTTGTTTGTACGACTTATTGAAAATCTACTTTTCATGATTGACACTTCAGAGCATTGCTCGATTAGAAAACATTCGATGATTGCTTTTAATCGTTTAACCGTAGAGATGTTGAAAGTTGACCCCGCTTGCTATCCACGCAAATGTTGCATCATAATTTAGTAATATTAATCTATGTCAGATACAGGGGCGTCTCGTGAACTTTTTGTACACCTGTTCTACCAACCTGCTAAAAAATATGCATCAAGCTGAGTGGTTTCGAATGAAAGTTGTGTATTTAATCTAATATTTCAACCTTTTCTTGTACAACGTAACCAAACATTAGAAAAAAAAACTATTTAAATAGAAAGGATTTACAAAACAATAAACAGCTTATTAATCTCTTCTGTTCCAAAAATGTTTTAAATTAAGATGCACTTTAAAATTAAAACTCTCCTGAGTCGTCCGAAATTTAACTTGGTAACAGTTGACGATAACTGGATACTGCTCAGAATAGAGATCTTTCAAATCGGCTCTTTCCACCATTCGGGTGCACAGGAGCCATCGCCTCTAGCATTTGAAAACTCTTACATATTTTGTTGTTATGAAAGACATGTAATTAACCATTATTAGTATCATCATTTGAAGCGGCTCCAGTCCACTAAAATGTTTGCGAGTTATTGAGTTTTTCAAATTTTGTGAAAACTATGCCTTCTTCTCTAAGTTGGTTGATTTTGATTATTTAGAGAAAAAAACAGGAAATAATTCAATTTAATAATATTTTATAATAATCAAATTTTGATGTCTCTTTCGAAAACTCAAATATTATTTTAATATTGTTCTTGATGCTGAGTTGTTTATAATGCATAATCATCAGGAGAAAAAGAAAAACATACCGTTTCCAATCATCGAAGTATGAACGAAAGCGTGCACGGCATTTCGGCAAAGCACCCCGAAACTCCGACCGAGTCTAACTGGAGGTACGTCACGTCGTTGATTGTTCTCGCAGCGCGTCGAACGGGTTGGACTCCTGCGCAACATAGCAGAACTTGCATCCAAACGTGCCAGCTTCGCATTCGAAAGAGGATGATGTGAGGAAACGAAGAAAGCTGGCAACGCTCACGCTGGTTCACCGCGCGCGGTGAACGAGTGAGCATACCAAGAAGGAAATTATTTCAATACTATTGTCGCCATGAAAAGCAAGACTTTAAATTTGACTTCTGGCAGCGCTGCTGTTGGTTCTTTATCATGAATCGTACGGCTGGCAAAAGCTTTCTGTGTTGTGAAGTGGTGTGCTGTTATCCGTCGGAGAAACACATATTTAGGTGCAATGCGACTGTTACTGTACGCCAAGAATGTGGCGTTGAGTTGATCTGTCTACGCAATATTTTATTTGGTTAGATATTAAACCATCAATGGAAGTATTACGTGAAACTTTGTTTAAAAATTTTACTGGGTAATTATTTGCCCTAATAATTAAAGCTTAGAAATTAATTGTAAGGACATTAGTGTCCTACTTCTGAACTAAAAATGGTTACCTGTTCCATGAACAGGTAGAACGTATGGACGAGGCGCCTCTGGTCAGATATCAATTTATTCTGACAGACGATTCGCCGTAATTGTAAAAGGGCTTAATCTTCCATGTTCCAAAATTTACGATGTTTTTACAATTCTTATGTACTTTTATTGGTAAATATTTAATAAAATTTAATATTTAATCAGAATAAGCATTATGGTGGTTTAAAAACACTCATTTTTTTATGGGACGCCCTCCTATTCCGTTCTACTTGATGTCCTGGCGCTCTGGACAAAATGTCAGCCAAATACGTCAACGTTTGGGTGGTGCCAAACTTGTCGGAAGTTATTATAGAAAAATGTATGAAAAACTCCGAAGAACAGTGATTTGCGATTATATATCACTAATTACGATAAAAAGTTATGAATCTCATTTCAGTAAAATGCTTATATCTTTTCCGAGTAAACACTAATCTTCTTATTCCGTAATAAATTCCGCAAAACCTGAATGAGTATCAACGTTCTTTATTGCAAATGGTGCCATCTAACTGCAAATCCCTGTTTTTTTGATGTTTGCTCATACCTTTTCCCATATAAACTTTCAACGAGCTTAGCATCGCCCAAAAGTTGACCGACTTGGTGACGAGCTCGGTGGTCTAGTGACTACTGCTTCTGTCTTACAAGCAGGAGGTCGTGGGTTTAATCCCAGGTTCGTTCCTCTTAAAAAAAAAGTGGAATGGACTACATCACTTTGCTTGGTGAATCGATCTTCTGGGATTACACTCCACCATTCATCATCCAGAACGGTTCTAGTACACTTTTTCTGGTTGTCGCTGGAAATTTAACTTTTGCTCAAATACTTTATTCTAGTTATATAAAATATCCCGTTGTTCCGTTCATGGATTCTGACTACCGTTAGAGGCCAGCGCCGATTCAAAAATCGTCGACGGCGGCGTTTGTCATAATTTTGGTCGCCGAAGGCTTGGCGATTTATTTATTATATTCGTAACGTAAAGTTTTTTTTTTTCCGTTAATGAATCTTTTTATTTCGCCGGAAAAATCTAATGCACTATCTCAGGAGATTCTTACAAGTTTTTCGAATTATCAACAGGAAATGCTATAAAGTTTTCACCGGAATTTCTTTGAAATTTTCACGGGAAATTGTTTAGAAGTTTGTCCATGTCTTAGTTTGTCTTAGTTCTTTCCGTGTTTCACGTTCTACCACAACGATTCCTACTGTTATAACCTTCCACACAATCCCAAAACCTCCCGTGGCACCTATGAGAGGTCATAGAGTTCTCTGCATCTTTCTTAAGTAGGTGTCCAACAAACCATCCTTCCCCTTCCTAAGCATTCGCAAGGACGTGGCCAGGACAGACCTCGACTATTGGAAAGTGCATTGCTTCCATCTAAGAGATATTGATTAGTCCCAAATCAATATCTGTGGTAACGGATGAAAGTGATGCTACACCCAAAAAACAAATCTGACAATTATTGTATAAGTTCGTGGCATATGCAATTCTGTAAGCTTTTTATACAGAATATAATACAAATCTGTAAGATTTCAATACAACAATTGTATAAAAATCTTCCAAAAATTGTATATGCCACATTATTATACAGTTTCTGTTAGGTTCTTATGCAGAACTGTATTAAAATCTGCCATCCGCTGGTTGGGTGTACTCTCATACAATAGTCTTGGCTTGTACCACCTACGAATTTGTGCGAAATGCTTAATGCTAATGCTAATGCTAATTTTTTCGGAATTTCTTAGGATTTCTACGTGAAATTTTTTTATGTTGTCCATTAGTAAATCTTCGGAAATTCTACGAGAAAATTTTTAAAAGACGAAGGGTCGTTTCGTTGAAAATCATTCGGTGGAAAGTCGTTTGACCGAATAATACGTTAAGCCGAAAGGTATCTTGCCGAATTCCATTTGTACGATACGGTTATTATGTGGAAAACGGTTTGACGGTACGACCAAACTAGTCATTTGGCTGAAAAAGCCATATGTTCTAACAGGTCGTTTGGTCGAATAGGGCTTGTCGCAGGAAGGGCAATTTGGCCGAAAATGTTATTCGGCTGATCGGATTATATGGCGAAAAACGTCGACCCGTTCGGCCAAACGCCAATTTTAAACAAATGAGTTTGTCGGAGTAAACGTATTTTTCGGCCAAATTATCAGTTCGGCCGTATGATCTTCACCCGTACGTCGCTTTCAGCCAAATGACATTTTTGGCCAAACCGTTTTCGACCTTATGTCACAAGCAGTATTTTCGGTCAAATGATTTTTTTCGGCAGCTCGGCTAAACAACACTTTCGGCCATATACTCTTTTATGGCAAACAATCATCTAGGCCTTTTTGGCTAAATGACCTAATCGATTAGACGACTTTTCAGGCAAATGACCTGTTTGACCGAACGACATTATCGGCCATATGTCTATTTCGGCCAAATGCCAGTCGAGTTTCAGATTAATGACATATTCGGCCAAACAACAAACGGCCCTTTCCCGTCAAAACATTTGATTTCAATGTGAAATTCTGTGGATTTCAACAGGAAATCCTTGGAAATTTCTGCAGGTAATTTTTTGAGATTCCCAAAGGAAATTGTTTATAATTTACCCGGAAAATTTCTGGAATTTGCACCTGGTGGGGTTCGTGGCCGTCTGATTAGTGGCGTCAGTCGTCTAAGCGCATTTGCAAGCCATGGAGTGTGAGTTTGATTCCCGCCCTAGTAAGGAGAAAACATTTCGTGAAGCGGAAAACGCTCCGCTGGTTCACTGGGCACTGTGTGAATGTCCTTTCCGTTGTGTTAAGTATTCTGTCTGTGCGACCTCTGGTCAAAGTCGGTGATCCTGTCTTTCTTTCTTTTAAATTCTACTTTTATATAGGTTTTGGCTGATGCGATTCGATAAAAAAATCCAAAAATACACAAATCAGCTCCTAATAAATCAGCCGAAAACTATATAAAAGTTCATTTAATCATCATGCAATGTTCTGTGAAACTGTTCTGTAGCATACCAACTGCCGTTTTTGCAATTCTGAGGTCAATCGAGCAATCAGAACCAATTTCCAGATCGAATGAGTGACGGAGGTGTATTTTCCTATACATTTTGGCTGAAATCCCCATACAAACTTCAAATCAAATGCGCCAGCTTATGCAACAAGCGATTGAGCTGAAATTTTCAGAAATTGATTTTCTCACCCAAAGACACAATTCTGGGGGGTGCCCCGTGGAATTCGACAACATTTTTTTCTCCCCATACTAATCTGGGCCAGTCTACTCAACAGCACACAATAGGTTAAATTAACGGAATATGGCGCTGATTGGAGCACAGCACGGTACTCCATGTAAGTCGCCGATTTTAGCTTACAATGCCAAAATACTGATGATATACCCATGGAAATTCTGAAGAATTTTCCGTAAATATTCCGAATAATCTTTCTTCTTTCTTCTTATTATTGGCATTACATCCCCCATTGGAACTTTGCCGCCTCGCTGTTTTGTGTTCATTCAGCACTTTCACAGTTATTAACTGCGAGGTTTCTAAGCCAAGTTCCCATTTTTGCATTTGTATATCATGAGGCTATCACGATGATACTTTTATGACCAGGGAAGTCGAGACAGTTTCCAAACCGAAAATTGTCTTGATCGGCAATAGGAATCGAACCCAGCCACCCTTAGCATGATCTTGCTTTATTACAGGGCTGTTACAACAGTCGCGGATTTCGCGATTATCGCGAATTTCGCGGATTTATAATTACACTCTCGCGAAAATCGCGGTTTCCCTCAATTTAATTTTAGGAATAATTCAACATGTCATTTATGTGGGCGTTTGCAAAATAGGCAACCCGTCGAGATCCAATCACATGGTATTTGAATAATCTTTCAATAGTCGTATGGATGTTGGTTTAAATTGTCAGATCGATCATATTGCATTTCTGGATTACCGAAATGTCGAGAGCTATTTATTTTATTGCTTAGAACTTTCGTGCTGCTCATTGCGGAATTACAATTATGATAGCTTGCGCTGCATAAAGGGTCTACGATAAAGTCGCATCAAACGCAGTCATATTCACACCTGCAACTGCCGGGACGGAACTGATAGCTGATCGAAGCTGTCTTTATTTAAGTGTTTTGATATTTATAATTTTAGGTTCAACGCCAATGCGGAAAGGAATTAGAAGGATTTAGCAATTTTAATTAAGAGGAAGGCCGGACCAGAAGGACCGTATTGCGAGTCAACCAAGGGCTTCGCCAGTTATTTGAATTAAAATTTACCACATTAAAATGATTGCAAGGATACAACTTGGTAGAAAAAAAAACAAAAACACTTATAAAATAGACAAAAATTGCGATGATAAGGTCCGACGGCTCCGGCTTCTCCCTGAGGACTGGAATTGTGGGATTCCTGCCGCTTTGTACAGCTTTTTTTCTAAGGGTGGTGCAAATATGGTTCATCTGCATCCTCGAGTGTCTCGCAGTAATCTTTTCTATGCACGCTGTTCTCCGGTGGTATGTTAACTGCTGAAGCTGAAGGATTGATGTCTAGGTTGGGAATGCCACATTTTGACCATTCTTGCCAATATTAGCTGCCAAACAGAAAATCCTTTTGGATTGTTCGACCTTTCTTTTTGTGAGAAAGGATCAGATTGCCTTTCAATGGTTGGGGCGATATTCAGAAATCCGAATATCTCCGCTGAACGAGAGGTTTTTTTAATTGCCCGACGATCAGTTGCGTCTAGTTTTGTACCATGCTCAATGACTATTGCAGGCATCTCATTCAAACCATTCAGTATTCATACTTTGTTCTATTATGCATTCCAATAGCTTTTTGGTAGGCTAGTTTTTGTTCCATTACCTTCGCTTCAAAATTCCTCGCTGTTCGTATATCCATTACTCAGTTGCAGCAAACTGTCTGACTGAATTCGAGCCTTGAGACTCCGAATGAATCCTACGATGGATGGGACATACGACGTTGTAATGCTCACTATAGATGGCAAAACGCCATCGTGTACGCGGCCTACCATGAAGCCTACGGCCTCTTCTGGGATGTCTAGTGCATGTTATCTTCGCTTGACACTGTGAAATGAACAACGTATCGAGTCTGCCGTGTAGTATAAGCTTAGCAATACCCATCTCATACGTAGTGATAAAGTCATATTTTTTTCAAATCGTGAACATTATCCAAGTTCTTGAAAATTCGTAGACCTTAGAACCGTTCATGTCCGCTTCTGGTTTCATTTCGCCTGAGTGCTTTTAAATCAGATTCGTCAGGATTTGCTCGGGCCTCTGCTGAGTTCTGTAGAGAATCGCTTGCTGGCGGATTTATGGAAGTGCACAATGCAATGACTGATCAATAAATAGCTTGACGGATTATTGATGCGTCCAAGGCCTTGTAAAACGATAGTAGAGATTAGAAGAATACTATATAGCGTACTAAAAAGTATAATTCAAATATAGGCCTTGATCTAACTGGTATTTACCTATGACAACAGCCTGCCATCTGCACAACTTACTTATAAAGAAATGCAATGAAACAACATCGATTCAAATGGGGGTTTCCCGGCAACATTAAAAATTGAATTACTTCCGGGCATAGTTCAACGCTGCACATATATTTTCTGTGGTTCATGATATGGTTGAAGCGTTAACTATGCAGTTTTAGATATTACATAAATTAGTGAATGTTCTTTCTTTTTGTTTTCTATTGACGAATATGCCAATAGATTAGAAGCAAAAATATTGAAAAAATTTAAAATTATAAAACGTGTAATTATAAGTAAGAAACCATATTTTTGTTTGTCGCGGATTTGTTTTTACAGTCGCGGTTTTCAATTTGCTAGTCGCGGATTTCGCGGATTGGAATTCGACTAGTTTGTAACAGCCCTGATTGCCGCTAGGCTAAGGAGGGCCCGCGAATCATCCCCAATCAATATTCCAAACAATTTTCCATAGAAATTTGAAAAAAAAAATCCCCGCGAAAATATGTCCGATGTTATTCTCTATTGGCAATCCGTAGTTATAATTATTTTTCTTTTTTTTTACTTTCAGGTACGTGGCGTAGAAGGTTAATATAATATAAATTGAGAAGAGTTGTTTCTAGAGCCCATAGAATTTACTAGTGTTAGTGAATGTTTGTGTGTTAAATTTATTTTATATCAGAGGCGTCGCGTGATCAATTCTTCAACCTGTGCACTATTTTAATATTTCGAGAAAAATACATAAAAGGGACCTGAAATGATAAACGAGTCATTTTCCTACGCGTTTCTCAATATGTTTGCTTATTTTGTTGCATATAACTGGTTCTTAGGTACTTCTTATTTTCTGAATTAACTCAAACTTAACTAAGCTTAAAAGTGATAGTTCGTAAAATTAAAAATTATCATCATCACAATCGTTCCCAATGAGACAAATAAGACATATATTGGCACTTTCAATTCTAATTCGAGTTATTCGTAAAATGAGACAAAGTTTTAAATAGAGAAAAGGAAATTGGAATATATCAATCATGCAAAGTTACTAATAATAATTTGTAATTAGCATGTCATATCAGAAAAAAGTCTGTACAATAAAGAGAACAATGTAGTTCATAACCTTAACTCTTCTCAATTAATAATTATTCTATTTACAATTTATATCTTTCATCAATATTTTGGACTGGACAGATGTCAGCATGGACATTTGCTCATAAAAATTTTCATAAATTTGTGTGGACCATTGACATTTGACGTACTCCCCTTCCTGTGTGTGTGTGTGTGTGTGTGTCATCCTCTATCCCTCACCCAGCTGGGGGTGTTGGTCAAGTAGTACTACGAATAATTTGATCATATCTCATGCTCCGTAATGGTGCCCTTTTCGTTATGAAGACTAGTGCTGTATAAAGGAATCACTGCTGAAGCAAGAAGGGTGTCTTCAGGGAGTGTAGGGGATGGGGATGCACTAGCTAGCCATAACAGGTACAGCAAAACTTCACAAGGACGCCCTTATTCGTACTGACTACTCAGGGAGTAGAAGGTCTAGAAGAGCCACCGCAGCCAACTAAAGCGTGAACCGGATACCTGGGACTCCCACAATATCCGCGGCAATAGTAGCAAACGATGCCCTGTACGTATTTAGTTTGCAATATATGAAGTAACGGAAATATAATACAAATAAGGTATCAAAAATATAATCCAATTAACTCTCTAATTCCCAAGATCGCTTTTAGACTCATATTTTAGTTTTCAAATAACGTCATTTTGTTGACATTGAAGTCAATCAATGTGTATTTCAAAGTAACTTGAAGCTTAATTAAAAAATCATAGCAATTTTTATGAAATCTGTATTTCGTGAGTTGAATTTATTTTCATATTTTAGTGTTCAAATTCGTATTACTTTGATTAGTGAAATATTTGTGGATAGTATTCTACAACTAATCCGATATCATAAAGAGCTAAAAAGATAGATAATACTTTTGGTATGATGGAAATCATGTCCAAAAATGAAAAACTATTGCAGCAAAATTCTTAAAATTCAATTAATTTGACAAAAAGGAAGTAAAAAAATGGAGCGAATACGGACATTTGGGTCTTAGAGGGTTAAAGGAAATAATTGGAACTTTCTCACCAGATTCAAGTGTCCGTTGTATTCTTCTCCATCAACCAGCTGCGCAATTCAGCAGGATACGCCAACAACGACGACCGCAGAAACGAGTTGAGGAGTTCGTTCCAAGGGTTTGTTCATTTATTGGAATAGGGGCTCTGTTCCGCGGTGTGGAATCAGCATGTCAGCTTAAAAAATGTGTCTCCTTCCGGACGCGAAACACTATTCTTATTTATCACTTAGAAAAACACAGGACGAAAAGCGGGTCATTTGACGTACTCCCCTTCCTAACTAAACATTTTGGATTTCTCGAAAAAAAACCATCAGAAATAAATTTCTTTGAAAATGTTGACCCGTTTCATATTCGCTAATTCTGCGACAATAAAGATTTTCATCAGAAGATGAAATGTCTGTTCACATTATGTTAATATTGTCGGATACTTCAACGTCTAATATAATTATCGTATTTGTAAGCAGGCTTTATTGCAAACGCTTATCAGCAGATGACAATTTCTGTTTAAATTGTCGCGCTAGTATTATCCGACAGTACATTGTCGCCAGGATTAGTGGATATGTAAACGGGCCATCCCATTTAATATCAAATATCAAAATCGCTTTTGCTTCGCGGTGCTTATACAAAGCGGAACTTTCGTCATGGAACGCTTTGAGGGAGCAGAAATACGTGCGCTTTACTACTCTTCTCTTTCGATTTTGTTCCGAATTCGCTCTTTTACCGAATCGCGCATGCGCTGTTTAAAGCTTATAATTCAAATATATGCTTTGATTAGAAAGACAAGAAATCTTTCTAGAGTTTAAATGTTGGGGATAAAATTACCACATGTGCAGTGCACAGGTTGCACATGCGGACGCGACACCTCTGTTTTATATAAATTTTGAATAATGTTTCAGAATATCCCCCCTTAAGGTATATATATATCCCATCCCCACCTACCCGTCACACAAATTTGTAGCCACAAACGGAAACACGACTGTCACCAGAAAGAAATTGCAAGGACCTGTAAATTGTTAGTTTATTTGCGGATCATTGCCTATTTTTTTAATTCCAAGAACCTTTTCTCAGGGATTGAATCCTAAAGAGAAAGAGCAAGTCTCTCACTTATCATCTTTGTATACATATACGATATGTAGCATACCGCGAGAAACTTTTTTCGCAAGCTGTCATGATAGAGAACTGATTCGGGATGTTATACCCCTTTAAAAATTTCGTTTAGAAAGCTCCAAATGTGGGGAGCACTGGCTCTGATGATGCATTTCAACTTGTTCTACACAGCTGTGCAGTAACCAACACGAAAGGAGCAAAAACAAAGCAAGAATCACAATTTTTCTGTGGGGGCTGCCTATCCGATTCTGTTTTTTTGCACTTGTATACAAGTTTGATAAATTTGTTATCATGGCTTGTTATGATTCGGAACAGTTTTTACCTCTCTTTTATCGTTGTTCGTTATCTATTGAGAGCGATTTCTGCAATCCCTGCCTTTTCTTGTCTCTCTCGGACACACTTATCCTTAACAGATTTGCTCGCAACACACGAGAAAGGCTCCATCACCGCTAGGTGGATAAATCTGTTTTTTTCTAATGATTCGATTATCAAGAGGATTCGATTATCAGATTATTCAAAAAATCGATTCTACGGATAATCGAGTCCGACCTGTACATATTTGCAATTGAAAATCATTGAAAGTACTACTTGACGCTTTTTTTATAACTTAGCCAGGATAAGCGCATAGTTTATGAGAAGTCACGCCCCATGGCAAAGCGTTTCATGCATTCGTTCACTAGGAATTTCTTCGGTTGTATGAAAACGTGAAAAACTTCCACATTTTTTTGTATAGAAACTATAAAGACAATAACTGATCAGGAAATCGCTGTACTATAAAGTCATTCCAATACAATTCTATCAACTGTTGTTGATTAGCACCTGTTCGACATGCCAAGTATTGACGTACGGGCGTACTTCATTTCAGCACAATGTGTTATCTTTTATTGCTCATTGGCAGCCAAGCAAGCAAATCAAGATCAAACCGGAGCACGTATTAGCAACAAGATGTTAAATGACATCGACAGCACGTACCTATATAAATAAGATTATTAACCTCCCAGTTTGTGAGCACTGGAATTCATATCAGCTTGTTCGATGGAAACTTCGTTCTGCGGAAGTGACAGCAATACATCACCACAAAACGATCGCCCAAAGAATGAAGAAAGCAATCAGGAAAACTGAAAACACGCGGACACCGCATGTGCACATAGCATTGCATCGAATGAGAAAGTAAAACCTGATAGCGGCAGCGATCAACACTAGAGTCCTGAACGTCGTTCATTTTGACAGCTTCACGTATTCGGCTTCCGATTCGTTGATCTTGGCCGAGCGCCGAAATCGACTTGCCCCAACGCAACCATGCCGTGTGGTCGCTGGCTCACCGCTCACCGAACCGCGAGAGTTCGTTGGAGGTTCAGTTTAATGTAAGCGAAAGCGTGTTTCGTTCGGTTCGGCGGCTCGTCTGTCTGTAATGGTTGGTCGTGTAGCGAATAAATACCCCACCGGCATCGGTGATGGTTTTCAGTCGGACGCTAACGGCATATATTTCGACCAGAGTTTGACCTGGAATGACAATACGCAATAGCATTAAAGGAAAATTAGGAAAGTTTCATTTTTTCTGATGATTTATGTTATCATTTGAATGAAAATGAAAAACACACTACAGATGACCTTACTGTTGAGGTCGAAATACGTATTTGAAAAGTAACAAGCAACTATTAACTCATGTTTCAAGTCAACATTAAAATATTTGACGTACATGTACACTGAAGTCGTTTCGTAATTTTCGATGAATTTCATAATTATAATGCGAGAAATCTGTTATTTGTTTCTAGTTTCCATCGAGTACAGATTAGTTATGGTTTTATTTTACATAGCACAACCTTGGACATCAGTAATTGTGTGCCAGTTATTTCATCTGTGTGCACCAGTCGATTATCAGTATTCTGCTCACTGGAATGCAGTTTATTTAGCAGCCCCATTCGTCTCGTGCTAGACAAATACTTAGAAACGAATCAGGTGCCACCTACCGTCGTCAACCAATGGTGAACACAGCAGATCGATTCGTGGTCAACTTCTAATTGCTGCCTGACGATGGGTCTCAGTTGATGTGACGATGGAAGTGACGGTGGCTTCTGAAACGACTAACTATAAACAAAATTAATATTATGAAACGGGCAACGTTATCAACTTCTAAATGTTGCCGGCGATAAGCCCAGCAATCTATTCGACAATGGCCAAGCGCACTTTTCCTCATATCGCGCTGTTATCGCCGGCACGAATCAGATGCGGAACGGAATGATTTGTTTGCTTATTACAGTAGTCCCAGTGTACCATATTATCAAAGCTCAGAGGGTTTCCATTCAAGGCACCAATGTGCAATCACGTGATAGCCGCCCAGCACATTCGAAAAGTAGGTAACATTTTTGACCTGCTGTTATCTATATGTCGATAGTTTTTGTCCTTGACATTCGAGCCACAGCAGCTGATGTTGCATCATTTTTTTTGTTTGGAGTGGTCAAACCGTCCGCATATTTTGTTATCTCGACGACGTTTGAACAACAACTGCAAACATAGGTGTCGGTGTCGGTTCCAATGTGTAATTACTTTAGGCGCCAACCGGACTTCTGTCGATCGAAATGACGCTGATAAAATTCCAAGTTCCGTCTGTTGCACAGTGGGATGGTGTAAAAATTAGAAACTTGAATCAGGCAGCGTGCAATACCAACCAAAGACTTTGAAGAAGAAACGCACAAACGTATATGTGCTGCTAATCAAACTGCCAATGGCCTTTCAGTAAATTAAGTGCCCTTAATAAACCGCAAAAAGGCCTTCCTTAGCCGTGCGGTAAAATGCAAAGCCATTACGATGGTGGCGGGGTTCGATTACCGGTCTAGGTCTAGGAAATGTTCGGGTTGGAAATTTTCCCGACATCCCTGGGCTGAAAATTATCATCGTGTGAGCTCCATGATATATGAATGCATAAATGGTAACTCGGCTAGGTTTCTCTCGCGGTTAATAACTGTGGAAGTGCTAAATGAACGCTGCGAGGCGGCAATGTCCCAATGGGGGATGTAATGTCAAGAAGAAGAATATACCGCTGGTTTCAGAATAAACACCTTTCGGTGATTGAATAAACACCTGGTCGAGAAGCTCTTCGAGATTTTGAATCGAAGAATGAATCGCAATGGAGACAGAAACAAAGCTTCGACTATTTTACACACCTCCCCACCTCCCCGTGGCGCACATCCACTGGCACGCAGCCTGCTGCCTTCCACCAGTGTAGACAACACCATAGCCACCCATTTCAGAAGAGGCGATAATACGAACGAGCTGGCAAGATCTGTTTAGTACTTATCGCAACTCATTAACGGAACCATGCGATCCGATACACCGATTGATCCATTTTCAACCGAGGGTTCGGTTTTGGAGTTTCCGGTCCTAGCCCGACCAGATCGGAGAGCCTAACCCACCATTGCAGCATCTTCCCGGCTGAAGTCACCGCCGTTTTTGTTGAGGCTGCTACACACCCTCCAAAGTAAGCACCCCTGGATCCAGGGAATTCTTGCCTGGATGGTGCTTGATACCACCCTCGCCAAAATCCCTGACCACTGTGACCTCACTATTGCTGATGTGCTCGCTGGTACCGGGCATGTAGCCCTGCGTTACGCAAATTCCGCCCGCTGGTCGATGTTAAAAAATGGACAAAAAGTGTCGTCAGCCAGAACTGGGCTTCGATATGGGATACTAGAAGATTGGTCTTCCCGAGGAAGATTAGGGGCTTTACCAGTCCTTGGAGCGACCCAATCTTCCAAAAGGAGCAAATTATGGTTTTCCGACTCCGGACCGGTCACACAAGGGTATCCCACAACTTCCGTTTCCGTTTCCACTGCGATATTTGTGGCACCAAAAATAATGTACATAACATCAGCATTCGGGGCGCGTTAGAAGACTATCTGGCTGCGATTGCAGCCCTTACCCGGATAGAGGTAAATATTTACATAAAAATTACAAATTTTGCAGTAATATCAGGTTTTGTTAATTCTATGTTATTCGCGAATAACATTAAACAGCATCGCAAGAACAAATTGTCTTATGATAGCAAAATTTGTTATTTATGTGTTATTGTAGAGAAGAGCAGAACATCAGAAACAGTAGCGTCTGGTCGACCTGTTCAACATGTTCATGACAAAGGTAGGCAAACTAATGACGATTACATTTTGATGTTGTGTTCAAAATCATAGTTGCACTAGTTGGCAGAAAACAGAACTGTTGCAACTGCTACGTTCAATTTTGTTTCTGAACCAATCCACACATTTGAAACATTTGCGTCAAATAGGTAGCTTTACTGTTTATATTCAGGTGTTTGGTTGTTTGTATCATTCCAATGTACGAAAAGACACTCTTGCATCAAAACACGTGTTTTTTGTTTCTGACCGCCTACATGTAGAACACTATGCGATGCATCATATCTTGCAACGAAATGGCGTCGCAGTTCGTTCAAGTTTACGTCGCGTCGTGAACGAAAAATCGATAAACTCAATGTAACTTCTAAACCTCTTGGTCGATTTAAACCAAATTTTAAACACTCATTCTTTTCTTAAGAAGATGACTAAAGTGGAGTTAGGGATGATATTTGGAAAACGGGGAAGGTTGAGGAGGGACTGGTATTGTTCAGCTATCAATCACCTCAGTGTAACTTCTGATCTTTCCTTAGCCGATTTCAGGCATTCTTTATATTAAGGAGACGACGATAGTGGGTGGAATGGATAGAAAAGGGGAGGGTGTGGGGGAGAGGTATTGTTTAACTCAAGGATGTTATCGATCATTTAGCAATTTGCGTTCGATAACTTAGTAGTTTGTCAATAACTCATTCCAAAACCTGAATTTTAAAATGTGTTGTATGGTAGACTTCTAGTGCGAAGGTTTTTCTACAACTCTACCTAATAGTTTGCTGTTTGAATTCCACTAGCAACGAAGTTGTAGCTATAGTTTTGGTAACTTAGACTAAATGATCACAAAATTCCAATCATTTAGTTTAAGTTACTGCAACTAGCGTTATAACTCCGTTGCTAGTGAAATTCAAACAACGAACCATTAGGCAGAGTTCTAGAAAAACCTTCACACTAGAAGTCCACCATCCAAATATTTTGATAATCAGTTTCCGGTGAGAGTTATTGACAAACTACCAAATGATCGAACGCAAATCACTAAATTATCGATAGCATCCTTGGTTTAACTCAACCCTTCATCGAAATCATGATTTGCCCAGTGAAAAGCAATGATTAATGTGTTTCCTTCTTTAGAAATAAACGTTTGCCCGGAATAAGGCGATGGGTTTGATCCCTTCTTCAAAATCAGTCAATGTTTTCAAATGAAATCTGTCTTCTTTTAATCAATCGATGAAGTATCAATAAGAAAACACAATTATCCTGTTGACCAATTGGTTTATTCATTTTCCGATTGTAAAAAAACTGTGGCATTTTCGAGCAACATACAGCTAGTAATAAATAAAGAAAATCGTTTGCTCAAACATGAAGATGAGTATGAAATCAATAAAGGAAGGAAAGCATTTGGAAATTTTGCACATATTTTGTTGATATACATATAGTTTGCAATAACTATTTGCTGACAATAAAAAATGCTTTTGACTTTTTAATTTCTAAGTTGTCCCCTTGTGCGCCAATTTCGTGACATAATTCCTACCACGGGGGTGTTGGATCATTAAATTTGATAACATTCCTGATAACGAATTCTGGCGTTTATTTATTGATCAGGTGACAAATTTATTCCGTGGGGGATCTAAACTTTGCCCTCTTATCCCGTCTAAGTTTAACTTTGAACTTTGAACCACGCATCGACTTGCTCACGTAAATGCATCAGCAACGTACTTACGCCACAATTAGTACCTCCGTATCTGGTTTTCAATCGTTCGGATGACCAGTAGCCACAATAAGCAATGGCACTCGGAGCGGAAGATTCACAAACGAGTCGTTCACCTTTGGGCTGACAGTACACAGAGAGGAGCTTTCATGTCACGCAGCGATGTTATGATGATGATGATGATGCAGCTGAAGGTGACGGCGATGGGCTACTACTACCCCTGTGGAGATGATTTATTGGCACACTCTGTTGTTCGGTGAATTTTGTCTGTCATCACACAGTGCTGTTGGAATATGCGGCGACTGTACTGTTGGAGTCAAATTTATATCCGGTGTGTTATTTTTAGAGGTCGTCTTTGTGTAAGTTAGTGACCGCAAAAGTCTTCGTTTTACTACAAGGGGTACAAGGGGTTGAATTCCAATTCGGATTAACTACTGTACTCCAAAAAAATGAGAGACACACACAATTAGTGACCAGAATATAATTTAATCCAGTTTTTCTTTAATGAATTATAATAACATAATAACATATAATACCATATAATAACATAAAAAAACATTATTGCTAGATTCCTACATTACTGTTTTTTTGAAGATCATCGAACGCCCGAAGCTTGCTTTTGACCAAACTCTAAAAGGTGTTTTTGAGACTCATTTCTTTCGGTTCTATTACTTACGTTTTTTAATATCCAACTCGTTCCCCAACACTTAGTGCGATTTTTTCATGGGATGCTGCCATGACGCGTGAAGTGATGGGAAGCGCGTTTAAGCATTCGAAAAGCAGAATATCAGCAATCGGATTTCTTTTGTCTTGGACGCACACGCGTCAGTGTATCATCGGCCTTGAGCGATAAATCTGGTTTAAGCATATGGATGCATACCGTTGAGGAGATAAGTGAAGCTGAAAAAATGGACCTGACGAACTAAAAAATTGAAATGACTTCAATACTTTTCTATCAGAATAATAATACTTTCACAGAAATATGACTTTATGTGAATGAATCCTTAGAATTGCCGCACACAACCTTTCACTCCAACATTGCCTAAAAATGCCGTCGAAACAGGAAGTACCGCGGCGCGGATTGTAATTTTTTTAAGCAAACAAAGATCATGGAAAAAGTACACGGTCGAAAATTTTAAGCGTGAAAATGTTTCGAAAACTGGCATAGCATTTTTTGGTCTACTGACTGAGCTCCATTTTATACAATACGAGCTTGGTAGTCGTATGGCTACTGCTTCTGCCTCATACGCAGGAGATCATGGGTTCAATCCCAGGTCCGTTCCATTCTTTTACTTTATATATTTCTCAATATTTCTCATGTTCTAGCAATCGCTAGAACTGGTAATGGACTTCCATTCCGTTTCCATTTTCAATGCTATACTCAACTCTAGTAGTAGCTGCTAGAATTAGAAATGAACGAAAAAGCTCGTTTCCTACATCCAATAAGAAATTCTATCAGTTGCTTTCTCCTATCACTTTGGCAGCTCGTTAACCAAGACGAACCTCTGCCTCTCGAACCTAACCCAAAAATTCCAACAAATTCCGCGTGAACTCGTGACAAGTGCAGAGGTATATTCGGCTTGCAGTGGGCGAGTGATTGCATCATCATTTCCTTCTCTTTCTCTACATTGACTTGCATTCTGACGTGGCAGGCGCCAGTGTGACCTAACAAATGAGATCACCAGTACTTGTACATTGAAGATGAATGCTAGTCCCAAGCAAACATCTGTTGGTTCTCTGTACAAGAACAGCTGATCTGGTCATAATGGAGTAGCAACTACGGGCAGTCAATCAAGCTCAAGCTCTACTGAGCTCCATTGTATACAAAGGTGATTGTAATGTCAAAGACACGAAACAACTTATAAGCAGGATCAGAAGCAGCATTCAAAAAATCGATGTGGCAGAGCCGTACAACGATCATGTCATACCAGCAAGCCTAAGCTGAGTATTTTATTAAGTCCAGCTCTTATGTTGCCTCAAGACTTCTTAATCGTACAAATCTCCGACTAGTTCGGTGGGTTAACGTATTTTGGTTAAAAAAAAAACTTTGTTGTCCTACGCAGTGGCATGAAGCAAATCCGATCCAAACATACAGACCGGAAAAAAGGGCAGTCGTTGCGCATTATTTTCCCGTAGATGGCATCCGACGGGATGTACAACTGGCCCATCTTGTAGCATCCGTCCTGCCGAAGCAAAAAATTCGTCCACCTTCTTCTTTCTTACTTCCATAAGAGCGGCCAACCATTATATTATATGGCAATGTGAAACGCCTGCCGCGACAATTGCTTTGTGTGTACCCTGATCATCGCCCATCAGGGCGCACCTCAGATTCATCAGTCGTCAATATTTCTGTTACCCTTATAATGAGGATTAATTAGAGTCAAAACCTGACCATAAACCAAATCAGTGGCGTTTCCCTAAACTCAATCTACCTGTGCACTGGATTTAAATTTAAGAAATTGGTGTACGAAACAAAACACCTACCATCTACTCTTGCGGCAGAACGTCCTGCTTCCAAATGTTGGTAATTACCCAGTGCAGTGCCTCATCACCGTATTTTAACAGCTCTCATGGTAGTTGATCAACCTCAGATACAGGCTGCCGCCGCCGAAAGTTTTTGGCACACCGACGCCAATTTCAAAGAAGTTTGCAAAATTTTCTCTGGAAATTTCGAAGATTTAGTGAAATTTGCGTAAAATTCGTCGAATGATCGCCACAACATCACGTTGGAACTCCAACGATACCAATGTTTTCATTGAAAATTCCATACAATTTCTCGTTGAAATTTCTAAGGATTTCTAATTAAAATCCAAAGTTTGGCAGAAAGCCACAAGGCTGAAAGTTGTTAGGTCGAATATGTAGATTGACCGAGCTAACCATTTGGCCAAAGTCCATCTAGCCTAAAGATATTTGGCTGAAAATGTGCCTTTGGCTGAATAGCTTAATTGACCAAAAACGCCCTTTGGCTGGAATGGTTGTGCGGCAGAAATGTCTGTTTGGCTGAAATGGACATTCAACCGAAAGTTTTGTTCGGCTGAATTAATCATTTTGCCAAAAAATATGTAAGTCGTTTAGCCGAATAGATCATTTGGCTGAAAATACCTTTTGGTCGAAATGGTTGTTTTGCAAAAAGGACATTTTCGGGCCAAATGGCTCGCTCTGCCGAACAACTATTTCTACCAAACGGCCATTTTGGTCCAACGGCATCTTCATTCAAATGATCTGTTAGACAGCGGTTCTTAACCTGGGGTACATGTACCCCTGGGTGTATCTTCGCCGGGCCCAGGGGGTACCTCGGACAAAAATGTGTAATGGCGGATGAATTACAATTTTAATCAAAACTTATTGATAAAGTTTTGATAATTTTGTATTTTTTATCTCAAAACTTTGTCTTGTACATAATATGCATGGCGATCATTAAATCATATTCTATTGAATCCTGTTCTCCACAACCAGTACAATGGATGAAGGACTGTGGGACAAAAGATCAAATGGGCAAAACCTCGAATGAATCTTCTATGCAATTTACCTGATCAAAACAGACCCAAGTAACCATTAGCACTATATTACGCCGAACCGCAATATAAGGCCACTATACGGCTATTTAAAAACTTATAAGCATTAAAGTAGCAGTATATGGCTTATTGGGTACTTGGGGAACGTGAATATGTAATATGTTAAGAATATGTTTTTTAACTAAAATCTAGAGTCTACAGATTCAGAAGCCTTCCTTAAGAGACATGAAGGCTTTTTCCCGAAAAGCTCAGCTTCCAAATCTTCCGAAGCACCCTTTTGGGAGCATTTGGTCTCAGAGCACTTTCACTATTGATTACATATACAATTCGCCAGTATGGATGGTTTCGCGTGAAGTTCTTGGATGAACTTTTGGAACTGGTCATTTTTACGAATGTTCCGGATTTTGGAGGTAACAGAAGTCTTTCATTATTGGTTGTGCTCATATTTTGCCAGAATGGATGGTGCTTAAAAAATCGCGAAGCTCTTGAATGAACTTTTACGGATGTTCCAGATCTTCCGGAGCGCCTTTTCGGGAGCATCTGGGGGTCACCGAAGACTTTCACTATTCTTTGCACTCACAATTCGCCAGAATGAATGGTTTCCAAAAAATCGCGAAGCTCAGGGATGAGCTTTTGGAATTGGTCATTTTACGGATGTCCCGGACATTTGGAAGTCACAGAAGACTTTCACTATTGATTGCACCCACAATTCGCCAGGATAGATTGCTACGAAAAAATCGCGAAGCTCTGGGATGAACTTTTGGAATTGGCCATTTTACGGATGTTCCGGATCTTCCAGAGGGCTTTCCGATGACCGCTCGAGGGATAAAATTGCCCATAAAATTTATGGTGGGTTGACATCAAAAAATGGTGGGTTGACATCAAGGAAGAAGCGCCCAACAGAGCTCTGGTCCCCACAAGTCCCTATCTCACGCTTCCACGGGTCGTCCGATGACAAAAGACCGCCAGCTAAGGGTTGTGTACTTAGCTGGTAGTGCAGTCGGGGCACTGTTGTCCTTCTGACATCAGCTAGAGTGAGAAGGTACGCCTCGAGCGTCTGTTCACCAGGAGGTGCGGCTCAAACAGCGTCTGCCTGGTACCCAGCGGCTGATTTACGAAATGCTGTATCGCGTCAGCTATACCTAAGGTGGCAGCCCCATCATCGCGATGTAGGTAACGCGACCCCGGTAAGGTAGCTTACTGAAGCCTCTCAAATACCACGAAAAATGGAGATAGAAGAAAAAGAGAACGTTATTTTTGGCAACCGACCCGGCAACGCAATAAGGACTATGATTGGAAACTCGGTACCTGGAATGTCAGGACCCTAAATGAACCTGGACGACTGAGCCTTCTGGCTCGTGAACTGCAGAAGGTTGGAGTGAATGTGGCTGCTATTCAAGAAGTCCGATGGCCTAGATCCGGAGAACGTGAATTCCGAGCCGTGGACCCCACGACCAACACTGCATTCAAGTATAACATCTATCACAGCGGCGGTAAAAAAGTTGAGCATGGAGTTGGTTTCGTAGTGATGGGTAAGCGGATGAAGCGAGTGATGCGGTAGAAACCCATTAGCGAACGAATCTGTGTGTTGAGGATACGGGGCAAATTCTTCAATTACAGCCTAATCCACGTTTACGCACCGACAAACGATAAATCCGATGACGTGAAGGACACGTTTTATGAATGTCTTGATAAAGCCTCTGGAGAGTGCCCAAAACATGACGTGAAAATAGTTATCGGAGACGTTAACGCTCATGTCGGTAGATAGGACTTTTCCGTCCCATAATCGGTAGGGAGAGCCTTCACTCCGCTACCAATGACAACGGCCTACAGCTAGTAAATTTTGCTGCTGCCAGAGGGATGGCCATCAGTAGCACCTACTTTGCACAGGGGCGTCTCGTGAACTTTTTGTACACCTGTTCTACCAACCTGCTAAAAAATATGCATCAAGCTGAGTGGTTTCGAATGAAAGTTGTGTATTTTATCTAATATTCCAACCTTTTCTTGTACAACGTAACCAAACATTAGAAAAAAAAACTATTTAAATAGAAAGGATTTACAAAACAATAAACAGCTTATTAATCTCTTTTGTTCCAAAAATGTTTTAAATTAAGATGCACTTTAAATTTAAAACTCTCCTGAGTCGTCCGAAATCTAACTTGGTAACAGTTGACGATAACTGGATACTGCTCAGAATAGAGATCTTTCAAATCGGCTCTTTCCACCATTCGGGTGCACAGGACACATCTTCTCTAGCATTAAAAAACTCTCACATATTTTGTTGTTATAAAAGAAATGTAATTACCCATTATTAGTATCATCATTTGATGCGGCCCTAGTCCACTGAAATGTTTTCGAGTTATTTAGTTTTTCAAATTTTGAGAAAACTATGCCTTTTTCTCTAAGTTGATTGATTTTGATTATTTGGGGAAAAAAACAAGAAATAATTCAATTTTAAAATATTTTATAATAATCAAATTTTGATGGCTCTTTCGAAAACTCAAATATTAATTTAATATTGTTCTTGATGCTGAGTTGTTTATGATGCATAATCATCAGAAGAAAAAAGAAAAACAAACCGTTTCCAATCATCGAAGTATGAACGAAAGCGTGCACGGCATTTCGGCAAAGCACACCCCGAAACTCCGACCGAGTCTAACTGGAGGTACGTCACGTCGTTGATTGTTCTCGCAGCGCGTCGAACGGGTTGGACTCCTGCGCAACATAGCAGAACTTGCATCCAAACGTGCCAGCTTCGCATTCGAAAGAGGATGATGTGAGGAAACGAAGAAAGCTGGCAACGCTCACGCTGGTTCACCGCGCGCGGTGAACGAGTGAGCATACCAAGAAGGAAATTATTTCAATACTATTGTCGCCATGAAAAGCAAGACTTTAAATTTGACTTCTGGCAGCGCTGCTGTTGGTTCTTTATCATGAATCGTACGGCTGGCAAAAGCTTTCTGTGTTGTGAAGTGGTGTGCTGTTATCCGTCGGAGAAACACATATTTAGGTGCAATGCGACTGTTACTGTACGCCAAGAATGTGGCGTTGAGTTGATCTGTCTACGCAATATTTTATTTGGTTAGATATTAAACCATCAATGGAAGTATTACGTGAAACTTTGTTTAAAAATTTTACTGGGTAATTATTTGCCCTAATAATTAAAGCTTAGAAATTAATTGTAAGGACATTAGTGTCCTACTTCTGAACTAAAAATGGTCACCTGTTCCATGAACAGGTAGAACGTATGGACGAGGCGCCTCTGACTTTGCACGAAAGACCATCCGAAAGCACACCTGGAGACACCCAAATGGTGAAACTTGCAACCAGATAGACCATGTTCTGGTGGACATTTCTCGGATGTTATCGATGTGCGGACATTCAGAGGTCCGAATATTGACTCTGATCACTACCTCGTTGTCAGTAAAATTCGATCACGGTTGTCAACTGTATCGAACGAAAGATCACAGCGAACGATGCGTTACAATATCCAGCGATTGTCGGCGGAAGGAGTATCGGCTGAGTACCGCCAGAAGCTCGACGAACGGATAAGTGCAATCAACGTTAGCGACAACATCAACGATCTATGGGAGTCGATCCATGGAGCGGTGAGCACAACAGCACGAGAAGTGGTAGGCACTGCACAGAGGCGACCCAGGACGGGTTGGTTCGATGTGGAGTGTCAGAGAGTGACAGACGAGAAGAACGTTGCCAGAAGCCGGATGTTGGTGTCAGGTACCCGGACGAATAGAGATCGGTACAAAGAAGCAAGAGCAGCCGAAAAACGAACCCACCGCAGGAAGAAAAAAGAGTACAAAGAACAAGTTATTAGTGAGGCGCAGGAAAAAATGGAGCAGAACGATATGCGGAGGTTTTATGAGTCTGTCAATGGCGTGCGGAGAAAGGCAGCGCCATCTCCCGTCATGTGCAACGACCAACAAGGGAATTTGCTGACAGATTAAACTGAATTGGCTGCTAGGTGGAAGCAACACTTCGAGACTTTGTTGAATGGAGGAAGTGACGGTGCATCGGTGAACAGAATAAATATTAGCGACGATGGACAAGTTGTGGAGTCACCTACACTAGATGAGGTTGAAAAAGCTGTCAAAGAGCTGAAAAACAATAAGGCTGCGGGGAAAGACCAGCTCCCGGCTGAACTTCTCAAACATGGCAGCGAGCAGCTTTATGAAGTTCTGCACCATATTATGTCGAAAATATGGGAAGACGAGGAAATGCCTGCTAGCTGATGGACGACCTCATTTGCCCTCTCTTTAAGAAAGGGCACAGACTGGAGTGCGCCAATTACCGAGTAATAACCCTCCTTAATTCGGCGTACAAAATTATGTCCCGTGTTCTGTTCAACAGATTGAGACCGCTTGAAGAGTCCTTCGTCGGCGAATACCAAGCAGGTTTTCGTGAGGGCCGATCAACGACGGATCAAATGTTTACCCTGAGACAAATCCTTGATAAATTCCGGGAGTACAACTTGTAGACACATCATCTGTTTATTGATTTCAAGGCGGCGTACGATTCAGTGAAACGGAATGAATTATGGCTAATTAAGCTTGAACATGGTTTTCCGGCGAAACTGATACGGCTGATTCGTATAACGTTGGACGTATCGAGATCAAGTGTAAGGGTTGCGGATGAAATATCGACGTCATTTGTTACCTTAGATGGATTAAAGCAGGGTGATGCACTCTCGAACCTACTGTTCAATATAGCGCTCGAGGGAGCGATTAGGAGAGCTGGTGTGCAAAGAAGCGGTACCATTATCACAAAATCGCATATGCTCCTGGGATTTGCGGACGATATCGATATTATCGGAATTGATCGCCGTGCCGTGGAAGAGGCTTTTGCGCCTTTTAAGAGGGAGACAGCGAGAATTGCACACACGATCAATACCAGCAAAACGAAGTACATGGTCGCTGGCAATCAACGTGGGTTCATTAGTGGTGGTGGTAGCGAAATAGTGCTGGATGGTGAAAAATTTGAAGTGGTAGAAGAATTTGTGTATCTTGGAACATTAGTGACGTGCGATAATGATGTTACCCGCGAGGTGAAAGGCGTATTGCAGCTGCAAATAGGGCTTATTACGGACTTCGTAACCAGCTTAAGTCCCGTAGTCTGCAAACGAAAACAAAACTCGCGCTGTATACTACTCTGATTCTTCCGGTGGCTTTATACGGCCATGAGACATGGACGTTAAAGGAGGCTGATCGGAGAGCTCTCGAGTGTTTGAGCGTAAGGTGCTGCGGACAATACTCGGCGGTAAACAGGAGAACGGTATCTGGCGGCGTCGCATGAATCACGAATTGTACCAGGTGTATAAAGGGCTGGATATTATTAAGCTTATACAACACGGCAGACTACGGTGGGCTGGTCACGTTGTTCGTATGCCGGAAGAACGTCAAGCGAAGATAATATTTAGTAGAGAACCTGGAAGAGGCCGCAGGCTTCGTGGAAGGCCGCGTACACGATGGCTTTTTGCAGTTGAAGAGGACCTGAGGGCACTCAATGTTCAGGGCGACTGGAAGCGATTGGCCCAGGATCGAGTCCAGTGGAGAAGGATACTCCATTCGGCGTAGGTTCATCGAAGAGCTGTAGCCCATCAAGTATCAAGTAAGTAATATGAAACTCTAAAATTAGGTGCCAAATTGAGAAGCTCAAACAGTACCTCTTTAGTACAGATTCCCCGGGGACTAGAGTGGTCAATTTGGGTGAGGGGCATGAGCGTGTTATAGAAACCTGCAGCTTTCGTTTGGTGCCTAAAGATCGAAAATTGGTTAAAATTTGAGTTTTTGTGATCGTGATGAAATCTTGGACCCCAATGCAAAATGTGTCACTTTTTTCTAATGCATTAGGAAGGTTGAACTTTCTTCTTTAAACTTGATTTTTTTCTTTTGTCCTTTTTTTAAAAAGGCTCGGAAAGCTCTCTTCAAAATGCTCCGAAGGCTCCTTTTAACAGGCTCGGAAGCCCTCCCTTAAAAATGCTCGGAATTCTTCTTTCAAGAGGCTTGGATACTCATTAGCCTCATTTTAAGTGGCTCAAAAGCCTTCTTTCAAGAGGCTCAGAAACCTCTTTTTAAAGTGTTTTGGAAGCATCCTTTCATCCACAAGGCTTGAAAAGCTTTCTTAACAAAGCTCGGAAGGTTCCTTCTAAGAGGCTCGGAAGCCTCCTTTCGAGTGGTTCGGAAGTCTTCTTTCAAAAGGCTCGAAGCCTTCCTTTAAGAGGCTCGGAATTCTTTGCAAGAGGCTCGGAAGTGTCCATTTAAGATAATCCGAAGCCTCATTTTAAATGGCTTGAAAGCCTTCTTTAAAGGCTCGGAAGACTCCCTAAAAGCACGAATCTTACTGCATAGGTTGCAGCAGCACTTATATGACTCGATTTGGTCGTATATGGGTTACAGAAAATCGTGTATGACAAGTGCACTACTCGGGCTCTTTTGAAAAGTTCGAAAGCCTCCTTTCAATAGGCTTGGAAGCCTTCTTTTAAAAAGCTCGGAACTCTTTTAAAAAGGCTCGGAAGGTTCTTTTCAAGAGGCTCGGAAGCCTCCTTTCAAGTGGTTCGGAAGCCTCACTTTAGGAGGCTCGGATTTGTTCCTTCAAGAGGCTAAGAAGCGTCCATTCAAGATACTCCAATGCCTCCTTTTAAGTGGCTAAAAAGCCTCCATTCAAGAGGCCCGGAAGGCTCAAAAGTGTTTATTCAAGATACTCCAAAGCCTCCTTTCAGGGGGCTCAAAAGCCGCCATACAACAGGCTCGGAATTTGTTTAAGAGACTTGGATGCGTATTTTCAAGAGGCTCAGAAGCGTCCTTTCAAAATACTCGGAAGCCTTCTTTCAAGTGGCTCGGAAGCCTTCCATAAAATGGTTCGTAAGGTCTTTCAAAACGCTCGGAAGCCTCCCTTGAAGGTGTTTAGCAGCCTTCTTTCAAGAGACTCGGAACCCTCTCTTCAAGGGGCTCGGAATTATTTTTCCAAGAGGCTTGAAAGCATACTTTCGAGCAGCTCAGAGGCGTCCTTTCAAGATGCTCGGAAGCCTATCAAGAGACTCGGAAGCCTTTCTTCAAGAGGCTCGGAAGTATCCTTTCAATACGCTCGGAAGCCTTCAATAGTCATAAAAGTTGGATGTAATTTGAATTGGGAAGATTCGAAGATAATGAAAATTTCAGAAAAGTTTATGGAGAGCCATATGTTTCGTTAGTTTTCAGGTCCATTTTTCATATATTTTAAGAGTTACGATTATATTCTGTTACAGCAAAAAAACATAGGGGTACCTCAATTAATGCAAAAGTTCGAAGGGGTACCTTTCAAGAAAAAGGTTGAGAACCGCTGTGTTAGAGCAAAAAACTTTTTCGGCCAAATTACTAGTTCAATCGAATGTCTCTTTCGGCTGAATGTCACTTTTGGCCTAATTACATTTTTGACCTAATAACCGTTCCGAATAAACGTTCAATTTGGCTCGATGACTTTCGGCTTGGCGTGTTATTCGACCAAGTGGCATTCGAACAAATGACTGTTTGCCTTTCGGTCAAGCGACGGACCGAAAGGTGTTTGGTCAACGTTAATTTCGCTCAAATGTAATTCGTCTGGATGACTTTCGGCTTAACGTGCTGGACAGCCAAATGGCTTTCCGCGAAATAATTTTCGACCTTTTTGCCTTTTTCGTACAACAAAGTTGTACCGAAAGGCTATCATTTCATTCCGAAATCGAACTTTTTATAGAAGTCTCGAAGACCCATGGTTCTTCTTTTCCTTCTTCTTCTTCTTATTGGCATTACATCCCCAAACTGGGACAGAGCCTCCTCGCAGCTTAGTGTTTATTAAGCATTTCCACAGTTATTAACTGCGAGGTTTCTAAGACAAGTTACCATTTCTGCATTCGTATATCATGAGGCTAACACGATGATACTTTTATGCCCAGGGAAGTCGAGACAATTTCCAATCCGAAAATTGCCTAGACCGGCACCGGGAATCGAACCCAGTCACCCTCAGCGTGGTCTCGCTTTGTAGCCGCGCATCTTACCGCACGACTAAGGAGGGCCCCAAAGAAGACCCATGGTGTTATATACCAATCGACTCAGCTAACCGATTTTCTCGCAACAAGTTGTATTCGACGGGGGAGATACCCTAGTTGATCACTATTGGATATAATCACGATCGGTCGTTGCGTTCAAAAGTTATGAAGAAAATGGTGTGTTGAACCATATACGGTTGGTTGGTTGTTTGCCTTACAGCGTTTGCAAGAGCCGTAATGTAGGCAATTATTTATTATGTGTATCACACTAAGGCTAAATCAAGGGATTGAATCGAGAAAGGCATAGTCACCGCTAGGTGGATTAATCATGATTTTTTTTGGTTATTTTCAATGCAATGAACAAACAGTGTTGATAATATACTTTTAGAAGTTTTTACTGTTCGAAATATCATGGAATGGAAATTGATGAATGGAAATGTTTTGGATGTAGGTCCTTCTCAAATGTTAAGCGAGAAATCAACATTTCAGATAACATTCTATTTCTGCACAATAAAGTTGCAAATTGATGGTATCCGAAATTAGTGTTGAATGCTAAAGAACATAATCAAATTCGTTTATAATGGATTTTACGACTGTGTGTCATGTTTGTCGACCACATTAAATCATAAATGTTCCGGACAGTTATGTGATCGCTGTTGATGAATTAATTATGCTGAGAGGTGAAGTATGATGCGTGAGAATTCGATAGAACAGCAGCAGGGCGTCGCACATACACGTTTTATATCTTGTACACGCCAAAATTGACAGCTCCTCGTCAGTGTCAGTTGCATGCTCACACGCCTGTGGATTTGGAACACCGCCAAAATTCCAATAGCGTACATAGAGTTCAGTGCAATTCTCATTCGTTGAGATACCAAACGATTGCCGGCCGTCGGGTTGGAAAAGGCAGACCAGGCCGCCCCCTCCACCCCGTCGAAGACAACGATCTCGCAAAATCTCAAATATGCATTGTGGACAGACGAATCTGAGCGAAGACAGACCAAGAGTGCCACTGATATAATCCACAACCGCTTCCACTCTGCACATAGCAGCAGCAGAAAGACGATGAAGAATTGAAACCTTGATATTTATATATCTGGCACAACGCGGATAGTACCGCGCACATACATACACACGGATTACATAGCTAGACACGGAACGACGAGGATTTGGATAGCAACAGAGTGCGGCTTTTTAGACGGCACTATGCACAGAAACAAGCAGCAAGTGTAACAACAACCGAAAACTGGTTGACATCTTGTTTGGCCCATGTGGACCCGTACACGGAGAAAAGTTCTTCTGAACGATTTTTTTAGTATGAAATCCGCCTGAAGAATCGTGTATGAATCGACTCGTCAGTTTGTATCATTGCATGATTTTTATGTGCTCTTTACTTTTAAAAGAATTGAATTAAGATTCTTCCAATGGATTAAGAGATTATAATGCACAAGTTTGAGGTTCTACTAAATCGCATCAAGGGCCAATACTGCCGTAATCTGGCAAAGTGACGTATACGCCATTTTCCAAAAATGGTGTTAACGAGTAGTACTCATCGCACTCTTTAACAGAAAAATGGAAAACATGTTGTAAAATGGCGCAAACGTCACTTTTTCAGATAACGGCAGAAAAAAAAGCACAATTTTTGCCCAAGTTCCAATTGATTACAAATCTTTTCGTATGTGTCTCAACCCCAGGAACTGGGGATATTCTATGACAAATCTGTCGTAATTTGAAAACGTGACGTATACGCCATTTTCCAAAAATGATGTTTACTAGTAGTACTCATCAAACTGTTTAACAGGAAATGAACGATGCGAATTAATTTCCCACATATCACAGGTCAGTAAACAATACAAAAATTCTCTGAGTGTAACAGTTGTGTTTACTTTGCAAAAGTGCACCAGCCTGAAGCCAGTATCTCTAGTTTTAAGATTCTTTTTTGCGTCATGCTTCTCTTGGTTATCTTTGACGAAGAGTTGAACTTTCGTTCTGTTGCATAACATCGATTTCGAAGTGCGAAAGCGAAACCTAAGCGTGGCACAAAATTGAAAGCACGATTTTTAGCTTTTCGAAAACCCTGATCGAGTTGCAGGGTAGCAGCATCATCATCTTGGGATTTATAATTTCACACGGTCGGTCGGGGGGTACATCTTTACCATCAATCAGTCTACCTTCTCGTATGTGTTTATGTTTCTGCCAATGAGTGCATTTAAACTCTGATTTTATCTTATTTTTCGATATAAATAGCATTCTTGTATAATTTTCATTCGTTATTTCGTGTTGCCCGAAATAATAAATTATTTGAATAAGAACTTCGAATGCAGGAATGTTTTATATGTTTGTTCAGTAAATGTTAATTTATGAGAAAATTCCAAAAACGTCCTCGAACTTAATTGGCATCGAACCCATCTCATCATAAATTGGTTATTCCGCGTTTTATCCATGCGAGACTTAATGGAGACCCTCTTCACTTCATTTCTTCTCAGAGCATCGACGTTGCCAAGTAGGATTCCATTGTTAGACGAAGCATCGCACCGCCAGCCATGCGCCGGTCGTAGATTGACTGGATCCTATGGCGAGCGCAAACGCAAAGATGAGAAAAGCGATACCGCGCGCCATTCGGTTGTTGCACAATATTGGCTCATCAAAAACGTAGAAGGTTATCATCGCATGTGAAGCTGCTATTTTCGATTTGGATTCAGTCGATTAGTGATTATAGATTTAGTCGATAGATTTGCGAACTGTCGATGGGACGCCGATGATGTTGATGCAATATCTGGTGTTCATTATTGAATAGGTTTGGTTGAAGCTTAAGTTAGCTCAAAACTGTTCGAATATGATTAGATTTGATTTTTTAAGGGCGGACGAATTGATTTATTTGTCTTTTGAATATCATTGAAGGCTTGAGTCGGGCCAAAAACAAAGTAAAGAATCATGAGTTGATTCTTCTGAAAACTCAACGGAAGATCGTCAGTTACGCTCTATTACGATTTATGTGCGCCTTAATAAACTAGACAGGATGATCTAGCAGACCAAATGGCTCAGTAATGCTCTTCTTCTTCTTAACCTAACTGCTCTGATCAGGGGTGTACTCAGTCAGTAACGTAATAAATCTGCATACTTGGGTTACCGCCGCCATCAGGTCAAAACTATCGAGTTCGGCTTTTGTCAGATGTAATAAAGATGCTCATTCCAAGGCACAGCAGACGTGACAATGTGCTTCTCCCACCATACAAATGGTGGTCGTGTGAAATGTGGCTTGACATTTCTCGGAATGTACCGTCGCGCCACGACACAAAATCGATTGAGTGTAACTCCTCGCGGTAGACAGCGGGCACTTTTGCATAGAGCAAAAAGTGATTCTGCTTTAGCCTTGCTTCGATAGTTAGCTGTGTCGAGTTTTGTTCGGATGTTCAGATGTAAACTAACAGATGATTCACTGTGGTGAGCCCTAGCAGCGCTGCAAGAACAAAAATTTGAACGATTGTAAGTACGGCGTATCCGAACAGATTCGTCGCCAGTCAATGGACCAGACTTCTGACAGCAACCAACAAAGCGTAGTTTCTAATCCTTTCAGCCCTTCGGGTGAAAAGAAAAAATGACACGCAGGGCACATGAAGTGCGTAGATTACGAAACGGTGACTTCGCGTGATGACTAAATAGCCTGCAATTGACATAATTTGTTTTCCCATGCAATTTCGCAAATGCAATTTTCACACCTTTGCCTTCTAATAGAGTAGGAAACACATAGATACAGCATTTTTTTCTATTGGGATCTAGCTGGATCCATGTGAACACAAAAACAAACACGACTTTGTCATTCATATCGAATTTAATTATTGGATCTTCTACCATAACAGTTATGATGGGCACTAAAGGAAATAGTATGCTAATTGGAAACATGAACTGGCACGATGAAGGTTATTATTACAAGATGGCTTGAAGTATATAATTATAGAATGCTTGTTGTTGGTAGAAGTTTCGATCTCTGTACAAGCATAATGGGAAAGAAAGAGGGGAGGAACAAGAAAAAAGTAAGGAACGAAGGAGAAATGGATAAAGAATAAGAAGGAGGAATGAAGAAAGAACAAGGAAGCAAGTAAGAGAAGAAATAAAAATAAATAAGCAGGACGAAAAGAGGAGGAAGGAAGTCCTGTCCCTTTTTACATTTTCAATCCAAAAGAGAATGAGAAGGTCTCTCACTTATCATCTCTGTATACATATACGATTTGTAGCTTACAGTGAGAGACTTTTTTCGCAAGCTGTCAAGATAAAGAACTGTTTCGGGAGGCTATACCTCATGGAAAATTTCTTTTAAAAAGCTTCAAACGCGAAGAGCACTGGTTCTGATGATGCATTTCAACTTGTTCTACACAGCTGTGCGGTCCAAAACACATAATGAGCGAGAACAAAGCAATAATCATTACTTCTCTGTGGGGGCTGCCTATCCGATTCTGTTTTTCCGCACTTGTACATAAGTTTGAGAAATTTGTCATCATGGCTTGTTATGATTCGGAACAGTTTATGCATTTCTGTTATCGTTCTTCGTTATCTATTGTGAGCGATTTCTGCAAACCCTGATTTCTACACAAGGGCGTTTCAAAGTTATTTATTTTACTGTTCTATTTAAGGCAAAATCCGTAAGCACCTAATTTCAAATCTGCCTCGCAGCTTAGTGTCCCATTAAGCACTACCACAGTTATTAACTGGGCTGCGAAATGGTGAGTTTACATCCGGGAAGGGGCGCCTAACATAGCTCTGGTCCTCACAAGTTCCAATACTCACGCTTCTACAGGTCTTCCGATGACAATTGACCGCCAGCTAAGGGTTGCGTACTTAGCTGGTAGTGCAGCCTGGGCACTGCTGCCCTTCTGCCATCACCACGAGCGAGAGCCTGCGTACCGTGAGGTCTGCCTAGCATGTGGTGAGGTTCGACAGTGGGCTCTGTTGAACTTCTATAAAAGCTGCATGTGTCCCCAAGCAGGCCCTATCAAAGCGACCGTGTGCCGCTCAAAGCGCACTAGCCTAGTCCTGGTGTTGGGTGGGACTTTAAACAAATATGACCCGACTGATCGAGCGTCTGTCCACCAAGGAGGTGCGGCTCCAACAGCGTCTGTTCTGGCATCCAGCGGCTGAGTATGAAATGCTATTCCCGGAAGCTATACCTAAGATGGCAGCCCCATCCCGGTGGATAGGGAACCTTGGGCCAACAACCTACTGTTCCCGAAACATCAATTTGTTCGAGAATCCGATAATGAAAGAATACGGACTGATTTTACGGCGACAACTCTTAGCGCGAAACAACGGACACGAATAGGAACATGGATCGTTTTAACCCTAGCCCAGCAGGGTAAATTGGCACAACTTGCCAATGAGGCACGCCGCATGAAGCTTGAGATCCTGGGACTGAGTGAAGTCCGTTGGCCAAACTTTGGAGAACACAGAACGCCGTCGGGACAAGTTCTGCTATACTCTGGTTTACGAGGTGAACACGCTCCCCGGCATCGCGGAGTTGGCTTCCTACTAAGCGCTCAGGCACACTCTGCGCTTATGAAGTGGGAACCTATAAGTGAAAGGATAATCGTTGCCAGATTTAGAACACGGGTCCGAAACCTTACTATAATCCAATGTTATGCGCCAACCGATGCTGCCGATCTGCAAGACAAAGAGAACTTCTACAGTCAACTCAATGCCGTCGTAGATAGAATTCCGAAGGGTGATATCAAGATCTGTTTGGGCGACTTCAATGCGAAGATCGGATCCGACAACTCGAACCATGAGCGCATTATGGGACGCCATGGTCTCGGAGAAATGAGCGAAAACGGAGAGCTGTTCGCAGAATTTTGTGGTAATAACAACATGGTGATCGGGGAATCGCTCTTCCCTCATCGACTGGTTCACAAGGTCACGTGGGTCTCCCGTGACGGCTTTACAGAAAATCAAATCGACCACATCTGCATCAGCCGAAAATGGAAACGGAGCCTTCTTGATGTACGGAATAAACGTAGTGCCGATATCGCGTCTGATCATCACCTCCTCATCGGCGAAATACGCCTGCGCATTGCGCGGATTCGTCGGCAGGAGGAAAGAGTTGGACGACGATTCAACACACGCCGACTGGAAGATGCCACGGTGAAACGGTCCTTCGTTGAAGAACTGGAGACGCGTGCTGCAGATATTCCGGAAGGTGGCAGCGTGGAAGACCAATGGACCGCCATCAAGAATGCCTTCATCACCACCAGCGAGAACAATCTGGGCGAACTACGCACCCAGAGAAAACAATGGATCACCGATGAGACCTGGAGAAAAATAGAGGAGCGAAGAGAAGCCAAAGCCGCGATAGAGCGATCGAAAACCAGAGGAGCCAAAGTCTTAGCCCGTCAACGATACGCGGCTCTTGAGAAGGAAGTAAAACGCTCATGTCGACGGGACAAGCGAGCGTGGGCAGACTCTCTGGCCTACGAAGGAGAGAGAGCCGCCGCAACCGGGGACATTCGCCTCCTCTACGATATCTCACGACGCTTAAGCGGGGCGAAGATGAATGCAACGATGCCTGTGAAAGACGCGAATGATCAGTTATTGACCGACCCAACTGACCAGCTGAAACGCTGGTTCGAGCACCTCGAACAACTTTTTCAAGTGCCAGCCAGGCCACCACCACCTCGGCATGATCTGCCTAGGATCCGACGTATAACACGCGTCAATACCGAAGCTCCATCACTGCTAGAGATTCAAACAGCCATCCAAAGCACGAAATCGAATAAAGCCCCAGGGGTCGACCGCATATCAGCCGAGATGCTCAAAGCTGACCCCATGACATCCGCTCAACTACTGCATCGTTTATTTCGTAATATCTGGGACACCGCAACTTTCCCGGTCGACTGGATGCAAGGTATCTTAGTGAAGGTGCCCAAAAGGGTGACCTGACTGTATGCGATAACTGGCGAGGCATTATGTTGCTGTGTACCGTTCTCAAAGTTCTGTGCAAAATTATCCTAGCCCGGATTCAGGAGAAGATCGATGCGACTCTCCGGCGGCAGCAAGCCGGATTCCGTGCCGGAAGATCCTGTGTGGACCATATTGTCACGCTCCGCATAATTCTGGAGCAGGTCAACGAATTCCAAGAGTCCCTTTACTTGGTATTCATTGACTACGAAAAAAGATTTCGACCGTCTCAATCACGAGAATATGTGGGGCGCCCTGAGACGCAAGGGGGTTCCTGAGAAAATCATCGGCCTCATCGAAGCACAGTACGAGGCCTTTTCGTGTAGAGTGCTGCACAATGGGGTCCTGTCTGACCCTATCCGGGTCGTAGCTGGTGTGAGGCAAGGATGTATTCTATCACCGTTACTGTTCCTCATCGTAATCGATGAGATTCTGGTAGATGCGATTGACCGTGAACCAAACCGCGGGCTGTTATGGCAGCCTATAACCATGGAGCACCTAAACGACTTCGAATTGGCGGATGACGTTGCACTACTCGCGCAACGGCGCTCTGATATGCAGAGTAAGCTCAACGACCTTGCCGATCGCTCCTCCTCGGCAGGTTTAGTCATCAACGTCAACAAAACCAAATCGTTGGATGTAAACACGGTGACTCCTTCCAGTTTCACAGTAGCCGGGCAACCAGTGGAGAATGTTGAAAGCTTCCAATATCTTGGTAGCCAAATGGCGTCAGACGGCGGTACCAAGATCGACATAGGCGCACGGATCAAGAAAGCAAGGGCTGCCTTTGCGAGTTTAAGAAATATCTGGAAAAACAGGCAGATAAGTGAACGCACCAAAATACGAATTTTCAACTCTAACGTGAAATCTGTGCTGTTATACGCTAGCGAAACATGGTGTGTATCAGTGGAGAACACTCAACGGCTGCAGGTGTTCATTAACAGATGCCTGCGGTATATAATTCGGGCCTGGTGGCCTCACAACTGGATCTCAAACAACGAGCTCCATCGTCGTTGTCACCAGAGGCCGATAACAACAGAAATTCGGGATCGGAAGTGGGGCTGGGTCGGCCACACTCTACGTAGGGGCGGAAACGAAATCTGTAAGCAAGCATCAGACTGGAACCCAGCGGGACATCGCAGCAGAGGCAGACCCAGAGGCTCATGGCGGCGAAGCCTCAATAAAGAAATAAAAGAAGTCGACCGAAATCTAACCTGGCAACAGGTTAAAGCGATAGCCGGGCATCGCTCAGGATGGAGATCTTTCGAGTCGGCCCTTTGCACCACCGGAGGTGTACAGGATCCATAACTAACTAACTAACAGTTATTAACTGCGAGGTTTCTAAGCCAGGTTACCATTTTTGCATTCGTATATCATGAGGCTAACACGATGATACTTTTATGCACAGGGAAGTCGAGACAATTTCCAATCCGAAAATTGCCTAGACCGGCACCGGGAATCGAACCCAGCCACCATCAGCATGGTCTTGCTTTGTAGCCGCGAGTCTTACCGCACGGCTAAGAAGGGCCCCCGGCTTTCAGAGGCACAATTCTCAAAAAGCAAGATGCAGAAATCTTTGCTGCGTTGCAGCAGGCATAAAAAAGGTGTTGTCAGATTTGTTGATCACTTATTACTTACCAAGGGGGGACCCTTGGCAAAAAGCAATGTTTTTTTTAATTAATCTAGAACGCAATGGCCGATCAAACCAATTTTCAATAGGAAATAACTAGACCGCAATCCGCGTCGATTGCTGAAGAGGATAATCGCGGGGCTCTTCCCACGTGAGGAATGCATTTAATAATGCCAGTTAGGTAGCTATTGTAGATGCGCTCCTGCGTCTTGGAATTCCCGTTTACCTGTACAAGATTCTCGGAAGCTACTTCCAGAATCGAGTACTGGTATACAACACGGAGGCGGGGCGAAAGTGCGTTGGCATAACCTTAGGGGTTTCGCAAGGTTCCATACTGGGTCCGGTGTTATGGAACGTCATGTACGACGGTGTCTTGTGGTTGTAGTTCCCGGTGGGCGTGGTAATCGTCGGCTTCGCTGACGATATTACGCTGGAGGTCTACGGCGAATCGATCGAAGAGGTGGAGTTGACTGCAGCCCACTCGATCGCAATTGTGGAGGAGTGGATGAGTTCCAGTAAGTTAGAACTGGCTCACCACAAGACTGAGGTGGTTGTTGTTAACAACCGAAAGTCGGAGCAACAAGCGGTGATAAGGGCAGGCAACTGCGCGGTCACCTCTAAACGCTTCATCAAACACTTGGGGGTAACGATCGACGATAAGCTCACCTTTGGTAGCACCGTCAATTACGTCTGCAAGCGTGCCTCCACAGCTATAGTGGCATTGTCCCGGATGATGTCCAATAGCTCTGCGGTTTATGCCAGCAAGCGTCGTTCCGTTCATACTGAGGTATGAGGCGTCAGCTTGGGGCACGGCCCTGTGTATTAACTGCTACAGAACGAAGTTAAAAAGTACGTATAGGCTCATGTGCCTAAGAGTTGCGAGCGCATACCGTACAGTGCCGCACGATGCACTTTGCGTCATCACCGGTATGATCCCTATTGACTTTGTTATCGGTGAAGACATATAGTGCTTCGAAATGCGCGGCACGAGAGGCATCCGTAGGACTGTCAGGTTGGCCTCAATGGTCAAATGGCATCGTGCGTGGGACAATTCCACTTAGGGTAACAGCCAACATTTATTCCATCTGATTCTTCGTCCACATATATAGCTGTATATGTAGACAAAGAATCAGCAGGAATTAATTTTGGCTGTTACGCATCTTTCAAATGTTGGTCTAGATCAGCGGTTCTCAACCTTTTTTCTTGAGAGGTGCCCCTTCGCACTTTTTTATTGAATGAGGTACCCCTTATTTTTTGCTGTAAATAAAAATAAGTGTAACTCATAAGCTATATGAAAAATGGAACTGACTATTGGGTCCTAAAACTCTACCTCGTTAATGGTTGCAAACGGTAGTGAATTGGTCAAGAATACTTGAACCGATGTTATAAAAATTCTGGTAAAAGTCTAAATCAGTAAAAAAAAATATGTTTGTGTTTGACACATTATAAGGCAAATTTTGGGCTGTGTAACTTTTCAGAACGAATGAACCATCAGCCCAAAACGTCAAGCCCATATATTAACTGTCAAAGGTTGAGTCAAGTGCCCTGTGGTGTTTTGCTAGTGCGTTTGAATCATATTATTCCGTACGTCAGACAAGACCGAAAATGTCGAGGAAACATTTTCCATGTATTTTAAAAACTCAAATTAAACAATGTTCCTTCCGATTTTTGAGTCGAAAGAAAAAATGACGGGTTCCGGATGATTAATTTCATCGTTCCTTGGAATAAAATCGAATATCGATTCTTCATTTAAGGACCCAATTAACGAAATATATAACTCTCCATAAAGTTGGCTGAAATTTTCATTACTCCGAGATCTTGAAGAGAAGCTTCCGAGCCTATTGAAAGACGGCTTTCGAGCCACATAAAAGGAGACTTATAAGCATCTTGAAATGACACATCTAAGCCTCTTGAGCGTAGGCTTCCAAGCCCCTAGAAAGATGAATTCCAAGCCCCTGAAGAGAAACTTCCGAGCATCTCGAAAGAATGCTTCTGGGCCTCTTGAAAGGAGGCTTCCGAGCAGCTAGAAAGAAGGTTTCCGGTCTCTTGAAAGGAGGCTTCCGGGACTCTTGAAAGAGGCTTCCGGGCCTCTTGAAAGGAGGCTTCCGGGCCTCTTGAAAGGAGGCTTCCGAGTCTCTTGAAAGGAGGCTTCCGGGCCTCTTGAAAGGAGGCTTCCGGGCCTCTTAAAAGGAGGCTTCCGGGCCTCTTGAAAGGAGGCTTCCGGGCCTCTTGAAAGGAGGCTTCCGGGCCTCTTGAAAGGAGGCTTCCGGGCCGCTTGAAAGGAGGCTTTCGGGCCTCTTGAAAGGAGACTACCGGGCCTCTTAAAAGAAGGCTTCCGGGCCTCTTAAAAAAAGCTTCCGGGCCTCTTGAAAAAGGCTTCCGGGCCTCTTGAAAGGAGGCTCCCGGGCATCTTGTAAGGAGCCTGCGGGCACTCTTGAAAGGAGGCTTCCGGGCCTCTTGAAAAAAGGCTTCCGGGCCTCTTGAAAGGAGGCTTCCGGGCCTCTTGAAAGGAGGCTTCCGGGCCTCTTGAAAGGAGGCTTCCGGGCCTCTTGAAAGGAGGCTTCCGGGCCTCTTGAAAGGAGGCTTTTGAAAGTAAGCTTCTGGGCCACTTGAAAGGAGGTTTCCTGCCCTCTTGAAAGGAGGCCTCTGAACCTCTTAAAAGTATGTTTCCGAACCTTTTGAAAGGAGGCTTCCAATCCTCCTGCAACGAAGCAACCGAGCTTTTCAGAAAAAAAACCTTCATTTCTCTCAAATGGATGCTTCCGAACGTGTAGACTCTAAATTTTAGCTCAGAAGCATATTCTTAACATATGATTCAACATTTTGTTTCGATTAGGTAGATTACGTAGAAGATTTTTATAATTTGTTCTTTCTTCGTCATGTCGTTTTAATCTTTTGTCCCACAGACCTTCATCCACTGTGCGATAGTCTCTGATATTATGTACCAGACCATATTCTGAAAACTTTATCAATAAATTTTGATTAAAATTGTAATAAATCCGCCATTATGCATTTTTGTCCGAGGTACCCCCTGGGACCGGCAAAGGTACCCCCAGGGGTACATGTACCCCAGGTTGAGAACCGCTGGTTTAGATAGGATGATACCGGAAATAGGTACGTGGGTCAAGAGGCGCCATGGGGAAATCACTTTCCACCTGACCCAGGTCCTTACAGGCCATGGTTGCTTCAGACAGTATCTACACCGGTTCGGACACTCGGCCTCGCCCGAGTCCGGTGTGCGCAGGTTTAGAGGAAACGGCGGAACAGGTGTTGTTCGTGTGTCCATGTTTTCGCACAATGCGTGACCACATGCTTGCTACATGTGGTCTGGACACTACCCCGGACAACCTAGTCCGGAGGATGTGTAAAGATCGGGGAATCAATATTCGAGCAACGCCTAACAATATACCGTTTGTCATAACAGAGTTTGTTACTGACAAACGCACCTTGCAACAAGCCTTTGTCAGAACCACAATACTTTTCCTTTGTGTTACCCAGTGGAAAAAATAATGGATATAAGGTACCCCGGGGCAAGTGGGACCTAAAAAAACGCTAGTTCAGCAAAATCGTTAACGCATATTTAGAAAACAGGGTATTTCAGGACATTAACCACGGATACATCATTATATGCTTCCGTTGTTGAAGTGTAGACGTGTTGTAAGCCATTTATTCAGTTACAAAAATATTGGTAGTGACATAAATAAATTTACCTGTGAAACCCACTTACCCCTTCAAACGGGGCAAGTGGGACCTATTCTGCTTTATACTGTCGAACGAAACTAATTTGAAGAATGCAGATATAATGTTCATGTAATTTCTGAGTCGTAGTATTTCCGATCATGGATGGAGGTTTATTGCTTGTCAGACTTTTGTTTTTGGCAAAAAGAAAGGGATTACAATGTTAGCAAATATAAAAACAAGACAACAGCCAGTTTACTGTTTAATTGGCTTTTGTCTGGCTTTCCATTAGCTTACTTTCTTACCAAATATGTTAGATGGAAGAGATGAGCAAATCTTTGTTCACTTTTCGAATGAATGTTTCTCTGTTTAGAACACAAATTATTACATAAATTAGAACTTCAAAAGGAACGTTTTTATTCAGGCGATGCGCAGTGTTGTAAATTTGTAATAGAACCAATGGCCAATTTATGTCTTAAGCAATTTATTTATCTGAAAATCTGTTAATCTGATGCGATGTTTAAAAATAACAAAACACAAGAAAAAACCTGTTGATCTATTGTAGAATAAATAGATTGTTTGCACTGTAAACGGAAAATTTAGCATAGCTATAACCATTGCTCTTTTCCATGAGGAAGATAATTTCCAGAAAGTAAAATACACATTTGGTAAATCAACTGTACACTACTTCTTAACAACGAAACCAACGATATCAACTGCATTTGATTCAGATCCATGTGATATATTAGTGTCGAAGTTATTTTTCACTAGAAAACAATCTAAAAACAGGTAAAATGGCTCTATCGAAAATGTTTTTCAAATATGTCCCACTTGCCCCATGTATGTTTAAACTTAAGGGCAAGTGAAAATGTCAGTTTTTGGCTTTAATCAAAACTTTTAAATCGTTTTCGATGTCACACAATTATTTAATTGCTCAAAATATTCACTTTCCACATCAATGATGAATTTAGAAACGACTATTTTTTTGGAAATTCATTGAATTAAAATAAAAGTAATAGATTTTGCCAGTAGTTTAAAGTCATGATTAAACAATACCATTAGTATGGTGCCGCAAATGGTTTTGATTCCAATTCCAATTCCAATTCCAATTCCTTTGTGTCAGGCGAATTCGTTGATAATTCTGCTTCATCTTTCTAGAACATTGTTACCATTCAAAACGTTCACCGATTAATCGGCAGCCATAGTACCCACTTACCCCGTATTTTCACTTGCCCCGGTGTACCTTAATTAAATTCGTTTTAGCAGAACCCTTATTGCAAGACACCTAAAAAACGCACTCTTACCCCACCGGTGGGGTAAGAGTGCGCACTGGGTGGGGTAAGAGTACGCACTTTTCTAATCATGTGTTTTAAGTATTTATTAACACAAAAAAGATCTAATAACATTTATTTGATGTTTACTGAAAGTATATTGTGGAATATTTAAAGATAACGTAACTCTGAAAGAGGAAGGGGATCCTAAAAATGTGAACTCTCGGACGAAAAAACATTGTGCTTTCTTAAATACCAAAAAACTATGGTGGTAAAAATATATCAGGTTTCGCGTAGCGTAAACAAAGGAATTTTCCTTAAAGAAAGTTCACTAATTACGTAACGCAAAATTTGGCCATTTCCCCTCCCTCCTATTTTACAATTTTTGTATGAATCCTCTAAAAAATTGCATATAAATCGTCATACATCTCGCACTCCCTCCCCCCCTCCCTGCTAAGCATTATGTAATTTATGGATGTTGTTTTTGATAAATGAAATAATTTCATGATTTCGCTTCAGCGCTTTGTTCGCTAAGTCGCTTCTAACACCAAATGACTTCAGCTTATCCTTAGAAGGAGAACTTAATTAATAATTTTTGATTTCTATCCCTTTTTTCATTGTTGTGGATCTTTACGCTTCGGAAGTAGTCTTATTTCGGCCAAAGATACGGGTTTGGCATCAGAACTTGAAGATTCATATGCGTACTCTTGCCCCACACGTTCCTGCGTACTTTTACCCCACAGTCCCAATATTTATACAGTTAATGGTTTTGACCTCTTGGAAAACCAACCCAATTGATGTTTTGCACCATAAAGTACTCTATACAATAGGTTATCGAAATGGTATAGTGTTCACTTGATTGAACGTATATATGGTAATGTAATACTAGTTGCGGAAACACAATTATGGATTGTACGACATTTCGCGGTAAAACATTCCGCGGTTAACCATTTCGCGGTGTACCAGTTCGCGGTCTACCACTTCGCGTTCAGTATCATATCGCGGTATAACATTTCGCGGTTTATATTATTTGGCGGTATACCATTCCGCGGTTAGTACTATTCCGCGGTGAAACTTTTCGCGGTCAATACCAATTTGCAGGTTTAATTTTACTAATGTTATAAGTAGTTCAATAATGTGTTCTTTAGCTGTGTAAAGCCGCAAAATTCACCTAATTATTATGTAAAGCGAATAATCATTGAGTTTACACCAGACTCATATAAATTCAAATCCCAACAAAAAAAAATGTTTTGAAGCAAAACATATTTTAAAATGCGACAACCGCCACCGCATCGGGGGTGAGAATGGGTCACCGCTTTCACCGGCAGTCAGGAGGTCGAAGAGCAAAACCGTCTAAAAAGGTCTCTTATATTTTAATCTACTTGCCCTCAGATGCATTTGTCACCCCCGATGACGGTAAAAGAATGCGAAACAACACACTTTGCCTTATACCGGGCAAATACAAACATTTAAAGAAAGCAAAACATAACATTTTGCTTTATACCGGGCAAATGCAAACATTTAAAGAAGGCGAAACAACAGATTTTTCGTTATACCGGGCAAATGCAAACATTTGTAGAAAGCAAAACAACACACTTTGCTTTATACCGGGCAAATGCAAATATTTAAAGAAGGGAAAACATCACAATTTGCCTTATACCGGGCAAATGCGAACATTTAAAGAAGACGAAACAACACATATTATACCGGGCTAATGCGAACATTTGAAGAAGACAGCACATGATATTTAGCCTAATACCGGCTAACATTTTTGCCTTATGAATAATTTTCAGTCATTCCATCATCTGAGTTCTACCAGAATACCGCAGACAAATAGACATAACACATTGAACATTTACTTATTAAATTCATCGTCGTTCAAACACTAACGACATCTGTTGATTTCAGTTAGTTGGGCAAATCACGAACCAGATGGCGGTAGTGAGTAAACGTCAAACTCGAGCAAAAACGATGTGCGCGCCACGAGTGATCGATTGGCCAACTAATGATTATTTGAATTGACCAGCAAATCAGTGAACGATGGAAATATGACGAGTGTTATGTCTGTTTGTCTGTGAGAATACCATAACCTTTTAAGGTATTAAGACAGCGACCTTTATCATATGATATAGTGTATCTTGATGACAAAGTTCACACATCTAATATTGACAATAATGTATATGTCTTTTGGAAATAACATAAAATAATGCGTAAAAGACAAGAGGAAATAACTTGAAAGGGAAACGCAATGAAAGAAACGGCCATATGAAGAAGAGAAAATTAATAGTTGGTAGAAAAGAATGGCAAACTCTTAAAAATACAAAAAAAAAATCAAAAGATAAGCTAAGCTTGTATACCGCGAAACGGAGCACCGCGAAATTGTAAACCGCGAAATAATATATACCGCGAAACGGAATACCGCCAAATTGTATGAACCGCGAAACAGATTACCGCCAAATGATACAGACCGCGAAACGGTTTACCGCGGAATGTTTTACCGCGGAATGTCGGACAACCCAATTATGTTTAGCAAAATGACTAAAATATTATCTTACTTCATATCTCCCTTGTTGTTTATTCAAATCGTTTACAATTACACATGACAATAGTTGGTCAGAATACCTGTCAAACTAATGCAGTGCTGCTAGTTTATCTTTTTTTATAACTTCAAAAAATCGAAAACGTACTCTTACCCCACGCGCACTCTTGCCCCACTCTACTCTATATCTTCGAATGTTTCACTTATGTGTGAAGAGGAAGGGAAAAAACTACAATGCATTGAAGATGAGCTCAGACACGCATTGCCTTATCTGGAGTCATATTCGAATACATACCAAAGATTTTATTCTTAACTGGCCGAAAGAGATGGTCTGGGCATCAAACTTCATTTACCTTAAGTGGTAAACAATGTTCTTCTTATTGGTAGCAATGCATTTCACAGCTGGGTTATTGCAGACTTTAATGAAGAAGTTATATTTAACAAATATCAATTTGTTCGATTATTATATAGTGTTTAAAAAATGAACGATTTCGACGTAAAAATCTGTGTCGATTTTATCGCTATCACTGGTGATAAAAAATCAGAAAAATGAGAAACTGTTAACTAACAATTTGCTATCCAACTATTTATTTTCGCTTGTTAATCATTTGAGTAGATGTTATGAATTCAAAGAGCAGCAACCCTATATCTATCAAGAATGGAAATTTTTTCCCATACACGCGCACCTTGTATTTCGACTAAAAAGTGGTGACTGATGTACTTCTATATTTGGCAACAAAATTATCGTGTCTACCCACTTACCCAATTCTAGTCCTTCCAAATATTCTCTTCCACATAACTTTTCAACACGAAAATTTCTCAACCCTTAACCATGCGGTAATTCTTCTTGTGCCGAATGAATGCCATGAAGCTGAACACGTGGATTTAGAGATGAGCACTAGACAGTGGAATGATAGCGTGCTGCACGAATAATTACTTCTAGTCGAAAGCTTTCTGGGAAGGTACTGACTGAGCCAGCTAGCACCGGACGTCAGAAGTCTATATCCTCTTCACGTGCCGCAGTGGTGAAGTGATTCGCATGGGCCGAGGCGTACAATGACTGGGAGATTAATTAACTTATTCGTCGCACTTGTTTCCTATATCCATCAGGGAAAAAACGTAGTGATGATGATTGTAATCATAATCGTTACGCCACATACTTCTACAAATGATGGAGCTGGATTTTTCAAATAATTTATTTAGTTCAATTCTATCAGATTTGCGATTATACCTGGGAATAATAACGACCAATAAAGAGAAAGAAATTCCTAAATATATAAATAGTTATATTTTTGTAATAATTTCTGAATCTATTTATGATTAAAGGGTAAATGTACCTTTTTATATTGTATTGTACATATTTACATTTTTATGTATGTCTATGATTATTATGTTAAACTAATTTGTGCCGTTTCATTTTCGATTTTTCCGACAGGAGGCTACGTGTTGATGAATGGGGATGCTGGTAAAATGCCCACAACTGCCGCCGTCTACCCATCGGCTGCTGAAGCCATCATCACCGGTGGTATGGCCGGGCTAACACTGGTGGGAGGACATCCCGCCCAGACGACACACCTCACCCTGGCCCCGGCGACAGTTGTTCCAGCGGCCGTGGCCGTTCCTACCGACTACGCCGTCATGAATGGCGGCACATTGACCACCACCACCAACAACCAGAGCAACAGCATCAACAACAACACAAACATCAACAGTAGTAACAGTAGCAATATCATGCTAACGAACGAACCGGCAGCTGGTGACTATTACGTGGACAACAGCAGTGCTGCTGGCATCACTTCCTCGTCTACGATTACCGCAAACAATAACAACAACACTAGCAGCAATCAGAGCAGTATAACTGCCAGCAACAGTAACATTAACAACAACGTTAGCAGTAATGTTAGCAGCAGCAGCACGCAGACAACAATGGGCAGCGGCGGCGCAGGTGGTCCCGTTGCTGCTGGCACTGTCAACAGCGGCGGTATTGGTGGCCCTGTCGCCGCTCTGACCGCCAACGCCACCACCAGCACCAGTGATACTAGTAGTACCGAAAACAACGGTATGCCTTTAGAGCAGCTGAAGCAGCAGCTACAGACGCAGCTCGACTACTATTTTTCGAGGTAAGTGCACTATCTTCTACTTCTATTTTTCACCTTCACCGTAGTTCATGCATTCAAAATGTAATCCATAAATCTGAATAGTTTAGTTTGAAACTAAACATTTTCAACGAGCATAACATTTAGACCTTTCCATGATACGTTCAAAATCAGCTGATTTTTACCGTCCATTGACAGTTTGTTCTTCTATGAAAGTGACCGTGATTATAACCGTCTATTCAACGATTATGAACTAAGTTCAGTCTTGGCAGCGTCACATTCAAAAAACCAAGAAGCACATCCAATAAAAATTTAAAAATGAATCGTTTTCGTAAAAAAATCGTTTCTGAAGTTAATTGAGGTTTTAACGATTTTTTTTTCTGCATGGCCTATGCGAAACCAAATGAATCATTTGTTCAAGAAACTGCATAAATCCATTTTACACAATTTTGGAAAAAAAAAAACAAAAAAATATTTTTGAACAAGTTGGCACCAAATCCGCACCGATAGAGATTAATAGTTTTCGGCAAAACTCAGCATCCTGGGACACTTCCAGTGCAAAAACTGTAAGCAGAACTCCGTAATTGTTTGTTTTTTTTTTGCCACAATACATATTTTTGGACGAGGATTCAGAATATTTAAAAATCTCATTTTGGCCAAAAATGCTACATTTGCAGTTTCTCAAACAAAAGGTTCAAATGTTTGAAGCTTAGAATAAACAACCAATTTCTTCAATCATAACAGAGTTGTCGCCTAAATATGATTCAAAAACAAAAGAAAAAAAAAACTTAGAGTTCAAACCATATCTTTTGCACTTGCATTGCTCAAACAAATTGCTAGTGTATGTTTATCCATTCGTAAAGAGTTGTTAAAATCCAGTAATTATCACCTTTTTGATGGCTTCCACGCACTGTATTTACGATCGTTTGCTCTTTCCCCATACACTACATTTGGTTTCTTCAACTCTGTTGTAGTATCGATTGAAAGCGCTCCTCATAACCTCAAATCGGCCACAATGATAATGATTGGGGGAAACCTTTTCACTTATTTACGATCCGATATCGGCCGGCTCCAAAACTCGTACCACATCTTATGTACCGATAACGGAAACGCTCCACGGGAGAGAAAAAAAGAGGGGTTGCATAATAAGACTTGACTCGTCTCTGGAAAGTGGTGTTTTTGCCGCTCCTCGTCAGGCAATGTATAATTCACAATGAATAATGCCGCCGCTGCACCACCGTCAACGCTATTATTTGAAGTTAATAATAATTGGTGGTTTAAACACTGCGGCATGTTTAGCAAGTTGGTTTTGATTAGTTCGGGTGGGAATAAAAAGAATAGCCAATAATTGGATGCACCCATGTGTGCATGAAGCAGAGATTCACGTGGTATAATATTTCAGATGCTATTTCTTGCCTTGTTTTTGAGAAGGACTAGATACATTTGGTTCTTGTTACTTTTTCTTCACTTGACTGGGTTTGTCACTTTTCCTGTAAGGGTTTTCAATTAGTAATCCTTCTTACCGAAGAATTCATACATCGCATTCAATCGCCATATACCTTTACGTATACATTTCTATAGCCTCATTCTGTTTGTTTCATCCCACAGGGAAAATCTAGCCAACGACACATATCTGATATCCCAGATGGACAACGATCAGTACGTGCCGATCTGGACAGTGGCCAATTTCAACCTGGTGAAAAAGCTCACCAAGGATATCAAGCTCATCACAGAGGTGCTGCGCGAGTCGCCCAATGTGCAGGTCGACGAAGAGGGTCTCAAGGTGCGACCGAATCACAAACGTTGCATCGTCATCCTACGGGAAATACCAGACAATACGCCGATCGAGGAGGTTAAGGTATGTTGGGGGATGTTTCGGAGCTGGTTCATATACTAACATCAATGTACATAAATTCGATTCATTTCAGAACATTTTCCAAGGTGAAAACTGTCCACGATTCATCTCGTGCGAATTTGCTCACAATAATTCCTGGTATATTATGTTCGAATCTGACGACGATGCGCAACGAGCATTTCGGTATCTGAGAGAAGAAGTTAAAGAATTTCAGGTGAGTCATATCAGGCTCCGGTTGTTACATTGAATCGATTATCATTCAACAATTCTTAAACAGGGAAAACCAATTATGGCTCGAATAAAAGCCAAACCGATGAATAGGATTCCACTTGCCACCGGAGTCCCATTGAAGAATGGCTTCCGAACGACACCGCCTCCACCGGCTGGAGCTGCGGTAGCCGTCCCACCGGGTGCTGCCGGTGCTCCTGCAGCCGTAGCTGCAGCAGCGGCCGCGGTTTATGATCCCGCGCAAGCCGCAGCAGCGGTAGCTGCTTTTCCTGGACAGCAGCGATACATCGCCCTGCAACCAAATCCAAGCGCGATACCTCAGGGAACTGCCGTTCCAACTTATAATGCGCCAGTTCATATGTTTGTAAGTATACAGTAGGACATGTATTGTACATATTTTTGGGTAATAACCGAATAACTAAAAAACATTATAATCTCAATTTTAGCCATTCCAACAACAATTTTATCCTGGCATAATGCAGCCATGGCCAGCAGCACCGCCACCAGCTCAAAACTACTACGACTTGAGCACGTTTGTTGCGAGCAACGGCCTACAAGTTCCGTTTACTACCGGCGGCGGAAAACAGCAGAATGGCCGGTTTAGCATGCAAGGTGGCCTCGGTGGACCGCATCGTGGAAATATTCGTGGTAAGCGCCAACCCAACCCATCGATACCTAGCAACGAGCACCGATCCGGTGGCGCGAATACAGGCGGCGGTGGAGGAGGGACAAACATTGCGGGCCAGAATAGCGTTGGCGGTTCTGTAAGCAACGATAGTCAACCGAATCATCGAGTGTCGAATCAACAATCTCACTACCATCAACAGCAGGCAGCTCAACCCCAGCAACAGCAGCAACCGCATTACCAGCAACAATCTGGCGTTGGTAAAACCTCATCTCTGTTAGGGCATGGGGGCAAGACCTACCATAAAGATCCATCTATTGTGCCACATTACCAGCATTATCAACCGCAGCAACAGCATTACAGCAATCATCCTCAGTCTCATCATCATCAGCAGCAGCAAGGAGACGATTCTGGCAATTCCACCGGGGCTGTCGGCATGCGGTCAGGCAACCAATCTGCAGGCAGCGTCGATCACTATTCTAATGACGACAATAGTGGCTACAGCAGCCTACAGTACAGTCGAAATAAAAACCCGGACGGCCAGCAGCAGCCGTCTGGCCCCTGGGCATCGAATCAGTCTCGACGGCACACCCGACGAAGAAAAGATGACATGGATGGTGGCGTCAGTACCATGTACAGCAGTGCAGGCGGAAGCGTTCGGTCTAACATGAGCTACAGTAGTAATAGTCTTAGCAGTAGTATGAACAACGGTGCAAATTCCAACGTCAAGGTTATGAACACAACTAGTCTGAATCAATTGATACCCGCGTCGGGAGGGCCTCCGCATGGGCGTGGCGCTCGTGGCGGTGGAGGGCTCAGTGCAGGGAATCAGGAAAACCAGGTTCACAATTCAACGGTTTCGGGAAACGTGATTGCGTCGATGGGTGGCGAAGCTGGCGGCGGTGGTAGTCATCATCATCATCACCACAGTGGTGGTGGTGGCGGTGGGGGCTATCATCCCCATCATCATCACCGTGGCGCGGTTGCTACTGGGTTTCACCAGCAACATCCGCACCACCACCACCAACAGCAGCATCAGCAGCAGCAGCAGTCGCACTTGCAGCAATCGTCCAACAGCAGCAACGCGCAACAGCAGCAGCAGAATGCCGCCAGCACCCCCCAATCGACGCAATTCGACCTTGAACCAGCTGCATTTCCTCCTCTCCCAGGGCATGATGACAATAGCACCAGCACCAGTTCCACTGGGGGTGGTGGTGGGCGCAACAAACACCATCACTCCCGCGATCAGCACCACCATCACCAGCAGAGCAATTCGCACGGTAGCACCAATCAATCGAATGCTGCTGCCTCCAGTGGCGCTTCCGGTGGGAGCAACCATGGTTCCTCTAGTGATCACTCTTCCGTCTACGGTGGCGGGAGCGGCACTTCCGATGGTTCCACGCACCACGTGACAACCGTCTGGGGCGAAAGTCGGCTAGCCGATGTTGTTAAAGGTAAGCTCAATGGATTGCAAGTAGGGCTTTAAATATGTGTATATATGAGTTAGCCACGTAACAAAATGGATTTCGTAGAACTACCTATGTGTTTTCCTTGGCCATATTTCACAATATTGTGAGTGAAATGAACCATTCGAAAATTCTTAACCACCTCGACCAATCTGTCGAAGTTTATTTGTGTTTACATCTGGATTCAATATACAATTGAAATTGATAAATACTTCGAACCACAAATTTTTACTACTTATTGATCCTGGTATCTTAATTGGGGCGATACACAAATTACGTACAACATTGTCTTGGATGTTTCAAGCGATCCTTTCCTTCCATATTAAGACTTTTCATGTAAATTAAACGTATCGAGCGAGTGTCAATACATGTCTACATTTAAAATTATGCATGTAAAAATGTAAAAAAAACAAGTCTTCAATATATCTGCACTAAAGACTAAAAGACGTATTAGTTTTTTTTAACAATCAATGCTGTTATTTGTATCATATGAATTCTCCATAAAGCACATCCGAGAAACAAAATTCATACGAAAACTGTTTTCTAAAATAGGATTCTGAGGTGCTTGAGAACCCGTTTTAGTTTTCCATTTCGATTGCCCATCATAAATCACGAACATCCGACGTTGGAAATACGCCAAAACTCATCCCGTAAAATGTCCTGTGTTTTCTTCTGTTCCACCCAACCCGCAGGTACTGCCGCACTCTCAACGAACGCTTCATCGAAAGTAGCATCGAAAAGAACGACATCACCTCCACCGCAGTTGCAACAGCCATCCCAAAGTAGCACCGCCGCCAACAACAACAATAGTGAGCATAGTCAAAAAAACTCCACAGCTTCGGCAGCTGCCACTTCAGAAGTGAGCGCAGCCGCCGGACGTGACCAACAGCCTTCAGCACCAGCAGCAAACACACCGAACGTTTCCTTACATGGCAACAGTGGCAGCAGCAACGAGTCTGCCATTACGGCCTACAGCAGCGGCAGCAACAATAACACTAGCAAAATAACTAATAATCCTCTTCCTGTGATAAAATGTACAACAAGTAGTACATCTGCAAGCACCACTGCTGATAAATCTACTAAGACTGACGAGTCATTGCTTCTGCAAGTAAATGGCTTGGATTCAACGGTGGCGGCAAGCCCAACATCATCCACCTTTCGTAAGACTTCGGCTGATCCAGTGAGTTGCCCTACGACCACCAATGCTGCTACAATGACCTCGACTGAGTATGTTATTGCTGCCTCATCCAGCAGCAGCTCTTCCGGCCCTAGCAAACACCACTCGTCGTCATCCTCATTACTTTCTTCAGTTGCTTCTAACATTAGTACATCTAACTCCGTGGCTGTGACTTCCGCATCAACAATGACCGTACCGGTATCTGCTACCAAAGCGAACAGTTCCAATGCCAAACAGGGCGGCACTGGTGGTCATAAAAATCCCAAATCTCCAACCATACCGACGGCAGCTTCCATAACGGCTGCCGCCGCGGTGATTGCTTCGTCTTCAAGTTCGGCTAGTTTATCACATGTTGCTTCCGCTCCGCCTCCTTTCTCCTTGCAAAACCACCCGCCTCTGGGAGGCATTCAGGCCGCTGTCCCTGAACCACCACAGGCAACCACTCAGGTTCGCCTCAGTTATGCTCAGGTTGCACAACATCTGAAGGAACAACAGATGAAGGAGAAGGATCATCAAGATGGTAACACCAAAGTGGTGGAGAAGGAGAACTCCACTCAGCAGCAACAGCAGCAAACCGTGGGGGGTAGCAGCAACAATGGGCATACCAGCGGTAATGGTAGTAACAGTAGCAAGAAGAAGGATTTAACGCCAAGCTCAAGACTGTCAGTTTCGTCGTCGCAAACGCAGCTCAGCAACGACGGATTCAGGGAACAAAGAGGTAAGTTGGCGGGAAGCAATGAGGCCGTATTTTGAGGGGTTTGTGATAGATGTGGTGTAAAGCTTAAGCGTAGCTGCTGGCGTGGCACAATCATAAAAAAGCATCTCTCGGTCTTGCCGCGCAATTATGCACAGAATGAATGGGTGGGCAAGCTTATATTTGTCGTCTTCCTTTTCGAAAGGCTCGAAACATTGTCACTATCATCTGATGGGATACATATCACAGTACCGTATTGTCCTAAAATCCAGAAGCAAACCTAATTAGCTTCGCCTAGCTTAGACTGACTGTACATATCAATGGTTGCTGTTCCGGGATTGATTAGAGCTGGTGCGAATTGTACTTCGACCCCAAGTGAATGGGTGGGTGGGATTGATCATCTGTTATCGAAGTGCACGTTCCAGCTGCTCTCAAATATTGATTAAAATCGGTGCCGTCCGAGTCCTTACAGTTAGTTGGGAAAGAAAGAGAATGTTAGTGTGGGATTATTGTTGCTACTAGAGACCGAGAATAGTTCTGCATTTCCACAATTATCACGAGAAGGGTGGGGTAGTCAGAAACATAGATAGGGATTCACAATGGAAAGTGATGTGACCTCTAATATGCAACTTCTATTTTACTGATTAGTATGGATATGTTTATATACAATATAGTATTGACCTTTCTTTATCTGATTTTTTAGAATAGGTGTTCAATTGTTCGTTTGTTTGAATTTGTACTAAAGCGCCAACGGACGATGTAACATTGAATTGTTGAAGTTCCTGATTAAATACCATAAAAAACTTGAGCAGTATCAACGCAGAATGCATGCACCAGTTGACAGCCAGAGCTCCTATCCATCGGACGTGTTCTTTAACTCGCTTTTTTGTTCGTTTTTCGAGTCGCTAGCAAGCAAACGCGTTGACGGCAATTAATCCCGCTCGCCCAAATACCGTGGTGGTGGACCTAAATGTGCTTCCTGTGAGACCTGATGCAGGTAAAGTGCATAAGTTTCTGGAAAATGACCTAAAATTGAAGTTGTCGGATGTGAAACAAATCCAATTTCACAACATTCGGAAGTGTGTATTTATCGAGATGGTCAGTTTCGATGTCGCTTGTCGGTACGAACCGAACACCATTTCTTGTGTGGAAAAAATAAATTTGCAATCCACGTTTACTTGGATACCAAGTTAACAGCAGTACGAGTGCATGATCTTTCGCCGACAGTAAATAATGCCGCCGAGTCCTCGTTTGGCAACACGGCCGAATTGCAATCGTTTTCTTTAGTCCGCCTGTTACGTAAAAATCTCCGCGTTTTTGTTATCATAAAAAAAAATCCAATATCTCGCGTTGGAAAAGTCAATCCCTTCAGCCAATAAGTCTCAGCTAAATATCCTTGGAAAGTCCAAGATTCAGATAAGATGCGACTATTCTAAACCACTTGGTACTTCTGTCAATACCACCATAGAAGAAGAAGCTAATCCTGAGTGCCCAAAACGTCAAAAAATGAGTCACTCGAACATGAGTTCTTCCTTGCAAAATAACATTCACAGTGAATTACCTGACAATGTTAAAGATTTTTTAGATACTACAGCAAATATACGTTTGCCTTCTGCAAACACCAATGAATCCCAAAGGTACAATTATTTTTATTATTTAATCAGACTAAGGCCGAAGTGGCCTGTGCGGTATATAAGAGTCTTCTCCATTCGGCTCGGTCCATGGCTACACGTCGCCAACCACGCAGTCTACGGAGGGTCCGCAAGTCATCTTCCACCTGATCGATCCACCTTGCCCGCTGCGCACCTCGCCTTCTTGTGCCCGTCGGATCGTTGTCGAGAACCATTTTCACCGGGTTACTGTCCGACATTCTGGCTACGTGCCCGGCCCATCGCAGTCGTCCGATTTTTGCAGTGTGGACGATGGATGGTTCTCCCAACAGCTGATGCAATTCGTGGTTCATTCGCCTCCTCCACGTACCGTCCGCCATCTGCACCCCACCATAGATGGTACGCAGCTCTTTCCTTTCGAAAACTCCAAGTGCGCGTTGGTCCTCCACGAGCATCGCCCAGGTCTCGTGTCCGTAGAGGACTACCGGTCTAATTAGCGTTTTGTAGATTGTCAGTTTGGTACGGCGGCAAACTCTATTCGATCGGAGCGTCTTGCGGAGTCCAAAGTACGTACGATTTCCAGCCACTATGCGTCTCCGAATTTCTCTGCTGGTGTCATTTTCGGCAGTCACCAGTGAGCCCAAGTACACAAATTCTTCTACCACCTCGATTTCGTCACCACCGATGCAAACTCGCGGTGGGTGGCTCACATTGTCTTCTCTTGAACCTCTGCCTATCATGTACTTCGTCTTCGACGTGTTGATGACTAGTCCGATCCGCTTAGCTTCCTTCTTCAGTCTGATGTAGGCTTCCTCCATCTTCTCAAAGTTACGTGCCATAATATCTATGTCGTCGGCGAAGCCAAATAGCTGGACGGACTTAGTGAAAATTGTACCACTCGTGTTAATCCCTGCTCTTCCCCTTCCAAAGCGATGTTGAATAGCAAACACGAAAGACCATCACCTTGCCGTAACCCTCTGCGGGTTTCGAAGGGACTCGAGAATGCCCCTGAAACTCGAACTACGCACATCACCCGATCCATCGCCGCTTTGATCAACCGTGTCAGTTTATCCGGAAAACCGTGTTCGTGCATTAGCTGCCATAGCTGGTCCCGATCGATTGTATCATATGCGGCTTTGAAGTCGATGAATAGATGATGTGTGGGCACGTTGTATTCGCGGCATTTCTGCAGTACTTGGCGAAGTACTGGCGAACCCAAAGGTACAAGTGTCCTCCAATTACTATTGTGGGGAAAAGCACAAACAATCTTTGCGAATTCTTCGCTGAACAGAGAATACCGCAAGACAAATATCACATGAAGGCGACTAAGAACGAAGTCCAACTCATCCTTGGAAGTAAACAATTCTTTCAACAAACTATCTCCGCTCTGAAACGCGAAGGTATTCAGTTCTTCAGTTAAGTTCCGGCTGAAGAAGTCCCTGTGAAGATTATCCTCTCAGGGCTACCGCTATTTGATCTCAATGATCTGAGTGAAGAGTTGAAGAATCACGGTGTAAACCCACTGGAAGTGAAAGTATTTATTGTGAAAAAGAACAGTGTAGAGGACAGTTGTATGTATCTCTTGCATTTCCGAAAGGGATCAGTAAAGCTACAAGACCTTAGGCAGATCCGGGCACTTTTCAATGTGATCGTGAAGTGGAGACCCTATGTGAAAAAGAAATCAGATGTCGTTCAATGCCATCGTTGCCAACGTTTTGGCCATGATTCCACTATGTGTTAAATGTGGTGAACGACACGGGACTAATCAGTGTAAACTACTGGTAAAAGCAAGGCTTAGTGACAGTGATCGCTCCAATCGATCCCATATTAAATGTGCAAACTGCAGCGGAAATCATACTGCAATCTTCCGTGGATGCCCAGCCAGGAAATCTTACCTGAAATCGTTTGAGGAACGTGCATGTGCTTACCGTAAGTTACAAGCTCTAGCGGCCAACATCAGTACTTCAGTTCCGCACAACATCCGCAAACAATCGTCAACCAAGATCGTCCTCTTTACTCGGAAGTGACTCGCAAAAGTGGCGAACCAATGACCAAGGTTATGGAATCGAACTTATTCTCCATAACAGAATTTCTATGCCTGGTGAGGGACATGTTTCACCATCTGCCAGCATGCAAAAACTAGCAAGAACAATTCTCAGCTCTGTCAGAGCTGATGCTGATGCAAATTAAATTAAAAATGCTCAATTGAAACGGAAAATCTATTCTTCGCAAGCAACTTGAATTCTTTGATTTTCTAATCCACCATGAAATTGACTTGGCTGCTGTATCCGAAACATGGTTGAAATCGTCGAACATTTTCATTCTTCCAAATTATACCTGCTTTCAAAACAGACAAGATGCCAAAAGGGGTGGAGGAGTAATGTTATCAGTCCGCAAGGGGATTGTTTTCAAGCAAATCAACTTATATACGCGCGTCATTGAAGCAGTTGAAATACTTATAGAATGTAATGGGTGCCTGATCCAGGTGGTTGAGGTGTATTGTTGAGGAAGTCGTAGAATGGACTGGCAGTGTTTCCGAAACGATATTCGGACTCTCACAGCAGGCGACTTCCAACATTTGTGATTGGGGACCTCATTGCGCAAAGTCGTATGTGGAACTGCAGGAAAGGAAACAAAGCAGGAGCTCAACTTTGTCAGATGGCAACTACAGATAATTTCTTCATTCACGCTCCAGAATCACCAACATTTTATCCCACCGGCCGAGGAAATGCATCTACCCTGGACATTATCCTATCCAACAACTTGGTAGACATGTCAGCACAAACAGTCATCGACGAACTATCCTCCGACCACCTGTCAGTAGTTTTTTCCGTCGATTCCAGCCTTTCAGTTGCACCACCAGATACTCGGTATTGTTACGCTCGAACAAATTGGTCAAGGTTCCAGAGAATTGTCAACAATTCGATAAACCTCACAGCCCCAATCATCCTGAATATGAACGATGTGGCATCCGTCGATGATTCAATAGCATTTCTCAGTAACACAATTCTTAATACTGAAAGTCAGTGGCGTCGCGTAACCTCACTTTTTACCTGTGCACTAACCCAAAAAATGAAACTTCTGATATTTTGACAGCCCAAATGGGAAATAAAAAAAATCAGAGACGTTGAAACTAATCAAAATCTAGTAATTCTATGCATTTCTGCACACCAATTCCTTAAATTTAAAGCCAGTGCACAGGTAGATTGTAGTTAGGGAAACGCCACTGCTGAAAATCCTTCCATTCCAAAACGTCCAGATCGTCCATTTGACATTCCACAAATGTCGCCACATACCAGAAATCTCATTCACCTCCGTAACGTGCGGCGGCGTCAGTGGATAAGATCAAAAGATCCACTCTACAAGGTCATCGTTGAAGCACTCAACAACAGAATATGGGAAGAATGCGCGCAGTACCGTTTTGATAAGTTCGGTGATGTTATCAGTTACTTAGCTCCTGGTGAAGATAAATTGTGGAAATTAGTAGAGCATTTCGTAACAACTGTAAGTTTACTACCCTTCACCCCCCACAAATCATCGACAATTGGATCTACTGTGTCGAATGCCAATAAGAAGAAGAAGAAGACAAACCAACCCCCGCCTACTGTGATACTATATCTTAAGAAAATTTTCCTCTAACTATCCTACTAACTATTGATGAGGTTTTTTTTCTCAGCATTTTTCCTTACATGCTAAATTTGTTATAGAACTCAAAATAATGTCAATTACAATGAATCAATATTACTGCTGAAAGGATCACCAAATCTCAGTTAACATAATGTATCAAATTAGACCTAAGCAACGAACTCAACTCGATTTTCAGTTGATATTGGTTTTTGATGGCATCGTCGATGGAGCTCAGCAATCGTGACCTGAATTATAAAACGTAGACATCGGTCGATGAATACTTGCAGTTTCTGCGTGATCTCTGCTGACACACACCAAGACTCATTCGAAATAAAGGGTCTGTTTCATTTTGGAGAATTAAATTGAAATTAAACTTAAAAGTGACATTTCAATAATTAACGAATAACCCTGCTCACAGAGCAAGATTACTTTTGACAGATATCGAATCATTTTAGGTCGATGTCTTATTCTTATTGCTGGGTAGCAACAGCCATTCTTGATACTAGGTGATTTTTTAATTTTCGAGCTGTCACTTTCAAGTTTAATTCTCCAAATGTGACAGAACCTTAAAATAAGTAGCAGAAACCTCAACAGCAGAACTGTAAATAATTTTACAGATTTTCGGTGGTTTTGACAGTTGAACAAAGTTGTTCCCTTTGTGAACAATTTTGTTGTTGAGATTTCGGTGATTTTTCACTAAAATTCACCAGAATCTGTGAAATGATTTAAGTGTGTAGCTTTCTTGATCCGTGCTCATATGTCCACCTTGGTTTCACCGTCCGACTGGCTGCCAATATATTGAAAGTTTTTGACATTCTCCACTGCTTGCCCGGCTAACGTAGAGTTGGAGGGATTGTTCGTGTTGACATCCAATTGCCTATATTCCGGGCATTGAGCCATCCGGAGTGGTTATTAATTACTATGTCTGAAACTCGATTTATGCATATGCACAACCTGTGACAGATAACTTGCTCGGTGGCTAATTGGCTATCGCTTGACAATTGTAACAAGCCCCACGTTACAATTATTTTATACAAACATAAAAATACTCAATCAACATGAAACAAAGAACAAATTAAATAATGCACGTTCTCTCCTGGTGCCCTGAGAGAGACGGCTAGGTGGTGCCCACTACGGGAAATGACGAGGTTTCGTATGAGATTTTGGTCCATCAGCCAAATCCCGCAGAAATATTTTTATTGCGCATCGCGCTTTTTGTCTACAGCAATTAGTTTGCTGTATTCATAGCTGAGCCTTTGTGTAGGATTCTTATCCTATTTGGGCACCCCGAATCAATCAATGCCATTTGGCATCAACGATTCGATGTCTGTGTCTGGAACAAACTTGGGACAAATCACAACTAAATATTTTATTGCCTACTTTCAGGCTTTCCTCTTCAGTCCAGACACAGAATCAACAAATAAAACATACACAAAATAGCACAAATGATATAGACTTGATCGAATATTTACCACTATACGAACAAAATAAAACCAACCGTAACACAATGTCTGTCAGTAACTCACCGATGAAATCTCGTCCAATCAATGGATTCCTTCTACCTTAAATGACAACTATTCGTCCAACATCCTGACGACCTTGATATTTCAACACAGCATCGAAGGCTTCTTTTGGTGTGGCTTCTCCTACTAAACTCCGACAGTTTTGTTGCAATTATTATTATTATTATTTTTTATTAACGTGATATTTTCATTAATAAGAAGTTCATCGCTTCTTTTAGCTGCAAGATATCAACGCATCTGGGTATCGTAAAGATGAAATCGTTAGCAAGAGGTTATTTTCGGTGACCAAACATCGATAAGGATATAGAAGACATGGGTGAGCGATGTGAATTATGCATCCAGTGCAGGCCAGAAACAACAAACGTCCCTATTTCGCCATGGAAACTGTGTTCGCTACCATTTGAGCGAGTGCAAATCGATCATTCAAAAAAACCGTGGCAGGCCTTGGGGCACGCCGTCCCAATCCAGCCGTCTGGCTTAACCAACCAGATGGGAGTAGGACCAGTTGATTCCTTCCTGGCTTACGCCGATCCGGCTCTGAACACCGAGGTGTCAACCCCCGCATGGCCTCACTGCATCTGCAAAGATAACCATGGGATCAAGAAGGCGACTATTCCAGTTGGGTTCGAGGGCAGCCGTACAGGGGACCCAAAAAACATGAATAAAGCTAAATTAAACAAACAAGCATCGGAAGTGAACCCTTCGCAAGGAGAGGTTTGGAGAGATCTCCACCCAACGCATCGGGTGCGAGAGAAATGGAGATGAAGGACACGAGTAGCGAAGTAGTCGTCGTGGAGAGCGATAACGATACGCCAATAGTCGATAAGCAGCAGCTCAATGCAGTGGAGATAGGGTCGATTGGCATCCTGCCGAGCTTGACCGTCGTCTGGTGCAACTGGATGACATTATCGACTTCACCAATGAACGGGGCAATATGTCGAGGGAGCTGAAGCTGAAATTGCTTAAGCTTCGCAATTTGGTTCTTGCTGCCAAGCAAGAACAGGAAGTGCTTGCGGCCAGGCTGGAAGGCTGTGGTAAAGCGGAGAAGAGTACACAGACTGCTCCCTTCTCCTTCCATAGTACCACAACCATGGCACAGGAGGCGTTAGATTTTGCCCTCAGCGACAGAGCGGTAGAGAGGAGAACAGATAAGCGAGCCAGGGACTCGCCTGGCATTAAGCGCTTTAAACAGAACGCAAAAAGGCGTCGGGAGAGCGCAAATCAGAAGAGCGGGCCCACGGAAGTTGCAAACATGGGAGAACGGCGTAAGAAGAAAGCGAGGACGAAACGAGCCAGTCGGCCACCGGAGGAGGGAAGCCAACCCGACCAAGACAACCTGCGGTCGGACGGTCCCTGGCAAACGGTAGTAAATAAACCGAAGAAGAAAGCGGCAATCACGCGCCCGGCGAGAGCCAGACAGAAGGGTGAAGCACTTCTCATTAAAACAGAGAAAGAGCGCTACGCCGACGTGCTCAAGGCGATGCGCAGCGCCGAGAAACTGGCGGACCTTGGTAAAGAGGTTCGTAGCATAAGGCGGACGAGAGCGGGCGAGATGATCCTTGTCTTAAGGAAGGGCTCACAGGCGAACGGTACCTCATATGGAGCGCTAGCCCAGGAAGTCCTAGGCGAGAGCGTAGAAGTGAGGGCTCTACACGACGAAGTGACTCTCCAATGCAAGCAGCTGGACGAGGTCACGACATCGGAAGAGATCGCCTCGGCCATCAAGGACCAAGGTGGAGTGGTGGTAGCAAATGCGTCCATCCGTCTGCGAAGAGGACCGCAGGGGACGCAGATTGCCACGGTGAAGTTACCGGCCATCGACGCTAACAAGGTGATCAAAGTTGGTAAGCTGAAAGTTGGCTGGTCAGTATGTCCAGTCAGCCTCTACCAACCACCGGTAGTCGACAAGTGCTTCCGCTGCCTCGAACCGGGACACAAATCGTGGGCGTGCAAAGGGCCGGATAGGAGTAACCTATGTAGGCGATGCGACGAAGAGGGCCATAAAGGCGCACACGTGCGAGAAAGCACCATCGTGTACGCTATGCGCGAGCAGGAAGCAGGAACATAACCACGCTATGGGTGGACCTGCGTGCCCGTTGAGTGGTTATACGAGGAAGCCGTGCAAGTAACGCAGCTCAACCTCAACCATTGTGCGGCCGCCCAGCAGTTGCTGTGGCAGTCGGTAGTAGAAGCGAGAACGGACGTCGCTATCTTGTCGGACCCGTACCGCATCCCCGCGGATAATGGGAACTGGGTAGCGGATAGATCCAAATCAGCGGCGATTTGTACGACGGGAAGATACCCGATCCAGGAAGTGCTGAACACAAGAGCGGAGGGTACTGTTATAGCGAAAATAAATGGAGTGTACTACTGCAGCTGCTACGCCCCACCAAGGTGGCCGATAGAACAATTCACCGAGATGGTCGATCGGCTAACATCAGACCTAGTGGGTAGCGAGCCAGTAGTCATTGCAGGAGACATCAATGCGTGGGCGATAGAGTGGGAAGTCGCTTTACTAACCGGAGAGGGCAAACGCTGCTAGAGGCTTTCGCCAAGCTGGATGTCGTGCTGTGCAACGAAGGCTCCAAAAGTACCTTCCAGCGAAACGGAGTGGAATCGATAATAGACGTAACGTTCTGCAGTCCAAGTTTGGTCGGTGATATGCAGTGGATGGTCGACGACGGTTACACCCACAGTGACCATCTAGCTATCCGGTACAGGATAGGCAGCGAGGCAAGAAGAGAAAGCCGGAGAGCTACTCCCACAACCCGGTCGTGGAAGGTCGCCCACTTCGACGGTGGGACCTTCAGTGAAGCTATGGGTCTGGAAGAAAACACGGGAAGTTTAAGCGGCGACGAACTGGTTGCGGTCCTGTCTCGAGCTTGTGACGCGACCATGCCGAGGAAGGTGCGACCACGGAACTGCAGGCCACAGGTATACTGGTGGAGCGATGAAATTGCAGCCCTTCGAGCAGCCTGTCTCCGGGCTAGAAGAAAAACGCAAAGGACACGCTTGGCGGAAGTGAGGGAGGAACGCATCGAGCAATTCAAAGCAGCGAGACTGGCTCTAAACAAGGCCATCAAAGAAAGCAAGAAAGCCTGCTTCGACAGACTGTGCCAGAGCGCCAACTCGAACCCATGGGGAGACGCCTATCGGGTGGTGATGGCCAAAACAAGAGGAGCACTGGCTCCTCCCGAGCGATGTCCAACGAGGCTGAAGACTATAATCGAGGCACTATTCCCGCACCACGGCCCAACCCACTGGCCGCCAGCAGCGAGGGTAGCAAATGATGAAGCGGTGGAGAGGGTGACGGTAGAAGAGATATTGACGGTGGCAAAGTCCCTCGACCCGAGTAAAGCACCTGGTCCGGACGGGATCCCGAATATGGCATTGAAGGCAGCCATAACGACTAACCTGAACATGTTTAGGTTGGCCATGCAGAAGTGTCTGGACGAGAGGACATTCCCGGATATATGGAAGAGACAGCGTTTGGTCCTGTTACCGAAACCTGGCAAGCCACCAGGAGACCCCTCAGCGTACAGACCAATCTGTCTTATAGACACGGTAGGGAAGCTACTGGAGAAGTTGATCCTGAACAGACTGTCGCCGTACGTCGAGGAGGTAGGAGGATTATCGAGCGAGCAATTCGGCTTTCGGAGAGGAAGGTCTACTCTGGGTGCCATTAAATCGGTGGTTGACACTGCAAAGGTCGCCATCGAATGCAAGCGGCGCGGTATACGTTACTGCGCAGTAATAACACTCGACGTGCGGAATGCATTCAACAGTGCGTGCTGGATGGAGATCGCGAACTCGTTGCTTCGGCTGGGAGTACCGGTAGGGCTGTATAAGATTCTGGGAAGCTACTTTCAGAATCGATTATTGATCTACGAGACAGACGAAGGCTTGGCTACCGCCCCCATCACGGCAGGTGTCCCACAGGGATCAATTTTGGGTCCATTGCTGTGGAACGTGATGTACGATGGCGTGCTGCGGTTGAAGCTCCCGCCAGGAGTCAAGTTAGTGGGATTCGCCGATGACGTAACCATGACCGTGTACGGAGAATCCGTCGAAGAGGTCGAATTGACTGCAGCCTATTCGATCAGCCTAGTGGAGAAATGGTTGCGCAGCAAGAAGCTACAGTTGGCGCATCATAAAACGGAGATGATAGTCGTTAACAATCGGAAATCGGTTTAGGAGGCGACAATTAGAGTCGGCGGCTGCGACATCACCTCCAAGAGATCTCTGAAACAATTGGGGGTGATGCTCGACGATAAGTTGAGCTTTAAAAGTCATGTTGACTACGCCTGCCAGCGCGCGTCGACGGCGATAGCGGCACTATCGAGGATGATGGCGAACAACTCTACGGTGTGCTCCAGCAAGCGCAAGCTGCTGGCAAGCGTGGCGGTTTCAATACTACGATACGGAGGACCAGCTTGGGTGTCAGCGTTGAGCGTAAACTGCAACGTGCGAAAGCTGGAGAGTACTCATAGGCTAATGTGCCTGAGAGTTATCAGCGCATATCGCACCGTATCTCGCGAAGCGGCATGTGTACTCGCGGGCATGATGCCTATCAAACTGGTGGTAGAGGAAGACGAGGAGTGCTACGCCCTCAGGGGCACCGATAACGCTCGAAGGAATATAAAGGCAGCAACGGTAGCCAAATGGCAGAGAGTGGGACAACTCGCCTAAGGGAAGGTGGACCCATCGCTTAGTCCCAAGTGTGTCGGCATGGATTAGCAGACCTCATGGGGAGCTAAACTTTGGCTTGACCCAGTTCTTAACAGGCCATGGATGCTTCAAGTGGTACCTACATAGGTTTGGTCACGCGGCTTCTCCCACCTGTCCGCAATGCCCAGACGTGACAGAAACGGCTGAACACATCCTGTTCACATGTCCTCGGTTCGAAACGGAGAGGAGTGCGATGTTGGGGGCATGCGGAACGGACACCAACACCGATAACATCGTCATAAAAATGTGCCAGAACCCAGAACATTGGAGAGCGGTTGCAAGAGCGACGTCCAGGATAGCCGACATCCTGCAACGAAGTTGGCGCATAGAGCAGCAGCAGGCAGCCGTTACGGATAGCGGACCATGAGTCGTGGAAGTCGTGAATATATATGTCGATAATGGATGGGAACGACAGCGTCGCAACTGTATTCAGCTTGCGGCGAGCGCGTAGCCGCAGAACGTGGCGAAACGGCCGGGTTCGGAGGAGCTCCCGCTTTCGGGGAACTTCTCGTCGGAGTAGGTTAGATCCGCCGTCGGGGACTATCCGAGTCGTTCGCGATCGCGACCGAGGCGGGAGCTAAATGGCTCAATGAATAAGGTGAGAGCTGAATGGCTCAAGGCAAATGAAACTCGGTTATCGGAGTAGGCTAGGTCCACCGCCGGGGATCAGCTGAGTAGACCGTGGCGTGCGAATGTACCGGCTTCGGGTCGTCGGGGCACCATTGAACTGGAAGTTATCTCCACCGGAATCTTTGGATTGACCTCGGCACTCGCCCGGTCACCCGTTGAGACGGGTCGTCGGTTACGGGGAGCTTCCGACGTCGGGGAACTCCTGTCGGAGTAGGATTGATCCACCGCCGGGGACTATCCGAGTAGTCCGCGACCAAGGTGAGAGCTGAATGGCTCATCGGTTAAGCAAGAAGCTGAAAGGCGCAGTTCATGGGAAATCGGTTAATCGGGTAGGCTAGGTCCACCGCCGGGGACCAGTTGAGTAGATCGTGCCGCGTGAATGCACCTGCTTCGGGTCGTCAGGGCACCACTGAACCGGAAGCTAGCTCCACCCGGAATCTTTGGCCTGACCTCGGCACTCGTCCGGTCACCCGTTGAAGTGAGAATGTGCGTAGGACTTGAGCGGATCTATGAACATGCATACCAGGTGAATGTGTAGTGTTGGTAATGTAACAGCCATCCACGAATGCGGGTCGTCGGTATCGGGGAGCTTCCGCCGCCGGGGACTCCCCGTCGGAGTAGGGTAGATCCGCCGCCGGGGACTATCTGAGTAGCTTGCGAGCACGTTGAGAGCTAAATGGCTCTAAAAATAAAAGGAAAGTTGATGCGTTGCTGAATGGCACAAGGAAAAAAAGTAAAGGGCTTAAGGGCCCACGCTTTTGTGTGCTTGCTGGCACCAATAAAGGGAGCCAAAGGGCTCAGACGTATGACAAAACATCGAAGAGAGGCACTGTGAAAGGTGTTGTTTTGGGAGGAGTACTTTTAGTACTGCTTTCCCCCACAGAAGTAATACTGAAAGGTAGTCCCGGGGGGAATTGTGCATTAGAAGAGAGGGTAACTCAAGTAACCTTCTGTTGCTTGGGTGGGTTTAGTGGGTCCGGCGGTCTGGCCTTCTGCCAACCGCGTCAACCCCACTCCCTGAGTGATAATTTCAGGTGTCTGTATGCAGATTTGCCTTCATCCCTCTATAAAAAAAAAAAAAAAAATCGATCATTTGTTCTTGAATAATAAAAACTTTCTGAATGTAACAGACAGTTTTTCAAAATGGGTAGCAATCTACATGGTCAGCTCATTGTCAAATTTCATGCACCAAACAAGCTGTATGCCAAAAAATGTACGCGACATCGTGACATTTTTTTGCTGATGAGGAAAACTGTTTGCTGCTACGTTGGAGTCGTGTCGGCGTGCAGTTAGCATTTAAATGAGATTTTTTGTTTCGGATCGTGCGCAGCGCAAACAGCACAGAATCTAGTTTAATTACATGTGGCGCAAAGCCTAGAATGTGTGCTATCCGTAGGTACTTATTATGTATTATTATGTATTATGTTTATTTCTACGATAGCCTGTTAGTTATAACTTTATCTCAGGTCCAGGAGAATTAAAACTAGGAAAAGTTACATTTGATTTGATAACAAGACATAAACACACTTATTTATCCGTTCTTACCTCTAAAATGAGCAAGGAGTAATGAAATAAATATTTCTTATCAAAAACGGTTATACTTTGTGAAATTATTGTACGAAAACATTAATTGTTGGGAGAGAAAATAGAAAAAAAAAACCATGAGCTGACTGTCGTCTGCTTGGTGTGGCTACTGCTGCGGCTGCCGTGGTTTTGTTTTTCTGTTATTGCATGGAAGAATGAATGGTTAAAAGAAAGGTCAACCATTCCCGTCCCTGGGCGCGGACAAAACACGAAGCAACAAAAAACTACGCATTTTATTAAAATATTTTTTTGTAAAAATTGGGTGTTTGAAATTTTATTTTAATCTACTCTTAAACATTCATTATGGATTCAATACTGACCAATATCCAAAACTTTTCCCATTCTGAAAAATTAAAAATTAAAAAATAGTAGAAGTACCCTCCTGCCTAAAGCCAGTACTTTAGTGGGCATTTGAGAGATAAGAAAAAATAATTTTAGAAAAAAAAAATCAAGGGACAAATGCGAAAAGAGTAAATTAGAAAAATATTTTTAAGGCTGTATGAATTGTAATAAATTTGTAAAATGAAGTTGAAAAATGCAGCGTCTGGTCACATTATCATTAACTGTTGAAAAAACGAGACAAATTGAGGATTTTTTAGATTACGATGGGACAGCGCAATAAGGTCTTAAAACGGGACTGTCCCGTTAAATACGGTACGGATGGTCAGCCTAGATATCGGCGATATTTCAGTTCAATGATATCGGATATCGTATCGATATGTTTCATCCGATAATATCGATATTATCGATATTTGCACAGCCCTATATTGTTTATATTTTATTTCTTTTTGATTCTTGCGACTAATATTATTCAAATACTGTTTCGTTTCATGTCACAGATACTCGCTACAACAGTGGCAGCAACACCAGCAACTCTGCCAATTCTCGCCAGAACGCCAAAGATTTCCGCTCCTCGACAGGTGGTGGGTCCAGCAACAGCGGTGGTGGTGTCAACAGTACAGCCTCATCCCAAACCACCAACTCCGTTACCGGTACTGGTAGCTCTGCTGGTAATGCAACTACAGCAACCTCCGGCGGTGCTGGTCATCGAGGAGATGCCAACAGCAGTGCCGCTGCCACTGCCACTAGTAGCAACGGTAATACCTTTAAGGCTCCCAACAGCAGTGCTGGCAGAGCTGCTCGACCGCACCAACTGAAGGACTATGTCCAACCACAGCACCAGCAGGGGCCACGCAGCCCCAAATGATGACGCTTGATATGGATTTAAACAGATGAACGAGCTACGAGCATTATTATCAGGAACCGAATCGTATTCAGCTGAATAGAGCCCCGCCGCGTTGTTTACTGTTAGATTCGTGCGAGGTTTGTGTAGCAGTCCGCAATACGTCGTTCTACCAGAACGAAGAATTTGGTAGGTTAGGTTGGCGTGGATAGCCGCTTTGGATTTTGGGGGTTTGGATGGGTCTCCCGAAGCGGTTGAAACAAGTCAAGTTGGTTATTTTTCTTTGTTGATTTTTGTGTTAGGTTAGAGAAACAGCGAGCAAGTGATACGTTTGCGTGGAATGGTAGAGAATGATCAGACGATTGATGCCAAGCAAAGGAATAGGATTTTCCTTCCTAAAGAATGTGTTCAGTGCCGTTTTTGACTGCAGGTTTAGATCTCATGTGGAAAAGAAACCCCGGAAAGTAAAGTCGTTGTTGATTTTGGCAATCGAACACGGAGAAACAAAATTACCCATGTCAATAGTTTATTCAGCATCAGATTTATAACTATCAGTGTGAATAACTTCAATTTGACAAATTTCTGTAACTACGAGAAGTGAATCACTTCTTTTTAGGAAAATTAGATAATTGCATCAAAATGAGTTAGTTTGGGTAATACCTTTATTCCGTGTAGATTTTTCGTAAGTATTACTATTAGTAGGTTTGTGCAAACGTGAGAGAACCTTCGGAAATTTCCTTCAACATTGACAATTTTTAGTGTGTAACGGCTATCGAAGAGCGAGAGGAAATAGGAATGTGTTCAAAAATCGATGGCTAAATTGAATTCTCCATCCTGATTATTATTATATTCATCTTCTTTTGTTTAATTCAAATCACATTCATATATAGAAAGACGGTTACGGAAGTTGTTTGTTTGCAGGGTTCCTATACTATTCTTCTGAAGTTCCCATTAGCTACACAAGAGTTCAGAGACAAAAATCAATATAAGCAAAAATCTTGTTGCTTTGCCTGTAAGTCGTCAATTAGTCTTTCAGTTTCCTCAAATCACTGTCACGCCACAACGCAAACTTGGAACAAGCTACTGCCGAATTCAAGCTTCGTTCTGCAATTTTCATCGTCTCAAAATCAAATGTAAGTACTGTTATACAAAACAAAAACACTGTTTTCAAAAAGCTATGTTATGGTCTAATGAAAAAAAAAACACATACATCCTAGTCTTCTATATTGTTTTAACGTCCAATGTTTTAACGAGCAAACAAAAAGCGCGCGCGCGAGAGAGAAAGAGAGAGTGAGAGAAGCACAATCCATCAGTTTATTTCGTTACTCACGATCCTTAACGATAGTACGCATCAGACTAAACTATTTAATCTATTAGTTATGTACCCACAACCACAAACAGGTGAATATTATCCTTATGACTTTATGTTTCTTTTTTTTTTGTTATTTGTTGCCTATTGGTTAGTTATAATTCTCTTTGTTAGTGAAGCAATCTTACGGCGGTTTTCACATTACGGTAGTGGCTGTCATACATTTTAAATCTCATTCGGGACTTATCCTTCATAACCTTCTGACCCCATGAATTTATTCTGTTTGGAGACTTGAAGTCAGCGTCTGTGGCTCAACTTCTATGAAATGCATGTAGAAAAAAAGCGAAACATTTTTTGAAGATTGTTGTTTTTGAAACAATTTTACGCTTTTCAAAGTTATTCAAATATCTAACAATTACATAAAAAAAAAGTTTGATATCTACAGAAAATATTACGTAGAACTACTGGACCGGTTAATCATCTTACAGCATTATTATATTTATGATTTTGTTCAGCAGCATTGCAAACTAGCGAACGCATGTTAGCAAAAAATATCGAGAAATTGGTGCTTTTCTATTTTATGATATGATTTAAAATAGAAAATCGACAAGCAAACACTGTTTGAACTCATTATAAAAAAGTTATGATTTGCACGTATAATATAAATAAGTGCTAGTAGTATTCTTTTAAAATAAAATTTATCCGTTACTACTATTTGGGCGTGTTTTGAAAACAATAGGAAAACAACAGAATTGTCAAAAATCATTTATCATTGTTTGAATATCATTTTTTTAGCGAAGTAACGTGGTTATAAATACCCATAAACTGTATAAAACAAAATACCATGGGAGCTTATGATACTTCCAACATTAGTCTGCATCTTTTTCTTAAGGCTGTCATACTGTACTGAAGAATTATTATTTGAAGCTGATAAATCCATATACGTTCAATAAAAAGGAGTTACAAAGGCTACTGGAACTTCTTATGGATGGGACCACTCGATTTTCTGTAACTTTTATGACGAAGTAATTGAAACACATTTTACGACCGTGATTGGAACGAATGATTTGTTTATCGGCTTTATCGGTCAATTCTACTCAAAGTATAAGGGAGAAGATAATCGAAAGATAATTGAAAATCATCAGATTGAAAGCCGTTCGCATACCATCTATTGAACAGCACAACAATCGAAGCGTGAATCTTCTTGCCTAACGTGCTGGTCCTGGCTTCAAGTTATTCGTAAGGACTATTACAATCCGCATCAGAAGTGCCAGCTTTCAGATTTTGGATTTCAGGGCAGTTACTAGATTTGAAAAAAGGTTGAAGCAAAGTCGTTAGAACAAACCTTTTTTGTAGAACACGACTTATAGAAAAAAAACTTGGGTTGGAATTTGTAAAAGAAAAATGTGTCTCATTACCACAAAACTAGTAATACTGTAGAATAATCATGGTAATAAAAAAACGTAACTCGATACAAAATGCGTTATAGAAGGAAGTTGAAATGAACCACAGAGCGTTGTTGGAAAAGAATCAGGAGTAAAGCCTGTCCATGTTAAATTTCGGACACCCATCTTCCGAAGCGATTTTTAAACATTTTTACAAACTACGGAAACAATCCATTTACATGACAGCTAAATCTCTCCGGATTATGTGCTGCTTTCAGCATGTTTTAGCTGACGTCTAAATTGATGAAATGGCGAAAAATCGATTGAGCATTATCGAACTGTCCGAAATCTAACGTGAACAGGCTTTAGATATTTGTTAAGACTGACAAGTGACAGTAATTTCAATTTACACGATGAGCACTTTGTGATCTATTTTTGACTAACTCTTCGGCTTATTCTACGAGTCGAGTAACGTGAGGTGAGTCGATTTTAGCAATTCTCACGTGAGGTGACCATGTTATTAAAATGGGGCTAAACGACTCTTCTCACGTCATTCGAACAATCTCACGTCACTCCACTCATAGAATATGCCCATTAGAGTGGGGCGTCATGGTCATTTTTTCAAATCAATGGTTTTTCGAAGCCATTCTGGGTCCTGAACAACTGTGCAGAATTTGGGACCGATTGGTTGCTTCCTCGCTTTCCGCATCGCGTTTGAAGTTTGTATGGAAATTAGTATGGGAGAACGTATATTTTTGCATTTCTACTACTAGAGGTTTCAGTTCATCGTAAACCAAGTGGCACATTGCGTCAAAGTATAACCCAAAGGATGCCGAAAAACTTTGCTGAAGAAGGCATGTTGCTGGAACGTCCACGAAAAAAGTTATAACGCTTCAATGATTGAGTGTTCAAACCATATGCAAAAAATCGTTTATTCTGCCAGCACTGCCGAACTACGTAGACCAATAATTTAACTGAGTGTTATTTTAAAATAATTGATCTTATAGGGCTTTAGAGCTGATGGGAGTTATCCGGAATCATTTCACAAAGAAAAAAATCCGACAAGAAGAAAGATGGGTTTTGCCCTTCGATAACCATAGGTCGTCCGGTAGTGCTGGCAGAAACATTGATTTCTTGCAAATGGTTTGAACAATCAATTTTCGAAACGTAATAACATTTTTTTAGACCTTCCAGCTATGTACCTTCTTCGGCAAAGTCTTTTGGCATCTTCCAGACTATATGCTAACGTATTGAGTCACGTGATTGATGATAAATTGAAGCCGCTAATAGCAAAAATGTAAAAAAGTACGTTTTCCCATACTAATCTCCTTGTAATTTTAAAACGCGATGCGGCATGCGATGTCGCAACCAATCGAGCCCATATTTTGCACAGTTGATTGGGGTCCCAAAATGATTCAGAAAAACCTTGATCTCACTTGATCGGACGAAGTTTGCGATTTTCCATACAACTGCGCCCCACTCTAATGCCCATCTACTTTTATTCATTAAAGGAACAGTAACATAAATTACTGTGAAAAGACCTGACCAACAGACACTTCCGCTTAGATTATTGCGCTTCTTCACACCTTTTTAAAACGGCAATTTGTTTTATCCATAAGAGCATCATTACCGGGTGCGAGTACTGCGCTGTAATTTGAGTTTGGCAATCTTTTTCATACCAGTCCCTGTTCTCGGATCGAATTGCTTGCTGTATTCCGTAGCGGTGACGTTTGACGTTTGACAGCTTAATTTTAGTAACATAAATTTTAGTAACAATTATTTGCAATTTATCACCGTACAAGTTGGGCCAAAGGGTCTCAGATTTTCAAAAAACTTTTTCATCAGCATAGATTCATGAAGAAAATATTCGCTAATTCCTGTGAAATGTTTTATCCCAGAACCAAAGAATCACAACGCAATCTAAAAAAAATGAACTGGAGAACCAAAATAATCGAGAACATTCTTATTAAAGTTAGAGAACTATGACCGAACCGGCAAAATATGTCTTCACAAATTTTATCTAATAAGATAATTTTGCCTTAAACTTTTTATTTTTCGATCCTGAGTTATAACCAATTTTGAGAAAAATGTACTGATTTGCTGATATTTATAGCATCAGAACATTATCCACAAAATCGGCCACAACTCAACGGAAGAAAATTACATCCAAAAAAGTTATTTGTTTTTTTTAGAATTTTTATGCAAGCTCAGGCATAGTTTTTCGACTTTTCTTCATGAGTTCACGGTAGATAATTTAGTTAAAACACACAGCTTATTTTTTTCTCAAATTGGTCAATTTGTTTACGTTTTCACCAAATATCTTTGTTTTACCTAACCTAAGAGTTATTATATTTCATAAATGATTATGGTGTCTGTAGAAAACAATCCACCGTGTATTTATGTTCATACATAAATCTAAGACCCTTTATTTCAAGCCCGGAAATAATGAGTACGGTACGGTAATAAAATAAAACCCTGACTAATCTACCTAGCGGTGATTGTGCCTTTCTCGTTCAAAAAATAATAAAAATATATAAATGAGTTTTCTTTTTAGCGTGTTTTGGGCATAAAAAATAGTATTTTGCTCATAACTTCTGATTCCACAGCCCGATGTGGCCAATTTTCAATAGCAAACAATGGGATAGGATGCCCCGTCAAATGGAACCTGTTGCGAGTAATTCGGACAATTCTATGTTTCAAAAAGTGTGTCTACAAAATGTGTACACATACACTCATACATACACACATACAGACATCTTCTCAGTTCGTCGAGCTGAGTCGATTGGTATATAAGACTATGGGTCTCTGTTTTTAGTGTGATCATATATAGCCTTTTGTAACAACTTTGTTGTACGAGAAAGGCAACACACTATGCACATTTTAAGGTGGTTTAGGCTTATCATCTCGATTGAATTCATTATCACAACAAAACCAGGGCCTCCATAGCGCATCTCGAACTGAAAGCAGTTGATTATATCATTTTACATGTTCAGTTCGATTTGTATCGTGATGCGGAATGCTGTCTGAGATAGCCAGAACTTTGAACAAAACAAATATATCGAAGTGAATTTAGTTAATTTCACCAAACAAACATTTCAAATGGTATGCCAGAGACACCCCAAGTTTCACCAGTGTTCTGCTAGAAAAGATCATACATAGCAATCATGTTTTGTGGTATAACTCTTCACCTTTTATTGGCGAATTTCGACTTTGTACGATGGGGCTTACCCGTTCCTTTTCGAAGGATTTTCTTCCGTTTAGTAAAGCGATATGAGATTTCCCGAATGAAGCGACAAAACCCGAATGCTCCCGTTCGAATTACATAGTCGATCTACGTGTGAACAGTCTAAGGCGACTCATCTCACATATCTCTTTGGAATGGAATAAGTTTGAAAGTTAAGTTCTGCCACAGGCTTTTTGGCCTTACAAAACTAATGTCGAAAACCGGTCATCTTCTTTCCTACCACAAATAAGTTATTAAAAAATGTTTATCATTTCCAAGGTTTATAACGAAAAAAATGTTAGGATAAATCAATTATTTGCGAAAACAAACAAAAATACAAAACTACATACACATTAAAAATAAATAAACCGAAGAACAAACACTAAAAAGGAAGAGTAATGTGTGTGCACAGAGAAACGTATAAATATAGGTATAATAAACGCTCTAGTTGTTATATATATGAAAACAAATTTGTAAACTAAAGAAACTAAATCAAGAACACAAAACAAACAAACAAAAGAGACAAAAAAAGTTAGGAGCAAAACATATTAATAAATTGCCAGACACAAGGTGAAGCGACGATATTTAGTGTGTAGTAGATTGAAGGAAAGCGACACGACACGAAAGGGGAAGCTGTTGTTATGGTGGGAGCCGATGATATTGAATCATCGAGAATGTTGTCTGTTGAGAATTATTGATTAGGAAACAATTCAGTGTTTGGTTTTTATTTTCTCCTATATTGTTTCTTTTTCTTTCATGTAACAAAGTAGAATCTAATGAATGGTACATAGTGTTCCCAGTTTTCTTTTGTTTTCGCCTATTTCGATTAAGCATTATTCAATTACACGATTCATGAGACTACCACCTTGGATCCCTGATTTCATACCTCTTTTGATAAGTATCCGTGCATCGCACATAATGAGCTCTAGTTTATTCTTATTTCCCTTTCAATATAATTCTTGATTTATCGCTGTCGATGTCCTAAATTTTACTTCTAAAGTAAACTAAACAAGATGTCCAAAATGATTTTCCGGTTTCTAGAACGTCGATAGAACGAGCCAAGCTTAGCGAAAGTGAAACGAAGAATAACAAATCCAAGTTTGAACTGCCAATGCAAAAACACAGAGAAATAGAATTAAAATCACATCGTAAGCGAATGAACAAACTAGTAGTGTTTAGGAAACGAATGTTTTTACTACAATTCTGAAACGGGGGGCGACTTGCTTTGTTCTCTTCCTTGTTGGCAGCCACCGCCAGTCGTCCATTATCGGACCACTGCGTTAGCCAACTGACGAGAGAGAACAAACGCATAATAGGCGAAGCAATCGAAGAGGGCTTTGAAATTGCACAGCAAAGCAATAGCACGAATGGGCTAGTAATTATACACGCTAATGGAAAACAACATATCGTTCGAGTTTACCACTCACTGCTTTTTGAAATAGTTTCACCGATTCTCAATTTCTGAATGAATCGAGCTTTTCTCTAAGAAAAATAACATTGATTCGTGTACACTTGACTCGGTGATGCGTGGTTTTCCTCTAGCGTGTAGAAAATCGCGATTTTCCGCGATAGGGATGAAATGATATGCGCGCAAACGAAAGAGTTCGAAAGCTACGTGGGAAAAAGACCCCCGCAGCTCGATACGAATGGAAAGTGTGCGCGTGCAGACCGTTGGCTGCATCTAAAGCTCAGTGATTGTGGAAATTAGGCAACAAATTAATAAATTATGAACTACCAATTGCTAATTAGTTTTTAAGAGACAATGAATAGTTTGTTTTTATTTTTCTAGGAGTTAAACAAATAATAATAATCCATGGTTCCGGGAGGATGCGTCTCGAGACACGTGAATATGTCGGGACGCTTCCATCGGGAATAAAGATTTTGTGGGGGTTGAACCTAAAATGGGAAACGATCTAATTGGTAAATAAAATGTGAACACACACACAGTAATCAGCCGTAGGTTAGCTTTGTAAAGTAATATTTAAAAAAATATCTACATAATAACTAAACAGATATATAAAAGTATATACTAAGATATAATTATTGTAAATTGAGAAGGATTGAACAGTTGAAAACGAACTCTAGGAAGCAAAGCGATAGGAATGAAATTTGAGAACGATCTAATGAATTGATGGATAAATGATGCGAGATACAATATTTTGTCACTGACTGATTTCGTACTTCGTGTAACTAGTATTTCTTCCCTCAAAGTCCTTTCCAATTATCCATTGTAAGCGGTTACAATTTCTTTTTGCGATATACAATTGACTGCGTTTGTTGGTGTGACTAAATGTGGCAATCCTGGATGCAGCTTATTGTATGCAAATGTGATATAGGTATGGCAATTGTGCGAGCAATATTTTGTTTAGATTCCAAATTTGCTTCGTTTCACCATGTCATCCTTTTCAGAAATGCCTTGAAAAGAATAACACCTGTACTAAACTAACGCGAACGAAGAACGCACATCAGTCGGTAACAAAATGATCTTAAAAGTTTAAAACTAAAATAAATCAAAAAAAGTATATAAATTGAAAGTAAAAAAGGTAAGCGTAAATAATGAAACAAAAACCCTATTGATTTAAATACACACAAAAACATTGTTGTAAAGTAATGCTAAATGAGAAAAAAAGATGAAAAAATCCAAAAATATAGAAAAATACAAGACGCAAAAAAGCAACAAAAAGAGACCACAAAAAACAACGTCTATTATTATTTGGTATCCGAAATGATCCTTTCTAAAATCAAGACAAGTTATTGAACAAAGTATTGCCCCCTACATAGACCTGTGTGCCGCCGCGCCACGCCGCCGCCGACACTTATTGACGTACGCCGACGCCGGTCAAGGTGTCGGCGGCGCGCCATACGCCGGTTGGCTCCACGCCGCCGAATTTCGTATTTCACGCCGATGATTGGCCAACACAAAGGCAACCTTCCGAACCAAGGCAACCTATTAGACATTAAATAAATTGCTATTATAACTTTAGCAGATTTGTTTGCTTCTATATTTGTCACTGCATCGGTGTGTTAAATGCTAAGAACTTCTTGGTTACAGACCTACAAGTTAACGAGCGTAGCGATATACTTCTAATATAATATGCAACTTTAATGAAATTCTGGTCGCATTGGGTGGTTCATCATCTTCAAAGGTTTAAATGTTACATTGGTTTAGTGCTTTTGCACACGGCTACAAGTCAACAATATAATAAATGTTTGATTTGAATTTCCAGTCTGGTACGATTTTTTTAACTTCCCTGGACATGGAGTATCATTGTCATATCATTGAGGCTAACTCATAATATGCGAATGCAAAAATGATAACTTGGCTCTTGGAGTTGAAGCACGATGGAGCACGTGACCCAATCAATTGAACCTTTCCTTCACTCCTCCTTGTACTTCAATTGCCACAATTGTTCTGAAAAAAAAATGATTTCAATTTATTTTGATAAACAATTTCCAAAGAAATTTGTTGGTTGCTCTGAAATAATTTCCGAAGGAAGTCCAGGAGGTAGTTCTGAAGGAATGCATGTAGAAAATCCTTAGAGTCGTGAGAAATTTCTGGATTTATCTCTGTAGTAATTTCTGGAGGATTTTCTGAAGGAACGCCTGGCGAAAATTCCAAAAGAATTCTTGAAGGAATGCCCAAAGAAATTCTTTAAGAAATTTAAGAATGTCCTTTGGTTCCTTTGGAAATTGCTCTAGGAATTCTTACGGAGATATCTGAAAATACGTCCTAGAATTTTAAAAGGAAATGGCGGAGAAAATTCCGAAGGAACTACTAAATGAATTTCCGAGGGAATAGAATGTCTTACGGAAAAATGTAAAATTTCCAGTGGAATTGTCAAAAGAACTTCCGAGGGAATTTTGTAGATATTTTTAAAAGTATGTATGTATGTATGTAGTTATGCACCATCCTGGTTTGAGTCTTGTTCTGCATACGGCTCCACCCAATAGTTTTCACTCATTTTCACTCATTTAATTAGTCTAAATCTAAACAGATAACACTGAATCAACAATTTGACGCCACAATACACGGTTCTCCATCCTCGAATGCGCCCCACGCTCGCCAAGTCGTTTTGCACCTGGTCTGCCTATCTCGCTCGCTGCGCTCCACGTCGTCTCGTACCAGCCGGATCGGAGCGAACACCATCTTTACAGGTTTGCTGTCCGGCATTCTTGCAACATGTCCTGCCCATCGTACCCTTCCGGCTTTAGCTATCCAATAGTACAGTCAAATTTAATTACTATTCTGATTTCAATGCACTGCTGTATGAAGGCCAAAACATGGAAGTGGTGGACCCGTAAGCAGAGACGCAAAGCCCGAGGGATAGAGAGAATATCTAGAGATGTCGCAAATTAATCGATTACTCCGATTAGTTGATTCATCTTTGTGATCAGTGTTGGTAAAATCTCAAACTCTCAAATCTCATCCACGATTCATATCAAGCACGAGACAAGCCATACCCGACTCATGGCTCAAGGAATCGTCCATGATTCGACTCGCGATTTGCATCATTGCGTGATTTTTGCGTGTTCTTCTTTGTAGAATTCATCGGAATAACTTTCTGTGCTTAAAACAATGGATAATAAATTCATACGTAAACATAAAATACGCTTCGATTGGGTTTTGACACTTTTCAGAGCAAAATCATTTTTCGGCAAATGAGCGAAACGATGCGATTCTGCGTGAAAAACTCATGCGCGATGCTCTCCATGCAGAATCGCAAGCGAGTCAGCTCGCGCATGAGGCTTCGGTGAGTGAGATTTGAGCATGATTCTACCAACACTGGTTGTGATAATCGATTAATTTTGAATCGATTATTACCCAACGATCAATCGATTCAATAATCGAGAGGAATAGAGAGTAATCGATTAGTTACTAATCGATAATTCAGGATTTTACGACATCATAAGGATGTTGCAAATTAATTGATTACTTCGATTAATCGTTGTGATAATCGATTACTATTCAACGATTAATCGATTCAATAATCGACAAGAATCGAGAGTAATCGATTAATCGGGATTTTACAACATCTCTAAGAATATCCTTTCAACAGACAGGCTAATAGATTAGTGATCTTTTTTTAGCTTTCCGAGGAATGGTTTCTTTGAGGAAGGGCACGTCAAATCCATTACAACTGTGGGGAATTGTACCCATCTACATGGGTAAAAATTTTTTAAAGTATTCCAAAAAATATTTAAGAATGAATTCCTGGTGGAAATGTCAGAATTAATTTTAGAAGAATTTTTGAAGGAATTTCCAGAAGAATTCCTTAAAAAAAATTCTAAGATCCTAAAAAGTTCCGAAGTAATTCCTGAGGGAAATTTCAATTCAATTTGGTTTCATTTGTGGAGGTTTTTTAATGAATTCCGAAATTTTTGAAGGTATACTAGAATGAGTTTCTTGATGATTTACCGAATCAATTTCTGAATGTACTTCAGAAATTGATTCGGTATTTACGAAAAAAAACTGTAGACATTTTCGAAGGATTTTTTTATATCCACAATCTCGATATTTTGGGAGTTTTTCTTGTCTTGACTCAAGAATCAAAACTTTCCAAGAAATTCCTGGAAAATATAGGAGTTTCTATATAAATTCCAATAAGGTACCCCGGGGCAAGTGAAAATACGGGATAAGTGGGTACTGTGGCTGCCGATTAATCGGTGAACGTGGTTAATGGTAACAATGTTCTAGAAAGATGAAGCCGAATTATCAACGAATTCGCCTGACACAAAAAAAAATGTAATCAAAACCCTTTGCGGCACCATACTAATGGCATTGTTTAATCATGACTTTCACTTTAAACTACCGGCAAAATCTATTACTTTTATTTTAATTCAATGGATTTCCAACAAAATAGTCGTTTCTAAATTTATCATTTATCATTTAAAAGTTTTGATTAAAGCCAAAATCTGCCATTTTCACTTTCCCATGATTTTTAACATACATGGGGCAAGTGGGACATATTTGAACAACATTTTCGATAGAGCCATTTTACCTGTTTTTAGATTGTTGTCTAGTGAAAAATAACGTCGACACTCATATATAATATGGATCTGAATCAAATGCAGTTGATATAGTTGGTTTAGTTGTTGAGAAGTAGTGTACAGTTGATTTACCAAATGTGTGTTTTACTTTCTGAAAATTATCTCCCTCATAGAAAAGAGCAATGGATATAACTATGCAAAAATTGTCCGTTTACAGTGCAAACAATCTATTTATTCTACAATAGATCAATAGGTTTTTTTTTGTGTTTTGTTATTTTTAAACTTCGCATCAGATTAACAGATTTTTAGATAAATAAAGTGCTTAAGACATAAATTGTCCATTTCGTTCTATTACAAATTTACAACACCGCCTTAATAAAAACGTTCCTTTTGAAGTTCTCATTTATGTAATAATTTGTGTTAAACATAGAAACATTCATTCAAAAAGTGAACAAAGATTTGCTTATCTCTTCCATCTCACACATTTGGTACAGAAGTAAGCTAATGTAAAGCCAGACAACAGACAATTAAGGTGATTATAGAATGAAGCCAGAAATCGGCCATTTTGTAAACCACGTGCTTTTCCAATATATTTTTCAAGAGCACAAGATCAAAGAACCATAACACGTATGGGGCTGAAATAATGGTAGATCGTTTGCTTAGTTATGCTGAACAATCATAATTTGAGTTTCGGCACTGTACGAAAACTATTACGCCAGATTTGGGGTTTTGGAAATGTATGTAGATAAGTGTGTGGTGAATTTGAAATTCACCACGGGCTTCATTCTATAATCACCTTAAACAGTAAACCGGATGTTGTCTCGTGTTTATACCTGCTAACATTGTAATCCCTTTCTTTTGCCAAAAACAAAAGTCTGACAAGCAATAAACCTCCATCCATGATTTGAAATACTACGACTCAGAAATTACATGAACATTATATCTACATTCTTCAAATTAGTTTCGTTCGACAGTATAGAGCATAATAGGTTCCACTTGCCCCGTTTGAAGGGGTAAGTGGGTCCCACAGGTAAATTTATTTATGTCACTACCAATATTTTTGTAACTGAATAAATGGCTTACAACACGTCTACACTTCAACAACGGAAGCATATAATGATGTATCCGTGGTTAATGTCCTGAAATACCCTGTTTTCTAAGTATGCGTTAGCGATTTAGCTGAACCTAGTTTTTTTTAGGTCCCACTTGCCCCGGGGTACCTTAGCTTTTTTTTCTGAACGCTTAATAAAAATTCCTTCATAAGCTCCTTTCAGAATTCTTTCTGATATTTCTTTAGAAATTCATTTAAAAATTCTGTTCGAAAATCTTTTTAGGTTGTCATTGTGTTATTCCTTCAAGAATTGAGTCGAAAATTCCCCCAGGAATTTCTCCGAAAATCTCTTTAGAAAATCCACCAGGAATTAATTTGGACACTCCTTTAGTAAACCCTCCGGAAAGGCCTTTATAATTTTTTTTCAGAAATTCCTTTGGAACTCCCTCCAGGAAGTCATTAAGAAATTCTAAAGGAAACCATACGAAATTCTTGCAGGAATAATTCCAGAAAGATTTCTTATTTGAAAGAATTTCAAAAGAAATTTTTTGAATAAATTTCCAAAGATATTTGAGTACTTATTTTTATTTAAAAAAAACTAAAACAACGGTTGAAAAAAATTTAAGGAATTTACAAACGAAATTTTCGAAGATTTCCCAAAAGAATTTCTGTAGAGATTCTAAAAGAATTCCTGGAGAAAGTTTGAAATAAATTTCAGATGGAAATTTCGAAAGAATACCAAAAATATCTTCCTAGGGTTTCCGAAGAAGTTCTTTGAGGAATTACTGGAAGAATTTCTATTAGAAATTCTTAAAAGAAATTCCTGAAGGAATTTCTAAAAAAAACCTCAATAAAATTCAGATAGTGTTCTTCTATGTAAAGGCATTTCCGAATATATTCCTTAAACAGTGTCCGTAGGTATTCCTAAAGAAATTCTTGAAGAATTTTCCATAGGTATTTTCTAAGGAATTCTTAAAAAAGTTTTCGAATGAATATCTAAAGAAATTCCTAAAAACTCCGCAAAGGAATTTCCGAAGCAATCCCTCCAAGGAACTTCCTGAAGGAACTTTTGGAGAAATATTGGAAAAAATTTCCGAACAAATATCCAAATAAATTTTCAAGGGAATTAATGGAGGAAGTTCTGAAGGAATTCAATAGGGAAATTGTAAATTAGTTCTTAGAATTCATTTTTCGAATTTTCTGAGGAATATCTTGAGTAATTTCCAAACGAATTTCTGGATTTATATCCGAAATACTTTTCAATGAACTTATGTGCTGTGATGCGGCAATGTCCTAGTGGAGGATGTAATATGAACTTTTGCTGTGGAGATACAAGCTATAGCTATTAGGATGTTCCCCCCATCAGTCTTACTGTAGCTAGCAATTGTACAAAAAACCCTAAAATTCATGAAAAGCATGATATGCCCTGCCGCATGACATTTTTTTCTCAGCTCAAAATTCTTCACGCCGATTCACGCTGCCGCCGCCGCCGCTGAACATTGCTTACGGCGTGACGCCGCCGCCGCCGGTGTAAAATGGCCTGACGCCGCCGCCGCTCACAAATACTTCGGCGCACAGGTCTACCCTACAATAGACATAACACGTCGCAACTTTCCCGAGCAATCCGAAGATTTTAACTCCTTTAGGCAACTTCAGCCTTAGTACCCCGTTATACATCACGTTTCATGGCGTTCGGCCGAGTATGGAGCCTTGCGGAACGCCCGCCGTAGTCCTGATCGTCTTCCGCCCTGAATTTATTTCGTAAACCAGCAGCATCGTGCCCGAAAACAATCGACAAAACGGTAATTAAAAAAAAATTTTTTTTTCTTTGTAAGAATTATAAGTGTTGTGTCCAGTATCAAGTCGCATTTTTGTTTGTGGTACAGTTCTTGCATTAGCACAATCTCTAAAAGATGAGTGACAATGGGTCTGGGGGTGAGAATGGGTCATTGCTTTCACCGGCAGTCTGACCTCCAGACTAGAGCAAAATCGTTCAAAAAGGTCTCTTATATTTTAGTCTTCTTGTCCTCAGATGAATTCAGTACAATCTCTTAATGATCCTACACAAGTAGTCTGGCACCCGAATTATGTGCAGTGCTGCGGCGATGGCCTCCCAGCTAGCACTGTTAAAAGCGTTTTTGACGTCAATCGTTACTACCGCGCAGAACCGATTGCCGCTCGACTCCTGGACGCCCTCTCGGAAACTTCAATGACTGTCCTGATTGCATCCGAACTGTCGATTAAGGATAATCCTTTCCAGAAGCTTCCCCAGAGTATCTAGCGGTCATATGCTGGATTGGATTACCCGGCGATTTCCCTGATTTCGACTGCACCAGTTATCGTTGGAGACTTGCATACCAGCAATGGTCTTCATCTTCGTATGGTGTGGTCGGCCACGTCGTAGAATAAAGCTGCGGGAAAAGACCGTCCACGATGATCTTCAACTTGTCCGGACATATTTCCGCTGGCGTAGCTGGACCTCTGATCTTCGCTGTTTCTACACGATAAGCGTCGCCCCAAAGATCGGCGTCTGCGTTGCTAGCGCCTCCAGCAAACGGTAATATCTGGCATTGGTCAATCTGCTTCCTCATTCCACTGCCCAAGTAACTTCTCCTTGTGTGCGTCCAGCATCCGCTTATACTGCTCCAAAGTACACATTGGGGTGTGTAGCAGCTACACACGAAGATCCCGTTAATTTTGGCGATTAAGAAACCTTCGCTTGAGCTGTGTACCACTTCTTGAAAAGGGAATTTGCCCATCACTTGGATAGCCGGAATCTGCGATGAATCCGCCACCCAGTTACCGATACGGTATGGTCATTTCCGTCCTCCGGTTTTCCGAGCAAGCATCTCGGTTGCTTCATGCCCTACACGAAAAAAAATACTGCAGTAGCAAATACCATTCCGAAGGTTATTTCCCCCAGCATGGACATTTGCTCATAACTCATATAAGATTTCAAAAAATTGTATGGACCGTGGACAATTGACCTACTCCCCTCTCCCTTAACTGTCCACGTGGTATATTTTTTTTTCCTGTTCTGGTGTGTCACTGCGACCAATTATTAGATCTATTGTAGCGTTACCCGTCTCCTTAGTGTTTAAGTGCATGTCGAATTACTCCAGTGCTATTGAGAAGCAATGCAGTATCGGCAGTATCGGTTTTGTTTTCTCAAGACCACCATGACAAGGTCCCGCTATTTAGACCCTTCATAGAGAGCAATCCCATTGAAGGCGCGCCCCTTATCAATAGGAAATCAATCCTGTCTTGAGAAAACAGAATCGTAATACTGTTTTTGGCCATGCATCGGAGCCGTAGCCACATCCTTGTCTTGCTTCTAGAATATCACCAGTGAAACAATGAAAACCCGGGATTTAGCTCTGTCTACAAGACCATTTCAAGCAAGAGAATTTGTTCAGTAATAAGAACTTCCGTGTGTTCCTCTCACTACCATTGTTCACCAGTTAAAGAAGAGTTAGTACGTATTTAAACCCCTAACTCGATTTTTCCAGCAATCAGTTCAGCCTAGGACCGGGTACCGAGGTTTTTAACTAATTGCTTGAAAAGTTGTTTGCTGCATACAGTTTAGCCTCAAACAAGAGGAATTCGAGTCTTTCAACTGTCTGCAAGGTAGCATTAATTATGTTTTATTTCTGAGACTGCTGTTGGTAGCGAGGACTAAATACGATGAATCCTTAATTACCACAACTTATTGCCCTAGCTAGAAAAATGGATTAGGCTAGGGCTCTGTTTGGTAGATCTTACACCGCAACACACTGCGTCAAAGTGATCTAGCGTGTTACGTGATATATGGTATGTCACTTGACCCAGCGTGCATTGTGAGGTCAGTGCATCTCTCAGTTCGTCTACAGTCGCGATCTCGTCCAACTCTCTGCACTAGACCACTGCCTCTTGCGTTAAAGCTCTTACGTTTCCTTCACTGCCCAAGGCAGTGGCAACGAGCTCCCGGTAGGACGAGCTCTTAATCGTGGGATCCTTCTTCAACTTGAACAGCAACTCACCCTTCTGAGTACGCCTTATCCTCACCACTTTTTCACCCAAGTCCTGGAGCTCCGGGTCCCTTCATCCTTCCGTAAGATCTCTGCGTACGTCGTCTTCGCTCACTTCGACTATCAAGGCGTCCTCTTTGACCCTCTCACGAGAAGAGCGATGTTTTTCTTTCTTCATTTGCTCCTTCTTCTTTTCCACGTTCTCCTTCTGCTTCTTTCTTTCGCTGGCTTGCCAATCACCGTTATTGACGCCTTCCTTCAGTACGCTAACACAATCTTGCACGTTTCCTGCCCTCCTGGTGAGTCCCAGCTGCGCTTCTCCGTGCGAGTATTTCGGGTGCTCACCGGTGTCTGCAGAACCTCGACTGGTGTATGCTCCGCTGCATCTTCCAGTGCTTTTTTAGTTGCTGCCGCTCTTCTTTTGAGCGCGTTCTGTTTGTGCTCGGTAGCTTTAACGGCGGATTTGATGCTCGTCACTAGAAGCTTGATCTTAGTGTGGACATTGTGCTTGTCCTTCAAGAAGTCATAAAGCTCGTTGACTCGCTTCCGCACCTCCATAGGTGGGACCTTCCGAGTTGTAGCTCCTCCTGGGTAGTACTACTTTCCGATTTTTGGGTGGACACCCTGTTCTCGGATCTTAGCTCCTGTTGGCCTGCCTGGTCCTCAGCAGCCTTGGCCATACTGCTAGTACTCGCTACTGCTGTCTGCGACATCATTGGAGATTGCTGCAGCTTCCCACTCTTTGCGAAAACATTCGCCCCACGCTCACCTGCTCCTTCGATGTTTGTAGAATGTGTTTCCATGTTCAAAGGGTCCCTCCTCCGGGCCGTCATCTCTACCTGTTGTAGATAGTCGCCTCTTGTGATCCCATGGGTGCCTTTGTAAACAGTAAGGTCCATGCAATGGCTGATTCCAGTGCTTTATAACACCGTGTTCAGAGCCGGATCGGCGAAAATCAGGTGACAGGTTTTGAGCGTTACCGGAGGCCTACCAGGTTGTTTACCGGGACGGAGGCAGTCGCCATTTCAAGAAGATGTCACCCCTTTTTACTCAAGAACAGAATAATTCGACTGTCAGCCCATAGACGCCTAACCCAATTCATAAACCAATGCTCGTTCGATGTCGTTTGTCGTGAACAGTATACATACCATAATCAGGGGCCTCATTGTGCATCTCCTTTCGATAGCTCTTTCGTATGAGAGTTTGCATGGTTTGCTCGTTTCGAGTGGAGGTGCACAATGCCACCCCAGGATCTCACTGGTATTAATCCTGATGTGCCGGTTGGCACTCCTGCTGGGCTTGTCCGCTTTACATATCGTATATGAAATGAGAAATTTTATCGCATATATTGCTATTTTCTTTCACATTCGTATTGTTGTGCTATGAATTTTTAGACTACTGTGGAAATAATTGCTGACAGATCAGTTTACCTCAATCATATTATCCATGGATGATCTGATTGTTAATCATATTATTTACATACGAAATATCTTGAAACATCTTGCCCTCTCACAGGTAACAAACTTCAGTCTACCAGTGATAATATCATTAAAAATGTAAAATGTAAATGATCTAGCTGTCACGGAAGTATTGACAGAATTCGCAAACTATTCCATGAATAATGTCGCTGCGCGAACAAAATTAGTTCATCATAAAATCAATCACGCCTTTGCACCCAGCATTGCAACGCGTTGGTCTAAGCCATACCGATGTTGATTTCATATTAACTGTAAGTGATAAGTAGAGCGGAAAAAGGCATAACTAATTTACATAAGGACAGCTAGGAACGAGTATCGCACACAGATTAGGCGATAAACACGCCCACGCGTAGGCGCATGTGGCAATAAACATTTTTCCTTTCTCTTTCGTCCTGCCAGAATGCAGTCCTTTGGCAGGAACGATACAAATGTTTTTCAATCCTAAGAAGCTAATGTTATGCAATCATAGAAGATAAGCCGCGCCTTAAATTGTGAGCCCTTCCCGATCTGGCCGTAAGAGCAAGCGAAAGAGAATCGAATAAGGATAATTACCAGATCTGGATGGGCGTTAGTTAATAAGCTCAATACTATTATACAAGTGGTAGATCACCACACATTCAAGAGTTACATTAGGCGCAACGTGGAAGATCACCACACATTGAAGAATAGTTGTAATGAGTGAAATAGAAAATATTCGTAGATTAATCACTAATGCCCAAAAGAGAGCAAAAATGTGACCCAAATATTTCTAAATTGTAAATCACTAATGTATCATGTAGAAGTAAGACCCTTACCCTGTGAATGTTTCAAATAAAATTAAGTTCGATGTTTTACTCCTGATTCTTTAATTAGAATTTCGAAACTCCGGTCTTCAACTTCCCTGCTTGACTCGAAAACGTCTCTCCGTAAAGGAGAAACAAGTAGTATCAAAAGGACTTTTGGTTTGGTTCCTTGGATCGAAACAAGTTGCTCTGTAACAGGAGTAACAAGTAGTTCCTTGGGAAAGTAACCTCGCGGTGTGCATTTGCGAAGGACATCTCCCTAACTGGAGAAAGAAGTAGCTCCTGCACCCAGAAAATTAGTGACAGTCCAGCGAGGTCGTCACAACCCGGTTCCTTGGATCGAAAAGGTCTCTCCCTAACAGGAGAAACAAGTAGTTTCGAGGAATCACCAAGCCGGCGTGCATTTGCGAAAAACGTCTCCTCACACGGAGAAATAAGTAGCTCTTACAGCCGAAACTCCAGTGACGACTGCGTCGACTTCGTCACATTTTGGTGGCTCCAGAGAGGACCTCGGAGGGCGAATCATCGTCAGGAATTGAGAGCTTCCAGTTAGTTGAAATCTAACTGAGACACCGCAGTAGGCCTGTGTGCCAAAAGTGTAGGCCTTTGTGCCACAAGAACGGTGTGTTGATCACCTAAAGAATCAACAACAAGTGAATAACGGTGTGCTGATCACCTAAAGAATCAGCCGTGAACCAAGTGACAGGCCTTTGTGCCAAGTGTCGGCTTGTGCCTCGTGTAGGCATTAAGCCAAGTGAACTGCGGAAGGCCAGTTGGGCCAAGTGTAGGCAGTAAGCCAAGAGCTTGCACTCAGCCGAACTCTAACTGAGAAACCGCAGAAGGCCAGTTGGGCCAAGTGTAGGCAATAAGCCAAGTAGGCTTCGCGCCAACGGTGTACTGATCGCCAGAAGAATCAGTTGTGTAGGCAGTAAGCCAAGTGAACCGCGGAAGGCCAGTTGGGCCAAGTGTAGGCAGTAAGCCAAGTGAACCGCGGAAGGCCAGTTGGGCCAAGTGTAGGCAGTAAGCCAAGAGCTTCCAGTTAGTCGAAATCTAACTGAGAAACCGCGGAAGGCCAGTTGGGCAAAGTGTAGGCAGTAAGCCAAGAGCTTCCAGTTAGTCGAAATCTAACTGAGAAACCGCGGAAGGCCAGTTGGGCCAAGTGTAGGCAATAGGCCAAGTAGGCTTCGCGCCAACGGTGTACTGATCGCCATAAGAATCAGTCGTGTAGGCAGTAAGCCAAGTGAACCGCGGAAGGCCAGTTGGGCCAAGTGTAGTCAATAAGCCAAGTAGGCTTCGCGCCAACGGTGTACTGATCGCCAGAAGAATCAGTCGCAGGCAGTAAGCCAAGTGAACCGTGGTAGGCCAGTTGGGCCAAGTGAATCAAGTGAACTGAGTAATGACCACGTTGGAAGACGAGGTTCGTTACATGATCGAATATTTCAACGAGATAGATCGTCAAGTGAGTCTTGTAAGACAAACTCCAGCGCACCAAAGGTGGATGCGGATACCGTTGTCAGCAGAAGTTCTGAGTGAGACAAGAACATACACCATTACATTGTGGCCTGGACTACCGAAGAAAGGACACACCGGCAGAACATCACGAAGTATAAACCCCTTCGCTGGGCCAGAAGGTGAACAACAGTGCACTTGGAACAAAAGCACAGGAGGAGTACGCCTTCGGAATCCGTCGGAACCGCATCCTTAACGACACTTCAGGTGAAGGTCCGTCGTACGGTGCACGCAACATAGTAGCAGTAACGGGCTCCCGCCTCGGTGCAGGCCAGCCCGCTAGACGATAGTGGTTATCACATAGAAAGAAAAACCGCAACCGTGTAAGCTTCCGCCTCGGCGTTAGGCTAGCTATACGGGTGCGCACCTTAAACCATCGGATCAGCTCCGCCTCGGAGCAGGCCAGCTGACCGGTGTGACCAGCTCATCAATACTGTCGACTAACCGCCCGACCGATAGGGCCTAGTCTGGGACGGTACAAGGAAGGAGCACGTCAGACCATCAAGTTCCAACCAAGAGGACATTCGTTAACCAGGAAAGGAGTCAAGTGAGTCAAATTAAAGAAAATTTATATACAAACGTTGGAATGGATTTCCAATTTGAGATTAACAAGAATGGCCATTGTGGCTTATGTCAGGGTAAGGATGATAAGGATGTAATGGTGGCCTGCGACGATTGTAGTCGCTGGTTTCACCTTATGTGCGTAAATTTAAAACATAGACCGTTAAAAGAAGAACCTTGGTCTTGTGCCAAATGTGCCAAAATAAAATTAGAAATCCAAACACTGAAGGATCAGATCCAACAGTTGAAAGGCATACATAAAATAGAGCCACAAGTAGAAATTTTTGAAGCTCTAATCCGAAAGGTTAACGACATCAACATCCATGGGCAAACGGCTATCGAAAAGCATATTGCTAGACAGTCTATGATAGAGTTACCATATTTTGATGGTAACTACAAGACTTGGTCCAGATTTAAGAAGATTTTCTTAGAGACCACTAAACAGGGCAACTTCTCGGACTTGGAGAATCTAACACGACTCCAAAAGAGTTTAAAGGGAGAGGCATTGCGTGCAGTCAATGCGCTCTTGTTAGACCCCGATAATGTGGGGGTCATAATCAATAAACTTGAAAACCGATTTGGGAATATAGAACTTATATACACAGGATTACTGCAGGATGTTCTTACGACAAGAAATCCTAGATTTGAAAATCCCCAAACTATGATTGATTTCATCTCCGCAGTGGGAAATTTGGTTGTCAACATGACTACATTAAATCGTACAGAATACTTGAACGATCAGCGGTTAATTAGAGACTTAGCAAATAAATTGCCTTCTAATTTGCATCAAAAGTGGTTGATGCACGTAAATGAAGAAAAAGAATTGTCTTCATTAATGAACCCATACGTTGCACTCACCCTTAATGATTTCTATGATTGTTTGAAACCACATGAAACATTAGCCACTATGTTGTTGGCGGAAAAGTTGAAGGGTAATGAGGGAGTCAACAAACCGGGAAATCCGATCGTGTAAACTTCCATAAGTTACCGCCACGGAAATGTCCCAAATGTAACAAAACCATAAATTGGTAGATTGTACCGATTTTAAGAAGATGCCTGTGAACAAGCGAAGGTTGTTCGCAGTGGAGAAGAAGCTTTGCTTCTCCTGTTGCAGCCCGAACCACAGAGTAATAGATTGCCGAAATAAAACCGTATGCAATATAGATGGATGTGCTGTTAGACACCATCGTTTGCTTCACGAAAACCAGGGGTAAAGATAAAGTCGAAACTGTGAAAGGAAATATAAATTATCACTCGAGGAGAACCCAAAAGGTATATTACCCTATACTTCCAGTTACATTATCTAATGGTGAGCATAAAATCAATACTCACATATTCTTTGATTCAGGCTCTTCTATTAGTCTAATTCATCAGGGAACAGCTGATGAATTAGAAGCGAAAGGTTCAAAACAGAAGATATCCTTGGCTTGGACTAACGGAGAAGTTCAAGAAGATGATAATAGTGAGATTATCAAGCTTAGAGTTAATGGATCAAACGGGAGGTATTTTACTTTGAAGGATCTTTGCACAGTAAGAAAACTTTCCCTGCCAAAGCAATCTCTAAATTATGAACAATTAAAGGGACGTTATCCTCATATTGAAGGATTAGACATAGAATCCTACGATAACGCAACTCCCACAATATTATTGGGGCTTCCACACGCTTATCTCTTTAGAAGCATCGAAGATAGAGTTGGTAAGTTCAACGAGCCACTGGCATCCAATACTAGACTAGGGTGGGTCTTGTACGGTTGCACAAATAATAATAATTTTTCGGCTCTCAACCATGTCTTTGTACTCAACGAGGTGGAGGAAGAGGAAAAATCCATGAAAGAAATAATGTCCGCATATTTCTCAACAGAGGCCTTTGGGGTAAAAGTACCATCGACGGAATTAGTTTCAAAGTCCGATGAGAGAGCCTTAAAAATTATGAACGACACTCTCACACGTACAGATAAAGGCTATGAAATAGGTTTACTGTGGAAGACTGATGATGTGAAACTTCCTAGTAGCTTTCAAACAGCTTTAAGTCGATTCTTACAGCAAGAAAAGAAACTTGAGCGTGATAATGATTTAAGAATCTGGTATCATGACAAAATTGAGGAATATATCAAAAGGGATATCTAAGAAAGTTGAGTCCAAAAGAGTACATGATTGAGAATAGTAAGACCTTCTATCTACCACACTTTATAACTATAAATAAGAACAAATCGAAACCGAGAATGGTGTTTGATGCAGCTGCCAAAGTCGACGGCGTATCATTAAATTCTCAGTTACTTTCTGGACCCGATATGACGGAATCATCTCTCGGGATAAAATCAGATTTCGAGAAGGAAGCATTGCCGTCGCAGGGGATATACAAGAAATGTTCCATCGCATTGAATTAGACAAGAGGATCGAGGGTCCCAAAGAATTATCTCCAGGAAAAATCCAATGTTAGACTCGAATTCTACGAAATGCAAGTCATGTCATTTGGGGCTACATGTTCTCCTGCTTGCGCGCAATTCGTAAAGAATAATCATGCCCAAAAATATAAGGACGAATGTCCAAAAGCAGTGGACGCGATATTAAAGAATCACTATGTAGATGATTACTTAGACAGTTTCGATGATTTAAGTGAAGCTGTAAACATCGTGTCCGATGTTATTAGAATTCATGACGAAGGTAATTTCAGAATGAGAAATTTTATTTCTAATTCAAAATCATTGCTCGATCAATTACCAAGCGACAGAGTGTCGCCTTTGAAGGAGATTAAATTAGATGATGAAGAAGGCGACTACGATAAAATTCTAGGAATGTATTGGGACATTCGGAAAGATAACTTCTTGTTCAGAATAAACTTTCCTAGTGAACCCACTAATGAACCTACGAAGCGGCAAGTCTTATCATTTATAATGAGTGTGTACGACCCGTTGGGTTTGATAGCACATATAACAATCGAGTCGAAGATACTAATGCAAGATATCTGGCGACTCGGAATAGGGTGGGATGATAAAATCTCAAACGATTTATCCAAAAATGGAATATTTGGCTAAATAGACTATCTTCCATTACTAACATCAGAATTCCAAGATGCTACTCTCATTTTAAAAATCCCATCAGACGAGAACTTCATGTATTTTGCGATGCATCATTACACGCATTCGCAGCAGTCATTTACATGCGAACTATATGTCGCGACGATATTGATGTAACAATAGTCGTGGGTAAATCCAAGGTAGCTCCTACTAAGATTATGTCTGTACCACGTTTGAGCTTCAAGCGGCTGTATTAGGAACAAGACTTCACAATACAGTTCTACAGGAAATAAGAGTAGAGATTAATAGTGTTACCCTTTGGTCAGACTCCAAAACTGTACTTAGCTGGATAAAATCAGAAACTCGCAAGTACAAGCAATTTGTACAATATCGGATAGGAGAGATACTAGAGAGTACGCTGGGATCTCAATGGAAGTACATAAAATCGAATTCTAATCCCGCAGATGAAGGTACCAAAATTACTAATGCGAAAACAACATGGATTAAAGGTCCTTCATTTCTAACGCTTAAGGAAGAAAATTGGGGACACGTGACTAAATACGATTTCTCGGACGATTTAAGCCATGAGGAATTACGTCCTGTTCTTGCAACAATGCAAACCTTTAAACCAGATCTGGATTGGATAAATATCCAATGGTGCTCTGATTGGACACGCTTAAAACGAGCCGTGAGTGGAGCACTCAAATATTTGGGAAAATTAAAGGCCAACATTAGAAAAGTCACTGTTGATATGATCATCTCAGCTGAAGACTTAGAGGAAGCTGAGATATTGCTTATACAAAAACTCAATGGGAAGCTTTCCTAATGAAATGATGGATTTAAGCACCAAGCGAACAGTTGATAAATCGAGTCCGATTCGTACGCTCACACCATTCTTGGATAAGAATGGCACCATGAAATCGGAAACACGATACAAAAACGCAGAATGCATACCATATTCTGCCAGGTATCCGTACATCTTACCGGCTAAACATATTGTATCGGACCTCATATTGAAAAACAAGCATGAGGAATTCAAACACCAGAAAACAAAAACGGCAGTGGCAGCCATACAACAAAAGTACCATATAGTAAATATTGATTCTGGGATGAAAAGAATAAAAATAAATGCCAACATTGCAAAAACGAAAATGCCAAGATAAATATACCAAAGATGGCACCGTTACCAGAATGTCGGCTACAACCATATGTGAAACCCTTCACTCATACCGGAGTAGATTACTGGACCCTATAACGTATCTATTGGGAGACGTACTGAAAAGAGATGGGAGTCTTGTTTACTTGCATGACTACGCGGGCGGTATATTTGGACCTTGCCCATAATCTAAGCGCGGATGCTTTTTGCTAAGCCTGAATTCTATACAGAGTAGAAGGGACGAATTAAATTCCTTTATAGCGATAATGGTACCAACTTTGTAGGAGCTAATAACGAGATGGCAAAAATCCAACATAGACTAGCATCAGAGGAATAAGATGGCAATTTAATCCCCAGCAGCACCACATTTTGGTGGAGCATGGGAAAGAATGGTAAAGGAAGTCAAGAGCCTTTTACCTAATGAAACCATGTCAGAATACGCATTTAGAGCTTTGCTAACCGAAATTGAAGGTATCATAAACAGCAGACCTCTTACCGCTATATCATTGGATGCAACTGATGACGAACCACTCACCCAAACCATTTTTTGATTGGATGTGCTGGTGGAGCGGAACCATCATTAAATGATACTTCTAAACCTGAAGCGAACCGACAGCAGTGGAAAAGGGTACAACATATGGCAAAGAATTATTGGGATCGGTGGTTGCACGAATACCTTCCTCCCTGGCCAAAAGATCAAAGTGGGCTGAAGAAGTTAACAACATTAAGGTTGGCGACATCGTTATGATCGCTGACGACGATCAAAAGGCAAGATGGCGAAAGGGAATGATCATTAAAGTCCACCCATCGAAAGAAGGTCAAATTCGATCAGCGGTAGTTAAAACGGCAACGGGCGAATTTACTCGTCCGGTAGCCAAACTGGCGGTATTGGATGTACTACCACCAGATGACGTTACTACCTCCGAAGACAAGCCGAAAAGAAAAGGTCAAATAAGAGGAAAGCGCCCTCTGAAAATGTTTCTGAGTGCAATAAATTTGTCGGGGCAATTAACAAATTACCGGAAGGGTACGAGTACGGTAAAAGAAAATGCGTTGATATCGAAAGGGTCAAACAAATTGCTGCGGCTATCGCAAAACCAAAGCCCAAGATAAAAAGAAAAGGATACGAGCCGTAAATTGGACAAGCATGATGGTTATATTGTACTTTGTATGTGCTCTTTTGGGAAGCGCGATATCCTTCGATGGATCTGGATTGATAGCCTTTGATTGCGGAAATCCGGAGGTCAATCTTACGAGCTACTCCCTGTTAGATGTAGCTTCATGTATACCACCCTCGAACAACTTGTCGACAAGCGAATTGCAAATACAAGTATTGCAGAGGAGTGTTAAAAGTGAAGTCAAGGCCTATCAATGTAAAGTAATAGCCAAGAGGAGGATTAAGCATTGCGGAATGCATTCTCACACTTCAGAATATGAACGCGGCTATGAATACATTGTGAAAGAGTTCACATCCGAAGAATGTCATTTATCACATCAGCTAGGCATAATTAAATTAGCTTACGATCATCAACTGCGCGAATTGAAACGCAATGCTACCACTCGCGGAGAGGCACTGATAGTGGGATCAGTTTGGGGAAGCCACTGTAAAGGAGGCACCTACCGAACTCCAAAATATACTTGGGAAGATGCCTTGGTTTATTACGAGTATGAGATCACATTGCGAGATTACATGGCAGTTGTAGATCATGAAAATGATGTTATACACTTGAGAAACGGTCTCACATGCAGATTTTCTCAAGGAAAATGTTTAGATTCGGAAGACGGATACATAACATGGGACGCCGTCTCCAACAACGGATGTGAAGAATCAGAATACGAGGTAATTTATGAGGGTTTGGTAAATCGAACCCAAAACGAAAAAAGGGATAAACATAACAAAATCTCAAACGCCGTCTATAGCACAATTTCAGACACACATCTGTTCTCTATTAGAGCTAGGGAAAAGACAAAATTTGTGGGCACTTAGGTTTTATGACCGATCATCCTCGTATCGTTATTGTTGAAGTGGTAGGCTTCAACTCTCCTTTCAAAAGGAAATCTACGACGGGTAGAAACTTTGATTTATTTACATATTTCAATTCCAAAATAACCCTAGTAGAAAACTATATTGGGAAAAGCATGTCGGAACTTTACAGCACGGTTATGACCGAAATGTGTAAAGTAGACAAAACACTGATGGAAACCAAATTAACACTGGCACGTCTCAACCCTACAGAATTTGTAACCAGTATCATAAAACGATCTGGATACACCGCTGTGGTGGCAGGAGAAGTTTTGCACGTATTGGAATGCAAACCAGTTTATGTAACTCCCAGGTCTGACGAGAATTGTTATCAGGAAATACCTGTAACTTATAACAATCTTTCCATGTTTATAGCACCAGTAAGCCACGTACTGCAAAATAGAGGTACACAGATTGATTGTACACCTCTTCTTCCGGCCAAGTTTCAAATAGGTGGAAGATGGTACACCACCGACGGACGGATAAGAGAAACCACGTCGCCGTTAAAGCTAACTACAGATTTAATAACCACGTGGACTTATACTCATCTTCCAAACCTAATACAAAGTGGTGTTTATGACGCAGAAAGCGTGATCAAGATGAGAAACATGATCTATGAACAGGGTGATAAAAGAGCAGCATCTAATGTTTTACATAAAATTTTGGTCGGAGAGCGACCAGATTTTCAAGGATTCCGTTTTGATGCTTTGATATCGGATCGAATGATTGAAAATGTTTTTGAAAAATATTGGTCTAAGTTACTCTCATGGTCAACCTGGTTGGGAAACATAACTTCTACCTTTATTGGTATATACATGATAGGAAGAATAATTAAATTTACGATTGACACTATTATGCACGGGCGCATATTATATGACATATATGGTTTGGGATGGCAACTACTTGCATCATTTTGGGATTCTTTAACAAGTTTTCTTTCTCATAGAAATGCTATGAAAAGAACAGAAACACAAAATAATAAAATGAAAATCCACCGCAACACGAAGTAGAAGTCGTTCAAGAAAATTTTGACAAGCCCAGCGCTCCATTCTACCCAAATTTATTTTCGCGGATTAATGAGCAAATTTGAGTAAACCTAGCGTTTTACGGGCTCCGGAATGTCGCTGCGCGAACAAAATTAGTTCATCATAAAATCAATCACGCCTTTGCACCCAGCATTGCAACGCGTTGGTCTAAGCCATACCGATGTTGATGTCATATTAACTGTAAGTGATAAGTAGAGCGGAAAAAGGCATAACTAATTTACATAAGGACAGCTAGGAACGAGTATCGCACACAGATTAGGCGATAAACACGCCCACGCGTAGGCGCATGTGGCAATAAACATTTTTCCTTTCTCTTTCGTCCTGCCAGAATGCAGTCCTTTGGCAGGAACGATACAAATGTTTTTCAATCCTAAGAAGCTAATGTTATGCAATCATAGAAGATAAGCCGCGCCTTAAATTGTGAGCCCTTCCCGATCTGGCCGTAAGAGCAAGCGAAAGAGAATCGAATAAGGATAATTACCAGATCTGGATGGGCGTTAGTTAATAAGCTCAATACTATTATACAAGTGGTAGATCACCACACATTCAAGAGTTACATTAGGCGCAACGTGGAAGATCACCACACATTGAAGAATAGTTGTAATGAGTGAAATAGAAAATATTCGTAGATTAATCACTAATGCCCAAAAGAGAGCAAAAATGTGACCCAAATATTTCTAAATTGTAAATCACTAATGTATCATGTAGAAGTAAGACCCTTACCCCTGTGAATGTTTCAAATAAAATTAAGTTCGATGTTTTACTCCTGATTCTTTAATTAGAATTTCGAAACTCCGGTCTTCAACTTCCCTGCTTGGCACGAAAACATCTTTCCGTAAAGAAGAAACAAGTAGTACCAAAAAGAACTTGGTTCCTTGGATCAAAACAAGTTGCTCTGTAACAGGAGTAACAAGTAGTTCCTTGGGAAAGTAACCTCGCGGTGTGCATTTGCGAAGGACATCTCCCTAACCGGAGAAAGAAGTAGCTCCTGCACCCAGAAAATTAGTGACAGTCCAGCGAGGTCGTCACAACCCGGTTCCTTGGATCGAAAAGGTCTCTCCCTAACAGGAGAAACAAGTAGTTTCGAGGAATCACCAAGCCGGCGTGCATTTGCGAAAAACGTCTCCTCACACGGAGAAATAAGTAGCTCTTACACCCGAAACTCCAGTGACGACTGCGTCGACTTCAAAAAATGTGGCTATATTAGAGGAGGAAGGTTTGACCCTACTATTGGATTGGAATGTGACATAATCAAACTTGGTTTTGAACAAAAATGGAGTTATTTTCTAACTGGAATAAATAAAACACTAAATGAAATACAATATTATTATTATTTGTGTAATTAATTCATGTAAAGAAAACTAAAGTATAATAATTTCATTTTCTATGATCTACATCTTCAATATTACTAATATTTTTAATCAAAGAAACACTAAAATCTGACTCGCTGATAATTGCTTGTTCCGCTGCTGAAAGGAAAGGTAATCGAGACAATCTCGTGCTTCCAATTGTTTCTCTTCAAAAGCTTCATTTGGGAATGGATCAATCAAGGCAACTCATTTTGCACTCACCGCATCGAAACAACGGCGACACTGTATACGCATATTTCTATTCGTGTTGTTTTGACAGAGCATGTCTACGGTGGCTCGATCTGTTCGTTTCATAGCGGCAGTTTTTGCTTATTGATTGATCCATTCAAACTTTCAACCGTCTTTTCAAGACTGTTGAATGTGTCTCTTCTTCTTCTTCTTATTGGCATTACGTCCCCACACTGGGACAGAGCCGCCTCGCAGCTTAGTGTTCATTAAACACTTCCACAATTATTAACTGCGAGGTTTCTAAGCCAGGTTACCATTTTTGCATTCGTATATCATGAGGCTAACACGATGATACTTTTATGCCCAGGGAAGTCGAGACAATTTCCAATCCGAAAATTGCCTAGACCGGCACCGGGAATCGAACCCAGCCACCCTCAGCATGGTCTTGCTTTGTAGCCGCGAATGTGTCTCTTATGAACACAATTTCATCGTGGTGACCTCCATTAACGTTATGAGCCACTGAGAAGTTTTGTCGAACTTGTCTCAATTGCGGTATATCTGTAAAAAGTTTGATCAAATGGGATGGTGGACCTTCATGTACTAAGCTTTAATGTCGACACGGATCCGAAGAAGAAATTGAGTTAGCCCACATTATCCAAGCAATATCTACCGCATGCCAATGAGCTCCATGCTTTTCTCGAAGCTTTTCAACTAACAGATCAGCCGTTCTGTTAGATGCAGCACTAACTCTGTTCCGTTCCTCGGGTTCCAAAATATTATTCTTTACTGCTTTGTGAACCGCCTCGCTTTTCACGGACAATGAGTACACGTGCAACAGGAGATGTATCTCCTTGTTCCTCCAGTTCTGTAATATTGTTGTCGTAACTTTATCCAGAGAGTACGTCCTATGGCATGATTTATCGTTGAATAAAGGCTCCCCCAGACCTAAGCGATGTCATAGCCGCGACGGCAATAACTAGTCGGCGCGATTCTATCGTTGGGTCGCTGCAGGCAATGTTCTATTTTTGCTTCCATACCAACGTCGACAGAATCGCAGTCGTGAAGCGATAGAATCGCGTCGCGATTGTTGTGTCGCGTGTGTTTGGGGGAACCTTAATGCGAAGCGACTGAAATATCCTTCATTCGGTTGCAATTTGGCACCCTACGATGGCTGGGCAACTCCACATTCATCGCAATTAAAAACATTTTCACGTTTGAGAAACTGTTGGGACAATAGCCAACAGTTTTTCACGAACTCCTTCTGAGTATTCCTGTTTCTGGATCTTTTCCTGAGCTTTGGCCCTTGAACTCTCGGATCGCAACGAGGAGCCAACAACCGTACAAACCATCAGGAAGTTTTGATTGGGCATAGTCGCAATTTTCTAAGTTATTCTTAATCGATTCAGCGTCGTCACGGTCAGAGATTGAATTTATTTCTTCTGCGTTCCAGTCCTCGACAATATCTACATTACCGTATTCAGTAGCGATGTGGCGATGTGGCAGACGAAGATGGCGGTATGGTGATGGACCTGGTAGGGTAGAACGCGCACAGAACATAATTTTACCGGCTCCGGATCTCCAGGAAATCCAGGAGGAGATTGGCCGGCTGAAGAACAACAAAGCCCCTAGGGTTGACCAACTACCAGGAGAGCTATTTAAACACGGTGGTGAGATACTGGCTAGAGCGCTGCACTGCGTTGCGTTGCGTTGTAACGGAGTATTTCGTAGATTGCATACTGATAGTTGTCATGTATATTCTTTACCTTTCTTATCCCAATTGCTTATGGATTTCCATTTGGGATTCAATGGAAATCCAATTGGGGGTCCAAAATGATAAAACATGAAAGCTATCATTGCCGGCCACGCCCATCTTCTCCGTTACTAGGAAAGGGAAGGAAATGATGATATGACATCTACTTAACGAGAGGCCAGCGACTCACCGACGCCCTCATAGATGTCAAGGAATTGGATGGTGGGTAGGGTATGTGGTTTAGGAGTATCATTATAAGCAAATGATAGAAAATTTGTGGAAATACGTTGGGAGTGACTTTGCTAAGAAATTTATGTCACTCCATTATCCTTGCCGATGATTTTCCTTGGATGGGGCGAAGGTATTAGCCTTGCCCTGGCTAATAGCCTAGGTTTAAGCGCCTTTGCTCGCTCTCTGAAACGAAAAAAGAGCAAAAAGAAATTAAATTCCCCTTCCCCCTGATATGATAATGATTTTGATCAACAAATGAATTCTAAGTGGATGAATAAATGATCAAACGGCTGCAAACAAGCCTCTATTGTCGTAGCAGAAGCAAACCCGCCTCAATACGACAGGCAGAAGCACATGTTTGTGATTCAAACGCGATCGACTGTTGTTCAATTTCGATACATATAGTTGGGTAGAGAGAAAAGATGTGAAATATTGCTAAAGTAGGATTCGATGGATACGGGGAATTGACTCATATGCCACCGTTATTAGCTGGTTATGGGACAGCTTTCTCGCAAGGGCAGCTGTTGTATAATTGGTAAAACGTCCGTGTTCTTAATGGAATAGTGCGGGTTCAAGTCCCACCGGCAGCCGAACTCTCCCTCGCACACCTCATAAAAAACACCCTCCAATGGCAAACCCAACTATGTGCATCAAAACCAACATCCCTTCCAAAAAAGAAAAAATCCGACCTCCCTTGTAACTTGACTTGTAAAAGCAAAAAAGTAAAAAATAAAAAATATATGTGTAACAAAAAAAATAAAAACACAGTAAAAAGAGTATATTTACATTCTTACACATTAAAACTAACGCAAAGTGTATGATGCTGTCACATTTTCATATGATGCATAAACAAATTTATTTTTGATCATCTTGTTTCACTAGACCCGTACAACTGGTGCTTATTCTTAAATAATTTACATACACATATCCTATATGAGAATTAACGAACTGTCTGCGAAATTTAATTTTAATTTGTCCAAGCTAATGTTTAGAAATAGGATTAGTGAATAATTTTATCTGTCTGTGTGACCTGTTCGAAGAGTAGTAGAAATAAATAAATAAAAGAACGGTAAGATGCACGGCTGCAAAGCAAAACCATGCTGAGGGTGGTTGGGCTCAATTCCCGGTCCGATCGAGCAAATTCTCGGCTTGGAAACCCTCTCGACCTCCCTGGGCACCAAAGTATCATCGTGTCAACCTCATGATATACGAATGAAAAAATGCTTAGAAACCTCTCAGTTAACAAATGTGGAAGTGCCTAATAAACACTGCGAGGCGGAAATGTCCCAGTGATGTTATGCCAATAAGCAGATGTAAATTAAAATACATGGAAAAATATAGAATTTCATTAAAAATATATGAAAATTTCTGGGAATACTTTCTATTACAGTGCACGATGCAAAAAAAAATAGAATTTATGACAATTAACAAAAAAAAAGAAAAATATATATGATTATATGAGTACGAGTAACTATATGGGTCTACAGTTAGGCCCGCGAGCCAAATCGCAGATCTACCCATCCCCAACTGGCCAAGGTCTACAGCTCGCCCTCGGTCCGCCTTAGGAAACAGGAAATTCGTTCTCGAATGGACCCCATGCATAGTACATCCATTGCACCCGCCACATAAGATACACACTCATGCAATTGTCGGGCATATGAAAGCAATCAATCAATAACCTTGGATAACAATAGTTATACCCAAAACCATTCCAGTCATTCTACACAAAAAGCTATAAAATAATAAAAATCGAAGACGTATGAAAATGCATGAGGAATTAAGAAAAGAGATATGAAAATATTTATATAGGTAAATGGATAATATTCAAATAAGTGATAATTTTTGAGAATGATGAACGATGAGAAAGTTGAAAATTTACAGGATACGCTGTCAAATCTTATCATCTTCCTGAGTAACAGCTAAATTGTTTTATAGAACTGTATTTCGGGCAACAGTGAAATGAGGAGATTGCAGAATTCCCTTGGTCGTAGTGAAATGAATCACAAACACATTTTGTTATAGTATGAACGATATCAGGCGCTACTCCGTGCCAACCGGAATAAGGGAACTGCGGTATATGTATATGCTATCTAATTTGATTGGCACTGAGAATTGTCACTGCGTTTAAAGAAAGCATAATTGGCCTTGATTATGCTGACTTTTGGCACTAAAATTGTCCCTCAGTTCAACGTCGGGATCAGATCTATGTGAGTAATGGTAGAAATCATCATTGAAGTGTTTAGTTTTACAGTAATTTATTAGCCAACGAAATCTAAATGAATACTCACTGACTGATATTTGATCGGAAATTGTCAATGTTCAGTCGAATATGAATCTGTACGAAATGAGGGTGACAAAGAAGGACGATGGGCATCGCCAAAAATATTCGATTATTTCAAGCTCTGCACAGAAGCCCTGGGGAGCGGTCGTTAAGCCCTTGGATATCACACTGCTTCCTAAGCAGTCACTCTGACAATGCGTTCCATGCGAGGCTTACTTATTATGTGCTCGCCCATACATTCGGTCCCTCACTCTGTGGTAGTTGGTACTTGGTAGTTCATAGCCCAGATAGTCCTCAATCAGTGCGGTGGTTACCCCGTCATGCAACAGCCCAGTCAACACAAAACCGTATATGATGCAACATAAGATGCCAAAGTGGAGGCGATATACGTACATATTGCATGGGGAAGTACCTATATGGCCTCCACTTTAGCATCTTATGTGACATCATATACGATTTTGTGTTGACTGGGAGAGTGGCACCACTTACCTTACACGTCTCCAATTTGTGAGGTGCCGTAGAAGCATCAACCCCCAGACACTCCTACCAGGCTTAGCAAGACTTTCGTGTCACCTAATTCTGAGGTGCCGCAGAGGTACCTGTCTCCCGACACTCCTGTCAGGCCTCACCAGGGGCTGTGTGGGTACCACCCACTGCCACCCACTTGCCGCTGAATCAGCCCTCACTTTATGGAACCTCCAAAGGCTCCGTTAATGACCTGGCTAATTGTGTCACCCCCAGGTCATTCATCCCCTCGGCACGGGTTGCCTGACACCTTAGGATTCGGAGTTAAGGACGCCACATTGTCAGCTTCAGTCGCCGAGTCTGGTCGATATGGCCGAATGTACACCGTTACGCACTACTTCTGAATATCCATATTCCAACGTAACGGGGGAGTCGAGCTGAGTCGATTGATATGTAATACTAGACCCATAGGTTTCTATTAAAAGTTCGGTGTTGGAGCCTTTACGTATATGTACTTAGTATACGAAGAAGGTTTTTGCTTTGTTCAAATTTACACGAAAAGTAATGCACATAAAGAGCGTAAATTTAAGCGATATTATCGCCTGAACAAAATACCCTTTAAATTGCATTATGTCATTTATATGATTTAGTGACTTAATGCTTTAGAAATTGCATACATTTAGGGCCAACTTGTTGAAAAAGATCCACGTATGCCCAGAATAGAGTAATTTTTCGCGTCTTTATTTTTACGTGCTGATTAGTTTTTATTTTTTTTCTGTGTAGGATATTTACAAGAATAAACATAGACACAGCATGAAAAAAAAAGATTTCTGTACCAACAAACAAAGTTAAGAGGCAAGAACCAATAATAGAGAACATACATAGTGGCACGTTTTAGAATGCAGCTATACAATAATTCAGCTTGCTTGATATTCGAAAAAGATGAACTGTACAATAAAATTAAATGATAACTCTACTTGAAGAATAGTAGATGTCACATATGCATCACATGAGATGCAAATAAAAAACCGTTTTTATATTGTCACTTGTTTTCTGAAGATCGGATAGGAAATTAAAAGTCAGAAAACTTTCGCACTGTCGATGAGTCATCACCTGCTTGCTGTTCTATCTACTAACAATCACCGAACAGGTTTTTGATGGCAAGTCTTCTTCAATTCCATTCTGTTATTCTAACGACGGGGCCCCCGTTGCATAATTATATGCTTGTGTATATACAGAAAAACGCATCTTTGCCGTAGAGGCCGGGTCCGTATTGAGATACTTCTGAGCACAAACAGAAACAAGTCCATTTCTTTTTGAACTCAGTTTCTCGAGCTTCTGGCTTGAAGCGTACAAAAACAGGTCTTATCGATTTTGGAAGAAAAAACACAAGCACCTACAATATCCTTCTTGAACCAAGCGTTCAAACGGATGTGCCGAACCCGACATTTGTGTTTTCTTCGTGTATGCCTCCTTGATTTGTTATTGCAGGCTTGATGTGTCTTTTTCGTATACTAGTGTACTTATAGGTTAATAATATCACAGAAAAACGCATTTTTATGAGAGGCTCGCAGACTCATATAGTGTTATATCAATCGACTAAGCTCGACGAACTAAGGTGACGTATATGTGTATGTGTACAAATTTGTAAACGAAATCATCTTTCAAAGATGATTTTAGCATTTCCATATCAAGAAGTAACAAATTTATTATTAAAAATTATTAAATGTAACATATTTGATGCTACGAACAATTGCTCTGTCAGACTCTTTTAAAAATGGTAAACAAATTTTTAGTTCAATTTCTGTGCGATTCGATATCAGGACACTCTGATTATCAGCCGAGCGCCATACCAACTGCACCAGACACGCTTGCCGTTTAAAAAAAGACAGAATCACCGTCTTCGACCTGAGGTCGTACAGACTGAACACTTAACATCTAGCATGAGACAACGGACAGGACATTTTCACAACACCCAGTGGACCAGTGGAGAACTTTTCGCTTTACGAAAAGTTTTCTCCTTAACCGGGGTGGAAATCGAACCAACACTCCACAGCACATGCGTCTAGACGATTGACGTCGCGGCCACGATGCCCACCGAAGAAGTTTCCGCATAATGTTACTATTGAATTAATATTCTACTTAGGCACCAATGCTTACTTTGTCTTAAAATCTTGGTCCCAACAAAAAATATTTGATGACGTTGATTGAAAAACAAAGCCAAATTAGGTGGAAAAAGCTATTTTAGGTCACAAAAAGTAGAGTTAGAAAAAAACTTTGTTCCACAAAGTTGTTCCTAATAGTAAGGACAATGACCTTATTCGGGTGTTGATGCAAATTAGGGTGGTCCTTATTTTCATGAAATAAAAAAAATCAACTTTTTTAACTGCAGGAATAGAGGTAAACACTGTTCTGTAAAGTTGCAGTCCAGCTTATCCTAAACATTTTGCTAAAAAAAAGTTTGATACTCATTCAGTCCTTGCATTCAGAATTTAATACAGAATGTTATGCTGAAAACCGCGAGAAGATTAGACTTCACCCGGTAAAGTTATTAGCTTTTGCATCATTAGCATCAATTTTGGAGCAATAAAATAAAATACAACATGTGGTGATCAAGCCTGCTTATTTGCTCAGGTGCTGCTGAGAACCGTCCGTTCTCAGATAGCATTCAACGATCGTTTATTGCAGCGAGAAACGAACCCTTGCCTACCGCTGTAACTTTTCTTTGTTGACAAAAAAGAGAACCTCGATGAAGACACAAAGGCAACATATTTTGTTTTTCTCTCTCTATACAGCAGTGATCTTGCGTGTTCGACCGTTTCTTTGCCCGCCACAAGTCGAGTCAAAGCCATCATAAGCAAGCGGGAGACCTCAATGCTTTCTCTGGCGACGAACATACATTTTGTGGGTGCGGCGGTGATCGCTAAGGGGAGTGGTTCGGTAATAGCCGTCTTATGTATCTCAAAGCCCGAAATGTGCGTGTGAAAAAAAATCTGGTGTACACAACTGATCGCAGATAAAACAAGTGGAGGAAAGTACCGGTCAAGAAATTGGTCGGTTCTGAGAATTGTTGCGTGAGTCATCGTAGATGGATTGAATACATATCATATTACCTCGATCATTTTTTGACTGGGCCTTGCTTTGGATTTCTGCTTCCATATAATATATTGAAGTATCTGCGCCATGATCGTCATAAATTTCCAACTTTGACTTGAAAATTTGAATATGACCTGAAATCCAGGATGAATTCGATAATTTAGTTACCTAGTTTTATGACATTATGTTAACTGCGAACTGCGGTAACAGTATTTTGTTTGTCAAACTATTTGTGATGATTAGTGAAAATATCGCCATAAATTGGCTATTTTGCTTCATGAACAACTGGCGATTATTGTCATGTTATTTTCAATTTCGGTGCAACACAAGTTTATAATTACATTCACAAGGAATTTCATCAGAAAAGCAGAACGATATTTGCGAAACATATGTGACAGTTTCCTTATATGTCCGCAGTTGACACTGGATATTTAATTTTCCTAGTTCAACCATTACCACCTGGTGGATTAAAACATATTTTGTCAGGAAGCTATGCGCATCAATGGAATTGCATTACTTCAATTACATACAAATCTATAAATTTGCAACAAACACGACAATCCGACATAACCTGTATACAATGAATGCAGCACAGCACTCCTGTACTGGAATCAAATGTAAAAGGTCCTTAGACGAACGGATATTTAAATTGGCATATATATGGAAGAAAATTTTGATTTTCTCTGATTTCCCTACTAATATTCCTAATACATGAAACTCACTTGATTAATCTGTCCCATAAAAAAATACCGCTGAATAATGGTCGTGAGTTGAGGACAATGTGTTTTTAATGAAGATAACATACTTCTTGTCCCGACTTATTGAGGACATTTCGGCTTACAAGTAATAATATTCTTGGTAAAATGTTAGTCCACGTACACTCATTCGACATTATGTAGAAATAACCCAGAATGCAGCACTTCATAGTCTCGTTGAAGGTGGATGCTCTTGGACGCGTTGAATATGAGATATACAGTCGTAGATACCTATCATTCAACCGGTCTAAGAAGATAAAACAAGAGAGGGAGCGAATCGCACTGAACTGATCATGCATTAATGCTCATTCATTGTAATATGTTGTGGGAGATTGAGAATGCGAGAGAGCCAAACGAAAGCAAACATAATTTTACACCAGTAGTTTCCACTTGAGGCTATCAATGGTTTTTGATGAATTTTATTCAAATTTCTCTCGATAGGGCTTTAGTTAGTTATCAGGAAAAAAACAAATTCATGCCTCAGCGGGGATGATGCCTTTCTCGGTACAAACGGTGTAATATATCACATTAATTGCCTACCTTATGGCTTTTGCGGGCAGCAGGGACTATGTCCAAGGGCTTGACTATCCCTTCCCAGGCCACCTGCGATTTGTGGGGCTTGCCTAGGATGTGAAGGGGCTTGACAGTGGGCCCTGTTAAACGTCTATAAAAAGCTGCATGTATCCGCAAGTAGGCTCCACCAAAGCGACCGTGTGCCGCTCAAAGCGCACAAGCCCAACTCCTGGTGTTAGGTGAGACGCTAAACAGCCCTGACACGACGGCCCTCCGACGAGACAGGAGGTTTGCGCAGGTCCAATAAGCCGCCTGGAAAACCAATAATTACGAACAATATAAGAGATAATGCGACTCGATATACGCGACAAATAAAGGATCACGATTGTCGTGGCGCTGCAGGAGATTTGCTAGACAGGCCAGAAAGTGTGGAAAAGCGGGCATCGAGCGGCTACTTTCTACCAAAGCTGTGGCACCACCAACCGGCTTCATAGTGCTGGGTAAGATGCGCCATCGTGTGATTGGTTGGCAGCTAATCAACGCAAGGATGTGCAAGCGGAGGATCAAAGGTCGTTTCTTCAACTACAGCATCATCAACGTGCACTGCCCACACGAAGGAATACCCGACGACGAGAAAGAAGCGTTCTACGCACAGCTGGAGCAGACATACGATGGATGCCCACTGCGGGACGTCAAAATCGTCATCGGTGACATGAACGCACAGGTAGCAAGTGCGGAAATGTATAGACCGGTCATCGGACCAGATAGTCTGCACACCGTATCGAATGACAACGGCCAACGATGCATAAACTTCGCAGCCTCCCGTGGAATAGTAGTCCGAAGCAGTGTTGTAAAATGTCATTTGCATTCGTTTGTTTAATTTTCCCAGAACTTTTTCCAGAAGTTTCTATCAATTTATGAGGTATGACGAACGTATAGCGTTTAAATGTGCGTACAACTTTGTCTAACAAGATATTGCTGTAAATATGTAATCTGAGGCGTGGGAGGCAAAATGTCATTCAAATGACACGTGACATTTTGGAGAGATTCCACTCTGCAGCCTCAGATGTTAAATTTAGAGCAATGTACCCTTGGACAAAAATACAGCACTATTCAAGCAAGGGAGGGGGCAGCAGGGACTATGTCCAAGGGCTTGACGATCCCTCCCCAGGCCATCTGCGAGTTGTGGCGCCTGCCTAGGATGTGGTGGGGTTTGACAGTGGGCCCTGTTAAACCTCTATAAAAAGCTGCATGCATCCGCAAGTAGGCTCCGCCAAAGCGACCGTGTGCCGCTCAAAGCGCACAAGCCCAAGTCCTGGTGTTAGGTGGGACGCTAAACAGCCCTGACACGACGGCCCTCCGACGAGACAGAAGGTTTGCGCAGGCCCAATAAGTAGGCTGACCATACGTACCGTATTTAACGGGACAGTCCCGTTTTTCATACCTTATTGTGCTGTCCCGTCGTAATCTAAAAAATCTTTTATTTGTCCCGTTTTGCCTTTCTCGTACACTAAGTGTACGTAAAGGCTATAATATTGCTTCAAAAACAAAATTTTGATTGGATTTTCATGTACCGATTGACTTAGCTCGACGAACTGAGGTGATGTCTGTATGTGTGTATGTATGTATGTGTGTATGTGTACAAATTTTGTAGACACATTTTTTGGAACTTAGCATTATCCGATTTACTCGCAACAAGTTGCATTCGACGGGGAATGCGGTCCCATTGTTTGCTATTGAAAATTGGCTCGATCGGACATTGCATTTCGGAATTATTGAAAAATCATTGTTTTTTCCCAAGGGTCCCCCCTTGGAAAAAAAATTCAAAACCGAAAAAAAAATTTTTTTTCCGAAAATGGTGGCAATACATTTTAATTAATGCAAAAACATGCCAAATGGTCGAAAAAATGTGATCTATTTTCCTAAAGAGCTTTTTTGACCTTTCTAATGTGATTCTTTCAATATATTTTATAATGCACGAGAAAGGCATCATCACTGCTAGGTGGATTAATCTGGGTTTTTTTCATTGATTTTGACAAAGAGCTTTAAAATATTACTCAAACAAATTAAATATTTTAGGCAGGAATCTGAAACCAAATACAAATAAAGCGGGCGAAACCCATAAAAATGTAAGATGTTATATTATTAGTGTTGCTTTTAAAATAATGCTATATACACCCAGGTTTTTTTTTACACGGTTGGAATTCATTAATTTCTCGGGTAACTTGATTTTTCACAGCTTTCTAAATACCCCCTGAATTTTCTTTGATTTTTTGTGAATTTTTTCGTGGGGTTAACTCATTGTTTCATTGATGCTGAAGGTCTTAAACGACTAAAACCAAACCGTGTAAAAAAAAAACCTGGGTGTATACCGTTATGTATTTTCCATGGATCGACTTTTCTTAACGGTTTTTCAACAGGTGACAACAGGTGTTTCTCTGGGAGATTTTTTCATACAGTTTCATTTCACTGACTTTTTTCTGCTTATTCCGAAGGCATTACAATTTGGCCAATTTCATCAGTGGATTGAACGGAACCGGTAGGTCACGCCTCAACATCAATAAAATGAAGCGCAGGGACAGACATTCCAATTTCTAGATAAAGTTAATTTTAGATTTTTTTGAATCATTTTTGTCTTTCTGAATAATTCTGAATGTTTCGAAATCACCAACTGTAAAAAAAATTACGCCATTAAATATAATTTATTAATCAGCTGAACAAAATCGAGTTTAATGCAGTTTTAAACCAAGGGAAAAATTGATCGGATTTCGTACTTTAAGGTTAGTTTACAGATCAGGAGCTTATCTGCATTTTTCGCTTCCATATGTGTGGGCGGGATTTATGGGATTCCGTAGTAGATAATTAGTTGGACAAAATCAATGGACAAGATTCCCGAGGTGTGAGGCTACTTTTAGCGTTATTTGAAATAATTTCGAACAAAAGGACTGTGAATTGATTAGATTTGACTTTTATTCACGAGCGCCAAACATATTCATGGATTTTTTTGTATTTTTAATTTTTTAGACCTGGAAAAGTTTTCGATATTGATCAGTAATAAAATCCTTAATGCATGTTTTAGAGTGAATAAAAATCAAATTTCGAAATTCTGCATTTTTTAATATATTAAAAAATGCGTAAATTTTTGTTCCTTCGTGTTTTTGTTCGCGCCGCTCCTCTGAAGAGGGAAATATTTGTAGTTTCGTATTTTTCCACAACTAACTCAATACATTAGAAGGTTATGGTGGTGAATGATCCACTCTAAATTTATTCTCTAACTCCTTACCGAAAAATGAAAATTAATCCCGATAATTTCGACATTTCCACAGGTCTTGAATTTTGTTACAAGGTTTTTTTAACATGTCCCGTTTTGTAAGTGCGTTTGTCCCGTTTTTTCACCAAAATGATCTGGTCAGCCTACCAATAAGCCGCCTTTAAAAACAACTATTACGAACGACATAGAAGATAATACGACTCTATACAATCGGCAACGACCTAGGCGACGAATAATAATCAAGCATTATGAGTACATCTCAAATTATGAAGTTAATTTTGCTTCTGAAGAAAGTTATGAACAAATTAGTCAAATGACATGCAGATGACATTTTACAAGACTGGTCCGAAGCACCTTTTTTCCCCGCAAAAATATCCACAAGGCCACATGGAGATCACCTAACCAAGAAACGGAAAACCACGTTCTAATCGACGGTAAATTCTTCTCCGACATCACGAACGTCCGCACTTACCGCAGTGCGAGTATTGAATCCGACCACTACCTCGTTGCAGTATGCCTGCGCTCAAAACTCTCGACGGTGTACAACACGCGTTGAAGTTGTACGCCGTGGCTTAACATTGGGCGGCTACAAGACGGTAGACTAGCCCAAAAATACGCGCAACAGCTGGAAGTGGCACTCCCAACGGAAGAGCAGCTAGATACAGCTTCTCAAGAAGATTGCTGGAGAGATATTCAATCCGCCATTGGTAGCACCGTAACCACTGCACTGGGCACGGTGCCTCAGGATCAAAGAAACGACTGGTATGACGGCGAATGTGAGCAATTAGTGAAGAGTAGAATACAGCATGGGCGAGATTACTGCAACACCGCACGAGGGCGAACGAGGCACGATATAAACGGGCGCGGAACAGACAAAACTCGATTTTCCGGATCGAGACCGTTAAGAGACGGAGCAACTGTACCGCGCTAATAACACACGAAAGTTCTATGAGAAGTTAAACCGTTCACGTAAGGGCCACGTCCCGTAACACGGTAGATCACTTTTACGTAGTATGTTACGGTGTAAGATCTATCAAACAGAGCCCTAGCCTTATCCATTTTTCTAGCTAGGGCAATAAGTTGTGATAATTAAGAATTCATCGTATTTTATCCCTGCTACCAACAACAGTATCAGAAACAAAACATAATTAATGTTACCTTGCAGACAGTTGAAAGACTCGAATTCCTCTTGTTTGAGGCTAAACTGTATGCAGCGGAAACAACTTTTCAGGCAATTAGTTGAAAAACCTCGGTACCCGGTCCTAGGCTGAACTAACTGCTGGAAAAATCGAGTTAGGGGTTTAAATACGTACTAACTCTTCATGAACTGGTGAACAATGGTAGTGAGAGGAACACACGAAAGTTCTTATTACTGAACAAATTCTCTTGCTTGAAATGGTCTTGTAGATAGAGATAAACCCCGGGCTTGAAGCTTTACTGGTGATATTCTAGAAGCAAGACAAGGATTTGGCTAGGGCTCCGATGCATGGCCAAAAACAGTATTACTGTTCTGTTTTCTCAAGAAAGGATTGATTTCCTATTGATAAGGGGCGCGCCTTCAATGAGATTGTTCTCTGTGAAGGGTCTAAATAGCGGGACCTTGGCATGGTGCTCTTGAGAAAACAAAAACAACAACTGTATCGAAACCTCAATTGCTCATCAATAGTAATGGAGTAACTCGACATGCACTTAAACACTGAGGATACGGGTAACGCTACAATAGATCTAATAACTGGTCGCAGTGGCACACCCGAACAGGAAAAAAAGGGCGACGTGCCACAGCCTGATATGTGTAAGGACAGAAACGGGAACCTTCTTACTAACGAACGTGAGGTGATCCAAAGGTGGCGGCAGCACTGCGAAGAACACCTGAATGGCGATGTGGCAGACGAAGATGGCGGTATGGTGATGGACCTGGGAGAAAGCGCGCAGGACATAATTTTACCGGCTCCGGATCTCCAGGAAATCCAGGAGGAGATTGGCCGACTGAAGAACAACAAAGCCCCTGGGGTTGACCAACTAAATACCAGGAGAGCTATTTAAACACGGTGGTGAGGCACTGGCTAGAGCACTGCACTGGGTCATTACCAAGATTTGGGAGGATGAAGTTTTGCCGCAGGAGTGGATGGAAGGTATCGTGTGTCCCATCTACAAAAAGGGCGATAAGCTGGATTGTAGCAACTACCGCGCAATCACATTGCTGAACGCCGCCTACAAGGTACTCTCCCAAATGTTATGCCGTCGACTAGCACCAATTGCAAGGGAGTTCGTGGGGCAGTACCAGGCGGGTTTTATGGGCGAACGCTCCACCACAGACCAGGTGTTCGCCATTCGCCAAGTACTGCAGAAATGTCGCGAATACAACGTGCCCACACATCATCTATTCATCGACTTCAAAGCCGCATATGATGCAATCGAGATCAGCTATGGCAGCTAATGCACGAACACGGATTTCCGGATAAACTGACACGGTTGATCAAAGCGACGATGGATCGGGTGATGTGCGTAGTTCGAGTTTCAGGGGCATTCTCGAGTCCCTTCGAAACGCGCAGAGGGTTACGGCAAGGTGATGGTCTTTCGTGTCTGCTATTCAACATCGCTTTGGAAGGGGTAATACGAAGAGCAGGGATTAACACGAGTGGTACGATTTTCACGAAGTCCGTCCAGTTATTTGGTTTCGCCGACGACATTGATATCATGGCACGTAACTTTGAGAGGATGGAGGAAGCCTACATCAGACTGAAAAGCGAAGCTAGTCATCAACACGTCGAAGACGAAGTACATGATAGGAAGAGGCTCAAGAGAGGTTAATGTAAGCCACCCACCACGAGTTTCTATCGGTGGTGACGAAATCGAGGTGGTTGAAGAATTCGTGTACTTGGGCTCACTGGTGACCGCCGATAACGATACCAGCAGAGAAATTCGGAGGCGCATAGTGGCTGGAAATCGTACGTACTTTGGACTCCGTAAGACGCTCCGATCGAATAGAGTTCGCCGCCGTACCAAACTGACTATCTACAAAACGCTTATAAGACCGGTAGTTCTCTACGAACACGAGACCTGGACGATGCTCGTGGAGGACCAACGCGCACTGGGAGTTTTTGAAAGGAAAGTGTTGCGTACCATCTATGGTGGGGTGCAGATGGCGGACGGTACGTGGAGGAGGCGAATGAACCACGAGTTGCATCAGCTGTTGGGAGAACCATCCATCGTTCACACCGCGAAAATCGGGCGACTGCGGTGGGCCGGGCACGTAGCCAGAATGTCGGACAGTAATCCGGTGAAAATGGTTCTCGACAACGATCCGATGGGCACAAGAAGGCGAGGTGCGCAGCGGGCAAGGTGGATCGATCAGGTGGAAGATGACTTGCGGACCCTCCCTAGACTGCGTGGTTGGCGACGTGTAGCCATGGACCGAGCCGAATGGAGAAGACTCTTATATACCGCACAGGCCACTTCGGCCTTAGTCTGAATAAATAAATAATAAATCAGAGCAAAACAGGAAGGTGAAGTGAGAAAGGAAGCCTAGGAAAATAAACTTAAAATTGTAAGTAAAGCATTTTTATAGTAACGGTAAAGATTTGTAAGACAAAAAACTAAATTTCAAACTTTAATCAAACTTTACAGTTTGATCATCCTTTGGGTTGATTACCAAAAACGGTTTCATTTCTATCCGACCGTCCGAACATACAAATTAAGGCATCTATTTTGCCCAGCAGCATTGAATTGTTAAATAGCAATGTTCTTACCTCTCACTTGTTCGCCATTTTGACCAAAACATGGTTTAATTGAGTTATTGAATGATTAAGTTGCGTATGTTGATTATTATAAATATAATCATGAAAAAACAATATTAAAATAAATTAATCGTGTTTATAATAAGAAATTTTGTAGACAAAAATCGCTTTACGCTCAATTTTGTCACATCTAATAGGTGTATTTTGAAATTATTTTCAAATAAATAAACTTTAGAGAAAAAATTTCAACAATTTTATGTACGCATACATTGAGGAAGGGATGAATATTGAAATGCATTAAAACAACCGAGCCAACCATTTAATTTCCTTTGAAATTTTCGAATGTAGTCAACTAATCCATACTGTACGCTCAATTTTGAGAGTGACTGCAGGAAGAAAGGGGTCAGCTCAAGCATTACGACTGATAGAAAATATCAATCATACAAATAGTGTTGAGAGGGAGAGAGAAAGAGGGTCTGTTAACTTATTATACTATGATGTTAATATTCCTCTCGATACCAAAACTAATATTGATAATGCTCTCGTATCTTTGACAAATTCAATTGTCGAAGCCAGAGGCATTGCAGTTCCTAAATGTGAAAATAAATTCAACTCCATTATTATTGACGACGATATTCGGCTACTGATCCGTCTTAAAAATGTGAGGCGAAGACAATATCAAAGAACTCGTTATCCCGCTTTGAAAGTTATTTGGCGAGATGTGCAAAATGAAATTAAAAAACGTTTCGCTATTCTGAGAAATACCAACTTTGAGAATAATGTCTCGAAGTTGGATCCCAGTTCGAAACCCTTTTGGAAATTAACGAAACTTCTTAAAAAAACCTCAAAAGCCAATTCCAGCGCTTAAAGAGGGAAATAAAATTTTATTAACAAATGTCGAAAAGGCTCAAAAACTTGCTCAGCAGTTCGAGAGTGCACATAATTTTAGTCTAGGTCTCACTAGTCCAATTGAGGATCAGGTTACACGGAGCTTTGAAGACATTCTCAATCAAGAGAATTTTTTTTGACCCTTCGTTGGGAACTAATTTGGATGAAGTGAGATCTATTACTAGAAAATTTAAAAATATGAAAGCCCCGGGTGATGATGGTATTTTCTACATACTTATCAAAAAACTTCCTGAGAGCTCTTTATCCTTTTTAATTAATTTATTTAACAAATGTTTTCAATTGGCATACTTTTCAGATAAATGGAAAAACGCCAAAGTTGTTCCAATTTTGAAGCCAAACAAAAATTCAGCTGAGGCTTCTAGTTATCGCCCTATCAGTTTGCTTTTTTCAATAAGCAAACTGTTTGAAAAGATTATTTTAAATAGAATGATGGTTCATATTAGTTTTCGCCATGGGCACTCAACCACTCACCAGTTATTAAGAGTTACGAACTTAATTCGGCTCAACAAATCTGAAGGATGTTCGACTGGAGTTGCTCTTCTTGATATAGAGAAAGCATTTCACAGTGTTTGGCATAAAGGTTTGATTGTAAAATTGAAGAATTTTAATTTTCCTCTGTACATTATTAAACTGATCCAAAATTATTTATCAGATCGCTCACTGCAGGTAAATTATCAGAATTCGAAATCTGATAGATTACCTGTACGAGCTGGTGTTCCCCAAGGCAGCATACTGGGGCCCATATTGTATAACATTTTTACTTCTAACTTACCTGATTTACCACCAGGGTGCCAAAAATCTTTGTTTGCAGATGACACGGGCCTTTCAGCCAAAGGGCGAAGCCTTCGTGTCATTTGTAGTAGATTGCAAAAAAGTTTGGATATTTTCTCCACTTACTTGCGGAAATGGAAAATTTCCCCGAATGCTTCCAAAACTCAGCTTATAATTTTCCCACATAAGCCGAGAGCTTCTTATTTGAAACCTTCTAGCAGACATATTGTCACTATGAATGAGGTTCCAATTAATTGGTCTAGCGAAGCTAAATATTTAGGTCTTCTGCTAGATCTAAAATTAACTTTTAAAAGTCATATTGAAGGCATTCAAGCCAAATGTAACAAATATATTAAGTGTCTATATCCACTTATAAACAGAAAATCAAAACTTTGTCTTAAGAACAAACTTTTGATTTACAAACAAATTTTTAGACCAGCCATGTTATATGATGTGCCAATATGGACAAGGTGCTGCAATACCGGTAAGAAGGCACTTCAGAGAATCTATATACATAAAAATGAATTTCTGTCTGTCTGAACCTTATAGACTCGGAAACTACTGAACCGATCGGCGTAAAAATTTGTATACAGAGGTTTTTGGGGCCGGGGAAGGTTCTTAAGATGGTTCGAGACCCCTCCCCATTTTGAAAAGGGGGGCTTCCATACAAATGAAACACTAATCTCTTCATAACTCGAGAAATAAACAAACAAATAGAATCAAATCTGGAATATGGAGGTTTTAGAAGGCAAGATATGTTTCTGTGGTAGTTCGAAACCTCTCCTCTTTCTGAAAAGGGATCGTGATCTAATCAGAGAATAAATCAATTTCAGGCGACACGAAGTTCGTCGGATCTGCTAGTTCAAAATAAAATTTTGAAAATGATTCTGAAGTTGCCTCCGTGGTATAGTACCAATGACCTTCATAGAATTTCTAATATTGAGACATTGCAACAAATATCCAACAAAATAAATTCCAATTTTAGACAAAAATCGTTGCAATCTTCTATTGCAACGATTAGCTCCTTGTACCCTTAGTATAAATTAGGTCAAGTTAAGTTTAAGTTTAAAACATTGTAATTCCTACATGGTTCAATTCAACCAGAGGAAAAATCCTAACTGCCAGAGGCAATTGAAATGTATTAATAACAATAACTAAACATGTAACATAGCAAATGAGGATGATAGTGCTAAGAAAACACGGAACACCTAGTCTAAGAGATGAATGCATGTATTAGATAATTAACATATAAAATTAGTTAAAAAAATGAAACAACGAACCTTCACCATAAAACGTTCATTGGAAATAATGCAAGTTCGTGAATATAAATGAGAAATGGAAACAATATATTGTGTTTTAAAATGTCTAAAAATAGTTACGAACTATCTTAACAATCATGACACAAATGGATTTGTTTCTTAGTGAGACAAATAAAAAATGATTCTACAAAAGAAACCTGTAACGACATATGAGCCTTAATGCAAATGATTAAAATAATAATCAAACTAAAAATATACTCTATAATAATATAAATATTTTTTATTCAATATAATTCCAGAATCCGCGAACCACCACTTGGGAAACACTCCTCCACACCCATACACAACAGCAACGGATATGGTGGTCGGCCGAACGCTAATTCAAGCCACCATGCTGGATATTGGAGAAGAACACGACAGGACAGAGTATAGATGAACGACTACGCGCTCGCTGGTGGATACGGACGGATACAAGCATCAGCAAAGCGTTAGTTGGCTCAGTTCTCATTCAAATCGCTCACAGTGCGGAACGCGAAAGTTGTTTTCTGCCTTCGCGTCCATTGTCATCGGTCGCGGTGGTTGTGGGCCACGGTTTTGGCTCCACGCAATTGAAAAACGCTAGTAATTGGTTGATTCGAACGGTTTAAAGCACCCACTAATTGTCACCACTAACGAATTCGTGCTTTATGTCCACCCGTTGAGAAGTTGTTCTGAGGATAGGTTGAATGTGAGAATGCTCAACTGCTGAAGGCGATGTTTAATAAGGGCGCATAGTAGTCTAGTGGTATGTAGTGCAGATCTCCCCATCGTGGGTTGCTATGTTTTAGCCACCGCCATCTTGGGTATAACTCGAAACCATGGCCTACTGAAGACACCGAGTGGTTGGTTGGGGTATGTTGTGTTCGTTGCGTATGTGTATGCAAGTATGGGCTGATGTTAAAAATAAGGCAACACTATTCGGTGAAGGATGTTAGCGGTGTGAAATATTTTTCAATGAAATCGAAGGCCTAAGGTCAAAATGTTACCGTACTGCATACTGTGATTGGAATGTGTGCACTGGCCAAGGTATGGGGGAACACAAAGTAAAATCAATGATAATCGTCGAGAGGAAACACCAATACGGTGGTGCGAAGTGGAGTGGAAGTGGAGGTTATTGATTTTCGCTACATTTTCCGGCGCAAAAAGTGTGAGAGCAAAGGCTACAAGAAAGGAAATGTGGTTGCATGACTCGAGCCCTAATGTAGCGTAGAGGGTGGCTGTCTTTTTGGCCCTTTATTGTTCCCCCAAATAGCGTGAAAAACAACACAACTAGAAGTAGTGTATATCGGTTGGATGAATGTTGGACGAAAAAACTTCCAAGTTGTTTTATACAATTATTGCATGGAGAATAGCTGATAATAAGAAAAATTGGATAAGGGAAAATGAATTATAAAAACAATAAAACAAGCAAATAATCCATATAATTTGCCGGACAAGACAAGTTGTTTGCTGTGGAAGATAAGGGTGAGCACCACAAAAGGTGAAGAAAATAGAAAACGACTAGCGCGAGTGCGAAGACCGGTAAGCAAAGTGCAAAAAGCCCACACGGCGACAACACCAACCGTGACGACGGGATGGCATTGCCTTCCGATGCCAGCGGTGAGCGATTGCAGTCACCCTTTTGAGGATCGCGTGCAAGGTAAATAAGTTTACTTTCAGATAAATTTAGCTACCACCATACCGTCAATTTGAGTGAAATTGATCAGTTTTTCATAAGAAAATTATGTTAAGCTTTTAGTGGAATGTATTCACTTGTCATAAGACGAGTTTGTACTATTCCATTTAATTCCACTACTTTATTGTACTTTTGTACGTATTTCGACCTCAACAGTAAGGCCGTCTTCAGTCTCTCGTACTTGACTTCCCGAATAAAAAATTCCAATAGAGTTACAATAGAAATTATTGTAACAATACAATAAATTAAATTGTAATTACAATAAACTCTATTGTTGTTGACAATAGAATAACAATTAAGAATATTGTTTTCCACCATAAATCCTATTGTAAATGGCAGTTTTACAACAGAAAATAGGGGTTGTTTATTACCGTAACAATAAAATAAATCGTTTTTTTCCCAAACATTTTTTTTACATTACAATAGAATTTATTGTAATTCTATTGTCAACATTTTTCTGTCAATAGATTTTATTGTACGTTTATTGGAACAACAATAAGGCAATTTAATTGGTACAATAGAAGAACAATAGAATTGAATGTTCATCAATAAAATGTATTGTAATTTTATGATATTTTAATGTAACTCTATTGTAGTTTCTATTCGGGTTGACTCGAGTCAAGTACGAGACACTGAAGACGGCCTTACTGTTGAGGCCGAAATACGTATCTGTCAAAGGTACAATAAAGTAGTGGAATTAAATGGAATAGTACAAACTCGTCTTTAGACAAGTTCAGTTTTTCATGTAAAATTTTTCAAACTGAACATAATTGGATGTGAAATTTTCCTCGAAATTAATTATATTGAAACTTTACTGCCCCCACTGAAGTATTAAGTTTTCTTTGAAATACGTTTTCTATCAGTTGATTCTATTTGCATATAAAGTAAACTTTCAAGATGTAAAAGAAATGCAGTTTCGGAGTATATTTTGCCATTCGAATAACATGTTAATTGACATCGGCGACCATTTAAGTAGTAGTCGATTCCACCCCACGTCACGGTTCTGATGTGGTAGGCCATCGGTAGACTGTTCTAAAAGGCGTTTGAAATAGATTTCGTCGCAGTGCAGCAATTGCGTTACTATTGTGCTGACGTGTACGCTGTACTGCAATGTTTTCAATCTACTTACTATAGCAGAAGAACTTTTAACCTACGCTGATAGAATGATGTGGTGAGGATTACCTGTGGGTTGAACTTGTCCGTAGTCATAGGATAAAAATAGAAAGAGTCTTTAGGCTTTAGCTTCTATTTTCGATGTAATGAAACAACGTTGATGATGGAATGAGGGTGCATTTATGATTGTGCAAAGGTTATACAACTTTTTTCACTTCTGTTTGGGTTCACACAGCGACCAGCAGCGTTTAGATCTTACCCGTATCAGTATATGTCTATTGTGGTGTAAAAGTGCATTTATAAAAAACAGTGCAGTACCGGTTTCGTTACAGTACTTGTTTTGTTTTTCACACAAGTACTGAAAGATTTGTTGGGACGTGCATTTGTAGGGGAAATATGTATAAAATGCGCCGGTTGGGTAAAATGCGCCACCACCTTTCCTTGGTTTAAATCCCAAATTATGTCAAAATCGTAAGCATTATTTATTATTTATTCAGACTAAGGCCGAAGTGGCCTGTGCGGTATATAAGAGTCTTCTCCATTCGCCTCGGTCCATGGCTACACGTCGCCAACCACGCAGTCTACGGAGGGTCCGCAAGTCATCTTCCACCTTGCCCGCTGCGCATCTCGCCTTCTTGTGCCCGTCGGATCGTTGTCGAGAACCATTTTCACCGGGTTACTGTCCGACATTCTGGCTACGTGCCCGGCCCATCGCAGTCGTCCGATTTTCGCGGTGTGAACGATGGATGGTTCTCCCAACAGCTGATGCAATTCGTGGTTCATTCGCCTCCTCCACGTACCGTCCGCCATCTGCACCCCACCATAGATGGTACGCAGCACTTTCCTTTCGAAAACTCCAAGTGCGCGTTGGTCCTCCACGAGCATCGTCCAGGTCTCGTGTCCGTAGAGGACTACCGGTCTAATTAGCGTTTTGTAGATTGTCAGTTTGGTACGGCGGCGAACTCTATTCGATCGGAGCGTCTTGCGGAGTCCAAAGTACGTACGATTTCCAGCCACTATGCGTCTCCGAATTTCTCTGCTGGTGTCATTTTCGGCAGTCACCAGTGAGCCCAAGTACACAAATTCTTCTACCACCTCGATTTCGTCACCACCGTCACCATCGTAAGCAGCTGAAGCCAAAAAAAAAAACATTTGTAAGCCGTCAAACAAAAAAACTCAGTCAAAAACATAAAATTTAAAAATTAAAAAAAATATATAATTTTGGCTCATTCTAACGCAATTTCGCACTCAAAATGTATGCAGTTCCAATTAAGGTGCTTGGTTCGATCCTTGACCCTTTCCCATGTCGTATTTGAGAATGTCATTAACTATACAGCTCAATCTCTTTGCAAATCAATGCAGGATTCAAAATATAGGATTGCTATGACAAGATGTCTGTTATAATTAAAATAAAATTTTAAAAATGATTGGTTCACCATTGGTATTCATGCAGGCCTCATACAGGTACAAATGTGTAAGGTTGCTGTACGGGTAGCGGTGGTAGTACAGCTGATTCTTTTTCTACACGGGGGATGCGCTCCGTGTAAAAAAAGTTTTCATTTCAAAATTTGAAAATACGTGAAAAAAAGTTTTATGATTTCTCGACGAATTATGGAAAATGGAGCAACTTTGCAATAATTTTGTATGGGATTTTTTTTTACAGGGCCGTGTAAAAAAAATCCGTGTGAAAATCGGGTGTATTAAAATTCTAATTATAAAGATGATTCCATTAGAATTGCTTTGGAATTGGAATTGATCGGCCACAGCTCCTCGATAAACCTACGCTGTATAATCACGGGGTTAATCACTTCCAGTCGACCTGAACGTTTAGCACCGTCCGGTCATCTTCTACTACAAAACGCCATAGTACGCGGCCTTCCACGAAGCTTATGGCTCCTTCCGGGTTCTCTACTGAATATTATTTTCGGTTGACGCTCTTCCGGCATACGAACAACGTGTCCACCGTCCCACCGTCGTCTGCCGTGTTGTATAAGCTTAACAGCATCCAGGCCTTTATACACTAAAATCATGTGCTCCAAGGAATTATTGGATGACTCTTTGAATCAAAAAGAGCACAAACCATTGTTAAAAAAACTATTCTTCCGTTACGCATGTAGACCTTAAGACCTACTTGCTGCTCATTGTTTGAAAAGTTCAGCCGAGAGCTGGTCGTTCCACGCAGCTTTATTGTTTTTCAGATATTTGAAGGATTTTTTAACCCCATCTAGAGTAGGCAACTTGTTTTTCGGCTGCTCTTGCTTCCTTATACCGATCTCTATTTAACCGGGTACCCGACACCAACGTTCTTCTCGTCTGTCAACCTCTGACACTCCACATCGAACCAGCTTGCACATACTTGGGCTGATCGGCTGCCACCCAATCACACGTTGGCGCATCTTGCCCAACACTATGAGCCCGGTTCCCAGTTCGTTGGTGGTGCGTTTCGTTAATCAACCGCTGGGTACCAGATAGACGCGGTATGAGCTCGAAGCGTACCTTCTCACTCTAGCTGATGTCAGAAGAACAATAGTACCCAGGCTGCACTCAATATGCTTTTTACACCATATTGGGCTGCGCTATCAAAGTACGCAACCCTTAGCTGGCGGTCTTCTATCCATCTGTCTGACCCGTGGAAGCGTGAAATAGGAACTTGTGGTGATCAGAGCTATGTTGGGCGCTCCTTCCTTAATGTGTATGATTGACGACGTGTAGCCGTGGACCAAGCAGAGGCCATTTCGAGTTTCGACCTTAGTCTGGATAAATAATCATCATACGCATTAGTAAGAGTTGAAGCTTTGATCTTTGAGCAATATCATTTGAAACTGTGATATAGAAGTACTTTAAATTTGATAAATCCAGCTGTGCAGGCTTCCAGAGCGCACATTGCGCATTATGGGTCTCATCAAACTTTGTCACACGATCACAGATAGTTCGTGCTGGTGACATGAGACATTTACGATCTCTCTGTATTTTTCTCTGTCGCCTCTCACGTACATGACAAATCCGAGTGCAATGCGATTCAATTACGCATCGCAATCTTCCAAGATTGTGCATCATGCTACTGTTTCACATGCGACATATCATGAAACACGGCTCATGAGGCGGTCACATGTGCTGCCTTGAGCTGTACGGCTGTAGCAACTTTGTATTGTTTTAATCAGCTTTGTCAATTCGCTTTGTAGTAAACGGAAGAGAACCGAACCAAACTGTTTGCAGCCACTGGGTGTTAATTTGATTGCCTTCACAGAGCCCCAGATTAACCGCAACGGTTTTTCGCAAATTCAAATTTGAGCCGGCACGGCGGCAAGCCCAAAGCACCGGAATATTTCTTTCATCGCCTCTATCTGCCACGGTGGCGTCACTATCACGCTGATGTCGTCGGCATAGGCAACAAGCAGATCCTCACCACACACTAATTGTTCGAGCTTGCGAACCAACGGGTGAAAATGAACTACTCAAAATTGAGTCGAATCCGACTCATTTTCATTAAAAACGGGACAACTCAAAATTTGAGTAAAAGATACTACTTCAATAAAATGATGATTGCACTTAAACTAGGAGTCTGTTTGTCGTAAAATGCACATAGATAGATAGATAAACTTGATTCGCATCTGTCGTATTAAAAATTGATGGAAGGCCAAGCTTAAGCGAAATCATCATTTTATTGAAGTAGTATCTTTTACTCAAAATTTGAGTTGTCCCGTTTTTAATGAAAATGAGTCGGATTCGACTCAATTTTGAGTAGTTCATTTTTAGCGTGAAGATAGATGACGAATAGATGCATGGAAAGTGGATCCCCTTGCCGCACCGAACGAGCGATATCGATCGGACGAGAGAGGCGCTCATTGATGAGTAGCCGTGATGTTGACTGACTGGCAATGCGCCCGAGAAGAGCGATGAGTTTCTGGTTGAACCCGAGCGCCTGCATGGTGTCGAAAAGGAATGAATGGCGTACCCGATCGAAAGCGTTCTCGAGATCAAAGCTGATGAGTTTTCCGGGGCGACGGTGGTGGCGGAGATTGGCAATCCGATCTTTCAGAGCAAGAGTGGCCTGGAAGATGTTACGCTCTGAGTTAGAACATTTCTGCCCGTCGTTCAGTACATGGTGCGCTTGCATCACACTATCTAGCCGGTTTTTTGCAGCCCCCTGAAACGGCTGTCATCTGCATACAATATGATTGAAGCCGAAAACTTGGTGCTAAACTTGGTGCTAGCTGTCAAGCTGTGGCTTTAAGCACGGAACACAGTGACGCATGCGACAATATCGCTCGAGGAAAGATTTAATTCGAATAAAAAATTAAGAAACAGTTTTTGTTTTAAAAAGCGTACCATCTAAAATACGTTTCATAAATGTATTGCAATTATCTCTATAGCTGATTCGTTAATTTCAGATACACATGTTTCGTTACAGCGCAAAAGTTATCAACACTGTATTTGTCACAACAACAAATGCCAAATTATTAATAATAAAAAAATTGTCAAGTCTGCCTGATACCCATGTTGATATCTTGACGATTTGATAGATGTCTGAAGGAATTTGACAAATATTTGGCATTGTGATAAAGAGTGGGCCTTCAATGGATCAATCAAGGTAACTCATTTTGCACTCACCGCATCAAAACAACGGCGGCACTGTATACGGATATTTCTATTCATGTGTGTTTGACAGAACATGTCTACAGTGGCGCAATCTGTTCATTTCATAGCGGCAGTTTTTGCTTATTGATTGGTCCATTTCTAATGCATTGTTCTGTTAAAAAACCAAATTTTGGCAAGTAGAAAAAATAAGACTGCAAACCAATTAACTGATTGAACAGCAGTGATTTTTTTTTCTCCAAATTTAAGAACATTATTCTCGTACACAAAATTTGTTTCTTTTGATTCAATCTGCAGAAAATAGAACAAAGCTGTGCAACAGTTTTGAGTTTTTGAATCTGAACTTAAATTAATCTGAGGCAGCTGCTGGGATAATGCATGTTTCAGGTTCATATTAAAATTAAATGCAGCAGAACAATTTGAATCACTACTAATCTGATTTAATTCTTAGGTTACTTAGGATTTTTAAGATTAACTCATAATCGACAGGTTTTTCGTCAGCTAAAAGAACTTTTTTCCGGTGCATGATCATTGGCAGCTCGATAGTTTTTATTTTAATCTCCTGACTTTTACGCTAAGTTTAAAGACACTTTATACTATACTATATTTATAGTGTCTTTAGCTTCCATTATGCTTCAAAAACTATTATTCTGTCAACACACAAATGGACCAGTTTAAAGCAAAATTTTATCCACAATGCGACATCCACTTCCAGTTTGATCAGATCAAATGTAAAGAAAAAAGGTTCCAATAGTGTTTCATAAAACACCTGTCGATGACACGTACAATGATTAAGTAGATCAATTTATCTTAGTTTCGACGCCCACATTATAGTGAGCTCAAGTTTGTAACCAAAGAGTTAATGCGTCAAGATCAAATAGATGAATTCAGTTCGTCAACTGAAAAGTTTGTGTCCTGTCTCATATCTCATAAAAGCAGTTCGATAATTATCGATTAACCCTGCTTGCAGGGCAAGATTACTTTTGATAGATTTACGTTTTAATGGTTTTGGGAGGTGCACCAGCCTTTTTTAAGACTGGGCATTTTTTAAATCTTCGAACTGGCACTTTTAAGTTTAGGGTAAATGATGCATTTTGGACTCCTAGAGGAAGTGCTGCCCAATATCCGCTTATATCTTTCAAATGAGACGTGTGATACAAGCTAAAATCACATAATTTCATAGATGAAAGTCTTATTTATGAAAAGGAAGTTTGAAATGGGCATCAGATGTTTATAAATCGCTGAGATATTTAACTATCTGAAATGAAAATATTCTTCGTTTTGGAAAGTGCAACATATTTTGGACGCCCAAATGTACAGTAAATGTTTCAGTCTGTTCAAAATGAATTTTCAATTTGCACAGGTCATTTGAGCTCTTATCTTTCGATTGACATGCATCAATAAGAAGATTGCAGCGATTCAAATTTGCAATTTTGACATGAACTGATTGTGTTCGTTCTGAGTTATTCAATGATGAATGCTTTGAAGCGTAACGCATTGTAACGCTTGCCTTCTTGAAAAAATTGATTTCATTTAACATTTCATCCAAATATCATTATTTTCGAACAGGAAACTAGTCAAACACATTCGCAGCAATCTTATTTGCATAAAGACCATGCGGGATTAGGCAGCGGCATTGAATTTAGTTCAGATATCAATAAAATGTCAACAGGAGGGTCCAGAATATGTAGGGCCCAAATCAAGTTGGTTATCCTAATTTTTCGGTAAATGAGACGTACCTTGATGTTTGTTTTCATTCGGATTCTGATAAACTTATTTCTCGAATAGGCTTAGCCGACCCTGTAAATATGCTGTGAAACAATATCAAATTTGCGGTTCAGACATCCCTAAGTTGTCCAAATCGAATGATAATTGACAGAGTTACAAAATATTTATTTAATTTCGCTCAAAATTTGCTTAACCCAGTTAATGTGGTCATCTACAGTATCTTACGAGCGCTAATGGCCGCTTATTTTAAGCTATTATAGTGGAATGTCTGGAAGTAATTTGATTTAAAACGGAAATATTATCCTTAGACTTCTTGTTCTTCATGCAACCTTTATTCGCCAATAATGCGATGACAAACGACACAAGACAAACGTCAAATAGATTGCACCTTACCAGAACATGTTAAATTGTGGCGGCTATCGAAATTAATTTATTGTTTTTGATAATTTCGGTGATAATTTCGGCTGATTTTGATGATAATTATATTGTGGCAACAATTACCGCACGTAAAATGCTGGATAAATGACGAAAACAGAACAATATAACTTAAGTTATTGAAATTTAAATTTTCACGATCGAAAATCATTTTGCGATACATAATTAAATACCCGCGCGAAATGTACAGTACAATATGAACGGAGCTTTAAACTTCAAGAACAGCACTAGCGCCACACCAACAAACGGTGGCTTCAAGAACTAGTGCTTGTTTCACGGGGTTGGTTTTTTGAGGATGCGGGAGAGAAGTTTGTAGTCGCTGCTCAGCAACGATATGGGCCGATAGGCGGGCGCCGTGTTATCTCCACCCTTCTTTCGCACTAACACGATAATGCCCTCCACGAAGGCATGTGGGAAATTGCCGGTGAGTGCTTCATTGAGAAGTAGATTCAACTCTCGGTGGATTACGTTGAACATGCGGAGATAAAACTCACGCGGAATCCCGTCGGCACCGGGGGATCGTTTTGGCGCACTCGCTCTGATCAAGGATGTTAACGATCATTCAGTAATTTGCGTTCGATCATTTAGTAGTTTGTCAATAACACATTCCAGAAGCTTTATTTAAAAATATGTTGTATGGTGGACTTTTAGTACGAAGGTTTTGCTACAACTTTGCCTAATGGTTCGTTATTAGAATTCAACTAATAACTGAGTTTGAGCGCTAGTTGCAGTAACTTAAACTAAATGATTGGAATTTTGTTATCATTTAGTCTAAGTTACTGAAACTATAGCTCTAACTCTGTTACTAGTGAAATTCAAACAACGAGCCATTAGGTGGAGTTATAGAAAAACCTTCGCACTAGAAATCCACCATACAACATAATTTGAAATTCAGCTTCTAGAATGTGTTATTGACAAACTACTAAATGATCGAACGCAAATTACTGAATGATCGTTAACATCCTTGGCTCTGATCACAGATAATATTTCTGCCGTCGTGATATCTTTGGTGCATCTTTCGTTCAGTGGGTCGTCCGGTGGGATAACTCGTTCGCAAACAAACCCGTCCTCGTTGTTTTCTATTGCTTCTTCCCAGTAGAGATTCGAAAAAAAGGCAAACAGGCATATCGTCTTATCCTGGACTCTCAGCGCGATCAGTCTGCCATCTAGACTCTTTTCGATGTGAGTTACCGGGATGTGCTCCTTCACCGCAATAGCTGTACCTCTTCTCGTGTGGTCCACATTTGCGAAAACGACAAAGCCAGGCAAGGATAGCTGTTCGTTCTCGACTTCCTGCAGACACACGATATCGAGGCTTTGGCTGCTGATGAAGGTTCGGAGCCCGTGGATTTTCGTGGGGTTCGTGATGGTTCCGATGTTTATCGACGTTGAGTTGACTAGTTGACGATTCATTCTGCTCATTGCCGGCTGTTCGGCTATGTGATCGAAATGCGCTAATATGCATTCTAAAGACGTCGACCAATACCACTTCGGCACTCTGTGCATGTGTTTGTAGCGATGACGACGATGAGCTGCATGCGTGTTGTGTTAGCAATAGCGGGCTAGGGGCCACCGTTCGAACGGTGCTTGCAGCTGGCTGATTTATTGTGCCAGACGGTTCGGTCTGAATCGCCGGCTTCGGAAGTTCGGGGAAGGCCTCCAGCGATGTTGGTGGTGGAGCGACAGATCGCTGGCCGGTCGGTTTGACGATCGGGGTAGTATAGGCTTTGGTAGCTTGCTTTCGTAGCTCGACGTGCTTCGCCACGTTCGCGTAGCTTTTCTGCACCAGAAGTTTCTTGTTTTACCTACAAGATATGCCAGTGTGGGTCTGTTCCTAGCAGTGTTTGCATGAGGCGATCTACCCCTTGTAGACGATGTACGCCTGCTGTCCATCTATCGTGACCCACGAATCGATGTTTCGTTGGATCAGCATACGAGCCGACCAAAACGCGAGCGGAATCCCACCGAGCTCGAAACCAACACCCCACGTCAATTCGCGCAGCGAGATCACTTCCCCGAACGCTCTGAGGAACTCGACGATCTTTTCTTCGGGTACATTTTCCGGCAAATCGTGCACCTTCACTTCGACACTTCCATCTTCCATGGTAATACGGAGCTTGTGCTTCTTCCCTGCATCGTCCACTTCATGTTTTTCGTCATGATCGTCCACTATTTTTTGTGCGAGCGTCAGGTCTTTGACCACGATGGCACTGGAGTCTCACTACATCTTCTTTCTTACGCCCTAAAACTGTGCGGCAAAAGCCATGCACCTTCTCGAAAGACGGCTTCACAGGGAAACGCGAGTAGTCTATTCGAAAAGTATTTTCTCGCCTCATCGCGGAGCACTAGAATCACGCGACGCGGCACGGGTAGGTAAAAATAATAAACCACTGATGAAACGCTTGACTTTCGGAGAGCGGAATCGAACAACACGTCTAAAGCTGTAACACGTCTAAATCATCTGTATCTCAGTAACGGATTGACGTACAAATAAGGTTAATACATCAGAACAAGGGTAATTCACTGTACTTTATAGAAAAAATATTGAAACAAATCATTTCTTCTTCTTGTTTCTAGTGAACATTCGCACCTTCCTCGCATCAAAAGTTGCCCACCTCCGGAGTCAACTTCCTTGGCACCGAGCTGTTTTTTCCACTTTTCTTAAGCTTCCGCTTCATTACTGCCCAAAATGTCTCGATGGGCCGGAGCTGTGGGCAGTTGCGTGGATTTATGTTTTTATCGATGAAATCTTCGTTATTATCGCGGTACCACTGGATGACTTCCCGGCTGTAGTGGCAACTCGCCAAATCTGGGGGGACGGGACCACGGTGCCCCCGTAGACCGTTATTATAAAATAAAAATGTCCATCAAAACCAAGTACAGGGCTCGATTCCTGTGGTAATTCTGCACCTCTCGACCAATTTTTAAAAAAATCCCTAGGAGGAATCTTGAGAAATCTTGATTTGATGTTTTTAATTAAGAAATTTCAAAAGAATCTAAAATACCTTCAAAGCCGTCCAAAAAGTGGTTCAAGTTGTTTTCAACCAGTTTGCATTTGTTGCCTTTATTACATTTATAATTTTTTACAACTGATTAAGCTCACCAAACTGACTTAGGTATGATTTTTGTATGACTTGAAGCCGTCTGCATTCAAGAATGCCACCTCTTGTTCAGAACCATTCATGAATTCACGTGCAGGCTGCAGGTTCTTTGTTGAATGTTGAATTCAGATTAAAGTTTGTATTTTTTTTATTGTATTCACAAATGTATTCAAGCATCAGAAGCTTAAAGATTTGTTTAAAGTGGTGTAGTTGTTTAGCATTATATAACAGGTTAGATCTTCGTCAGATGCTGTAACAATTGAATTGACTGAGCTTTATCATATTCTGAGATTTCCCCGCAAAAGGATCATCGGACTGGTAATGACTCCAAAGATGGCGGTAAGGAAAAGCTACGATTTTCAAGAGTGAGCTCGGCATATAGAATGATTTCTCGAGAACCAAGGAAAACATCAGGAAAAATGCACAAAAGAAAGAAAAAAATACAAGCTTTGTGCATATAAAGATCAATAAAGAAATAAAAGAAGTCGACCGAAATCTAACCTGGCAACAGGTTAAAGCGATAGCCGGGCATCGCTCAGGATGGAGATCTTTCAAGTCGGCCCTTTGCACCACCGGAGGTGTACAGGATCCATAAGTAAGTAAGTTTGTGCATATTCTTTTGGGTTTTCGGTTACGACGATGAAATATTCAATTTTTGAACTTTTAAAAACACTTTAATAAAGGAACAAAATGAACCTTCGCTAATCTACGACACTACACATCTAGTCGGAATTGTAAATACGATTTTTAAGTTGCTCGAGAAGCACCATGTGAAGCAAATTTATGGGTGAACCAAGTACAGATGAGGCATCAACAAATTGCACAGAGTTCACTAGAATCCCGATCTTTCGGATTACGTTATTACTCTGCTTAAACAATAACAATTTTCTAATTAATATTTCAATCAGCAGGTTCTGAATGATTTCAAAAAAGTGTACGCAAGATACAGCGCTTTGAAACTCGAGCATAGTTTTGAGGAAACAATTGATGGCTTTGCTAGCAGCTGGAAAAAGCCGCAGCTTCCATTCACGTCAAAGTACCATATCTTGAATTATCATGTTTCAGAGTTCTGTAGAGGTACCGGAATAGGTTTTGTATGCTTTAACCTAAAACATGCTTTTTCTAGTCTGTTGATTAGAACATTGGCGAGATTTGGCAGCAAAAATCGGTTAATAAGTGCCGTGATCGAGTATAACAGCTTCTAACTACTATTATTCTACACGAACTCTGGTCTTACTTCTCTCCATAATGAATATAAACACTAAATTAAAATTAATTTTTACCTTTCATTCTATTAAACATTGAAAGCAACTCTTATACTAAACTCGAGCAAGTTAGCTATACAAAAACATACTTAAGTCAGTTTGGTAAGATAAATCAGTTGTAAATATTTATAGTTCTAATAACAGCAACGCGTGCTTAGGGCCATCTTTGGTGTTGTGCAACAGAATGGTGTGTGGCGACGAAGGATGAAACAAGAGCTCGCCCAGCTCTACGGCAAACCCAGTACTCAGAAGGTAGCTAAAGCTGGAAGGGTACAATGGGCAGGGCATATTTCAAGAATGCCGGACAGCAACTCTGCAAAGTTGGTGGTTACTTCTGACCGGCAGGTTCAAGAAGAATTGAAGGACATCTATTTAGGTGAACTAATCAGGGTTTTTGGTGATATTTTTGGATTCTTATATGGATTCTTTTGAAATTTCTTAACTAAAAACTTCAAATCAAGATTTCTCGAGATTCCTCCTGAAGATATTTTTAAAAATTGGTCCAGAGATGCAGAATTACCACAGGAATCGAGCCCAGTACTTGGTTTTGATGGACATTTTTATTTTATAATAACGGTCTACCGGGGCACAGTGGGGACCTTTATGGGCTTTATGGAAGGTAGACCACGGTTTTTGAAAAATCCTCCTTGTACAGCTTCGAGTCCATCGTCTTATTCGTCACAAACACTTAGGTCTTTGCTCCACAGCTGCATATCCCTTGCCAAAATCATCTGTTTTTTTGCAAGGTTGTCCAAAAAGCAAACTTAAGCTTCGCACGAACTACTCCTCATGCCGTCGCCATGTAGAATTTTTGGCTAGGAATCTGTCCGAAATCCATTTTGATGTAGGTTCCATCGTCGATTAGCAGGATTATCAACGTGGGTGTGCAGATTTTTTCTCTCCTTTCGGCTTCCATCTGGAATAACTTTTGACTCGCTGTACGAAACATCGTGGAATTTATTCCACAGCAAGTGGGCGCCTAGGTAGACAAACCGCTGTAAAAGAATTCTTGCAGTTGTTACTTCCGTTGTGGTCAAATTTACTGCATCTGAAAAATTGTATAGGCTAAGATGGTACTTTAGAAAAAAAAGTAATTACTAATATGAGATATCGGCAAAGACGTTGTTTTTGTTTCAATTGAAACCTCTGCAAAATTCATAGATATGTCAAGAGCAGGGATTAAATTTAACATTTCATTATCATTTAGTATTCAGCCAATAACTCACTCCAGAGTGCAAATTCCAATATGTGTTACATATATGGTGGACTTCTAGCGCTATGTCCCCTCTACAGTCTACAACTTTGTGTAAGAGTATATTGCTCTATGTTTAATATTTAGAGCGTAAAACGTTAGTATCGCCTATTATACTAAATGATAAAAGTGTTATTAACATTTAGTATGTCAAGCGTTTCACGCTGTAAATATAAGACATACACACATAACTCATTTTACAGTATTCGGTAAATTTTAACGAAATCTCAACAGCAGAACTGTTCGGTAATTTTTTTTACAGATTTTTTGTAATTTTATTAATTGCTCAACTCATTGCTTATTTACCGAACAGTTCTGCTGTTGAGATTTCGGTAAAATTTTACCGAATTCGGCGATTTATTTTAAGTGTGTATAGAGCAATGTGGGCTTAGACAAAGTTGTAGAGGGAACATACAGTCACCGGCATAATAAAAAGCCCACTTGCCGTTTTTCATACAAAATGGTCAACTTTGGAGATCTAGATCTCGATTGCGTGTGAACCAATTTTGCTGAAAATTTGACCCGATCTCAGATATAACTTTACCATTTTGATTCATAGGGTAAAAAATTATTGCGGAAATACCAAAATGAATTTTTTGACAAAAATTTATTTTTTAAATATTTTGAATTCTATAGGTTGTAAACTGATGACTTATTCAGCAAAAACGCGTTATATACTTGTACACTAAGAGTTGTAGTTTTCAAGATATTTTAGAATCAATTTTTTGACAAAAAAATCGTTTTGGTATTACCGCGATTATTTTTTACCCTATGAATCAATAAAACTTAGGTGTGGTAAAATTCAAGTTATATCTGAGCTCTGGTCAAATTTTCAGCAAAATTGGTTCACACGCAATCGAGATCTAGATCTCCAAAGTTGGCCATTTTGTATGAAAAACGGCAAGTGGGCTTTTTATTATGCAGGTCACTGTAGCGCTAGAGGTCCACCATTATAAACATATTTTGTAGAGGCGTCTCGTAACCTCACTTTTTACCTGTTCAATGACACAAAAGCGGTTTTTTTTATATTGACAAGTCTAAAAGAAAAGAAAATTTCCAGAGCCGATTAAGGTGGTTATACAACAAAGCCACAAATCGGCCATTTTGGAAACCACGTGTTTTTTCTCGTGATTTTATAGAGCACGAATTTAGAGAACCACAACGCCCATGGGGATGAAACATCCGTAGATCGTTTGCTTACTTATGCTAAACAATCGACTTTAATTTCAACATTGTACGAAAATTATTACGCTAGGTTTGAACTTTTGATAATACGAGTAGAAAACCGAGTGGTGAATTTAAAATTCACCACATGGCTTGATTATGTAATCACCTTAAGATAATCATAATCGCGTGCAAAAAAATTGCAAATACATATTAATTCGTTGCAGAGCTGTAAATATTCGAATATTTTTTGTGAAGCCCATCGGCCTTCTTTGTCACTGCACCGTCAATTTTCGGAATGAATATGGGTCAGTGAGTATTTACTTGAATTTTACAAATTATTAAATGATCGTAAAACTGAACACATGTTTAATGATTTAAATATATATAATGATTTAAATATAATTAAAACTCTGGAATGAGTTAGGTATTAGCTTAATACAAAATGATAATGAAATGATAAGTTCAATCTTTGGTCGAGAGCAATCCAAGCCAAGGGCAATTCCAGATCGGATTCCGTTGGTTTCTGGTTTCGTGTTGCTAGTACCAACGATAAAATTGTGAATGATGAAGGATAAGAATAAAAGTTTCTCTACGTCAAATTTATTGTAGTATTCTTTATTGCAGCCGGCTGCCAAAAAAAGATAATACCGTTCTGATTCATATTACGAACACTTTGACACATTTATTATGAGCGTCTATTATGGTTTGTTGATTGTAACTATCAATATAAAATGATTTATGATCACGCTTTGGAAAAAATGGCTCAAACTTCAAACACTAAAACAAAATTCACTAGAATACAAAATTTTAACGTAATCTCGTTGTTAGACAATCATAATGACTTCAATCTGAACGCCTACCGAGAAAGTTTATTTTTCAATAATAGAGAAAAGTTATAGATAAATTACCATGTACGAATGTTCCGAGTGTGGGTCTGTTCAGGATTTGAATCAAAACGGTATACACAATCTCTACTGGCCCGTCTTTCATTGACGTCCAAAGCCGGCGACAACGACGACATCAGCGACGACTGCTTGTCTGCCAGTATGTCTCGAACAACTTCTTGATCGATATAATAGTGGCTGGTACGTACATACGTATTCCAATGACTGCTGCAAAGACAGAGCTGTGTAAAAACATATAATGACCAGAAGTAGAATTATTTTGAATTCGCTCACTTCTTCGATTGACTACGAATTTAATTCTTCGAATTTTGCAGACTCAAATTAAAAACAATTAGTATATTCAATAGAGCAGAAATAATTACAGAAAATAAACCAAATCAATAAACAATTAAATGAAGCCGTACATGTTGAGCAAAATTCACCCTTCACTTTTTATGTTTAATTAATTTTACCTCAACCGTACCACAATGCCTGCTTGGGGCATGGTTACCCCTATACGAATGAGCAACCTATTACGCTACCCCTGTACGCAAAGTTGTCCAATCTTTGCTTGCCTTCATGTGTATTTGGAACAGTTATGCGTACAGGCGGCAATTTATAGTCAGGATAAAACTGAAACCGAGTAAAATTAACTAACTTCGAAACAACGGACGGTAACGAGAAACGTAGTCCGCCATGCATGTCACTGTCAGTCGATTGTAAACAAAGTAGAGTTCATTATGCTGCGAAAGTCCAACTCCAACATCTTACTATAATCTGAGCTGCTTTGCCACCATGGCGCTTTGGGATCGCCTTCTTTGTTCTTACAGTACAACAGCAGTAGGTCACGTCTTGTTTTCTTCGCCCACCCACGCTATTCAGTCGGGAGGACCAGGAATAAGCTTTGTTCTGTCCTTTACACGCTTCTTGGCGGAAATTCCTAACGGAATCGCTGTGAGGGAAGGGAAGCGTCATGTGCTTATCGAACGTGCGTGGAAGATAAACCGACAATGTTTTAAAATTAGGTATCGGACTCGCGGACGTGCGATGGTGGGTGGTGGTGGCGGTTGATGACTCTGGAAAACGTGCTTATCAAGTTTTGCGTGCATATTATATGTTAAAGTTTGACGTAGTGGAAGAAGATTTGCGTCATATGGTTTTGTTGTTCTATTTTATGACTACAATTAGAACAATGCACATATAATAAGTAGCAACGAGTGATGTAATCAACTGGGTACGATGTGACGTAACAAAACTGTGTGACCCGTTGGAATTGCATAAGTCATCCTCTATCAGCATTCAAGATGCCAGAAAACACCATGCTGGTGACTGTTTCCAAGTTCCGGAAATTTTATCGACTTCGCTGAGCGTAAAGCCACACTAGCCGCGATGCTAATACGGAAGCTGCTATGCTAATGCGGAAGTTATTAACTATCGTAGATTATGCATTTCTTTGTATTTCTATAAATATCCTAACTTCTACTTACTTTCTCATAGAATATTTACATGAGCGATTCAATAGAAAACAACAATTTTCTATTTAAATTTTTTATTTTTTTCAGTTCATTTGGACATTTAGCTATCCGTTTATCAAACAGGCTTCATAGATTTGTAAAATATTTTATTTTATTCAACAGTTGCTTTAAATAATTGAAGCAAAAATTCTACACACTTACAATATTACTGGTGATAAATGTTGAAGGTGATGCCGAAACCCAATCGTTGCAAATCATGTTTGCTCTATTATTATCTTATTTCCAACGATATCTTTGTCGCATTGAATTGTGGAAGACGTAAGAAAAAAATCATTCCAAATGATTTCCGTAAATCGCATTTTCTCCTGTTCGCTATAGCTGATTCCGATGTTCATCCCTTCGGCTAGGATAACACTTTGCTGTGCAAATAGCTCCACTATTTCCCTCCTTCGTATCCCGCATCTCGTGTGCATCAGACCGTATCGCGTCCCCTATTCAATTCGTCCTTCCATTCTGTGTCTCCCTGAAGGATGCACGCATGCGCCTGATATATGATGGAATAGACTGGTCCTCAATCACAAGCGACCCCTTTTAATTAATAGTCAACCCAATAATTTTGAATGGAACGGATTGAAATAGCCGAATTAATGAACACTAAACTGCGAGACGACAATACCTCAATCAGGGAATGCAATGCCATCAAACAGATCAGCTTATTAACAATAATAATCACGCAAACTTTGAAGGTATGAACATAAAATCACCCACACAAATCTGAGCCAGCCTATTGCAGGAAGCGGCGTTCTTGATAAAGTGTTACGTCCCTTTTGCTGACTGCTGAACGGCCAGTTTCAGTCTCAATAGGGAAGTAATAATTGAGGGCATCTCTCTTGGGAAATTCAACTTTGAAATTACATACAGAACTTCTGGACAATTTGCAATTGTAAAAGTAACTGCTTGTCGTTGCATTTCTACCGTTGAATGATTTATAATCTCTTGTAACATTTCCATTTCATTCCAGAACTTCGACCACTCCGATGTACGTAACTAGCGGAGGAAAATCGATAGAAGCATCTCGTCACAATCTGAAGCAAATGTGTGCGGTGTGATCAACATCAAGCTCTGTTTGAAATTGCGGTGCATCGTCCGATGTTCATAGAAGTGTTTCATTTAAGAGTGAAAAAGGCAAAGGGTATAATTATGAAATCCTGCCGACCGAGGGGAAAAAATAATTGATTGAAAGTTTCGTGATTGATGTTGGCACCTGCCGAAATTCAGTGCAGTGCACAAGTTGAAGAGCTTCGCATTTTTCGGCATGTTTTTCGCGGATACATAACGTGTGAATAATTCATCTTTCAGCTTTTGTTCACAACGAATCTATTCAAAGGGGTCCGATCGATTGAAAGTGAAAATGGAAGCAATCGAAGGCGCCAATAGATTCACCATTGAAACCGACAAAAATTCAAAAAGAATAATCATAGAAGTGGCAGAAACGCCTCAAGGTTGGCTCACGTCTCAAAGTGTCTAAATAGAAGAAGCGCAAATAAGCACACATAAATTTGGTGCTCAAGTAATGCAGTAATTGTGAATTGAAGTGTAAGTGCTGAATACAATCGAAACAAAAAAGGGGTCGTTGTTCGTTTGGGGCAAAGGGCGTGGGGTTGGTGCGATAGTTTTGGCTCACTTCGAGCAAGCAGCATATACGCATCAGCGAAGATATGGAGTACAGTAGAGGAGAAACCACTTCCACCGGTAGTACCGGGCCGCAGCAGCAGATGGCGCGGATTGAAGATTACAGCAACGTGAGCACGTCGATGCAGAATCTAGCGAAAGATGAGCCAGATAATTTAAAAAAGAGGTGAGTGAGATTAAAATATATTATTGATTAACTTTTAATTTGTCAGGTATGTATTAGCCTGAGAAGGATCTGCCAACAACAAAAGTCACTTAATTGATACAAAAAATCTACAAAGCTTTTTTTATTTAGCTTTATTATACAGATTTCAGCCCTAGGCTGGCTCATCTCTGAAATATGCAAAGCTCACAAAATATATCTACCTGTCTAATGTGACCATCAAATCAAAATGGACTGAGCTGCAATCGTTGGAAATGTGTACAATACATACATAATTATTATATATTGCAAATTATCTTGCTCCGTTTTGTTCTTCGCAGTACGTAAAAGGTGTTTCCATTCAATTTACCGAATGTATCAATTCATTCTCCCCTTAAGCGATCTACCGCCACTACCTCCGCAAGCTTTGATTCAAACTCGATTATTTCAGCGTACTTGGTATTTATCCAACTCAGCAAGCCTAGGAGTTTCAACAACTCGTGCTGAAAACAATATCTGTTTGCAACTTACTAGTTGCGCTAATTAGGTACTATTAATATTGTTTTTGCATCCATGCATCTAACATTTCAGATTTAATGTTCTGCCAATCATACATAATACTACATGTCGTCTACAACACCTTTCCACTATGCATAGACGACGCCTTTCTAAATCCTTGGTGAAAACCCAAGTATTTCTGTACCTGGCCAGCCCACAAAGCTTTGTTCTTTGTGCCTTTTCATTCCAGTCGGATTTTTAACAGGTTCTAGTCCAAGGGATCCCCAAAGTGCGGCCCTCTAATCCATTTCTTGCGGCTCGCGAAGGATTTCTGAGAATACACTACATGTGGTCCATTAATAAGCATTATATGTGAGGAAAAGTGTTTTAAATATCGTTCCAAATATTTCGGTGTGCTCGGAAACTTGTCGAGTCCATATCATTATGAAATTCAGAATTTCATACAGAGATGTTATGTAGGCCGATAGCAAATATACTCCGATGTTATCGAAATTGTGCTGGATTATTACCTGCATAAAATACGTTGACTATCAACTACATATTCTAATTCTGTCAATGTACTTTTCTACGATTTCTACGAAAAATATTTATCGAAATTCAAGATTTTTTCCATCCTTAGAAACCCGAACAGATTTTGCTCGGAGTCCCAAATGGATTCTGTTCTGAATACCATTCGTATTCTTTTCAAAATCGCAAACAGATTCTGTTCTGAACCTTCAAACGGATTCTGCTCAGAATCTCAAACGGATTGGGATAAGAGTCCAAATGAGATTACGTACAGAATCTCAAACAGATTCTGTTCAGAATCCTACACGACGGACTCTATTCAAAATGCCATACGAATTTCTAAAGGATTCTGCTCCGAATCTCGGCCGGTATTCTGTTCGGACTCACGAACGGATTCTCTTTAGAATTCCAAACGGACCATGTTTAAAACTCCGAACGGATTCTGTTCAGGATCTCAAACGGATTCTGATTAGTATCTCAAAGGGGATCTGTTCAGAATTCCAGACGGATTCTGTTTAGAATCTCTAACGAATATTGCTAAATAACAGAATACTGGGTGGATGATTGTTAGAGTCTCGAGCGGATTCTTTTCAGGATCTCAAACGGATTCTGATTAGTATCTCAAAGGGGATCTGTTTAGAATTCCAGACGAATTCTGTTTAGAATCTCTAACGAATATTGCTAATTTACAGAATACCAGGTGGATGCTTCTTAGAATCTCGAGCGAATGCTGCTCATAATCCCAATAGGGTTTTTTCTTAGAACTCTTTCGTTATTAGCTACGACAAGTTATAGTGGACAATAAACCTCGAGTATAAAAAAATAGCTCGAAATTACAGAATCGATCGGCAAATAATCATTTGGAAAAACGGCTTAGAATATTTATTCCCAACTGAGTCGGAATGATGCTATAATTGTCAACTACAGCGATTAAACCTGTAGATAGAAACCCATGTACTATGTATTAAAAAAATTTATTTGAAAAAGATTCACAGGAATAAAATATGTTGTTCAAATATACAATATCTTTTAATATTCAATGAACTGAAAAACAAATGTTGCAAATATACGCTTCAACAGCTTAAAATTTCTGTGCGGCGCTTGATATTAAAAATGCTGGGGACCACTGTCTAGTCCGTGCTCTGTGGTAAAGTTGGGTCGATATATGTACAAATTGTATGGAGAAATGCGTATACCTACCTGGATACCTGGTTAGCTACAGCGTCGATACACCTATGCCTGGCGTATTGTAGAGCTCCATAATCGTCGGTCTTGGGCGATGATCCTCCAGTTTCCTCAAACGTTCAGGGTCCCCTGGTCCGATTCCACCGCGTGCAGCCAGCGTGTTCGTGGCCTTCCACGAAGTCGCCGACCCCTATCTGGTTCTCTGTTGAATATTGTTTTCGCTATTCTTTCTTCCGACATTCGCATTAAGTGACCAGTCCATTGAAGTCTGCCGTATTTTATACGATTCATAATATTTTCTTCTTTGTATACTTGATACAGCTCATGATTCATGCGTCGGCACCACACGCCATTTTTCCTCCGAGTTTCAACTTTTCGCTCGAAAACCCCGAAAGCTCTCCAATCCGCCTCTTTTAACGTCCATGCTTCATGTCCATAAAAGGCCTTATTCCCATCAGCAATACGTCTTTTCACTTCACGGGAAACGTCATTGTCACATGTCACAAGCGTTCCAAGGTAAACAAATTCTTCAACAACTCCAAACACATCCCCATCAAGCACTACCTCAGCACCAACACCACCAGGTCTTCCTCTATCTCTACCTGCCACCATGTACTTTCTCTTGGTAGAGTTCATGGTTAAGCCTATCCTCGCCGTCTCCCTCTTCAGTGGGATAAAAGCCTCCACTACTGCTCTGCGATCGATTCCAATAAGGTCGATGTCGTCCGCAAAGCCCAGGAGCATAGGCGACCGTGTAATGATAGTGCCGTTCATTTGCACGCCAAAACTCTTAATAGCGTCTTCGAGTGCAATGTTGAAGAACAATAAATTCGTAAGTGCATTACCCTGCTTCAATCCGTCTAAGGTCACAAACGAGGTTGACCTGCCTGGTATTCGCCGACGAAGGACTCCTCAAGCGGTCTCAGTCTGTCAAACAGGATACGCGACAGGATTTTGTACGCCGAGTTCAGAAGGGTGATCCCGCACTCTAGTCTGTGCCCTTTCTTATCGATTAGGCATATGAGGCCATCCGACCAGCCGGCAGGAAGTTCTTCATCCTCCCATATTTTCTGGATAATGTGGTGGATTGATTGATGCAGCTGCTCACTTCCGTGTTTTAGAAGCTCGACCGGGATCTCGTCCTTCCCAGCAGCTTTACTGTTTTTCAGCTCGTTTAGAGCCTTCTTAACCTCGTCCAGCGTTGGTGGTTCCACAGATTGACCGTCGCCGACTATGTCCATCCTGCTCCTTAACACACCTTCATTTTCACCGTTCAACAAATCTTCGAAGTACTTCTTCCACCTGGCTGTCACCATAGTCTTGTCTGTCAGCAAATTCCCCTCTCGGTCATTGCACATGGCGGGCACTGGCGCAGTCTTATGCCACGAGCCATTCACAGTTGCGTTAAACCTCCGTTTCTATCCATGTTCTCCAACGCTTCAGCTATTACACTCTCTTCGTGTTGCCTTTTCTTTATGCGGTGGATTCTTTTCTCTTCTGCCCTTGCTACACTGTAGCGCTCTCTGTTGGACTGAGTACGAGACACTAGCATTCGACTCCCAGCAACATTTTTCTCGTCCGTCACTCGGTTGCACTCCTCAGTCCTCATCAAACAACCATTTCGTTGGCGTCGCTGTGCAGTGCCTAACACTTCCTGCGCTGTTGTAGTCGCAGCTTCGTGGATATTTTCCCACAATCTGTTGACGTCGCCAGATCCGATGGCATCTCCTATCCGCTCGTCCAGCTTCTGGTGTTCTGCAACTCCTTCAACTGACAAGCGTTGGATATTGAAACGCATTGATCTGTTGTTTCGTGGATTCGTAACGCTGGAAAGTCGCACCCAAATTTTTGCAACTACAAGGTAGTGATCCGAGTTAATGTTCGAACCTCTGAAGGACCTTATATCTATAACATTCGAGAAATGTCGCCCGTCGATCAGCACGTGGTCTATCTGTGAGCAAGTGTCTCCACTCGGATGTTGCCAGGTGTGTTTGCGGATATTCTTACGTGCGAAGTAGGTACTGCTGATTGCCATCCCTCTAGCAGCAGCAAAGGTTACAGAGTCGCAGACCATTATCGTTGGTAGCGGATCGAAGGCTTTCAATACCAATGATAGGCCGAAAGGGGCGGTAAGGCGCGCGGCTACAAAGCAAGACCATGCTGAGGGTGGCTGGGTTCGATTCCCGGTGCCGGTCTAGGCAATTTTCGGGTTGGAAATTGTCTCGTCTTCCCTGGGCATAAAAGTATCATCGTGTTAGCCTCATGATATACGAATGCAAAAATGGTAACTTGGCTTAGAAACCTCGCAGTTAATAACTGAGGAAGTGGTTAATGAACACTAAGCTGCGAGGTGGCTCTGTCCCAGTGTGGGGATGTAATGCCAATAAGAAGAAGAAGAAGAAGGCCGAAAGAAACTTTCTCTTCCGATCTACGCATTTGCATCCCCGATGACAATCTTTACATCGTGTGTTGGGCACTCTCCGTATGTCTTATCAAGGCTCTCATAGAACTCATTCTTCAAGTCATCAGACTTATCGTTCGTTGTGGCATAGATGCTGATCAGGCTATAGTTGAAGAATTTGCCCTTCATTCTCAACACGCAAATGCGGTCGCTTATCGGCTTCCACCGGATAACACATCTGCTTCCTGATCACCATGAAGCCAACTCCTCGTTCTGGTCTGTCACCGCCGCTATAGTAGATGTGGTACTTAAATGAAGTGTTCGCTATGGGATCCACCGCCCGAAATTCACGTTCTCCAGTTCTGTGCCACCGTATTTCCTGGATTGCTGCCACACTCACGCCGACCTTCGGCAGCTCACGAGCCAGGAGCACAACACGTGCGGGTTCATTCAAAGTTCTCACGTTCCAAGATCCGACTTCCCAATCGTTGTCCTTTATTCGTTGCCGGGTCTCTTGCCGTTGAATCAATCCGTTTGCTCTATTTCGCCTTTCTTGGTAACTGTAGAATCTTCGATAGGCTTCCTTGCCAAGGTTGCGCTACCTACTTCGCGTTGAAGGGGCTGCCTTCTCGATGCTAACACAGGCCTGGTAGCGAGTCACTTTTTAGTGACTTGGTCACTTTTTTAAGTCTAGTCACTAAAAAGTCACTATTTGCATTCAAAAGTCACTAAAGTCACTATTTTTCGGAAAATGGTCACTAAAGTCACTATTTTTGCATTGCCTATCGTAAATAGGGGAGACTGGGTAGACTTGATCCCCTTTTCTGATTTCCGATGTATCACAGCCAAAAATAAATAAACATACGCGATTTCCACACAGACTCTCTACGAAATATAATATTTAACATTACTGATGTATGACAGTCCTTAAATTATTGTTGTTATTGATACACAATCGATTTTTTGGATTGCTGTCAATAATCGACTTTCAAAATATTCGGGGGAAATTGATCCCTCTCCAATAACTTGCTTTGATAAAATTAGAAAGGTGCCCTCAGATTTTTTAAATATTTTTCCTTCAAAATACGCGTGATTTTCGAATTGCTGTGCGTATATTGCGGATCTTTTCAAAATTTTCCATTTTGCGGATTCCGCAAAGTTCTACCGCAGCTGTCAAAGTTCTACCGCCGGCCTGCAAATCTTCAACACACTGAAACAAAAACATGGTAATTGGCGTGGTCATCGTAGAATACCATGACAAATAGCAGAGAAAAAGTATGAAGTGACAGCTGCGGTAGCTTGAAACTTGAACCGGAAAAAGGAAAGTTTTCTCTGGAACAGCAATACATGAACGATTTTTGTTATTTAATTCGGCAGCACATGCAATTTTAAAAATTGGGGAGACTTGATCCCCTTTCTACGATATCTACTCAATAAATATTTTTTCCTGCCAGTCCTTCATCAAATCTGTCAAATGTACAAAAAAATAGTAGCCTGAGAACAGATTTATATTTTTTTGAAATTTTTCGCCAAATTTTTGTATAGGTGACTTAAGGGGGATCAAATGTCCCCATTTTGAGGCAATAACTTCAAATCCAAATATCCTAAAACTTTGATGGAATGTTGACATTTTTATCAGTACAGATCATTAAGCATATTTATGGCTTTGTGCTGTGAAAAAATGAAAGCATTTGGTCATTGTTATAAAAAGTTGTTCAAATTTTGCGTGGCCAATAAAAAAATCTTTTGGAAGGTCAAAACATACAAATCGCCATGCAGAATAAATAAGTTTGTCAATCCAAAAAAAACTCACCACATAAAGGTCATTTGTTTAGAGGATCTGTACTAAAAACTACGCTAGAACAAAACTACTTTACTGCCGCTAACCGCAAGTCGAGCACATCTGTATATGAACGCCATATACAGATATGCTCGACTTGCGGTTAGCGGCAGTTTAGTTCTCGATAAAACAGGGGATGATCAAGTCTCCCCGGGGATCAAGTCTACTCACCTTCCCCTACGAGAAAGGCAAAAATTAAAATCAAAATCATTCGTACCTACTATTATTATCAACCAAATCAAATGTGAATCTGGTAGCAACACATAAAATTTGGGAAATATTCACCAAAAAGTTCCATGCGTGTTGTGAGGTTATTACCAATTCATGTCGACCATGATCTTTTGTTGTATAATGAATTTGTTGCTTAAAGTTGACCTCCAGAATATAGTACTAAATTGAGGAGTAATGAAACTAGAACCACATCTATTGTGATTCTGGCACAAGCCCAAGCTAGATGGTGTTCTGACCGTGCGTGGAAACAGGCTTTGAAGAAGTCGTGAAAGAAAAAATGCTTGATTAATGGCTTCTTCAAAAAGAAAAACAAAATGACACGATGCTGTTCATTTTTGCTAACGAGGGTGTTCATCTTTACTATAATTTAGTGCTCCGGTAAGGTTAGTAAAGAACATTTTCGTATGAAAAAAGCTGAAAAAATTGTTCCTCAGAATGGCACGTCGAGTTCAAAATTTCAAAAACTTCATTTTAATTTATCAAACCATTTTTTTCATTCAAAAATTCTTCATTATTTAAATTACTTTACATTTTTCAAACAAATTGTCCTACCTAAGATTTTGCTATTATACAAAAAACTTCGAGCTCATATTAAACGACAAATTTTGTAATTATTTACATAATTTTGTGTATGTCACTTTTAATTCACTACCCGTTCCCGTGACGCCGGGTAAATACCTTCTCGTGGTGTGCTACTCAATATGATGTCTCAATATGATACCATAGTTACATTGCTAGCTTCTGGCTTAACCAACTCCGTGGTACATATGAGAGTGTCGTAGTCACTGGCCTCTTGCTTCCATCCTCTCCCTCTTTACGGTGAAGATGGACGTGGCCAGTAGTAGTAATATTCATGCTTTTGTTGTTTTTGCCTTTTTTTGATTTCTGATAGCATTCTAGATTAGGAATTCAAAAACTAAACACATTTGCAATCTACGAATTATATCATAACAATGCTAATGCAATTTGTAGCTCTATCCCAGGTTTAAAACATCATACAAAAGTCGCTATTTGGTCACTTTTTCTGCAATTGGAAGTCACTATTTGGTCACTTTTTCATCATTGTTGGTCACTAAAGTCACTATTTTAAACGGCACTCATCGCAACCAGCCCTGATAACACGATGCAGCATAATGTGTAAAGTTTAGTTTAGAGTCCCTCGCTGGCACTCGGACGCTGATCAGCCGCCCCCCTAACATGGGGAACAGACACTGTTGTGAGCCGCTCCTAACATGGAGATCAGACGCTCGATCAGATTTGCACCTCCGGAGAGGAGCAAATCTCTCTTACCTGTCAGCATACGACCACCGGGGTTGGTTACTCGATCTTCCCTAAGAGAAACCTCGTTGCCCAATGATCGATCCTTGGGCAGTATAATAGGAAACTTTGTATCAAACGAAGCGAATGTTTCCGCGACAATCCTGCTGTCCGATCGCATTACACCAAACTCATCGACATAAGGAGAGAACTTGCGTATTTTGCTAGTTTTCTCTAACTGTACATATTGTTTCTGCTGCACACCTCATGATTCAGAAAATGTAGCTACTTCGTCAGGATACTCCTCTCATTGTATCCATAAAAAAAATGATGTTTCAGCCTTCTTCAGTTCTTCTTGTGTAAGCGGTCCGACCATTATGGTGGTTGCTTATACAACATTCTCCGCAAATTCAACATGTACTGATGGACGAATTCCACTTTTCTGTATAACCGCGTCCATCTTGAGAACCGCTTCCAATTTACGAATTTGAGCTCTTCTCGCGTTTGATGTTCCATGCAAGATCTCAGTTCTTCGTTAGTTATTTCGTTCGTTGGGAATACATTCTTGGAGCACTGATCTATCTTCTAGTAGATACAATCATCCTCGCCCCGGAGCCAGCGGCTTTTCGGGGCCAAGCAGGGTTCCTTGCCCCACTTAGTTGCCTCGTTTGTGCCATTCTTTTTCGTACATATCCACCTCCATTGTTCTGTTTTAGATTTGGCTTAGATCTCTCTCACTCTACACGCAAGGAACTGCTTGTAATGGCGGCGATTGAACTCGAGCGCCAACTTCAATACTTCCTCGACATTATCAGCGCTGTCCAAGTAGTCGTACACATGGTGTTTACGAATAATAGCATCAGCTGCGGCCGGAAACTTTGTCGAATACTCCTCTGTGTTCAAAGTTTTTACGCACTGTGCTGAACATGGCGAGCACGTCGCTCCAAATGTGGCCACGTCCATCAAATACACCTCCGGAAATTGAGTTGAACTTTCCCGCCAGAGCAATCGTTGCATGTCTATCTTCTGGCCGGATCCGAATTTGATATTCCGTATTCCGCAAGCTGCTTTCTCACACTATCCCCCAATGACTGTATCACTTCGCATTCGTCTTTCCAGACACTCCAATTGTCGAACTGCCATACAATACCTATCCGGAAACTCAAAACAGTCATATTTCCACAGAAGCCCGGTCTCGAAACGCTGGCCAATCCGTTTGGTAGTTTCCCTCAGGATCCGGTTGGAACGTTGAATATCTAAAGATTCTACCAAAAAAAAACTGCTCCACGAATTCGTGTAGACCCTTGAAATTCTCCTGGCAATCACAGATATGGAACCTGTGAACTCTGTCCGCAGGTCTGTCTTGGCTGGATCCGTAAACTGTCCATCCCAATCGTGACTTGGCCGCAATCGGCTCTCCGGGCTGACCATCGCGAAGCTTGAGTGTTGATGTAAAGTGCGCATTATCGTTCCCAATGAGGATGCAAGGTGTTGCATTCTCATAATCGTCCACCGAAAGGTCTAGCTAACTGCCGTCCATCGGCAAGTCTAACTAACTCACCGTTCGTACATCGGTTGAAGAATGCTTGGCCGAACTCGCGTGTCCGATGATTTCCAACATGACACGTTGGAAACTCGCCTCCGTTCTTTTCACATTTGCTGTCCACTGGAGGCACAATGTTTTCACCGAACCCTAGCTGTTATACCACTTCTTCATCGATCAGCGTCTTCTCCGACCCATCATCTAAGAATGCATACACAGAAATCGAACGATTATTTATTTTCCTGGCTTATCATCATTTTTTTACCGCTTGGTATCATTAGGCTGCTGGTTGTCACTTGAATGCAACAAAGGATGATAACGTCGTTGACATCCCTCAATCTCGCACTGCTTGCGAATCTTTCATGATTATCTTCCATTTGTTCCAATGCATAGACGACACAGGTTCAATTGTTGTAGCTTCCTGCAGCGCTCATCAACATTCTTCTTCCGAAATTCTGGGCAATCTCTCACTCGGTGATCGGGGTTCTGACAGATGAGACCAGCCGGGCTTGTGGAACGCATCCCATCTACAGATAGAACATTCCTTTTCGTCGTCACTTACGGTGAATCCTCTACTGTGTGAGCTCCACAGAAGTTTGATACTTTTATCCTTCACTGTGTGCCATTGTCGAGGATCGTACTGCAATGTTACGTCAGTTGTTGCACGCACCAACGTTTGCATGTGTTGTGCAAACGAGCGGATATTTACCTCCCCACAACGTTGTTTGTAGAGCGACCAGTCCAACTTCATGTGTGCCGCAAGCTAGTAACATCGGGTTGTTGAGATGCACTTCATGTTTTCCGGCCTTCAAACCCAATCAGCGCATCAAGTATATCCTGCTGTGAAAGCCTGTACCCCTCGTACCTTCTGCAGTAAAGCATGAATCAACAGCTCTGACCTGCCGTACAGCGTCTCCAATGTGGTGAGGACTGAGGACATGTGGAACACTCGTTGGTAAGATAAGTCGGCTCCGCAGTCCGCACTGATTCTAGAGCATGCCCCTTCAAGCTTCGGTGTAACCTTGCTAGATTTTCTGCGTCAGTGAAGCCATACGCCGCATTAGAGTTGGCGTATGAGCTTATGAACAACGGATCTTCCGGATAGCCGAAAAAGTTAAGCAACTCCTTGGACATCACGTGCCTCGTCGCCAGTTGCTGTTGTGTCGGGCCCCAGTACACCGGCCTGACAAACGGTGCGGCTAGTTCTCTTTCCTGCTCCACTGCATGTTGTTGCAATTCCAGTCGTCTGAGCCTCGAGTTTCTCGAGTTCTAATCTAGCCTTTCTTACTTTTTGAATGTACCGTTGATTAGAACGTTATAGATTTGGTTAACAAGTGATCTCCATGTAGTCTTGTGGATATTCTTGCGGGGAAAAAAGTACTTCATATATAGTGTTGCTTTCACAGAAATCTGTACTTATTTTTATGTATCCGAACTTGTTAACAATTAAAAACAAATCAAGCTGCAGAATGACCCATCACAATAATTTATTTTAGACGGATACTTTCTCCTACCGGTGTAAATTTTTTTAGCGAAGATTAATCTTTCTAAAATAGACGTTCATATCAAGTGCTGCGTGTGCTAGTTGAGCAATAGTGATACCCACATACAAAGTAATAATACTTTTAACATTTACCATATAAACAATATCTTATCACGTTACTCAGATTTCAGGAAAACGTTTACTGAAATGCTGTAATTATCGCAAAAAATGAGCGCATCGTTATGCTTTCATTACAAGATTTACATTTGGGTAGTCGATTACCCAAGTAACCATGAAGCTATATATACGTGTAAAAAACACAGCCCTAAAAGTTGACTTAAAGTGGAAAAGGGCAATTATAAGATCGAATTAATGGTTCATTACTTTGGCATGTTGAAATAAAGCACCAGTAATGCATCGCTGCATTCGTACTGCTGATTTAGGGTATCGTTGTCTGACAGTTGATAAATAAATGCAACAACACATTGTTAAAACAGATCTAATGCAATTAGCATTTGGAATGCCGATTTGTGATTGATATATGTGCAATATTGTAATGCTTGGTGTTACTTGGGTAATGCATTATAGTACACCCAGGTTTTTTTTTACACGGTTGGAATTCATTAATTTCTCGGGTAACCTGAATTTTCACTGCTTTCTAAATATCCCCTGAATTTTCTTTGATTTTTTCTGAATTTTTTCGTGGGGTTAACTCATTGTTTCATTGATGCTGAAGGTCTTAAACGACTAAAACCAAACCGTGTAAAAAAAAACCTGGGTGTACGGCCACCGTATACCGCCACCATTAAGCGGCAAAACACCTAGCGACCAACCCCTATCATTTTTTGCGCATTCAGCGCCACGTGCAGCGGTGCTGACTTTGCGGATATTGAGCCTCCTCTTTCACATCAGTGTAATGAAATGGCAATAAATATTATAGCCTATTATTGTTTTTGCTATATTATGTTTACCACTGGTGCAAAGGGCCTTCGCATATTAGTGTTGTTATGGGCTATTAGAAGCTGCACTCACAAACAACCGGGTTGGTAAAACCCCGCAAATGAAAAACTGTAGATATCTTTACCTCCCATACGTAGACGTCGTATAGACAATCACCACACACTACCAAGTTTTGTTTGTGGCTCTGTTTCGGCTGTATAATCATAAAAATTGAATGTTATTTGCTGCCTGCAACTACGGATGTACTTGTTTCGTTTGTTGCGTTTCCTTTCCCATGTTATTTTATCGGTGTATTTATTTTGCACCTTGCTTCAATGATTTCACTTTCCAATTCGAAAAGTTATTCATATTCACAGCATACGATACCGTTCCAGGGTTATTGATTGCTTTGTTTCATATTCCTATAGCAAACGAATGCACTTGTATAAGTTGCAGGTGCAAATGTTTTCAACCTTTGGTTCGGATGGATTCGTTTACCATAGAACTTTAGTAGATCTACATCCACAAGTTGCGAGTTGGAGATAAGGCTCTTGCGCATTTACGTATGCAGCGTTGGGTCAAGTGCGTAGATACTTTAGAGTGGACCCGAAGTCTGTCGACGTGGTTAACGGTATTCTATTAATTACTCAGACATTGTCCTGCATAGTTGGTGAGAATGCGCGATGTGAACTGCTCATGCGAAATTCCTACCCACACAAGCCTTACTTTTAGTTTTTTACATTTTTCCTAAATTTCACGTTAGGAAATATTCTTTAATCCTGTCGGAGATCATAACGAACATAATTGCTGAAAAAAAGAAGAAAACCCATCCAGCCGTTTTCAAGCTATGCTATTCTTCAACGATATCAGGGGCAGATTGTACTGGATAATGGATTGCTTTTGGTGAAGCCCATTGGTCATCTTAATCACTTCACTTCGTAACATATTCATATTCGGAATATCAGTCAATGAGTATTGTAGTTAACTAATTAATTTATGTAAAACCGAACACTTTTTTGTGATTTAAATAATCTTCCATATACATCTGATCCCGACGTTCAATGGAGACTGAGAAGCACTTTTAGCACCAAAAGTCGTATAACTCATACTCGTGCTGAAAAAAATTGAAAATTGTTAATCTTTTGTGTTTTCTAGGGGAAATTGCAGCTTTGGCAGGTTTTGTTCTATTATTGTCAGGGGGGTTTTCTATAACAAATTATGCTCAAATTTGGCCTAAACATTATTTGCATATCAAAAAATATTGTGGCCAAATTTCATAAATTTTGGTCAGAAAAAAAACCCCCTCACAATAATAGAACAAAACCTGCCAAAGCCGTTATTTCCCCTATTATACATCTATAGGTCTGGTGATGGCGGAAAGGCAGTAGGCTTTTACCGAAAAATATCAACAAGCTAAAGATAGATACAAATTCATTATCTTAAGGAAACGACGATAGGGGGTTAGGGATGATCTTTGGAAAAGGAGGAGGGGTGTGTTTAGTTATCGGTCAACTCATTATCTGAACCCTTGGCCGGTATCAACCAAATTTCCAACACAACAACATTCTCCGAACACAATATGACATGAACCCCAGCATGAACCTTTTGCATGCTCCGATATTTTCAGGATGTGTGCAATCAAGGTTAGATTCTCTAATACATATTTCCATAAAAGCAAAAGCTTCGATAGCACAAAACCGAAATTTGCTAACGAGATAATGCAAAATAACGAAATAAAAATTCAGCAACAAAATTTTCTTATTTTTTGTTGCTAACAAACATTTGGGGATCATTGTCATTATTTTCTCCGACATAACAAAACATTGTCGTAGGTTTTATTTTGTCGCTCTTTTGCATGCACATCGATAAAATATTGATTCCCGGATTCCCGGATTTTTGTTAGATCTTTTTTTTTCAAATCATTAAATATTTACCTAGGTGTTTTTTTTTCTTTCGATTAAGTTCAACACCGTTTTTGTTGGATGGGACGGAGTACGTAATTAAACAGATCTAGATTCATAATGCTAAGTGCTGCAATTTATGCAGTCATAATTAGATAAAATAAGAACAAACATTTAATTAACTCAATTATGAAAGAAAAATGAATTATTTCGGAACGTTACAAATGCATGCCGTCACATTCAAAAACAAACTATTCACCGAATATATTACACAAATGTATAAATAAATATGTTATTAAAACCCTTATTAAAAACTCTATTATGAATTGGGTAGAAATTTGAGTTACAAGTGTACGTCGAAACATGTTGTGACGAATCGTTCAATATACAATATTGACATATATTTTGCTTTTTTCCTTTTGTCACCACATCGCCATCGGGATACCGCCATCATACAATCCAGTATCAACTAAGCATGCATGGGTAGCAACCCCACACTTATTATCTGCGTGGACAATAATAAATTTTGAAGTTTGTTTATGACTTTGCCACTGGTGATTTTTTTCTGTCCCACAACAATGTTCAAAGAGCATTGCAATAAAAGATAAATAAAAGTATAGAAATGAACAAAATACAATGCTGAATAAAATCGTTCAAATATAAAACACATTCAAACGAGCGAGCTTCAAGTATTGTTGGATGTATCTATCGGTAACCATTGGCGTAAATAAAAAGGGGCTAGCCCACCCCAGACCTACTTGTTGCCTCTCTAGAAAAATTAAAAACGAAATTCCAATATAGTCAATTTTCATTCACCACATACATATTTCTGCATTCAGAGTTTATATGTGAGATGTGAAGTTCATGTAATTTAAGATTTTTATTTCCATCCGTCGTACAGTCACTCTCAAAATTGAGCGTACAGCATGGATTAGATGAATATATTCGAAAATTCCAAAGGAAATTTTATTGTTGGCTCGGTTGTTTTTAATGCATTTCAATATTCATCCCTTCCTTCAATGTATGCGTACATAAAATGATTGAAATTTTTTCTCTAAAGTTCATTTATTTGAAAATAATCTCAAAATACGCCTATTAGATGTGACAAAATTGAGCGTACAGCGAATTTGTTTCTATAAAATTTCTTATTATAAACATGATTAATGTATTTTAATATTGTTTTTTCATGATTATATTTATAATAATAAACATCCGCTACTTAAACATTCAATGTTTTGAAATTAAACCATGTTTTAATCAAAATGGCGAACAAGTAAGATGTATAAACAATGCTATTTAACAATTCAATGCTGCTGGGCAAAATAGATGTTTTAATATATGGATTTCACCGGCATCGTGTCTTATATATGATAGATAATCGAAATCGAGCGAGACATACGATAAATTTGGGAAAATTCAGTCGGTAAATGATGAAAACAGATGTAAACATACAGAGAAAACGGAAAATGTTGGGAATGGCATATTTCAAATTAGGTATAACTTTATTTAAAAGCCGATGTATAGGTAGCTTATAAGCTCAGGACACTCATTAATAATAATATTAATAAAAGAGCAGCACACGGATACATTATAAGATGTCATTTTATATTTGAAGACTCAGTCACCGTAGGAACAAATTTGGTTGAATCATTTAAATTCACCAAGATATCATTAAATAAGCTGCCGAACTCTTAAAAAAGTTTATTTTTACTCGCCACATAGAAATAATCCAATTGTATCCCTTATGGTAACAGATCGTGGAGTTTAATCCAAATTTAATTATGAAATTACGATTTTAAGCTATCTTTTCAATATTCAATCAGAAGTGCTCTAAGGGGTTGAAAAGCTGTTTTTATGTTCGGTACCTTAACATGCACCTTGTACTTTTAGAATTTGACTGTGAATGATTGGATTCAATAATATTACTCTTAATGATAGACCTGAGACAATAACCGAGCTTTAAAACAAATTTAAGTTAAAGATATACTAAATTTGAATTATGTCATTCCTAACATTTGCCGTTTTCTCTGTATGTTTACATCTGTTTTCATCATTTACCGACTGAATTTTCCCAAATTTATCGTATGTCTCGCTCGATTTCGATTATCTATCATATATAAGATACGATGCCGCTGAAACATACAAAGTAAAGCATCTATTTTGCCCAGCAGCATTGAATTGTTAAATAACAATGTTCTATCCTCTCACTTTTTCGCCATTTTGACCAAAACATGGTTTAATTTCAAAACATTGAATGTTTAAGTAGCGGATGTTTATTATTATAAATATAATCATGAAAAACCAATATTAAAATACATTAATCGTGTTTATAATAAGAAATTTTATAGAAAAACATTAGCTGTACGCTCAATTTTGTCACATCTAATAGGCGTATTTTGAGATTATTTTCAAATAAATGAACTTTAGAGAAAAAATTTCAACAATTTTATGTATGCATACATTGAAGGAAGGGATGAATATTGAAATGCATTAAAAACAACCGAACCAACCATTTAATTTCCTTTGAAATTTTCGAATATAGTCAACTAATCCATACTGTACGCTCAATTTTGAGAGTGACTGTATTTCTTTGTAGGGTTTTGATTACCTTCACATTTCAAAACTTTCAGTGGAATGTCTTTACCAGGCCAGAAGACTAATTTCCCAAAAACAAATGTTTAAATTAAATGTAACCCAGCTGAAAAAATATATAAATTATGTTGTGGAATAATAAGAAAGAATAGTCATTTTGTAAAATAATTAAATTATTCCAAGATTTGTTCATTTCACGATCCCTTTACACTTCCAAATTTAAAACTCAGACAAAAACATCCTACAAATTTTCTTTGATTTTCCCACAAAACTTTTTTTTGAATAACAAAAACTTTTTTACTAATTTACACTTCGAATCAGAAAATATTGCAGCAATCGTTTCGTATCTCTTCCGGAATCTATTAATTATTTCCCCAAATCTCTTCTAAATAATAAGTTTTGAATGTCTAGAAAGGAATCTATTAACTATTTTATAAAACTCTGCAACAACTAAAGTTAAATTTTTGTTTGAAATTCTACCTAAAGTTTACGATTTGCGATTCATTTTTTTTCTTAGTCGAGCTTCCCAACACAAGTTGCGATACATCAAGTAGCTCTTATAAATTTTAAGATGTCCATGAATACTTGTATTTAATTTTGAAATTCATTCCATATCCAAAGTGTGTGCGAAAGCCTTGTGCATAAATCATGAGAAATATTAGAAATACACTTTTATGCACCCAAACCAGATTCGATCAAAGGCAGTTGCAACAGAGTCCTGGTGGGCTTCGTGGCCGTGTGGTTAGCGACGTCAATCGTCTAAACGCATGTGCTGTGGAGTGTGGGTTCGATCCCCGCCCGGTAAGGAGAAAATTTTTCGTAAAGCGAAAAGTTCTCCACTAGTCTACTGGGTGTTGTGTAAATCTCCTTGTCTGTTGTCTCATGCTAGATGTTAAGTGTTCAGTCTGTGCGACCTCTGGTTGTTGTTCCGGTTTTTTTAAATGGTTGCCACAAATGACTGTTCTAGCGCTCACATAGTATTTATCTCTCTACACAAATGTCGATAAATGATGTTGAAAAGTACTGAGCATATTTTTTTCGTGCAAGATACGACGGAGCAAAGAAGAAAAACTGTTTTCTGCTGTTGTTTGTCGCCCGATTTTAAAGATTTGTGCCCCTGAAAATGTGTTGTTTCAAAATTGGATTCCAACGCTATTCATCTTAATAGACAACCCAATTTTGGTTCGTTCAAAAATGATGTCACATGTTTAAGGGGGGATTCGTGACAGTACATATACTAGGTATACAAAAAAGCTTGACAGAGGAGGGAGGGGGTCTAGAAATCTCAAAAAGTAGTGGACGTCATATTTAAGAATCTTCAGTTTAGTACACATATTCACATCAGGGACACTTTTTACGCAGATTTGGGATTTTTTTTAAATAGCGACTGCGAAAAACATATTTTTGTTGAATTTGTTGGATTCACGCAAAATCTGCGTAGAAAACGATTACAACAAAAATGGGGTGCATATGGCGTTGGTTTTTTCGCTTTTTGTAATGTAACAAGACAAATAGGATAAAAGGAATGAAAAATGTAACAAGTTCATATGTTCGTCTAAAAAAAATTACCATACCGGTTAAGTTGGAACCATACCCCCCTACTAGATCGGATCTCCAGTTACGCCTATGCCGATAACTGTGATGTACCACAGGGACGATGGTATTATATAGAGACACGCGGAGAGAATAAAAGCAATTCTGGCTTCACGGCCAGCAGACAAAAAATTATGTGCGATCGGCAACATAAAAATTTGTGAGAACTTGAAGTGACTCTCATTGTGAGCAGTTATTTCGTTTGCTCCAACAACATATTTTCGCTTCTTTAGCACCATTTCCTTATATTCAACAATAAATATGATTAAATACCATATATAAATTTGCTCTGAGAACTCTGAAAACATCTTCATTTACTAAACTTTTCAAACTTTTTTATAATTTCTATCATGTTGATTACAATACCTATCTTGCATTTAGTACCGATTGGTAATGTTTGTTTACTTTGCTCGTTTGGTACCGCGTTTGACGGTTCGTTTGGTACTTTCGGCTTCACTGTTTGCGGGTCTCTATCTATAAACAACGTCTCTGATGTACCAGTAAAAGTATACATTTGATGGGACACGCCTTCTCAGTTCATTCAACCCTTTGGAAACAGAGTGACAGAGTGACAGAGTGAAGAGCAAACGGATTAACTTTCTGCTTTGCAATATCCACTTTTATACTCTAGCTATAAGTTTGGTGGGACGATTCGACAATGGCAGATGATGTGTACATTTTTATGTCAGTATCCTAGTAGTCTCACCTTCTAACGTTAGTTTTGCAATCTGTTAGCCATGTCTAAAATACACTGTCAGCCATGTTTTCGAATCACGGTAAATTATTTAAATAATATACAAAATAACAATTCTTTATTTTAGATTTACTGAAGTAACTGTATGTTGTTAGGCGGTTATACAACGATTTCCGTAGTTAAACGATAACGTAAAGAATTTTCCCGATTCGAGAAACTTAGAGTTTTTTGTAATTTTACTTATAGAAGCTTCAGGAATAATAAATTGTGTCCTATGATAATCCACAAAAGACAATAACCTTAGTCTCTATTTTACATTAAATTCTTATTGGTGGCACGTGATCATAGCCCTCTACCATAGTACCATACTGATGAATTATCAGTTGATTTACCATCAGTAGATAAAAAGGACAATAACAGAAGCACCATCACAGCCTTATTAGAGCTTCAGTTTTAGGTGCAGGTATCTGCAGTGTTTTAATAACAACACCAGGCTGGAGCTCCATCATTGTATAAATGAATTGAAAAAAAAAAGTCAAAGAGGATGCTGGAGACCAGTGTTGCCACATTTTTATCTGTACCATGGCCTCAAAAATCTTTTTCATCTGTACCAAAATCTTCAAAAATCTGTACCAAAATCTGTACCAGACAATATGGAAAATTACCCATAAATATACAATTATAAGTCAATTAAGCGATGCAAACCAATTCATTCGTGGAAAAGCATTTTTATGAATTTCAGTGATTTCTTATGAAAACGTATTGCAATAAGTTGTAGTTAACATATTCTTTGGTTACCTGTAAAATAGTAACTTCCTGTAATTTTACTTCATATTTTCAACATTAGATACTATTTTACATATCGTTTAATATTCAATATTTTTTCCTGCATCCCAAGTAATAATAATGATTTATAATGCTTTTGGAGACAACGATTTACTCTTCAGGTATGCTATAAAACCATGATAGAACCGTCAGTGTTACTAGGAGTGAGTTGATATTATTTTGTCACTTTTTAACTAACGATAGTTTTATATGACATTAAAACTAAATAGAATACAAACTCCTCGTTTTGACTTGCATTTTTAAACATTTGTTTTATAACAGAGCAGAGATTGGAAAGATTGTTTTATATAAATCAAAGCTGATGAACACTCACACGCGATGTAAGTTTGAATTATCAATTGATAAAAACTCACCAGCGAATAAGAATCGTTCAAAAATCGTATCTTAGTTTCAAGCATTTATCGTTAGTATTACGTTTTGAACTAATAGGAAGAAATCCTATCGCAGAGCCATAACACGAAACAATATTTAACGGTACTGTTGACAGTGTTGACATTTAGTTGGTATTAATCAGGTTTATATTCGAATGATAATTTTGTGTTTATTATAGTTTGATGAGAAGTTATAGTCGGTGATAACTTGCCCAGTGTTGGTAAAATCATTCATAAAACTCAATCATTGAGCGCTCCCGCGCGAACTAACTCATTTGCGATTTTAAAATAATGCATCACGTCTGAGTTTTTCATGCTAAAACGAATCATTTCACTCATTTCCCAAAAAAAAAATCATTTCGCTCTAAAAAGTGTTTATAATCAATTTGGGGGCAATTTATTGTTTACAAACGCAAGAGTATTTATTGTTCTATGTGTTGAACGCTAGTTGACTGTTATTTTACGAAGGAGAACAAAAGAAAACCATGATTTTTTAGGTGCTGAGTTGGGTGCGTTTCAACTCACGAGTGATTTGAATCGTTTATGAGTTTTGAGATTTTAAGTTTTTCCCAACACTGAACTTGCCTACTGTTCTCATCTGGAAAAATCTCAAATGAAAATCGCAATCATTCCTATCGTCAGAGAATGATTAACAGAAGTAAATTTACTTTTCTAATGCTGTGTTAAAAATCTGTACCAATCTGTACTTTTTGGTAAAAATCTGTAATCTGTACCGTACAGAATCTGTACCAAAATTTGTTAAAAAATCTGTACCTTTCCAGATAAATCTGTACTTGTGGCAACACTGCTGGAGACCCTTTTAATAACTTCACGTAGCCTCTATCCCTTAGATTTTTGTGTACTCCGTTGCACCATTTTCTAAGCGCGTCTTCCGTCAGTGATACACCTCGTAAAATACTGTGTAAGTATACATAATGCTGACAGAGAATAAGAAATTTTGAAAAAGTATTTTACAGTACGAATCTACGTAATGTAGTGAGCCATGCTATAGCTTAGCGACAAGATACGCAGCAACTAAACAGACCTTGCAATAGGAATTATATTCCGGTTCGACCCAGAAAATCTTCGGGTTGAATTCTCTTCAGTCAAGTATACCTTTAGGTACCACCTGCACGAAATACGAATGCTCGAACAACAACCTTCAGATACCACCATGATCAACAACCCACAAAGCGGAAATGCCCCAGTTGTGGCAAAATGAAAACTGGTAAGAAATAAGAAACATGAAAATTTTGAAAACATAAATGAGAAACGTCACCTTTTCTGAATATTGAATTCTGAATTTCTCTGAAAATTTTCAGAAAAATATTCCGAGGAAAAACAGAAACATATCCTACGGTAGTTCAGAAGTTCTTCTGAACAATTCAGATCTTCTTCTTCTTCTTTTTATTGGCATTACATCCTCCACTGGGACATTGCCTCCTCGTTGAGTGTTCATTTAGCACTTCCACAGTTATTAACCGCGAGGTTTTTAAGCCAAATTACCATTTTTACATTCGTATATCATGAGGCTAACACGTTGATACTTTTATGTCCAGGGAAGTCGAGACAATTTCCAAAGCAAATTCCCGGCACCGGGAATCGAACCCAGCCACCCTCAGCATGGTCTTGCTTTATAGCCGCGCATCTTACCGCTAGGCTAGATGAAAATCCTAAAATTTAGAAGAATTTTCAGGGATATTCAAGAAACTATTTGCAAAAAAATTTCTCAAATTGCCCGTCGAAGTTCAAAAGACCACACTAAAAAAAATCACGATAAAACTAGAAAAAAAATCGATTTAATTTTTTTATTCTTATAGCTAATGAAGAACTAATGAAGGCTCTACATTCTTATAGGAACTCTACCTGCTTTTCAACTGTTTTCTATTAGCATTCCCACAGTCATTGATTGAAAGCTGTTCTACATAAACCAAACGCTTCCAAACTTTTTGGATATACGACCCACCTAACAGAGTCCTAAATTGCAAGCAACCTAACACGTACCAAATACAATGATTTTTAGAAATTGTATAAAAATGAGTTCGCGTTTAATTGAATAAATCATAATAAATTGTTTTATACGCCATCATTGTATTTGCTAACTGGGGTTTAATCACCGTGGAAACTTATTTGTTGCTTTTATTGACTTTTTCGAAACTTGTCATTGTATTTGCCAAAATCTCGTCACATTTTTTTTCTATTTGAATTGGATGTGATTTATGTTGGATTTTCGTTGGATTTGGGTTGCATTAGATTGGATTTGGAATGGATTTGAATAAGATTTGGATTTGATTTAGATTGAATTTTAATTGAATTTGGATTTGATTAGGATTTGATTTGGACATGAATTAGATTTGAATTGGATTTTAATTGGATTCAGAATGGAGATGATGTGAATTTGGATTGGATTTGAATTGGATTTGGATTTGATTTGGAATGGATTTAGATTGGATTTGGATTTGATTTGGAATGGATTTAGATTGGATTTGGATTGCATTAGCATTAAATTTGCACTGGATTTGGATTGGATTTGAGTTAGATTTGGATTTGATTCAGATTGGCTTTGAATTGGATTTGAATAAAATAAGGATTGGATTCGGATATGAATTAGATTGGATTGGATTTGAATTGAATTTAGTTTGGATTTAGATTAGATTTAAATTAGATTTGAATTTGAATTGGACTTGAATGGCATTTTGATTTGATTTAGATTGGACTTGAATTGGATTTTATTTGAATTAGAATTATATTTTGAATTGATTAAAATTGAATACTTGTCATAAGACGAGTGCGTACAATTGACAGATAGATATTTGACAGATATTTCGACCTCAAAAGTAAGGTCGTCTACAGTGTTTCGTACTTGACTCGACGTGAGCTCAGAATAATTTTCTTATTCGATTGGATTTTAATTGGATTTGGATTTAGATTGGCTCGAATTGGATTTAGATTGGAGATTGATTGAATTTGGATTGGATTTGCACTGGATTTGAATTGGATTTGCACTGTATTTGGATTGGATTTGGATTGGATTTGAATTAAATTTGAATTGGATTTAGATTGGATTTGGACTGAATTTGGATTAGATTTGTATTTGAATTGGTTTTGAATTAGATTTGGATTTTATTTAGATAGGATTTAATTGGATTGGATTGAGTTGGATTAAGATTGGATTTGGATTTATATCGAACTAGATTTAGAATGGATTTGGATTGTATTTGGATTGGATTTAAATTTGATTAGATTTGGATTGGATTTGAATTGAATTTGGATTTGATTTGGATTGGATTTGGGTTAGATTTGGATTATATTGGACTTTATTCTATTTGTCCAAATATTGTATGACAAAAGAAGGCCATTGATTGTTCTCTGATCATCCAATCATTATTTAGATCCTAATCTAAAAGCTGGTATAAATGTGTGGGACAAAATAGTGACAAAAGTATGAATCAAGATTTGTCTTTCGCGACCCACTATTGATTAGCCAACGGCCTCCTGGGGGTAACGACCCACAGTTTGGGTAGACTGTAGACCATTTTATGAATATGAATTTTTGTGTGGCAAGTAGAATTGATACACAATACCCAGGGAGTCGAGAATGTTTCCCATCCGAAAACATCCAAGCCCGGACGGACTGAGTATTGAACTGGCCATCTCTGGATTGACAAACCTACGCCTTCCCCCATAAGGCTAACTGAAGACCCAATAGTATTTAAACGCTGGAAAAGATCGCCATGCCGATTAAACATTTTCGTCTTTAACGGAGCACCAATAATTGGTAAAATGATATAATAATACAATTATTATATCATGCTAATATATGGGGACTGCTAAAAAGATTATCAAAGAAATTGTCATTCTCTTAACATTTTAAAATGATAAATTATTTGTGTACCAAAAGTCTATCGGCATTAGCATAAAATGCTACTTCACAAAGCTGCATCACTCTAACGTAGCCCGCTAGACTAATACCACACTGGTATGTAGGAAGTCTTCTCCTGTAGTTGTACTACATCGGCCACTTTGACTTCACTTCATCCGACCACACCAAGAGAACGACATGTTTATTACGCTCAGTTGAAAGGTATCGTTCGTCGCGATGAGAGCTGCGTACGGTCGAATGTTTCGATAGTCGAACATACACCGCGGAAACGGGATCTACGCGAGATAGTGAAGCCCTCCCAGCAACAGAAGAAAACCGCTGCGGCTGAGTCTATGGGAAGCGTTCGAACAGGGCGAGGGTATATTGGGCCTCTGGCGTGACACTTTTACGTTTTGTTGCCCCGTGTATTTGTGCGATCCGCAGACGAAGCAGTGAACCGTAGACGGAAACAAACGGAGAAGGTTTTCGCGTTCGTCGTCTACTGGTGGTTGGAATTTCATCATCTTCAGCGCTTGGCTTAGTAGCGCATAGTGGCCAATGTTGGGTTGAGCTCGACTCGAGGTGCGCAACGAAGGACCCAGGTGATGGCGCGATGTCTTGTTCTCACTAATTGGGGGTTTAGTTCTATCGTTCGATTGTGTCGTGATATAATTGCGTATTCAAATCACAGATATTGGTAGTGCAAACTTGAAGAATGCATCCATAAGAAAGAGAAAAGTGTACCTACGTGAAACGCATTTGGTGTGATGAAGGCCTTCGAAGTACGATCAGCCGACGATCCAGCAGAAAGGAAATAAGTGGCCTGACCTCGAAATAATAGTCAATGTCTGTGTTCGCTTTGTGAAGGCACGTTTTCTTGTTTGTTCAAATGAAAATTGTTTCGAAAGTTTTGGAGGGTGCAGAAAATTAATACCCCAAAGTATATCGTAGATAAGAAGTGAATGTGGCCGGGATTAAGGTTGAAGTGCAAATATTTGGAAAAGGCAAATAAGCATAGCAGACAGGGGAAGGAAATACAGGTGCATGGATGTGTGCAAACTTGTGCTTGTGCTATGAAACGTCGACAACGGCTTGAAATATAACAAAAATACCAAAAACAACAACAGCAACTGTAAGCCATCGACGGAGATGGTTTTCTTCTTAACGAAAGCGGTATCGTCGCATGACAAAGACGAGGATCCGCCGGATACGCAAACGGTGGAGAATATCACCGTGAAAGATGGGTAATTAGCGATTATTTTAAAACATAACATAAGTTTAAAACATAACATATTATACACTCTACTTTTTTTTTACAATTTCTTGATTACTTACATCTAAAATTATTCTTTTTATTAAGAAAATTCATATCCATCATTGCTTATAAGCATACTTGCCATTGTGTAGTTAATGTGGCATATATACGACCAGATAAAGTCATATTAGGGATGCTGAAAACAGATCAGCTTGATCTCTCACTATTTGTTTATGTTAATATTACATATAGTGATTTTAAACAGTATTTAAACACTATTTTTGATTATTGCCAAATTTTGTATCGATTCCTTTGAATACTAATCGTTAAGGTCAGCATTCTCAAAGAACCTTTTTACTTGCGCTTTAACAACATTCAACATTGGAAACAAAAAAATGTTTGTGTCACAATATAATACGGGCTACTGAATTGGCTGAAAATCGTTTAGGATTCTCAACAGGAGTCGAATTCTATTTGAATACGCTAAGAAGGCGCATGCTGATCACAAATCCCGACGGCGTATTTGTGTAGAGGAAGGTGAGGAGACTGCCCAACTTTTAACCAAGAACCGAAGTAGTTTTGTTTGTAGATCCTTGACAATTACTGTAGTGATTGATTCTGCAGGACGGATTTTTTGTTTTTACCCTCCTTGAGATTTTTTAGGGGCCACGCAAAATTTGGACAACTTTTTTTAACAATGACCAAATGCTATAATTGTTTCACAGCATAAAGCTATAGATATGCTAAATAATCTGTACTGGTCAAAATGTCAACATTTCGTCACAATTTTAAAATATTTGGAATTCAAATTATTGCGTCAATATGGGGACAATTAATCCCTCATTTGTCATCCATACAAAGATTTGGCGAAAAAAATAAAAAAAATAAAACGGTTCTCAGGCGGCTATTCTTGTGTAGATTTCACAGATTTGATGAAAGGTTGGCTCGAAAAAAAATGTATTGGATAGATATCATAGACAATTGATCCAAATTCCCTGAATTCTAAGATTCGTTGTCAAATTCCATATCAAAAATCATTCATTAATGAGAACAACAAGTCGAAAAATCTATGTATTTTTAATGTTTAAATATATTTTAAAAATCAAAGAGCACCTTTCTACTTTTATCAAAGCATGTTCTTGCTCCCAGTTCTGCCTGGTAACTCAGGCCCAGTTTGAGGTTGCTTTTACTTGCAATAAGCCCCGCCTGTTTATGCTATCATTGTTAAATAGATTTTCAAGAGTGCAAGTTTGTTTGTGTTTTGTGTTAGACATAGAACGATCAGAGATCGCGTCCGGACATATTTTCTTCAGTAAGCAGAACGATCGGCTGGCGTTCGAAATTTTGTTCTGCTTTGTGCGGAAAGCAAAACGATAAGCCGGTCACCGAAAATTTGTTCTGCTGTGTGCGGGAGTAAAATAATTGAATAATACAAGTTTGAATCGCGTCCAGACATGTTTCTTCAGTAAGCAGAACGATCGGCTGATCATCAAAATTTTGTTCTGCTTTGTGCGGTGAGCAGAACGATCGGCTGGTTACCGAAATTTTGTTTTGCTTTGTGCGGCCTTCAATATAAAATTATTAGTTTTGTTTTCATCGATTAAAATACACGCTATACACGGCATACCGTTTACCAAAACGAACCCTGCCACACTTCCTACCCCATATATCCAACATCCCAGTGATTTCTCGTGGAAGTGCAGATGACTCGTCGGCTTCTATCAAAGCGAGTATCATGTCAACATTCTCCTACCCATTCCTTAATTGACCTGCATTCGGACACGGCCGGCGCTGGTATTGCTTATTTTTGGGTCACCAGTTCTTACACATTGAAGATGATGTTAGTCCCAAACTTCATCTGTTGGTTCTCTGTGTAATTACAGCTGACCTGGCAATAACGGAGTAGCAACCGTGGGCGGTCAATCATGCTCATGCTCATGCTCATGCTCATTGTTAAATAGATTTTCAAATCCAACGCTGAACATTGAGCGCCCTCAGGTCCTCTTCAACTGCAAAAAGCCATCGTGTACGCGGTCTTCCACGAAGCCTGCGGCCTCTTTCGGGTTCTCTACTAAATATTATCTTCGCTTGACGTTCTTCCGGCATACGAACAACGTGACCAGCCCACCGTAGTCTGCCGTGTTGAATAAGCTTAATAATATCCAGCCCTTTATACACCTGGTACAATTCGTGATTCATGCAGCGCCGCCAGATACCGTTCTCCTGTTTACCGCTGAGTATTGTCCGCAGCACCTTACGCTCAAACACTCCAAAAGCTCTCCGATCAGCCTCCTTTAACGTCCATGTTTCATGGCCGTATAAAACCACCGGAAGAATCAGAGTAGTATACAGCGCGAGTTTTGTTTTCGTTTGCAGACTATGGGACTTGAGCTGGTTACGAAGTCCGCAATAAGCCCTATTTGCAGCTGCAATACGCCTTTTCACCTCGCGGGTAACATCATTATCGCACGTCACTAATGTTCCAAGATAAACAAATTCTTCTACCACTTCCAAACTTTTCACCATCCAGCACTATTTCGCTACCACCACCACTAATGAACCCACGTTGATTGCCAGCGACCATATACTTTGTTTTGCTGGTATTGATCGTGAGTCCAATCTTCGCTGTCTCCCTCTTAAAAGGCACAAAAGCCTCTTCCTCGGCACGGCGATCAATCCCGATAATATCAATATCGTCCGCAAATCCCAGGAGCATATGCGATTTTGTGATAATGGTACCGCTTCTTTGCACACCAGCTCTCCTAATCGTTCCCTCGAGCGCTATATTGAACAGTAGATTCGAGAGTGCATCACCCTGCTTTAATCCATCTAAGGTAACAAATGACGTCGATATTTCATCCGCAACCCTTACACTTGATTTCGATCCGTCCAACGTTATACGAATCAGCCGTATCAGTTTCGCCGGAAAACCATGTTCAAGCATAATTTGCCATAATTCATTCCGTTTCACTGAGTCGATCAATAAACAGATGATGTGTCTGCAAGTTGTACTCCCGGAATTTATCATGGATTTGTCTCCGGGTAAACATTTGATCCGTCGTTGATCGGCCCTCACGAAAACCTGCTTGGTATTTGCCGACGAAGGACTCTTCAAGCGGTCTCAATCTGTTGAACAGAATACGGGACATAATGTTGTACGCCGAATTAAGGAGGGTTATTCCTCGGTAATTGGCGCACTCCAGTCTGTGCCCTTTCTTAAAGAGAGGGCAAATGAGGCCGTCCAACCAGCTAGCAGGCATTTCCTCGTCTTCCCATATTTTCGACATAATATGGTGCAGAACTTCATAAAGCTGCTCACTGCCATGTTTGAGAAGTTCAGCCGGGAGCTGGTCCTTCCCCGCAGCCTTATTATTTTTCAGCTCTTTAACAGCTTTTTTAACCTCATCTAGTGTAGGCGACTCCACAGCTTGTCCATCGTCGCTAATATTTATTCTGCTCACCGATGCACCGTCACTTCCACTATTCAACAAAGTCTCGAAATGTTGCTTCCACCTGGCAGCCACTTCGGTTTTATTTGTCAGCAAATTCCCTTGTTGATCGTTGCACATGACGGCGCTGTCTTTCTCCGCACGCCATTGACAGACTCATAGAACCTCCGCATATCGTTCTGCTCCATTTTTTCCTGCGCCTCGCTAATCACTTGTTCTTCATATTTTTTTTTGTTGTACCGAAAGGCTATATGATCACTCCGAAAACGAATTTTTGATAGGAGGCCCGAAGACTCATAGTGTTATATACTAATCGACTCAGCTCGACGAACTGATGTGATGTCTGTATGTGTGTGTATGTGTACAAAATTTGTAGACACACTTTTGGGAACTTACCATTGTCCGAATTACTCGCAACAAGTTTCATTCGACGGAGAATCCTGTACCATTGCTATTGGAAAAGGCCAGATCGGACTATGGGATCAGAATTTACAGCGAAAACACTATTTTTCTATGCACAAAACACGCTAAAAACAGTCATTTATATTTTTTAGTATTTAACCACTAGGTGGATTAATTAGAGTTTTTATTTATAATATCAAGCTCAACATCAACATAGTAGACACATATTGAAACAATCTTATCAAATTGACCCAATTCCGTATAAATGAACTGCGGAAGCGAAGATTACTCCAACTGTCCACGGATCAATTCATTCACTATTCCAGTTCTTAATCTTTCACTATTTAGCATTCCAAATGCTAAATCAAGACAAAATTTTCAAAACGACTTATCTGCTTTTGTAAACAAAGATTCAAACGACGATTCGACGAATCTGATAGCTCTCCCACGCAAACCAACACCACCAATAGGTAGGTGATGGTTTCCGCTACCTGTTGATGGTGTTAGTATGCGTGGGAGAGCCATCAGATTCGTCAAATCGCCGTTTGAATCTTTGTTTACAAAAACAGATAAGTCTTTTGAAAATTTTGTCTTGAAATGTAGACATCAACCGAATCTAATTCTCAATTCTATGGGAAGGAACAAAAACTTGACGGAAAATTCAAAAGCAACTATTCACGCGCATGGCTTGCTGCGGTCTGGGAAAACCAGGAGAACTGGGAAATAACCAGAAATTTTGTTGGACCTAAACTGTTTTCTTTTATAATTTTTGTTTATTTTAGTCAATTTTTTTTAATCTTTCGCCGTTTACCCAGAGCAGTAGTGTAACATTCAAGGACCCTTAGCGAAACCATTATTAGGTGGCCTATTACCTAACCAATTCGAAATTGGTTAAGTGTGGTGCTTCCTTCAAAGAGTGAAATGCTCACTGGAAGCATTAAACGTGTAGCGTCTTCTTAAAAAAAGTAGCTGGTTTGATATCTGTTGACGCATTAACTACTAGAGTAAATCTTGTTTATTTCACCTTCATGGGGAATTTTCCTTGGCGTGGCAATCGCACGCTACATCGCAGTCATTCCAATTCAAATTATGATCCCAATAATTTTGCCTTGAAATCTACGTATGAAATCTGCGTATTTTCATAAAATCTTTCTCTGGTAACTTGTTTGATCAAAATTATTATCGAAAAAAGCTTATTCTGCTCTTTTCTAAAAGGCAATTATTCTACAGCATAATTTATAGTTACATCATTATTACATAGTAGGTATAATAAGATTTATGTAGAAATATCGATTTGGAGAAATTTTGAGATATAATATGAGCTATGCGTTCGAGAGGAAAAGTTTCGCGGAAAAGGTCAGTTAACCTTTTTCTTAATTCAGATATTGCGAAACGTTTAACACATTATCATAAGTGAATGATGATTCAAGGGAAGAAACGTTTTCGTTTGAAATTATCACTGATTTACATCTAAAATCAAGTGCAAAACATTTTCGAAGAAAATAAATTATAACAAATGAGTTGAAGTCTGCGTGAAGTATTACATTTTTATAATGATATGAAAATGCTTACGCCATCTTCCAAATATAGTTATATATTTTCGGACGAATGTACAGATTTGATAGTTTCGTTAGGATATGGCAGGCGTCGTTCTCCACCGAAATCAGTCTGCACTTTTCGTGTAACCAATCATTCCGTCGACTTCGTGGCACATACCCGACTTCGTTGTCCACTGCGTCGTTAATCGCTGCTTTAATTGTATTCTATTACAGCAGTCCTCAAGAGGGGCCCCAATTAGCTCCCACTTTTCCGGCAACGCTGCTTCAAGATGCTGCGCGTATGCAATGGAGACATCTGGTTGCTTTGATCGCCACGGTACGGCCATCGCTAAAGAACATTTTTCTTCATTTCTTTATTTATTTTATGCGTTCAACTGATCAACATTGGTCTTGTTGAACTACTTATGACTATTTAGTAACAACCATTAATAAAGGAAATATCATATATAAACGTACAAGTATACTATAAACGTACAGCTATACAATAAACGCTGAGTAACAATCTATTTATCATCATTTTGCGTCGAAAAGTTTATGATCCATACAAAACTTCACTCAATAGTTCACAAACATTTTAAGTAAATGGTTTGCAAGTTGCGCATTCAAATAAGTCCTCAATTCTTTATACTTTATCTATGTTTGCCATGTCGGTGCTTTTAGCGTCAACATATAATTAAAATCGGCAACTTTGTGCGGACCCCCTAACATCACAAATTATGTTCGATTCCACTACCGTCTTCGATGGTAGAATTATTTTTTTAATGCATACATACTCGTCCATTTGACATAGTCGAACTATTTCAACTATAAACTAACTAAAGTCCATATTTTGTTGTGCATGGTTTAAACAAAATGAAATCTATGTTTCAAAATTTGGAGTGTTATCAACCTGCACAACATAGGCTCTATAACAGCTAAATGGATCAGCTTAATTTTTTAAACTAGTACTAGTATGTGTAATAGTCTCAAAACCAATAACAGTAGCCCTAGCCATATCGTATGTATGACTATTTTGAATTGGGAAATTTTAGAAGCCGATAACATTCAATGAAGTTATGGAATTCATTCTAAATTACAAAGCGATCCATGAAGTTTTCTCGAGTGTCTGATTTCCAACCATCGCATCGCATCGTGGCTCAACGAGACGGTAGCCCAGAGATATTCCAATGCCAATATTACCGCGTTGATAATACAATACCTACCTACTCCGCTCGGCAATACAGCAGAATATGCGGGGCGAGAATAATGTGAAATAATCACGTACACGTCTTTATCGTCGCCGCCGCCTATCGTGTGTACTTCACGGGCGAACGAATGAACTCCTTGCCTGACCACAGTATCTATCTATCTATATGTGTATATACTATGGGAGAAAACAGGGTCGATTGTTGTGCTTTTTTTGCAAAAGTCCCACGTGTTCATTAACTGACGTAAAACAACGTTTCATCGTTGTACATACATTCCCGGCCAAATGAATGGGATTATCGCTTAATACCCCATTATGTTTTTCATAGCTCCTTGGAAAATTAAATAAAACATTTTCTCTTCATGTTAAATAACTAACTCCTATAAAATTCAATTTCAATTTGTCAATTTTCAGAAAACTGGTACAACTAGTACATTTAGCGTATTTTTTTTTAACAAATATTAATAAGTTTATTTCATTTAAAAAAATATTAATAAGTTTAACTCAGCGAAATTGAAGGTACAAGGCCCAATAGAAACAAACAACTTGGCTATGTTTGAAAGGGTAACCTTAAACTTATGACCGTGAGTGTAGCCGTACGAACGGATGGCTGAACGTCAGTTATTTGCTCGGGTTTGGGAACACCACGCTCAGAGATAAATTATAATGGAACCAAGCGAATCTCCTAGCAAGCCAAGTTGGCAAACAACTTTGCTGCGTGTAACGCACACGTGTATGGGTGCTACAAACAAGCAAGGTCCACTATGCCGATTTCTCCAGTGCTTAATAATTTGCAAATCAAATTTATGGTAGAGGAGGAGTATACAGAAAAAGATCAATAGCCAGCATTTCAATAATGTGGGATTTTTCTCCATTAATGAAATTATCTCTCAGGAGCTCTAATGCCGAGCTGTTGTGATGCACTTACAATCATGTCAAATTTTAATTACTGATCGAGTTATAATTTTTCATAATATTTTCGTTATTTGTTAGGAATTGAGGTAATGTCTTCCATTGAGTTTTCGTTCAATATCAAAAGGTTAGACTTTTCCTATAATACATTCTTCGTAGTATCATCATTACTAAAAAAAATACTTTATCACCAAGGCAAAACAACCGAAAAACGAAATATTTTTTATTACCATTTGGCACGAGCTGATTTTATCTGGCTTTGGAAATTACGAGTAGATACAAAACCTTGTATGCTAATCAGTCAATGGTTTCAAATATGTATTGCAATATACGTTCACAGCACGACGTCTGAAACGTTTTATGGCCTTTAGCTCAGGAGTGTATTTTTTTCGCAACCGAGTTATTGCTTAAACGCGCATAATTTAGTATTTGTTGTTTTATTTTCGTACAACAAAATTGTACTGAAAGGCTATCTTCACTTAAAAATAAACTTACCCACCTATACCTATGATGGTCGTACACTCCGTGTTGTCCGGAGCAAAACCGAATGTAATGTCTTATTCCAAGTCGCTCGTTCTTGGAATGCCAGTCGCCAGTCTCCCTGCACGCCGACCGCACGCGCATCTTCCTCGATTGCACACAGTCAGCGAGTGCGGGGTCTACCCCGGAGCCGACGTCCTCTTCCAGGTTCTCTGTTTAATACGACTTTGGCTAGGGTCTCTTCCAGCATACGCACTACATGTCCAGCCCACTGTAATCTGCCGTATATTATCAGCCTGCTCGTGATTCATGCATCTGCGCCATTCACAATTTTCCACCACGCCGCCAAGTATTGAGCGCAGTATTTTCCGCTTGAATACTCAGAGAATTTGATAGTCTGCGTCTTTTAACGTCCATGCTTCATGGCCATACAGGTCGACTGGACGAATCAACGATGTATATAGAGCTTGTTTTGTCCGTGTCTGTAAACTGCGATACTTTAGCTGGAACATTGCCGCCTCACAGCCTAGTGTTCATTAAGCACTTCCACAGTTATTAACTGCGAGGTTTCTGAGCCAAGTTAGTTACCATTTCTGCATTCGTATATCATGAGGCTAATACTATGATACTTTTTTGCCCAGGGAAGTCAAGCCGGTTTCCAAACCAAAAATTGTCTTGACCGGCACCGGGAACGGGAATCGAACCTCAGCATGGCCTTGCTTTGTAGGGGTGCATCTTACCGCATGGCTAAGGAGGTTGAAAGTCCTACTGCCGTTTTAAAGGCGCGAAAGCCTCTTGCACTGCTCTGCAATATACACTAATGATGTAATATCATTCGCAGAACCAAGGAGCATGTAAGATTTGCTGATGATGGTTTCTGTTTCTTTGCACACCAGATCTTTGAATTGCACCTTCCAGAGCTATATTGAATAACAGATCACATCAGGATGCTTTTATTGGGGGGGGTGGGAGATCTGACTTGCCAATGTCCCCAAGCCAAGTCAACCATTTTGGATTTTTGTATGGAATTGTATGAAAATTGATGTCCACCCCCGCTGGTTATTCCCATCTACTGGCGAAGTCGTTTATACATACAAAAGGGCCTTGGATCAGAGAGCACACCGTCCTGCTTCAATCCATCTAACTTCCCGAACGAATCGGATGTCTCACCAAATATTCTGGCATTCGATTTGGATCCGTCCAGCTAACTTCTTCTTCTTCTTATTGGCATTACATCCCCACACTGGGACAGAGCCGCCTCGTAGCTTAGTGTTCATTAAGCACTTCCACAGTTATTAACTGCGAGGTTTCTAAGCCAAGTTACCATTTTTGCATTCGTATATCATGAGGCTAACACTAGAGTGGCCCAAGCTTATATGGAAAAAGTGAAAAGTCTGGAATTTCAAACCTTGCACCCTTAAATGACAGTTTGGGGGTCCCAGAAACTCCCCTGAAAATTTCAGCTCATTCGGTCCAGTGGTTGGCGTGCGCAAATGGCTCAAAGTTTGTATGGGAAAAGTGATCCAAATGTATGAGGAAACGCAACCGTTTCAGTTTTTTGCTTCTATGTGGCGCTGTAGTCGACGGATTCCTGTTGTGGACAAAATGTAGAACCTTGTTTATATAAGGAAGCGACTGGTGAAGACCGGATGTAAATCCCTTTGAAATTGGCCAAGTTATAAGCATCCAAAGTCGAGGGTTTCGAGTGTGTCCCCCAGGGGTGTTTAAAATGAGAGCAACGTACCACCGACCATTGCGGCGGCGATGCAGGCGTATTCGGTGCCGTGCGAAATTAAATGCATGATTATCACGCAATCTCGCGAATTTCTATCCGATTGGTAAATACTTTCCGTGCTCTGTACAGTAGTGTAGCTAGAGAGGGAGGGGGTGACCACTGAAGCCAAAGAGCTGAAGTTTTTAAGGGGAGACAAAATTCATGAAATATTTGTAACGAGCTGTTTTCGGACATCGTGATGCCGTTGCATCAATTTTAGAACGATATTATATAATCGTTATAGACAGAGGGACAGAAGGACAGAAAGACAGAGAGACCTTTAGCAACTCTTTATAATCTTGTCGTTGCTGTTGAATATTGAGTTGGTTTTTCAAAAATTCAATCAAATGTTGTGTTTCATCACCAAGGATCTCAATAATGCTTTCGTCTACCATATTTTCATCAAAGGATCCATAGTAGGCCATGCCGATTTAAATTTTATAAAAATGCTTGAAGAAGGGCCTTTTGAAGGAAATAGTTTTTCCCAAGCAAAACTCCACTTAGATTAAAATTGCTTTGAATATTTTAAGCAATCTCTTCGAGATATTCTGCACGTTGTTTGTCTGCTAACGGTAAAATCGTCTGAAAAATAGATAAAGTTGATAAAGATTTTGTTTTAGTTACAAGATACTATCAATATAATAAAATTAAACTCAAGGAGAAAGAACAATACAATAAAAGTACTGTTAAGGAGAACTTACCTAAGTTTAGTCCAGCACTTGTTAAAACCGCAGAAATAAAATACATTGCATTTCGGTCGCTTAGTCCAACACGGTCTAGGGTGGCAGCTAGTATAGGAGTCATAATTTTTTATTTACTTCGCTTGGAAAACGCTCTACTAGTGGAGGGTTTCTCATCTGGAAGCAAGACATAAAAATATTGACATATAGTAGAAGTTACCATATTATTTGATTATATTCTTACCTCCTCCATCAATGCTAAAAACGCTGGTAGCTGATTGAGATTCCAAGGAAGGTTCTGGTTCCGTTGTTTGCTCTTCTTCGATTTTGCCTTTTTTAACACTAGCAAAGGCAGATCCAGGCCTTCCAACTTCCCTTTGCAGAATAAGGAACTGTTTATCCTTATCGTTTTAAATCAAATTTAGTGCATTTCGTCGAGCATTGTCAAACAATTGATCCAAATTATTAATGAAACTAGACTCTTGCTCTTTTTGTTTATCTCCCGCGTGAGAAGATTTTTTTGATAATTGCTCACATTTTGTTAAATAATTAGCTTAACAACAGCATTGTAGTGTTGCATTAGTGGAATTCTATATTTCTCCCAAAAAATTTGAAGTTCAGTTACTATTTACAGTTTAAGCAGCTGGTTTATACTCAAGTGTTGATTTTTTATTATAAAACGCACCCGACCAAGCACATCACCGTTTGAAGACAACTTTACACCTTTAAAACTTTCAGTTGGGACAACAAGTTCCATACTTTATTCTTCCTTAGATTTTGAATCCATTTTATGTATTCCACTTGCACGATCAAATATCACTTCACAAAAGCAAGAAGCACATTTTTCTTGCAGGACCAGTGGTTTTGGAGATACAACGATTTGAAGAGTGAAAAATTAGTTACGTTATATCGAGGTATACCTGTAGAAATAAAGAGCTTTTATTTGATTTGTTAATACAACAAATAGGCCTAATGATTTGGGAGTTACAATTTTATGAAAATTAAAATTCCTGAAATGATCGATTTTTCTGAATACCCTATATTGAAATTGGTCACCATAAAGGGGAAATAATAAAATGGGTCCAATATTGTTCTATAAGGAACGATCCTACCAAATATAAGGTAATTTTGAGGGATCATATCAATAATGTTGGAACTGGATGGCTGTATATTTTCATTTGAGGCTAACAAAATAAATGGAAGAAGTACTTAATTTATTTCGTGTATTTACATTCACGCTTCGAAAATTGAACTCTAAACTATAGCATAAACCAAACTTGACCAAATTTTGAGTTCTTCAATTTATGTCAATTTTGAGTAAATTTTTTTAGCGTGTTAGCTCGAAGATAAAACGACGCCAGAAAATTGCGAGATTAAACATCGAACAATATCCCGGATGTGTTTTTCTACCTAAAAAAAAACAGATCCCCCCTCCCCTTATTCACCCCTTCCCTCTCTAGCTACACTACTGTACAGAGTACGGAAAGTATTTACCAATCGGATAAAAATTCGCGAGATTGCGTGATAATCATGCATTTAATTTCGCATGGCACCGAATCGCCTGCATCGGTCGGTGGTACGTTGCTCTCATTTTAAACATCCCTGGGGGACACGCTCGAAACTCTCGACTTTGGATGCTTATAACTTGGCCAATTTCAAAGGGATTTACATCCGGTCTTCACCAGTCGCTTCTTTATATAAAAAAGGTTCTACATTTTGTCCACAACAGGAATCCGTCAACTACAGCGCCACCTAGAAGCAAAAAACTGAAACGGTTGCGTTTCCTCATACATTTGGATCACTTTTCCCATACAAACTTTGATCCATTTGCGCACGCCAACCGCTGGACCGAATGAGCTGAAATTTTCAGGGGAGCTTCTGGGACCCCAAACTGTCATTTAAGGGTGCAAGGTTTGAAATTCAGGATTTCATGCATTTTGGGCCAGTCTAGGCTAACACGATGATACTTTTATACCCAGGGAAGTCGAGACAATTTCCAATCCGAAAAATGCCTAGACCGGCACCGGGAATCAAACCCAGCCACCCTCAGCATGGTAATGTAAACAACTTGAATTGGAATCGATTTTGACAGTTCGTTTGGAAACAAGATAGTGTCTTCGCCGATCTCTTATACTAGTATTTCTACGTATTTTCTGTTGGGGATAAGGGCACAGTATTACAAAGAAAACACTATACTAGAGTTCCTGTCACTCTATGGCAGACTGCTGACAGATACTTCTGTCAGCTGTACAAACGTCGAATGTAAGGCCATTTGTACGAGCAACGGATTAGACAAGGAATTGTATTGGATACGAGAAGCTCAGGAATCAGGACACCTGACTCAGACTTAGACTTCATAGGGCCTATGCAATGCAATTCTGAAATAGTCAGTAGATGATCGGAATCCATATCGGACCTAAGTATTATAATTTCAAGTGCAACACCGATAAAACTGTACACTTCGTCACTATTGCCTCGAAATAAGCTTGTTGTCGAGGGTCAAACCAAGGTAGTTGACCTCATTGGCCCATTCTGTTGTGCCATCCAGAATGATTTTACAATCTTCATGTGGAACATGATCTTTAGTGGGGAAAACTTATGACCTGGGTCTTGTCGTGATATAGATCTTTCAACTTAAATGCACAAGATTCTGTTTCTACACTAATTACAATGTCTCAGTTTTTCCCCATCAAAAATGTTTTACCATCTGTTTTCCCTTTGGATTATTTAGTGTAGTCAATCCCTGTTCATAAGCTTAACTCAAAATCGACAAACATGCAAATGTTACGTTACAATGTGCGATCATGGACAGTATACATCTAAATGGCAAAAGATGAATTATTTTAAAAGAAATTAAAGGCCAATTTACAGTTTTTGTAAGATAAATTAGTTGGGATTATATAGATTTACTTTGTTCTGCATCTGCTGCAGATGTATATACAAAAAAATCAACAGGAATGTGGAACGGGCATCAACAAGGCTTATCAGTCGGTTCAAAGTTTCGACTATTGACCCATTACTTTCACTCGTCGTGATTCCGATTCAACCCCAATCGCACAATTATTATCAATCAGGAACTGAACGGTGCTGCATTCGCTAGTGTATTAAAAGTTTCATAAACAATCGGCCATAACATCTTTCGTGTTTAAACGTGAACGACAACAACAGCGCACCTAATCTAAATGTTGCTATCAGGTATGAATTATGGCTTCGCTAGTGAAGCTGCACGTATGCTTGAGAGTTATCAGTAAACACAACCTCAGTTAGAAGTTTAAGGTCATCTAAAAAATAGTTTATGACCATAATTATACTCTTTCATATATTGAAAGGGACAATAAAGCCTATCAGCTACGAATAAAGCAGTTTTCTTTTTGCGCTTCTCCATGCATATGACCTATTACAAAAAGAAAGAATGCGTATTTTTTATCATTTTTTTGTCTTTCTTAACTTGTAACAAATACGTATTTGGAATTATAATCTTCAGTACAGTTTAAAAAATAAAACTTTGAGTTGAGCCTTGTAAAATAAAAATCATATATAGAAATGAATAAGATAGGGGTCTCCCGTAGCTCAGTGATTAAACTATCTTACTTATGGGTCCTGTAGACCTCCGGTGGTGCAAAGGGTTAACTTGAAAGATCTTCATCCTGACTCCTGAGCGATGTCCAGCTATCGTTTTATCCTGTTGCCAGGTTAGGTTTTGGTCGACTTCTTTTATTTAGTTCAATCAAAGTTAATTGCCTATGTTCGGAGTATTAAACCACCCGACTTGGACATTAATTTACAATGTTCTGAAAACTCAGATGTGAATATGTACACTATGTAGAAGATTTTGATTTGAAAAATGTATTGGAGGTAACCACTTTCCCTTCGATAGGACTCGAACCCACGACCCTCAGTATTTACTTTATGAGGCTTCGCCGCCATCCATAAGCCTCGTAATCTACCTTTGCTACGATGTCCTGCTGGGTTCAGTAATTAAAAGAGCGGCTAAAATGGTTCGAATTCCGGTCTGAATTAAGATATCATATCGACTTTTCTGGACATATAAGTTTGGAGTTTGAGTGAGTTACCTTCAGTGTGTGTTCACAAATTCACACGTGTCAAAGTCCCAGCGTGTCAATCGGTGAACAGCAAGCCATGACTCGTACTCGTCCTCTTGTCAGACCCCCGTGGCGTGCACCGCATCCACGGTGAGCCGCTGCCATCCTTTTCATTCTCCCCGGCCATTTGGAGTCATACAAGAAGTATGAATGAAAATAATTATTATTAAATTATAAAAGTTGGGAAAATCATGGTTCTCTCGCTTAGTATCATAACTGCATTTTTTTTGCTTCGGAGATGTTCTCTTTTTATCAATGCAGCGAAATGCAGCAGTTTGCCAATGATTTTATTGTTTGGTGTAATAAAGGATGATTGCATCTTGCGCCAGAAACGACAATCACGGTTGTAATCTCTGATCCACTTTTACAGGTGTGTCCTTTCACTCCTGGGTAAACCATTTGCATTCAGAAAAATATATTAAGCTCGTTTAGTGGAATGTATTAAACCGTCTAAGACGAATTAAGTACTGTCCATTTAATTCCACCAGTTAATTTTCGTTATCTTTGCAGATACGTATTTCGACCACAACTGTGTGGTCGTCTTCAGTGTCTTGTACTTGACTCGACTTGAAGAAAACAATCGCAACTTACACTGTTTATACTACGCTAGGTACCTAATCTAATCTTATTTGCCTTTCTAATCTTATTTGCCTCATTTGCATTCGATTATCTTCCAACAAAGAAAAAGAAGCATGGCACCACATGGCACCCTAATTTCCCGAATCAAACTCAAAATAAACTTAACAATAAAATAAAATAAACAGGCATTGGATTGATTTTTAAAACAATGAATTAATTTTTTTAAGAGTTTATTAGTGTAGTGGAATTACTTCAATTAGGGTGTCGACTACCTGGAAAAACATGGAAAATCTGGAATTATGACAATGGGTCTAGGCGGTGAAAATGGGTCATCGCTCTCACCGACAGTAAGGAGGTCGGATAACAAAATCCTTTAAAAAGGTCTCTTATAATTTAGTTGTCCCATTGTCACCCCCAACGATGGTACGCCAAAATTTCTGGATGAATTTTTCAATTAATTACTGAAAGAATTCCCGAAGGACTTCCTTTATTCAGGAACTAGCAGACCCGACGAACTTCGTTTCGCCTAAAATTGATTTATTCTCTGATTAGTTTTCGAGTTATTCGGAAATTTCTGTTTCATTTATATGGGAGACCTCCTTTCCAGAAGAAGGAGGGGTTTCGAACCACCCTTTTAAAACCTCCACATGCAAGATTTAGTTCAATTTGCTTGATTAATTCTCGCGTTATGAAGCATTTGGTGTTCAATTTGTATGGGAGTCCCCTTTCCACAAACCATCTTAAGAACCTTCCTCGGCCCCAAAAACCTCTGCATACAAATTTTCACGCCGATTGGTTCAGTAGTTGCCGAGTCTATAAGGGTCAGACAGACAGAAATTCATTTTTATGTAGGGGAACTGTTCCATTTTCCATCTCACTGAACATATATTAATCTCATCGCAAAACAAAGAAATACAGCACCAGTCTTGTCGCTTCTTTTTGCTAACACGCGTGCTCACTGGTGAAATTCACAAAAATAAGAAACAAACCGAATTCCTTTTCATTGCTTTGTTTTTGATGGGATGGAAATAGGAGCTATGGGATGAAGTACCGAACCGTTCCCCTAAATAGATTTTTTTGGAATGGAATGAAATTACTTCGGGAATCCTTTAGAAATGGTTTCGAAAAGCCCTCCATGTTCTGCTTTAAAATGTCTTAAAAATCCTCCGGAAATGCTATAAGCAACCTTCCAGAAAACTCTTTTTAGAATACCTCCAGGTTTTTTCTTGGAAATTGCTCCAGGAAATTCATCTAGAAATGATTTAGAAAACTCCTCTAGCGATCCATTCATGAAATCTACCGGGAATTTTATCAGAAATTCATTTGGAAGTTTCTCCTATAGATGTTCTAAAGTATTGTTTTACAGAATTTTATTTTAAGAATTGCATAGGAAATACCATCAGGACTCCCTGGAAAATTATTTCATGAATTTCTTTGGATATTGGAAAATACTTCTAAAATTCCTGCCGTCAGAACCGCTACCGAACGCGGAAGCCTGACCTCTTTTAAATTTCGAAACAAGGATCTTTTTATGCATAAAGCAAAAGAAAGCGGTCGATCATTAGCCCCGCCCTAACAGCGAATGTAGAAATGCGTAATCAAAATGTGCACCCATATCGTTTGTCAAAGGGGCGGGGCTTATGGTGTTACAAGACAGCTACTATCTCGCGCGCGCGTGTCATTTTGGCATTGGTTCCATCGGCGTGACTACCACTCCGGCACTCTTGCCGTTTAACGGTAAATCTTCGAGAAGTCGGTCAGCAGCAGCATCAATTGAGATTTTCTTGACGGTGGTCGTCGGCGCGGTTGCTACAGAAAATTCGGCGTGGCGATGGCGTGAGTAGCGGCATCAATAATGGCCTCAGTGACGGTCATTGATGATGGAGCTGGGAACCATCAGCGGTCGGGCAGGTAGCAACACTCGTGAAATTTGTTCGCATCGGGAACGTTTGCAGAAGATCGATTTGGTGTTCTCAGCGAAAATTAACATTTTTTTTTCAAGTTTCTGTGTATGGTTTTATTGCTCAGGTCCAAGATTTGTTAAAGAAAAGTTGATCTGAGACGAATATTCATCACATACACAACACAATTGCTTGGTGACGGCAGACAGTTTGTTGGACGCTGCAATAAATTCACAGATAACGGCTGAAAATGTCTTTACTATGGTGGCGTTTTCGTCGGTTTGGCTGTTGTCGGTGAAAACTTAAATTCTCTCGCAAGATTCTGAGTGTGATTTTGTTACTTTTAGTTATTGAAAATGTGCATTATTGAAAATAATTCGATTTTTCAGGATTTTATGAGTCAATGTTTCTTCATATTTCAAAGCACAATTGCTTGACGATGACAGACAGTTCGATCGTAACGATGCCGTTGGTACGGAATCACGAGCGTGTCGAAGAGAAGCGCTGCAATAAATTCATTCACATGGTGGCTGTACAAAGTTAGGATGTCTTCCGAAAACAAATTTGTGCGGCAGCATTCTGCTGTCGCCAAGCAATTATGTTTTGTACTTTGAAGAAAATTATTCTTGGATCAACCTTCTCTTATGAATACATTTTCGGAGGCATTCTCCATAGTGAATACATTTTCGAGGGCAAACACCTGACGACAGCCGTCGTTAGGACCGATACTAATGCCATCGATTTTTTTCATCCATCGTCCTAATAAATTTGTTGCATCGTCTCATTCCGACACGTGCTTGAGATTCTGCTACCGATGGCAAACTTTGTGCCGTCGCCAAGCGATTATGCTTTGCACTTTGAACAAGATTCATCTAGGAAACGATTTCATTTCCAATCACTGTAGCAAACACCGGTCGATGGCCGCTGCTCGAACCGATACTGACACCATGGTTCTATAATGAAAATTCGTTTAGAATCAAATTTCACTTGTTTTGTTACTCTTCTCAACAATGCGCATTTCGAATTACTGACAGCACATAAGGGGCCGTACACATATTACGTAAGCACTTATGGGGGGAGGGGGGGTCCGTCATTTTCTTACGCACCATATAAATAAAAAATCATTTGTATGAAAAAAATCTTACATGGGGGGAGGGGGGGTCGAAAAACTCAGAAAAAATGCTTATGTAATATGTGTACGACCCCTAACCCAACTCAGAATTATGCGAACAAAATTCACTGAAGAATTTACAAGTCACTAGCGTTTGCACAATCATCTCAACATTATCTGCTGCACACCACCACTGCTCCAATAGCTGGACGTCCTAGTCCGCTCTCCGTGAAATCCTGAATGAAAATGATGCGCGCACGCGAAACACGGCTCTTTTTATACCCAGTGAAAGCAAAGCAGTGGGTCAAAAATCTCGTACCTTACATCAATCTGATGTCCGTGTTGGGAATGCATAAACGGAATTGATTATTTCTGAGTTTTTCATCAGGTTTTGAAAAAATAACATTTCCAATGGTTTAACGTTGATAATCAATAGTATCGATGGAATTGGCAAATTGCTGGAATGTTTCCGAGTCGATTGATAAGAAAATCTCGAAATTCTATCGAAAGATAAAGGCGCTATTACTTATCCTAATTTCGTGACGGTCTTGAATTTGGAAATTTTCGTTTCACAGCCTGTATCCGAGTCTTCCTTTTAAACGTAGTTTATGTCAAAAAATAGGGTAAGACACCAAGAAATCGCCTTCATCCCAGTTTTTGCCCACCTATTTTAAAATCTTAATTTTTCGAAAACTAGTAGTTGGAAGCAGTTAAAGTTCAAGTTTTTGCATAATTATTTGTCGCTAATATTTATTCTGTTCACCGATGCACCGTCACTTCTATTATTCAACAAGAGCTCAATAGTTTTCTTAAATTCCAGTAATAAACGATTACTCAGTCTTCAATGTAATGAAGCATCCATAAATTACGTAATGCTCAGAGAGGGGAGGGGCGTTGGCTAAAATGTGACAATTCACACAAAACTGTTCAAAGATTCATACAAAAAGTGTGACAAAGGGGGGGGAATTGCCAATTTTCGCGTTACGTAATTAATGGATCTTCCCTATGTTATTTACGACGGACGTTTCGACACGGGGTTTATTTCTTCCTCAGTGTTTTTTGGTCCATTATTGTTTGGTCTAAACTGGTCTTAACTGTGTCATTTGATTTTTTTTTGTAAATCTATGTACTTGCTGGCGGCGCTATTTTTACTTTTCTATTAGTAACCTTTAAAGAGTAAATAACATACTCGTTTAACTAAATCAATGACTGAGTTGACTAAAATATCAAAAAACAATCGCCACACAAACATTGAATTTTTTTTATAAATCCTTAGAGAATTTTGGATGGAATTTCTAATAAATAATCTTGAAGGGATTCACGAAAAAAATCTAAGGTGCTTATGAAGGAATTTCCAAAATAATTTCTGAAGGAATTCTAGAAAAAACAAAGTCAAAGAATTTTCGAAAGAATTCCTAGAGGAAAATTCGAAGAAGAGAATTTCCGAAGGAATGGAATTTTTAAGGGAAAAAATTTCTGAAGGAATTGCCGAAGAAATTTTCGGAGGAATACTTGGAGGAATTTACGGATTAATTCTAGAAATAATTTCCAGAATAAGGAATTTCAAAAAAAAAATCCATTGGGTCAAAATTCCAAAGAAATATACGTTTTTATAAAGAAATTTTTAAAGCGATTTCTGAAGGACTTTCTGAATAATTTTCCGGAAACATTTCTTAAAAAAAATCCTTAAGATTTTTCTAAATATAAAAAACTTTCGGAGAAGTAAATTCTTGGAGGAGTTTTAGAATAAATTTCTAGAGGAATATCTAATGGAATTCCTGAAGAATTTTTGTTAAAGAATTTGAATGCCTAAATGAATTTACGAAAGAAATATTTACAAAAAAAAACTCAATTAAGGTGGTTATACAACAAAGCCACAAATCGGCCATCTTGGAAACCATGTGCTTTTTCTAGTGATTTTTCAAGAGCACGAATTGAGAAAACCACAACGCCCATGGGGATGAAACATCCGTAGATCGTTTGTTTACTTATGCTAAACAATCGACTTTAATTTCAGCATTGTACGAAAATTACTACGCTAGATTTTATCTTTTGATATTAGGAGTAGAAAACCGTGTGGTGAATTTGAAATTCACCACTTGGCTTGATTGTATAATCACCTTAAATGCACCTAGTGGTGAAACTGCCTTTCTCGCATTCAGCCAAGACACCAACCTTGTATGGTTTGATACACAATTTTCTTTATAATTTTTAAACGCAATGGTCAATCGTTATAAAATTTAATAGCGATCAACAAGACCTTGCCCTCTGTCGAATGCAACTCATTGCGAGAAAATCGGTTGCAAATTACTAGGAGAACTGTTCCGATATCCATATCACTGTACATATATCCATCTCATCGCTAAACAAAGAAATACGGCACCAAATTCGTCGCTTCTTTTTGTCAACATGCGTGTTCACTACTGAAAAAAATCACAAAAATAATAAACCAAATTCCTTTCCATTGCTTTGTTTTTGATAGGATGGAAATAGGAGCTATGAGATGAAGTGGCGAACCGTTCTCTTATATAAAAAAGTTGGCTAATGTTTCTCTTAGCTTTTGTGCACACACAAAAATGAAGTGAAATGATAGTCTTTCGGTACAACTTTGTTGTACGAGAAAGGCAAAAAGTCTGGAGGATTTCATGTTCGAATTTCTGAGATAACACCTCGATGAATTTTTCAAGAAATTTCTGATGAAACTCCTTCCACAATTTCCAGACGAAAAAATACAATAAAAAATCATAAAGTTTGAAACTGCATGTTATCAAATCTTCAAAGTTTCAGAATTATTGTGAAATTATCTTCTTCTTCTTCTTATTGGCATTACATCCCCACACTGGGACAGAGCCGCCTCGCAGCGTAGTGTTCATTAAGCACTTCCACAGTTATTAACTGCGAGGTTTCTAAGCCAGGTTACCATTTTTGCATTCGTATATTGTTACGGTTTATTTTATCTTACCTGTAAGTGACAAATGTCTGATTAGAATTGTGTATGTTCCGTTCCTGCATGTTCTGTGTTTGGGCCTGAAGATAGGCAATTAAAATTATAAGTAGAGAGATTCCCAGACACAGACTTTATATTACTGGTGCCATATGGCACAAATTAATTGAAGGTGCCCAAATAGGATCGAAATCCTATACCAAATAGAGCTATGTATACAACGGGCTGTTGTAGACAAAATGCAAAACGCAATGAAAACACATTTGCGGGATTTGACTGATGGACCAAAATCTTATAAGGAAACCTCGTCATATCTCGCAATGGGTAACAAATTGGACGTTTCTCTCGGGGCACAGAGAGATCGTCAATCATTTTAATTTGTTGAATGTATTGTAAACTGTTTATATTTGTATGTAGGGTATCTGTTCCATTATTAATAACATGCTCCTATATCAATAACATTCGCAAAACAGGCGATTTAGGCTCAATTTGTGTCGTGTTTTGTTGTTTTCCGGCGTGCTCACTGCTGAAAAAATTCAAAAAAATAAGAAATAAAACAATTAGCGCCCCAATTCTTTGTTTTCGAATGGTATTGATTTGGGTACATGGTATGAATTCTAGGAGCAGTTCCCCTATGTAAAATAATTTTATTTTTTTTTTTTTTTTTTTTTTCGAGAGTTGACCAGTTGTAGTCTTAATAGACTGGTATCTCGGCTGGGCTCTCCATGTGATACACAATACTAGCAGACGACTCAAGCTATGTTGCTCACTAGGTCACTGCGGCCTGGGTTTGTATTGTGATCATACCGATACATTATTCTTTCTATCTACAGTCTGTCAATTATAAACCAAACAAATAATGGAAGCTCTACATGTACATAGATGTTTTCTGAATAAGTAGTTAACATGTAAATTTAATTATTAGTTACTTGGAGCCGACATTCAATACCTAATAGTAGTCTATGTTGACAACGGGTGGTACTGTTGCCATTTCCAAGTAACAATTTCGAATAAAGATGTAATGATATCATTCTGGTAGGGTAGTTTCAAAATAGATTAATTTAAGTACTATTGTAATAAATGGACACATTGAAGAGCTTCCCTTATTTTAACACGGTTGAGTATCGGATGTTTGTCAATACGTCGTCGAGTTAATTGTATCCTATCAGTCACAGTAATGTCATATGTTAAAGTTTCAGTAGTCTAATAGTGATCATTATACAAAATTTCTGTCCAGTTGTTCCGTAATTGCTTTTTTTTTGGTCAAGTTCTATTCCCTTTTCTAATATTCAAACTTTTATTATTTATTAAAATAATGAGGTCTAAAATTCAGTTATTCAGATTCAGGGTATACAATATTCAATATAATAGTGGATGAACGCATCATATGGTCTATCCTCATTTCCGTAAGTGGTCAAGTTATTAGTCTTGTAGCAATAATAGTGGTACTAGTTATTCTCTATCTTGTGAGTGCAATGGTCTCAATTAACTATTCAAAACAGAACTCTGTATCTTGTCTTTCTGTCCACCGATGGTCATGTATTTATTTTCGTTTTTTATTATTTATTTGATATCTTTAAATTTTTAGTCATTTATTTTACTATCGGTCATTTATTTTATTATAGGGTAAAGGTCAGCGAATTTGTCTTAATACGAGAAACACTAAGTCATGTCCCCTATATATCCGCTAATTTTTCTAACTAACTTAATAGAAGGAAGAGAGAAACAGTTTTTTTTTGCGTTGATCCATGCAGCTAGAGAGACTAAAATAAGAAGATTATCGAGAAGATATAATAGATACATTCACTATCTCCAATGCCAAATTAGTAAATCTACAGATTCTACTTTTCACTACTAAAATTCTACTTCAGCTATACGGGTACAAAATGAATTATTGTTAGCTACTACTACAAATATAAATAGATGTATGCTATTTGGATAAGCGTTTGTTTCAGGGTCTTGTTAGTATTAGTGTTATGTTAGTTAGACCCCTACTGAGCCCTGCCGGCACCTCCAAATTTACCAATAGGCAGTTGTTGTTAGATCGTGCGACACTAACTATTAGTTAACTTGGAGGCATGGTACCTCAAGTGTTTGGTATAACTGTTGACCTTATTTAAGTAAGATGTGATAAAAGTTTCTCTACGGAGCTTATTTTCAAACCATTACCATTAAAATAACGATATTCTTGTGAAGGAGATATAAAAAATGGAAAAATATCTTAATTTTTTAATTTAGTGTTGAACTTAACCTTTGATTGAAAAAAGCACTCTATTAAACAACAAAAAATAAAAATAAAATAAAAATCTTTTCAAGACACTTGAAATATCAACGTCAAGCCCCTTATCCATGGACAGGGATGTAAAATAATTTTATTGTAACAATATCATGAGGCTAACACGATGATACTTTTATGCCCAGGGAAGTCGAGACAATTTCCAATCCGAAAATTGCCTAGACCGACAACGGGAATCGAACCCAGCCACCCTCAGCATGGTCTTGCTTTGTAGCCGCGCGTCTTACCGCACGGCTAAGGAGGGCCCCTAGAAAAAAAAAGTGAAATTATACACATGACAATTATTGTTCTACATTCAATATCAATTTCACATTCACCTTTCAAAATTATTTATATCTAACTTTTTTCAAAATGAATAAAATTATCTGCACCATGTATAATTTTAATCCGTGGGAGCTGCTTCTAGATGTTATGTGTCAACGTATTTTTTGAATCCTTGAAGTTTATTGAAAACCCTTCTATGGAAAAATCAGAGAACTTTTATTTTGAAGATGAGTCGACATCCTGTCACTTGTCATAAAACGAGAACATAGATTTTCATCAATGAACGAATAATAAATGTGCTTGCATTTTGTTTACGTGTGCTAACGCTTTCAAGTTCATTTTATTTCATTGCTTGGAGACAGAACCGTAGATTCAAAATATTTATACGATCTTCAACCCACTAAAAGTAATCTAATGTTGATAGAGATTTTTGGAATGTGGGAGTTTTATTGATCTTGTCTTAATACTCGAAGGTGATTACGGCCTTTATCTTACGATGGATTTTAAAGATTTATATATCAATCGACATGAAACTCTCCACCAATTTGCAAATTTTATTTAAACTTTTGTTTTTTTTTTTCGATAGACTATTGCAAATTTCACTTCTTGACAAACCCAGACATCAGATTAATGTAAGCTACGGGCCTTTTAGCCCACCGCTTAATTTTTTCTGTGCATACAAATACTCGTGTCGGTGGGGGCGCTCTAAAAATGTTTTCCCATGGATGGCATTTCAGCAGCAAATCATCGAGAGGCTGACGTTGGAGTTAGTGGCAAAGGCAATCAAGTGAAATTTCTCTCAAAATTCTATCTTTGATTTTGTTGCCGTTAGTGTTTGGAAATGCACATTCTAGTTCTCTTCTAGACCACCATTTTATGAAAGAGAAATTTTTCCGCTAACAATTTTTTCTAAACACATAACATAACCGCATGGTGAGTGCAAAAATTTCAATGGCGTCAATAGCGGACCCTGTGATGTGATGGCCGTCGATGCCGCAGAAAATTTACTCGTTAAGGTGGAATCAAGTGCAATGTCCTTTATGCTACAATAGTTACCTTACGTCGTGCAACGTCTACCTTGGGATCATGTCTTGTACACAACTCTTCTGATTTTTTCGATCTCCATACAAAAGGCTCATTTTGAGGCTACGAAATCATTAAAAACAACCTTAACATGAAAAAAATCGCGCAAAGTATTGATATCGTTTTAAATCGACCTCGATCCGAGAAATAAAATACACATCATAATCATTTCCCTGTATACGGCGAAGAATCGAAACCTACGATTGATAATGTTGTCGTGCAATCCCGTTCAGTATTGACATTATCGCTCTTATCAGCCCGAAATCAAATATAGAACTGAACCACCTGATCTATCGCCACACTCTGCATATACCACATGTCAATGAACTATTTGTTGAGCAAATCGTGTCCACTCTAGTAAACATTGTAGCCAAATTACAATGATTTAAATACATGTTTTGAATGATTCGCAAAAAGTTTTTAAAAAGTTGTTCAAAAAAAAAAATCACTTGAAAATAAAACACTATACGCCTTGTTTGCCCAACATTGCCATGATTATCAGTTGACTTCACGAATAGAACTTAACGCATAATTAATTAGCACCATTGACCTCAAAAATTTAGTTGCTAACGAAGCAGAACGTAGCTTGAACCCATTTTTCGCAGAATTCTCGTCAATGAAAACATCATACATTTGCAATTGTCCGTTTTTTTGTCGGAAATATTGTGCTGATAAGACAAGGCGGTACAAATAGTCTAAATGAGATTGCCACGAAGTTCGCGGTTTTTTTTTCATTATCTTTATAGGTGTCTTAGGAGGGATGCAATCTTCTTACTTCAAATTATTCGAATATTCAAACGTAAGGGGATTATTTTGGATATCTGCTCTTAGCTATATCACATAATAAGCATACATTGAGTGGCTCGAAATCGAATTTCTACGGTTGAAATAGCATCGAAATATAAATACGACTGTTTCTAATTAATCATATATATAATAGCCTTGTTTGTCTGTCCGGTGACTAGCCAACCAGACGCAGCATGCGGGGAAATTCTCACAAAAAGTAAAATTTTTGACATTTCAATTCTTTTTTTCTATCAGATGCATAAAACAAAACCAGTGACAACCTTAGACAACCAGACACAGCATTTGATGAAAAAAATCACAGACAACAGAAATTTGATTGAAAATTTTGATTGAAAAAAAAACACTTGCCACGGGCGCTACAGCGTCCACAAATAAACTAGTTATTAATAGCAAGTGTGCCTTCCTCATGTTTTTAAATGTGATGAAAGTTTGTACGAAAGCGACTTTTATTAATCGTAAGTCGTCTTTACTGCTTTTCAACATTTTGTTTTTTCGACATTGACAAAAGCCAAGCAACGGAATTGCAATGAATAAGTTATAAAAGTTGAAGCGAAGAAGTGGGTATTGCCTTCAGCGTTTTGTTATCGGCGCGTGGCATCTTACTAGACAGTCGATCCGATGATAAGGCTGAAGAGGCGGTTTGTTTAGCCGAAAAGCTGTCGTCAGCAGTTACGTTACTCGATGTCTAGTCTATGAGTTCAAGTTCAATAGTGAGGATATAGAGAAAACCCAAAATATCATTGAAGCACCAAACACCCGTCGGAGTTTACGCTTCGATGGTTTCTGAGGTGTTAAAAAATCGATGCTTTACCGGCTTTGCAGGAAATGGCGTTTGATTGACCCTGGATATGTTTTAATTAAAGAAAAAACAGCGATTGTCATTGGTGCGCAATGATCAGGAAATTTGGATGATTTCCTTCTCACATCAATTTAATATTTAAACAGAAGGTGATAGTTCGATAATTATAGTTTGATACAGCCAACAACATTAATGGAGACAATATACTGGTCACATGGTTCAAAACGTCATTCACGAGTTCGAAGCTAATTAGCTAATTGCGTCACGCACAATCTGGCAGTTGCTGTTGCGATTTGGAAGCATGGAGGAACAAAAAGAGGAGGAAATAGTCATATTTCACACAAATCCTGAATAGAAAAGCAATAAGCTCTCGCCATAGGAGTGAAGAGGTGAACTTATTTCGATTTGTCTCTGAAGTATATAAGAGTTACAGCCCACTGGTGTCTATTACCTATTAGCCCAATGCATATTGTAATAAGCATATGTTCTTAATACATCTTGTTCCTACCAAAGTAATGTTAAAAATATACCTCACTAAACAAATTATTTGACAAATCGTTGCAAAATATTAATTGTTCTACCCTTTTTACTGCTCTCTTCCTGACAGCATGATGTCCATCCAGGAGGAGCTCGACCAAATGGGCATCAAAAACGACCAACCACCCGCCTACTCGCAAGCCATCGCCGGAGACGACGTCAATGGCACGGACAGCAGCGTTGACAATGACAACGTGTGCCAGACGGGGTGGCCTAACATGCCGGGGGCCATCCCGGGAGTGGCAAACAAACCGGCCGGGTGGATGGACGGACTATTCGGGTGCATGCGACCGGTGCTGTCGCTGATCGGCAAGAGCCACATTATGGAGATGAAGAGCAAACAGACTGAGGACTGGGAAATCCCCTTCGAAACCATCACCGATCTGGTGTGGCTCGGCAGTGGTGCGCAGGGGGCCGTTTTCCGTGGGCAACTGCGCAACGAAGAGGTCGCCGTCAAGAAGGTCCGCGAAGTGAAGGAAACCGATATCAAGCACCTGCGGAAATTGGACCACGAGAACATTGTGAAATTCAAGTGAGTATCGTCCTGTCTTACATGTGTAACACGGAACTCAGCAAAGGTGTTTGTTATTTGTTTCAAGAGGGAACTGAATGGCTGAAAGAGCTGCGATTGCTAATTGTGATAAGATACTACTGTAGTATGTAACATAGATTGCAGAATAGTCCACCACACCACGTACATTGCATTGTAGGGTGTAATTGAATTGCTTAATAAACTTTACATATTTAAAGCTAAATAGGAAAATCAAGACCTGAAATACGCGTAAAATATTGATTTTGCGTTAAATAAATTAGGTCAGTTAGTCAATGATTATAAATGATTCTCGCAATAGCTGGTTTTGAACCATGTGAATGATTGTCTACGAGAATTATTCAAACAGCTCAGAAACTAAGAGACAAATTAATGTGACTCCCTGATAGCATGGTTTGCACTATTTATTTACTATTAGTATTTTTTGCAACTGTAGTAATAATAGCTTAAACAAATTTCTTTTTCATCATTACGAAAATAACTAATATTACCAGATTTTTATTTGTTATGAATGACTGCCTTCTGAAGAGTTTGATAAATTTAATTTAAAATGCTATATAAAAAGTCACTCCAAATCAACATCGTTGTCATTCTGAACAATTTCAACAAAACAGACTAACAATATATAATTCAACAGTAGGAGTACCTTGAATCTAACAAATGGTTCTTGCTTTCTTTTCATGCTTTCGTCGACGCCACACCGTAAACTCCGTCTGGCGCCTTACACACCTGGATTGAATGGCACCACACGCCAACGCTGACGGCAATTCTTATGGAACTTTGCCTCGATAACTGACGCCGTCCGCGACTGTCTGCCACCACCCCCTTTGGAAACACAATAAAAATAACATCGCTGGGCGCCGCCGATTCGCCGTTTTACTTTCTCAATCAATCAACGCTTTTTTTTCTACAATTATTATTCGCTTCGCGACGTGTAGGGGTGTATGCACCCAGTCGCCAGTGTTTTGCATAATCATGGAATTCTGTCGCTACGGGCCGCTGCATCAAATACTGGGCGGCGGCATGGACATCATTTCGCCGCAACGGTTGGTGTCCTGGTCGCAGCAGATCGCGCACGGCATGCAGTACCTCCACTCGCACAAGATCATCCATCGAGATCTGAAGAGTCCCAAGTAAGTAGCAGCTTGTATGTTGGATACATAGGCATAGGATTATTTATTATGAACCCATTGTGTGAATGTGGCGAGAACAAGATTTGAGAAATTTTCGGGATTTACAACACGTTTACGCTAGAAAATTTGTGCACAAAAACAGATAAGTCGTTTTGTAATTGGATTAAGGTTAAACCTTTGGCAAATCTCGGTTCACATTCTTAAATTCTGTACTCACGTGGTCACGTGTATTAACAGGGCTCAATAACCTTCCGGGACTCGCTTTTTTTCCTTGTTCGGAATGCGTCCATTTCATTGAACGTTTGTATTTCTGCTCCATTTCTATTGAGAAGAAATGAGATAGTAGTTTTTTATTCAGATATTTTCTCAAGCTTAATGTAAAGCCTCTTTAGATTAAGGTACCGCTATTTATACCCTCCGAGAAATGCCTTATACCAACTCTCAAAGGCGCGACCCTCAATCAGTTCTGGCTCAACAATAAGTGGGATAATACTGATTTTGGCCATGCATCGGTACTGAAGTTCAAACATATTTTTGCTTCTTCTTATGAGTTCCGAATTCGTTTTTGTACAGAGATTTGATTTCATTGTGTTTTGGAATTTCTGAATCTAACCTTTACAAAGCTTTTATCAGTCAGAGGGTTCAGCAGAACCACCAAATTCGTATCCGCTTCTTTCCTAATTAATCAGCGCTCTGGGGCTTGAAGATTTATGTCGTCGGCTTCGAAACCAGCCTAAGATTGAGTTACGTTTTTATTATTTATTCCATTGACTCCATCCAAAAAGAGGAAAAGATGATTCATCTAAAACAAATTATAGTCGTTCCAACTCTTCCAACCATCACTCATAAGTATTAACAAGAATAGTAAGAACTAGAGCACAGTTTGGTAAATCTTACTCCGTAATGCACCACGAAAAAGTTTCTCCGGGAATTCCTCCGGAAGATCCTCCGGAAGTTCCTGCGGGGATTCTTCCGGAAGTTCCTGCGGGGATTCTTCCGGAAGTTCCTCCGAGAATTCCTCCGGAAGTTCCTCCGAGAATTCCTCCGGAAGTTCCTCCGGGAATTCCTCCGGGAATCCCTCCGGAAGTTTCTCCGGAAATTCCTCCGGAAGTTTCTCCGGAAATTCCTCCGGAAGTTTCTCCGGAAATTCCTCCAGAAATTCCTCCGGAAGTTCATCCGAAAGTTCCTCCAGGAATTCCTCCGAGAGTTCCTCCGGGAATTCCTCCGGAAGTTCCTCCGGGAATTCCTCCGGAAGTTTCTCCAAGAATTCCTCTGGGAATTCCTCCGGAAGTTTCTCCGAGAATTCCCCCAGAAGTTCCTTCGGAAGTTCCTCCGGGAATTCCTCCGGAAGTTCTTCCGGAAGTTCCTCCGAGAATTCCTCCGGAAGTTCCTCCGGAAATTCCTCCGGAAGTATCCATGCCGCTGACAAGCAGCATGGCATTGCGTTCAACATCAAATCGCGGGCATGCAAACATCACATGCTCTGCCGATTCTACCTCACCTACGCATTCCGGGCACTCCGCAGAATCTGCGATCCCGACCCTATGCAGGAACTTTTTAAGCAGCCATGTTCAGACAACACCTGTGATAGGTGGAAGTTGACCTGACCATGCTTCCTACTAATCCAATTCAATACCTCCGGAATTAGTCTGTGGGTCCAACGACCTTTGACTGCAGTGTCCCAATGTTGCCATTAGAGCAACGAAGCTCCTCTCTTGACACGTCGCACTTGCACCGAGTCCCTGTCGTTGAAGCACTCCACATCTTCCTCCAGAAGAATGTCTATCGGCATCATCCCACCAATGACGCACACCGCTTCATAAGATATGGTGCAGTATGCGCTTGCAACCCGCAGACACATCAGCCAATGTACACTGAATAATTTCTTAACATTGCACCCGGCCTCTAGTGCTTTGGACCATGCTGATACGCCGTATCGGATAATAGACAATGCTACACCCGCTATATGCCTACGCACCTGTCTTTGCACCGCCGATCCGTTGGACATCATTCGCAATAAAGATTGTATTGTCAAAGAAGACCTTTGGCATACATCAGCGGTTCTCAACCTTTTTCTTGAGAGGTACCCGTTGAAACAATTGCATTTATTGAGGTACCCCCTCCTGAAAGTAGGCTTCCAGGTCTCTTCAAAGGACAATTCCAAGCCCTTGAATCTCGTAAAAGTACACCGAGAAAATTCTTTATATTGAATATATTTGTCGCACACATATTTTTTTGCAATTTGGCGACCCAAATATATGCAATTTGTACCCACACATAAATTCAATAACTGCATATTAGAGACCACATATACATTTTTTTTGATTATAGATTATATTTGTACTTCGCGTGCAGAGTGGTTATGTGTGCACTAATTGGAATCATGAATTAAATTAATGGATTTTTGCCAATAAAAATGTGTGGAATTTTTGCAGTGTAGGCTTTCGCACCTTGATAAGAGGCTTCTTAGACTCTTGCATGGCGGCTTTCAAGCCACTTAAAAGGAGGCTTCCTTTGCATCTCGAAAGACGCTTCTGAACCTCTTGAAAGTATGCTTCCAAGCCTATTGGATGGAGGCTTCTGAGCCTCTTGAAAGGAGGCTTCCGAGCCTCTTGAAAATAGGCTTCCGAGCCACTTGAAAATAGGCTTGCAAGCCTCTTGAAAATAGGCTTCCGAGCCTGTTAAAAGGAGGCTTCCGAGCCTCTTGAAATAAGCTTCTCGAGCCTCTTGAAAGGAGCCATCCGAGCTTTTTGAAAGAAGGCTTCCTACCCTTTTAAAAGGGGGCTTCCGAGCCTCTTGAAAGTAGACTTCCGGGCGCCTTAAAACAAGGCTTCCCAGCCTGTTGAAAAGAAGTTTCCCAGCCTGTAGAAAGCAGGCTTCCGGGCTTCTTGGAAGACGAGCGTCTTGAAAGGAGGCTTTCAAGCCACTTGAAAATAGGCTTCCGAGCATGTTAAAAGCAGGCTTACAAGCCTTTTGAAAAGAGCTTCCCAAGCCTCTTGAAAGGAGCCATCCGAGCTTTTTGAGAGAAGGCTTCCGACCCCTTTAAAAGGTGGCTTCCGAGACTCTTGAAAGTAGACTTCCGGGCGTCTTGAACCAGGGCTTCCGGCCTCTAGAAGAGAGGCTTCCCAGCCTGTTGAAAAGAAGCTTCTCAGCCTCTTGAAAGCAGGCTTCCGGGCTTCTTGGAAGACGGCTTTCAGGCATCTTGAAAGGAGGCTTCCTAGCCTACTGGAGAGAGGCGTCTGAGCCTATTGTAAAGAGGCTTCCGAGCCTCTTAAAAGGAGTTTTCCGAGCCTTTTGAGAAGAACTTTTCGAGTCTCTTGAAAGGAGTCTTCTGAGGTTTTTGAAAGATGGCTTCCGACCTTCTTAAAAGGAGGCTTCCGAGCCTATTGAAGGGAGATTTCCAAGCATCTTGGCAGGATGCTCCCAAGCCTATCAAAAGAAGGCTTCTGAACATCTTGGAAGGAGGCCTTCGAGATGTCTGGGTGAATGCTTCCGAGAAGCAAAGCGCTGCGATCGAATAAAATTCGCCGCCGTACCAAACTGACTATCTACAAAACGCTCATTAGGTGGGGTGCAGATGGTGGAGAATGCGAATGTACCACAAGTTGCATCAGCTGTTGGGAGAACCATCAATCGTTCACCCCGCGAATATCGGAAGACTGCGGTAGACCGAGCACCGACGGGTAGTAAACTGGTGAAAATGGTTCTTGACAACGATCCTACGGGAACAAGAAGCCAAGGGACGCAGCGAGCAAGGAGCCTGCGCAAACTGCGTGGTTGGCGACATGCAGCCATGAACTGAACTGAATGGAGAACATTTTTATGTACAGACCACTCCGGCCTTAGTCTGGAAAATAAAAATAAATAATGCATATTATGTACAAGACAAAGTTTAGAAATGAAAAATAAACAAATGCCAACACTTTATCAATAAGTTTCGATTGTAATTGTAATACGTCCGCCATTACGCATTTTTGTCCGAGGTACCCCCTAGGACCAGCGAAGGTACCCCCAGGGGTACATGTACCCCAGGTTGAGAACCGCTGGCATACATAATCGACGTGGCTCGTAAAATTGCATTTCGATCATCAGGCTCTAGCATTACATCATCCGCAAAGTCTCCTAGTTTCACACCAGCCGTGAGATTTAAGCGTAATACTCCGTCATAAATGATATTCCACAGAACCGGTCCGAGAATCGATCCCTGTGGAACACCTGCTGACACTTCAATCGACTGCTGACCAGCGTCGGTGTCGACTAACAATATCCTGTTCTGAAAATAGCTTTTCAGAATCCTGCACAGATAATCCGGGACTCACAGCTATAGCTGCCCAGCTAGCGTTATTCAATGCATTCTTTACATCTAGTCAGGGTTTGCAGAAATCGCTCTCAATAGATAACGAACAACGATAAAAGAGAGGCAAAAACTGTTCCGAATTATAACAAGCCATGATAACAAAGTTATCAAACTTGTATACAAGTGCGAAAAACCAGAATCGGATAGGCAGCCCCTACAGAAAAATGGTGATTCTCGCTTTGTTTTCACACCTTTCGTGTTGGTTACAGCACAGATGTGTAGAACAAGTTGAAATGCATCATCAGAGCCAGTGCTCCTCGGATTTAGAGCTTTCTAAAAGATAAAAATCATGGTGTATAGCATCCCGAATCAGTTCTCTATCATGACAGCTTGCGAAAAAAGTCTCTCGCGGTATGCTACATATCGTATATGTATTCAGAGATGATAAGTGAGAGACTTGTTCTTTCTCTTTAGGATTCAATCCCTGCATCTAGTGTAATCAATGCACAGTACCTAATAACTTTCCTATTCAAACCACGCGTTATCTTAGCCGTTTCCGTTACCGACTGAATTGCTTCGATGGTAGAACGGCCTTTACGGAACTCATACTGATTGGTTAATAAGCCACCAGCACACTCCGTATAGTCCGTCAATCTACTCAGGATCCAGTTGTGTCGAGTAGGCAAATTGGTCTGTATGCCGAAGGCTCTCCCGGTGATTTTCCAGGCTTAGGCAATAGCACCAACTTCTGCCGTTTCCAAAGATCTGGGAGGTTTCCTTCGTCCAGACAACGTTGGAGGCAGCTCCTGAACATATCTGAAGCGGCAAGAATCGCGTGTTTCAGGACCAGGTTAGGAATACAATCCGGCCCTGGTGCCTTCCCAACTAAAATTCAATGTAAATGTTATTTCAACTCGTCTATACAGCTTCAAGCTGAATATGTGTGCTATCTATTGAGCTGTTTTTGACGTGCCTGCACAAGTACTTTACAGCATGTTACACAATTATTTCTCAATCTTTAGTAAACCATTTAGTAATATAATTCGCTTCAATGACGCTTATTCAGATTTTTTGAATCTGTTAAATAAGCTTTATACAGCCACTAAATTCAATTTGATTAAATATTATTTGAGAGGAGAGTAAATTTCGGAGTTTATTTATTGTTTTTTCTTCTGTGAAAACTCAAATATCAATTTTGTTGCTACCTAGATTTGAACTCCTGATCTCCTGATTCAATGGCCGCTGCTCTGTCATCACCGTCACTTTGACATATGTAAATAACAAATAAAATTATGGATGTGCTTCTTCGCATACCCTATAGGTTGTTTTACTAACGCTTTTTTCAGATTCATGCTGTATAAACGTTAGAAAGAGGCCTACATGCTGTACATAAGCTTAAAAATTATGTTTTAACATAAGCTTAAAAATTATGTTTTCAGCATTATTTCAACCATTATTCAAACATCTGTCAGCATGTTCTGTGGGCTAATTTTTATGCATCATCAATCACTGAAATTGTTTTTAGGCAACATTTTCTCGTTATGTATAGATGCTACTCTGCTGCTAATCGTTTAACAGTAGCCGTCAACAGCAATATCGCTTCTAAATGGCTTGTTTTCTTACACTATCTGCTAGCATTAATGACAGCGCTTTGTCAGTTGCCATAAGAGCAAGATTACCGGTGGTGAGTTTAAGCCGTTTGGCAGCGCAGTATATCATTACTTGACACTTTACCGGTCGCTACTAAATGCGCTGCTATAACAGTAGCGCGACTGACAGGTGACCAAATTTGGAAGCGCGATAAAAGCGCTGCTATTTGATGAACTGTCAGCTGTCAAACGTCACCGGTAAGGAATACAGCAAGCAAATTGAAAGCCGAAAATAGTGACCGTATTGGAAACGAGTGACGAAACTAAAATGAAAGCGCTGCGCGGATGATTAAAATGCTCGCAACCGATAATGATGCTCTAAGAGCAGGTGAATACCTTTATAGCTGCATAACAGAAATCAATAGCTCATACACAGCTCCGGCAACAAAAATCAAATCTCACTTAACTTTTCAAAAGGTCCTAAGTAACATTTTTTCACATTTCAATAGTGCAATCAATAGCTTTCATGTTGTTCTGTTGATTGCGCTATTCAAATTAATTCATGAAAAAAATGTTACTTAGGTCCTTTTGAAAAGTTAAGCGAGAAATGTAAACATTGTGGTTTTGACGTTCCATACTGATAAGCTATTAAAAGAAGCAGTATAAGGTTTACGTTTTTTAGATTACGTTGTGTAATCTTCAAAGATACAGAAGTTGCCTAAAAGCTTCGTTAGTTCATTTATAGCGCCATTACCATTAGCGCCATTGTTGCTAATTCAGACAGAGCTGTTTTATGACTATATGAAAGCCGCATAAACGATAAAAGATGAAATATATTCAGCACAAACTGACTAGCTGATAGATATTTAGGTAATAGTCGAGTTGAAGTTTAAGGGATTATGCGATTTCAACAAGTATACCACAGTAGTATTTTTATGCGGCACATGCACCGTATTACAGTCGCCTCTCCACATCTCGATATTGAAGGGACCATCGATATATAGGAATGGAAGGAAAATTTACTAGATCTGTACTAAGATACGTACTAGATCGAAAAAAGTTCGTTGTTATAATAGAAAAACGACAACAAAACAAATGTCATCTCTTGTTTTTGATGTGTTTGCTATTGTCCAAAGAAATTTGAATATATCGACATAGGGGGAGATGATCCTAAACAAAATATGACCAGATCACATCGAGATAGAGAGATATAGAGATAAGAAGATTATCTAGATGTAGAAAGCCCAAAAAATGTAGATTGAAGGGACCGAGAAAACCATCAACATAGGGAAAGATATAGAAATATAGAACATCAAGATGTAGAGAGTCGACTGTACATCAAAATGACATAAATTCATATAATATTGACCTGTTCTGAATATGTTTTGCGTCCATTTTGGAACATAGAATGGAATATGTGTATGGACGATGTTCTTGGTTGGTCTTCAGATCTACACGCGTAATCAAAGATCTTTGACCCAGTTTTACATACCGTACACCAGCGGTTCTCAACCCCTCCAAACTTTCGCATTAATTGAGGTACCCCTCTTGAGAGTAGGCTTCCAAGCCTTATTCCGAGCCCTTTGAATGGAGCCATCCGAGTCTCTTGAAAGAAGCTTCTGAATCTTTTGAAGGTAGACTTCCGTACCTTCTGACAAGAGGATTCCAAGCCTCTTAAATGGCAGCTTTCGAACCGCTTAAAAGGAAGCTTCCTTTGCACCTTGAAAGGACGCTTCTGAGTCTCTTTGAAGAATGCTTCCAAGCCTCCTGGAAGAAGAATTCTGAGCTTGTTGAAGGGAGGCTTCCGTTTCACTTGAAAGTAGGTTTTCGAGCCTCTTAAAAGGAGCCTTCCGAGCTTTTTGCAAGTAGGCTTCCGGTACCTCTTAAAAGGAGGTTGAGCCTCTTGAAAGGAGCTTCTGGATCTCTTGAAAGTGGGCTTCCCCACCTCTTGATAAGATACTTCTGAGCGTCTTGTAGAAAGGCTTTCTTTTGTATCTTGTAAGGACGCTTCTTAGCCTCTTGAAAGTAAACTTCTAAGCCTTTTGAACAAAGAATTCCAAGCTACTTGCAGGGAGGCCTCAAAGAGCCTTCGGAGTTTTTGAAAGAAGGTTTCCGGCCTTCTTGAGGTGAGGCTACCGAGCATTTGTGAAGTAGGCTTCCGAGCCTTTTGAAACGAGGCTTCCGAGCCTCTTTAAAGAAGGTTTTCGAGCCTCTTGATAAGATGCTTCCGAGCCTCTTGCAAGGAGGTTTCCGAGCCTCTTGCAAGGAGGCTTCCGAGCCTCTTGAAAGGAGTTTTCCGAGCTTTTTGAAAAGAACCTTCCGAGTCTCTTGAAAGGAGGCTTCCGATTTTTTTGTAAAAAGGCTTCTGACATTTTTGAAAGGAGCCTTCCGAGCTTTTTGAAATAAAGCTCCCAACCCTCTTAGAACGAGTCTTCCGGGTCTCTTGGAAGGAGACTTCCAAGCCTCAGGAAAGGAGGCTTCCGAGCCTCTTGAATGAAGGCTTCCGAGCCTTCAAGTCTCTTGCAAGGCGGCTTCCGAGCCTCTTGAAAGGAGGCCTCCGAGCCTCTTAAAACGAAGGAGACTTCCAAGCCTCTTGGAAGGAGACTTCCGAGCCTCAGGAAAGGAGGCCTCCGAGTCTCTTGAAAGAAGGCTTCCAAGCCTCTTGATAAGAGGCTTTCAAGCCTCTTGCAAGGTAGCTTCCGAGCCTCTTGAAAGGAGGCTTCGGAGCCTTTTGAAAGTAGGCTTCCGAGCCGAGTTTTTTGTAAGAAGGTTTCCGACTTTCTTGAAAGGAGTCTTCTCTGAAAAAAGCCTTCATGCCTCTCAAACCGAGGCTTCCGATTCTTTAGATTCTAGATTTCAGTGTTCAAAAGCATATTCTTAACATATTATTCAACATTTTGTTTAGATCAGGTAGATTGCATTGAAGATTTTTCAAATTTGCTCATTCGTCGTTTTGTCCGTTTGATCTTTTGTTCCCGCAGTCCTTCATACGCTGTGGTGGTTGAGCAGGGCAGGATTCAATTGACTTTGATTTGCTGATCGCCATGCATATTATGTACAAGACAAAGTTTTAAAATAAAAAATACACAATTATCAAAACGTCATCAATAAGTTTCGATTGGAATTTAATACGTCCGCCATTACGTATTTTCGTCCGAGGTACACCCTAGGGCCAGTGGAGGTACCCCCAGGGGTACATGTACCCCAGGTTGAGAACCGCTGCCGTACACTGAAAACACATTATAGTGTCTTTTCCGTACACAAACTTACTAGCCAGCCAACTTGCCAGCTGTCACTTTTACTTTCCCCACTACTTACAAAAAAACGGCTTTTAATGAAAATCTGATTATGAACAAGGATGTTATCGATCATTTAGTAGTTTGTCAATAACACATTCCAGAGGCTCAATTTTAAAATGTTTTTCTACAACTCTGCCTAACAGGTCGATGTTTGCATTCCACTATTAACGGAGTTAAGGCGCCAGTTACAGTAACTCATACTAAATGATAACAAAATTTCAATAATTTAGTATGAGTTACTGCTACTAGTGCTATACTGCCGCGAATCGCATATTTGTCCCATATGAATAGGAAACCCAGCAAAGATGGGACAGATATGCGATTCACGGCAATATAGCTCCGTTAGAAGTGAAATTCGAAAAACGAACTTTTAGACAGAGATGTAGAAAACCCCTCGCACTAGAGATTCATTTTAAAATTAAGCCTCTGGAAATTGTAATGACAAACTACTAAATGATAAAACGCAGATTACTAAATGATCGATAACATCCTTGAATGAAAGAATGCCCTTGAAATAATTAATTGCTAAACTGATCGATCATGGTGTGGGGCCCTCCTTAGCCGTGCGGTAAGATGCGCGGCTACAAAGCAAGACCATGCTGAGGGTGGCTGGGTTCGATTCCCGGTGGCGGTCTAGACAATTTTCGGATTGGAAATTGTCTCGACTTCCCTGGGCATACAAATATCATCGTGTTGGCCTTATGATATACAAATGCAAAAATGGTACCTTGGCTTAGAAACCTCGCAGTTAATAACTGTGGAAGTGCTTAATGATGAACACTAAGCTGCGGGGCGGCAATGTCCCAGTGTGGGGATGTAATGCCAATGAAGAAGAAGAAGATCGATCATGGTATACCTCGCATCATCAAGGCGATATTCCAAACATTGTGAAACGTATTCAATTCCAACCGTCTGCTTTTAACAAGCTTTGGGAGGTCCACTGTTTATTACTCTCGGAACTGCTCGTTGATTTTCAATCATTTTTTTGCAGTAAACTGGATTATCTATGTAGGTTATTTCTGTAGAAAACCTTACAGCGCTCACTTCATTTATAGATATAATAATGGTCACCATAAAAATCACGCACAATATATTCTCAGTTCAGTTGAAACACGCGTCTCAACTTGTAGACGACTTCAGTTCATGCGTTTCTCTTGATCCGTACATTTCACATAAATATGAAACGGAATTTATCTTGTAGTGGGGGATGATAAGCTTAGCAGGAATGACGCAAAAACACACAACGCATGATGTCTATGCGCCATCTAATTAATTGTTCATTTTATTCTCATAATTGCAGCATTCTGATTGGCGAAGACGAGGTGATCAAGATTTCCGATTTCGGAACTTCGCGCGAGTGGAACGAGATCAGTACAAAAATGAGCTTTGCCGGCACGGTCGCATGGATGGCGCCGGAAGTGATCCGAAACGAGCCTTGCAACGAGAAGGTCGATATCTGGTCCTACGGGGTGGTCCTGTGGGAACTGCTGACCTGTGAAGTGCCATACAAGAACGTGGACTCGTCGCAGATCATCTTCGGTGTGGGCAACAACTCCCTCTATCTGCCAATCCCTACCAGCTGTCCCGAGGGTTTCAAACTGCTCATAAAGCAGTGCTGGAGTCCCAAGCCTCGAAACAGGCCCTCGTTCAAAATCATTCTGACGCACCTGGAGATCGCTGGCCATGAACTGTTGCGACAATGCGCCGAGGAGCAGGGATACTATGAGACGCAAAAATCTTGGCGGGAAGAGATTCGCAGCCATATGCAGAAATTGACGAGCAATGGGATGAACATTCAAAAGTACGAACAGGAGCTGATCAAGAAACGGAAGGACGAGTGGAAGCATGCGCAGGATATCCGTATGATCTACGAGCGGAAACTGGAAAGGACAAATACAATGTACCTGCAGCTGAGCGCAATATTAGTTCAGCTGGAACAAAAGGAGAGGGAAATTGCAGAGTAAGTCTGATACAATTGAAATAATTATTGATGTACAGATTTATCATCATACATTTTTTATTTTTAGACGCGAGAAACATTTTCCCCACAAGCCCCGTAAATGTAGCAACCTACTCAAGCGCAATGCAGACAAAACCTGTCGAAAACGTTCGGCATTTAACATCGCGTCAACGATTCTTAGCCCAAGCCATCCGACGCATGCCCATATACCACTCCCAACGGGAACGCAGGTCGTTCCGGGTGAATCCACTACCCCTAGTCCAACATCGGCCCCAAACACTCCAATGAAGGCCACCCTTTATGCTCAATTAGATGGTACGAATCACAGCCCCAAATCGGTGGTCATTATCCCTCCCGGGGTGGTGGCATCCGGTTCGAACTCAGCCGGACGAACGAAAAAATTTCGTCACAGACGGGTCGGCTCCGGAACATTCAATTCTCCCAAATCGAGCCCCAGCCGTGACCGTCGGGTTCAAAGTGAACCGGAGACCCGTCACGTAAAACTCGTCGACACGGAAACGCAAACTGACGCGATGGATATTAGTGAGACTGATGCGAGCCCTAGTCCCAACTTGGCCTCGAAACGAATGTCGACCAGCTTACGAGAAGAGGAGGATGAACTTGAAGACCGACTTAAAGGGGATCCGCACCCGGATTTAAATCCAGTGCAGCCACAAACGCCACCACCACAAGCATACCGTTGTGGTAAACCCCAATCCGAAGACGACGGAGAAGTGCCTGAAGATGAGGAGAACGGAAACTCAATCTCTACCCCTATGACGAATAGCCGCAGCAGCGATATGCTGACGAGTAGTAACCACCAACAACCCCATCAGCTTCGTGACTTGGACGATGAGGACATGGAGGAAGAAAATGTATGCTCAAGCCCGGATCCGATTATGGATGCGATGAATAGCAATGAACGATTGGATCGTGACTGCAGCGATGATGATAAGATTGACACGTTGGACCGAAAAGTAAGCTTCATTTCGGAGAAATTGCAGCAGCAAAGCGTGAGCTCAGGAGGAGTTGGTGGCCACGTGGCGCAACAACTGACGGACTACAGCAACATCCTGAACGACAACAACGTGATTGTGTATCGCGCCAACAAGATGCTAAACGGCGGTAGCTTCGGTAAGGGAAGCAAACGGTTAGATAACGGAGGTGCCATTCTGATGAAGCATCCGACGGCGGGAGGCAATTTGAATGCGGGAGGCAGCGCTGTTGGTGCTTACGTGTACAGCGGAAATGGAGTGGTGGAAGACCATTTGGCGAGGCAAAACGAGGAACAGTGTAACGATAGCTGGACGGACGAGGAGGGAGAAGATCCCATTGAACTGTACAACTACGCGCTGCGACGAAAGAGGTGAGCTTTGTAAATTTTATAAAAATAACTATTCTTTGTAGTATGTAGTTGTTTAGCTAATCATCAGCCACCACAAATAGCGTGTAGAAGTCATATGACATTTATTACGTCGGCTGATGCCTTTTGTTCTACCCACCCACTAATAATGCACTGTTCAACTGATAAGAAGCGGAACTTTAGGTGGCAAATAAGCCAAACTCGAAATTTTTGATCAGTGACCACTTCTACACTGTGTGCGATAAAATCTGTACAAAGTGGGTGAATCACTCTCTTGGGAATTTTGCACTCATCTGGGGTACAGTAAATCAAATGATATGACCGTTATTAGATGGCGAATGTTTGGTATCAGGTGATACTATCAGCGTTGGCGTGTTGAAGAACGAACAATGATTACAATGATGATGTGGCTACTATATTTATGTGCGTATACCATGAAGCACCTGGGGCTTAGTTCTGCGCACTTTTTTCATATCTTTCTAATTGAAAGTCATTGTTGATAAATCCAAACAGTGCCCGTGCGTGAGTAAGTAGGGTAGAGTGGGTCAAGATGGATCACCTAAAAAGAATTCACAACATATTAAAAGTAAATAGTAGTTTGTGCAACTAGTTGCAAAAAGATATTTTTTCAGCACGAGTTGTACGTTTATCCAACGAAGCTTGCCGAGATGAATTATGATGGCAACTATCGGGGTAACTCGGCAGCTGAACAGGTAACTTGCGTACTGCGAAGCGCAAAAGCCTGCGTTGCACCGACTCGATTCATCCAACACCATTGTTTTTTTTTTTTTTTCCTGTTCGGGTGTTCCACTGCGACCAGTTATTAGATCTATTGTAGCGTTACCCGTATCCTTAGTGTTTAAGTGCATGTCGAATTACTCCATTACTATTGATAAGCAATGCAGTATCGGTTTCGATACAGTTGTTGTTTTGTTTTCTCAAGTGCACCATGACAAGGTCCCGCTATTTAGACCCTTCACAGAGAGCAATCCCATTGAAGGCGCGCCCCTTATCAATAGGAAATCAATCCTGTCTTGAGAAAACAGAACAGTAATACTGTTTTTGGCCATGCATCGGAGCCCTAGCCACATCCTTGTCTTGCTTCTAGAATATCACCAGTAAAGCTACAAACCCGGGATTTAGCTCTGTCTACAAGACCATTTGAAACAAGAGAATATGTTCAGTAATAAGAACTTCCGTGTGTTCCTCACACTACCATTGTTCACCAGTTCAAGAAGAGTTAGAACGTTCTTTCAGCCTAGGACCGGATACCGAGGTTTTTCAACTAATTGCTTGAAAAGTTGTTTCCGCTGCATACAGTTTAGCCTCAAACGAGAGGAATTCGAGTCTTTCCACTGTCTGCAAGGTAACATTAATTATGTTTTATTTCTGAGACTGCTGTTGGTAGCGGGGACTAAATACGATGAATCCTTAATTACCACAACTCATTGCCCTAGCTAGAAAATGGATTAAGCTAGGGCTCTGTTTGGTAGATCTTACACCGCAACACACTACGTCAAAGTGATCTACCGTGTTACGGGACAACACCATTGTTATAGTTTGGGCTCCAAAGTACAGAACAATATTATAAGATGAAGCGCGATAAAGAGCAGTAATAACACTTTTAGGCAGTAGATGTCGGTGAAATTTTTGGCGATTCTGAAGATGCATCCAAGAGATCGAGAAGCTTTAGCCACAACATACGATACATGCTGTATAAGCTGGCAATCCAAGATCACACTCAAATCCTTGATATGGTTCACGCGTGTAATATCTGCATTCAGTAAACCATAACTGGAGTGAATCGGAATTTTTTCCGCGAAAAAGAAACTACTGAACATTTCTTTGGTTGAGCCTGCACCAATTTGCGAACACTTCAAGCTGCTGCTGGAGAAAGTGACAATCTTCAGTTGAGCAAATAAGACAAAACAAGTACAATAGAAAAAGAAACGGACCCAAGTGACTACCTTGAGGTATCCCTGATGTTGAAATAAAGCTGGGTGCCTGGTTAGTGGTTATCTCCAATGACAACCGCAGTCTTCCTGTCTGTGAGGTATGAACGAAACCATCGTAGAAAGCTACCGTTAATGTCGAACTTGTTCATTTTTGCAATCACAATGTCGTGATTCACTCTATCGAATGCAGCGGCCGGGTCCGTGTAAATCACGTCAGTCTGCGCGCGTTGTACCATACTATTGGTTATATAGGAAGTCAGGCAGAGCAAGTTAGTAGCTGTCGATCGACCAGACTTGAGGTGGTCGTTATTGAGAAACGGTTTACAATGGGCCTCAAGTGGTTCTAAAATAATCAGCTCGAATAATTTGGACACAGCATTTAGCGAAGTGATCCCTTGGTTTGTGATCACGTTTGTGGTTATCGTGTGAACCGGAAACATGTTCGCAGTTTTCCAGCAAGCAAGGAAAATACCACTGTTGATAGATGATTGGAAGATAAGAAGTATCGGGGTCACCAAAATGTCCAAATGTCTTTTCAGAAGAACCGAGGGAATTCCTTGGGACCAGTAGAAAAGCTACATTTAAGCCGAGAAGAAGCGCTGATTGATAACCATCGTTGCATTAATGTCGATGACGCCAAGAGTTTGGTTGATAGTCGGAGCAGTGTTTACAGCGCTCTCGATTTCCACGATTGTTAATACCTCGTTCGAGAACGCACTCGAAAACTTCTCGGAAAAGAACGAACAGAGGTCCTGGGTCGTAGATGCCGTGTTGTCATTGAGCGTCGTGGAAGAAGGTAATCCAGATTCCTTGCGTTACTCGTTGACATATTGCCAGACGCGTTTAGGATGCGATTTGAGGTTGCGTTGATTATTAGGCTGATATCAAGAGTACCACTCCTTACTGGCACGCTTATACTCGTAATTGAGTTTAACATAATGGTTGCGAAGTGAGAGTGAACAATGCTTGGTACTTGCCTGCGAGAGGATTTTGGAAGACCTCCCAAGTAACCAAAAGTTCCTCTCAAAGTACGTTTTTTGCTTAATCAGCTTCACTGAGCTGCTTAAGCGAAAAACGTACTCTTAAAGGAACTTTTGGTTACTTGGGCTTCCCACCGACACCATACTCAGGACCAAGATGGCTGCAGGTCGTTGACGAGAAGGGCTCGACTGCGATGGGTGGTGGCTTAGAGGCTTCCATAGAGCTTACGGCGAGTGTGCGTCCCGGTGACTCGATGCAAACAGTACGGTTTGATTCGTCCGGAGAAAGTTGACTGGAAGTCGTAGATATTTCAAAACACGAAAAGTATCATCGTGTTAGCCTCATGATATACGTATGCAGAAATGGTAACTTGGCTTAGAAACCTCGCAGTTAATAACTGTGGAAGTGCTTAATGAACACTAAGCTGCGAGGCGACAATGTCCCAGTGGGGGATGTAATGCCAACGAAGAAAAAGAAGAAGAAATATTCGAGAAAGAACTGTAGTTGCCCGAATTTGAATTTAAGAGGAGGAAAGTGATTCTTCAAGGGTGTTGCAGCTCGATTTAACACGGGTGGGCGCGCTATCCTACCAACTGATTTGGATTTAAGAAGACCTCTTAGTCTTCACCGACCCCAAACACAGGACTGGGCCAGCTACTGGCTACAAAGGCTCGACTGTGAGGGGGGGATCCAAGGCTTCCATTAGGCTTTGGGGCAGTCGTGCGTCCCAGTTTCCAATGATAGTTCATTGAAGTGGAATGAAACGGCGGCTCGTTGACTACTTTATTACAGATGGTTGGCTAGAAGTCGTAGATACTTCAGGACACAAACAGTTCCAATAAGAAATGTACTTGCCCGTGTGAGGATTTCGGAAGACCTCTTCATCGACCCCAAACAGAGGCCTGGGACAGCTGGTGGTCGTTGGCCTGCATGGCTCGTACAAAATTTCAGCCAAATCGGTCAACGTTTAGGCGGAGCTAAACTTATTCAAAGTTGATATGGAAAAATGTATGAAGAAACATCAAAAAACAATAATTAAGAGCTAGAAGGCACTATTTACTATGACATTCATTCAGTTGTTGCAGATATGAATACAGAATGTTATGCTGAAAGCCGCGAGAAGATTAAAGTTATTCTTCTTCTTATTATTGACATTACATCCCCATCACACTGGGACAGAGCCGTCTCGCAGCTTAGTGTTCATTTAATCACTTCAACTGCGAGGCTTCTAAGCCAGGTTATACTATTTTTGCATTCGTATCATGAGGCTAACACGATGATACTTTTATGCCCAGGGAAGTCGAGACAATTTCCAATCCGAAAATTGTCTAGACCGGCACCGGGAATCAAAACCAGCCACCCTCAGCATGGTCTTGCTTTGTAGCCGCGCGTCTAACCGCACGGCTAAGGAGGACCCCGATTAAAGTTATTAGCATTTTAAAATGGTCATAGTTTAAAATCACACAGTTTTATCAAAATATGACCATTTCTCATCAAAACTTTAAAAATATATAATGCAAAAGTCATATAGGACAATCATGCGATTACAGGCAGAGTACTCCTTGATTCCAATCTGAGACGAAAATAACAAAGTATGAGAACTTCCTCCCCAGCAATTCCAATTTTTATCGTAACCCGAAAATAATGAGGATTATCACTCATATATTCTTGTTTACGGTCGAACGCTCTATCGAACGAAAGTTGATTACGCATTCTTGTTTACGCCAGCAAAATCAAATCAAAATCAATCAAAATCAAAATCAATCGTTTGTCCTTAAATAAGAATACGGGAATTGGATTCGTATTGGTTTTGAAATTTATTTGGATTGGAATTTGACTGGGCTTGAATTGGATATACATTGGATTTGGATTGGGCTTGCCTTGGATTCGAATTGGATTTGGACTCAATTTGGATTTTAAATGGATTGGATTTGAATTGATAAGCATTTGATACGGATTGGATTTGGACTGGATTTAAAATGGATTTGGATTGATCGTTTTGAAAATAATTTGGATTGGAATTGAAATGGGTTTGAATTGGATTTGTATTGGATTATGATTGTTTGCGGATTGGATCTGAAAAGTGTAGGGTTTGAGTAAGTTAACATCAGCGTGAGATTATACATTAACTCCTTAGCGTGTCAATCGGTGAGCAGCAAGCCATGATGACTCGACCTCTTCTCGTCAGATCTCAGATCTCCGTGGCGTGCACACGCACCGACGGAGAGCTGCTGTCATCGCATTTCGCTCCAGCCATTTGGAGCCACACATTTTGGCGATCCTGCCAGGTTGTTTTTTGTATCCTGACGCTGATTTCAAAAGGTGAGTTGATTTCAAGTGTTTAATGTGCGAAAAATACAGTATTTAAGGCCCGATGCCCACGAAGCGTCTTTTCAACGCTGCGTGCACACGGCGTTAAAAGGACGCATGTGTGCATCGGCAAAAAGCGGTAACGCAGCGTCGCCGCATCGATGCACACCTGCGTTTTTTCGACGCCACGTGCACGCAATGAAAAAACGCTACGTGGGCATCGGCCCTAATGGTTTGAAATGAATCACAAGCAAGGTGGTTTATATTGCAACAAAGCGCGTCGGGACGACCGCTTGAAAATGGATTGTGGTTTGGAAAATCACAAAGCGCGTCCACTGCAACATTCCGCCAATTACAGTATGATTTTTGCCTCACCCAAGCCCCATAACAAAAATCAGATGATTTACAAATGACTATCATTCAGTATATTTTATGCTAATTCTCTGAAAATCTATATGATTGTCATCCAGAAAACGATACATAATCATTCAGATGGTAATCATAACAAACGAATCAGTGGATGATTTTCATTTGAAAATTAACCTGATTAGCTTTCATTTGCTCAATGATAATTGTTTGAAATGGGACAGAAATGTTTATTATTAAAGGAACCTTTTTCTTCCCAAAGTAATCAAAAAATATAAAACAAATATATAAGAATTTTATAATTTCAAAATATAAAACAAATATATAATATTTTCATAATTATAATAACGTTTATTCGTATCATTATTATTCTTGATAAATGATCTTCGACATCAAGCTGAAGGAGGTAAATAAAACATGGTAGAGGAAATAAGTAACATAAGAGTGAGCGGACGTGGGGCAGTTTACAATGGTTCGCCAACTTTCCGATATCTGCGTCAGGTCTAAGGGTCAGTCTTTTTCAAAGGCTCTTCCATTTGTAGATTTTTCCTTTCGGTAAATATTATCTAGAAAAAAAAGTAATATGGAAATTATCTTAATAGAATTTCTCTATATGTATTAACTTACCCATTGGTACAAACAAATTGATCGCATGTTTATATAGGTAAACCTGCAAATTGTGTTTCGACACAAAACTTTTGTGCACATCGAACAAAACCGTCGCGAACCGACATGATTCCAAACTGAGCTCAGATGCTAGCATGATTTGTCGTCGTTGAAGCATGCTTTGAAACTGCAATAAAAAATATACTGTAGATTCTCTGCTTTATATATGCTCCTTTTTCCTGAGAGTATCTATATACATCATTAAAAAGAAATTAAACTTACCCGAAAAGGAAAAGCATTAGGTTAAATCGTGTAAACCAACTTGCGGAACGTTTTTCTTTCTTCTGCGGACTTGAAGGTAGTCATGATGTACGACGACCTAAAGCCGCAGATTCAATTTTTATATGATCAAGATAAAACGGATTATCATACTGCTCACGAATGAAATTAGATATAGAGTTAGTGTGAGTGCAAAACCAGCTATTGTTTGTCATTTTTGCATCCAACTTTTGATTTACATTAATTTCAAGTTCGTGCAGAAAATCATCCAAATGGATGTGTCATTCTGTATCAGGAAACATCAAAATAACAGTTCACTGAATGATTTTTCATACATTAACCGGCGGGTGATTTGGTTCAGTGGGAAAATGGATTGTGGTTTCGAAAATCAAAGCGCGACCACTGGAAAATGGATTGTGGTTTGGAAAATCACAAAGCGCGTCGGGACGACCGCTGGAAAATGGATTGTGGTTTGGAAAATCACAAAGCGCGTCGGGATGACCGCTGGAAAATGGATTGTGGTTTGGAAAATCACAAAGCGCGTCTGGAAGAGCGCTAGAAACTGGATTGTGGTTTGGGAAATCACAAAGCGCGTCTGGGAGACCGCTGTAAAATGGATTGTGGTTTGAAAAATCACAAAGCGCGTCGGAATGACCGTTGGAAAATGAATTGTGGTTTTGAAAATTGCAAAGCGCGTCGGGGTGACCACTGGAAAATGGATTGTGGTTTGAAAAATCACAAAGCGCATCTGAAAGACTGCCGAAAAATGGGTTTACAAACTAGAAAATCCCAGGGCGTGTCCTGGAAGCATAGATTTTGGTTAAAATGAATTTAGTTTGAAATTTATATTATTGACAGTGGGCATAAGACCATAAGTTAAGCTTATTCTAACGAAATCTGTGAGATATGGAGAACTATTATATGCCACAAAGTTGTTTGGAAGGCGAAATAGATTACATATCTTGACGTTTATTTTGGGATTTACTGACTTAGTAGTCATGGTGGAATTGCCCGTTGAATCAGATATCCGAAATAAAAAAAGTTAAAAAAAACGTTGCCAGCTTTCACAAAGCTATTAGTTTGGAGCTATTGGCTAATAGTGCTAGTTAACAGAAGTCTAAAATTGAGGTATCTCTTTATTTTTAAAAATAAATATAATTTTCTGGGCGGTTGTTCGGAAGTTTAACATCGACATGTTGAAGGTCAGCTTGGTGGTGTTACTACGCATGAGGCTGATAGTTGGATCCATAATGTGTCTTGAGAGATCAATATCATAACACTAGGTACCAACATAGATTAACATTTAAACGATACATTCTATTGACTGCAGAGTTCTACTAGGATTGAAAACCACGATGTTAAGACAGGTTTATTTTCAAGTTTAGTTTTCAAATGCAACATGTTCAACGTTCATCTTCGTCTTGCGAAAATAACTTTGAAAAAAAAACTGCGTCCAATGCTAAAGGGTTTTTTGTTGCTTTTTTTGTGAGACAAGAAGTGGAAATGCCTGAGGAAGCAAGAACGGCTGAGAAGTAGCATGCCAGACTCTCACTCAGTGGACTCGAGTTCGAGCCCTGAGTTAAACTTTTTTTTCTTTTTTTTGTGATAGTAGAAGGGGAATGTGGGGTTTGAGTAAGTTAACATCAGCGTGAGATTATACATACAGCAAGCCATGACTCGGCCTCTTCTCGTCAGATCTCCGTGGCGTGCACACGCACCGACGGAGAGCTGCTGTCATCGCATTTCGCTCCAGCCATTTGGAGTCACACAAAAAGAATTTAGATTTGATTTGGATTCGACTTGAATTTGATTTGGATGGGATTTGGATTTGAATTACATTTGGATTGGCTTCGATTTGTGTTGGATTTGGTTTAATTTTTAATTGGATTTTAATTGGACATAAATTTGAATTTGATTTACAATGCATTTGGATTGGACTTAGATTGTATTCGAATTGGATTTGTATTGGATTTGGACTCGATTTGGATTGGATTTGGATTTTACATGGATTGAAATTGAATTGGATATGCCTTTGATATGGATTAGATTTGGATTGAATTTGAATTTGATTCGTATTGGTTTTGAAATTATTTTGGATTGGAATTGGACTGGGCTTGAATTGGATTAGGATTGGATTTGGATTGGATTTAGATTTTACATGGATTGGATTTGAATTGGATAAGCATTTGATATGGGTTGGATTTGGACTGGATTTGAATTGGATTTAGATTGAATTTGGTTTGTATTGGTTTTGAAAATAATTTGAATTGGAATTGAATAGGTTTAAATTGGATTTGGATTGGTTTTGAATTGGATTTAGATTGGACTTGGATTCAGTGGCGTAGCCAAAAAATTGGTCTGGAGGGGGTTTCATGAAAAAAAAAATTTCGAAAAAAAAATTTCTTATATAAATTTTGTCTCTGAGGGGGTTTCGAATTGAATTTGTATTGGAAATGAGTTGAATTTGGACTGGGTTTAGATTGGATTTGTATTTTGGTTTGGATTGGATTTGTTTTGGATGTGAATACAATTTGAATTAGATTAAATTAGATTTGAATTAAATTTGGTTTTGATTTGAATTTGATTTGGATTGGACTTGGATTGAATTTGAATTGGATTTGGATTGGATTTGGACTCGAATATTATTTTTTTTTTCCTGGATTGAAATTAAATTGGATTTTGGTTGGATTTGAGTTGGTTTTGAGATGGATTTGTATAGGATATGAATTGGGACTGGGATTAGTTGGATTTGATTTTGGGTTTGTATTAAATTTGGATTCGTTTTTCCCAGCACCAATTAGTCAAATAACTATTTTATTTAACACAAACAATTATGCCAAAAGTCGGTTATGCCAAATGACCATCAATTTTGAGGCAGTTCACAGCTATGTCAAATGGCCTTCACGTCTAATGACCCTATGTCAAATTGCATTATGTCAATGGGCCGCTTTGTTTGGTTGTATGGAAAATGTAATTTTCGAGGAAGTGTCATTTTCGGGGAAATATAATTTTCTTTGAAAAGATATTTTTGGGGAAATATTATTTCCAGGAAAATGTTATTTTCAAGGATTTGCTTTTTTTTGTAGAATTCGAGCTATTGGTTTCGTACAATCTCAAATAACCTCAGATGAACTGAAGAATGTGAAATTTAAATTATGCCTTATGTTCGTTATGCCTAACATACATTATGTCTAATGGTATTATGCTTACCAAACTCATGCATAATCTCGCACTCTACACTACCCACGCACTTCTTGTTTTTTCGAATGACCGTCTCAACTCATCTATAATTGTCTGCTAAGGACAGAGGATATTGGTGAAAATCGATTAAGGTATTCAAAAGTTATACTGAATTGTTCATTTTGTAAATAATATAAAACTCCAATTAACTTATAAATGACCCTTCCAATCTTTCTATAATCGTTTGTTCTTGCTCGTCTAAAATTGATCCAGTATTGAACTGTTTTTTAAAGCAAATCATTTTTTTGACTCAGTTGTTATTAACATATTCTTCTCGTTTCATTCCAGCATTGCTCGACTTCCCATAAAACGTGGCCGTCGGAACAAATTGTCCCCGAGCTCTGCACTCGCCCCCAATTCCGTATCCGCCCAGGGTTATCATCATCCACCCTCCCCATCGTCCAGTGCTTCTCCGTCCTCTGTCGCCGTTGCTGGTGATGCTGCTGCGGTTGCTTCCATCGTTGGATCTATTGTGCACATAAAACACGCATCCAATGTGACCATCTCGGATGAGGACAACACCTCTGAGTACAGCCACGCTCCGTCCAGCCAGCGATCGACACTGGAGAGCAATCCAGAGATGCCCTCGGCTATCATCAAACATCATCGGATCAAGCTGCAGCAGCAGACCATGCAAAAGAGCACCACTTCGGCCAAGGATACCGACGATGATGACGACGACGACGACGATGTCGATGATGACGACTCGATCAACAACGACTCCGGTGAGTCCAGCTCAGACGAGGATAACGAAACGGCTGGGCAAGGCAAAAAGTTCCGCCGCGCCGACAAGGACGTGGAGAACGGCAATAGTTACTAAGAAGACTGTGTAAGCGCGGGACGCGAAAGCGAGTGTGATTTATGAGAGATCTTTCTTTTGTTGTCTACCTACAGCAAACTGTGTTGAGATTAGTTGTTAATTTCTTGTACTCTCTGTGGAGCAATACTATGTTTAAGATTGTTTTCGTTCGTAAATGTGTCCATTCCCTGGGGTTTCGGTCCAAAGGAACGAATCCCCTTTTCTCTGTTCCATTCCGTTTCAGCATTGTGAGAAAAGACTTTAATATATAATAAGCGATATTACGCCGAATAATATTACCTTTATTATATATTAATCGAGATATGATGAATGTGAGCAGTAAAGTAGGTAGAGATTAGGTGTCGAAAAAATACAGCAGGAATTATGTTAAGGGTAATATATTGTATTGAGAAAATACGGGCCTATCGGCTCTTAGTGAGGGCTGAAGTAGCATAATTAAGCTACCCTAAATTGTATGAAAAATACCTACGTGAGAGTTCTATTCCCTCAAATTGTGTAAATTATTAGTTTTTACAACTCTGAGTTCATGAAAGTGATACAAATCGTGATTATTGTTTGTGTACAAGCCTAGAGATACGCATGGGAAGAAAATCGAGTGAAGTGTAAAAATAAATTATAGAAGCTAAATTATAAACGAAAGGCATATGCCCCACTATATCTATAATTATCATTCAACACAATTTCGTCCGACACTGTAAATTAGGAAACCGTCAGAATTTTATTTCCGTTGCCTTTTTCTTATTGGTTGAATTATCTCATTTTTCTGGTGCAGCAATTTTATGTTAAATCGGTGCTCATCAAGGCCTCCAAATCAATCTTTTGTGTTTATTCGATAGTTTTTGATGTGTACTCTACTATGCGTGCAGATTGAGATGCAAAACTATTACAAACGATATCCTTTCTGGATATACATATTGTAATTGTTAGGTACTTTAATCGTACACGATTGTTCAATTTAGTCATTTTTGAAATTTCATCTGTTCCCCTCGTTAGTAAACGTGTGTCAAAGATTACCACTTTATAGCTATCGAATAAATTCATAAGCAATTGAATTTTGGAGACTCTCCCCTAAACAGTCCTGCTTCTACTAAAAGCTTCACAGCTGAAAGCATTTTCATATTTTTATTTAAAAAAACAACACCCACTCAAACAACTTTATCGCACGAACTGTAGAAAATCGAAATTGGTACCTGCTGAGACTTTTTAGTCGACGACACACTCTCAATTACCACAGTTACAATCTATATTTGACTTGCTTTGAAACATAGTTGCTTCCTTCTTCTGCGAGAATTACAAACAATAGTCAACTATTTCTACACAATTAGGAGAAAATGACTGTAGAACCTGCAAGCTAGCTTTTATATAGAGGATTGAATAGTAATACACAAAAAACGAAAGACTATTTTTGGAACAGTATTTTTTCGGTTGCAACTTTTGATTGCAAACACAATGAATAGCTTTTTAGAAGAATTATAATCGAAGAGAAACACCAAAACCGACATTTCTAATAGCAAACAGATTAAATTGAAGAGTGAAAATCTAAATTGACAACAGCTAACGACTTAAAAAAAATGTTTCGATGTTATCCATAGTATAACCCCGTTCGGCGTTGAATTTCTTAAGAAAATGCAAACAATTTAGCCAATCTATTCAGCTGAAAACCGTTGACCCATGTCTAATAAGATGAGCGAAATTGAATCCTTGTTGAAAATTTACAGTTTATATCTACTAAATTCCAAACCTGAATAAAACCAACATTCGTATTACTCATAGAATGAAGTAAATTTATGCTGAGCAACGTATACTTAGTGCGAGCGTATAACTATTACTAGCAGAACAACTAAACAAACAAACAAATAACCTAAGCTAAGCAGACAGACGGAAAAATGGAAGAAAATTAAATTCACCGTTGTAGACTTTTGAACAAACCCTGCATGTAACTCTCACTGTAAAACGTAGTACTCTGATCTATTTCAGACAAGAAGAAAGATGGAAAAATGGCAACCGGTAAATAAATACAAACAAGTAAAATCGAACTGTTTATTGTTTCTATTTTCGAATTTCCCTCGTAATTTTTGCCTTTCTCGTGTACTAAGAAAACGTAATAGCTATTGTAGAGAAGGTGGTTCTACTTGTTTGAAGAAACTTCTGAGGATTTAAGGAAAGACGTCCCAAGTTAGCGATTGCAAATTAACGAATGAATATTTATTTTCAATCAACAAATTATGTTACTAAGGGGTTTCTAGGATAGCGTTGAGTATTACTGATTAGCTACTCGATTAGGTAGAACCCCTTTCAATTAGTCAGTCCAAGGCTTGTTCGAAGAGTTTTGAATCTTGAGAATTCCAATGCCTTGGTGAACATATCTGCTAGTTGGTCCTGGGTCTTGATAGGTTCTATTTTTAGAGATCCAGAAGCCACATGATCACGTAAGAAATGATATTTAATATCTATGTGTTTCGTCCGCTTTGTTTCAAAGTTCTTCGCCATACAGATTCAACCTCTGTTGTCCTCATAGATGTCAGTTGATTTGATAGCTTCTTGCAGGTCCTCTAGAATCCCTTGAAGCCAAATTGCTTCAGTGACAGTCATGCTTGAAGAAACATATTCAGCTTCACTGGATGACGTTGCTACGGTAAGTTGTTTTTTGCTGCACCAGGAAAAAGAACAGCCAAACACCTTGAACAGGTAACCGCTCTCCGATTTTCGATCGTTTGTGTCCGACACCCAATCCGCATCTGCATATCCAATCAATGATGAACTCGATTCGTCCCATTGGAATAATAGTTTTATGTCTCTTGTTCCCTGTATATACCGAACCACTCGCTTTAGTGCTTGTCAATGTTGAGATTTAGGAATTTGCTGAAAACGACCCAAGTATCCAATCGGAAAAGAAATATCTGGTCGCACGCATAGCATGAGGACATGAGGTACATCAGCGATCCCAACGTTTCCCGGTATGGTTCATCGATATGTTGTCCCGTCAGGTCTAGTGACAATCCCTTTTCCATCCGAACTCTGCATTCACTCATCCCAAAACGTTTCATCAATCCGTCGATACTTGCTGAATCACTCCGTATTCATAGTTGTAATCTACCTTGATTCCTAAGAAATGACGAAGTTCTCCATAGTCAAACATTTCAAAAAGCTTGGCCAGGTCTCAGTTTCCGAATCGATGAAAGATTTCGACCTGCAACCAACAGATCATCCAAGTCTAAGGCCAGGCCAGGTCTCAGGTCCCAGGCCAGGGCATGTCACATCTGGACATTTGCATAAAATGAATCGCCAGAAGTTTCTCCGTAACCAACAAAGTAATCCATAAACTTATCGGGGAGCGTGCGCTCCCTTTCGCTGCCCCTCATTCGCGTTTGTCCGCTGGACTCGCAATGTTCTAAGTGCGAAGGGAGCGCTGACAGTGGTGGATCATCTTGTTAGATTTGAAAATCGTTCCTTTGTCAGGACCATTACTAAAATTTTCAAAGGGTTTGATTTGTCGTGTTCGAATGTGATGCTTGAATTTGCGAAAAGATTTATCTTTATACTTTACATAATATTGAGAGAAGTTTGCACCACATTATTGAACTGGCATCCCTGTCAGTCTAACGTGAATTCAGCCCCTTTCAGAGAAAACGCTTGTACTTATGTTTTTTAAACGTCATGTTGTTCACCTTGAATAAAATACGAAACAAGAATCGGTCGTGTCACGTTTATTTTCACTTCGTAAGAATTCTCCGTAAAAACCAGAATAACTACACTCTGCTACCTGTCCGCCCACAGGTTATGGACCCAGAGTACGCGCAGCTAGAAAATATCCGGTCGTAGTGTTTCGTTTTCCGGGAGAATCGGTAGAAAATAAGTTTTTGCCTTTCTCGTATACTAAGTATACGTAAAGGCTATAATTTCACTCCAAAACCAAACTTTTGATAGAAGGCTCGGAGACCCATAGTGTTATATACCAATCGACTCAGCTCGACGAATTGAGGTGATGTCTGTTTGTGTGTATGTATGTATGTGTGTGTGTGTGTATGTGTACAAATTTTGTAGACACACTTTTTGGAACTTAGCATTACCTGATTTACTCGCAACAAGTCGCATTCGACGGGAATGCGGTCCCATTGTTTGCTATTGAAAATTGGCCTGATCGGACATTGCATTTCGAATTATTAAAAATCCATGGTTTTTCCCCAGGGTCCCCCCTTGGAAAAAAAATTTCAAAAACGAAAAAAATTTTTTTTTCAAGAATGGTGGAAATGCATAGTAATTAATGCAAAAACATGCAAAATGATAGAAAATATGCGATCTATCCCCCTAAAGTGCTTTTTTGACCTTTCCTATGTGATTTTTTCAGTACATTTTACGATGCACGAGAAAGGCATCATCGCCGCTAGGTGGATTAATCTGGGTTTTTTTTCGTCGGAGTGAGCGCAGGCGTCCGCATCAGTAAAACAAAATGGCTGATCAGGCACGGTTTCCATTTCCAAGATTGAACAACCACAATTTCCAAACGTGGAAGTTCAAAATGGAAATGATGCTTGTACGCGACGAGCTATGGTATGTCATCGGTGACCAGAGGCCCCCGGCAACAGAGGATGAGGACGTTTTGGCCAAATGGGACAGAGATGATCAAAGGGCTCGTGCGACAATTTGTTTGTGTCTTGACGACGGACAATTGAGTTTGGTACGGAATGCAGAAACTGCAGAGGAAGTGTGGTCTGCACTAAAGAAGTACCATGACAAAACTTCGGACGTGTACCTGCTCAAGAAGCTGACGCAGCTTGAACTGACCGACGATGGTGACATGGAGGACCTTTTGCAAATATTTAGCGATTGCGGGTTGCCACGGTAATATGTATCGTTTGTGTACCCCTGAGAGGGCAATGGCAAGTATACAGCCGTCGCATACGCCAAACTGTGTGCATACCTGGCATAGGCGGCTAGGGCATCGTGATCCGGAAATTGTGCGATCCATTCCCATGAAAGGACTAGCGGACGGCATTAAGGTGGTTGATTGCAATGTACATGCAGTATGCCAGTGCTGCCTCAAAGGAAAGATGGCTCGAAAGCCGTTCCCGAAGCAGTGTGATCGTGGATCGAAAGCTATATTGGATTTGGTGCACATGGATCTCAGTGGGCCAATGGTGAGTACTCCCAGCGGAAACAGATACTACCTTTCCATTGTTGACGACTTCTCTCGAATGTCGTTTACCTATTTACTGCGGCGTAAGTCTGATGCTGTGGAGAAAATTAGGGACTTCATTGCGTTCAGTAAGACACAGATCGGAAAAGTTCCGCGAGTTCAATCAAACGGAGGTGGAGAGTTTGTTGGCAAAGATTTGCAGTCAAGGGATAAAAAGCCAGTTTTCGGCACCATACTCGCCGCAACAAAACGGCGTAGCCGAAAGAAAAAATCGCTATCTCAAAGAAATGACGTTATGTCTGTTACTGGAAGGAGGCCTGGAAGAAAAATACTGGGGAGAAGCGGTGCTTACAGCGACGTACGTCCAAAACCGGCTCCCGTCGCGTGTCACAGGAATGAGCCCCTTCGAGTGTTGGTTTGGTAGAAAGCCGTCATTAGGGCACTTCCGAATTTTCGGTAGCGACGCCTGGGTACAGATACCCGCGGAACGTAGGAAGAAAATGGAACCGAAGGCCCGTCTGCTGACATTTGTTGGCTATTCAAACGAGCAGAAAGCATATCGTTTCCTCGACAAAACTACAGGGCGCATTACGGTGAGTCGAGATGTTAAATTTCTTGAGGATATGGCAATGGACCGGAGAATCGAGAGGGATGGTCGAAATGTACAACGAGATGAACAGGAGTCAATGGTTGAGTTACCACCGCTACGTTCCAGAGACGAACAACCGAAAACCAATGATTCAATCGAAGATGTAGAAGACTTGTTGGGTTACGAAAGTGCCGAAGATTTATACCTGGGAGAAAACCAAGAAGAAGCAACAGTCGCTGGGTACCGTCGTATGGAGGTGAGGCACCTAGATGTAAAGGCAGCATACCTTTATGGGACACTGCTGGAGGAAGTGTACATTTATCAGCCCCCGGGATACGCTGTACCAGGTAAAGAACAATTTACGGTCTCAAACAGGCCGCTAGAACATGGCACCGTACGATAACCGACATACTACAGATGATGGGGTTTACACAGTGCAAGTCGGATTCGTGTCTCTATCGTAAAAAGTGCGGGGGAGAGTGGATATACCTTCTCATCTACGTTGATGATATTTTGGTCGTCTGCAAACGAGAGAGTAGCATCAAGGAAATCGAGCTAGAGCTACAGAAGAAGTTGAAGATTACGAAGCTCGGAGACGTGTCTTGTTTTCTAGGCATACGAGTATGGAGAGACCAGGATGGATTTTTCAATCTCAGTCAAGACGCATTCATCAAGAAGGTAGCAAAGAACTTTGGACTCGACAGTGCTAAAGGTTCGAAATTTCCAATGGATACGGGGTATTTCAAAATCAGACAACAGAGCGAGCCACTACCAAACAACGCTGATTACCAACGTTTAATTGGAAGCCTTTTGTATATAGCAACTCACAGTCGGCCCGACATAGCTGCCTGTGTTGGAATTTTGTCGATTGGACAGAAGCAAGAAGAGTCGTTCGCTATTTGTTACACACTGTCGACTATGGATTAAGACTAGGAGCACACGACAAGGAATTGAAGCTATTTGGTTATTGCGATTCGGATTGGGCCGGTGACAGCAGTGACCGAAAGTCGTGCAGCGGATATCTGTATTGTGTAGGAGGAGCTACTGTGAGTTGGATCAGTCGCAAGCAAAGCTGTGTAGCCACATCCACAATGGAGGCAGAATACGTTGCGCTATCTGGTGCAACGCAGGAAGCGGTATGGCTCCGTGGTTTGTTGAATGAGCTGGGCGAAAAGCAGATGCAAGCTACTATCATATACGAAGATAACCGCAGCTGTTTGGATTTCGTTGCGCTTGACCACCAGAAGAAGCGGTCCAAACATATCGACATCCGTTATCACTACACAAGAGACGTTTGTGCTTCTGGTGAAATTGATCTACAGTTCTGTGCTTCAGAAGAAATGATAGCGGACATCCTTACCAAACCGCTTGGTACGGAAGGAGTGCGGAAGTTCACCACGATGATGAGCCTGGTACCTAATCTGGGCAAACTAGGCTGAATCCCCGAGGAGGAGTATTGAACTGGCATCCCTGTCAGTCTAACGTGAATCCAGCCCCTTTCAGAGAAAACGCTTGTACTTATGTTTTTTAAACGTCATGTTGTTCACCTTGAATAAAATACGAAACAATAATCGGTCGAGTCACGTTTATTTTCACTTCGTAAGAATTCTCCGTAAAAACCAGAATAACTACACTCTGCTACCTGTCCGCCCACACACATTACTAAGCACATTCCCATGGTGACTGTCAAAAATTGGATAGCGTCGTTCTTCACCTCTGTGCCGACCGTCAGCAGGTAGATGCAAAAGAAAATTATACACAAGGATGCGCCTTTCCAAATATTAAACACAATCTAGTAATAAAATTTCACTTTCCAATGCAATTTTCTGTTCCTGTAAAGAATATTCGTCACATATCCAGTGTCTTCCATTTAAAATATTGATCCGCATTATGCGCCTCGATACATATCCGCGGACGATTGTTGCGGATGGCCACTCAATGCCTCACCACGATTTGCTGTACTGCTGTACACTTGAACTTGAGTACTGCTGATAAAGACCACGCAATAATGATTTTGCAGCGACACGCCTATACGAGCAGCATCGATATCGATGCTGGAACCACAACCCGCTGGACGCAACAGACTTTGACGACTGCCATTGATGCCGATGCAGGGACCGCTGCGTCCAAGGAATCTCGAACAATAGGGCTCGCGCGCGTGTGAAAGCTGGTTTCTTGTATTCAATATGGTGAGCCCGATGCCCAGCCCCTTTGTTAATATTTGTGGGAGCAAGTTTTATGTGCACTCATTACGAATAACAAAGGGGCGGAGCTAACCAGCTTATTTCATTGGATGCAAGAAAGCAGCTTTCCCGCGCGCGCGAACCACTTTGTTCGAGAATTCACAGAGAGCGGTCCAACGCGGTTCCAGCATCACAACCGGCAACCAGTTAATTCGAGATTCTTTGGAGAGCGTAAATAAGCTTTGCTTGATGTAAATAAGCGTGTGGCCGTCGTCAGCAACATCATCAAGATTTCGAAATTCATCCAATATTGATTCTCGCATAGGGAAGATCCATTAATTACGTAACGCAAAAATTGGGCATTTTAAACCCCCCCCCCCCTTTATGTAACCTTTTTGTATGAAACATCTTAAATTTTTGTATTGATCGCCACACTTTGCCCAACCCCCTCACCCCGTCTAAGCGTTACGTAAATTGTGTACGCTCCCATACTGATAGTGAATGGCGCACTTAATCGGTCCCTTTTTAGGACCATCATTTTGTAAAGAAGCAGGTTTTGTTCGCTGTATTGGAAATTGTCGCAAAAGTAAAATTTTCTCACAATGTTCTTCCTTTCGTTTTGGTGGTGTTAGTGACGGGGAATTTTTGCCAGTGGCGGCCGATGAGTAGTTGCTGCAGAATTTTTTTCACTGAGATGACATCTGTAGCAAGTACCTAAGCGGTAAATTATTGAGTGGCTGTCGTCGGTGACAGCAGAATTGTGCAAGTGTAATTTTCTCTTCCATTTTTCATTCGCTGCCGTCAAATCTGCTCTACTAAGATTTGTAACTACAGCAACCGTTCGCTAACTGGGCTAAAACACCAGCCCAGTTACCGAACGCCGCTTTTTAACTGGGCTGACGAGGGAATTTGCAATGCATTGTTGTGATCGTGTTTTACATGAAGCTTAAATAATATACCATTCAGAATCCCCTCGTCACCGAGTCTTTGTTGTTGTTTTTTGACAGATAACTGCTTTTCACTGGGCTTTGGCCCAGTTAGCGAACGCCCAGTTAAAAAACAGTCCAGTTAAAAAGCGCCCAGTTAGCGAACTGTTGCTGTACACGATGATTTTCATCACAACCGCAACGCGGGAGAGCAGGTTTTTGAATTGACTTGAGACGACGTCTGCGAAGGTAGCGGTCCAAGTAACATCTGTAATGGTCGTCGGTGGTGTTTCAAGAAAATGTTTATGCTGAGAACCGATTATGATAATTTTTGGTTGGCTTGGTTGGTTGGTTTGGTTGGATCGCGATTATATCATGTATACAACCTAATAATCATATGATATTACGATACTCATTGCACTAAGAGTTTACGTCGTTTACGTCGAGCGGTCGTGCCTTGTACACAACCCTTTTATTTTTTTTTGCAAGGGTTAAAGGACATTAAAAATCTGTGCGACAGACACCTGAGCATCCATACTATGCTCGAAGGCGAACAGGGCTGGGCTTCTGCCCGACCTGCTAAAAATGTGCTTCCCGGATAAATCCTGGTCCCTTCTCCTTCTTGCCTCAATTCCCCCGGGACCACGGGATGCTACCCCCCACGACTACTTCAGGAGAAGGGAGGGGGGTCTGCTGTGCTCATGCACTTCTTCTAAAATTCTGGTCCCTAGATTAGGCTAGTTCGCCGACTGGCTGTCCGCAGGTTGGCGGTTCGAGTGCCGAGGTCGGTCCGACGATTCCGGTTGGCAGAAGACTTCCGATTAGCTGGCGCCCCGACGACCCGAGACCAAACACTGCTCACTGTTGTGGATTTCCCTCCAAACCGACGCTTATTTGCAGGTCCCTTCTCCATCGACGCAGCAGCTCTGACAATATTTGCGTCACGACTCCGCTTACCTTCATCGCGACACATTCGCTCTGCGATGTTGTTCTCCCTTATGGGAGGCATTCTTCTTCGTGCTTCTGCAAACCTCGGGCAATCGAATACCGCGTGCTCTGAAGTCTCCTCTACGTTGTTACACGCCGGGCAGAATGGCGATGACGCATGGCCACACATATGGACAGGAACTGTGTAAAGTAAAAGTTCACCTCACCATGCTCCCTATTCACCCACGTCGACACGTTGGGGATAAGCCGGTGGGTCCACCTTATATTATCCGCATTGTCCCACTCATGCTGCTACTTTACCATAGAGTCCAGTCTCACCGTCTTCCTCACATTTCTGGTATCTCTCCGTTGGTAACACTCGATATCCTCGGCTAGGGTTATGCAGATTGGAATCATCCCTGCGATAACACAAACTGCCTCCGACGAAATGGTTCGGTACGCACTCGCGACTCGAACGGCCATTAGGCGAAACACGCTGTTCAACTTTCTGCGGTTATGTTTTGTCTTGAGCGCAGCTTCCCAGGCTGGAACTCCGTACCTCAGTATCGAGGATAATGTCGGTCGTTGATCATCACTCCTAGATGGCTCAAAGCCCGCACGGACGGTATGTCGTACCCTCTGCATGGTAATCTGCATAAGCTGGATCCTTCGGCAGTTGCCAACCAGCATCACTTCTGTTTTGTGGTGAGCAAGCTGCAGCTTGACTCCATTCCAGAGTCTCTTAATTCTCGTGTATACATGGATAAGACAGTGTGCCATGAGCTACAAAAGCTCACGTAGCATCGATTCAGTGCGACGAGAGAAGCTAGCGCGCACATAAAATAACTAAATGAGCGCGTATCAATGTACGTCTCATGAGTCTCATCTCATGTGCTAGGAATGCATAGCTGGCGTTACTTAGGCGACGATATTATTGAATGAAAATTTCCCGCCAAAGCTGTTTTGCGCACCTCCACTGTTGTTTGTTAAGGTTTGCCATGACAAACAGCACATCAGCTGATCGCATTGAGATGTCTCAATGCGACTCACCAATGTTAATGTGAGGTACACCAGCTTCGTGAGACTCGCATGCGCTAAATTTTAAGTGCGCGTAGCAGTCGTTGCTCAATCTCCCTTTTTTGTACGCGTGCATGATGTCTGATCCATTCATCCAGTTTTTCCAACGACTCTCCGGTTATCGTAAGGGGTCGTACACTTATTACGTAAGCAATTTTTCTGGGTTTGTCGACCCTCCCTCCCCCCATGTAAGATTTTTTTCATACAAATGATTTTTTATTTATATGGAGCGTAAGATATTGACCCCCCTCCCCCCATTAGTGCTTACGTAATATGTGTACGGCCCCTAAGGACGACATCGTCCGCGAATCCTAAGATCTTCACGCCGGAACACCCGCCGTAACCCTAATCGACTTCTGCCCCGAATTCGTTTCGTAAACCACAATCCGGTTCTGGAAGTAACTTTTAAGAATTTTATACAAGTAGTCAGGGACCCGCATACCGTGCAGCGCTTCGGTGATGGCCTCCCAGCTGGCACTGTTAAAAGCGTTTTTGACGTCAATCGTTACTACAGCGCAGAATCGATTGCCGCGCCACTTTTTCTTGTACGCTCTCTCTGCATCTTCAATGAACGTCCTGATTGCATCCACCGTCGATCTGCCTTTTTTTGAATCCGAACTGCTTTTCCTATAAGCCGATCTCGCCATCCGTGAACCGCGTCAGCCGCAGCCGATTAGTGATGAACTTTATTTAAATTAAAAATCACGTTAGGCCGATACAAATATTTAAAAACAATTATGTCTCCCCCTCTTCGGATTTTTTTTGCCCAAAAAATATATTCTGAGAGGGCAACTACAAAAAATTTGGATGATTTTGAAAATTTTCAAAACATTTTTTAACAAATCCGAGGAGTTTTATTGATTTTTTACATTTTAATATTTATTTTTTATTATCCCCCCCCCCTAACCTTTCGGAGACCTGTAAGACATAATTTAAATTAAATATTTGTAACGGCCTTATGAGGAAATAAAAAAATGTGTCAGACGATTAAAGATAATCCTTTCCACGAACTTCCCCAATGTATCCAGCAGGCATATGGGCCTATACGATGCTGGATTCCTGTCTGTGTGTATGGGTGTGTATCACATCTCTTCATGTTTTCCCCTAAAAGTCGTTGTTCTACAAAAATCCTTAATTTATTACAAATCATTGCTAGTTTATTAGATTATCTTCTTTTTTTTCCTGGACATTTGAGTAATATAAATGCTAATGTGCGATTAGAATTTCTTCAAACAAGTTATTCGAACGAAGAAGCATTAGTTTTCGATGATATTTGTTGCTTTACAACAAACGACTTCTATCAGGTACTTCATTCAGTGTAGGTTCATCGAGGAGCTGTAGACCATTAAGTATCAAGTATCAAGTACATAAGTGCTAGTCCTGCATGGGAATATGTTTGCATTGCATGCGAATGTATTGGCTTGCGGCTTTCCTTTGTCGGTAGGTTCTCTATAAGCTGGTTCGAACAGACCCTGACATACCTTAAACGAAGTGAGCTATAGCTAAGGTTCATTGTACGACCACTTCACATGCGCAGTGAAATTAATCGATATAAGTTCGCCGTTGTACGTAGTTGAATACTTACAAAACGTTCATTAGTCCGGTGATTATCTGCAGACAGGAGACTTGGACAATATGGAAAGTACTGCAAAACAAAAGTGGGTTGCATATGGAAGACGGTGCACAGAATGGGCTGCCACTGGAACTCGAACATTAAAAAAAACCTAATTCTTTATTAGGTGTTAACATTCTATGATCAAATATTGAACTCAAGCAGGGTTGTTAATCGATAAATCAACGTCGATAAATTAACGCCAACTACGATAACGATAACAGTTTTTCGATGATTTTGCGTTAACGATAATAAGAGAGTTTATTTAGCGTTATCGTTAACGTGAATTCGATAATTTATCGATAATTATCGAGTTAACTGTAACATATTTTTAGCATAAATGAATCAATAATTCCAAAAACATTATAAAAATTATTTGAATGACCTGGGAAAATAATGTAAGTTGTCCATGTCTTCAAAACCACAAGACTAATCACTACATGACTTTTCCTGATATAAGAGTGACCTCCAGAACTTTTTGGGTTTCTTTTTAAATAGGATAACATTTAGAAAGCTTTCTTGAAAATCTTAATATTTTTTAAAACAAATAATACTGTTGTCTCAGGTGAGCCAGCCAAAAATTAGAAGCTTCACAAATAAAGATAATAATATAAATATCTTGGAGCTAGCAGCATCGTAAGGTGGTTTCTGAACCACCAGAATTATAACATGCGAAACAAACGAAATAATAGGATTAAGTCAACCGGGAATGAAATCCACAGAGCCTAATCCGTTTTGGTACTCGAATTACAAGGGGTAGGTGAAAACTTAGCGATTTTGCTGAGGACGAGCCAACAATAATTATCCTTCGTAAGGACATACAAAAAAGCCGAAATCATCAAAACCATATGACTTTATATGGAATATTAGCGTATCGCATGCTTTATGAGTTTTTCACCTATTCGTAATGTTTGAAGAAACTATAACGTTCATCGGAGTTTGATATTCTAAATTATGAAACATTGTTAAAATGATATTTGTAATAATTTCTTTGATTTATTTCCCATAATTATAAAGTTATTATATTATAAGTAATTATAAAGTTAAATCTTAGAATAATTCGGCATTAGCCGACAACAGCGATTGTTGCTCTAGTTTTGTATCACTAAGGTTTGCTCTTCCAGGCCTAAATACAGCACCAACAAGCGAGAAAAGTCTTTCGACACTAGCACTTGCAGGTAATGCTGTATTATATTTCAAGAACAATTGTTTCAGCCTGGGGAATGGTTTCTTGTTAATAATACCATAGCATGCTGCTATTGACATATCAGCAGGAGTACGTAGAAATCGGTTCAATTCTTCCAAGCAAGACTCATCGGCTTCATCCGTTGTTTCACAATTTTGTGTTGCTATTCAAAAAAAATCTGCCTCTTCATCTAACTCATTTTCATTGGACGACATTCTCGACACATTACCGGCTTTGTGGTCATCTGAGTTATTTCGGCTTACATCGATTTTCTCCATCTCTGTGAGTATTAAGCACCGAATTTCCTCTCGTTTTTCGTGCTGTCGTACTAATCGTCCCAATCTAGTTTGAATTATGGTAACAAACAAGTGGCCACTATTAGATCTGTCTCGCTCATCATAATTCCGAAACGCCGATCTGATTCTCGTGTAAAGGTAAACAATACTTCAGACGTTTTCCATCCTTCAATTTTCTGTTTTCCCAGTTTCGTTGTAGTCCATAAATGGCCGGCAGCAAAAAGCCCATGTACATATACTTTGCTTTTTGTAGTATATCGAGCGTATAAGCCACTGGTTGCGATACCCATACATACTCCTTGAGGAAACAGATATCTTGTGGATCAAGCTTAGGCAACCCTGCTTTATTAATTGCTGCTTGAAGCATTTCTGGAGATTTATCTATTATATTGCAAATCTAGAAAAAGTAAAGTATACACAGTTTCGAATCATTAAACATTATATGCATTTCTTACTTGTGCAATGGAATCATATTCAGAATTCCACCTGGGGCCTGTAGCATAATCGAAATTTTACTAATATTATTAGTAGAGTAGCTTGTAACTTGTATTTTTCTGTTGCATAATGAATCTACAAGTAAGAATTTACAAGACTAATATTACAAGTAAACCGCACTAATAATATTAGTGGAATTTACAAGTAACTGTTGCATAAAGAAAATACAAGTACAAATTATTAGCGTTGGCTTGTAGTTTCTTTTACAAGTATGAATGGTGCTGTAATTTAATTTACAAGTAGCTTTTATTTTATTATTTTAGCCGTCCAAAGTAATTATGCATCGTTTCATTGTTTTTAACGACTTAACAGAGAATGAAACTATTATTCTAGTTCCTTCAAATTATCATATAATGAAATACTGTGCAATAAGAATAAATTTCTCGTTCCGATATAACACTGAGAATTATGAAACAAAACTACTCAAAAGTCCGTTGTTTTAGCTCAAATCCGTACTTTGGACCAATAACCCAATTTTGAGTGAAATGAGTTTCCTAACACTTAGTAGTTTAACTTAATCCACTCAAAACATATTAACCAAAGCTGAGTTTAGTTTACCCAAAGTTGACTTTATTCATCTCAAAATTGAGAATATGTTAATTTACTGAAATTTATATTATTGTTTTATTGTAGTATTATTGTATTATAATACTAAACAATCTTATTTAAGACCATGCATATTGCTTTATGTTTAACAACAATCATGGGAAACAAAAGAAAAACGGAAAAACTACCTAAATTCTGAGTAGAATTTATTACGATATTTTCATCAGTTAGTAGTTTGAACTGAAAAAGAAATCGTCCAAATTTCATAATCGAATTAGAAGCAAAACCTAAACCCGCTAAGTCTCACAATACACGTAAATTAAACCCTCTTCAAAAACCCACAACAAACAAGTCTAGCGGGATTCGATTTGTCATGGAGCATACGTTCGCGTAACTTACAAATCGCCTCAATTGGAACTTAAGTCAATCCCAAAGACCACGTAAAAACGACTCCAGTGTGCATTACATTGGCTTCGTTAAAAATGACAATACCACGAAGCCGGCTTAAACCACAGAATCAATAAATTTACAGAGAGTGTTCCGTGCATACCTATCTCATTCGAAATATATATTCTATCCACAAATTTGCAAACAAACGTAAACAAATCGTTTACCTCCGCATTGACAGTGAACTGTCGGATGAATTTTGACAGGTAAATGAACCTGACGGACTTGTAATTCCAACCTTACTAATAATACAAGTACTAATATTATTAGTTGGCAAAACATTATTATGCGGCGCAAATTACAAGTACTTGTAATTTGTTGACTTGTAACTTGTAACTTGTAGCTAATATTATTAGTCTGATTATGCTACAGGGCCCTGGTCTTTACTGGAACTGTTAATGTAACTCCGATGCAATCCTTTATGACATCTGCAACTACCGATGACTTGCTTTGTAGCTTCCACCAAGTCTTCAACTTTTCCAATGCGCAGCTTCGTGCTTGGTTAAACTTTTTTGCTTCTACTTTCTGTGCATAGGTAGACGCAAGGAGATTTAATATTGCCTGATTTTCTCAAAATTACACGCGGCGAACTCTTCATGAAAGGTACCGCCACGCTTTCTGTACCCCGTTTACTTGATTTTTATGGGTGAATAGCATTGCGGTGTATCGTTTGGCGCGGCCGTACCTTTCGACAGTCATTCGCCGCGTGAAGTTTTGTGCAAGTACCCATTTGGGAACAATACAAACGCTGCGCAGTGTATCATATCCAGAAAATCTGACATTATGTGGCTTGCACATCTCTGATGAGGCGGCAAACGGTAATCTTTTTCTTCGCCATCTTCGTTAATTAGCAACAAATCCACATCAACGATATCTAATTCTTCCACGGCAGAACTTGGCCCTTCGTCTCTATTTTCCATGTGGTCAGGAACCAAAAATTATATTTGATTGATGAGAAGATTATTTTGAGTTTTCAGTGGAATGTCTTCAGTTGTCATAAGACGAGTTTGTACTAGGTATTTCATTTAATTCCATTACTTAATTGTACCTTAGACAGATACGTATTTCGACCTCAACAGTAAGGCCGTTTTCAGTGTCTCGTACTTGACTCGTGTCGAAGTACGAGACACTGAACACGGCATTACTGTTGAGGTCCAATTACGATTCTGTCAAAGGTACAATAAAGTAGAGGAACTGAATGGAATAGTACAAACTCGTCTTATGACAAGTGAGTACATTTGATTGATTTTTTACTCATTCGCTTAGATTCGCTTAGTTACCTTCTTCGCATGCATATACACGAAATGCTTTCATCAAATTAGCAGCACTGTCCGTTGTGCATCGACGAACCTTGGAGAGTAGCTCAAAACTTACATGGATACCAAAAATAGCAGCGGCTAAAACATCTGCTGTATGTCTTCCTTTTATCCTTTTCAACGCTAAAGCAGCTGATTTTCTTTCTGTGGTGTCTTCATCGATCCAGTGCAGAGTCATTCCCAAGTAACTCCTTCGGAACTTAGTCCAGCAATCTGCAGTGGCTACAAAGCATACTTCACAGATAATAGCTGTTTCTTCATTTTCTCAAGCATTTCTTGGAACCTGTCATCCATACGTTTTGTTAGTGATTGTCGACATCCAACCGTCATACTGTGTGCTAATCCCAACTCAGCTATTCTTTGAAAATAAATGGAATCAACGATGCTAAAGTCCAGACCTTCATTAATAATAAGGGCGTCAACAGCATCATGCAAGACTTTTTGCGTGATCGGCATGGTTCTGGTATCGTTGTCTCGTTTTTTCTTCCCAGTATTCAACTCCGTTTGGAATGTTTCATCGTTCCATTCATGTTTCCTCTGGAGTAAAATTGAAGAGAATATGTACTAAACGAAATGATGAAATATAAAAACCTTACCATCAAGTGGCTTCTTAAATTAGCTGAAGATGAGTATCCACAACTTATATTAGCCGCACTTGTAGGACATAAAGTACACGCCACTTCAAAATTCTTCTCGGACTTCTGCTTGATAAAGCGATAACATTTTTCATATTGTTTCCATGGTATGAGCTTTGGCTGATCCATCGAAATTGTTTTTGGATGTCAGCAAATCAGAAAAAAAATTACTGCGTTGATTCATCTTTATCGTAGCAACCGATAACGTTAAACAGAATCAACTTTATCGCCGATAACGATAATTTAACGATTAACAAACCTTGAACTCAAGGGAAAGGATATTTCGGAAACAATAAGATCTTCTACTTATTTTTCTGGTTGCACATATAATATAGATTGCATTTTAGTATGTACCACAGTAACATTACCTTTTCTTGTTCATATTATTGATTTATACTGCCGTTTAATTGATTCATAATAGTTTAGTGTCATCAAGGGGTTCTAAACGGCTGGAGCTATTTGTTGTCTGTGTTACCTTCTTCATTGTATATTATATAAGTTTACATCTGTTTCAAATAATAAACTTTCTGCTAATTATATTCTGCTAAATACTCTGTTTTTATAATCAGGTTGCATTCCATTCTTGCTAAAATTGAATTAGATAAGGGCAGATACGGAGAGGGAGCGTTTTCAGGAATTATAAAGTACGTACGGCATAGACTTTTTCTAAACCTCAAATGCTAAAACAATACAAAATAAAAGAAAATATCATCGGCATAGTCACCTGACATGATTCCACCTCTGTCCAGCACTCGTGAGCACGCAGGCCATCGTTGAAGATTCTAGTTGTTCAGCATATTCCATAGATCATCCTCTGCGTTGTCTTTCTTTTTACTCGTGGCAGCAGACGACGCAGATTTGCTCTTAATATCCAACGACGAGAAATCACTCTCTAGACCGACATTTTGCTTTATCTTCAAGCTGCTCCGGCTAGAGCTGGTTCTCATCTGTTGCTGGCTCGAGGAAGCGAATGTGCTCGGATTCATGACGTCACTTGACGTGTTTGTCTGAGCAGCGCCCAAAGAAGCATTCTGATAGCCGCCATCACTCTTCGATGTAGAGGTCAAGTGCGACTCGAATCCGGTCCAACCGTCATCCTCGTCGTTTGCTGGATTTTGACTAGAAAAAAACAAATTCGAAAACAAGTTTTATTAATCTATGCCTCCGAATTCATGTGCCGTTACGATACATGGATTTTATATGAATCATTAGATAGAGACATAAGTAGGGGAAAAATAAATAAATAAATGGCGACTTTGAAAGGTTTTGACCTATTATTGTCAGGGGATTTTCAAGTTCAAACAATATGAGTTTTAGCCACCAGAAAGATTAATGTACATAGATTTTTGAGCCAAACTTGAGCGGGATAGTGAGGGGGATCACAATAGAAGCACAAGGTCAAAACCTGAAAAAGCCACATGTTATGGGACGCGTTGGAATTATCCAGTACACCTGCAATTTCACAATATCAATGAGAGATGTCACGCGATTTTCACGCAACCTTTATTCGCCAATACAAACGCGAAGGGTGAACGGCGTGCTACAAAAATCTCAACAATTTTTATTCCGTAACAGGGCATGAAAGTGTGCAATATCAGTTATATTTTTGTGTTTATAAACCACTTTCAACTCGGTGGATTAACGGAATATGAATAAGTTATCGACAAGTCATTATTCTTTGCATATGTCTACTAAAATAATTTAGAAATTTTAATTTAATAAGCAAAGCACAACATCCTCTCATAACTGCATTGCATGCGGAATTGTTTAAAGATACTTTTAATTGTTCGCCTAAAACAGAAAAAGGCACTTTGCTTTCTGTCTTATGACGATCATGACTTTTTGCAGTCATGGTATTAACCCCTTTCGGGGTTCAATACCCAGAGTAGGGTGGCTCAAAAAACACTTTTTGAATTTTTTTGATGGGCCGCCCTCTTATTCGGTTCTATTTGATGCCCTGATCCTCTGGACAAAATTTCAGCCAAATCGGTCAACGTTTGGGTGGTGCTAAACTCGTTGAAAGTTTATATGGAAAAATGTATGTAGAAACATCCTAAAACAGTGATTGGCAGTTGGGCGGCACAATTTATGATCAAGAACCATGATACCCATTCAGTTCTTGTAGAATTAAATACAGAATGTTATGCTGAAAACCGCGAGAAGATTGGAGTTTATTAGGAAAATATATTGGCATTTTACTGGAGTGTTGTAGGGGTGAATTTATTTCTTTTCAAAGGTAAAAGAAACGAAATTTACTAAAACCCCACTTCAGAGAAATGCTAATAACTTAGCCGGGCAAATTCTAATCTTCTCGCGGTTTTCTGCATAACATTCTGTATTAAATTCTTCAAGATCTGAATGAGTATCACGGTTCTTGATCGTAAATTGTGCCGCCCAACTGCAAATCACTGTTTTTGGATATTTCTGCATACATTTTTCCATATAAAGTTTCAACGTGTGTAGCACCGCCCAAACGTTGACCGATTTAGCTGAAATTTTGTCCAGAGCATCAGGGCATCAAATAGAACTGAATAAGAGGACGGCCCATCAAACAAATTGAAAAAAGTTTTTCCCATACTAATTTGAGCCACCCTAACCCAGAGATATATTAAATATCTCACACTTTTGCTCTTTGTATATGTCATGTAGCATACCGTGAAAGGCGTTTTTCTCAAGCTTCGACGGCAATTTACTGATTCAATGTACTGCCAAAGCAGTTGTTAGCCCTATTTACATATTGAAAAAAGTATATATTTACTATGATTTTGCTGCATTCGAATTGCCGTCGTTATTCCAAGAATTCCAATCGTTGTTACCATCACCACCAGCGCCGTATCCTGAGAGTTTGCCATTGGACGATGATCGTTGATAACCACCAGAAGATCCATTATCCGACGGAAAATCGCTGTAGTGATCGTTTCCTCCAGGGGTGTTATAATTGCCAGTACCACTGAAATTGCCCCAACCTTTGCGACCGGCATCTCCCACCTGTAGTTAAGTTTGATAGATGATTACTTGATTTTTAAACGCATATACAATGTAAGAAAAATGTAATATGATGGCAGGAAAGATTTATGAACCAATCGAACAAAAGTACTAACCTTGCTAGCGAAATTTGAAACCTGTGAACCAACTCCTTCTAGGAGTGTTCCTTCTTTAACCTAAATATCCGAATCGAAAATAAAAATCAAACAATGCAAACTAAAACAAGCATTACGGAACCAAAAAAGATGATCTACCTTATCAGTGACAGTGCCAGAAACTTCAACTACCTTTTGCGAAGCCAAACTTCCATATTTCATTGCATTTTCCTTGGCAACGTTGGCCACCTTCGAAAAGACGCTCCAACCCTGTAAATAAACATTAACAATCAAATTATAAGTGAATAACATATGAATTTGATAAGATAAAACTACTTACACTAGCCAGCGATGATTGAACGGTGTCAAACAATTCATGCGATTGACTTCTCGGGGGCGGATCTCTTGTGTACCCAAATCCGGCATACTTTCCACCTTGATTTGGTGGTAAATTTTCCGGACGGGAAGCGTTCTCTTCCTGTTTTCTGCTGAAGAACTCCTCCTTCTGTGACTTGAATTCTGCAGTACTAAACTGCTGGTAGCTCGTGTCCTGGTAGCCACCCCCATTCTGATAGCCCCCAGCAGATGAGGAAGAAGAATACCCACTGGATTGCATCGAGCCACTGCTTCTCGAATGTTGCATTCCCCCATTGTTTGCACTACTATTGGAATGTGTCGAATACGAGGAAGAGAATCCACTGTCTTTCAGTCTTGCCATTGCCGATGCCTGGTCCCACGATTTCCCCTGCGCTAGCGTGGATATTTTGTCCCGATACAAAGCCGCAGCTCGAGTGTTATACCTCTTCTGTATGGTCAAAGTATCGTCCCAGTCATCCTGGGCGTCGAAAAAGGTACGTGCATTCTTATTACCACCGACTTTCATTTTCTCCAGTTCAACATCCTTCCATTTATCCATCGACACCGACCGAACGAAGGACAAATGTACTCCAAGACCTCGATGCTTTCCGGAGCATTCCAAGCATATCCAAATTCCGTACGTCACCGACACCCACTGCGGGTTATGAGTGCCACATTCGAAGCATTTCTAAAAAATACAATTTTTTGACACTATCTTTATAGAGTATCAAGAAATGAATATCATATACATTATTGTTGGTAAAAATTTTATGTGAGAACTATGACAAAAATAATATTTTTATCAAGTGATAACAACTCGTTGTCTGAATAGGATATTAGAAGTACTTTCATTTCAGAACCTTATAAAAGCTAATAGACTATTCAGAATACAAGCTTAATCACTAAATAAAAATTATCTTGATGTCAAAATACACACATTCTATTTTCATTTCCAGCTCGTAAAAAGCATAAACCGAAGGTAGTTTCACGTAGTTTTCTTAACCTTCCGGGACTCGCATCGTTGTAAGAAGTACAACACATTTGAAAAAGGACGCTTGTCATTCACAAGCGTGGCGGGACTACGTGAGTGATCCAGGACCATGCGAGTCCCGGAGGTTAAGAGAAGCAGAAACTGTTTGAGAACCACTGGCTTAGGAAAACATACGGAAAATCCCGAAAGTCCTTTCCATCCGTAACTTACATTATTTTCGTTATTAGGCTTCAAATCGCTCAAAACTCGTCGCGTCCTTGGACTGGCCATCTTCCTCAAGCTCGTCTACCTCGGCGCTTACGGCAGAATCCTTCACAGAAAACTTTCGCTTATTTTACGTGTCTGAACCAAAACCTTTCCAATGCCCAAAGAGGACCAATCTTGTTTTCCTTCAATTTCACCGTCCCGAATTAGGAATGATGATCATTTCCGCATTATACTTTGGCTCAAAATTGCTCCGCCCCAGAATGATTTGCCGTTGCAGAATGGGCCACCAGGAAATACAAGGATTTATCCGGAAAATCGAACACAAATTCCAATAGTTTCAAGTGCAACTTATTCGAAAAGAGTAAAAAAAATCTTTGAAGAATAATGGCAAAACAAACTGTCAAAACACGTGTCAAGCTTGACCCTGTGACTGGAAATAACTAACCTCCAGAAAATTCAGGAATGTACACACTTTTTGCGTTGAAGGGTATAGTCGCAATAGGCCTTTTCTTGCGGCACTGGTTAGACAACTTGTTTACAAACGCTGAAATTTTTAAAGCAATCATCCCAGAGGCGCAATCTGTTCGGTGTTAGATATTGCGCATAAGCCCCAAAATTTTATTCCCACCTTTGGGTTTCCGCGCCGAGCACTCAGCGCCAGACTCGGCGACAAGGAGATAGTCGTCAAGTTGGTACTCCTGATTTTTTGACAACTGATGTCGATTGGTTGTGTGAGTGCACCGGTGTAAAAAAATAGAGCTTTTAGCTGAAAATTTAATTGTCAAATGCACATTTTGACAGTAATATCCAGCTTTCCACGCTCGGTAATGGCGGCTTGTCGGTATGTAAAAATCAATCGGTCACTGTACTTTTTGACACTAGCTGGAGGAACTCACTGGCGAAAAGGCCTTTTTTCCCTTCCCCCCACCAAGGAACGCCAGTGAGATTTCCTCCAGCTAGTGTCAAACAGTACAGTGACCGATTGATTTTTACGCACCGACAAGCCGCCATTACCAAGCGTGGAAAGCTAGATAGATGTATGAGTGAATAAAATGTGTAAATGCTCTATCGCGGAAGCAGTCGCTGAAGACAAGTGTCAATGATTTCAGTGACGAAACGAAAAGTTTCAATGTAAAAAGCAATGCTGGTTAGGGTATGTTAGGTATGTTGCGTATGCTGCGGTACGAAAACATAACCATTTGCATGCTTCTGTGTTGCTCAAGTTGATTTTCAGTTTTAACAGTTCGTTTTTATATTGAATGAATCGCCTGCTTTGAGCGTGCTTACAGCGGCCCACTAGGAGTTAACTTTCTGAAATCAGTATGGTGAAAGGCATCTAAGGCTTTGGTCCGATTCGCAAATTCAAATCAAATTAAACTTAAAAATGACAATAATTTCCAAATAACCCTGCCCGCAGAGCAAGCTTACTTTTGACAGATGTTGAATCATTTTTGATAGATGTTTTGCTGTTCTTGCTAGGTAGCACCAGCCATTCTTTTTATCGGCGCCTTATGCGATATGACCAGCAATTTTGTCCGGTATCATCACTACTTAGTCGTTTGTGGAACTCCTCCGAAAATTGCTCCATAAATCGCTGAATTTTTGCCTTGATAAATTTTATCGCCTAACTTGCTTCCGTACTTGCGCTGCAAAGGTGACGTAATCCGATGGCCTTCTTTGTGGTTATTGGGGACCATCAGATGGTCCTACTTTAGCTGAGAAGATAAACCGCAGTCAGAGCCTCGGTCAGAGGTATACGAACTCTTAAACGCATCTGACGACGTTGAGCGTTTACCTGCAATTAGATCATTAGGGTCAGTTATATACCTATTTCCCACCTTACCTCACAATAATGTAGTTAATCGTAAATGCCTCTTCCTTAAAAGCATCACAATCAAAGACTGATTTATCAGTCTTTATCACAACCCAAGTAACCATTAGCACTATATTTCGCCTTTTCGGCTATATAGGGCTATTACAGAGCCAGTATAAAGTTGGTTAGTTCTGTGCTAGCATTATAGTCACACGTACGGCTTATTTTAATGCTTACGGTTACCTGGGAATCATAAGACATTGACTACCATACCCGGCCGAAATGAACTCGTACCCTCGTATGCCACCGATATTTATTCCTTTTATATTGATTCAATTTCGACCAAACCGACCAGACGCATTGTCGAGGATACCAAATTTATTTCGAACAATTCTGGTGGGGTATACAGTACGCTGGTGTGGGCGGGATCATTCTCGGGTTTACTTGAAGTAATCTGATGTTCTATAGGTGTATGATCGGTGACGGGATTATTTTATGCGGCAGGAAGCAACAGTTCAGCAGCTCTTTATCTGTGCCCTCTATACTCCGCCCGCTGCCGCATCCGTTGGATCTGCGATTTGAACATCGGAAATTAACATATTAGAATATTACCATATTCAGAATTCTATCCCAGCATTTTTAGACCAACTTCTCACCTGTATCTGATAATGAAAGATTATCCAAAACCGCGGCACTGCATTTATTATTTGTAAATTTGCTGGTTTGTTAAAAATGTGGTTGGCCGGGATGCAAAAAAATGAAAACTATGACGTTCATATTTTCCTGTGGATGAACACATGAAATGACATATTGCTCCATAAGTTTACCTTATGAATTTCATTAATAAGAAAACACACTGGGATTCATAAGGCAAATGTATGGAATAAATATTAACCGTTATGAATTTCATAGAATCCTTATGAAATGAATATGAAATGAACTTTTAGTGTTTCATAAGGCATAACTTATGAATTTCTATATTTTATTTACGCCAGTGTAGAAAATCAGCCACTGCCAATAATTCATTGCGAAAAACGAGGTCAACGTCGATTTAATTTTAATAAATAAAATTTGTTCAATTTGTTCAAATTGCTCCTGGATTGCAGCTCCCTTCGTTCCCTTCAAGTAGTCTGGATGTGCTGCTGCTTTTCTGGTTATGATATTTAACCAACGTTAAAAATAATTGATTTGAACACTGAACATTTGAACATTGATTTGTATTGCAAAAGCGGAAAAAGCAGAACGGCACCAGCAAAAACTCCCGATTGCTAATCTGGATCAAGATTGTACTGCTGCAGACGATGTTTACCGGGTGAGTTTTGTGTTGCTATTTATGGGCAAAACATTTAAATGAATCCCGAAATTGAATTTGCCAAATTCAGAGACCGTGCTGATGCCTCCGAAACATGCGCTGTGGAAAGCGAAACGATGCCAGTCGGTCATTAATGACGGATACCAATAATTTGCCAATGCTGGATCCCGAATGCAGATTCCAACTAACCGTCCGGATCTGCTGCTGCTGACGATGTTTACAAAAGATATTTTAGTTACCAGATAAATATTGTCGCTGTCCGGAACATCTTTTGCTGGCAAAGGATAAGGGATCTAAGTGTCAATGAATGAAAAATACATACATTTTGACAGGTATGTTCCACACATGTTTCGGACATCAGAACAAAGGGAACCGAAGCGACAATCTTTATCTGGTAACTAAAATATCTTTTATGTTTACTGATGAGTTCTGCGTTTTATTTTCAATTTTTTGCTATTGCTTTTTGCATTGAAACTTTTCGTTTCGTCACTGAAAACATTGACACTTGTCTTCAGCGACTGCTTCCGCGATAGAGCATTTGCACATTTCATTCACTCATACATCTATATTTCTGTCAAAATGTGCATTTGACATCTAAATTTTCAGCTAAAAGCTCTATTTTTTGACACCGGTGCACTCACACAACCAATCGACATCAGTTGTCAAAAAATCAGGAGTACCAACTTGACCACTATCTCCTTGTCGCCGAGTCTGGCGCTGAGTGCTCGGCGCGGAAACCCAAAGGTGGGAATAAAATTTTGGGGCTTATGCGCAATATTTATTCCTTTAGTTTTACGTGAAGTACAGACCTTATTTTCAAGGCAAGGAAATTTATGTAAAATTTATATGATGCACCAATCAGCGACAATGGGTGTAACGGGTGTATCGAATGACATGGTGTTTCATTGACGGGTAAGAGAACACGCGAGAGTAACTAGTATTCAGTAGCGGGTGAAAGCCGGACGAATGAGTGAACCTACGAATGGGTGAGAGGTAAACAGGAGATGAACTGGAATAGCAGTGGCAAGCGAGTCAGTCAGTGTTCGGCAGCGCAAGGCAACGGTTCATAAGTATAAAGTTACTGTGTGATAGGAACCGACGAATAACCGCATTTTACAATGGCGACGAGGATCAAAATAGGTGAGTTTTTTTTCAACAGGAAAACTAAACTGTGAATTGATGCACAGTTGATGATGAAAATTATGGATTATTTATTAGAATGAAGTAGAGAATGGTGTGGATCAGATTTTTTTTCGGAAGACGCTAAGAGAAAAACAAAATGGCGGCGCCAAAGGGCGACTACACCGATGCAAAGAAAAAAAATGGCTGCAGATATCATGAGCAAATCGAAGATTATGAGATTGCGAAAATAAAAATGTTCTGAAAGATTTTTGCTTCGTGCTGGAAAGCTATGCTTCGTGCTGGGGGATGCTATGCTTCGTGCTGGGGAATCCTATGCTTCGTGCTGGGAAACACTATGCTTCGTGCTAAGGAACTATGCTTCGTGCTAAGGAACTATGCTTCGTGCTAAGGAACTATGCTTCGTGCTAAGGAACTATGCTTCGTGCTAAGGAACTATGCTTCGTGCTAAGGAACTATGCTTCGTACAGATGAATTATTTTTCGTACTGAGGATTTAAGCTTCGTGCTGAAGATTTTGCTAGGTTCTAAACAATAATTCGATAAGGCTACGTGCTACAGATTAATGCTTGGGGCAAATAAATTGTGGAAGGAAGGATTCAGGTTGACTACGTGAGAGAATATTTCTTGTGCTCTGGATGGTGTGCTACGTGCTTATATTTGAACCTCTAAAAGACAGTACGTTGATGTGGGTTTGTGTGTTGCGGTGGAATTATGCTTCGTGCTGGAAAAATGTGTCATATGAAAAACGTAAATGAAATTACTTCGGAAATTGTGGTGACCTACATGGATACATACACATGTTTTTTTGTGGTTTGTATGGATGTTTTTGCAAGAGTGCAGCAACGAGCATCATACTGTATTTAGAAATAAAGCTGAATAGTGATACACACACATGCATTTTTGGTAAATTTTGAAGAGTGGCTTCGTGCGAATTAAGATGCTGACATCTATGAGGATTTCTATAAATGATTTGTGAGGTTAGGTTAGGGGGCTGTTAACTAATCGAGTTTTTTTTTGTGTACAGCGAAATGGAAAACAATTAAGTCGGCGAATATTTTATAATATGAAATGTGTCTGTGTGTGTTTTGTTCCAGATGCGACTGCAATGCCACCTTTCGAGGTGGGCACAGATCCAAGAAATGATTGGATCAAGTGGAAGAGGGCACTGGAACGGTTTTTGCAAGCGAACAAAATCGAGGATGATGAAGAAAAGTGTAATTTGCTGCTAGTGCTGGGCGGTATCGATCTCCAAACATATTACGACAAAGTAGCGAAATGGGAGGTGCACAAAACAGTGGAGGAGGGTGAAGAAATAGTGGTTCTCCAGTATGAGTCAGCTATTTTATCACTTGATGAATACTTTGCACCCCAGTTGAGGAGGAGATTCGAACGACATCTTCTGAGGTCAATGCGACAGAACGACCAAGAGCCATTTGAAGAGTATGTATTCCGACTACGAGAACAGGCAAATCGTTGTTCATTCATTGATTGCGACGATATGATCGTAGATCAAATTATCGAAGGATGTAGATCAGCTGATCTGAGAAGGAAGTTATTGACGGATGATTTGACGTTGCTGGAAGTAATTAATTTGGGAAAAACGTTAGAAGAGGTCCAGAAACAGACGAGAGAATACGACAGACCCTCATCTTCGTTTGACAACGGCTCTTTGGTTCAGAAAGTGGTAGGAAAGACCGTGTCCAGTACTCGATCATGGGAAGGCTCAAGAAAATGCTATAATTGCAATAGACCGGGTCATCTAGCAAGGGAAACAGACAAATGTCCGGGGAGGAATTCGGAATGCTATGGATGTCGAACGAAAGGCCATTTTAAAATTTGCTGCCGGAAGAGGTAGCACAGCGAAGCAACAAACAGTATCAAATACTCCGGAGCTAAGCAAATTCGCGCAATTCTGAATGATGAAACAGAAACACAGAAAGGAGTTTTCTTCGTAAAAGTCTCCGAAGATCTGAATGAGATTCTTGAGCTGGATATTGGTGGAATAATTACCAAGATCGTCATTGACTCTGGATCCCCAGCAAATATCATCGACAGCAAGACGTTCAACAGATTGAAAAACGAAGGAGCCCAGATCCTGAATGAAAGAAAACCTGAAAGCGGAGAAATGAAATTCAAAGCGTTCGCATCCAACCAGGACATTTACTTCAGTACAGTGTTTGAAACGGAGGTGAAAATTCCTGGTGAAGAAATTGGAATCTGGTCTCATTTCTTGGTTTCCCCTGAAGGGCAAGTTAGTTTGCTCAGCAAAGGTACTGCGTTTGCTCTGGGAATATTGAAAATCGGATACCACGTGAACCAGATCTCAGCAGCAGGAACGGCCACTAAAGACAACAAAAAGGAATTTCCGAAAATCAAAGATGTTCGTTTGTCAATCCAAGTTGACGAAACGGTAACACCAGTCGTACAACCAGTTCGGAGATTTCCCATGTCCATGGAAGCGGACGTGGAGAGAACCATTCAAGAACTTTTGGAAAAGAGAATCATCGAACGAGCGGAAACTCCTACAACATGGGTATCACCATTAGTCCCAATAAAGAAAGCAGATGGCAGAATCAGATTGTGTGTGGACATGCGAGCGGCCAATATTGCAGTGAAGCGGGAAAACTATCCAATGCCAAACATCGATGATGCAATGTCACGAATAAAGAAGGTATGTTAAAGATTTATACATATTTGTTTTTCATTATGCGTAATACTAGATATGTTTTTTTTTGTTTATACTGTTAGGTTGCAAAGTTATCCAAAATTGACCTTGAAGCCGCTTATTACCACTTTGAGATCCACCCTGACAGTAGAAATATTACTACCTTTGTTGCCAGAAGCGGTGTTTACAGGTTCTGTAGACTAATGTTTGGTATTAAGTCAGCCCCAGAACTTTTCCAACGAGAAATGGAAAACTTATTCCGAGGTATTGATGGTCTGATTGTTTATATGGACGATTTCTTAATCCATGGGGAAACAGAGGAAGCACATGACCAGACATTGCAAGAAGTTCTCAGCCGTATCAAAAAGTTAAACTTGAGAATCAACGAAGAAAAGTCTGTTTTTGGGGTATCATCCGTGACCTTCTTAGGACACATCGTGTCTACCGAAGGCATCCGACCTACGGATGACAAAATCAAAGCCATATTGAACCTACACGCACCATCATCTGTCTCGGAGCTACGGTCCCTTCTAGGGCTAATAAATTTCGTGGGAAAGTTCATTCCAAACCTTTCGGCAATGACTGTTAATATGAGAAATTTGCTAAACAAGCAAAGCTCATTCGATTGGACTGCATTACATAACCGAGAACTAGATACTGTCAAGGCTGTGCTTGGCAGAGTCGATTACCTTGGATTTTTTGACCCGAAGGATGACACTGTTCTTGTCACTGACGCTAGTCCTTACGGGTTGGGCGCAATTCTATTTCAAGTTAAGAATGGCATCCAAAGAACAATATCGTGTGAATCAAAAGCTTGGCAGATTTCGAGAAAAATACTGCCAAACGGAAAAGAATGCTACGCGATTATTTGGGCCATGGAGAAACTATTCGTTTATCTCTATGGGATGCATTTCACGCTCGTAACAGATTGTAAACCTCTGGAATATCTCTTCAACCGGGTTAAGTCGAAACCGTCAGCCCGCATTGAAAGATGGATCCTACGCTTACAAAGCTTCGATTTCACAGTAAGGTATGAGCCAGGAGAAGGAAATCTCGCTGACCCGCTTTCTCGTCTTTCCCAAGGTCCAAAAGACTATGATACAGGGTCAGATGTTATAGGCTGGCTGGCAAAAGAAATAAAGCCCATAATGTTGTCTATTGAAGAGCTGGAAAAGGAAACTTTGAAGGATGACGACTTACAGAAAGTCAAAGAGGCTCTATATTCAGGGGTCTGGGATGAAGTTCCAAGTGAATTTAGAACAGCCACGGTTAAACATGACTTAACACTCTACGACGAACTAATATTACGAGGCGATAGAATTGTTATTCCAACACAATTAAGAGCAAAGGTTATTGATTTGGCTCATTTGGGACACCAAGGCGGAGCGTCTATGAAAGCGTTATTGCGGTCGAAAGTATGGTTTCCATATATGGATAGACAGGTCGATACTATTATCCGGCATTGTAAACCATGTCAGATGACATCATTACCAGATAAGCATAATCCGATGATTCGACGAATCCCGACAACACCATGGCAAGATTTAGCAATAGATTTTAAGGAAGGTCTCCCAGGGGACGTTTCTTTGTTAGTTGTAGTATGCTACACAACAAGGTTTGTACAGATAGACCCAATGAAACCAGCAACAACTCAAAAGGTTATCGGAGCACTATTGCGTATGTTTAGTTCGTTTGGCATACCGCGATCGATTACTTCGGATAACGGACCACAGTTCAGGGCGATTGAATTCCAAAATTTCTGCGTGGGCTACGGAATCCACTTAAATCTTTCTACGCCATACTGGCCAGAACAAAATGGGGCAGTGGAGAGGCAGATGCGAAATATTGGAAAGCGCATAAAAATCAGTTGCATACAGGATTCGGATTGGAAGGCCGATCTCTATGAGTATTTGGTCCTTTATCACTCGACACCTCAAGAGACAACCGGTGTTTCCCCCGGTCAAATGATGTTTGGCCGGGAAATACGAAATCGTATTCCATCTATTCATCAGGCGCCGAGTCTGAAATGGGAGTCATGCAGGGACAGAGATATGGAAAAGAAGGAACAACATAAGACAAGGGCAGACGCGACACGGCAGGTGAAAAATCATAAATTGAAGAAAGGAGATATGGTATTAATGAAGAACCTGAAAACCGGAGCCTACCAACCAAATTTTGGATCGGAAGAATTCGAGCTAACAGACATCAAAGGAGGAGAGGTTACTGTAAGATCAAAAGAAACAGGAAAATCGTATAAGCGTAACAGCTCACATCTGAAGAAGCTAAGCGAGGTCCAACCGCCCATAACATCGAATAGCGAAACAGCAGGAGAACAAGATAATATAACCGAGAAGGCAGGATCACCACGAAAGCGTATCAGCCGACGCCCGACAAAGTTAGCGGATTTTGTGGAATAATAATCAAAATAAAATTCAAGGTAAAACATAAATAAAGTTTTATTATAAAATGCTAGCCAATAGGAATACTCTACTGAAGAAAAACTGAAAGACAAATACTAACCAAAATACTATGAAATTGGAGGGATGTAACGGGTGTATCGAATGACATGGTGTTTCATTGACGGGTAAGAGAACCCGCGAGAGTAACTAGTATTCAGTAGCGGGTGAAAGCCGGACGAATGAGTGAACCTACGAATGGGTGAGAGGTAAACAGGAGATGAACTGGAATAGCAGTGGCAAGCGAGTCAGTCAGTGTTCGGCAGCGCAAGGCAACGGTTCATAAGTATAAAGTTACTGTATGATAGGAACCGACGAATAACCGCATTTTACAATGGGGATCCCAGAACTAAGCTTCACCCGAAAGGCATGGTCTGCAGGACATAAAAGCTACCTACCGAAAAGTCCTTTGAAGGAGTAAGAAGACCGCCAACAATTTTCATCGATAATCTTGCGGATTCCAAGATTCCGCCCTGGTGTACTGGAACCAACGATATGTTTACCGGTGAGTTTTTAGTTTCTGTTTACGTTCATGTAAATATTTATTTTTTAATTTTGCCATTTACAGGGTTTGTATATGATTTTTTTTTTCAGACAGAAAATATATGGGCTAACTGTCAAATCTGCCGTTTCCGTCGCCGTTCCGCTGTATTGCGCGAGGGCCTTTATTGGCCAAAATATATGGGCTAACTGTCAAATTTTCCGTCGCCGTTCCGTTGTATTGCGTTTGGGGCTTAAATATTTTTGACGGGAAAGGAAACGTCTCGTGAAAAGGTCTATTGATATGAAACAAATTCGTGCAGTGTATCCGAAGCTGAACTACGCCACCAGTCTTTCTTTATTCAAGTCTTTATCTGGAGCTGTCATATTTTACTTTCATGGCGTCTCGTTGTGTCGGCCTAATTCGCGTTTCTCACGGATAAAACAAATTTCACCTGGAAATATTTGCTTAAAAAGCCCAAATTGGATGAATTTCTTCAGTTGCTTTGCAGTGTTTTAGTTTCCCGATATTGAATTGTCGAAAATAATGGATATTCCCGCTCCACCAAATGGTAAGTCGCATAATTCCGCTTACTTTTGTGTGCCATTCTGCGGGTTCTGATGGATACTCGATTGACAGAGCGTGGAGGAAAGTGGAAAACTTTGCGAGATTTTGGCGTTTCCCCTTTTCTCCACTTTGCCGCCCTAAAATGTGAATTTTATTGATTTTTCTCTGTTTTGCCAGATATTGAGCTAAGAAACATCATCGACAAGCTCGCCGAATTCGTTGCCCGCAATGGTCCGGAGTTTGAGTCGATGACCAAATCAAAGCAGAAGGGAAACACCAAGTTTGCCTTCCTCTACGGTGGAGAATATTACAATTACTATCAGTACAAAGTGGCTACCAAGCAGCAGTCGAGTATGTTTTGAGATTATGTGATATTTGGGTATGTCAATGAATAGCTTGTTTCTTCGTTCCCAGTGATGAAGCAAGGAGGCCATCCTCTGTCGATGATGGGACAACAGGTAAATCCGTTCGCCTTACAAAACCAACAGCAACAGCAGCAGCAGCAACAAAATTCGAATCAAAACAATAACCAAATGCCGCCACAAATTTGGTCCAATCCGCCACCACCTCCACAGCAGAATACTCCACAGCAGCAGCCAGCACCGCCGCAACAGCCAGTGATTACGCCGCAGATTGCGGCACAGATTGAGTCCATCAACACACAACAGAATGCGCTGCGCGAGCAGATTCGACAATCGGAATTAAACCTCTCTGCTCAGCATGGGGTAAGATAAAAAATAGAGATATTATTTATTCTGCAAATATTATCAACAGGAGAGGAAATAATATAAATCTCACTAATATTAGGTTCTCCTGCAACAGCAACAAGTTCAAATAGACGAAGCTGTAACGCGGGCCCAAAATGATGCCCTAGTTAAGCAGGCCGACGATAGTAAAATTTCGTTGAGTGATTTCGACGCTAAACTGCAACCCATTATCGATTCGTGCACGAAGGATAGCATTTCCAACGGTGAGTAGTGAACACGTTGGATTCCCTTATCAATGCTGCTCAATAGCAGATTTCATAATCTTATAGATGTTTGCCATCCTGCTTTGAGATTGTTTCTCGCCCGCGTGGGCCCCAACCGGAGTGCAGTTTAGATGATACTTACTGCCAATGTATATGTTTAAATGCTAGTTCAACTGCACTCCACTGTTTTGCTTTCACCTGTTCAATGTTCTCCAAGGCAGCCATTTTTCTTTGTCCAATCTCAATACTTCCTAAAATTTGTGATTCCATTTCAAATCACATCCGCTATGATAGCAGCGATTCTCAACGCTTTCACATAATTCACCTCACGAAAAAACCCAAAAGATTCAAGAAGTTTTATCTAAGAAGCTGAGAGTCGCTGATTCATAAACCATTTCTCTCTTCTACATTTATTTAACTTCTTTCATATTAATAAGCATATCCACTAACCGTAAACAAATCTCAATTTACATGTATTTTTTTGTTGATTACAATTTTAGGAAAAGGCTGGATTTTACAGCATTGTACCGATTCGGGAAAATGTCAAATTATTTCGCAGTATCTTTTGAGAAAGTAATTAGAAGCGTTCTAACGTTTTTTCTTCTCTTCCTATGAACAATTTTTATCTGTTACCACCGATATCATACAAACAACAAAACGAACACATCATGTGACATACATAGACGAACCTAAGTGTAGTGACTAAAGAAGACCGAATCTAACATTGTGCAGTTTTTTTCTTCATTTTAGTAATAAGTTCGAATACACTAACCGGAAAGAAACTGCATAATGGCTGTGATTCAGGCCAGTACGAGTGACTTGTGACAACTGTCGACACAGTGTGGAAACTTTAGTTTGAATGATTTGTCGTGGAAAAATGTTAGAACGGATATCCGAATTTTTGTGTTTTTCTCGATCTTGTCTCTTCCCATAGGGCACTTATTGCCGGAGTTGTATTCACGCAGAAATTACACCTCATATATCTAGTAAATGATGTAATTCACCACTGGTAAGTTGCAAACTTCTATTTATACATCTCACAATTATATTAATAATGGTTTTGCTATGCCGAAGCTAGAGTTTGTCTTTGGGAAGATACGTGTAAAATATTTACATTGGGAAATTTCAACGCATTAGCATAATAAGTAGTCTTACAAAGTATAATGAATGCCAGGTTGTTCTCTCCTTGATACATGAGATATCCAATGAACAGCACAGCTATCAGTTTGACACCACGTGACCTTTAAGTGGTCTTGTTGTGTAGGGGTTATAACGCCTATCTAGAGAGTAGGAAATTGAGTCACATTCGTTTTAAGAAAAAGTACAATGGGGTAACCGGCGGTAATGTTGGCCCTGGATGTAACATTGGCTCATCACGCAAATTAACCACTACTTCTTTCGAAAAGTGTGTCAAACATATATCTGCTTCATAACTCTAGATTTAAACACTTCTTAAACTATTAAAAGCAATTATCTTGCGTGAAAAATCACTTTGACTCGGTTTTTAGCAGCCATATTTCGTTGACTTATGCAGGCTGGCTGTGCTATAGAGTTTTTCTTTTACCCAATAAAAGAGTTTTCTGATTGAACATACCTGCTTTCGCACATCAGATGAATAGATAACAACCACACTATGTCAGCTATCATTTTAATTTCACAATTTCCATTAGTATAGCGACATAATTAACCAAAACTTTATCGGACAATACTGGGGGCATCCGTAGACAAATGTAAGCATTCGCTTTCGATTTGTAGCACTACGTTAGTATAGGTGAAACTCTAAAATCAAAACATTTTCACCAATAACCCGTACTGGAGAAAATAACCGAAAACTGCATATAGAATATCCGATGCTTGCGATTAGGTTGCTGAGAATTTTTGTAAAAACAGGTTAATCCACTCAGCGGTTAAGTTTCATTCTTGACTATTGTCATTCAAACTTGACTATTGTCAATCCACACCAAGCCTCTAGTAATGCTTCATGTATGGTAGGGTTCTGAAGTTTATAAAGTCCTTACGCTCAGACAAGTACCCTCCCACAACCTAAAACTTCATGTAGTTTGTGAATCGGACCTCATGATGCTTTTCTTGAATCGAGATATAATCGCTTTCATTCGCAGAACATACCAAAAATAATTGCCTACCTTACGGCTTCCAACCTTACGTGATTCGATACACCATTTCCTTCATAATTTATAATAAATAAATTAGTGTATGAATATTAAATTTTATCATCTTTCGCACGAATCCTACAAATCAAGCCAAAAATTTTCAAAAGTCAAATTACTTGACAAATACCTTCATCATAATTTAGATCTAGAATTGCTTGCAAAAAGTATTTTGATCTGTAAAATGATACCGAAAAAGTATTCTTTCAACTCGGGAAGTTGAAACACATGAGAGTTTTGAGAGGATTCACAACAGCTAATCGATATAGAGAGGAGTGGAATCAAACGCACGTACCAATCATGAAACTTCAATGCAGGCAGAGTTAAAAATAAGCATCCAATAATTGTAATTATGAATAATTGTGTAATAATATTAGGTAGTTGGCACATTTTTAACTGTTTATGCACAGTACAAAGCAAGGACTTGCCTAGAATAAGTTTTACAATTGGCTTTCTTCAGTAGTGCGTTATGCATCATCCCCACCTAAAGCATTGTTTACGTTTTGGAAAAAAGTTTCTTTGAGAGTATCACGAGAGCGAGAGCAACACAACTGCCATGGTTTCAATTAGCAGTGAATCTCAAAATTATGCGGCAGCCAATAATTAACGTATGCAATTTGTTTGAAGACACAACTTGAGGGCTACACAAGGGGTGGGACGCTGAGCACAATGTTCCAAACACACTTTTTTGACATGCGTCGAAACACTATTCACCAACAAGGAACAATAAATTAACAAATTGTGGCACAGTGTGGCACACTTTTGACATTGACATTGGCAGAATGTCAGAAATCGGCAACCTTGCCAACTACTGTCATTCTTTTCCCGCTTTTTCTAAACATGTAAAAGTAAACATCCCATTGTTCAAATTTCTTGTTTCTTTAGATATGAACAGCTTAGTTTTTCGGAGCGAATCGTTTTTTTTTGCGAACAAGAGTGCAAGCATAAATTTATTGAGACTGATGGCACCCGATATCGAAACGATCAAAATTATGAATCTATCTGTTGGTGGTTTGAGCTTGCTTGGGCGGGAGGATTCGACGGATCAGCGAGAGGATCATTGATTGTAGAAGAGAAAAGATAGCTTATAGGGATTTGTTGCTGTTTTTTTTAAGTATTTGAAAACTCACTAATCGTTGTATGATGAAGTGGAAACAAGAGTGGAAAGCTATTTGCATATTTATCTTCTCTCTTCACTGGAATCTCTTCTTCTTCTTCTTCTTCATTGGCATTACATCCCCACACTGGGACATTGCCGCCCCGCAGCTTAGTGTTCATCATTAAGCACTTCCACAGTTATTAACTGCGAGGTTTCTAAGCCAAGGTACCATTTTTGCATTTGTATATCATGAGGCTAACACGATGATACTTTTATGCTCAGGGAAGTAGAGGAAATTTCCAATCCGAAAATTGTCTAGACCGGCACCGGGAATCGAACCCAGCCACCCTCAGCATGGTCTTGCTTTGTAGCCGCGCATCTTACCACACGGCTAAGGAGGGCCCCTTCACTGGAATCTCATCCGTCGTATTTTACTTATACATATACCCGCATGTTTCTATTTCAGAGCAGACAGGAATCTTAAATCTTTGGCAAACTCCTGTTCCAATCGCAATTTTAAAATGAACGGTTGAACAAACATGAAGTTCCCTGAAAAGTTAGTTCATTTGCCGAGTTTCACGCGAAGAAAGTAAAATAGTTGGAAATACAATTGATTATGCCGGCCGTTGCTGAACTAAATCAGCACCAGCAGGCAGGATGATGTTCAGCATAAAATTTGGTCCGTTAAGACGGTGCGAGGAGGCGCTAGTTCAATCACTTCCGACACTGCAGTTCATGATGAATTATTTCCCCAAATATCTAAAAGGCGCTGATATCATTTTGAAGCGCCTTTCAGACGATATGAACATTTTCACCTCTTCGGCATCTTCATTTAAAAAGGGCGAAACCGCTTTTGTAAACAAAAGCTTCTTCCGTCGCTTGTGGGCTAATGTGTGCGCACCAATGCAATCCTGCTCCATTATATGAAAGGATAGAATACGCTGCTGCCATTGGATTGCGTGTGTGAGCCCACAAGCGACGAGAGAAACACTTCTTTACAAAAGCAATATCGTCCTTTTGAAACGTTGGAGCTGAACTAATAAAAAATAGAATTTCTTATTCGTTTCTTTCTTTTGACAGAAGTCTAATGTTTATGTTCGAACAGTGCTGCCAAACTTTGTCGTTTTATCAGTACTTTTGTCAATCACAAAATGTGGCACATTGCGGCACACCGTGGCGCAAAAATTTAAATGAACACAATTTGAATTGTGCTCAGCGACCCGCCCCTTGTGTTACACCGTTTTGCAAAATATTGATTTACATTTTTAAAAACACATTTTCATGTAGCTTTGAAGATGAATTTGATGCCATATGCTGTTGAAAACGGGTTTGTTTACAATTTGCGACATACGTCGTTTTGAAAAAGTACCCGAGATATTGCATTTCCAACCAGAATTATTCCACGAGCCGGCTTGCTTAGATTTGGTTTTGACGCCAAATAGCAAAAAACGACGATAAATGTCCGCAATATCTCATTTAAACCAGAGAAAGTCTCGAGAGAAATGGACAAAATGTCGGCTTCCTTGTCCCTATCAGGTGGATAATTTTTCAGCCCACTTGGGACGAGTGATTGTTGATTTCGAACATACAAAAGATAAAGATCGGTTGCTGTTTATAGTACCAGTCATTTTGCTTGCGTTGAATAAAGGCAGCATGCAAACAAATAGAGAAAATCAAATCATTTTATTGAGCATGTAAAATACTACCACACACTTATTTGAATCATTTATTTCCCATATTTGCAAGTGAAGAAGTTTAGCAAAATGAAAACTGTATTGAAAACTGCAATAGCAAAAAGGCTACATGTTGTAGCCCCAAAGGGCGGGTCGCTGAGCACAATTCAAATTGTGTTCATTTAAATTTTTGCGCCACGGTGTGCCGCAATGTGCCACATTTTGTGATTGACAAAAGTACTGATAAAACGACAAAGTTTGGCAGCACTGTTCGAACATAAACATTAGACTTCTGTCAAAAGAAAGAAACGAATAAGAAATTCTATTTTTTATTAGTTCAGCTCCAACGTTTCAAAAGGACGATATTGCTTTTGTAAAGAAGTGTTTCTCTCGTCGCTTGTGGGCTCACACACGCAATCCAATGGCAGCAGCGTATTCTATCCTTTCATATAATGGAGCAGGATTGCATTGGTGTGCACACATTAGCCCACAAGCGACGGAAGAAGCTTTTGTTTACAAAAGCGGTTTCGCCCTTTTTAAATGAAGATGCCGAAGAGGTGAAAATGTTCATATCGTCTGAAAGGCGCTTCAAAATGATATCAGCGCCTTTTAGATATTTGGGGAAATAATTCATCATGAACTGCAGTGTCGGAAGTGATTGAACTAGCGCCTCCTCGCACCGTCTTAACGGACCAAATTTTATGCTGAACATCATCCTGCCTGCTGGTGCTGATTTAGTTCAGCAACGGCCGGCATAATCAATTGTATTTCCAACTATTTTACTTTCTTCGCGTGTGAAACTCGGCAAATGAACTAACTTTTCAGGGAACTTCATGTTTGTTCAACCGTTCATTTTAAAATTGCGATTGGAACAGGAGTTTGCCAAAGATTTAAGATTCCCTGTCTGCTCTGAAATAGAAACATGCGGGTATATGTATAAGTAAAATACGACGGATGAGATTCCAGTGAAGGGGCCCTCCTTAGCCGTGTGGTAAGATGCGCGGCTACAAAGCAAGACCATGCTGAGGGTGGCTGGGTTCGATTCCCGGTGCCGGTCTAGACAATTTTCGGATTGGAAATTGCCTCGACTTCCCTGAGCATAAGAGTATCATCGTGTTAGCCTCATGATATACAAATGCAAAAATGGTACCTTGGCTTAGAAACCTCGCAGGTAATAACTGTGGAAGTGCTTAATGATGAACACTAAGCTGCGGGGCGGCAATGTCCCAGTGTGGGGATGTAATGCCAATGAAGAAGAAGAAGAAGAGATTCCAGTGAAGAGAGAAGATAAATATGCAAATAGCTTTTCACTCTTGTTTCCACTTCATCATACAACGATTAGTGAGTTTTCAAATACTTGAAAAACAGCAACAAATCCCTAAGCTATCTTTTCTCTTCTACAATCAATGATCCTCTCGCTGATCCGTCGAATCCTCCCGCCCAAGCAAGCTCCAACCACCAACAGATAGATTCATAATTTTGATCGTTTCGATATCGGGTGCCATCAGTCTCAATAAATTTATGCTTGCACTCTTGTTCGCAAAAAAAAAAACAAACGATTCGCTCCGAAAAACTAAGCTGTTCATGTCTAAAGACACAAGAAATTTGAACAATGGGATGTTTACTTTTACATGTTTGGAAAAAGCGGGAAAAGAATGACAGTAGTTGGCAAGGTTGCCGATTTCTGACATTCTGCCAATGTCGATGTCAAAAGTGTGCCACACTGTGCCACAATTTGTTAATTTATTGTTCCTTGTTGGTGAATAGTGTTCCGACGCATGGCAAAAAAGTGTGTTTGGAACATTGTGCTCAGCGTCCCACCCCTTGGTGTAACATCATTGTTGAAAATATTGCACATACACCGCTTAGCAGAAAATGTACTTTAAAAAGTTTTTTCGAACAACTAAATAGTTTAAAACGTGCATCTGCTTGTACTTTTTCATCACTGATTTCAAAATTAAGCATGTCGCTTAAATATTCTGATTTTCGTTAAGAAAAACATTTTACGTTGTTTTTCTGCAGCAAATGTTGTTACGTCGTGTTGTAAGTGTTGCAATTTTTTTGTCGCATGTGCGTGAAACGTTTCAACTTGACGCAACATTTCGACGTATCAACAATGCAGCGTAACATTTCGACGAAAGTAGCATGACCTCGGTCATACTGACGTATCAAAACGACGTATGTGATTTATCTGTTGCAGAACGTTGTAACATATATTTTTATCAAAATAACTGAACTGTTCACACGCAGTGCAGATTTCAAGGTCAGTGACGATGAACCTTTTCAAAATGTATCGTTGAGGTGTATTCAATTGCAATAAAAATGATTAGTTTCTAAATAGGAATAAAAATGAAATCTGAAAACTTTCAAGCTCATTTTCTCAGCTTGATCAAAATGTTACATACGCCGATTTGAAAAAGTTCCCGAGATATGATGATTTATAACGATAAATGTGCTCATCCGTAGCATAATGGGCCAAGGTTTGAGCCGTTACCCCTATGTTATGTCTTTTCAGCAGGGGGGGAGTAAGCCTGTCATCCACGAACAAATCAAGCCTACATAATATAGACACTATAGGTTCCATAGACGAGCGCAGGAACGGTTGGGTCATTTCGATTAAGTGTGTTTTTCTACTTTTTCACAGTGTACCACGTGAATTTGACGTCACACGCTCCGTTGCTTGGATTTAGGGTGACCATATGGTATCCTAAAGGAGGACATGTCCTCCTTTTTCGATAAAAATCGGATGTCCTCCTTTTGCACTGAAATGTCCTCCTTTTTGTATATTTTGAGGAAACAAATAACAATGCCAGACATTCATTCGCATATTTAACGTACGATTTTATAGATATACATTTGCGTACATTTCCTTTCAAAATTTGGAACAGTTCTATCTAGTTTTCGATTAACATCAATGTAAATAATAAACATTAAATGAGTGTATTAAGAACTGTATCGAAAATAAGCTGTCCACAACATTTTATTCGAATAAAATCCGATGAATTTAAGTAATTTATTCAAATTTGTCCAGCAATAAATGTTAAAACAAAACAATACCTTCATGAGCTTCTGAGTAATAAAACTTTGAAAGTGGATAACTTATTTTCGATACAGCCCTTAGAAGATGTCGAAAGAATGATTTAAAATAATAGTTTGATAATTTTACGAAATTGTGAGTAGGCTATGAATAAAATGATTCAAATGCTTCTCAAGATTTGCTGCGAGAAATCATATATCGTTCGTAACAAATGGTACGTTTATTCCAAAGTAGTTTCTAAATCTAAAATCTAAAAATTGACACGTATCATAACTCATAAGTCGAGTTTAGAACTATTCCATTTAATTCACCGCAACGTGTTGAAATTAAATAGAATAGTGCTGAACTCGTCCCATAACAGGTGAAAATATTCCACTAAAAGAGTTTAATAATCTTCCCAAAAAATGATGCACGAATGGATCTCAGTGAATTAGTGAATCAAAGTTGAATGCCTATTTTCCAATCAACGTGGATTATATTTAGAAGCTCATTGTGTACATTTACAGCATGTGGAATATTTGTTAAAAGTAATGTGTTGGAGGAATGGGACTTAAACTTATGACCCCATTGCAAAGACGGGTGTAAAAATATGTTCCATACTCAATAATATTCTATAAAAATTATTGTAATCTTTCTTAGATTCATCATTCTATAATCATGAATAACACCCTAAAAATTACACCCCGCAAAGCTTCAAAATCGCCATGAAAATCTACGTAGTTGTATCCAGCCCGATAACATTTTCGAATTTTCACACAAAAAAAACTATTGAAAGCCTCGGGATCTAGGTACCGTGCGGGACCGAAATCCGTACAGCACCGAAGTCCGTCCACCTCATGAGATATCATTCAATTAAAGGGGGTTAAAGGTAATTAATGTAGAAATAATTTATCTTATCTTGTTCAGATTCTTGACAGAAAGCTTTTAGGGCATAGAAATAGAAAGAAGGCTTTGAAATTAAAACAAAAAAAAAATCAAAAACAAATCGCCACCCACCAAACGCGGAGTTTTTGTCGCCATTTTGATTTCGGGTAGAGTATAATTCCTACAAAAGTAACTGTGTTTTAATTGCTAATAGCGAATAATTACATAAGATAAGCGGAATACAAGTCGTATGGATCGCTTCTCAAGGTGCGTATCGAACTATTTATAGTGGTAGTTTAGTCAATCAGACTGCTTCAATTTAAATATTGAGGCAAAAAATAGCTGTACGGATTTTGATCCTTTGATTCGAAGTCCGTCCACGGTGGACGGATTTCGATTCAGGAGTAGTTGATTTTATTCATTATTTTATCACGTTTTTCGTAGTTTTGAATGAGTAAATGCGAAACACTTCAAAAGTAGAAGCCTCCATGCTCCTGTGTCAATGACAAACGTTGTATTTACATTCGATTCCTATTTTCTAATGACTTTTTCATATACTAAGGTGCTTAAGTGTACGGATTTCGATGCCCCACGGTACATTCGCATGTCATGAACTTGTTGGTGTTCAAATAATAATCTCCGCTGGTCTACTAGGTGTCTAATGTAATATACAATCAGTTGTCTATTGCTCGACGTTGCGATGGTTAGGCCATTCGAAAATAATCTCATTTAAGTTTTACTTGCTAAAATTCTGTGCAATGCTGCCGAAAATGTCAGCATATTGATATATCAAACATTTATGTACCATTATTCAGATATGTTTAAGTTTGTTTAATAAGATCTCACTATAAAGATGGTGTGTTCGTTTCTTCTTTTGTTATTTTTATGAATTTGTATGTCGTGTTTGACTCGACGTCCCGAAAAATCAGTCAATTTAATATCAAATTCGGGAAATTTTGGGGTTGCTATTTTTTTTTAAATGTCCTCCTTTTTCAACCAAATGTCCTCCTTTTTAGCACGATTTGAAGGAATTGTCCTCCTTTGAAAAAATATCATATGGTCACCCTACTTGGATTGCAATCGTGACGTCATGCTCGTTTGGCTACACTAACTGACAGTTCGTTTGGCTACACTCGCCTTCGCCTCAGCTCGTCTATGGAACCTATAGTGTCTATACTACCTAAGATGTATTATCCGGGCCTCGCCGCTTGGGAAAGGCGGGCCACCCCGCTTGGCAAGTGTAGCATTTTTCGAACTGGAATCTTGTAGGATATTGGTTAACCTACACTACTGCTGACTAACGAAAAAATGTGGGATTGTTTATTTACATTTGCTTCATACTACATGCAGAGGAGGCGCGATGCACCGCATATTACCCCCCTGCTTTTCAGTGATATATAGACATTCCCTTATTATTAAGCTCATCAACAGAGAAAAGATACAAAATTAACGTCAAAAAATTGTCCGTACAGTGTACACCCCGGAAATAATTATAAAACATTCGCTGTTGTTGTTGTTTGTGTATTTACGACATTTGCTGATTTTCATGCAACCACATGTTTGAGGATCAAAATCTAGATTTCTAGCGATTAGAATGAGGACATTTTTGGCATTCCATCCCATTACTAGCGCATTCATCTTTCGTTAGATTCTTGTGATTTATATTTCAATCGACTCGGAAACTCTCCATCAATTTGCCAGTTGTATTGGATCTTCTGATTATCAACGTTAAACTAGGGTATTAAACCATTTTGGCAACACCTTCTATTGCCGCCCGCAACGTGATTATCATTACGGCCGTCGTCCAGTGCGGTTGGCTTTTGGGCTCTCCTTTTTGTGCGGTGTTTCGCACCAGTTTGGCACAAAAAGTAGAGCCGGAGCAGTGACCGCGGTCGAAAGAAATGCGTAGTGTGTAACGTATAGTGAATAATGTAGTGCATAAAAAGTGATATACATACACGCGCATGTTTGTGCAAGCATAGGATGATCGTAAATGAACAAACATGTTCGGTTCAAGGATAACATAGGAGAATGATAAGCCATTTTATGATAAACTGAAACTTATTAATTTTATTTTATTATTCAATTCGCGCCAGAATTCAAAGATTCAATTTTGATTCAGGAAGTGTGAATGCACTTCAAATATTCTTATGATGTGGGTGCAATCATGCTTATTGTATACGACTATAGCTTCGGAACGCATACGTTCTTAAAACGGAATTATATTAATATACTGGTTGCACGAATATTATATCCATAATGCCACTTCCTGACAGTGGGAGTTAGATTGTAATAAAATAACACACACACCCCCTATTCCTGTCCGCAACGTTTACTACTCTGGTGCATCACAACCAAATGACTTGGTGTTTGGTACATATAGCTAACATTTGCTGATTTCTAGTTGACGCGACCGGGTCTTATCGACCCGCACTTCTTTGCCGTACTCGACCAGCCTCTGACTAACCCTTCTCCGACAGCGATGTCTCGACTCAAGGATTGGCCCCGGACTTTGAGAAGAATCTCTGCTCTGGCTACGGACAAGTGGGTGTCTTTGTCCGCTGGTAGTCAGACCATCGCACAATGGCGGAAACCCTGACAAAACCTCAAAAAAATTCGTTTGTTTCGCGAAACTTGTATTTTTTAAATTTCACATTTAATGATTGTAGCTTGTGAATTTAATTTTTAGTGGCTTGTTGAAGTTAATGTTGTAAGGCATCTCCCGAACAAATTTTTATAGAAAAAGAAAATTTGACTAAAGTTTTTTCGGAAACAATTCGGAACGATCTGGTATCATGTATTGAACCCTATTTTTGGTCTACTTTCCGGTGGTTAGTGTGGTGATTTGCTCTGCATCTTTCTTAAGTAGGTGTCCAACAAACCATCCTTCCCCTTCCTCAGCATTCGCAAGGACGTGGCCAGGACAGATCTCGACTATTGGAGAGTACATTGATTCCATCTAAGAGTTAGTGATTAGTCCCAAATCAATATCTGTGGTAACGGATGGAAGTGATGCTACTCTCATACAATAGTCTTGGCTTGTACCACCTACGAATTTGTGCGAACTGCTAAATGCTAATGCTAATGATGGAATCACCTACAATATGCTGCCTCGGGATTTCAAATTCTGATAGTTTACCTGTAGTGAGCGATCTGATAAATAATTCTGAATCAGCTGATTAATGTCTTCTTCTTCTTTTCCTTCTTCAATGGCTATACATATTTTGTATGGCAAGTACAATGGATACATTATGGTGTCGAGCAAGATTCCAACCCGACAACATCCTAGATCGACTCGAGAATCGAACTCGACATCTCCGGATTGGTAATCCTTTGCAAGGCTACTGGTGCTTAATAATGTACAGAGGAAAAATTAAATTCATCAATTTTACAATCAAACCTTCATGCCAAACACTGTCAAATGCTTTCTCTTCATATCAAGAAGGGCATTTTATTCAATCAACAATTTGACGCCACAATACATGTGTCGAGGCCGCATCTCTCCATCTTCGAATGCGCCTCACGTTCGCCAAGTCGTTCTATACCTGGTCAGCCCACCTCGCTCGCTGTGCTCCACGCCATCTCGTACCTGCCGGATTTGACGCAAACACCATCTTTGTAGGGTTTGTTGTCCGGCATTCTTGCAACATGCCCTGTCCATCGTACCCTTCCGGCTTAAGCTACCTTTTGGATACTGGGTTCGCCGGGCGAGCTCGTGGTTTATTCTTCGCCGCCACGCACTGTCTTCTGGCACACCGCTAAAAATGGTCCTAAGCGTACAAGACAAGATTACGACTGGGAAGTATTATGTACGCAACGTTGTGCGTCAGACCGGACATCAGTTATTCGGTCGGATATCTCGGGAGATATCAACAAACCCCTCACATTTTCAAGCCCTCAGGAACGAAAAATCTCCAGCTTCAATATACGAGTAGCAAGTTCTCAGCCACAATGGTACGCTAGACAGGTGCTTTCCCAACTAAGCTACGAAGGACCTCCGTCGTCCTCCGCAGCTTAGCGAGTACTGATGAAACCAAATTCCCAGCACCAGGCATGTAGCCGAACTCTCGCAATCCATTTTCAGAACTAACTTTCTCATATGTATTTTTGTACAATGCCAAACAAGTAGGATGAGTATTTAGTATTGTCTGGCTTCTAAACACTTGCTTCAAAGCTAGATACTTCTAAAATTAGGTTGGCTTTTTGTCCCTATTATTAGTGGTTGTCTTGCCCCATACCATACTATTTAAATGTTTTGATTATTTTTCAATATTGCGAAATAAAATTGAATGCTTTTATATTATATTATCCATGCAAATGATAGATAGTTGCGTATATATGCATTGGTAGAAGTAAAAAGACTGATTTGAAAACGTCCATTTTAATTTAGAACGTTAAAATAATTGACCAAAATGTTATAAGAAATAGCGGATTTCAAGCAAACAAACTTTCAGCGTATATTTTTATATGTTATTTACATGCAACTATGGTGGTTTTTTTAGATATTAGCATATTACAATATATTAAGCCACACTGCAATTTTGTGTCAAAAAACACGATGGCCGTCTTGCTCCATATGGCCAATCTTGCCCCACATTGTCTGCGATCAAAAGTTAGAGCAATTTGAGTGTGTGCGGATTTTAAACGGCACATCCTTTATAAATTTGTAACTTTAAAAGGCATCTTTACTCCAAACTATTCTAGGGATTCTAAGGATCAAATTTATAATAAAAATGTCAACCATGTATAAAAACACGTGCTGGTTAAACTGAAGGTACAACACGTTTCAATTAGCTTATCAAAACTTCAACATTGTTTTGTGGGTTAACCTGTTTAACACTGGCAGCAAGCAACTTTGGTGACCGATAGTGAACAAATGACCATAGCATAAACACATTTAAAAAATAATACATAGTTCCTACTCAGATATACTAAAAAATAAACTTTTCAGCATTCGAAAACGCACCGATGAGCTAAAAAAGAGTTTGGAAGGCGCCGTCATTCCTATGTTTTGCAATGCTCAAATTAGTAAGTAATATTTTGTAACAGAAAGTTCGATAATTTAGATGTAAAACTATGACATATTTTCTCTCTCTTTTAGCGGCTCAAAATGACGAGCAGCGTGCAAAATTAACCAAACTGCTTTCCTTATGGGAATCGAAAGGAAACTTCTTCGATGCCTGTGTAATCTCGAAGCTAAAATCTCCGCCATCGTCACTCCAGGAGTATCAGAACTCACTGCTAACGCAATATGCCGCTATCGTGGCCCAGATTACACAAGCGACAAAAGTAACCTTTGAAAAGTAAGCGCAACGTAATGCGTGTTGACCGATTCTCACTCATTGAAACTATCTTCCTTCAGCTATCAACAGCAGCATCAAGCGTTTGTCCAGCATGCCACGCAGCAGTTGGCCCTTCTGGTGAAACAGAAACAACAGATCGAGCAACAGGCTCTGAAAGCAGCCCTTGTTGCCCAGCAGAAACTTTCCGCGCCCCAGCCGTTGCTGCCCGAGCTGACGGGAGGATCCAACAACGGTCTCGCTCAGGTAAACGCGCTTCTTAATACTAGTCGAGGTAATAATGACCGCGATGGGTCCCTTCCTTCCTTGTTGGAGCAGAACATCAATTTTACGTTGCTATCAGGGGCTCTTCAGAACTTACAAACTATTAATAATCAAGCGCAGAATATCAACAACAACAACAACAACAATAGAGACAGCAACGATAGCAGAAACAGCAGCCTCGGCGGCGATGATCGCGATCGACGCGGCAACTATGCGGTAACATACTCTGCTAACACTTTTAAAAGTCTCACTAACTTTTGTTATTTATTTGTAGCAATCCAGCAACTCTGGTGACGGAAACAACAATGGAGGAGATTATTCGCATCCACCTCCGAATTTTCCTATTCCAGACATGACGCGACCACCACCCGGTATGCACGATTATCCGTATAGGGACAATGACGACTCGGATGAGAGACGACATGACGACTACGATGATCCACCTCTGGATGAGGAAATCGACGAGCCACCGGAACAAGAAGCCGAGCCCGAATTCAAGGAAGATGAACCACCACAAAGTCCTCAGCAACCGTCAATTCCTTACTTTGAACTACCTGCTGGGTTGATGGTCCCCTTGATACGTCTCGAAGACTTTGATTATCATCCTCTGGATCCAGAGGACATTCGGTTGCCCCCGCCAGCACCACCTAACGAGCGATTGCTCTCGGCCGTTGAGGCCTTCTATGCACCTCCGAGCCACGAGAGGCCACGTGATGGGGAGGGATGGGAAAAGCTGGCTTTGTACGAATACTTCAAAGTTAAAAATGCATCTCGTAAACAGAAGGAAGAAGAAATTGAAAACGGAGCCCGTGATCGCTCAAGATCACCCACACCGATAGATCCAGAGCTGCTGAAGGCAACCAAAAAACAAAAGAAGCGGGTTTATCGCTCGAAGAGTCGTAGTCGCTCCAAGTCTCGATCGAGAGATCGGTCACGATCTCCGGTTCGCTACCGAAACCGATCGCGTTCTAGATCCAGATCGCGGTCGAGGTCACCCAGGCGGGTACCACGCAACAGAAGTCGTTCACCGCGCAGAGATCGTGAGCGCTCGCGTGATAAGCGTTCGCCCACTCCTCCCAGTTTTGGTGGGAGCGGTTTCGGAAGTAAAAATATACCGGCTTTCGCGGAAGACAAAATGCCAAAGCTGGCTCCAATGGGTGTCCCACAAGGTATGGGTGGGGAAGTGTGGGGAGGTAATGACCGCGAAGGCTTAGGATCGTACGGTGCGAGAAATGATCCGTACGAAAGTTTTCGTAAGAATAAGGGTGCAGCATTCATCACTCGCATGAAAGCTAGGGCTGACGATAGGTAAAAGAGTAGGTTTAAACATCGTCCAGCAGAAAAGTCTCCACGAAAATGGTTCGTGGTATTCGGTGTCAATATTGGAGCAGAAGAAGGGCATCCCAATAAAGTATATTTAATAATGCGATTTTAACGATGTTTTGATTTCTATCACAATTTTGTCTATCTTAGGCCTTCTTTGAATTTCAATGAAAAAGGTAAACATTTTTATTAATATTTGTTTCGGTTGTAGATAGTTCGCCATTATTTTCCTTTGAATAGGGTAAACAAACATAGCATCACGAGTCCCCGTCTATCGTAAAACTGCTTCCCACCAAAGCGGGCCCTATCGCGCTTGTTTCCGTACTTTGTCTTTGACGCATTCACCACCAGTCCAACGTTTGTTGCCTCACGTTTCAGGCGGGTTACAGTTTTAACTTCTCTCAAGGTGGGGGCTGGTTGGTTTCCATCGTCCGCTGAACTGACGAAGTCGTCTCCTCTGCTGCTTCAATTCTCATTGTACCTTCAGCGCCATCTAAGTGTTTGTCGAAGTACTGCTTCTACCTTTTGTTTACCATGATCGTTGGTCAACATGCGGTCATACGCTGTGTTGAACACCTGGAGTCTCACGATCTTGTCCGCCTCGGTTCTAGCACGGCGCAATCTTTTTTTTTAGTTCTAAGACAGGTGCTGTGAAGATAAGCAATTGTGTCCGTCCACCAATAAACCTGTTGGCTTAGTCCTCCTTGGAATTGTTACGTCACAAACTCGTGTCAGGACATCACCCAAGTAACACGGTCTGTTGTATGAGTGTAAAAATACATTTTTCAGACATATACTGCCGTGAATCGTATATTTGTCCCATATGAATAGGAAACCCAGCAAAGATGGGACAGATATGCGATTCACGGCAGTATACACCCCTATTCTTGTTTACGGACGAACGAAACTTTCGAACGAATACGATTCGTTCGAATGGTTTATCCATTTGATTAAAAAAAACTCAAAGGTGCAGCCCAATCGGGTTGTACGCAAAGGTGACGTAGGACTACGTAGCTATACGAAATGGAGGGTATTTTTCATCATAATTTGTGTCAATTTATTAGCATTGTGCAAACTGCTCGGAGGTCAACCGAATCAAGAAACTGAAAGTAGCTCCCAGTTGGATGAGCTAGCCGTGGAAAAGGAACGACTCATCGGCTGCATCGCCACTGAAGCCATTCGTCTATCTTTCAGTGGATATCATCAGAATCCTAGAAGACATTATGCTCAAAAATGTCCAGACGAAAGGAAAAATAAGCAGAATCGGAGGTGGCGCGAAATCAAACACAAATATATTAATTTGCAACGTTCGACTTCCGCCCACGATGGAAGCGTACATGCATCGTTTTCTATAGCGCTGGTGGCAAAGTGAGCAGGACTTCAAGAATAAATTACAAACAGTCCTTTTCAGGATTTAAACTATTTATCCAAGAAGAGGTTTTGACCGCTAGGAAAATTGTTTACCCAGACAAACAGACTGTTCGGCTGTTTAAACGACAATGTCGATTTTGGAAAGATTTGTTGTTTTTAATAATGCGCCATTTGAAAAACTAAGGCAGCTAAACGACATTTTTCACTAAGGTGGCGTCTTCATCGATTTGGCCGTCGTCGACGGAAAGTGAAATTTTCTGGCAAGATTCTTTGGTTTTGTTTCGTTGGTCATTAGAAATGATATCGATTTTTTTCCGGGTTACCATCGTTTGGCGACGACAGATAGTTGCCCTTTGGTAGCACAACCACAAGCGCGCGTCGGAGGGAGATGATGCAATGAGTTTGTTCAAATGGATGGCGTCAGTAACAGTCAAATGGAATTTCCTCACAAGATTTTGATTATGTTTTGTTGTAGTTAAGGATTGAAAAGCTCCATTATTTGAAAAATATCGGTTCTTTACAGTACCATTATTTTACACAAGGGTAGTTTAATCCTTGATGCAAGAATGTTCATCAAAGTCCAACATTAATAGTTTGGCTTCAACAGAAAGTTACTCTTCGATAGCAGAATCATAAGCGCGCGTCGGTGAGTGACAACGCAACAAATTTGTTCGAATGAGCCCTCAGTACACTGTTTGTCATAATGACAAATATTTGTCAAGTCAGCCTGAAATCCATATCGATTTCTGAACAGTCTAACAGATGTCCGGATAAACTTGACAAATATTTGTCAATATGACAAACAGTGGACTGCGGGCTTTACAGCAACCGAACTATCACGCCAAACGGCAATTCCACCGAAACAGTCCATTTTGCAATCATCCCTTTCTGTTCAGAAGATGTTGGTTCTGAGAAGGACCAATTTTGTGTCCCCAATGCACGTTTCCAATAACTAACTGCAACCCAATGCTTGTCGAAACGTTAGGATTAGAATTCCACTTCGTGCTGTTATTGTTCGACGACCGCATCGCACGGGATCGAAACAGACGTCATTTTTGTAATCAACTCTTTCTTCACATACAATACTGGTTTGTTGAGGTTGAATGACGACCACCAACGCAGACTTCCACCTTTCCTTTGAAAATACTACCAGAGCGCCTTCGTGCTGCTGTGTTCGCTCCGCTGCGTCGGCTCTGCGTTAAATCTTATTTAACCGCTCTCTGCGAAATCCCGATCAAAATGGCTCGCGCGCTGGAAAGCAGCTTTCTTGTATTCAATAAATTAAGCCCGTTAGCTCCGCCCCTTTGTGGTCTGTTATAGGTGTAAATATAATGTGCACTCATAACGATTAATGAAGGGGCGGGGCTAATGAAATTACTTCATTAGATATAAGAAAGCTGGTTATCGACGCGCGCGAGCCATTTTGATCGAGATTCCGCAGACAACGGACCGTTCGGAGGATGACAAATTCTAAGAATCCTATAAAATTTTCTCGCAAGATTCTGAATTTTGTTATGAGATGTTGTTTATCTAAGATGCGTATTGTTGCGAGGAATGACAACAGAAATTTGACTCAAGACGAAGTTTCTCCATACTACAAAACATTATCTTTCGGCATCTGTCTGTCCGAGCGACGTTCACCGATGGGTGGTTGCTGTAGAAAGTTTTCACTGAGGTGGCGTCTTCATTGATTTTATACAAAAGCCACCATTTTATACAAAAGAAGGTTGATCCGACTATCCGAAATAAACTGTCTTCAAACTGAAAAACTCAATCGTAAATAGCGAATTTGATAGCGCGTCGGAGGGAGATGATGCAGTAAATTTGAATGGATGCGATCATTAACAGCAATCGAGCTACCACGCCAAACCCGATGCCACGGAAATAGTCCTTTTTCGCAATTAACTGTTTGTTTTCATAAAATGTTGGTCCTGAGAAGAACCAATTTTCTTTTCCCAATTCCCATTCCAATAACTAACTGCATCCAATCGCTTGTCGACACCTTGCGTTGCAATTGTCCGACCGCCACTTGATGATTTTTCGCTAAGCCTCCAAAGGTTGACATAATTTTTCAGCATTGCCACACTGCCACCCACTCCTTCGTGCTGCTGTGTCCACTCCGCTGCATCGAATGTCGAACCGCTCTCTGTGGAATCCCGATCAAAATGGCTCGCGCGCGCGTCGAACAGCAGCTTTTTTGTACTTAATAGATTGCACCTGTAAGCCCCGCCCCTTTGTGAGCTGATATGTGTGTAAATATATTGTGCACTTATAACGATTAATGAAGGGGCGGGGCTAATGGAATTACTTCATTAGATATAAGAAAGCTGCTTTTCGGCGCGCGCGAGCTATTTCGATCGGGATACCGCAGACAACGTTCGGGGAATGACAAATTCTAAGAATCCTATGAAATTTTCTCGATTCTGAATTTGGTTATGAGATGTTGTTTATCTAAGACGCGTATTGTTGCGAAAAATGACAACAGAAATTTGACTCAAGACGAAGTTTCTTCATATTACAAAACATTATCTTTCGGCATCTGTCTGTCCGAGCGACGTTCATCGATGGGTGGTTGCTGTAGATAGTTTCCACTGAGGTGGCGTCTTCATTGATTTTATACAAAAGAAGGTTGATCCGACTATCCGAAATAAACTTTCTTCAAAGTGTAAAACTCAATCGTAAATAGCGAATTTGATAGCGCATCGGAGGGAGATGATGTAGTGAATTTTTATGGATGGAATCACCTACCACGCCAACCCCAATGCCACGGAAACAGTCCTTTTCGCAATTAACTCTTTCTTTTCGTAAAATGTTGGTCCTGAAAAGAGCCAATTTTCTTTTCCCAATTCCCATTCCAATAACTAACTGCATCCAATCGCTTGTCGACACCTTGCGTTGCAACTGTCCGACCGCCGCTTGATGATTTTTCGCTAAGCCTCCAAAGGTTGAAATAAATTTACAGCATTGCCCACCCACTTCGTGCTGCTGTGTCCGCTCCGCTGCATCGAATGTCGAACCGCTCTCTGTGGAATCCCGATCAAAATGGCTCGCGCGCGATGAACAGCAGCTTTCTTATATTTAATAAATTAAGCCCGTTAGCCCCGCCCCTTTGTGAGCTGATATGGTTGTAAATATAATGTGCACTCATAACAATTAATGAAGGGGCGGGGCTAATGAAATTACTTCATTAGATATATGAAAGCTGCTTTTCGGCGCGCGCGAGCCATTTCGATCAGGTTTCCCCAGACAACGGACCGTTCGGAGAATAATTAGTTCTAAGAATCTAATGAAACTTTCTCACAAGATTCTGAATTTAGTTATGAGATGTTGTTTATCTAAGATGCGTATTGTTGCGAGGAATGACAACAGAAGTTTGACTCAAGACGAAGTTTCTTCATATTACAAAACATTATCTATCGGCATCTGTCTGTCCGAGCGACGTTCACCGATGGGTGGTTGCTGTAGATAGTTTCCACTGAGGTGGCGTCTTCATTGATTTTATACAAAAGAAGGTTGATCCGACTATCCGAAATAAACTTTTTTCAACGTGCAAAACTCAATCGTAAATAGCGAATTTGACAGCGCGTCGGAGGGAGATGATGTAGTGAATTTTAATGGATGGAATCACTAACAGCAACCAAACTACCACGCCAAACCCGATGCCACCGAAACAGTACATTTTCGAAATTAACTCTTTCTTTTCATAAAATGTTGGTCCTGAGAAGAACCAATTTTCTTTTCCCAATGTTCCTTTCCAACTAACTGACACCACAATTTGTAATAAATTTTCAGCATCGGCACTGGCGGTGCGGGATCGCCACAGTGCTATTTTTATGGTCAACCTTTTCATATGAAATTCTGGTTCGTTGAGGTTGAATGATCTGCAGCAACACATCGAGCACCACCACCAATGCGTTTGATTTCATTTGAAAATGTTATTAGCGCCTCCGTGATGGTGTGTTCGCTCCGCTGCGATCGCTTTGATGCGTCTGCTCTGCATGAAACCTTGTTCAAACTGAGGATTAGATCCAAACCCGCAAGTGATTGATTTTTGATGTCTGTGCTAGTGATGCATGTACGTGATTGGTTAGTTTACCTATTTCTAAACTTTTCATCAATTATCGATAATAAATAGTTAAAAATCAGTATTTTCAAATAAATACAAAGAAGCGTTGACTCATCCTTGATCGAATGGTCCGATTGAAATTGAAAATCCATCGAGAAACGGCTTAGATATTAAAGTTTGAAGTCTATCATATTTTCGTGACGGTCCCCGATTTTCGCAATCGTAAAGTGTACCCCAATATAGAAAACACAGACGTAGTCCTACGTCAAAAACAGGAACACCGTCTTCGACCACAGGTCGCACAGACTGAACACTTAACACCTAGCATGAGACAACGGAATGGACACATAACACCCAGTGGACCAGTGGAGAATTTTTCGATCACGAAAAGCTTCCTCCTTACCGGGGCGGGAATCGAACCCACACTCCCTAGATCATGCGTCTAGACGCTTGACTTCGCTAACCGCATGGCCACGAAGCCCATGGCGTAATCGAGAAGGCGCATCAGCGTTCGTTCGAAAGCGCGTTCGTACGTAAACAAGAATAAGGGTGATAGTTTGTTACGTTTTGGTATAAAATCCGGATTAATTCACCTAGCGGTGATGGAGCCTTTCTCGTGTGTCATAAAAATAGTTTTATAGTATTCTGCCCTTCTACGCATAATTGTCCCATGTTACCCTTGATGAAAAATCTCAAACTCGAGTCAATTTGTTCCACTGAAAAAATTAAGTTGTTGTCTGATGATAATAGAGACTGAAAACCGTTTAAATAAATAGGGATTCGTTTTATGTCCTGGAAAAGTGTTGCTTACGCTCATAACATCCCGAAAATATTAGATAAATTTGAGAATCGAATCGATTCTTAAATTGGTGGGACAAAGTGACTCGAGTTTGATTTTTTTCATCAAAGGTAACATGGGACAATTATGCGTAGAACGGCATAATTATGGCCATAACTTTTGAGCCCATAGTTTGATTTGGCAGATTTTCATCAGGAAACAATGAGATAGAAGTCTGCGTCGTGGGCCCTCCTTAGCACTGGCGGAGCCAGCTATTGTTTTTTGGTGGGGCACCACTAAGCGCAAGAACAATAGCCTTCGAGAACAATGGTGTGATTGCATCGCGTGGTGCCCCACCTCTGTCTCCACCAATGCTCCTTAGCCGTGCGGTAAGACGTGCAGCTACAAAGCAAGACCATGCTGAAGGTGGCTGGGTTCGATTCCCGGTGCCGGTCTAGGCAATTTTCGGATTGGAAATTGTCTCGACTTCCCTGGGTATAAAAGTATCATCGTGTTAGCCTCATGATATACGAATGCAACAATGGTAACTTGGCTTAGAAACCTCGCAGTTAATAACTGTGGGAGTGCTTAATGAACCCTAAGCTGCGAGGCGGCTCTGTCTCAGTGTAGGGATATAATGTCAATAAGAAGAAGAAGATTTGTCTATCATTTGTCCATCCTGATTATTCAATATTGAATAGAAACCTTTGGCTAAATGATATACCAAGCAAGGTAAGGTTGAAAGATTCGGAATTGATTTATTCTAAGTAAAGATTTTTTTCTTCACTATCTCATACCATGCAAATGGTCAACCACTACTCCATTACTAGCATTTGTCAATAAATTTCAACGGTTCAGTAAAATTGGATTCTAGGTTGAATAGAATTGAAAAAAAAATCGAAAATGACTGAAAATTTAAAAAATCGGTATATTTTATGTTATAATTGCTGTATCTCAGAAACGGTAGCACTTAAAAAAACTATATATTAGATAACCTCGAGACGCTCAATAAACTAGACTTTACAAGCCAGCTGTCTTTTGTGTACAACAAATAAAAGCTTTTTCAAACGATGTTCTGCAGGAATAGCTATTTTTCTTGGATGGTAAATGGCCGTAGACCGGAACACTACTTCTTTCGTGAAAAGGAAAACGTCTGAACTTGAAGAGAGACAAACTAGGAATGAATTTTATTCAAATTTAAAATACTAATCTATGATTGCTTTGATTCGTTGTCGCCAACTAGATCTTCATCACCAACACTCCTCCTCGACGGAAGAATCATAACTGCAGCTCGGAATATTGACTGCTTGACACGTGGAAAAGGCTTCGTCATCATGTCTGCAATCATTCCGTTCGATGGTAGATATTGTGGATTGATGATTCCCTGCTGCTTCAACTGACGAGCATAATGGAATCTGGTATCTACGTGCTTCGAACGCCCTCGCTGGAGTTGCATTCCAGTTGTTTGATGGCGCTCTGGTTGTCCTCGTGAAGAGTCACTGGAAGCTGCGTGTTGATCCCCAGATCGTCGAAAAGGCGTATAAGGCAAGGATAATTCCTTGCAGCTTTCCGTTAATGCAACGTACTCGGCTTCCGAACTGCTCAGCGTAACGCACTCCTGTTTCCTGGAAAACGATCCAATCATTCCACCTGCATACCGAATCAAAAAACCGGTGGTTGACTAGCGATCTTTGGTGTCACCAGCCCAGTCCGCGTCTACGAACACCTCCAGTTGCGTGGAATCGGCTCCCAGGATCAGTTCATGATCGATAGTACTTTTGAGGTACCGCAGGACACGCTTTGCCTCTACCCAATCGGCCTGTGATGGGCAACTAGTTTTTTTTTCCCAGAATCAAAACTGATGCTGCGACATCAGGAAGAGTGCACATGGCCACGTACAACAACTTATCAATCAAGCTGGCATACTGGTGGTTATTGGGCAGCGGGATCTCCTCCTTTGGATGTAGGTGACCGGGATCCAGTGGAATGGTAGAAGGCTTCGCATCTTGCAGACCGAACCTGGTCAGAAGCTTCTGGATATAGGCTCTCTGGCTGAGCACAATGTCATTCTTGTCCACCTTCTTTTTGAAGATCCAGCGCCACCCGATGGTTCTCTTGCCGGTCGGCAGCTTGGCTGGCTCCCACACGTTGTTCTCGTATAGCGCCTTCAACTCTTTCTGCATGGCCTGCCTCCACAAATCAGCTTCTGGACTAGCCACAGCTCCTTGATAGCTGCGTGGCTCATCATTATGACAGCATGCAAGTTTTCCATCAGCAATGTAATGATTAGGTGGGATACCTTTGGTTACCCTAGTCGACCGTCGCGGTGTACCAACCGCTCGCTCTTCGTCCACCGGCATCGGCTCTACGTGTGGCTCTTCGTCAGGATCGGCATCCTCGTACAGGCTGTCATCCGAATGGTCTTCATATCCGTGGAAATCTTCTTTGCTCTCGCTATCACCGGGCTCGGCTGCCAGGCCGGGTTGCGCAGGCTCCTCGCTACGGTTCATGTCAATTAGCGATAAGGGAAAGAATAACGTACCTTCATCCTCCATGGTAGTCTCCGGATCGATATTGGCTGGTAGGAAACGAGCATCCCGACTAACTGTCACCTTGTTTGTCTTCGTGTTGATGAAATGCCACGCTTTGTGTTGCAGCGAATAGCCGACAAAGGTTAACTTTTCGACTTTGGCTTCGAGCTTAGTTCGTTTGACATCAGGAACAAAAACGTACGCTGCCGTTCCGAAAACTTGCAATTTCGAAACATCCGGTTTGACTCCGTGCCAAATCTCGTAGGGAGACACTTCAACCGCTTTCGTTGGCAGCATATTTTGGAGATAGTTCGCCGTGCTGATTGCTTCGCCCCAGTAGCGGTTGGGCATTCCTGCTTCCAGAAGCATGCACCTAGTCATCTCCACTAGCGAACAGTTCTTTCGCTCTGCGACACCGTTTTGTTGTGGCGTATAGGCCGCCGTGAACTGCTGTTGGATGCCTTCACGCCTCAGATACGCCACCAATTTCGAACCTCGGTATTCACCTCCGTGGTCGGACCTCAAGACTTTCGGCGGCTTGCCGAACTGCGTCTTCATCTTCTGCACGTAGTCCTAAATGGCATCAAACGTGTCGGATTTCTTCTGCAGCATATACACCGTGGTATACCGGCTGTGGTCGTCGATAAGCGTCATGAAATAACGTCGACCACCCGGTGTCATTGTCCGCATTGGTCCACACTGGTCACTGTGAATCAGATCCATCACATCCTTACTGCTCTTTTTTGCCTTTTTTTTGGAAATGGCAGTCTTGCCATCTTACCCTGCAGGCAAGTTGCGCATGGCAAAACCAAACCGCATCGCTTGATGTTGATACCCGTGGCCAGTTATCGCTGTTCCAACTCCTGTATGGCCGTCACGTCTCGATGACCAAGTTTGCGGTGCCAGTCATGCAAACAGCTTTTCGCATCGCTCCTTCACAGCACCCACGCGTTCCACCATTCGTAGATGATAGAGACCGTTGCTACGTGTCGCCACAGCGGCAATCCGTTCCCCACTGGAAATCGTACATCCAACCTCGTTGAAATTCACGGCTGCACCTTTTTGGACGAGCTTTCCAACAGAGACAAGGTTCATGTCCAGCTCCGGAACGTAGAGCACGCCGGTCAGCTCAATCTGCTTCTCTTCACCGTCACGCCCGTAACAGTGGATCTGGCATCCACAATCCACTTCGTCACTAGTCGTTCTCGTGCGCTGAACACGAAATTTTCTTCAGTCAACGCTGCTTTTCTTGCCTTCGCTTGTTGCCCAGCAACGTGTTTGGTTTCCGTGGCAACCGTTTGTCGCCCTCGAAAATTTTCTCCACGGTTTTGCTTCTGCCACAATGCACAATCTCGCTTCTTGTGGCCAACCTTTTGACAGTGGTGGCACACGATCGACTTCACTTTTCCGTCCACCTTCAGCACCGCTGAATCCGCCGGAACTTCCTCGCTCCGCTTCTGCTGCTCGTTGATAATTTTATCTTTCACGAGTGCCAGCGTCAGCTCGTCTTTCGACCGGTTTTCGGGCGTGGTGGTTAGTGCGTCGAATGTGCTTGGCAAACTGCGAAAGACAAGAATAACCTGCAAATCATCGTCGCGCTTCGTACCTGCGTTGGTCAATTTCTCGAACAAGCTTTCGAACTCGGCCAGGTGGTACTCGATGTCGTCTCCGCCCTGGAACTTGAGATCGCAAATCCGTTTTAGAATATGAACCTTCGACGTCAGCGACTTTTTCTCGTGTTGCTTCCGTAGGTTATCCCATACTTTTTTGGCGGTCTGCGTTCCTCGAATATGGCCATGTTGACTCCTGGTTAGAAGCAACCCGATGGTCGCACGTGCTTTTTGATCACCTTCGTCCCAGGCTTCCAGCGCCGCCGCGTTCGCACCGTCGTCCGTAGCTGCTGGCTTCACGCCGGGCACGATGTACTTCCAAAGGCCTTCTCGCACCAATAGGAACTCCACCTCTAGCTTCCAGGTTTCGTAGTTTTCGTTGGTCAGCTTCGCGATTCCAGATCTTTCCATCTTGACTTCTCCTGGGCTCAAAACCTCTTGGATGGTAAATGGCCGTAGACCGGAAAAGGAAAACGTCTGAACTTGAAGAGAGACAAACTAGGAATGAATTTTATTCAAATTTAAAATACTAATCTATGGTTGATTCGTTGTCGCCAACTAGATCTGCATAACCAACATTTTTTTAGGCAGAAGTGAAGCCCATTGCAGTATTACACGGCCCACAAAATTCAGGAAAACTTGCTTCCAGTCATAAATATCAGTTGACTAATGCAGTCGTACGTATGTTAGGCCGGGAATAGGGTAAGAATATAATTAAAATGAATTTAAGCTTAACTTACCTTTCTATACATTCATTTATGCTACCTGAGCCCTGTGATATATTATGTAGTTCGCCCGGGTTACGATTTGCTCTCCGTTCCACTTCGTTTTTCTGATCACGTACGAATTGATTCACTGTTTCGTTTTCGTCCGCTTCAGTTGTATTTCATTCAAACTCATAGCCATCGTTACAAATTACCGTGCACGCACCCAACTTTGCGCAGCTCCTAACTTTGCGCATTTTGCGGTTATTTTTGTAATAGAATGCGTTTAAATTGAATTTCGAAATATAATTGTAACTTGTCGGCACAATATACGTGTTATCATAACAGTGCATGCGTTTTTTCGCTGTTAAATGACACATTTTTCATTTTAGTAGTCAAAACTTGTACTGAAAACAGTGAAAATGACCAAAATGGCGTGTTCTTAGCACAAATGACAAGTGACGGTGTACCCGCAAAACTGTATTTTTTGTAAATTTTTACAATCGCTGACAACTGATTACACATGGACCCAATAATTATAATATTGTTGAAGCCATCTCATGAGAATTTGGTTTGTTATTTACATTTTTTGTTAAAATATATGATGCGCAATGTTAGGAACAATTTTTCAATACAGTGTACCTAATTTTGCGCACAACTCGTATTTCTTCGATATTTTCAACATTTATGATATACCTCGTCGGAATAGGGTTTACGTAAAAAAGAACTTTTGTTAGCTGTGGCCAATGTACATAAATAAGGCTGTACATACACCAACAGACGTGAAAACATACTAAGTATGTCGAATCATAAGAAAATAATGCTGGGCATCCTCATATTCTCAAATATGCTCAAATATGCCTACAAATGGAATGAACATGAATTGTAATAGTAGTATTAGCTGAAAAAATAAAATTTGGATGAAAAATTGTGTGATAGACGCTTGCATCGTGTTGGAAATTTTCCAAGTTATGTGCGCAAAGTTAGGCATATAATAAGGGGTCTGCTTTGAAGTTCAATTTACTATTTATTTCAAATTTTTGTACCAAATTTAGTTCTCATACAATAATATGATAATAATACTACCGCATGGAACCTATTTCAGGCAAACAGCTGCTTTCTGTAAGTTGTACGAGTTGATTCAATTTTGCATTTCCTTAACTGCGCAAAGTATGGTGCGTGCACGGTACTCTCGAACCGTTCAGAACTCCTCGAGAATTGAACTCATGCTAAATAAGCTTAGTTGGGCAACGTTACATCACACGACCGTTGGGGTTGGCACATAAACCTCTGTGTTTCACAGAAATTCAAAGAGGTCCTTTTTAATCGGGGTTGTAACATGTTATCGGACAATGTCATGAACCGCTCAGACCATGCGATTGTAACATGATATTCGGCTATATTGATGAAATTTATTAGAATAACGGACAGTCTTGCCGACCCATACACAACACAATTTATGTGCAGTTCTGTGTGCCAACGACATTCACATCTGGCCTGTGACTAAAATGATAAAAGCACATCAAGTCCCAAACGCAATTCAACTGAACGGTGACGGGGGCTGAAATGCGTAGGGGGCTGAAGTTTGTACTGGGATGATACATCTATTTAAATCATTTTGAAACCATATTGAGCCACGTTTAATTTTTATTATCTATCTTTCATATTTTACAATACAATAAATACTGAATTCCATCTTCCTTTGATAATTATCGCTCTCAATCACCTGTGTTAGTTTTACCCTCTTTTTGTGTTATCAAATTGTATTTACAGAATTCCGAAGTGCATTTTAAGATTCATCTGACACGATTTTACTTTCGACCATCTGCTATGGATTATTTTGATCTTATACCTTGTTCAGATTACAGGATTGCAATCAGGCATGTCCCACAGCAAGGCATCGCTACTTATTATTTATTACTACACGGGCGTGCCATTCAATTTGTACCAGAAGTGAAGACCTTTCAAAAATTACATAAACAAAGTAAATTAAATTTCGTACCGGTACTTCAGGCTTAACTTATAACGAAAACATACTAGTCAGTGTTTTGGTTTATCCATCACCACTGGGATCCATTTGCGATCGAGATTTTCTAAATCATTCAGCATGGCTTCTTCGAGGCACATTGTAAGATTATAAAATCATCATGCGCCTCCGCTGGATCAAGTGAATGCTGGCTTGCTTCTATGAAGATCTACACAGTGGCCGGCAAAATAAAGTGCCCAACAGTCGTTTTTTCATACGGAGTGGTCAACTTTGGAGATCTAGAGCTCAATTGCCCGTGTACCGATTTAGCTGAATATTTAACCAGAACTCACACTGCCGGCACTTTCATATCAGTCCCATATTGGTTTTTCGCATACTAAGATAATAGCTGACGAAGTTTCGAATCTGATTTTCCATACAGACCTTATTTTTTAGTCTAATAAATTCAAATATCCCGCAAAGTTATTTGAGGTGCAAGGTTTGCATGCTGTTAAAAATTTTCAATGTTGTTTCTCATTCAATGAGTTGACGTGAAACGATAAAAATAGGAAAATAATTATGTTATGATATTATGGGACTGGTATTATGATCAATATGGTATAAGGTTTTCACGCTTTTCATCTCTGTATTTTGATTCTACGATTCAGTTTTAGGCTGCGACGAATTTTCATGCTACCGTGTCCTGCCCTAATTCCGCGCATCGCCTAATACCGTGGTTTTCCTCAAAAATAAGAATCTGGCTTTCATGGATCTCGTATTATTTGATGAAATATTCAAACACATTATGTTTGAACATTTCACCAAATAATGTGATGTCCATGATAGCTAGGTTTTGATTTTTTATTAAAACCACGGTATTAGGCGATGCGCGGAATTAGTGCAGGTCACGGTATAACGATTGTGAGAAATCAGTGCCACTCTGGTGTCGTCTATCTTTATCAATGGAGCGAATTCAGCAAACCCTAGAATTTAGAATACTAGTGATTAACATTGAACCGAAGCACTGGCTTGAGTGTTCTCGTTCGTCGCGTTGACGCATGTTGATGCAATCAGGATTCAGTTGTCTTGATCGTGACATTTTTCTTGTCGATAGCAGTATTTACTTGTGTTGTACTGCGGTTTTATGACGCGTTACTTGGATATCTTTTTGACACTTCTTATATCGAACATGAATACCCTGATAGATTCGAAACTTGAATGAAGTGTTTCTCAAACACCAAGTGCTGAATTAGGTAGATATAAGATCATAATTATCCAACAAGATGTAGGTAATCATCGATAAATATATATTATAGTTTTTACCTTAATAATTGCATCAAGCGTGTGTTGTGTCTGCTGCACAATGATGAATGCCCATTGCCCAACTATATATAGTGATTTGGACTGTTTTTTTTTCTAATATTAAATCACCGATAATGGAATTTATCTAAAAAAAAATCAACGTCAAGAATGTAGCAGAACATTTAATAAGTTTTTCGCGTATTAACTTAGCAATGGTGTTCTTTTTTATTTTGAACTGTGTTGAGTCTAGAGAAGTTATGATATTTTTATTTTTATTTGGTACTGCTATCTGAATCTCCCTTACGTTGTCACTATTTGTAGTTATGTGTGCAAAAAGTATATTCCATTCGTTTCATTAATTCATTAAAATTACTCTACGGCTTTTTCTTTCAATCATATCTACAGTTTATTGTTAGACAGAAATAAGAAACGTTTATAAATTCAATGAATAATTGTGTAACATCATTTGCAAAGATTAAATATTCGGTGCATTCTTATTCATTGTTAGAAAATGTTGGCAGAATGATAGAGAGTTATGGAGATATGCATATTTACCGTGCAGAAATTGGAAAGCTGATATTATTGCCCCACAATATACAACAAATAGGTTGCAACTGCTAGGTATTGACCATTGACTTTTTTTTGTCGTTGAGTCATAGGTACACTGGGCTCTAAGTGATGCAGATATAAATGTATTTTTGAATAAAACACAATTATTTTTCACCATTTGATAGGGATATAAAGGAGATGACGGCCTTTATTTTTTTTTCTTTTGTTGTCAGAAAAGAGGATAAATGATAACTGTCTAAAAATCGATCACAAAATCCTGAAACTGCTTTCAAACTGTAATCAAGATCTTTCAGTATATCCTTCGAGCATATATTGCTGTAAATATTTGAAAATTCATTATTATTAAAAGATTAAATGAAAAAAATATTAACATCGAAACATTTTCTCTAGAGTCTTACCAGTGACACTTTGAGAAATATGAAACTCTCATGAAACGCACGTCCAACATTTTCATAATTGATTTTGGAACACAAAACATGATTCTCTATCATCAACTTACCAACATTTTCTTTGAGGAAACATTTTTTAGAACGACTAAACTGCGTTTGTAGACAATATTTAAAATGTTTTTCAAAATCCTTGGAACTTTCGCGCAAACTAATGTGTTTCCCGTCAGGAAGATTCGCTGTTGGTTTGAGCGGAAGTGTGGTTGGATTTGAAACGTTTTAAAGGTTTGTGCCCAAAAGCAGATAAATCATTAAAAAAAATAAATAAGCAATAACGCGTTTCGTTCATGTCCGTACTACATATAAAATATTGAAGAGCTTGTTTCAAGCGTCCGACCAATCAGAAGTTCAAAACCTCACAGATAGCTATAAATATGTGTACAAACTACGTCCCAGGTTAAAACGAAAAACAATCAAATTGAATGGAGGTTTCGACATGCTTACAATCATTCAATGTTCATGCTTTTGATCACATAGTGAACTATAAGTGCAAATATGACGAATCCGATCAGCACGATCAGATTGGTGTACAGGGAATGCCAAATGTTGCTATCGTCGGCGTTGGAAAGTGCACCACCTTCCGCCGGTTCTGCCTCCAGTCCATCGGTAGGCGTACCAGCACCTCCGGTGGACCCATTTGCCGTACTCGTAGTGTTATTGTTAGCTGCGTTCTGCTTCCGGTGCTCCTCGATCTTGGCTAGGCGTTCGTTGATCTCCTCACATGTCTCCGGAAACAGTTCACAGAACACTTCGTTCTTCATGTTGAATTCTAATGATTGGCGTGCGTATTTCCGTTTTTCGTAGGTTGTTGATTCACAGGATCCAAGCGTGGGTGTAGTTTCCAGCATAAAGCTGAGCAGACCTAAAATTCCACCACAAAGACCAAGAAGAGTTCGTAATAATTCATCCATTCTCACGATTTGAATTTAAAATATATTAAGCATTCCATAATCACAAGATTAACCAACTCACCTGTCAGAATAGTTGCTACGGACCACGCCGGATTCCAGGTGTCCGGATGGAAATCCGATATGCTAAGGCAGAGGCGCTTGTTGGTCTTAAACCTTCCATTAGGGGTCACCATATAGATCGATGGTGGTTTGAAGGGAAACTCTTTGGTGAAAAGAAGTGTCCCGTGATAGTACCCGCCGTGATACGGAGAGTCCTCCGGACCCTTGATCACATAATGCCATTCAAGAATATTGGAAGGAAGTGGTTCCGCCGTAATATATGGCACTGAAAAGGTTGTATTTGAAGAACAAATCTTTGCCAGTACACCACAAAGAACACTCACCTGGATCTCTCTTTAGACGCATATAATCCTGCTTTAGTCGGGATGTAGCAGTTGGCTTTTGATTGGTCATATTAGTTTTTCCTCTTTGCACAACGTATTTACGGAGCACACAGAATGCTCTTATATCGAATAAACAAAAAAAAAGTACACGTAATTAGTATTTCCTACTTTAGCTGAGTATATGTGTTTGTATCGCCATTGAAACGATGAGATTCTCTTTAAATCGAAATTAAATATGTCTACTCACCAGCTACCTCGTTGCGAGTTTCCGTTTATTGTATCAAGTTGTAGATAATAATCAGATATGGAAAATAATGAATTATTTGAAACTGTTCGTACGTGAAAGCAATTTTATGTGAAAATTCGTAGCACACCCGACGACATCAAAACACTTCATCAAAACATTCCTCTTTGACAGTTACCAGGTCCGCTGTAAATAATATGAATATAACCACATGATTAGGGTGATCCGCATGGAATGCATGATAAACGGTCTGCCGGGAAAAAGGGAAATAACGATTTTCGTTACAATGTTGGCCGAACGGGTCGTTTAGCCGAATAGTTATTGTGCATTTAGACCAAAACTGTTTGTATATGACGCTGATGAACTGGCAGCAAGGCCCAGCAGCAAATTCAAATTTTGTTCTGGCGTTAATGAAGTCGGCAATCGGCTTCTTTTATCCAGTTTTGTCGTTTTTCCTTGGGAATTTGCGCATATGCGTTACAACCGAAAATCCTCAGTTTATCGACATTAGGCCTTCCTCCAAACCACATCTTATATGGTGCTTTATGCTCTAATAAAGCATTTGTTGGGAATCGATTCGTCAAATATGTCGCAGCGTATACTGCTTCTCCCCAAAACTCTTTAGGCATGTTACTTTCATGGAGCTATTCATCCTTTTGCTGACTCCATTCTGTTGAGGCATGGCATCTGTTGCCGAGGGGCGATTCACTGTTATCGGATGATGAATCGAAAATACGTAAATAAAAAAAATACAAATATTGCACAAAAATACAAATATTGCACAAAAATACAAATAATGCACGGAAATATATTATTACACGAAAAAATACATTTTAATGCAAATAGTGTAAAGTAATGTTTCAATACGTAAAAAATATGGGTAAAATCGTTCTTATCTATTATTACGCAAGAAAATTAACATTAGTAAAAATAATATGTCTATTCGGATTTAAATACACATGTACAGTAAAAAGCGGCAAAATACACACCAAGAAGGAAACAAAACAACAACATGAAGGACAACAGCTGCTGCTGCTTTCCGCATTGAACGAGAGAGGCAGAATAAACCTTCGAAATACGTTTCAGGAACTGCCATTCGTGTTTCATTTTAGGCTAGAAAAACATGAAGACATTTGAGAAATTATACGCTGGGAGCTGCGGATAGAGTCGAAACGAGTGTCAAAAAATCTCCAAAGTAAGCTGTCAAAAAGTATCCATCGCATCGAGAGAGGTTTTGTGCATTTTGAGCGTAGACGAGAGAGTACACGTATAAATCAACTCATACTAAATATAGCTCATTTTCAACAAATTTCAATTTACTGGCGTCATTTTAAATATATCGACGGATTCAACATAACTAGAGGGTATGAGTTAATTTAACATTCGACACGTTAATATATACGATGCGGTAAATTGACGGAATCTTTGTAATTAAATTTATAAAGATAAACATAATGATAATTCAACGTGAGAAAATCGTAACGTGTACAGTGAACACTGAGAGGAAATTTGCGAGTTTCAAGCAAAATATCTTGAAAATTTGATTCGATCGAGTCCGCAGCTCCCAGATTATACGTAATGATCCCAAACACATAGTTTGACGAAGTTTGACAGCAGATACCTGAAACATCCGCTGTAAATGGAGTGTTTACAAAAATATCGGTGCTTAGCAGGAAGAAAAATATATGTTTCCCATATTTGTTCTGTTATTGGCAAGTTATTGGAGTCTTTTTAGGACTTGGATTATCTGAAAATAATGACTTAGCGGATGTTTCACTCTTATATTATTTGTATAATAATTCGTATCATATATCCTCGGCTATATCTGAAATCAACCATGCCACTTCTCTTAATATGCTATACTTCCGCACAAGTAAAATTGAGGTTTACAACCAGGACGTTAGTCCCGGTTGTATTTTAAATGGACCCGGATTTCAAATTTCCCTCATCGCATTCCTACCAATTCCGCTCCTTTAAAATTCATGGAATGAAAATCGTTCGGAAAATCCATGAACATGATTTCCAATGTGTGATAATACATTCAACTGAAATCAATTTCCTAAAATCCTACTTGTATTTGAATGTCGATTTTGAATGAAATGAAATTGCAGACAAAAAGCGGAAAAAAATAATGTTCAACGAGACTGAAGAAAACTTCGAGAAACACGCTATATTCGGATAATTTTTTTTTCGGCCTCAAATTAAACATCAAGCATAAACACTGAAACGTCAAAATTGAGGTCAAAATATTCAAATATTCGATTTTAATCCGTATATGTGAAAAAAATACGCTAATATTACCTTAATGCACAAATAATTACATTAATTCAATTTAATGCATTATTTCATCCAATACGTGGAAATACACGGAAAATACATCAATACATCATTCAATACGTCGGACTGAATCAAAAATACACAAGTGAATCGCCCCTCGTCTGTTGCTCCATGGCACTGTTGGTATCATTTAAAACCCTTTCTATCTAGATTTGGCTGGCTGAACTTCTTTCGGATAGACGACATTCAGCCAAACGGCATTGACCCTAAACCGCGCCATAATGTTGTCAAAATGAGATTGTGAGTTGCAATGTCAACGAAGAAGGCGTTATGGTTCGGTATGATTGTTTACACATGTTTTGTAAGAAATTTTGCTCGACCCTCCATGCCCAAGCAACCAAAAGTTCAGATAAGAAGGGATGTTTTGGCTTAATCAGCTCGCATTTTAAGTAATTTTAAATGTGCACCAATTGGTTGTGTTAGGAACAAACTTAAGTACAATATGAACTTTTGGTTGCTTGGGTGTTTGTTCTCTGTGATAGCATGTCCTGCCTGAAAATGATTTCAAGAAAAAATCTGCATAAAAAAGTACCATAGGCCCAACAGTGTAAATAATTGAATTACCATATGCTCTACAGTATACAATAGGATATATTGTTTTGTGATGGTTGCACATATTGTATCTACATCGTGGACATAATACGTCAACAATTAGGAAAGCTTTGATCACCGCGTGACTTTATCGAAATTTATTTATTGGCTTTTTTCGGTGATAATTATACTACTTAAAGCGAAAGGGAGTAGCTGAAAGTAATGAAAATACAGATTCGATTGACACCGCAAGCGAGTGGCAAGTGTGAATGAATAGAAACTGAAGATTAGCAGAGGGCCATATGAGCATTGTTGAAATCGCTGTTATTCTGCCTAACGTCCATCCAGGAACGGCTTGGATAGTGACGTGGTGATCACTGTACCAAGACAGGCAAAATAACAGCGATTTCAACCTGCTAATGTGCAAGCAAGGCAAGCGTAAACAGTTCTATTGATTCGTGGTATATTTTCAGGGATTCATACAAGAGCGCGCTAAATCTCTTCACGCATAACTCTCGCAAGTCCATACTTCGCCCAAACTGAATCTTATTCGAACTGTATTTCATCAATTTTTCCCCAATTGGATTCTATAATTAGGAGAGCTTTGATCACCGCGTGACTTTATCGAAATTAATTTATTGGCTTTTTCGGTTATTATATTATGCATCTCGATATAATATAGAATACTGCGGCTTCCTGCTGGTTGCTTCTCAGGTAATCGCAACGGTCACTAAACACAACAGAGTCAATGAAAATCTCACCCACCGTATGCACTTGCCATGATAAACACACTCCATGTACTCAGTGACTCCGGTTGCCTCTCACTAATACAATCGAACACTGCTGTCATTTCGTGAAAAGCACGTGGTTTTGTTTTGAGCGGGAAAATTCTGCCTATCATTCAACACGGCGGCTATCTTGACGTTTACCTTCGCAGTCGAGCCTGTGAGTGTAAAACCGCCGCAGCATTCTAGAAAAAGATAAGCGCGACAATACAGTCGCTAATTCGCTGGTTGGGATCTTAATACTTGGGTCACTTTTTAGTTGGGCCTCCGCTGGTTAGGCCATGGCCCAACTAAAAAGCAACCTTACGTCAAAATTCAATGTAAACACGGAAAACGGGATTGGGCGTCACTGGACATCATTTGTGATGTTCAAGTCGAAATACACGTGTTCAAATGGCTGTCAGTTGGCCCAACTAAAAAACCGAATTCGTTAGTTGGGCCGAGGTCGTGGCCCAACCAGCGAATCGCGACTGTACTACTCAAAGCAAAAGGGAATAGATGAAAGTAATGAAGATACAGATTCGATTGACACCGCAAGCGAGCGGCAAGTGTAAAATAAATAGAAACTGAAGATTAGCAGAGGGCCATATGGCTTCGCAGGTTGCGACAGGATAATCTACGATGAACTACATCCCCGCAACTTTGATGTTGTAGCGCTGCAGGAAATCTGCTGGACAGGACAGAAAGTGTGGAAAAGCGGGCATCGAGCGGCTACCTTTTACCAAAGCTGTGGCACCACCAACGAACTGGGAACCGGCTTCATAGTGCTGGGAAAGATGCGCCAACGCGTGATTGGGTGGCAGCCAATCAACGCAAGGATGTGCAAGCTGAGGATAAAAGGCCGTTTCTTCAACTATAGCATCATCAACGTGCACTGCCCACACGAAGGGAGATCCGACGACGAGAAAGAAGCGTTCTATGCGCAGCTGGAGCAGACATACGATGGATGCCCACTGCGGGAAGTCAAAATCGTCATCGGTGACATGAACGCTCAGGTAGGAAGGGAGGAAATGTATAGACCGGTCATCGGACCGGATAGTCTGCATACCGTATCGAACGACAACGGCCAACGATGCATAAACTTTGCAGCCTCCCGCGGAATGGTAGTCCGAAGCACTTTCTTCCCCCGCAAAAATATCCACAAGGCCACATGGAAATCACCTAATCAAGTAACAGAAAACCAAATCGACCACGTTCTAATCGACGGTAAATTCTTCTCCGACATCACGAACGTACGCACTTACCGCAGTGCGAATATTGAATCCGACCAGTATGCCTGCGCTCAAAACTCTCGACGGTGATCAACACGCGTCGGAGTCGTCCGCCGCGGCTAAACATTGGGCGGCTACAAGACGGTAGGCTAGCCCAAGACTACGCGCAGCAGCTGGAAGTGGCACTCCCAACGGAAGAGCAGCTAGGCGCAGCATCTCTTGAAGATGGCTGGAGAGATATTCGATCCGCCATTGGAAGCACCGCAACCGCTGTACTAGGCACGGTGGCTCCGGATCAGAGAAACGACTGGTATGACGGCGAATGTGAGCAGTTAGTTGAGGAGAAGAATGCAGCATGGGCGAGATTGCTGCAACACCGCACGAGGGCGAACGAGGCACGATACAAACGGGCGCGGAACAGACAAAACTCGATTTTCCGGAGGAAAAAGCGCCAGCAGGAAGGTCGAGACCGTGAAGAGACGGAGCAACTGTACCGCGCTAATAACACATGAAAGTTCTATGAGAAGTTGAACCGTTCACGTAAGGGCCACGTGCCACAGCCCGATATGTGTAAGGACATAAACGGGAACCTTCTTACAAACGAGCGTGAGGTGATCCAAAGGTGGCGGCAGCACTACGAAGAACACCTGAATGGCAATATGGTAGACAACGTTGGCGGTATGGTAATGAACCTAGGAGCACGCGCGCAGGACATGCGACTTCCGGCTCCGAATCTCCAGGAAATCCAGGAGGAGATCGGCCGGCTGAAAAACAACAAAGCCCCTGGAGTTGACCAACTACCAGGAGAGCTGTTTAAACATGGTGGTGAGGCACTGGCTAGAGCGCTGCACTGGGTGATTACCAAGGTTTGGGAGGATGAGGTTCTGCCGCAGGAGTGGATGGAAGGTGTCGTGTGTCCCATCTACAAAAAGGGCGATAAGCTGGATTGTAGCAACTACCGCGCAATCACATTGCTGAACGCCGCCTACAAGGTACTCTCCCAAATTTTATGCCGCCGATTAACACCAATTGCAAGAGAGTTCGTGGGGCAGTACCAGGCGGGATTTATGGGTGAACGCTCTACCACAAACCAGGTGCTCGCCATACGTCAGGTATTACAGAAATGCCGCGAATACAACGTGCCCACACATCATCTATTTATCGACTTCAAAGCCGCATATGATACAATCGATCGGGACCAGCTATGGCAGCTAATGCACGAAAACGGATTTCCGGATAAACTGATACGGTTGATCAAGGCGACGATGGATCGGGTGATGTGCGTAGTTCGAGTTTCAGGGGCATTCTCGAGTTTCTTCGAAACGCGTAGAGGGTTACGGCAAGGTGATGGTCTTTCGTGTCGACTATTCAATATCGCTTTGGAGGGAGTAATACGAAGGGCAGGGATTGACACGAGTGGTACGATTTTCACGAAGTCCGTCCAGTTATTTGGTTTCGCCGACGACATTGATATCATGGCACGTAACTTTGAGAGGATGGAGGAAGCCTACATCAGACTGAAAAGCGAAGCTTAACGGATTGGACTAGTCATCAATACGTTGAAGACGAAGTACATGATAGGAAGAGGCTTAAGAGAGGTCAATGTAAGCCACCCACCACGAGTTTCTATCGGTGGTGACGAAATCGAGGTGGTTGAAGAGTTCGTGTACTTGGGCTCACTGGTGACCGCCGATAACGATACCAGCAGAGAAATTCGGAGACGCATAGTGGCTGGAAATCGTACGTACTTTGGACTCCGTAAGACGCTCCGATCGAATAGAGTTCGCCGCCGTACCAAACTGACTATCTACAAAACGCTTATAAGACCGGTAGTTCTCTACGGGCACGAGACCTGGACGATGCTCGTGGAGGACCAACGCGCACTGGGAGTTTTGAAAGGAAAGTGTTGCGTACCATCTATGGTGGGGTGCAGATGGCGGACGGTACGTGGAGGAGGCGAATGAACCACGAGTTGCATCAGCTGTTGGGAGAACCATCCATCGTTCACACCGCGAAAATCGGAAGACTGCGGTGGGCCGGGCACGTAGCCAGAATGTCGGACAGTAATCCGGTGAAAATGGTTCTCGACAACGATCCGACGGGAACAAGAAGGCGAGGTGCACAGCGGGCAAGGTGGATCGATCAGGTGGAGGACGATTTGCGGACCCTCCGCCGACTGCGTGGTTGGCGAAGTGCAGCCATGGACCGAGCTGAATGGAGAAGACTTTTATGTGCAGCACAGGCCACTCTGGCCTTAGTCTGATAATAAATAAATAAATATGACAGAACAAGCATTGTTGAAATCGCTGTTATGCGTGAAGAGATTTAGCGCGCTCTTGTATGAATCTCTGAAAATATGCCACGAATAAATAGAATTGTTTACGCTTGTCGAACAGCACATTAGCAGGCTGAAATCGCTGTTATTTTGCCTGTTTTGGTACAATGGTCACAACGCTCGCTTGCGGTGTCAATCTAATCTGTATCTTCATTACTGACAAAAAAAACTCCGCATTATATTCATGAGTTCACACATTGATTTTTGCAATGGGGGAAATAGATTCCATATTTTCGACACAAATATTCCATGCGCCCACGTGCATTGCATGAGTGTTCACACATACTATTCATGTGGGTTATAGTATCCATGTGTGAATTTGTATGCAACTAAGTATGTGCCGACGCATGATATTCATATTTCAAAATACATGGATTTTCGCCATGTGTCGAAAGTGTACACTGCCAAAAATATCTATATAAGATATATGTGTCGCCGTTATAAATTTTTGCAATAGCTCCACCCTAATATAATCGATATAGAACCACACATAAATTAAATAATTGCTAATTAGAGACCACACATAGAGTTTATTTGGATACATATTTTATTAGTAGTTCGCGTAGAGAATGGTTATGTATGCGCTTATATACATCATAAGTTAAATCTATGGATTTTTGCCAATAAATATGTGTGGATTTTTAGTAGTGTACCCAAGTAACACCAAGCATTACAATATTGCACGTATATCAATCACAAATCGGCATGCTAAATGCTAATTGCATTAGATCTGTTTTAACGATGTGTTGTTGCATTTATTTATCAACTGTCAGACAACGATACTCTAAATCAGCAGTACGAATGCAGCGATGCATTACTAGTGCTCTATTTCAACATGCCAAAGTAATGAACCATTATTTCGGTCTTATAATTGCCCTTTTCCACTTTAAGTCAACTTTTAGGGCTGTGTTTTTTACAAGCATATATAGCTTCATGGTTACTTGGGTACTCCCTTTAGTCCCTTTCGCTTTGAGTAGTATAATTATCACCGAAAAAAAGCCAATACAGTGATCGTTCGCTAATTGGAGCACGACCTCACCCCAACTAGCGAATGCCGTTCGCTAATTGGGGCGTTTTGACAAGCGTCAATGTTGTTTACTTTTTGCATTGAACAAAGGAAAATTTTACGCGCCAGAAAATATCGATCCCGCCAAACACGGAAACAAAACGTCAACGCGTTTTTGACATCATATTCTGACGTTTAGCTGCTTTTTAATTGGGTTTCGCCCCAATTAGCGAACCCCCAACTAAAAAGCGCCCCAACTAGAAAAACCCCAATTAGCGAACGTTCACTGTAAATTAATTTCGATAATACGTCAACGTAGTTCCCTAATGTAACAATAATACTTGCAATGGTTTTTCGAATATTTTTGTAGATAAGTTTTAATCATTGATAACTTTTGAGAACTTTGTTCAAATGATTGCAAATTAGCAATATAATAATATTTAACCCACTGCACCAAATATACATTATTTTTCTTTAAATTTCATTGTGAATGGTAAATCCGTCATAATTAAGAAATCTAATATCGTATTGTTTTACCATAAAAATACAATTCAATCTAATGTAATTTTAAAGGTTTTCTTCGGATATTTCAACAATATATTTACGATACTATCCAGTTTTCCGCGAGCGGTAATGGCCACCAGCTTGCCTGCGGGTTAGTCTCTGATTTGAAGGTGCTGATGAAGTGAATTCAAGCTTTCTTATATACCACATTGATCCAAATGCTCGGAACGGTGGGTGCAGTTGACCTCCAGAAATGTCAAATCAGAGACTAACCCGCAGGCAAGCTGGCGGCCATTTTCACTCGCGGAAAACTGGATGGAAATGTGCTGATGAAGTGAATTTACGCCTTCTTATATACCACATTGAACAAAATGCTCGGAACGGTGGGTGCAGTTGACCTCCACAGGCGTCAAATCAGAGACTCACCCGCAGGCAAGCTGGCGACAAAATATTGTTTTTGATAGGAATGTTACAATAAATTGTATTGTTTTTCTATAATGATTTTTATTCGGGAAGCTTCCATGGTACCACTAATTTTTTTCAGGAATGCTTTACAAAAACTCCAGAAATGCACTGATTTTGCAGATTTTCCAGCAAGCGAAACAAACTTTATTGGATTTCCAATGAAATAAAATTTGCTGGATTGTTTCCAGCATTTTTTGCAGAGCATTAGTGATTAATCATAGATTTAATCATGATTAATGAATAATAGGTTATTTAATCATTATTCATTAATCATAATCATACAAAAAATACGATTCAATCATTAATCACTAATCGTTAATCATAAATTTTTACATTTAATCATTAATCACTAATCATATTCATGATTGCTTTGAGTTTATTCATTAATCATCAATTTCAATCGTTGCATACATTGATTTTATTCATTAATCTTTAATCTTAATCATACAATTTATATACCTTTTAATAACACAATTTGGTAGAAAGGTTACTTGATTATTGATCACAATGAAAATCATTTAATTTGATTATTCATAATCATTATTCATTAATCATATCGATCGTTAATCATTAATCATACACATATTGTGTCAACATTTAATCACGATCGGTAATCGTTAATCATACTCCAAACGTTTTATCCAGTTTTCCGCGAGCGGTAATGGCCGCCAGCTTGCCTGCGGGTTAGTCTCTGATTTGACATTTCTGGAGGTGAACTGCACCCACCATTCGAGCATTTTGATCAATGTGGTATATAAGAAGGCTTGAATTCACTGAATCAGCACCTTCTTATATGCAACATTGGTCAGAATGCTCGGAGCGGTGGGTGCAGTTGACCTCCAGACACGTCAAATCAGAGACTGAACCGCAAGCAAGCTGGCGGCCATTACCGCTCGCGGAAAACTGGATTCATTAATCATAATCGTTAATCATTGTCAAAAATTAATTAAATCGTTGATCATAATCATTAATCATTGTCAAAAATGAATAAATCATTAATCATAATATTTAATCATAGAGTTGAATGATTTAATCATAACAAATTTAATCATTCATTGGAAGCTTTATTCATTAACGCTCTGGGCTGAATCACAAAAAATTGAAATTTTGGTTGGTACGATTAACAACCCTGTTGTTGTTCTTCAACTATTAACATCCACTTGTTTTTCACTGGGCGACTGTACTAAAAATTGACATTTTCATTTCCAAACTGATGCATCGGATGCTTCAAAATGATCTTCTGTTTATTATGTGTTAGTTGGTGTAAAATTACGTGTGAATAGTCTGCAATTAATTAGTAACAAAAAAATCTGCAATGGATTTCCTCCAGGAAGCCGTGTTCCTGGGCGTGGATGTCCTAGTACTGGGCCTTTGTTTTAAGGAGTATTATCAGTGCAAGAAAATCAGTACAGCGCTCAAGGTAAGTGGTGTCTGTCTTGAGAAAGGTCCATCCTCGGATCGGAGATTATGTCATCGATTAATTTATCAATAAAAATAAAAATGTTTTATCCTCGATAGGAAGCGCCACAACTGGGAATCGATGAGACGCTTCCGGAAAAGCTGAAACGTAGCAGCGATAACAAAATAAAGTATGGTGTCATCCGAGGAACGGTTACCCCCATAGGGACACCATTGAAATGCGTTATGTCCCCATCGGTTACAGGCGTTTTACAGATTATGAAATTAAAGTAAGTCTCAACAGGTTTGAATACGTAAAATAGGGTGATCATGGAACAAAGTCATCCAGAATGTTTATTTTTTTAAATTACTTTTATGTATTTTCGATATACATACTTAACTTTCAGTTTTTCGATTTCCACGAAAATCATTTCTCAAAATATATTTTTACCACTTGAACATAATTAGATAATATACCTAAATAGTACAGAGAAATGCAATAATTTTTGTTCTCAACAAATATTAGTGCTGTCCAATAAACAGCTTGAAGTAGCTCGAAGTTTCTCCCATCCTTCTTGTTCTTTTTTGTTAACAAATGGACATGAGCAGGATGGGAATTACTTCGAGCTACTTCAAGCTGCTCATTGGATAGCATTATTTTTCTTTTAATATTAATTTTCTCCAATAAGTAAAAAATTGGAAAAATTATATTACGATCTGTTTACCGGTATTACCGGTAATTGGAGTAGAGTTTTGATTACCCCGATAAACCCACTTATTAACCCTTAAATGCGCAATGTTGTTTTAAAACAACAAACCGAAAATACGTTTAATGTTAATAATTTTAATGGTAGTTTACGCTAAAAATACTTTCGACGATTTCTAAAAAAATCGCCTTGCGCCTTTAAGGGTTAATTACTGATCTCTTATGCTTCTTTTTAGTGAACATAGAGTAGCTCGCGGATTCGCGGGATTTTGGGCGGAGCAAAGAAAGCTTATTCACTTCTCCTACAATGAGGTTCCCTTCCAATTGACCAATGGAAAACTAGGAGTGGAAATCGTCGATGGGCTTTCAGCGGAGATCTTGGATATGGACACCGTCTACGACAATTATGAGCCGTCGAGTTTATCTTTTTTCGATCACATATTTGGATTTTTCTCCGGCGTACGTCAAAAAGGAATGCAAACGACCGAAGAGGTTCTTCGCGATGGTAGTTTTATAACGGCTGTAGGGGAAATCGAGCTGGATGGTGAAACGATCCGGTTACAGCCGTCTTCCGTGGCACCCATGTTTCTGACCACTGCCACGCGAAATACACTCTTGAAAAAGTTTGAAGAAGCAAAATCTTCCATGTTGTTCAAGGTGATCGTTTGTAGTGCTATATCGGCTGTTTTGGTGGGACTGATCACGCGCAAGATTTACAAACGTAAAAAAATGGAGTGGGAAGAGCGACGATTACGAGAAAAGTTGGAAAAATCGCGTGTCCAACGGAGAGCATTGGCACGGCAGCAGGTCTTCAACGACGAGCAGCGTTGCGTAGTTTGCGTGGATAATCCAAAGGAGGTAATTTGTTTGCCATGTGGCCACGTGTGTCTCTGCGAAAATTGCGCAGAGAAAATAAAACTGAACTGCCCCGTGTGTAGATCTAAGATAGAATCCAAAGCAGCCGCATTTATCACATAAGCAATGGATCTGTGGATTTTAGGTAAGTTTTAGTTACACTAACGGCTGATTACTAGTTTTACTCCTAAATGTTATGTATATAAATGGCTTCTGGTTGGCTCAAAAACGCTATTACACTATGGACAACTGATTTGTGAGAAATTCCTGGTAGATCGAAGATCCAGTTGTTAATTGTTCATAAGTTTCTCATAGGTTCTTTGATCATCAACCATTTTTAGAAACACGCGATACTTTCGTTCGTGGTAATCGCGATTATCGTCGCTCATGTCCGGTTTTACTACTTCGGCCGTGCCTCCCATTTCCGTTGCTGCAGTCTGTAGAAGATCATTAAATTATTAATCATTTTTAAAAAGATAACAGACCTAATGCGTGATTAACCTTCAAGTCTGCAAATACTCCGGCGGCACAGGCTCCCATCATTGCTGACCCGAGCAAAACGGCCTCCGTCTCGTGAGGTAACAGCACCGGAATGGAACAGATGTCGGCATGCGTTTGTACAAATAAGGCATTTTTACTGAGACCTCCGCAAAGTAATATGGACCGTATTGGTTCGCGACCGGATTTTGCCAGAATGTCCAGGATGTGTCGGGTTCCGTACTGTTATAAAAAAAAGGGTTCATAATTTGGGAAATTGGGTAGAAACTAAAAAAGGTTATAATAATAAAATATTTTTATAATGTTTATTCAAAATCCATTTTGAATTATCTATATCTCATGTTTGTTGCACTGATGCATCAAACAAAATAATTTTCTAGCTTATTTTCTTGAAACGCTACAAGTTCCGCTTACTTTATGAATTGGTATCGAGCGTATTGTAACCTTTGCTGCTGCTAGAGGGATGGCAATAAGCAGTATCTACTTCGTACGTAAGAATATCCTCAAACAGACCTGGCAACATCCGAGTGGAGACACTTGCTCACAGAGAGACCACGTGCTGGTCGACAGGCGACATTTCTCGGATGTTATAGATGTAAGGTCCTTCAGAGGTCCGAACATCGACTCGAATCACTATCTTGTAGTTGCAAAAATTCGGGCGCGACTTTCCAGCGTCACGAATTCACGAAACAACAGAACGATGCGTTTCAATATCCAACGCTTGTCAGTTGAAGGAGTTGATGAACAGTACCGCCAGAAGCTGGACGAGCGGATAGGAGATGCCACCGGATCTGGCGACGTCAACAGATTGTGGGAAAATATCCACGAAGCTGCGGGACTACAACAGAGCAGGAAATGTTAGGCACTGTACAGCGAGGCCAACGAAATGGTTGGTTTGATGAGGAGTGCCAGCAAGTGAGAAAAATGTTGCTAGGAGTCGAATGCTAGTGGCTCGTACCCGTTCCAACAGAGAGCGATACAGTGTAGCAAGGGCAGAAGAGAAACGAATCCATCGAAAATGAAAAGGCAACACGAAGAGAGTGTGATAGCTGAAGCGCAGGAGAACATGGATAGAAACGATATGCGGAGGCTTTACGCAACTGTCAATGGCGCGCGGCATAAGACAGCGCCAGTGCCCGCCAAGGACGAGATCCCGGTCGAGCTTCTCAAACACGGAAGTGAGCAGCTGCATCAATCAATCCACCAATTATCCAGAAAATATGGGAGGATGAAGAACTGCCTGCCGGCTGGTTGGATGGCCTCATATGCCCAATTTGTAAGAAAGGGCACAGACTAGAGTGTGCCAATTACAGAGGGATGATCACCCTTCTGAACTCGGCGCACAAAATCCTGTAGCGTGTCCTGTTTAACAGACTGAGACCGCTTGAGGAGTCTTTCGTCGGCGAATACCAGGCAGGTTTTCGTGAGGGCCAAGCAACGACGGATCAGATGTTTAGCCTGCGAATGATTCTTGGAAAAATCCGGTAGTACAACTTGCAGACTCACCATCTGTTCATTGATTTCAAAGCAGTGTACGATTCAGTGAATAGAAATGAGCTGTGGCAGATAATGTCCGAACATGGTTTTCCGGCGAAACTGATTAGACTGATACGTGCAACGCTGGATGGCTCGAAATCAAGTACCGTGGACCCCCGATAATTTGAACGGTACCTCATTCAAATTAACGGGGTTCATTTTTAATTTGAACTTCTGGTTACTCTATAAGCATCAGAAAACTGGTTTCTGGCTGCTCTCTTTGCTGGTTTGTTTTGATTATGCGTTCCGTTTAACGATGTTCTATTTTTCTTATTTCGATTCAACGTGCTAAATGACGTTCGAACCATTTTAAATTTGAACGATGTCTAAACGAACGGGGTTCAAATTAAAAAGTGTTCAGACTAAAACGGTCATATTACCGGGGGTCCACGATATTTGAATTGCAGACCTCGTTTGTGACCTTCGACGGATTGAAGTAGGGTGATGCACACACTCAGTTTTTATTTCTGCAGCTTGGCAAAATCCGCACAGCCGTGTGCCCCAGCAAAATAAAAACTGATATCCCGTCAAAAATTACATTAAATTATTTGCTGATTTTCAGCAAATTCGACAGAAATCTCGGCGAAAAATATGTTTGCTGGGGCTCGGCTGTGCGAATCTCGGTAAAAGTTCAACATATTGCTGAGATCCCGGTAAAAAAAAGTGTGCACTTTCGAATTTATTGTTCAACTTTGCACTCGAAGGCTCTATTAGGAGATCTGACGTGCAGAGTAACGGCACTATCATCACACGGCCGCATATGCTCCTTAGCTTTGCGGACGACATCGACCTTATTGGAATCGATCGCAGATCAGTAGTGGAGGCTTTTGTTCCACTGAAGAGGGAGACGGCGAGGATAGGCTTAACCATCAAGTCTACCAAGACAAAGTACATGGTGGTAGGTAGAGATAGGGGAAGACCTAGTGGTGTTGGTGCTGAGGTAGGGCTTGATGGGGATGTGTTTGAAGTTGTTGAAGAATTTGTTTACCTTGGAACGCTTGTGACATGTGATAATGATGTTTCCCGTGAAGTGAAAAGACGTATTGCTGCTGTGAATAGGGCCTTTTACGGATTACGTAACCAGCTTAGGTCCCGCAACATGCATGACGGAAACGAAATTTGCTCTATACAAAACTCTTATTTTACCAGTGGCCCTTTATGGACATTAAAAGAGGCGGACCGGAGAGCTTTCGGGGTTTTCGAGCAAAAAATGCTTCGTACTATTCTCGGTGGGAAACTAGTAAATGGTGTGTGACGTAGACGCATGAATCACGAGCTGTATCAAGTATACAAAGAAGAAAATATTGTGAATCGTATAAAAGTGGACTGGTCACTTAGTGCAAATGTCGGAAGAAAGAATAGCGAAAACGATATTCAACAGAGAACCATATAGGGGCCGGTGAGTTCGTGTAAGGCCACGAACACGCTGGCTGCACGCGGTGAAATCGGACCTGGGGACCCTGAACGTTCGGGGAAACTGGAGGAACATCGCCCAAGACCGACGCTTATGGAGCTCTACAATGCGCCAGGCATAGGTGTATCGACGCTGTAGCCAATCAGGTATTGAGCGTATGAAAAAAGTTTTCGGAAATGTATACAAATGAATGCTAAAGACATTTTTAAACACTAAATAAATACTTACCGCCAGCGATTGTATTAGTGCAAGATAAAGCAAGGCTAAATTTTCCACGTCCTTCGTCATTGTTAAACCAGATATCTGCAAACAATAAAATTCGATTTCATAAAGTAGATTTTATTCCGATTCTCCATCAGGCCATTACGTACCATTCCTTTCAACGTGGGATCCGCTAGGGGAGATCGGTTACCATGAAAGTCGGGCCAAATATGCAATGTTGTGGTTAGCCTGTGTACCGAAGATAGACCCCGTTGTTGCTTCAATCCTAGAAGCAAGTCATTTAAGTATGCGTATATTTTGCCATTGGAATCGTGTTCCTGCAGTAATTGGCCATAGCTCGGGTGTGTTTGCAGAACGAAATCCATCAGCACTCCCGTGGCGCTTTGTCCGGCTTCGTTGAGATACAAATTAGGTATTATGGCATTTTTATAAGGACCCCAAATACCCGGTGCCATGATAGGTGCCTCCGTGATACTCATGTGGCATGAAGAAGTGCCACAAATGATGGCCATTTTTGACGTTAAAGATTCGGACAATTTGTTATCCGGGTTGCGTGCTCCCAATAACGCCAAAGCACCTGCATGTGCATCGATCATCGATGTGGCTACGGCGGTTCCCGGAAGAAGATCCATAGCTTTAGCGGTTTCCTTGGACAATCCACCAGGAATTGCGGTTCCTGGGCTGTTGAGATTTTCTCCTATAAGACTAAAGTTGTTTTCGGTCAAATCATGAAGTCCTATCTTGCTCAAGAAATCCGTCGACCAAGACGCTTTAATTGCATCATAGTTCCACTTACAAACAGCAGAACAGATTGATCTTGACAATTTGCCTGTAGCCTTGTAAGTTAGAAAATCCGGGAGATCGTAGAATGCTCCTGCTTTAGTCCAAGTCTGCTCAAACATATTCTTTTTCAACCATAGCAGTTTAGGGCATTCCATTTCCAGCGAAACAGTTCCACCTACATAGTTAAGGATATCGTGCTTCGTAGAATTAATAAAATCTGCCTCTTCCTGGGCACGGTGATCCATCCAGAGTATAATGTTCTGTTCGTTATGTCCGGTTGTGCTAACAGTTAATGGGTTGCCGTCCTTATTCAATACAACCAATGAACAGGTGGCATCGAACCCTAAGCCTTTTATTTGCTCGCGCGGACATTGTGACACGACATTCTGTAGAAAAATAAAGTTAAGTTTAGATTAAGCAAGTGAATTGCTGTATATCTCCAAGAAAGGTTATAAACAATTCTTTTGTATCTATAAGCGTGTCGAAAACGAAGACGAAGTCCTACGTTAGCACATTGCGCAATGTTGTCCATTAAGCTATAATATTAATTATTAAATATTGGTGAAGTTCATATGTTAATCTGAATCTATACAGTACTAAGTAGGCTTATCTTCCCTATCTTTCCCTCGTTATCGGGCTATCAAGCCGGTTAGGTAAGGTTCTTATGCCGAAAGTCGTGAGACCGAAAGGTCATTAGGCCGAATGAAAGGTCAGAAGTGAAGAATGAGAATTAAGATGTTAGTTATTCGTTTTTCATTCTTTCTTTATTCTTTATTAACGCTTCTTCCTTCCTTCATTCTCTTGCTTTTGCCTTTCTTCTTGAATGTTTTTTTTTTAATTTTTCTCTTTTTTCTATTTCCTTTTTTGTTTTTTCTTCTTTAATTTCCTTTTTTCTTTCTGTTTTAATCATTATTTCGTCTGTATTTTTTCTTCTCACTGTTCACTTTTCACATCTCACTTTTAATTTCTCACTTTTCAATTCAAACTTATCTTTTCTCACTTCTCATTTAACCTAACGATCAGGGTTTGTAGGAAGCGCTCTTATTATGTAACGAACCACTATTAAAGAGAAGCAAAAACTGTTCCGAATCATTACAAGCCCTGATAACAAACTTGTCAAACTTGTATACAAATGCGAAAAAACAGAATCGGATAGGCCCCTCGCTCATTTCGTGTTGTAGACCATATTTTTTCGCACAACTGTGTAAAACAAGTTGAAATACATCATCAGAACTCCAGTACCCCCGCGTTTGGGGCTATTTAAAAGAAATTTATCATGGGGTATAGCCTCCCGAATCAGTTCATTATCATGACAACTTTGGAAAAAATCAGAAGGGTTATGTACAAGACACGACCGTTCGACGTAAACTACGTAAAACAGTTCGGTGCAGTTTGGGATGTAGTACCATCATGCATGAAGATTATAAGATAATTCGTTTCATTACCTATGTGACTGGTTTGGGCATGAGTATGATTGACTGCCCACGGTTGCTACTCCGTTATTGCCAGGCCAGCTGTAATTACAAAGAGAACCAACAGATGAAATTTGGGACCAATATCACCTTTAATGTGTTAAAACTGGTGACCCACAATTAAGCAATACCGGCGCCGGCCGTGTCCGAATGCAGATCAATTAAGGAATTTTGTAAGAATATGATGACTGTGTAAAAGCAGACGATTCCACAAGTACCACCAAGCATTACAATATTGCACATATATCAATCATAAACCGGCATGCTGAATGCTAATTGCATTAGATCAGTGTTAACGATGTGAAGTTACATTTATTTATCAACTGTCAGACAACGATACTCTAAATTAGCATTACGTATGCAGTGATGCATTACTGATGCTTTATTTCAATATGTCAAAGTAATGAACCATTTATTCGGTCTTTTAAGTGCCCTTTTCCACTTTAAGTCAACTTTTTGGACTGTATTTTTTCCAAGCAATATTACTTAATGGCTACTTGGGTCATCTGCACTTTCACGAGTTATCACTGGATTTTGGATACATGTAGTAGGGAGGTATCGAGGTTCGAATTTGGTAAAAAGTATGTCGCGTGTAATGTGTAGTTTTCCCGCACAAAGCAAAACAAAATAACGCTAGTCCCGAGACTGTTCTGCACTGATCGCGCACCAATCAATTAAGTTTTCGACCGCACCCAGCAGATCAAAATATCGTGAGTCTCGAGACGGTTTTGGACAACTTAATCATGTTGGATCGCGCACCAATTTATTAACTTTTCGACCGCACACACACTGTTTTACACATCTAAATCATGTTCGATCGCATACCAATTTTTTTTTCGATAATTGGTAAAAATTTTAGAAATAGGTAATGCATCGCAGTACCGTACATGCATCACAAGCATAGACATCAAAATCAAACAACTGGCGAATTCTTAGTTCGAATCGAATATCATTTCACGCAGCGAAGCACGAAAGCACGAAGGCATTGGTAGCCATCTCAACGGAAAATCATCGCATCCGAGGGGGTTGTCGCTGCAGCTGGTTGCTGCAGAACATTCAACCTCAACGATGGCAGCATGGTCGTCCAGCAGCAGTGGCGAGCGCCCATCGCCGAAAGCAGCACTCATCTGTCGCAACGATGACGCCGATAGAAGAGGTCGCAGCAGAAAGTAAATCATCCAGTGCAGGGATGCCAGATACAATTTTTAAATGTCTGTATTAATCTCAGTAAAATGTCTGTATAGGTCTGTATTTGTCTGTATTTGTCTGTATCTGTCTGTATGGGCTTCAGAGGTATACTGGAAATAAATAGAAAATTACTCAAAACCATACATTTTTGATATCATCGAATAACAAGGTTTCAATAGTCTGAAATTCGAAATAAGTTTTCGTTCCATGAAATAATTAATAATGTATAATAAAAATAATGGCAAATAATTTAGTTTCCGTTAGCGATTAATCAGCTGAGATTCAGCGCACACTCTACATCTTTCGAGCCCCCCCCCCCCCCGGATGCACAAAAAGCCAATTTCAATTCCGCGTTTTCCGCCTCAGAGCTGCCTTCGCTCTCTCAATGAGTAATGAGTTTTGATAAAAGATATTTTAGTTACTAGATAAAGATTGTCGCTGTCGTCGCTGTCCGGAACATCTTTTGCTGGCGAGGATAGGGGAGCTAAATGTCAAAGAAGGAAAATCCATACGATTTGACAGCTTGGTACCCAATATGTTCCGGACAGCAGAACAAAGGGAACCGAAGCGACAATCTTTATCTAGTAACTAAAATATCTTTTGTTTTGATGATGAAATAAATACACGTTTCAATCACTAAATAACAGCAACCAAACGAAACCGCACCGTTGCGAACACATTTCCGGAACTGGGTCTTCGTCATTTTCGACTGGCTTCGTGATGTGATGCGAGGCAATGGTAGCTACGGTGGGCGTCAAGTAGGCAACTTGAGGCTGTATTGTCAACTGTATTAGCAACAAGGTCATCTTCTGGATTAAAAGTCTCCTAACCCTTAAATGCATTTCAAAAACCATCAAAATAGTTTCTGCCTGAATCAGAGATGATTTGAACAACGGATATGGTTTTAATCGTAAAAATTAGCTTTAGGCAAATTCAGATATTGTCTTAGAGCCAGAGGTCAACAAATCAACACGGAATACGACATTCAAGCGAAACATCATTTGGCCATAATTCCTAGAAGTGCAAGGAATGTGTCACCCGTTCTAAATAAAATCAACACACTTTTAATACAATGTTTGGTCCTCGCTCGTCTTGCCTCGATGGGGTGGCCAATTCGCCCCATATGATAAATATAGGCATAATAAAAATACATTTTTTAAATCCAGTTTATAAGATACTCAACGTCATTAATCAATGTTGATTGATACTTATGTCAAAGGCAGGTCATCATAAAGGTGTTTCATGGATCAGTAGAATTCGAAGGAGTTTCACTATTCTACAATAATTACCGCTTAGGGTGGCCGTCTTTCCCCACTTTCCCCTATCATAGAACGTTTTCCAAAATTCGAGGTGAAGTTGATTCATGAAGCTGAATATTTCATGCTTTGATCGAAAGTATCCAATCTACGATTCGAAGTATACCGTAACAATGCTACGTGAATACGACTTTATATAGGAGAATGTTAAAATTAATGAATATACATACATACATACTTTATTTCAATTAACACACATACACGTACACACATACTCACGTACATTCACACATTCATACACAAACGCATTTATTCCCACAATGCCACAATAATTCGTTTCGGCCTGCAATATATATAATTCGGTTACATGTGCGAGAAAGGCAAAACAGCAATAAGTATGTGAAGGTCATTCTTCTGATGGGCTTCATCCTCATCTGCACTCACTCGAACGCATTCACAAACAGCGCTCCAGATGTTGTCGGACGATTGCTCGTAGTGGTTTGGCCTTGGGTTCCAGGTTTGCGTTGGTTTTACGTAAGATTTCAGCACTTTGCCACTGCTGTTAACCAGAGCCGCTCGGACACTTCCGGTACCGACGTCAACACCGATGAAATAGGCGTTGGACATTATTTTGGTTGTTTCACAGAATGGAGCACTATTGAATAGTATTTGATCTGAATCGTGTCTCGTCTGAATGTTAACTAAAGCAGTGCATGCATACATGCACGGGTGTTGATTGGGATGTTTATTGTTTTGTAAAAAATATGTAGATAACGTTTATTATGTATGTACAGGGTGATAATGGTGATAATGCGTTTTGGACGTACTTGTATTTGAATGAATACAGAAAATTTACGTTTATGAAAACCTTACTTGAAAGTTATCCACATTCACGCATGGTGATTCCGAGATGAGGCGTAAAACGCCTCTACAACCTTCGCGCCAATTTAAATTCTGCGGTAAAAGTTCTTTCCTCGTTGATGGATTTGAGTATACGTATAGCTTGTGCTAGTGTTCATCAGTTTGATTTTAGTACAATCGAATGTGCTGACGGTGATCATATCAGAATCAACAAGTCGGAATGTTAAGGTTATGTTTGTTTATGTTTACATACGGGTATAATATTGAATGTGAAATTTTATCAAATTTAAGTGGAAATAATAAGTTTATTACAAAATGGTTCGAGTTAAAAACAGGTACTGTATATTAAAGACCGTCTAGAAAGAGACAGAACCGTCTCAATGAGTACATTGCAGAATATGTTCTTTTACTACAGCGTTTTTTAAAGATTAGCTCGTTTTACCTAAAACATTTTTTATTATGAATCAAACACCCGAATGGTTGAACATACCATAATGTAATAATTAATATTAATAGAGCGTATTTTTTTATTTGAGCGTACTTTTTCTTGTAAACAAACATTGTTCAATAGATTCTGTAAAATCTAAAATTAAATTTAGGCACGGTACCTTACGATACGAGTGTACGACCTAGAGTTGAGTATTCCTGAAATGATAATTTGGTACAGCAATCTTATGGAATATTATCCGACATGCATTTTTCCCGCTTCCATATACAGAACGACAGTTCAGTTTGGTGGAGTGAGAGATACAAAAGATCATATACATTATTTAGCATTTCTGCAATGGTTCGAATATCATAGTCCAAGTCCATTCCCTTATTTATTTAATCTTACAGATACATCTTGATTCAGTTCATGTGCAATAATTTGTCCGATACCGATGCCTTCGCGTTAACGTCGAGCCATTTGGCCAATTTATTGCGTGAGAAAATCGGGAAGTACTACGGTGAGTTCGGACTGGCTAGCACCTTACGGTTACATGTGATTTATTTCAATGAGAAGACACGACTCTGCATCATCCAGACACGACATGGCCCCCATCGTTTCGTAACGAGCATTCTACCATTGTTGACAGTTGTAAATATTTTCTTGATGTTTTCTCTAGTTATAAGATTGAATTAATTTGAATTTCTTATTTTCAGGCTGACACGGAAACAGTGCGATATAGAACGCTTTACGTTGGTGCGACACTTCAACAGTGCCATAAGTTCATCGTTCGCTATCAACAGGAGTATGTGAACAAAATGATTGGCAATTACAAGGGTGTGGCACAGAAGGAACGTTTTGTTGAAGATGTTACAAAAGTTAATAAAATTTGAATGTTATTTCCGTATATAATTTTTTACTACTTTATCAATATATTTATAATATTAGTCAAACTACTTTAATTGCACTTGGTATGGAGTAGCTTGAATCACTTAAATTACACTTAATGCTAATTTGGTACACAATTTAGTAACAATCGTCTTCACATTCCTTACAAATGTTTTTGAGTCGAGCAGAAGCACCCCCCGCCCCGCAAGTGTGATTCAGATAGTCGGCCACGTTTGATGACAGTGAGTACATTAAGTCATCTTTTCCTCCCGGTGCAACCTGTATCATGAAGAGAAAAAAATAGGTTAGTAACAAATTGGTATATGAGTTAACGAACAGGACACACGGACTCCAACACCCTTTCCCACGGGACGAAGCTGCAGACGTTAGCAGTAATGGAACACGACACCATGGATGCATCGTGAAGCACCCAGACAGCTGACGCAGCACGGACAGCAACGACGACCAACGGACTTCGGACCCCGATCACCTGATCTGGGCCACAGGGCAAATTGCTGAGTAGGTTAGATAGGTTTCTTCAAATTGAATAGAGAAAAATAAAGTTAGTCTTGTCGTAACCTTTTTTAAAAACGGTCTTTCATTGAGAAAGCCCTTAATTGGCGCAGTCGTGCGGATTTTCTTTACGCTAAGTTCCGGTAGTGTTTGCCATCGGCGAGTGAATATCGCGGATTTGTGGACAAGTGTTTAGAAAATTCGGGAACTGAATCCCAAAAGTAGAACTGTTTCGCGAGTGACCAAGTGTGTTTTCCGCCTTGTTGGCAACTGTGAACGGACATCATAGTTTTGTGGTAACAACTGGATAACAAACGGAGCGGATCTGCAACTATCTTCCCTATCGGTCACCGGACAAGAAATCGAGTGAATATCGATTCAAAGGTGAGTGATCAATTTTCATTTCTAAAAATCTATTCTATCTTCTACTACCTACATTACCTCCGTAACCATAGTGCTTAATATTATAAATTTTATAGTGAAGTGAATCTATAGTGATCATACAGTAACAAAATGCCAGAAACTAGGTATCAACGATTGAATCAAATTAGTGAAGAAAGTGAAGATTTCGAAACGGGTGCAACCGCTGGTCCATCCCGCAACGAACAAATTGCACACTTAGAGCAAGAGATGGCACGCATCTCTGCTCAATTAAACAGGCTGTGTGTGAACACACCAGCATCAAATAATGTTAGAGTGCTTTCGGTCGAAGAGGAAGTGCATAAGAGCCTCCAAGTACCAGCCTCACTAAGAGACCTTGTGCCGTTCGAGGGGAACCCCCTTAAATTGCATCAGTTCATTAAATCCGTTGATCGCATCATGCCAATAATGGAAAAAGTTCGTAACACCCCAACATTCGAAGTGTGGCTCCAAGCCATTCGTTCTAAAATTATTGGCGAAGCCGATACTATGTTAGAACTATATGGAACCGAGCTAGATTGGGATGAAATTAAAAACAATTTAATTTCACATTATAGTGATAAACGTGACGAAGTCTCGCTCACCCGAGACCTGTTCAAGTTATATCAAACAGGAAACGTGCAAGACTTTTACGAAAAAGTTACGCACCTGATATCACTTCTCATTAATCATCTTATGATTAACGAGATGGATGCCCATGTAAAAAAAAGCAAAGCAACAATATTACCAAGAAATAGGACTAAAGGTATTTGTCGCCGGACTACGAGCACCTCTTGGACCTATTATTAGGGCACAGCAGCCCAAAACCTTGAAAGATGCGATGAGATATTGCTTAGAAGAAAGCAATTACTCATACGTTCAAAATTTTCCAAAACCGCAATCAGATAATGCACACCATACCGATACCATACCAAAACCATTTCAATCACAATACAACCCTAATTTCAAACCACCCATGCATCCAGCTTTTCGAGCACAACCCAACTCTGATCAACATTTAAATAACCCAAAACCATTTTGCTCAACAAATAATTCGCCTAATCATTCTCATTACCCAAGAATGTTTCCGCAAAGACCCCCATATTTTAACGCATCTAATAAAGCTAACCCACCTTCTTCAAAAACCCAACACATTTGCACATATCAGGAATCCAAATCAAAACTTCCCGAACAGAGCCAGATCAGACGGCTTCCGTCCAAACTTTAACATAGAAGAAAGTGCACCGGACCATTACAACGAGCAATTTTGTTTTGACTACAGTAGTTATGATTATGATGCATCTGCGTCATATGATACAAACCAAACATACACGCTTCATCCCGACGAAGCGTCCGAACAGCAACAGCAGACATCTGATAACCTTGAAGATGAGTTAAATTTTCATCTGGTCGAGGAATCAATGATGAAAAGGTGAACAACTTTTTGCCCTTTATTAAAATTTTTACCAATAAAGGACCATTAAAATTTCTGGTTGACACTGGAGCGAACCGTAACTATATTAGTACTAAGCATGTGAACTGGGATAAATGTAGAGAAACGCAACCAATAAAAATTAAAAACATTAGAGGAAATCATATCGCTCATAAATATGTGGAATTTAACCCTTTTGAGCAAATAGAGGGTACATGGAAACAAAAATTTATCGTTTTCGAATTTCATAATTTTTTCGATGGTCTCATCGGATATGAGACATTACGGTCATTGAAGGCTAATATTCTCACAGCCGAAAACCAGCTTCAATTCCCTACAGGTAAAGTTGATATGCATAGAAAGTACCCCGATTCTACTACGATAAATTTAAACTCTTATGAAACAAAAGTTGTCAATCTACCAACTGCCGAAAAGGATGGTGAGTTTTATTTTGAAAAAGATATTCCGCTTTCACCTCAAATTATTATTCATACTGGCATTTACACTTGCAAGGACAACCGTGTTCATGTAACTGTAACAAATATCTCTAACGAACCAACCAAAATTTTGATCAGCAACCCATTAGCAGTAGAACTGAATAATTTCTACGCCAATGACCCAATCCATGAAGAAGCTGCTCCTTCATTCCCAAGACAATTTATTTTCGATCAGTTGAGACTTGACCACCTGAACGAGGAGGAGAAAATAAACTTGTTAAAGGTAATCGCTGACTATGAAAACATTTTTTATGTTGAGGGTCAACAACTTACTTTTACAAATGCTATCAAGCATAAAATTGTTACAAAGGACGATGTGCCTATCCACACGAAATCGTACCGCTATCCATTCTGTCATAGAGAGGAAGTGCAGCGGCAGATTTCCAAAATGCTGGATCAAAACATAATTAGACACTCCAACAGTCCATGGACTTCACCTGTTGGACGCATCTGGACAGAAGAAATGGCGACTTGTCATAGATTATCGTAAATTGAACGATAAAACTATTGACGACCGCTACCCCATTCCAAACATCACAGATGTTTTGGACAAATTGGGAAGATCCATGTATTTCACCACTCTTGATCTAGCTTCTGGTTTTCACCAGATAGAGATTGAAAAAGGTGACATTGAAAAAACCGCTTTTAGTGTCGAGAACGGACACTACGAGTTCTTGAGAATGCCATTTGGACTCAAGAATGCGCCCTCGACGTTTCAACGCGTCATGGACAACGTGTTGAGAGAACACATTGGCATAAGATGTCTTGTCTATATGGACGACATCATTGTGTTTTCCACCAGTCTTAAGGAACACCTGGATAATCTAAGGAAAATATTTGATACCTTAAGAAAATACAATATGAAAATACAACTCGACAAAAGCGAATTCCTTCACAGTGAAGTAGCTTTTCTCGGTCATATTGTTACGAGAGATGGTGTAAAACCAAACCCGGATAAAGTTGACATTATCCAAAATTGGCCAATTCCAAAGAATGAAAAGGAACTCAGAGGATTCCTTGGACTTCTAGGTTACTATCGGAAATTTATTCGAGATTTCGCGAAAGTAGCTAAGCCCCTAACACAAACCCTAAGGAAAGGAGAAAAGGTCGAACACACGAAGGATTTTATTGAAGCATTCGAACGCTGTAGGAATATTATAACCTCCAGCAATATACTTCAATATCCTGATCTGGAAAAGCCTTTCATCCTGACAACTGACGCCTCCAACTACGCAGTTGGCGCCGTTTTATCACAAGGCACAATAGGCAGTGATAAACCTATTGCCTTTGCATCAAGAACTCTTAATCGATCAGAGGAAAACTACTCTGCTATCGAAAAAGAGCTTTTAGCTATTGTATGGGCATGCAAATATTTTAGACGGTACCTTTATGGACAGAAGTTTACTGTTTATACGGATCATAAACCGTTAACTTATGGACTGAATCTGAAAAGATTCAAACCATGAAGCTTATTCACTGGCGCCTACGATTAGAAGAATTTAACTTCGATATCGTATACAAACCAGGAAAACAAAATGTTGTAGCAGATAGTCTCTCTAGGGTCAGAGAACTAAATGCTAATGATGTAGACGAACCCTCTAACAGCGAATCTATCGAAGATGACGATTCCGAATCATCGGTACATTCCGCAGATACAGACGACTCCGTCTACATACCATGCACCGAACAACCCCTGAACAGGTTCAGCAATCAAATTATCTTACGAATCGGAAACAACGAAGAAGAAACGTACGAAGAAATATTCCCTCGGATATTTCGACGTACAATTACGAAAATAACATTCGGTGTTCCCTATCTGATTAAACTATTTAAACAATATATGGATGTAAAGAGATCCAATTGTATATTTTGCCCGGAGAACGTCATTCCAACACTTCAAATAGTGTACAAAAACTATTTCAGTCGAGGAAAACCGTTCAAGATCCATATTAGCCAGAAACTCCTCACTGATTTGAAAACACCAGAGGACCAAAACCTTATATTAGAGCAAACGCATACTAATGGACATCGTGGAATCTGGGAAAATTATCAGCAGATTGCAAAACGCTATTTTTCCCCGCGATGAAAGTTAAAATTCGGCAGTTTATTCGGCTTTGTCGAATTTGTAATAAAAATAAGTACGAAAGACACCCGTACAAAATAAAGTTAGGATCAACACCTAATCCTAAACAGCCGTTAGAAATAGTTCATCTAGATATTTTATAAAAACCCTAATATATTTCTTTCCTTTATAGACAAATTCTCACGTTTTGGTACCATCATTCCGATAAAATCCCGTAACATCAACGATGTAAGGAACGGGTTAACAAAATACTTCTCTTTAATAGGTACTCCCAACTGTATTGTCTCCGATAACGAACCAGCTATGAGATCAATTGAAATGAGAACTCTCTTAGAAAACTTAGATATCCAAATTCATTTCACTCCTCCAAATCACAGCCTCAGCAATGGCATGGTCGAAAGGTTTCACTCGACATTAGGTGAAATCTATCGATGCCTTAAGCCAGAATATCCTGATTTAACTGATAAAGAATTGTTTCGGATAGCTTGTACAAATTATAATAACACTATACATTCGGCTACCAAATTAAAGCCAAAGGAAATTTTTATGCCAGAAAAGATGGAGAAGAAAGGTCTCTAGATATCAATACAATTTTACAAAATAGGAATAACTTATTTCAAGAGGTCTTAAATCAATCGAAGGCTACGCAAAGGAAGAACTTGGAGCATCATAATAAAGACAGAGAAGAACCACCAGCCCTACCGTTGGATGATACAGTGTACAATAAAGTACAAGGTATCAGGAATAAAGGGAGGAAAGATATCACTCGGTCACAGTCGTCCAAGATAATGGAAGAACATTTATGGACAATTCTGATCGAGAAATTCACAAAGATAATATTCGGAGAAAATGAATCCACCACAAAATTCTTTTCATTTACAAATTTCAGATGTGGATTCACCTAACTACCCTGACTTGCCTGACAATTGCCATGACGACATCACAGACTATACAAGTTTACGACTTAAACAGAAACCCTGGACTATTAGCGATACAATCTGGCAACACACTCATAAAAACTGGACAGCATCGCATATATCACGCTATTGACCTAACCAAGTACAAACCCTTTTGGATAACATCGAACTCGCTGTCGATGGACTTAAAATTTTCACTGATTTTGAAGACTTGACATCTATATTGAGAACAAAGCTAGAAGAAGTCAATGTTTCCTATAAAAGCTAATCCCGATAAACCACAGTCGACAGAGACGAGGAGCTTTTAACTTTCTAGGATCAGCCATAAAAGTCATAACAGGAAATTTAGATGAAAATGATTTGAATCAGATTAACGATGATATCAGAGATTTAAAGGACAGGAACCAAGATTTAGTAAGGCAGAATAATATTCAAGTAAAACTTAATAGACATTTAGAAAACCGTATCAACAAAATTATAGACTCAGTAAATAAGGAACAGCAGATTATTAAAAAACAGATAATAACAGCTAGACAATCATTAATTAATAACAAGTTGATAAACCAGAATTTTACCGCAATTAGACAAGCTTTCAAAATTTCCTATCACCTAGATCTTTTGCAAAAACACCTAGATTCTATTTTTGAAGTCATCCAGTTGGCAAAAATCCATGTTATTTCTAAGAACTTTTTAGAATCAGAAGAAACTAAATTTATTGTAGACAGATTAGAAGAACAGAACTTAACCATTTTGAACCCTGATCAGGTCTACGATTATCTCGACATCCGTGCTATCTTCAAAGGTCCGATTCTCTACTTCATAATCGGAGTCCCTCAAATCTCATCCCTATATTTCAACAATCTACTATTGGAACCACTCCCTATCAACGGTCGAGTTATTAAGCTACCCTGGAATCATGCAATAATTCACGAGAACCAGACTTATTTCATCAAAGATGGTTGTGAAACCACCGGAGAATTCACCATATGCGAAGAAGATAAACTCGAAGACATCTCCGACGACGAATGTTTTTCAAAAGTCATCCGAGGATTTCACGGAAGATGCGTCTTCACTAATTACACGATTTTTACCCACGCTACGAGACTGACAGATAATCATGTCTTAGTCAAAAATGCATCAGTCACGCTCAGATCTGACTGCCTGCAAAATAACAGAAAACTGTTAGGAACAACACTAATATTTTTCTCAAACTGTAGTATCGAATTAGATGGAAAAAACTTCACCACCACCGGGTTTTCATCTGTACTACCAACTATAATACCGATGGATGGAGTAAAAATCGAGCAAGCAAACTTCGAAGCAACCATAGATCTCAAGGAGTTGAGAAAACTACACATCGAGAACCGAGTGGAACTTCAAATCATCAGAAATAGACATTCGCTCCAAACAACCACAAGTTTGGGGTTATTCTCCATTTGTATACTTTTAGGCATCTGCATCATCATCTACATTTGGTGCAAGAGGAAAACACTTTCAGACGAATCTAGCGTAACCATCAACATAGAGACGCCTAGCAACCCAGGAACGACAGATCGAATCGAAATTGTATCGGGACGATCCAATCTTGAGGAAGAGTAGTTAACGAACAGGACACACGGACTCCAACACCCTTTCCCACGGGACGAAGCTGCAGACGTTAGCAGTAATGGAACACGACACCATGGATGCATCGTGAAGCACCCAGACAGCTGACGCAGCACGGACAGCAACGACGACCAACGGACTTCGGACCCCGATCACCTGATCTGGGCCACAGGGCAAATTGCTGAGTAGGTTAGATAGGTTTCTTCAAATTGAATAGAGAAAAATAAAGTTAGTCTTGTCGTAACCTTTTTTAAAAACGGTCTTTCATTGAGAAAGCCCTTAATTTATGTATGCCTGATTATTGCTGTAAGTGAAGAACTAGCTTATGTTTAAATTAAAGTTGAAAAAATCTGTTCAATCATAATTCGCTTTCGATTGGATAACTGCTATGTAAATCAAGATCAATACAACCAAAAAAGTCAAGAAGAATAAATTTGACTTACATGCGTGCTCAGCCTGCACTCCTCTGCAAGTTGTACCAACTCAAAATTGCACTCCCTGTACGGTTGATCAGAATTCCACTTGTAGAGCTCACTCTCGCTTCGATATCGCAGTATCACATTGTTGCTTCCGTCAGTTCCGAGTAGGACGGAATGCCGTGTCTTGCTGCCGAGCTCAACGATTGCACTGGAACCCTTTCCAGTGCGTAGGCATTCCGACGTAATGCCGTACACTTTATTTCCGCACAGGTACGAGAAAATGACCATGTTTTGATTCTTAGGTCTACGGACGAGCAGCAAATAGAGGACGTCTGATTCTCCACAACCGGCAGAAATGGCGCGAGGTAGCACTACTCTGTACATTTTTTTATGATGAATATCCAGTACGATGATGGCTCCTGCAGCGTCACTGATATACACGTACGGGAATCCGGCGGGCGAATAGTCCGTAACGAGATATTGCGGTCTAGAGTGGGGTTTTAGGATGTCGGTCAAGTCGACAGTTTTGACGGTTTTATCTGTATTCAGGTCGAATGCCAACACTTTCGCGGTGCATCGTTTGATTGGCTGTTCTAAGGAGTTGCATATTCCTGTGTCCAGTACCCACATATGTTTCTGCGGACAATAATATAAAAAATATCATATATAATGTTTTATTGTATTACAATTAACATTAGTATGGTATGCTGTGTAACATTATATTACTGCCCAACGTGTATATCCTGACCAGAATCCACAAAACTGCCAATATCACAATTTTGTATCTATTGATCTTATCTAATTATAAAGTGAACACCCTCATCAAGTTACCCAAGCGGTAATGTGTTAAATACTCATCCATATAATTGTAGTCCACAGTATCGGCACTCAAGTCGAGTTAAGTACAAGACACTGAAGACGCCCTCGCACAGTTGAGATCGAAATACTATCACAAGATCACAACACGTGGTGGAATTAAATGGAAAGTACAAAATCTCGTCTTATGACAGTTGAAGACACATGCACCCTGCAACCGTTGAGTGTTCTCCAATGATAAACACCATGTTTCGCTAGCGTATAACCAACCGCATAGATTTCACAGTTGAAAATTTGTATTTTGGCGCGCTCACTTATCTGCCTGTTGTTCCAGGTATTTCTTAAACGCGCAAAGGCAGCCCTTGCTTTCTTGATCCGTGAGCCTAGGTCGATCTTGGTATCGCCGTCTGACGCCATTTGGCTACCAAGATATTGGATGCTTTCAACATTCTCCATTGTTTACCCGGCTACTGTGAAACAGGAAGGGGTCACCGTGTTTACATCCAACGATTTGGTTTTGTTGACGTTGATGACTAAAAAACCTGTCGAAGAGGAGCGCTCGGCAAGGCCGTTGAGCTTATTTTGTATATTGCCTGATTTTCTCAAAATTGCACGCGGCGAACCTTTCATGAAAGGTACCGCCGCGCTTTCTGCACCCCGTTTACTTGATTCTTATGGGTGAATAGCATTGCGGTGTATCGTTTGGCGCGGCCGTACCTTTCGACAGTCATTCGCCGCGTGAAGTTTTGTGCAAGTACCCATTTGGGAACATTACAAACGCCGCGCAGTGTATCATATCCAGAAAATCTGACAATATCAGACCGCCGTTGAGCGAGGAGTGCAACGCCATTAGCCAATTCGAAGTCGTTTAGGTGCTCCATGGTTAATAACTGCGGCAGTACATAAGGATGCAGCTGATTAACAACTGACGAACGCAGCCAATGCATTTGACAACCGCATTCGGGCTGCGTTTTCAATAACAATGATCCTTGCGCCATCTCCAATCCATTGCCAAACGCGGTCCCAATTTAAAATACATTTGAATTAACGGTTGCGGATGTTTACACACGTATCGGATGCCAGCCTCAATATCTGTTATCTGTGGTTGAGTAGATGGCAGTAGTGGGCCAACCTATATCAATTCAAAAGTTTACACAGGATTTTCAATAAAATTTGTTCTAGCTTCAGTATCTGTTATCTGTGGTTCTATTATAATTAAAAGTAGAACTGATTGGATTGTTAATGGCTTCTTGTGAGATTTCAAACGTCACAGGAAGGTGATCAGAGTCATAGTCAGCATGAGTTACCAATTGGCAACACAGCTGACTTGAATGCGTTAAAACTAGATCAATTGTAGAATGATTTCGACTGGAAGAAAAACAAGTTGATCCTTTGGGATATTGAATACCTAGTATAATATCTCGCAGAACAATCTTCAATTAAATTTTAGCATAGGAATTGCTTTGAGCATTATTCCATGAACGGTGTTTGGCATCGAAGTCACCAATTATGAAAAATTTGGATTTGTTGCGAGTTAGAATTTGAAGATCAGCTCTCAACAAATTATGTTGCTGCCCATTGCATTGGAAAGGCAAGTAGGCAGCAATAAAAGAGAATTGTCCAAAATTTGTTTCAACAGAAACTCCCAAGGTTTCAAAAACTTCGGTTTCAAATGAAGAATGTAATTTATGTTTGATACATCTATTAATGATAATGGCGACCCCACAACAGCCGCTGTCAAGACGATCATTTCGGTAAATAAAATAATTTGGATCTCTTTTGATGAAAAAAACAGGTTTTAAATATGTTTCAGTTATAATGGCAATGTGCACATTACGAACTGATAGGAAGTTGAATGATTCACCTCCCTTACCCTTTAAGGTGATTATAAAATGAAGCCAGAAATCGGCCATTTTGAAAACCACGTGCTTTTCCAATATTTTTTTCAAGAGCACGAGATGAAAGAACCATAACGCGTATGCCGTATGGGGCTGTAATAATGGTAGATCGTTTGCTTAGTTATGTTGAACAATCATAATTTGAATTTCGGCACAGCATGAAAACTATTACGCCAAATTTGGGGTTTTGGAAATGTATGTTGATAAACGTGTGGTGAATTTGAAATTCACCACGGGCTTCATTCTATAATCACCTTAAAGAGCGAGCACTCCAATTTAAAATTTTCAAAGAATTATTTGGATTTATTAAAACTTTGAAGAATGGGTATGAAAATCATTCTTCGTCGGTAAATGAAATTTTGCCTGCCTGCAGCGATGCTTGCATAGGTGGGCGTGTTTGAAAAATTAGAATTCGACGAACTGCTCGTTACTCGGTGAGAGGTATGGAGCAAAATTTGTTCGTTGATTGTGGTGGGTATGCATTGCTCGACCGGCAAATGATTGCGAATTTGAGCCTTTGAAATATGTTTACCCGACGAATCTGGGATCCTATTGGAATTTCCCGTCATCAATTTTGCACGGGAATTCAAATTTTTTTTGCGTGAAGGGCATTCCCAGAAAATGAATTTATGATTGCCCCCACAATTGGCACTTTTGTTTAAGTAAAATTCTTGAGAAATACTCCTCTGGGAAGTACCAGAGCGAGATTTATTTTTAATCTTTATTACTTGGACTGGTGAAAATTCAAGGTGGTGGCTGGCCCCATGATTACTTCCGGTCTTTTACTATACTTAGTATAGTAATAGTCAAGCATTCGTTGTACATATGACTAATATGGGGGGTAAGCGCGTGATGAAATGTTGTAGAATTTAAAAAGAAAACGAATGTTAAGACCAAGTGCCACTGGATGACTCCAAACGGGCCAGTATAATGTGGGGTAGTCAGGGTTTAACTAAATTAGCTAAAAGTATAATTTATTTTGCCACGCAACAATTTCAGTATAGGTAATTTGTTTCTACGAATCAAATTTCTAAAAGTTAGGTTTTCAGCATTTACTTAGCGCAAGAAAGGGTTTAAACTCTGCGTTACATTGCATTTTTCCCCGATTCGGTGCATTATTATGAGTGATCAGCACTCATGGAACACATTGTTTAACGCGGATGTCAGCCGGGATCGCTCAGAGTGTAAGATTTAGTGTAATTATTTTAATTATTTTTGTTTTTTTAGGCATCAAATGTTAGGAGCATGTTTTCAGCGTCACACAGCCCAGGAGAGGGTGTAGGCTCTGCGTTGTAATGGTATATAGTGTGGGCCGTCCTTGATTGGGGTCCTGTGGGTCGCATGTAGTGGCTGTGCTCGGGGCGGTTGTGTGTTGAGGGCGGTTTCGGGGCAGTTAGGATTGAGTTTTAATATAGATGGATGTGGGATTGAACAAGTTATAAACTTCAGGGTTCATATTGTGAGGACTATTGACAGCCAAAGCGTTGAGGATTATCTTTTGGTTGAGAAATGAATTAATTATCCGATTTGGAATCCTAGATTGAATAGTAGGTATGTATGGACAATAATAGAAACTATATATAGTTATCTTTTTATTTTATTAAGTATTGAGGATACGTTTTTAGTTAGGTTAAATAGCAGATATGCATGTGTGATAACCATTAATAAGGCAGAATTATAAGAACTGTATTTTTATCTTTGTAGTAAGATTAATTACTTACTAATGTTTTGCGGGCTGGCGAGTGAAAGCGGCCCAACTCTTTTATCTACCTCTTTCCAGACGACCAATGATGAAGAAGACTTCAAGACTTCAAGAAAATCACATAACTCCGGTATCAGCAGTGGTATTCATAACTAATACTACCTACAACCACCGTCAATACAGGAAGTCTGTGTTCACAACGAGATTACTTCAAGGACAATCCCAACATCCTCTGTGGATTGCAGATAAGTATTGCGTTTATATTTTAATTGCACTGAGCTCGTTCTAATCTGATCGGCGAATGAATTGACTTGCCACATATTTAGATACATCGTGAATAATCAATATCATTAGTAAATTTAAATATTCCCGTAGATTAGAAAAGCAAGTGCATAACTTACTATTTTATGGCAACATATCACAGCGAAACGGGACCCTTCGGAGCCTTAAGTAAGATCTCGGTCCGGTTGCATCTAAGGAGATCTTAGTGCAGTGCACACCGGACGTGTTGCCCAGTAGACGTATCGCTCAGCGGTATTTAAATACAACGCAGATAGGCTATGGTCAGAGGGTGCGTTGATATTACCAGATTACCAGATTACCAGATTACTTGGACTGGTGAAAATTCAAGTAATTGAGAAATTTCAATTTTAATATCATCCAGTGATTAATCAAGACGACTTTGAACAATCGCTCAGTTTTGTCGTCGTATGTGAAGAGTTTATGCCGCTTCTCAGGTAAATACTGAAGAAGATGTTTGCGATCGTCAAAGGATCCCAGCAAAACGCGGCAGTCACCCTCTTCCTATCATGTACTTTGTCTTCGACGTGTTGATGACTAGTCCAATCCGCTTAGCTTCCCTCTTCAGTCTGATGTAGGCTTCCTCCATCTTCTCAAAGTTACGTGCCATAATATCTATGTCGTCGGCGAAGCCAAATAGCTGGACGGACTTATTGAAAATTGTACCACTCGTGTTAATCCCTGCTCTTCGTATTACCCCTTCCAAAGCGATGTTGAATAGCAGACACGAAAGACCATCACCTTGCCGTAACCCTCTGCGGGTTTCCAAGGGACTCGAGAATGCCCCTGAAACTCGAACTACACACATCACCCGCTCCATCGTCGCTTTGATCAACCGTGTCAGTTTATCCGGAAATCCGTGTTCGTGCATTAGCATCCATAGCTGGTCCCGATCGATTGTATCATATGCGGCTTTGAAGTTGATGAATAGATGATGTGTGGGCACGTTGTATTCGCGGCAGTACTTGGCGAATGGCGAACACCTGGTCCGTGGTGGAGCGTTCGCCCATAAAACCCGCCTGGTACTGCCCCACGAACTCCCTTGCAGTTGGTGCTAGTCGACGGCATAAAATTTGGGAGAGTACCTTGTAGGCGGCGTTCAGCAATGTGATTGCGCGATAGTTGCTACAGCTTATCGCCCTTTTTGTAGATGGGACACACAACACCTTCCATCCACTCCTGCGGCAAAACTTCCTCCTCCCAAATCTTGGTAATGACCCAGTGCAGCGCTCTAGCCAGTGCCTCACCACCGTGTTTAAATAGCTCTCCTGGTAGTTGATCAACCCCAGGGGCTTTGTTGTTCTTCAGCCGGCCAATCTCCTCCTGGATTTCCTGGAGATCCGGAGCCGGTAAAATTATGTCTTGCGCGGGTTCTCCCAGGTCCATCACCATACCACCATCTTCGTCTGCCACATCGCCATTCAGGTGTTCTTCGTAGTGCTGCCGCCACCTTTGGATCACCTCACGCTCGTTCGTAAGAAGGATCCCGTTTATGTCCTTGCACATATCAGGCTGTGGCACGTGGCCCTTACGTGAACGGTTTAACTTCTCATAGTACTTTCGTGTGTTATTAGCGCGGTACAGTTGCTCCGTCTCTTCACGGTCTCGATCTTCCTGCTGGCGCTTTTTCCTCCGGAAAATCGAGTTTTGTCTGTTCCGCGCCTGTTTATATCGTGCCTCGTTCGCCCTCGTGTGGTGTTGCAGCAATCTCGCCCATGCTGCATTCGTCTCTTCCACTAACTGCTCACATTCGCCGTCATACCAGTCGTTTCTCTGATCCGGGGGCACCGTGCCAAGTGCAGCGGTTGCGGTGCTACCAATGGCGGATCGAATATCTCTCCAGCCATCTTCAAGAGACGCTGCGCCAAGCTGCTCTTCCGTTTGAAGTGACACTTCCAGCTGCTGCGCGTGTTCTTGGGCTAGTCTACCGTCTTGTAGCTGCCCAATGTTAAGCCGCGGCGTCCGACTTCGACGCGTGTTGTACACCGTCGAGAGTTTTGAGCGCAGGCATACTGCAACGAGGTAGTGGTCGGATTCAATATTCGCACTGCGGTAAGTGCGGACGTTCGTGATGTCGGAGAAGAATTTACCGTCGATTAGAACGTGGTCGATTTGGTTTTCCGTTTCTTGGTTAGGTGATCTCCATGTGGCCTTGCGGGGAAAGAAGGTGCTTCGGACTACCATTCCGCGGGAGGCTGCGAATTTTATGCATCGTTGGCCGTTGTCTTTCGATACGGTGTGCAGACTATCCGGTCCGATAACCGGTCTATACATTTCCTCCCTTCCTACCTGTGTATTCATGTCACCGATGACGATTTTGACGTCCCGCAGTGGGCATCCATCGTATGTCTGCTCCAGCTGTGCTTCGTGTGGGCAGTGCACGTTGATGATGCTATAGTTGAAGAAACGGCCTTTAATCCTCAGCTTGCACATCCTTGCGTTGATTGGCTGCCACCCAATCACGCGTTGGCGCATCTTACCCAGCACTATGAAGCCGGTTCCCAGCTCGTTGGTGGTGCCACAGCTTTGGTAGAAGGTAGCCGCTCGATGCCCGCTTTTCCACACTTTCTGTCCTGTCCAGCAAATCTCCTGCAGCGCCACGACGTCGAAGTTGCGGGGATGTAATTCATCGTAGATCGTCCTGTCGCAACCTGCGAAACCTAGCGACTTACAATTCCATGTTCCAAGTTTCCAACTCGTACCTATAGTAATGTGATAAGCAATTTAGTTTTCCAATCCATAGTTTTTGATTCGAAATTGTGTTATATATTGTTAAAAAAACCAGATAATTCCACTAGCGGTGATGATATTTTTCTCGAAACAATCGATGCACATCGCTTCAGCGTAAGAGATTCCAATTTGCTTACCTTAAGGCGTTTGCTTACGCTTTTTTTATAGATAAATAATTGATCAAAGTTACCCCAAATTGGAAAATAAAAAAAAACTCGACAAAAAACATTTTTAAAATAAGTATAAAATTATCAAATGATCAAGAACAACAACCTTATACGTTCTAGATGTAGCAGTACTCGTTTAAAAAATATGAAAAAAGCTATAATTTCCCTTAGGGGGGAAATATTTACAAAACAATTAAAAGAATTATCAATTTTCCCCTGGATTACGGTACCAATAAAGAGCTTTTCACAACTTGTAATCTACGATAAATTTATTATCAAGGGAAACATGATAGACTACATGAGATACATGAAGCCGTATTGTGTGTAAGGACCTTTTCATCACCTCAATGTTGCCAAACATAGTTTTAATGAAGAAAAAATATTTTGAGTAGTGATAATGTGTGATAATTAGTTGGTTTTGCCTAACTCGTCCCTTCTCCTATTTGATAAACGATTTTTGTTCTATCCACATCTCGGAATGTGGCCGCACTTCTGGTGATCTTAGATAATGAGCATATTTTCTATAGGATCTTAATGTAAGGCACACTACACATATTTCAATTTGAATGTGCAATAGCTTGGGTATACTTACTTTGATATCAATGGTAATGTCCACTACCGATTGAAACGCGTTACAATTCCCTTCTTCTTGATACGACCAACATGGATACGGCTTAATGTGTGCATAGCAACTTGATCGGGTCATATCAATCACTCCCAATGTTACTGGGTTCCCACTTCGTAGTCGGTTCATAACCACAAAACACCGATCGTGGTCACCGTCGATTTGAAAACGCATCGGTATGATACTGCTAGGTTTATATCGTTCGGTACTAACAAAAATGTTTTTAGTAGACTCACAAGGAAAGTCAATCGAATTTCCGTTTATTCTAAAGATTCTGTCAATGTAATCGCACGGTCTGGGTTCGGCAACACAAAGCACAACCAACAGGCTTCCGAAAAATATTTGAAACCACATTTTACTAATGTATACTATATATAGTTGCTTCGATCACTAGTTCACTGCGCACGTGCATGCCACTCAAACTGGCATCGACTGGTGTTAAACAACTAGACGAAGGGTTGGTAACATCGTTGACTTTATAAGCTCTGTTGTTTAACATCTCCGGCCGTTGTTTGGATAACAAGTATGTAGAAGCATGCTTTCTTGTGGCTCTTGTTTTTATCCAAAAACGCCTTCTTCGTCTTTGTTGACTTTACACTACCTATTGGGACATTGCCATCTCGCAGCTTAAATGTTCAGTAAGTTCTTCCACAGTTATTAACTATGAGGTTTCTAAGTCATCTTATCATTCTCGCATGGTCTTTCTTTGTAGTCGGGTATCTTACCGCCAAGCTAAGGAAAGCCCCCGAATAAATCACCTTTATGTGAACATGGTGATGATTAGGTCAAACTTTATAACACTCAAGCTAACTAGATATTTTTTTAGTATGTCACTAGACAATTTTCCAATTTCAGCCTTACACCTTTCAGCAGATTTTTTCCTTTCCAGTACTACAAACCTGTAAGGGTGTAAGGCTATCAGTTTATTTTTTGTCATAATGACAAATATTTGTCAAGTCTGCATGCCAAATCGATATTTAAACAGCCGGCTAGGTGACTGAACGCACTTGACAAATACTTATCGTTATGATTAACCGTGCAAATCCATATACTACTGGCTTAAGGCTATACTTCCACTGCATTGCAAACTTTTTATAGGATCATTCAGGAATCAAGTTGCATATTCTTGTCGATTAATTTCGCTAAATTGAGTTTCTATATTGAAATGTAGTTTTTTCAAAACTGAATACTTACTTAGAACACCAATAAGATTTGAGTTTATTCGGCGAAGTGTTAATAATTCCAAAGAAGTGTTGTTTGGGTAAATTTCTAGTAATAGTAATATTCTAATGTAAATGATGCAAAATATGCTCAAACAACACTACGATTTTGAACTTGATTGAGTATACGGCCATATACACTCCAACATTGATTGAGTAAAATTGTATTGCCGTCTTTTTTCCTACGGAAATTTGACTCGATTTCCGTCACAAGCAGGATTTCTCATAGTTTTTAAGTAGTCCTGCTTTTGACGGAAATTAAGTAAAATTTCCGTGGGAAAGAAAGAGAGGACAGTACAATTTCACTCAGTCACTTAGTATATGAAGGTTAGCGTGTAGTTTGTGGACATTTCCAATCTAATTTCGCTAGTCGACCATTCCGGTTATGACGCAATACAAACGTAATTGATTGCGTAATGCCAAGAAGGACAAAAACATATCCGCTTTTTTACGCAAAATATTGCATTCAAGCACGTATTTGTCTAACATTGAGTTCGCACGTGTTCCGGTCATCGGAAAGAAAGTTTCTCGAGAGGAACTTGTTTGCAAAACGTTTCTCACGCTACCAGCTATGACGGTTTATTGTAGGTTGCTATGCTATAGCGTCTCACTTTGTAACTGCATGTTTTGGCATTGATGAATGTTCTCAAGAAATAAACATTTATGTACTTGGTAGCTTCACATTTATTCTGCGACAGGTTATAAAAGCTTCAAATTGCAAAATATATTAAACAGTTCCATCCGAAGCGCATTCGTTGTTGCTGTTTGAGACCCGCGCACAAGGGTAAGTATCCGTTATACAAGCTAATCAACTGAATTGAAGATTATCGCCCTGTTTCTACTGAATTCTGCAGATGCGAGGTGACATCATTCGGGTGTTGGGTGCAATTACGCTGCTAACAGTGGCCAATGTTTCGGCGTTCTCAAATAACTCAAATGCTATATACACTTGGGAGGGTGGCCGCATCCAGTGGCCATGTCCAACAACAAAACGACTGGTTAAGGCTGCTGCAAAGTACACTCCTAAGGATATCATCGCAATGGCTTGTGCACGATGTGGAGATAAGACCCTTTGTGCGATGCCTCGATACCAAAATAGTATCCCGATAACCCTGGGACAAATCTACGCTACGAAGAAGGGGTGCGACGTGAAGTTTGAACCGTTCCCTTGTTGGACTGAGCAGGAAGAGAACAACTGTAATTCGCTACAGTCAGTAATCGATATCTACGCAACTGGTGATTATGTGTGGGTCTTGGATAATGGAATTCTTAACGCATTACGAAGTCCAGTTCAAAAATGTCTTGCAAAGGTAGTAGTATATGAGGTTAAATCGGGCAAAAAGATGAAGACCATCAACCTAAGTCGATACGTGACAGAAAAGTCTCGCCTGCAGTACATGCAGGTTGAATGCCTAAAAGGCGGTCAATGCTTCGTGTACATTAGCGATGCTGGAAATAATGCAGTTATTATCTACGATGTGTCTGGGGGTCGTGGCTATCGCGTGGTTCTGCCGAAGGCTGTCCATCATGGTTGTCGCTTCCGAGATGTGCTTTACATTTTCTTATCGTATCACAAAGATGGAACGAAACTCTATTTCACCTATCTTGGTGGACAACATATGTTTGCTATACGAACTGATCACTTACGAAAGGGTCATGGTGGTAACATAGAAGGTAATTTTTAACAGTGCCGCCTTGGTTTGTATCTTTATAGAATTTGAATTTTTTCAGATATTGGAGAAAAGCCAGGGTCTTACATCTACATCGGCCCGGATGGCGCAACGGGTGTATTTTTCAGGGAGGAAGGTGACAGTAACGTTTACTTTTGGGATACTAAACAGTGTCTGAAAAAGACCAACTTCAAACTGGTCTTCAAAAGCAGCGATGGACTGTACGCAACGGATGTGTTCCCAGACCATGAAATCAATCGATTTCTACTGCTGGAGTCAGATTTTCCTGGTTACATGGAAGGGAAGGCTGGATGTGGCACATTGCATCAAATATCTCTGCTAGATGGAACTAGTTAAAATAAAGTTATTGTTTGTTATGTTACAGTAATTTCATAATATTGTAAAACAATTTTTTTTCATGTTATGTTCATGAGCTAATTTTTTTTCACAAGAAAGGAATGCTTTATACATGGGTTACCAGCACACGTGCTATGCTAGTTGCCAACATACAGCACGGAAGTGTGCCGGAGTGTGGGAATCCTCCAGCCGTGACTGGCCGTACTCAATAAATTTACCTTGGGTCTCAAGCCTCAACCTCAATTCCCCCGGTAATACCTTCCAGTATTATGTCTGGGGGATATGCAGTACTTTAATGTTTTTTTTTTAATTTTTCATTTATTTAGTTTACATCTAAACAGATAAACACTGAATCGATAATTTGACGCCACAATACACCCAGGTTTTTTTACACGGTTTGGTTTTAGTCGTTTAAGTCCTTCAGCGTCAATGAAACAATAAGTTAACCCCACGAAAAAACTCACTAAAAATTAAAAGAAAATTCAGGGGGTATTTATAAAGCTGTGAAAGTTCTGGTTAATCGAGAAATTAATTAATTCCAACAGCGTGAACAAACCTGGGTGTACATGGTTCGAGGCCGCCTTTCTCCATCCTAGAATGCGCCCCACGCACGCCAAGTCGTTTTGCACCTGGTCTGCCCACCTCGCTCGCTGCGCTCCACGCCGTCTCGTACCTGCCGGATCGAAAGTGAACACCATCTTTGCAGAGCTGCTGTCCGACATTCTTGCAACATGTCGTGCCCATCGTACCCTTCCGACTTTAGCTACCTTCTGGATACTGGGTTCGCCGTAGAGCTGGGCGAGCTCGTGGTTCATTCTTCGCCGCCACACACCGTCTTCACCGCCAAAGATGGTCCTAAGCACCCGTCTCTCGAATAATCCGAGTGCTTACCAGTCCTCCTCGAACATTGTCTATAGAACATATATGTTTCATGTCCGTAGAGGACTACCGGTCTTATCAGCCGTTAGTAAAGATCCAAGGTAGACGAATTCCTCGACCACCTCGAAGGTATCCCCGTCTATCGTAACACTGCTTCCCAGGCGGGCCCTGTCGCGCTCGGTTCCGCCCACTAGCATGTACTTCGTCTTCGATGCATTCACCACCAATCCAACTTTTGTTGCTTCACGTTTCAGGCGGGTGTACAGTTCTGCCACCTTTGCAAATGTTCGGCCAACAATGTCCATGTCATCCGAGAAACAATTAATTGACTGGATCTGTTGAAAATCTAACCCCGGCTCTCCGCATGACACCTTCTAGCGCAATGTTGAACAACAGGTAAGAAAGTCCATCACCTTGTCTTAGTCGCCGGCGCGATTATAACGAACTGGAGTGTTCGCCCGAAATTTTCACACAGTTTTGCACACCATCCACCGTTTCTTTGATCAGTGTGGTAGGGAAGGGAAGCTGTTCTCGTCCATAATTTTCCATAGCTCTACGCGGTCTATACTGTCGTATGCCGCCTTGAAATCAATAAACACATGGTGCGTTGGGACCTGGTAGTCACGGTATTTTTGAAGGATTTGCTTTCCCAGATTTTGACTATCAGTTTGTGCAAGCAAGTGGCCAGTTTTTCCGGGCCGATGTTGATGAGCTCATCTCCGATACCATCCTTACCAGCTGCTTTATTGGTCTTTAGCTGTTGGTTGCTTCAGTCGCTCTAGGTCGTACCGCGGCGGTCATCGGTACCGAACATTGTTGATTACGGGTAGTTTTGGGCGCAGTTTAACGTTGATGTTAGCGCCACGATATGTCCTGACGTCGATAACGTCGGAGAAGTGCCGTCCATCAATCAGTACGCGGCGATTTGTGATAGGTACTGCGAATGGCCATATTCTTGGAGGCGGCGAAATCATTTAGTCGTAGGCCGTGTTCGTTCGTCAGCCGGTGAGCGCTGAACTTGTCAATAGTCGGTCTAAACTCTTCCTCTAGGCCAACCTGAGCGTTCAAATCGCCTATGATGAGCTGTCGTACTCACGTTTCAGCTGCGCGTATGCGTCCTTATCATCATCAGTGCTTCCGGAGTGTGGGCTGTGGACGTTGATTATGCTGAATTTGAAGAATCGGCCTTTGATTCTCAACCTGCACATTCTCTCATTGATCGGCCACCACCCGATCACACGCCTTTGCATATCGCCCATCACTATGAAAGATGTTCCCAGCTCGTGTGTGTTGCCGCAGCTCTGGTAGATGGTATGATTACCTCTAAACGTTCGCACCATTGATCCCTTCCAACAAACCTCCTGCAGCGCTACGATGCCGAGTCCACGGTCCTTGAGCACATCGGCGAGTATGCGTGTGCACCCGATGAAGTTGAGAGAATTGCAGTTCCACGAATCGAGTTTCCAATCACTAGTCCCTTTTCGTCGCAGTGGTCTTCGCCGATGGTTCCGGTACGTACTCTCTTGTTGATTGTTCGTTGCGTGAGTTTTTTTTAAAGGTTGGCTTGCTGGCCTGACACCACACCCCCTAAATTTCCGGGGGACCAATGCTGCTTATTTTCGGTGGGCATGATGCACAGTTTCACTTAGAGTCCCTCGCTGGCACTCAGACGATGATCAGTCGCCCCTAACATGGAAAACAGACGCTGTTGTGAGCCGCTACTAACGTGGAGAACAGATGCTCAGTAAGATTTGCACCTCTGGAGAGGAAAAAAACCCCATTCCCTGTCAGCATACGACCATAGTTCCCACCGGGGTAAGTTACCCGATCTTCCCTAAGGTTACTCGTTTCCCGCCCAGCTCCACGAGGAGGTAGGGATAGGAGTTGCTAATTAACCGTAAGATGGGGTCTATTTTATTCCTTCAGGTAGGCGAAGTACCAATGGTACGCTTCACCCAGCATTTGCCGTTGCTCGTTGCTGGCGGGCAATTGGTTACGCCGTGGTGCGGGAATAGTATGTACTTTGATTATTGTGTTCAGCCTCATTGAACACCGCTACTTACTTATGGGTCCTGTGGTGTACAGTGATCTATTTGAAAGATCTCTATCCTGAGCAAAGTCCTGTCAAAGATCTGTCACCAGGTTAGATTTGGGTTGACTTCTTTTATTTCTTTATTGAGGGTGTGCCGTCATGAATCTCTGGGTCTGCCTCTGCTGCGATGTTCCGCTGGGTTCCAGCTTAATGCTTGTTTAAAGATTTCGTTTCCAACCATACCCCTGTTGACCACGACGATGGATCTCGTTGTTTGAGATACAGCTGTGGTGCCACCAGGTCAGAATTATGTACCGTAGTCTTCTGTTGATGAACACCTGCATCCGTTGAGTGTTCTTCATTAAAAAAAACACAGCCCTTGGCAGCCCTTGCTTCCTTGATCCGTGCGCCTATGTTGATATTGGTACCGCCGTCTGACGCCATTTGGCTATCAAGATATTGGAAGCTTTCAACATTCTCCACTGATTGTTCGGCTACTGGTAAGGTCGTTGAGCTTACTCTGCCTATTAGAGCGCCACTGAGTAAGGAGTGCATTATCATCAGCCAATTTAAAGTCGTTTAGGTGCTCCATGGATATAGGCTGCCATAGCCTATAGGTTCACGGTTAATCGCACCTACCAGATTCTCGTCGTCGTCGTCGATAACGATAAGGAACAGAACGAGCTACGACTCACTACAGATGCGATTGCAGGACACTACACGACAAACGATATACAGTAGTAGATATGTAGTAGTTGACCGGATGTCATGGGGTCAGCTTTGGATTCTATCACAAACGCCCCAAGTGACACTCGCTCGAATTCCATTCACCCGAATGGCAAACGCCCGAATGTAACAATCACCAGAATTCCATTCGCCCGAAAAGACCAAACGCCCGAAAAGACCATTCGCTCAAAAAGTTCATTCGCCCGAATAGGTCATATATTTATGTATACCTCCAGATTCTATAACAACATGTTTATTTCCTAATCATCTCCTTCTTCTTATTGGCATTACATACCCACACTGGACAGAGCCGCCTCGCAGCTTAGTGTTCATTAAGCACTTCCACAGTTATTAACTGCGAGGTTTCTAAGCCAGGTTACCATTTTTGCATTCGTATATCATGAGGCTAACACGATGATACTTTTATGCCAAGGGAAGTCAAGACAATTTCCAATCCGAAAATTGCCTAGACCGGCACCGGGAATCGAACCCAGCCACCCTCAGCATGGTCTTGCTTTGTAGCCGCGCGTCTTACCGCACGGCTAAGGAGGGCCCTAATCATATTAAAAGAAAAAATATGACAATCACCTGGAATATATGAACGTAACAGTTTGTCTAGTTTTTCATTCATTTTGGTATTTTAGATGTCTTCTTAACCTGCAGTGGTCGTAGGGTATCAGTGGTCGCTTTTCTTTCTTCTAGTTGGAACTGTTTTGGAACACTGTAAAACGGAGGACCTCCTCGTTTCAAAAGCGTATTCCACTTATTGTGCCACCCTAAAATGTTATTGGAAGTTCGAGGAATACTGTTTAGGGTATTTTCATAGACCGACCATAGTGAAGGGGAGCAAAGTAGGTCTCTAGTGATCTTTTTGTGCGTTGATTGGGGACCATTCACATAATTCCGCTACGTATAGACATAAGTACGTTAGGCATTATGGACGTTACGCATTATTGACGTTAGGGATAATGTACGTTAGGCATAATGGTCGTTTGGCATAATTCGGCCTTCTTTATATCATGGGCTGTTCTTTGGGTCATTTATGAATAACGTTTGGCAGCGCAGTATCATTACTTGACACTTTACTGGTCTCGACTAAAAGCGCTGCTATAACCGTAGCGCGACTGACAGGTGACCAAATTTGGTAGCGCGATAAGAGCGCTGCTATTTGATGAACTGTCAACTGTCAAACGTCACCGGTACGGAATACAGCAACCAAATTGAGAGCCGAAAATAGTGACCGATACGGAAACGAGTGATGAAACTAAAATGAAAGCGCTGCGCGGGTGATTAAAATGCTCGCGACCGATAATGATGCTCGGGTACACCCCATTCACATAATACTTGCTTACATAAAAAATACGCTTCTTTGGACTAGATTTTCGAAACTCCTTGAATGTCTTTGTTATATCTTAACATGAAAAAAGTGCTAAGGTAACAAACTTTTTATAGGCAAGTTGAAGTATGTAATCCATTATTTAAATAAATATGAAAAACAAAGTACATAACGTCGTTACTTGTCTTATTCCTCTTCTTCTTCTTCTTATTGGCATTACATTCCCACACTGGGACAGAGACGCCTCGCAGCTCAGTATTCATTAAGCACTTCCACAGTTATTAACTGCGAGGTTTCTAAGCCAAGTTATACCATTTTTGCATTCGTATATCATGAGGCTAACACGATGATACTTTTATGCCCAGGGAAGTCGAGTCAATTTCCTATCCGAAAATTGCCTAGACCGGCACCGGGAATCGAACCCAGCCACCCTCAGCATGGTCTTGCTTTGTAGCCGCGCGTCTTACCGCACGGCTAAGGAGGGCCCCTTGTCTTATTATTTCACACATAAACGAAACGATTATTTAGATACATGTAAGAGACGTGTACAACAAAATATGGGATAAGTAGGAAATCAAATATACTATTTCTTTTTATTAGTCACAAAAAATCTTTTCATCAAGTAAGGTGAAGAGTTTATACGGGCATACAGTCTATTCGGGAGAATGGTCTTTTCGGGCGAACAGTCCATTCTTTTCGGGCGAGTGGAATTCGGGTGTTTGTCATTCGGGCGAGTGTCATTCGGGCGTTTTTGATAGAACCCAGCTTTGAGCATCTCAGCTGATATGCGATTGACCCCTGGGGCTTTGTTTGATTTCAAGCACCAGATGGCTGATTGAATTTCTTGTAGTGATGGAGCTTCGGTTTTGACGCGTGTTATACGTTGAATCCTACCCAAGTAACCAAAAGTTCCTTTAAGAGTACGTTTTTCGCTTAAGCAGCTCAGTGAGGCTGATTAAGTGATAAACGTACTCTTAAAGGAACTTTTGATTACTTGGGTAGACAGATCATGTCGAGGTGGTAACAGCATGGCTGGCACTTAAAAAAATGTTCGAAATGCTCGAACCAGCGTTTCAGCTGATCAGTTGGGTCGGTCAATAGCTGACCATTCGCATCATTCGTTGCATTCATCTTCGTCCCGCTTAAGGCTTAAGACTCCATCACAATGTTTTGAAAATTAATGACTGTATCGCTTGTTTGTAATAGTGAGGCAATTGGTACGGAAAAGTGCAGCAGCGATGAATAAATTTTGTTTACAACTGGGGTGGGTGGAAATGGGCTGTTAAAAATATGCCAGCTGATGCATAATGTAGCCAGACTTGACGAAATGTTTATTTTATATCATAACACATGTTCACGGTGTATCAAATATATGGGTTTTAACCGGTTAAAATTTTTTATATACCACTTGGAATGTAACAGAAACTTACATAACATGTTTAAATATTTATTTTTCATTTATTTGTTCAATCCGACAAACAGCAATGATTTTTCCAATAAATAAATCTGGCAACGGTGAAGAGATGATTATTTTCTTGTGTATGCACACCTTTGTTTGCTTGTTGGCGTGGACGTGGCTGGCGTATACGTTGTATTGTTCGGATTGAATGAACTTGCATCGCGTAGATTTTGTACTCAACATTTCACTTATTGCGCTAGTGAATTTGAGTCTTCCGCATTTTATTGCATTTACAATACGGTCGTCAAATTTGTCTCTCACTTCGATTTTTGGAAAGCAGTTTTCGGCAGTTTTTGGACGTGAAGTGAATTAATCGGTAGTCAAGATTGAATAAAAAGGTGAAACTCAGTTAGTGAATATGTTTTAGGAGTGATTAAATCAAGGAACCAGTGGGAAAAGATCAAGTGAAAAATCAAGTGCGTGTGTATGTGTTTGCTCCAAACGTTCGGAGTTAGTATGCGTTCGATAAAAATGCGAATGTCGGTCAAGGAAAAAAGCAGTTTTCAGCGTTTTTCCAGCAATTCCTTAGTAATTGTTAGTTTGGATAAGTGAAAAATTAGTATGAAAATGTAATGAATATGCAATGATTGAGGTAAGTCGGCAAATAGCCCCAAAATATTGAATATAGTTCAAAACTTTATTAGTATTAGTGCGGATTCGAATAAAATCATCGTCATCATCGGATTGATTACGGTTTATAGAGCCTTAAGCAGGCTATAGACATCCCTATCTAACTCCATTAGCCTAAAAATAGCCACCATGTCCCGGGCACAGTGTGCAGATAGACCGCTGTCAGTTGCATGAGATGTCAACAATCGTCAACAACACCAATGATTGTAGCTTGATAATTGAAAATATCCACAACAATAAAAGAGCAGGATTTATTTTTAAATTCTGTTCAAGCTTTTCACGGTGAAATAAAAGACAAATTGTTGTTCTCCATGTAAATAAAATCAAAATTGATCATGTAGATAAGTTTTGAATCAATTAAACATATTTAATGAATATTCCCGATTAAAGTTACATATTGAAGAAAGCTGAATTTGGATGTTTTATGATGTTAAGCTTTTTTAGATTTGATGTACGTTGCTCGGCGTTGGTGTTGGTGTTGGCTACGCTAAACATGAGCTCTTAGCATAGGCCTGGCCTTAAGGCTCTATAAACCGTAATCAATCCGATGATGACGATGATTTTATTCGAATCCGCACTAATACTAATAAAGTTTTGAACTATATTCAATATTTTGGGGCTATTTGCCGACTTACCTCAATAATTGCATATTCATTACATTTTCATACTAATTTTTCACTTATCCAAACTAACAATTACTAAGGAATTGCTGGAAAAACGCTGAAAACTGCTTTTTTCCTTGACCCACATTCGCATTTTTATCGAACGCATACTAACTCCGAACGTTTGGAGCAAACACATACACACGCACTTGATTTTTCCCTTGATCTTTTCCCACTGGTTCCTTGAATTAATCACTCCTAAAACATATTCACTAACTGAGTTTCACCTTTTTATTCAATCTTGACTACCGATTAATTCACTTCACGTCCAAAAACTGTCGAAAACTGCTTTCCAAAAATCGAAGTGAGAGACAAATTTGACGACCGTATTGTAAATGCAATAAAATGCGGAAGACTCAAATTCACTAGCGCAATAAGTGAAATGTTGAGTACAAAATCTACGCGATGCAAGTTCATTCAATCCGAACAATACAACGTATACGCCAGCCACGTCCACGCCAACAAGCAAACAAAGGTGTGCATACACAAGAAAATAATCATCTCTTCACCGTTGCCAGATTTATTTATTGGAAAAAATCATTGCTGTTTGTCGGATTGAACAAATAAATGAAAAATAAATATTTAAACATGTTATGTAAGTTTCTGTTACATTCCAAGTGGTATATAAAAAAAATTTAACCGGTTAAAACCCATATATTTGATACACCGTGAACATGTGTTATGATATAAAATAAACATTTCGTCAAGTCTGGCTACATTATGCATCAGCTGGCATATTTTTAACAGCCCATTTCCACCCACCCCAGTTGTAAACAAAATTTATTCATCCCTGCTGCACTTTTCCGTACCAATTGCCTCACTATTATAAACAAGCGATACAGTCATTAATTTTCAAAACATTGTGACGGAGTCTTGAGCCTTAAGCGTCGTGAGATATCGCAGAGGAGGCGAATGTCTCCGGTTGCTGCGCTCGCTTGTCTCGTCAACATGAGTATTTCACTTCCTTCTCCAGAGCCGAGCATCATTGACGGGCTAAAGAGCCCCGCACATAGGGTGACCATATGAAATTTTTCCAAAGGAGGACATTTAACAGAATCGTAGCGAAAAAGGAGGACATTTGGATGAAAAAGGAGGACATAAAAAACATCGATCAATTTTTCGTTTTTAATATGAGAATATTATATTTCTAGATTGCTTTGAGAATAGGTCGTATGTGCAAACGAGAGATTCTCTTTGATCACGCTCTCTTTCGCTAATATATCGGCTAGTTTTGGATGCTTTGCTACATTTCCACTTCAGCATGATAGACAAAGCTATTATCTTTGGATATCTGCCAAGAAATTCGAAGTAAACTTTTGTATAGTTTCGTAATAATCGAAAGAGAATAGATGCAAAGAGAGACTCTCTTTTGCACATACGACCTATTTTCAAAGCACTCTAGATTTGTTAGATTTTTGCACACTAAAGTCTATTGAAAGAAGTTTTTGTAAGTCGAGGCAAAACGACATTTTCTTCTACTTTATTATTTAACATAACAGATTACTTTATTAACTCTAGATGGAACATTTCCGACTCTCATTATAGTCTACATGAAGCACTTTCTAATTATAAACTACCAGCACCATCTTTATAATGGAAAGATTTTCACAATTTAAGGCATGTGAATTAGAATGATACCGTTAACTGTATGACCACAAAGTTTTCAATTAATAAAATATAAACTGATTAGAATTGGACTGAAGTAACTCAAAACTGTTCAGATTAGTTTTAGGTATTTCTATTCCATTCTTGGGATGACATGACGGCTGTTCTTTGCCTGACATATAGGGCACTGCATGGATGCATTTTTTTATCTTTCGTTCCTTATGAAAGTTAGAAAACGACAAGGCCAGCAAATGTAAATGTTGACATTTGGTAGCCTTGTCGTTTTTCTTATTTCTCTGCAGTGAGAAAGACACAAAGTAACCCGTGCAGTGCCCTATTCAAGAAACATACCGTGCAATGCGTTTAAAAGGAAATTTGATGGGTGTTTAACCGTAGAACATGTTTGAGAAGCATTTGCATTCTTTTTTATTAAGAAACTAGCAGACCCGACGAACTTCGTTTCGCCTAAAATTGATTTATTCTCTGCTTAGTTCTCGAGTTATGCAGATATTTCTGTTTCATTTGTATGGGAGCCCCCCTTTCCAAAGGAGGGAGGGGTCTCTAACCATCTTAAGAACCCTCCCCGGCCCTAAAAACCTCTACATTCAAATTTTCACGCCGATCGGTTCAGTAGTTTCGGAGTCTATAAGGTTCAGACAGACAGAAATTCATTTTTATGTATATAGATTTCTCAAAAATTCGATTTTTCTGATATTTTTGATACCTGTATAATTGTAATTGACGCATTTTATTTTCGATATTTACATTAATTTTATTCCAAAACTTCAAGGAAAATGTTTCGGAATTGAAACCAGAATCGCAAGCGTGTGCAACGGTTTGTTACAGAATGGACTTCTGTTATATTATTGCTTGTTGAACAAGATTTTCTTCAGAAATTGATCTGCATGCTACTGTTTTCCCAAATTTTCCAAAAAGGAGGACATTTTAGCGCAAAAGGAGGACATTCGATTTTAAATGAAAAAGGAGGACATGTCCTCCTTTAGGATACCATATGGTCACCCTACCCGCACATGGGATACGTTTGCGTTGCGTTTGACACATTTCCTATAGCAGCGGTTCTCAACCTGAGGTACATGTACCCCTGGGGGTATCTTCGCTGTTGCCATTATATTGTGCATAATGTGCACGGCGATTAGTAAAGCAAATACTTCTAAATCCTGACCACCCTAACCATCAAATGAAGAATTGGCACTGTGTGAGGAACAAAAGACCAAAAGATCAAAACGTCGAATGAATTTCAAAATGTACCATATTGAATAATATGGTAAGAATATGCTTCTGAATCTAAGAAAAAATCTTGAATCTAAAGGTTCGGAAAGCTATATTTGAGAGACATGGAAGACTTTCTCCGAAATGCTTTCATGAAGTTTGGAAGCCTCCTTTCAAGAGACTCGGAAGCCTCCTTTAAAGAGGCTCGGAAGCCTCCTTTCAAGAGGCTCGGAAGCCTCCTTTCAAGAGGCTTGGAAGCCTCCTTTCAAGAGGCTCGGAAGCCTCCTTTCAAGAGGCTTGGAAGCCTCCTTTCAAGAGGCTTGGAAGCCTCCTTTCAAGAGGCTCGGAAGCCTCCTTTCAAGAGGCTCGGAAGCCTCCATTCAAGAGGCTCGGAAGCCTCCTTTCAAGAGGCTCGGAAGCCTCCTTTTGATGTATATCCTAAATTTGTGTACACTAATCTGAGCGTGTATGCTATATAAATTTATAGCATTCGATATGCAGGAATACTTATAAATAAACAGACCGATATCTGTCGGTCTCTCTTTCGTTATCCAGACATCAAGCTAGTAAAACGTCTCTCTAGCAAGCTCCGAAACTACCTAAAACTAATCAAGTAATATTGCCTTTCCGCGAGTGTCCGCCTCTGATCAATAATTGCCGTTGCCTTCTGCTTTGTTTCCCGTACATTTCATTGGCGACGAGGAAAACGGTTCAAGTGCAGTGCGTGTGTTAAAAGCTGTGCTGTTCCCGGTGCGACATTGCCGGACGGACTTTAACAGTGAAGATAGTGTCGTTGCCATTCGGCGGCGGCGAGAAAATCTTCAGCAGCAACAAAGTATTGGTTGCAGAGCAGGTGGCAGAGATACGGAATAAATCAGACGGGAACGTTCCGGGAAAAAGGTATAGGTAAAGTAAAACGGGATTGTGAAGACGGTGAAAACTAGTGGTAGCACGTTTTAGTGCTCGTAAACACCATTTTGTGGTGTACGATAGTGTTTTCTTTCATTGAAACAATAAACCAAACAACAAAACACGGAGAAAAAAGTTGTGAAAAAGATTTTTTCATATAATTAAATAATCAATTTTTCTTTTCTTTATGTTTAGCCGGTGATAATTGTATGCTAAATTAAAACTACGCCTATTGTTTTACGTTTTTAACAAAGGGTTGGAACAACAAAGGAAGAGTGAAAAGGTTTTTGAAACCAATTATCAGGTTGATTAATTAGTGTTCTTCTTTATTTTCCAAATAGTGGCGATTGCCGGCGAAGAGGAAGTTTTTCCTTTCCTTCTGGAATTAGAACCCGCTGAAACTACCGGAGCAAATCATTTTTTCGGGTTTGATATTATTGTATTGCGGTAAGTCCTTTTTATTATACATTGTTTCTTTTATTTGAAATTTGAAAGTTTTGAGAAAAAAGTGAATGTTTTAGCTCTGGATTATATTTGTTTGTGAAAGAGGGCATTGTGTAGAAGAACAATTGGACAAAATGCTGTTTATCGCATGAATGGCGGATACACTAACGTGGAACGGTTTTGATATATTTATTTGGTGATTTTTTTATTTTTCTTGATGATCAATGGAAGTTTTTTGCTTTTAATTAGTTGTGCGTGAATTTTTTGAAATCAGTTAAGATCTTTTTAATTAGTGTGCTTTTATGGTATCATTGTAACAAATTGATTTGAAACATTTATCCGAATTATTTTGGGGTTATTCCTCATTCAAATTGAATTATTTTGGTTGGTTTTAAAAGTTATAGAAATGATTTCGTACGTAGCACCAAATATCGATCCGTACCGTAAGGGACAATCTTTCGCATCATGGTTCAAGCGGCTTGGGTACCATTTTCGTGTCAATAAAGTAGCAGATGCCGACAAGAAAGACCAGATGTTCCTTCTTGGAGGTGATTATCTTTTTGAAGTGGCTCAAAATTTGTACTTTAGTGAACAGTTGCTTGATGATGCACCGTTAGATGAACTGATTGATAAACTTAAACAAAAGTTAGACAAAACTGATACAGCTTTGATTCAACGGTTTAAATTTGGGTCCCGAGTACAGCAACCTGGTGAAACAGTCAGTGATTTTCTTTTTTCGCTTAAAATCCAAGCTGAGTATTGTAACTTTAAAGGTGATAAACAGGATCGCATACTTGATCGAATTCTCATTGGCTTGTCGGATGACGCCTTGAGACAAAAGTTATTAGCGGAAGATGGGGACAAATTGAATCTCGCTCAAGTTGAGAAAATTATTTCTACATGGGAGTTTGCTGCTTCTAATGCAAAAACATTAACACAAAACAATTCTCTTGAACAAATCGCTTCTATTGTTGGAAGTCGTGGTAACCTTTTTCAACGCCTGGCAAATTTAAATCAAGGGCATGGTCCAGTGAAGAGCCGAGTAGGCTACAGACATTTTCCAGGCGATGACGAGCGCAACGCAAAACCCTACAATAGGTACAACAATCGCGCGAATCATCGTTCGGAGACTGAACAGGGTTAGACAAGAGCGGCACCATGAACAACAAAAGTGGTACCAGGATGCAGTGGTTCACCCGGTGGAACTCAAAAGCGATGAGCAACTAGTAATCGACCGACGAGTGTGCTACTATTGTGGAGTTCGAGGACATGTTCGCAGGAGGTGCCCGAAGCTGGAACAATTCAAGAGGAGTCCGATCAATAACATCAACTTTGAAAAAACCTGTGCGAAAAATGACGATAATTTGTCGAATATGATAAGTTGTTGGGAAGACAAGAGTGATGATTCGGATCCAGGTGAATTACAGTGCATGCATGTTTCCTCCATTGACAAAAGTCATCCATGTTTACTAGAACTGGATATTCAAGGCATCAATGTGCAGATGGAGATTGATAGTGGCTCCGACGTTTCCGTGATTGGTAAGAAGCTATTTTTGGCTAAATTCGATGTTCCACTTGAAAAAAGTTCCAATAGTTTGATAGTGGTAAATGGTTCTCGATTGAAAATTGTTGGGAAAGTTGTTGTTTCGGTAATATTTCGGAATATAAAGGCAAAATTGAAACTTCTAGTATTGGATAGTGATCATGATTTTATTCCTTTATTTGGGAGAACCTGGTTGGATGTTTTCTTTCCCAACTGGCGTAATAGTTTTGATAAACAAGTAACTGGAAACAGAATAATTGAACATAAGAACAACGACTTAATGAATTATGTCAAGACTGAACTGTCTGATGTTTTCATTAAAGATTTTATTACTCCTATTAAAGGTAATGAAGCCGAGTTGGTTTTAAAAATTGACACACCTATTTATAGGAAAGCTTTTGACGTTCCCGATGCAATAAGGGATAATAGTGCTGATATTTGTTTGCGATTCCCATTGGAGCAGTCAGTTGCTGATTTGAAAAAGATTGTTAGTGCTTGTGATGCTTCTTCTGTTATGGCAGAGCAACCAAAACAGTTGAATAATTTGAAATGTACTCCTTCCACAACACTTTTTGATAGAATACACCAAGAATATTTCTACTACAAGCATCACGTTTGTTTATTGAACGCTGATGGCTTTTCAAAGTGGATGGAAATTGAACGGAGGAAAAATAAAAATGAATGTGAAGAATTGATAAAACTACTGTTAGCATATTTGGCTAAATTTGGGTTTCCAGACAGAATGTCAGGTAATGTTCCTCTATTAAATCCTCATGATTTCAAGAATTTTTTTGAGAGGCAAGGAATATGGGTTTTGGACAGTCTTCCATGTAATCCCGCTATGAATGGCAAGGGGAAGAGACTAGTTCGTAAAGTTAAAGATGTAGTGAGAATGTTTCTACTTGACCCAAAATACTTAAAGGCAAAACTGGAAGATCTAATTGGACTATTTTTAATAAATTTTGAAAACAATTTGACGATGGAAGGATTTATTTCTTCTCAGATAGTTTTAGTCCATACTTTTGAACTGTTAATCAATATGATTAATGTAAAGAAATACAAAGACAATAAAATCGTACCATTAATCAATTGTGATAATCGTAAGGGTGAAATAAACACTGGATCTAACAACGGTATTGGTAATATGCCCAGTAAAAATCCTTTGGATAGTCTGATGGCTAATGATGCTCTATGGTACCAGAATAGTAATCGCCATCAGGCTAAATTGTTAAAAGCGTATTTGTTTAAACGTATCTGTAAAAATATTTCCCAGATAACGATTGGACAACGGAAAACAACTACAGCGAACCGAAGCCAAATGAAGTTCGTTGACGATGTGGGTATTCGGCGACGCCGATCGATGGTGGTGAATGTCGATCCCTATGTCGATGATCCCGGTCCATCACCACCACCACGTAGTACGATCGGCGAGGAGCTTTGCAAGGTGCCATTCCGGAGATTCCTGGAGCGCGAGTTGCAGAGACGAGAAGATGAATTGCCGCCGATTAAGCCGAATCGAAAACGGAAGTACGTGAATTTGGCGCTCGATGGCCTGCCGAGGCGTTCGAAGAGAACGCGAAGAAGAAACACCATCAGAAGAGAATTTGATTCGAACTGAATTATGTTGCTACTATTAACGATTTGTAAATGTTATTCTTTAAAATGTAAAATTCCAACGAATAACTCCCGAAGAGGGGAGGACTGATGTATATCCTAAATTTGTGTACACTAATCTGAGCGTGTATGCTATATAAATTTATAGCATTCGATATGCAGGAATACTTATAAATAAACAGACCGATATCTGTCGGTCTCTCTTTCGTTATCCAGACATCAAGCTAGTAAAACGTCTCTCTAGCAAGCTCCGAAACTACCTAAAACTAATCAAGTAATATTGCCTTTCCGCGAGTGTCCGCCTCTGATCAATAATTGCCGTTGCCTTCTGCTTTGTTTCCCGTACATTTCACTTTCAAGAGGCTCGGAAGCCTCCTTTCAAGAGGCTCGGAAGCCTCCTTTCAAGAGGCTTGGAAGCCTCCTTTCAAGAGGCTCGGAAGCCTCCTTTCAAGAGGCTTGGAAGCCTCCTTTCAAGAGGCTTGGAAGCCTCCTTTCAAGAGGCTTGGAAGCCTCCTTTCAAGAGGCTCGGAAGCCTCTTTTCAAGAGGCTCGGAAGCCTCCTTTCAAGAGGCTCGGAAGCCTCCTTTCAAGAGGCTCGGAAGCCTCCTTTCAAGAGGCTCGGAAGCCTCCTTTCAAGAGGCTCGGAAGCCTCTTTTCAAGAGACTCAGAAGCCTCCTTTCAAGAGGCTCGGAAGCCTCCTTCAAGAGGCTCAGGAAGCCTCCTTTCAAGAGGCTCAGAAGCCTCCTTTCAAGAGGCTCAGGAAGCCTCCTTTCAAGAGGCTCAAGCCTCTTTTCAAGAGGCCTGGAAGCCTCCTTTCAAGAGGCTCAGAAGCCTCCTTCAAGAGGCTCAGAAGCCTCCTTTCAAGAGGCTCGGAAGCCTCCTTTCAAGAGGCTCAGAGCCTCCTTTCAAGAGGCCTCAGAAGCCTCCTTTCAAGAGGCTCAGAAGCCTCCTTTGAAGAGGCCTCAGAAGCCTCCTTTGAAGAGGCTCAGAAGCCTCCTTTCAAGAGGCCTCAGAAGCCTCCTTTCAAGAGGCTCAGAAGCCTACTTTCAAGAGGCTCGGAAGCCTCCTTTCAAGAGGCTCAGAGCCTCCTTTCAAGAGGCTCAGAAGCCTCCTTTCAAGAGGCTCAAGCCTCCTTTCAAGAGGCTCAAGCCTCCTTTCAAGAGGCTCAGAAGCCTCCTTCAAGAGGCTCAGAAGCCTCCTTTCAAGAGGCTCAGCCTACTTCAAGAGGCTCAGAAGCCTCCTTTCAAGAGGCTCAAGCCTCCTTTCAAGAGGCTCAGAAGCCTCCTTTCAAGAGGCTCAGGAAGCCTCCTTTCAAGAGGCTCAGAAGCCTCCTTTCAAGAGGCTCAGAAGCCTCCTTTCAAGAGGCTCAGAAGCCTCCTTTCAAGAGGCTCGGAAGCCTCCTTCAAGAGGCTCAGAGCCTCCTTTCAAGAGGCTCGGAAGCCTCCTTTCAAGAGGCTCGGAAGCCTCCTTCAAGAGGCTCAGGCCTCCTTTCAAGAGGCTCGGAAGCCTCCTTTCAAGAGGCTCAGAAGCCTCTTTCAAGAGGCTCAGGAAGCCTCCTTTCAAGAGGCTCAGAAGCCTCCTTTCAAGAGGCTCAGGCCTCCTTTCAAGAGGCTCAGAAGCCTCCTTTCAAAAGGCTTAGAAGCCTCCTTTCAAGTGGCTTGGAAGCCTCCTTTCAAGAGGCTCAGAAGCCTCCTTTCAAGAGGCTCAGATGTCTCCTTTCAAGAGGCTCAGAAGCCTCCTTTCAAGAGGCTCGGAAGTCTCCTTTCAAGAGGCTCAGAAGCCTCCTTTCAAGAGGCCAGAAGCCTCCTTTGAAGAGGCTCAGAAGCCTCCTTTCAAGAGGCTCAGAAGCCTCCTTTCAAGAGGCTCGGAAGCCTCCTTTCAAGAGGCTCGGCAGCCTCCTTTCAAGAGGCCGGGAAGACTCCTTTCAAGAGGCTCGGAAGCCTCCTTCCAAGAGGCTCAGGAAGCCTCCTTTCAAGAGGCTCAGAAGCCTCCTTTCAAGAGGCCTGGAAGCCTCCTTTCAAGAGGCTCAGAGCCTCCTTTCAAGAGGCTCGGAAGCCTCCTTGCAAGAGGCTCAGAAGCCTCCTTTCAAGAGGCTCAGAAGCCTCCTTTCAAGAGGCTCAGAGCCTCCTTTCAAGAGGCCCGGAAGCCTCCTTTCAAGAGGCTCAGAAGCCTCCTTTCAAGAGGCTCAGAAGCCTCCTTTCAAGAGGCTCAGCCTCCTTTCAAGAGGCTCAGAGCCTCCTTTCAAGAGGCTCGGAAGCCTCCTTTCAAGAGGCCTGGAAGCCTCCTTTCAAGAGGCTCAGAAGCCTCCTTTCAAGAGGCTCAAGCCTCCTTTCAAGAGGCCTCAGAAGCCTCCTTTCAAGAGGCTCAGCCTCCTTCAAGAGGCTCGGAAGCCTCCTTTCAAGAGGCCTCAGCCTCCTTTCAAGAGGCTGGAAGCCTCCTTCAAGAGGCCTCAGCCTCCTTTCAAGAGGCTCGGAAGCCTCCTTTCAAGAGGCCTCAAGCCTCCTTTCAAGAGGCTCAGAAGCCTCCTTTCAAGAGGCTCAAGCCTCCTTCAAGAGGCTCGGAAGCCTCCTTTCAAGAGGCTCAGAGCCTCCTTTCAAGAGGCCTCAGAAGCCTCCTTTCAAGAGGCCTGGAAGCCTCCTTTCAAGAGGCTCAGCCTCCTTTCAAGAGGCTCAGAAGCCTCCTTTCAAGAGGCTCAGAAGCCTCCTTTCAAGAGGCCTGAAGCCTCCTTTCAAGAGGCTCGGAAGCCTCCTTTCAAGAGGCTCGGAAGCCTCCTTTCAAGAGGCTCGGAAGCCTCCTTTCAAGAGGCTCGGAAGCCTCCTTTCAAGAGGCTCGGAAGCCTCCTTTCAAGAGGCTCGGAAGCCTCCTTCCAAGAGGCTCGGAGGCCTCCTTTCAAGAGGCTCGGAAGCCTCCTTTCAAGAGGCTTGGAAGCCTCGCAAAGTAACCAAAAGTTCCTTCAAGAGTTCGTTTTTTGCTTAATCCGCTTCACTGAGCTGCTTAAGCGAAAAACATATTCTTAAAGGAACTTTTAGTTACATGGGTCCTTTCAAGATGCTCGGAAGCTACTTTTCAAGAGGCTCGGAGGTCTTCTTTTTAGAGACTCGGATTTTCCATATCACGACCATATCAAAAGTATATATACTCATAAGTTTCGCCTATAGGCGATAATACATTTTTGCTATTTACATAATACATTTAGGCGAAACTTATACTTTTCATTCAAAGCTATTCAAAGCAATAATAATCGATATAAATACACACTGAGAATGATTCAATTCTAACATGAGAATTATCCAGTTTTCCGCGAGCGGTAATGGCCCCCAGCTTGCTGCGGGTGGGTCTCTGATTTGACATTTCTGGAGGTCAACTGCACCCACCGTTCGAACATTTTGATCAATGTGTTATATAAAAAGGCTCGAATTCACTTAATCATAATTAAATTTTCACTATGCAACGAAATAGTGAAGGAAAGTCGCCGGCTGATCCATTTTGAATCCGCCAGACTATAGTAAAGTTTCTATTATGAGCCCCCCGACGCCAAGCCGATGACTGTCAAAACTAGAGGCCTGAATAAGAGAAACGCGGATAGGTATGTGCCGCCAATCGAACCGTCAAAAAACAGCAGCCAATCGAGCAGGAGACCTGTCAAGCAGCCAAAATGTTGGCTCAAATACTGAAAACGGCCAAATGCGATTTTATGCCATTTTTAAATAAATAAAATTTAATGTATTTTACATTAGTTTGCAATAATATATGCAAGTCATTTATAGATTATGAAATGAAATGCCATTGTTTATTGGATTCTATTGTTATGTGATGTGGACACATAAAATAACGGATTGTGAGATTTTATCATCATAAACCATTTCTTCCTTTTCATGAGTTGTTCTTTGATGGAGAAGATTGAATGCAGTGTTGGCAAAGTCATATTTTCTATCCGCGTTTCTCTTATTCAGGCCTCTAGTCAAAACGTCCACAGCTCCGCTCGGGGCTGTGTCATGATGTGTGCAGCTAAACATCGTCATCGTCCTCGTCCAATCGTTCATTACTGTGCTTGTGCTTATGGTTCTTGGTTGAGTGTAGGACAGAACTTCCAATCGCGTAGAATTTCAGCCCGTTCGTAGAAAAATCAAATTGTTTCAGGAAAAAAGTGCTACCAAATTGTGGCCCTGCAGGTGAAAACTGTGGTTTTTATCTATTTCCAAAGTTTTTGTACGAAAGAGTGTCACATTCTCTTGATTTTCATTGGGGGTGAAACTTTGAAAGTGATTTTTGCGTTGTGAGTGATCTGAAAGTGCAAACTGCGATAATGACGATGATAGTTAGGGTGATCCAAAGTTGCTAGTTGAAAAAGAGTCTCCTAAAAACACTTATAATTTTTAGGCATTCGAATAGCTAGTAATGTTTTAATTCTAAGTTTATACCAGACAAATTGATTGCAAGCCGCTTGAATTAAACCTCAAAACACCTTTGTTCATTTCACTTGAGAGTCATGAACCAGATGTAATTATGCTTCGCATTGCTTAAAACATTTGTTTTTCGATTTGGATATTCTAGCGTTTAGCTCACGAATGGTTATCAATCTCTCAAAAAAAAAATCAATGTTTGAATTCATGAAAAATTATTAAAAGTGTTAGGTAACTGTGGAGGAAGTCAGAACAATCACATTGAAGATGATTCTACATAAGTGGGGTAATACTACAATCAACTTAACATTCGCCTGTTGAAAATTGTAATATATTACGTGGAGTAATATATTACGTATATACGTGGAGACCTGTTAGTCGCCCTTACATAAGGTCAAGGAAGAACAATTTAATAATGCAAAACAAAAGAAATGAAAACGGAGCAAAGACAGACTCTTCAATGAACTTCTTAATTATATTAAATATATTTTATTATTACTGGTTTACTAGTTATATAAACTGCTGTATTCGTGTTTATATAGGTTGAATTTCAATAATGCAGTTATTTTTGGTAATATAGAGCTAGTTATTATAAAAATATGAATCACCCTAGTGATTATAGATGAGGGAAGTTAAAACTGTAGTTAGCGGATTTCACTGTTTATATTATTACAATGAAAAAGTTGGTGCAAAAGTTAAAAATTCAATCATTTGTTGTGTGGAATCCAGTCAACATTCAGCAGAATTCTGGAGGCCATCCACTTTGAGACCGAATGTGATGGTAGCTATTAAATGTATGACGACTAACATGTAAACATCATATGTAGGTAAAAAATCAACATACATATAAGCATTAGTAGGGCTTAGGAAGTGGAATATGTATAGGTAGCATGAAACGGCCGACATTTTTATTTGCTAGGTAAGAGTGTTATCAGCTGGTGTGAATGCAGGAAACAACAATCAATAAAATTGAAATCAGCTGGTTATCAAAAAACTATTCTATTCCATTCAATTCTACCATGTAATCTTTACAGATACGTATTTAGACCTCAACTTTGTCTTCACTGTAGCGTACCTGTCTCGACTTTGACTGCTTAGGCTAATTATCGACTAATTTATTTGCCGTGAAGGTAATTTCTTTAGATGGCTGCACTATTTTCAACTTACCATGATTGAATTTAATGTTCAAATACTTCAAAATAAATAACGTTAACTATTTCATAACTATCACTATTACCTATCATTATGTTAGCCTCATGATATATGAATGGAAAAAATAATACTTGGCCTAGAAACTGGAGCTACGAGTAGAACAACAGAATATATGAATTCAAAATTTCAATCACCACAGTTTTGACATTGACATGCTAATTAACATTCGTATGACATCATGTTTCCATGATAGAATCGAGACCCTATCTTATGCATTATAATAGCTGACCCATCAAAAACCTTCTGATGCGTTGGATTTTTCCCAATGCTGGGCCAGTAGAACCGGTAAAAGGAAACAGTTTACGGCAACTCCTTTATTTTTAGACCATCCTAAGGTGATTCGGTATGTGTGCAGCGAAAAGGTAAACTAGTAGACGCGGTGATCAACACATTACCAAGCAAATGTCAGCTGACTTAGGTGGGTGAATTCTTTATCCAAGGGAAACCTGGTATCATCGATACGTGGAAGTGGAGAAATCAATCATAGATAATACTGTTATTCTCGAGACTTCTCTGGGAATGGTGTGTGCTGGGAATGGTAATGGTCTGAAAGCTATCATCATCATTTTATTTTCTCACTTTCAATCGTCTTTGAACCGTCTCCATCGAGGGGTAAATAATATACCGTGAAAGATACGTCATCGATTTGGTAGCAGAGACAAAAACAGTAGGTACAAGTTTACAGAGTGCGAGTAAACACGAAAAGAGGTCAAATGAAGCTCACATATATTGTCATTACCCGGTGTCGCGTTCGTGTTTGCCATTCGATTCAAAATAGAACAGATTAGAGGATTACAGTGCATATGAGAAGAATGGAGGGCTTGATTTGGGGATTTGAAGCTAAGTGCGGTCCATGTTTTGTTTCTATAACTGAATCATAATCATTTAGATGTGTGATATCTTCCTTCTCAAAATAACAAACAGTGATTTATAATGCACATTCCAAAGTGAGTGTAAAGAAGAAGAAAAAGTAGCAACTACCACAGCTTGAGGAATTGGTTTACGTAGATTACAAATGTTTCCTCGATTAGTGGAATAAGTGTCGGTGAAAAGAAAACAAGCTGTGATATCTATGGAAAGAGGATCATATTGAACATTCAAAGTGTATTAGCATCAGTCAAAACAGAGAAGAAAACCAAGAACACACTATCAACCAGAAAAGTATCGGAACGCTGTTGTTGCTGGCATTGAGTCACGATGTTAGGACGTGTTCGGCTTAAAGAGGACGGCATCATGGATGAGGAGCTGCCCACGCTGCTCGAGACAACGTTTCGCTATTTGGCCAAAAATCTGTACGTCGTTTCCGACGTCAATCCGCTGACACATCAGCTCGAGCTAAAGGATGGTATCGTGATCCCGAATGAGATTTGCGACAGGTAAGTGTTATTCCTCCATAGCTTCTTTGAATGAATTTATAATACATAAATTTTATCTGATATTGTCTGTGAAGTTGCTATCTTTCAAAGGCATATCTAGCCAAAATCTTCGTTATAAAAATTGGCACAACTAATCTCAAAGTTAGAAATAATGATGCTCAGCTCTAAATCCAGATGATCCTTTATTCATATAATCAAAAATGGAGCACGTCAAAAGAATTACTTGAATATCTTAATGATGAATATTAAATTGGGATCAAAAGTGAATGCTAAGGCTGTAGAATTTCTCTTAAATCGAACTTTTGACAGGCCGAAGGACTTATTGTTGAGCCGTCTAGTGTCCATCCAGTAGGGAAAACCGAGAAAAGTGAACACGACCTGGTAAAACCGACAATAATGCGGGAGCCGGGAAATTCATTTTGTGAGAAATTCTTGTTACAACAGTTATGATCTGATTCTTCTTTGTGTTTCTCGTCAAGTAAAGGCTAATCGCTCCAAAAAAACAAACGTTTCATAGAAGGCCATGAGACCCATAGTGTTATATATCAATTGACTCAGCTCGACAAATTGATGTGATGTCTGTGCGTCTCGCAAATTTTCCAGGCACCTAACTTAATTGAGGACAATAGGATCAGAAGTTATGCTCGAAATAATAATTACAAAACTTGAGTATCTAGTACCAATACATCACTGTTCTGACATTTATACTTAACTAATTTGTCCGAAACAAGTTACGTTCGACGGGGGATCTTGAAATGAGTATAATTGAATGTGAATAATGTGCCTATCCACCTAATAATAGTGCTACTTTGAAGTTTTCTTAAATGTAATTTACCTTTTATATCGCACGAGAAAGGCACTAACACTGCTTGGTGGATATATTAGGTTTTTTTTATAATTCACGATTAACTATCACAGTGTGGTCAGTGTGTCGGGAAAATGAGAAATGCGGGAAATGCGCAATTGAAACTCTATACGGGAAATGCGGGAAAACTTCGGCATTTCTAGATATTGTATAAAACATCGGAAAAATTACTACTGATAAACCAAATTCCCAGCACCAGGCTCACAGCCGAACTGGTTCTCTCGCCTCTCGGTCCCTTCGATCTCCATACATTTGGGCTTTCTACATTCCGATAACCTCCCTATCTCGATATCTCTTTATCTCGATGTGTTCTGGTCATTCAAGCTCTATCTGGTAAAAGGGCGAATGTCGCAAGAGAGAATTCTCTTCGTCGACTTCCCCTCTTTTAAATAAAAGTGACAAGCAGAAGATTTCTTTGCAGTTTATCACCTCAGAATGCAAGTTCGCATTGTTTTCTATCGTGCTGAGGTGATGAACCACAAATAAATCTGCTGCTTGTCACTTTTATTAAAAAGAGGGGAACTCGACGAAGAGAATCCTCTCTTGCGACATTCGCCCTTATTCCAGATGGAGCTTGCAATATCAAATTATAACCTTTAAAGGCGCAAGGTGATTTTTCTAGAAATCGTCAAAAATATTTTTCACGTATACAACCATTAAAATCATTAACATTAAACGTATTTTTGGTTTGTTGTTTTAAAACAACATTGCACATTTAAGGAATGATTATCAAAAGCGATTCTGCTCCGAGATGCTAATTCAAGGCGGATCTTTCACCAGGGAATGCTTTGAGAGAGCAGAAATGCTCGCGCTTTACTCGTCTCTTTCGCTTTTGTTCCGATAGCGCGCTGTACTGAACATTTTTTGGAATGACTGTACTGCCGCGATTTGCATAAGAGTCCCATGTCGATTTTTGACGATTTTGATTTTCTTTCAGAAATAAGCTTAAAATGAACTCATCTTTAAGAAAAACTGATAAAATTATAGTCTTAGTTCTAGAAATTTGAAAATTAAAACCCACTTGTGTTGTTCCATCTTGCTATTTCAGATTTTAATACCCTCTCGCACAAAACATCAATGGTCCATTTAATCGCCTCATAGCAATGTATACAGATAAAGAATATTATGCCAAATTTTCAGAAAGGTTGCTGGTTTTATCGATTTATTAGATTTTTTTCTATTTCTCCATGTAAAACAAGTTTGAAAAATTCAACGGCATATTTCTTAAGTTGAAGAAAACCGACATGGGACGCTTATGCGACTAGGGGCAGTGTAGTCTTACGTCTTTATTACGCACCAAGACTTTGGATACAAGATACAACTAACTAGCAATGCAGATGTGCCCCTATGGGTTACCTACACACTGATGAATTGATTCTCCCCCGTTATCTGATACGGTTGTCACGAGAGCATGAGTGGACAGTCTTATCATATACATCCCCTACATTTCGTTCACAGTATATATTCTGGGTCATCCGAGAAATCTCAGAAGTAAAGCCTTAAGGTCTACAGGCGTAACCAACGGTCTATTGACTAGTTAGAATAGAATAGAATGTGATCCTAACACATGCGTTACTCAAGAGATATTTGGAGTAGGCCTCTACCTAGCAGCACACATGTTTCACAAAAGTTACTGCAACTCATATGTAACCAGCTCATATGTCACAATCAAGTTGGTGCAACCAGTTTTGTCCAAATTGTGCTGCCCGGGCAGTAATACAAGAAAACCCTGGAGCCTTAGGATCTACATGCGTAACGAAAGATGTATCGTTTAGTTTCAAAAGTGATATATGCTCTTTGTGGTCTTCTCCTTCTTAGTCAATGGCTCTACATTCAACTTTCTTTTTAACTTAGTTTTTTTATTAGCATTTCCTTATTAATTGGAAGCTTTTCTATGCCCGTCATTGCATGAGTATGTATCTTGTGTGGCATGGAAAACGCTGGGTAACACGTACCTGAAGGAATAAAATAGACCCCATTTCGCGGTCCTTATCCTCTTACCCAGCAAACCCTATCCCTATCTCCCGTGGTGCTGGCCGGGGTACGAGCAACGTTAGGGAAGATCCTACCTAAACGTTTGAAAAAGTCTATGTTTCACTACAAAGAAAGGGGGACGGGGTGGTATGCCAAGAGCAAGTGTTTGCAGAAATCTCTCTCAATAGATAACGAACAACGATAAAAGAGCTGTTCCGAATCATAACAAGCCATGATAACAAATTTGTCAAACTTGTACACAAGTGCAAAAAAACCAGATATGCAGCCCTCACGGAGAAGAGATGATTCTCGCTTTGTTCTCGCTCATTTTGAGATGGGAATCGCACCTGTGTAGAACACGTTGAAATACATCATATAACCAGTGCTCTGGTTTTGGTCTGCTTTTCTGATTTTTTTGGCAAGACGTTAACGAAAGAATATTTTGAATTTCTCCAGAAAAATCTATTGGATTTTACTGGAGTAAAGTCTGAATTTCGGCGTAAACCTGTCCTGAATTTCCCCAGGAAATTCTGATGTGTTGAGCAAAAAAATTCGTTTGGAAAACTTTATTGTATTTCAACTTGAAATTCTTTGGATTTTCTTCAGGAACTTTTTGAAAAATTGAACAAAAAATTTCTTTAGAAGTTTTACGAGAAATTATTTTAAATTCTAACAGAATTACAAAATAAATCTTTGGAATTCCCAAAGGAAATTCTTTGGAATATCTAACAGAAACTCATTGTAAGCTCCAAAAGTGAATTCTCTGAAGTTATCAAGAGACATTCTTGGAATTTTGCGTAAAAAAACCCTACCGAAAATCTGCGGGAATATTTTTGAAATTTTCTTGGAATTTTATCAAAGAAATTCTCAGAAATTTGTACGGGATATATCGAGTTTTCATTTAAAAAAATCTTCGTAATTTTCACGTGAAAGCCTTTGTAATTTTCATGGAAAATTATCAAGAATTTTCACTAGAAAATCATTGCAATTTCTTCTGGAATTTCCTCAGGGAATGCGGAAAATTTGCAAGGTAAATTTAAAAAAATGCATAAGAAGTTATTCAGAAATTCCACTGGAAATATTTCGGAATGACTTCTGAAATTTTAAAATTACCTTAGAAAAATATTCCAAATTTTTCACAAAATATGTTCCTCGGAATTAATCGGGGAAACTTTTGGAATTATCAATTTATTTAACATTCTTTATATTTCAACGAATAATTCTTCAAAATTTCCACGTGCTATTCTTTTTATTTTTCGGAAAGTTCTTCGAAATTTCAACGGGATATTTCAAGGAACTTCAAGGAAAGCATTCAAGTTTTCACGGAGAGTTCTTTGAAGTACTGACGGTGTTATCAATCGAAATATTCTACGAAATTTCTATGGAAAATTCTCTAGAATTTCGACTTTTTTTTTATTCCTTTCTTTATTTGGTGGGCACTTTGTATTACTTAACCGCTACTGTGCCGAGATCTACTGTAGTAGAGTAAAATGCCCAATAGTGGACCCCCTAGTAGCGGAATTATGCTCTTTCTGTCATAAGGCTTAGAAATTTTCAACATATAAACTCTGCTTGATATCTAACAACAAGCTCTGCATCCCCTCTTCACGATACATACATAAAACACCCAAATACACGACGTTATTCGTTGAAATTAACATTTTAATGTCTAACTGAATTCGCCTTATAGTAGACCCCTTGGGGGTCCATAATAGGAAATTGCTTCCCTATAGTCGACACTTCATTTGATTTTCATGTCCCGTTTCGGGACGTTCTTCTTCCCTATTATGGACCCCCCAATATATTCCTATAATGGACACTCTCGTGTTTATTTTTTATAGAATTGTAAAAAATAATCTAATTTTACTTTCCAAAGCATTTCCAATGCATGTAATCAAATCATAGGACTGTAAGGTAGGTTCTCCCGATAGAATTTCATAGCAAAATGTTGATATTGTGCAGTAATAATGCAAAAATGGCTGGAGGGTCCACTATTGGTTGGGGGTCCACTATTGGGCACTTTACCCTATTCTTCCGCCAGAATCCACACAGAATCTATTTTAAGATTTTCCATTATTCATTTTTGTTGTCGTTCCTGGTCCATCTCACCGTGAGTCTATTTGTCCGCGTCGTGAATCCAATGATCGTTGCCTTGTACGGTTGCCAATTATCCGGGTACGTTGGAGGAATGCCTCCGAGAAGAACAATTTGCCAGTCGTCATCAGGCAGTCGTAACGGTAAGTGAGTTCCACAATACGCTACCATATAGGCTGCGCATCCGGAGACTGACAAGGGTTTGGTGGAGGGGCTGGGAATCGAACCCATGACCATTCACTTGTAAGGCGAACGTGTATCGAATTTCGACTTGATATTCTTCAAAATCTTCACTCATCGAGCTTCTACAAATTTGAATAGGTCAGTGACATCCAGCAACACACCAATGCAATATCGGGCTCGGCGACTCACACTTCTTGGAGGACTCGAATCCACTGGATATTCCATTAGCTGATTTTGAGAATAGCGATTCAGCAGCTGTGGACAGAGGATTCAATTTGATTTTTGTTCTTTTGAATTTTGTTTAGTTTGAATTCGTTCTGTAACGAATAACTAAATTACTCGTGATTGATCTCCACATTATTTCGTATTGCACAGCACATATATTTTGGGTATGGGAGCATCCATATATTACGTAAGGCCCAAAGGGGGGAATGGGTTGACCGAAGTGTGACAATCAATACAAATATTTTCAATAATTCAAAAGTAAAGTGTGACATAGGGGGAAGCGGGTTGAAAATGGCATTTTTTCCGTTACGTGATTAATGGGTCTTTCCTAATTTGGAAAAGTCTATGTAGACTTAAAAATGCGAAAATTGAGTCTACGTGGTTTATGAACAGTCCCTTGAGAATTCTACATTGATATATTAATCATTCGAGCTTAGCCTGCAAGAAGACATTTCAATATCATCTGATAATTCATTTTCATTCGTCGTACATTATGAAACGTAATAATCGCTATGTTGGTTTACAGATTTCAAAACATTCTAATCATCAAATCAGTAAATGTTTACACGGCACATTTCCTACCGGGGGAGCTTTCTTCGGATCAATTGGCTACATAAATAAAGCTTAGAGAAGGATCAATTGGTATCGCCGAAGCACAACGGGATGAACATAGGAGCTGTGAGATGAAGTACAGGCGCAGTATCTTTACTTGTCAATCATTCATGGCGAAAACTTGGGCAGTAGCTGTTAAACACAAATTGCAAGAGCCAAGCTTTATCCCGGTAGGGTTGTGATGCCGTGTAGTACGTTGAAGAAAGGTCACTGCACTTGTGTCATCTCTCTGAACCGTGTGAAATAAGACATCTTCATTCACAAACTAAACGGGTGAGACGTACGATTCACGTCATTCTATCGTCATCAAACATACGACAATAGCATCTCGCGGTCTAATGTTTATTTAGTTGCTATTTACGCTCAGCGAATCGGCAGATTGCGGTAGAATAATCAGTTGTGTGCAGATAGTGGGCAATGTATGAAAAACTCGAAAGGACGTAGTGTTGAGCAGAAAAAACTAGTCAGTTTGGTGTTCAATTACGTGCCTTTTGATTTTGATGTATTAAGGTCACTCCCTACGGAATCCAAGTTTCAAAGTGCTCTCGTTTTCGTAGGCACACCACTCGATACGGATGCAACGCACAACTGTCACTTTTATTATTTCACGCATGCTGCGACGCAGCAAAGCTAAATCAACAAAAATGACAGTTGTGCGCCTCCTCCGTATCGAGTGGTGTGCCACTAAAATACGAGCACATAGAAAATTGGATTCCGTGAGGAGTGTCCTTAAGTTCATCTATTGATGTAACACCTCATGCATTGCAGCCATGTTTTAGCGGCGATAGTTCCCACAAAGTATCACTGATCACCGATGCAACAAAGGAAGTAAAATGCATCTGCTATCAATAAATAGCAAACACAGGCGCATAATTATTTAATAAATATTGTTCAATGGTACTTTAAAGTCAGTGTTTTCTCGTCTTTATCTGCTCTGCGTTAACTGCAAAATTAGCTATTTTTGAACAAAAAGTAAACTAAATTTATTTTATCCGGTGTAGGGAAAAAGAATTAATTGTTTTCGTAGTATTGCTTGCGAGTGGCCCAAACTCAGAACATGCTCTTAAGTACTACGAAGTTGGACATGTGAACTAAAATTTGCGTGTAGCTGATATTGTGACAACAGTAGATCTTACTTCGTAACATACCATTCTTATGGATACGGCCAATGTATTCGAACGTTATACTAATTACACCCGTTTCTTTTTTTACACGGGGGATGCGTTCCGCGTAAAAAAAAATTTCAGTTCAAAATTTGAAAACCGTGTAAAAAAAGTTTCACGATTTCTCGACAAATCATGCAAAACGGAGCAACTTTGCAAAATTTTTGTATAAAAAAATCCGTGTAAAAACAGAATCGGGTGTATTAGTATTTTTTAAAATAAAAACAGCAGTGATTTAAAGATCATTAAATGTACAAAAAAATTAGTGTACGAGAAAGGCAAAAACTTAAACGTACTCAAAATAGCTCAACGTGATTTTTTTGTATTTGTTGAAAAATCTACATCTACATTTCTGTTACACTTTAACAGAATCAATCCGGAGAAGGAGAATTTCAGAACCATAAAGAGAATATCATGGCGGGATCTAGGTTTTTATATGAATTTATTATGTATGTTGACGGAATTTCCAGGTTGATTTGATAGTTGCTGCTATAATTGTGAAATGATGAAACCGGTTGGTCAACGTAATTATTTAGTTACTAATATTTTACCAACATTAGCATAAGAGCACAATCTTCTTCTTCTTCTTATTGGCATTACATCCCCACCCCACACTGGGACAGAGCCGCCTCACAGCTTAGTGTTCATTATGCACTTCCACAGTTATTAACTGCTACACGGGTAAAAATCCGTTCCCAGAAATGAGAAAATAATTCATGATTTCATGAATCCGTCGTGTTTTCATGCTATGAAAATACACCATGAATATAAATCATGATTTCATGATTTATTTTCGCGTAACGCAACCAATGCGTTACAATTTGGTTGTTAAGATCGACAAAATAAAAAAAAAGTTCAACAGGAGATTTGAACTCGAGTACACTGAGCGAGAGTCCAGCGTGCTACCTCTCAGCCGTTCTAACTTCTTGGGAATGGAGTGTTCGAAGTATAACCGGTTATGCATACTGTCGGCTGATGAGGATTGCCTAGTACCATGAATAATGTTCCTGAAATCATGAATTATAATCATGGTTTCATGAACTGACCTGATTCATGATTTCATGATTTTTTATTCATGCCTGTGAGTATGCATTTGTTTCCGTGTAGGTTTCTAACTTCTAAGCCAGGTTACCGTTTTTGCATTCGTATATCATGAGGCTAGCACGATGATACTTTTATGCCCAGGGAAGTCGCGACAATTTCCAATCCAAAAATTGCCTAGACCGGCACCGGGAATCGAACCCAGCCACCCTCAGCATGGTCTTGCTTTGTAGCTGCGCGTCTTACTGCACGGCTAAGGAGGGCACAATATACATACAGGTTAAAGATCACACACTGTTAGAAAGAAGGAAGATTTTACTTTTAAATACAGTAATTAAGCAAAACAAATTAGGGCAAAAGATAACTTAAAAAACATTCAATGATTAAAAGACGGTAGATTTCACTTTTGAATACATTAAGCCAAATACATTCTAGTTATATTTTAGAAAATTATATTTTCGGATAAATTTGAGGGGGTTAAAAGCAGAAGGGTGTAAGTTACATTTTGATCAAATTTAAGTTGATTATCAGAAATGATTCTTTGGTGTCAGGCATTATATCTAGTTTTTACGTTGTTTATAATAAATGTGAAAATACACGCAAAATTAGTATTTTTTGAACATCCTTACAATTTGTATGAAATGAAAAAAATATTTGAAAACTTAGCACCCATTTTTCCCAAAACTATATTTTTGTCACTTACATCCCTTTGCGTTTGACCCCCACATTTGTTTTCAAGGAAATGTTATTTTTCAAAGAAAATATCATTTTGGAGGAAATCTCATATTTGGGAAAATATCATTTCTGTGCAAATGTCATTTTCGGTGAAATGACATTTTTATATGTTTTGTTAGAGAAATGTCTTTTTCGAAGAAATTATATTTTCGAATAAATGTAACTTTCGAGGAAATGTTATTTTCAAGAATATGCTGTTTTCGGGAAATTTTCCCATCCAGAAAAGGGGTTTTCGGAACAATCTCAAAGAACCTCGTATGAACTAAAAAATGGAAATTTAAATTATGTTTAACGTACGGGGCCCTCTTTACGCACGGTAAGATGCGCGGTTATCAAGCAAGACCATGCTGAGGATAGCTGGGTTCGATTCCCGGTGCCGGTCTAAGCAATTTTCGGCTTGGAAATTGTCTTGATTTCCCTGGGCATAAAAGTATCATCGTGTTAGCTTCATGATATACAAATGCAGAAATGGTAATTTGACTTAGAAACCTCGCAGTTAATAACTGTGGAAGTGCTTAATGAACACTAAGGGTCTGTCTCATTTGGAGAATAAAACTGAAATTAAACTTAAAAGTGACATTTCAATAATTATCAAATAACTCTGCTCGCAGATCAAGATTACTTTTGCTAGATATCGAATCATTTTGCATCGATGTCTTATTGGAATTGCTGGGCAGCACCAGCCATTCTTATTACCGGGTTATTTGCTAATTTTCGAACTGTCACTTTTAAGTTTAATTCTCCAAATGAGACAGACCCTAAGCTGCGAGGCGACAATGCCCCAGTGTGGAATGTAATGCCAATGAAGAAGAGGAAGACATTATGCCTATACATTATGCCATGCATAAGACATACTTATGCATAATCTCTCATAATGTCGAAAGACTCTGTATTAATCCTCCAGGGATTTCGTAAATAATCCTCTAGCGATTCCGAAGGGAATCCTCAAGGAATGTTGAAGCAAATCGTTGAGGGAAGCCGAAGTAAGTCGTCAAGGGAATCCAAACTAAATCTTTGAGGAATTCCCAAAACCATCGATGTACTCCGAAACAAATCGTCGAATGATTCAAAAGCAATTTATCGAGGGATTCCGCAGCAAATCGTCGAATCCTGAATCAAATTCTCAAGGAATTTCGAAGCAGATCTACGAACGATTCCGAAACAAATCTTCAAACGACTCCGGAGGAACTCCGAAACAAATCAACGAGAGATTCTGAAGCAAATCCTCCATGGATCTTGAAGGGTATCCCTCAACGATATCGAAAGGAATCCAGTGTGAATTCTTTTGGATTCCGGTTGGATGATTTTGAAAGGATTTTTTTACAGACTCCAATGAGAATTCTTCTCGGATGCTGATGGGAATTCCTCTCGGATTCTGATGAGAATCCTTTTCGAATGTTGAATTCGAATTGTGGAGATTATCATGCTGCTAGGCAAACGGAAGTTTGCTGGAAAACTGTTACTCCAGTCCGTGGTGGTTGACTATATGACTTTGACTGCTTGCGAAGTACCACGATTGCTTTGATTAATATTTTATTGCCTCTCCGTTGTTGTTCACATTATGCATACTTTGATGCTTTCAAATAAATAAAATATTTCCCTTTCATAATTAACACCAAATGCAATTTCACTGCCACACAGAAATCTTTCTCAGAAATGAGAAACAAGCTCATTTGTATTTCACTCATTTAATTATGATAGGGTGAGCATGGGAGATAGCACTTTTGTCTTCAAACTTTTTCAGTAATTATTTATGCTATATGCTGAAAATTGATATCACTGCTAACTAACTTTACATATCATATGAGAGGGGGGCTAAGCCCCCCTAGCCCACACTTATACACGCCAATGGTGTCGGGCCATTTGACTGAATCCCGTTTAGCCAAAAGCCATTTGGCCGAATAGTTAAAACAAATTTTATCTCAGATTACCAGTGATGAAGAGTGAGAAATAAGTAGGAAGTGAGAAGTGGAAAGAGAAACTTCGTTCTTCTTCCTTTTTTATTTTATTTCCTCCTTCTTCAGTCTTTTTTCCCCTTTCTTCTCCACTCTTCCTTCTTCCTTCTCTCTTTTTTCTTCTTCCTTTTCCCTTCTTCTTTCTGCCTTCTTTCTTCTTCTTTTTTCTTCCTTCCTTCTTCTTCCCTTATTCTTTCTTACTTCTCCCCTTTTCCTTCCTCCTTCCTTCCTCATTTCTTCATCCTTTTTTCTTCTTTTTGCCTTTCTCGTATACAAAGTATACGTAAAGGCTATATGTTCTTTTCTTTTGCTTTCTTATTTTTTGCCTTTCTCGTATACAAAGTATACGTAAAGGCTATATGTTCGCTCCAAAAACGAACTTTTTATAGGTGTCCCGGAAACCCATAGTGTTATATACCGATCGACTCAGCTCGACGAATTGAAGTGATGTATGTATGTGCGTGTGTGTGTGTATGTGTGTGTATGTGTGTGCGCAAAATAATCTCATTCATTTTTCAGGCACTTATCCTCAACCGATTTGCTCGCCACAAGGTTTATTCCACGCAAAATTTTGTCCCAATGTTTCGTATTGAAAATTGAACAGATCGGACGGGTTTCGAAGTTAAGGCCAAAATTCATTTTTATTACATAAGAAACACATACAAAATTCTCACTCAATTTTTAGGCATTTTGTTTTCCAATTGTTTTGTATTGGAAATTGGCGGGATCGGACTATGGGATTCGGAGTTATGGCCAAAATACATTTCTAACAAAAAAAAAATCTCACTTATCACAGCTAATTTGCTCGCAACAAGTTGCATTCGACGAATCCTTTCTCATTGTTTTCTATTGAAAATTGGCTTGATCGGACTATGGGCTCAGAAGTTATGGCCAAAATACTTTTTTTTTTCATACCAATAGTGTGTATAAATTACTCACTCGATAAAAACGAAAAAGGCACCATCATCGCTAGGTGGATTAATCTGGGTTTTTTTCTATTTCCTTCTACCTTTTTCTTTATTCCTTTTTCTTTTCCTTAACACCTTCTTCCTCATGCCTTCTTTCTTCCTTAAATCTTCTTCCTTCTTGCTTTTTCTTAATCCTTTTTTCCGTATTTCTTCGTCCTTCTTCTCTTTTCCCTTCTTCCTTTTTCCTTCTTACTCTTTTTCTTTTTTCCTCTTACTTCCGTTTTCCTTCTTCTTTCTTTATTTTCCTTCTTACTTTTTCTTATTTCTTTTCCCTCCTTCTTTCTTCTTTGTTTATTCTTCATTCAGAAATGATCTTGCTTCGTATTACTTGCTACTCGCTATCTCACTTATAACTTCTCACTTCTAACCACTAACTTCAAACTACTCATTTCTCACTTCTTGCTTCTCACTACAAAAATTTCTTATTCTACACTACTCACTTCACACACTTAATAAAGAAAAGTATTTAAACTATTCGGCCAAACGACTTTCGGCTTGATGGCTTTTGGCAAAATGACCCTCTCGGCCAAATGGCTAAACGTTATTCGGCTAACGGCATTCGACCAAATGGCCCTAAACCCTCGCACTCTACCCGACCAGCACACGAAACAAAATTATACTAAACTTATTCATTCATTTATTTAGTTAACATCTAAACAGATAACACTGAATCAACAATTTGACGCCACAATGCACGGTTCGAGGCCGCATCTCTCCATCCTCGGATACGCCCCACGCTCGCCAAGTCGTTCTGCACCTGGTCTGCCCATCTCGCTCGCTGCGCTCCACGCCGTCTCGTACCTGCCGGATCGGAAGCGAACACCATCTTTGCAGGGTTGCTGTCCGGCATTCTTGCAACATGTCCTGCTCATCGTACCCTTCCGGCTTTAGCTACCTTCTGGATACTGGGTTTGCCGTAGAGTTGGGCGAGCTCATGGTTCATTCTTCGCCGCCACACACCGTCTTCTTGCACACCGCCAAAGATGGTCCTAAGCACCCGTCTCTCGAATACTCCGAGTGCTTGCAAGTCCTCCTCGAGCATTGTCCATGTTTCATGTCCGTAGAGGACAACCGGTCTTATAAGCGTCTTGTACATGACACATTTAGTGCGGTGGCGAATCTTTTTCGACCGCAGTTTCTTCTGGAGCCCGTAGTAGGCCCGACTTCCACAGATGATGCGCCTTCGTATTTCACGACTAACGTTGTTGTCAGCCGTTAGCAAGGATCCGAGGTAGACGAATTCCTCGACCATCTCGAAGGTATCCCCGTCTATCGTAACACTGCTTCCTAGGCGGGCCCTGTCGCGCTCGGTTCCGCCCACAAGCATGTACTTTGTCTTTGACGCATTCACCACCAGTCCAACTTTTGTTGCTTCACGTTTCAGGCGGGTGTACAGTTCTGCCACCTTTGCAAATGTTCGACCGACAATGTCCATGTCATCCGCGAAGCAAATAAATTGACTGGATCTGTTGAAAATCGTACCCCGGCTGTTACACCCGGTTCTCCGCATGACACCTTCTAGCGCAATGTTGAACAACAGGCACGAAAGTCCATCACCTTGTCTTAGTCCCTGGCGCGATTCGAACGAACTGGAGTGTTCGCCCGAAATCTTCACACAGTTTTGCACACCATCCACCGTTGCTTTGATCAGTCTGGTAAGCTTCCCAGGGAAGCTGTTCTCGTCCATAATTTTCCATAGCTCTACGCGGTATATACTGTCGTATGCCGCCTTGTATACTAAACTTATATCAACTTCTAATATGAATAACTGTTGATGTAATTTAGTAACTGCCATTCATTTCGGGTGAATATTTTATTAAATTTATACCCAACTGGATATGTTCCATTATCCGCTCTGTGTTCGATTACTAGGACAGCACATTGCTGTAATATGTCTTTATTGTAATTTTCAAATATTATTATCCTCCTCAGCATATGTTTCTTTGTTTGCAGCTTGTAGATCAATAGATACTAAATATCATCAATTCTAAATTCTTGAATTATTGTGTAAAATATAAAATAGTATTTAAAATACAGCCATCGGGGGTGAAAATGGGTCTGGGGGTTAGAATGGGTCATCGCTCTCACCGGCAGTCTGGAGGTCGTAGAGCAAAATCGTTCAAAAAGGTCTCTTATATTTTAGTCTTTTTGCCCTCAGATGCATTTAATCTATTCTACAAGCACTCTAAGTAGTTGAAACAGTGACCCATTCTCACCCTCATTTGACAAATTGTCACCCCCGATGACGGTAAAACGAAATTCTCTCACCGTGAAATATTTTCCCATGTTATTGTTAGAATAACAAAACGATGGTTACCCCAAGACACGACGGTGTGTTGTGTAACGCTAATAGGAGAGTATGTACGAAGAAATCTTAATAATAACTGTTTTTGCGTTGGACGTTGTCATATGCAACTTTTTCTTCTTCTTATTGGCATTACATCCCCACACTGGGACAGAGCCGCCCCGCAGCTTAGTGTTCATTGAGCACTTCCACAGTTATTAACTGCGAGGTTTCTAAGCCAAGTTACCATTTTTGCATTCGTATATCATGAGGCTAACACACGATGATTCTTTTATGCCCAGGGAAGTCGAGACAATTTCCAATCCGAAAATTGCCTAGACCGGCACCGGGAATCGAACCCAGCCACCCTCAGCATGGTCTTGCTTTGTTGCCGCGCGTCTCACCGCACCGTCATATGCAACTAAGAGGTTACTATGACGCGAATGGAACGACGCATAACTACAATCACCACACCTTTTTTACAGCATATTGATTCCAATGACCCTCTCATCCCCACTATAATTGTCTTCTTAGCAAGAGCATATACATATGTACAAAATTTGGTTGAAATTGGTCAAGGGATTCATAAGTTACACTGAGATGGTTCATAGCTAAATAATACACCTCTCCCTGATCTACTCACTCTTCCACCCACTTATAATCGTCTTCATAGGCTAGAGAATGTGTATTCCAAATTTGATGTAATTCGGTTTAAGGGGTTCGAAAGTAAGACTGAACGATCGTTAACTAAACAATACCCCACCCGCATATTCTACCTCTCTTTTTAGGTATTAGCACGCGTGTACAAAATTTTGTTGAAATCGGCCAAGGGGAAGTTATACGGAATTCTCGGTATCCTTATAAGGATAGATAATACGTGTTCCAACAGTGGTTGAAATCAACTCAGGTGTTTGAAATTTTTACAGAATTGTTCGTTTCATGAGTATGCCCCTCCTTTTACTCTATGATCCTCCTAACCAATCTAATATCGTCTTCCTTTGACAGAGAATATATTTAAAACAAAATCGTTCAAAGAGTACAGACGTTGATTTCCCCTTTACCATTGGCCAACCCACCCCACTAGTCTCGTCTCACGGAGAATATGAGTTCCAAATTCGGTGAAATCGGTCAAACGGTTCAGAAGTTACACAGAGTTGGTCGATAACGAAATAATACTCCTTCCACTATTCCAATGACAGAGAATATTAATACCAAATTTGCTTGAAATCGGTCAAGGTGTCCAGAAGTTGATCTGAAATAATCGTTTTCTATAGAATATCACTCCCCTATTCCAAAGACCATGCAACCCCCTTATCGTCGTATCCTTAAGATAAAGAATGTATACTAGATTTGCACGAACCGTCGAAAAACTTATAAGGAATAATACACAGTAACTCAATGGTTGTTTATACAAAATTTTCTGTTTTTATGTGTATAAAGTCTGTGGCTATAAACCACATTTGCACCTCATACTAAGCATGAACGATTAATACTTTTATTATATATCACGTTTGAACCACAGTTAAACTGTATTGTATACGCTTAATAGTCTCCAACCTTTTATGAGCCCGTTTGTATACAACCATACAAACGGGCCCCAATGACAGCGAAACGAACGGCTGAAGCTGTCCCTGATCGTGAACTTGTGCCAAGTTTTCAACATCGTGCAACGGTGCTACTCCGCTGCCTTGTGATAGGTCAACAGCATTTGATGCTGCTTCGTAGAGTTTTGTTGTGTGGCGAATGGATATGGATACCTAGTGCCGAAACTAGTTTATTATTTTGAGGCTTGTTTTCTCCGATTTGTTTTAGTCATTAGTGATGAACTCTTAAATTCTTAAGAGTTCGATCCTGCCATGAAATAGGTATATGATAAACCAACAAGTGCAGTCTATCTACAAGGAAAATAAAAATGTCTGCCTAGAAAAGTGTATGCGAAAATGTTGTTCAAAATGACTACATAGAAGCTCAGGCCTGAAAAGTTTTCAAAACTGTCAGGTGCAGTTTTGATAGGAGTAACATTCCTTAGACTCAATTCGTTAAATCGCTATTACAATACAATCCATTGTTCTACATATGCAGTTTCGTTTAGCACATATACCCACCACGATTTGCTTCAGTTGCTTTGGGATAAATGAAGTAAAACATACAAAGTAACTTTGTCGTCTTAACTAACTTAGTAAGTACGTGTTGTATCGCTTCGAAAGCACTCAGCTGGCAACTCCAAGCTTTTCAACGAAAATACTGAATGTCTTCTATTGCCATGGACTATTGTATGTTTGGAATTTGATTCGATTTGCATCACGTTGGTCATACCAGACTGAAAATAACTGATAACTGTAACCCATTCAAGTCCGTATCCGTAAGCAGTTGAGTAAGTGTAAATCATTCACCACATGTTTATCCTCGCTCATACAAACCATAACATGTGGAAACGATATTTTACCAGTGCTCATGCAATGTAGGCAGTGACATTGGTTTGGTAGTGACATCAATGTGAACAAGTTTTTTTTGTGCAATTGCACTTTGTTTTGTTTTTCCTAGATGACGACGGTTGTGTCTACCTTGTTTGATAGATAAACATTCTCAACGAAACCATACTACCTACTATATTTCTTTATGTGTCTAGACGTGTCGCTAGCTCATTTTATCTTTTCTTGTTTAATTGAGTAGCACTGATGGGTAGCTAACATAACTTTTCCATCTATGATAGCGTTTCTCAACCTTTTTGTTGAATAGTACCCCTTAAGGATTAAACTGTTCATTCCGGCAAGAATATTTTTTTGTGTATTTGGAGTGTGCACTTGGATTTTGGTTTTGGAATAATATCTTACTATATTTTGACAAAACTAACAGATTTTCAATGACCGAAATAAAAAATTGTTGGTTTTTTTAAAGTTCTTGACCACCGATGTTTTTCTGAGATTCTATCTTTCGGAATCGAGAGACTTTCAAGATTATTAAAAATGGTATCATCTCCAGGAAATACATTTGACAAGTTCAGATATTCGACAAAAAGCTTTAAAACTAGTTTTCTATTCTGATTGAAATCGGAAAAGAAATAAACTTTAACTAAATTCCCATTTCTGTTGAACTTGGGTTCTTCACTCACTTCAGATTTTGAAGATTTTTTTGGGAGTCCAGAAAAGGGGGATTTTAATAAGGAATCGTAATAATGTGCATCCTAGAACTTCATTGGCTCAGCGGTAAGATGCATCGCTACAAAGGATACTTTCCTAGTCGTGTCCTAATTTTATTTCCGAATACAGGAAAGAAACTTTAGATTACTTCTTATAAATTTGAAAAACACTAGGAGAATTTGTTCTGAAGAATATTTTAAAAGAATGCATATATCGATCAATATTTGGAGAAACTTTAAAATAAATTCTACGAGGGCGGTATTAGGACCACTAACTATTTCAATATTATGTTCCTGTGTGGCTAATCTTAATTGGGGGCAGAGATTGAACTTATCATTCAATAATTATTTAGTGTTTTGTCAATAACTCATTACATAGACTGAAGTTTCAAAATATGTTGTATTTCCAACTTGCTCGCTCGAAAGCACGAAATAACGGAGCTTCTTTGAACCTTCAATTCCGTCATATTTTCAGCACTACATCCAATGTTTATCCTTCGACCATTTCATCTGATGCTTACAATTGTTCCACGGCGGATACATAAAATCTTCAACCTATTCTTCGCACCGTAGAGAGCTTTTTGGAAGGCCTTGATCTCCTGTAATACTGCATATACTGCCAACTATCATCATCTCGTCGTCTGAGTGTCGTTAAAAAGACCTGCTCATCTACTACCAATACGTCGGTGGAAGCAACTCTAACTCCCGCTTGGCCTTTTCAGCGCGATGTTATAACGCGATCGTGTTAATCGGGACTTGGCTTGACTCTCGCACAATTTCCAATCAAGTATCGTTGCGATCATACTGTTCTGAATAGCAGAAAGTCCGCACGAGATGGAGTTTTTGTCGCGGTTCGAAACGGTTCGAGCAAATTTGGGGATACTATTGATTTGAAGGATATTCTGTTACTTCTATGCGCTGTGTGTATTCTGCCGGATGGGATTCGTGACATTGAGGACATTGAAGGTCACTTTCATCTAGATGACATTTCGTGGAAAACTGTCTGACAGTGGATTCCTATATCCTGATGTCGAATGATCTGTGTTTAATTCAACAAATGTTCTCTTTTTGAAATTCTATGAAGTTCATTGGTACTATACCACGGAGGCTTCAGAATCTTCAGAATCATTTTCAAAAATTTTATACTGAATTCTCTGGAGTGCCTTCTTTCTGGTATTGCTTTGCAGCAACTAGTCCATATTGGCACAGCATACAACATGGCTGGTCTAAAAATTTGTTTGTAAATCAAAAGTTTGTTCTTAAGACAAAGTTTTGATTTTCTGTTTATAAGTGGATATTAGCATTAGCATTTAGCAGTTCGCACAAATTCGTAGGTGGTACAAGCCAAGACTATTGTATGAGAGTAGCATTACTTTCATCCGTTACCACAGATATTGATTTGGGACTAATCACTAACTCTTAGATGGAAGCAATGTACTCTCCAATAGTCGAGATCTGTCCTGGCCATGTCCTTGCGAATGCTGAGGAAGGGGAAGGATGGTTTGTTGGACACCTACTTAAGAAAGATGCAGAGAACTCTACGACCTCTCATAGGTGCCACGGTAGGTTTTGGGATTGTGTGGAAGGTTATAACAGTAGGAATCGTTTTGGTATAACGTGAAACACAGAAAGAACTAAGATAGAAATACAAAGTAGGAAACGGACGAGCCTGGAATTGAACCCACGACCTCCTGCTTATAAGGCAGAAGCGGTAGCCACAAGACCACCGAGCTCGTAATTTTCTGTTTAAAGTGGATATAGACACTTAATATATTTGTTACATTTGGCTTGAATAACTTCAATGTGGCTTTTAAAGTTAATTTTTGATCTAGCAGCAGTCCTAAATATTTAGCACCAAATAGTCCTTTATACCTTCATAGTACTATATTAGGATAGCACCAAATGTTTCATTTTCAAAACGCTCATAAGACCGGTAGTCCTCTTCGGCCATGAAACTTGGACCATGCTCGAGGAGGACTTGCAAGCACTCGGAGTATTCGAGAGACGGGTGCTTAGGACCATCTTTGGCGGTGTGCAAGAAGACGGTGTGTGACGGCGAAGGATGAACCACGAAATAGCCCAGCTCTACGGCGAACCTAGTATCCAGAAGGTAGCCAAAGCCGGAAGGGTATGATGGGCAGGGCATGTTGGAAGAATGCCGCACAGCAACCCTGCAAAGATGTTATTCTCCTCCGATCTTGCAGGTACAAACAGTGTGGAGCGCAGCGAGCGAGGTGGGCTAACCTGGTACAGAATGACTTGAAGGGCGTGCGCGTGCGGCGTCGAGGGTGGAGAAATGCTGCTTTAAACCATGTATTGTGGCGTCAAATTGTTGATTCATTGTTATCTGTTTAGATGTAAACTAAATAAATGAAAAAGTGTCCATTCTCAAGTTCGGCAACGCAGACATGGTTTCCTGGTTGATTAACCAGCACGTCAAGTCCAATGAGGATTACATTATTGCACGCCTAAACCTGGAAAAGGATCTCAAGTCAGTTGTATCTAGCTCTTCCCAAAATTTTCCCGGTATAAGGTAAAAGAGTAGATGACCCCTTCTTTAAAAGTACGCATTTGCCCGGAATAAGGCAGAAGAGTAGATGATACCTTCTCCAAAAGTAAATATGCATTTGCTCGGAATAAAGCCAAGGAATTGATGAGACGTTTTTTAATCAAAATTATGCATTCTGACGAAATATGTCGAGGCGTATATAATTACTTTTCTACAAGTACGTGCGGTTTGAATAAGACCATCTTTAGAAACACACATTTTTACCTTAGAACGTGAAAGATTGAAAGTCTCATTCTTCAATCACACACATTCGCTTGGAATAATTCTAATGAGTAGACCATTCCTCCATTTGTAGCACGCATTTGCTCTTCATAAAAAATACACTTTAATATAAAGATAAAAAAACGCATTTGCTCTTAACATGGTAACACAGTAAACGACTCTGAAAAATTCCAATTATTCATTTGCTTCTCATATCGAAAGTACATACCCGCCCCGCAACATTCTCATTAAGAATTTGTATGACCTGATTACACGGTGTCAGGCCATTTGGCCGAACGCCATTTGGCCGAATGCCGTTTGGCCGAATGCCGTTTGGCCGAATAGTAAAAAAAAATTGACCTCAGTTTAAGAGTGGTCCTTCATCCTACTTCCTTCTTCATTCTTCCTTCTTGCTTCCTCCCTATTCCTGTTTTCTTCTTTCTTCCTTTCTCCTCCTTCCTTCTTCCTTTTTTTCCTTCTTCCTTATTCCTTCTTACTCTTTTTTTCCTTCTTCCTTCTTCCTTGTTCCTTCTTCCTTCTTCTTTCTTCCTTCTACCTTCTTCCTTCTTCCTTCTACCTGCTTCCTTCTTCTTTCTTCCTTCTTCCTTATTCCTTCTTCCTTGTTCCTTCTTCCTTCTTCCTTTTTCTTTCTTCCTTCTTATTTCTTCCTTCTTCCTTCTACCTGCTTCCTTCTTCCTTCTTCCTTCTTCCTTGTTCCTTCTTCCTTATCCCTTATTCTTCCTTCCTTTTTCCTTCTTCCTTATCCCTTCTTCCTTCTTCCATCTTCCTTCTTCCTTCTTCCCTCTTCCCTCTTCCTTCTCCCTTCTTTCTTCTCCCTTCTTCCTTCTCCCTTCTTCCTTCTTTCTTCTTCCTTCTTCCTTCTTTATTCTTCTTTCTTCCTTCTTCCTTCTTTTTTCTCCCTTTTTCCTTCTTCCTTCTTCTTCCTTACTTCTACCTGTTTCATTCTTCCTTACTTCTACCTGTTTCCTTCTTCCTTACTTCTACCTGTTTCCTTCTTCCTTACTTCTACCTGTTTCCGTCTTCCTTCTTCCTACTTTCTTCTTCCTTCCTACTTCTTCCTTCTTCCTACTTCCTTCTTCTTCTTCATTCTTCCTTCTTCCTTCTTCCTTATCCCTTCTTCTTCCTTCTTTTTTCCTTCTTCCTTATCCCTTCTTCTTTCTTTCTTCTTCCTTCGTTTTTGTTCCTTCTTCTCTCTTTCTTTTTCCTTTTCCCTTCTTCCTTCTTCTCTCTTCCCTCTTCCTTAACTCTTGTTCCTTCTCCCTTCACCCTCGTTCTTTCCTCCTACTTCCTTCATTCTTCTTCCTTCTTCTTTCTTCCTTCTTATTTCTCACTACTCACTTCTTATTTCGTAAGGAAACGTATTTCAACTATTCGGCCAAACGGCATTCGGCCAAATGGCGTTCGGCCAAATGACCCTTTCGACCAAATGGCATTCGGCCAAACGACATTCGGCCAAACCTCGGGCCAAACGGCATTCGGCCAAATGACCCTAAACCGATTACACAAAACCAAACAATTTTTCAATCAAACCAAATAGTTTCTCTGTAATCTATCGAATGTCAGCAATATTTCAACTAGATGCCATGTTGTTTCAGTTTATTAATTTTTTTGAAGTTTTATATGGAAGATGCTATTCGAAACTTCAATGGCTATCATCTTAGTATACGTTCATGCATAATAACTGTGTGTAGATTTATTTTTGTTAGGTACATTTATAATGCACCATTCTTTCATAGGTACCTCCAGAGACTAGCATTGTATGGATTTTGAATTTTCACTGTTTCCAACAACTAGTTTGCGCGAAATGAAGATAAAAAAAAGATGGGCGAAAATTGGGGAAAGGGTGATTTATGGAAGTCTTTTCAGGTATCAGGTGAACGTCGGCTCCAGGGGCACACCTGACGGAAAAGGAAGTGAACAAAAAGGAATGGAATGTGGATGGGAGAACAAAGGGAATGTTTGTAAAAGAGCCCTTGAAGAGGGTATACAACGCATAAGCGTACAAGAGCTTATAGCTCCTTACCACAACGGGTTATGAACAACAAAATACTCTGAAGGTTCAGGTTTCTGAAGTCAATTTCACTAAGTAAGTGTTTACCAAATATTTGGAAGCGCAATTGTGCAGACTGGGCGGTTACATATTAGATGATAATAAGTTCCATAATCAGATTCACAACTATCACAAACAGATGATTCAACGCGTTGAATATTTGCCATGTGATAGTTCAGTCGGCAGTGACCTGTCAAGGCCTTTACTAAGACACTGCAATTCTGTTTAGACAGATTAGCTAAATAGCTTGCTACTACCGGAGATGGCTCCTGGATGTACAATTTTGTTTGATGACATGAATCCAGGCTACTCCAATGCCATTTGTGCTGAGTGACAGCCCAAGAGTTGATCAAAAGCTTCACCCAACACTTGGATATTGGAATAGCTGGCTCAGGACCAATAAAGTTTTGTGATGCTCCATTACGAGCTAACTCATCAGCCAATTCGTTTCCAGCTATGGAAAAATGGCCAGATACCCATATAAGGTGTAAAGTATTAACTGAATTCAGTTCCTCAATTTGAGTTCGACATGCTCTACCTTCGAGGAGGAAGCCGTCAGTGTAACCAACAATGCTGTCCGACATACTTCTCTCCAAATAGCCAGATGTCCACTCATCCCGCGAGGGAAATTGTGTTGAAAATGTCCTGTAAGAAAAACTACTAACGTGTGTGAGATCACTTGGAGCAAGGAAAATTTTGTCCCAATTAACCACACTGAGGATACTGGCCGTAAGATTTTCATACGACCAAACTTATGGGACTGTTTCATACGAATTAAACTATGAAAATCGTGGGATCCTTTTTCGATCAATTCTAACTTTTTATTGGGTATCCAACAAAACAGTTTCTCGAAGCGTCGATGGGCGTGTGGTGTGAACGCACGCCTCCTAATCACGATGTCCATGGTTCGAACCCGGGTTACACTTTTTTTTAACAAACTGAAAATATTTCATAAGATTGTCGTATGAAATGCATTCCATAAGAGAATCGTATGAAAATCAATACATTTTCTTGTGGTGAAATTTCAAAAGAGAAACGTATGATGTTCTTACGACCAGTATCCTCAGTGATAAGCGGTAACAACGAAGTGTGTGTAAAACTGCGGTTTACAGGATTCTCTTCCATAAAACCGAGTACCCATAGTTGGTAAGTACAAGAAAATGCTTCTTGTTTGAGATGTATGTGTAGTGGGGCCACGTCGAAGAAAACTTCGAGAGCAGCCGTGGGAGTTGAAGAGAACGCACCAGTCATTGCCATTAGGTACATCCTTTGAAGATGGCCTAATTTAGACTGAATTGTCCTCACTTCCTCCTTTTGCCACCACACAAGACATCCATAAGCCAAAATTGGTTATGTAAATCCATTTGACATATTTGGGTTTAAGACCCCAAGTTTTACCAAAGGTTCGTCGGCATTAGCCGAAAGCCATACACGCCTTAACTCAGTCCAGGAAAGCTTTGAGTCCAAAATTAGACCCACATACTTTACTTGATCGGCAAAGACCTAGGCGACGAATACAGGATCACGATTGGAAGCTTGGAACATGGAATTGCAAGTCGCTAGGTTTCGCAGGTTGCGACAGGATGATCTACGATGAATTACATCCCCGCAACTTCGACGTCGTGGCGCTGCAGGAGATTTGCTGGACAGGACAGAAAGTGTGGAAAAGCGGGCATCGAGCGGCTACCTTCTACCAAAGCTGTGGCACCACCAACGAGCTGGGAACCGGCTTCATAGTGCTGGGTAAGATGCGCCAACGCGTGATTGGGTGGCAGCCAATCAACGCAAGGATGTGCAAGCTGAGGATTAAAGGCCGTTTCTTCAACTATAGCATCATCAACGTGCACTGCCCACACGAAGGGAGACCCGACGACGAGAAAGAAGCGTTCTACGCACAGCTGGAGCAGATATACGATGGATGCCCACTGCGGGACGTCAAAATCGTCATCGGTGACATGAACGCACAGGTAGGAAGGGAGGAAATGTATAGACCGGTCATCGGACCGGATAGTCTGCACACCGTATCGAATGACAACGGCCAACGGTGCATAAACTTCGCAGCCTCCCGCGGAATGGTAGTCCGAAGCACCTTCTTTCCCCGCAAAAATATCCACAAGGCCACATGGAGATCACCTAACCAAGACACGGAAAACCAAATCGACCACGTTCTAATCGACGGTAAATTCTTCTCCGACATCACGAACGTCCGCACTTACCGCAGTGCGAATATTGAATCCGACCACTACCTCGTTGCAGTATGCCTGCGCTCAAAACTCTCGACGGTGTACAACACGCGTCGAAGTCGGACGCCGCGGCTTAACATTGGGCGGCTACAAGACGGTAGACTAGCCCAAGAATACGCGCAGCAGCTTGAAGATGGCTGGAGAGATATTCGATCCGCCATTGGTAGCACCGCAACCGCTGCACTTGGCACGGTGCCCCCGGATCAGAGAAACGACTGGTATGACGGCGAATGTGAGCAGTTAGTGGAAGAGAAGAATGCAGCATGGGCGAGATTGCTGCAACACCACACGAGAGCGAACGAGGCACGATATAAACAGGCGCGGAACAGACGAAACTCGATTTTCCGGAGGAAAAAGCGCCAGCAGGAAGATCGAGACCGTGAAGAAACGGAGCAACTGTACCGCGCTAATAACACACGAAAGTTCTATGAGAAGTTAAACCGTTCACGTAAGGGCCACGTGCCACAGCCCGATATGTGTAAGGACATAAACGGAAACCTTCTTACGAACGAGCGTGAGGTGATCCAAAGGTGGCGGCAGCACTACGAAGAACACCTGAATGGCGATGTGGCAGACGAAGATGGCGGTATGGTGATGGACCTGGGAGAACGCGCGCAGGACTTAATTCTACCGGCTCCGGATCTCCAGGAAATCCAGGAGGAGATTGGCCGGCTCAAGAACAACAAAGCCCCTGGGGTTGACCAACTACCAGGAGAGCTATTTAAACACGGTGGTGAGGCACTGGCTAGAGCGCTGCACTGGGTCATTACCAAGATTTGGGAGGAGGAAGTTTTGCCGCAGGAGTGGATGGAAGGTGTCGTGTGTCCCATCTACAAAAAGGGCGATAAGCTGGATTGTAGCAACTACCGCGCAATCACATTGCTGAACGCCGCCTACAAGGTACTCTCCCAAATTTTATGCCGTCGACTAGCACCAACTGCAAGGGAGTTCGTGGGGCAGTACCAGGCGGGTTTTATGGGCGAACGCTCCACCACGGACCAGGTGTTCGCCATTCGCCAAGTACTTCAGAAATGCCGCGAATACAACGTGCCCACACATCATCTATTCATCGACTTCAAAGCCGCATATGATACAATCGATCGGGACCAGCTATGGCAGCTAATGCACGAACACGGTTTTCCGGATAAACTGACACGGTTGATCAAAGCGACGATGGATCGGGTGATGTGCGTAGTTCGAGTTTCAGGGGCATTCTCGAGTCCCTTCGAAACCCGCAGAGGGTTACGGCAAGGTGATGGTCTTTCGTGTTTGCTATTCAACATCGCTTTGGAAGGTGTAATACGAAGAGCAGGGATTAACACGAGTGGTACAATTTTCAATAAGTCCGTCCAGCTATTTGGCTTCGCCGACGACATAGATATTATGGCACGTAACTTTGAGAAGATGGAGAAGCCTACATCAGACTGAAGAGGGAAGCTAAGCGGATCGGACTAGTCATCAACACGTCGAAGACGAAGTACATGATAGGAAGAGGTTCAAGAGAAGACAATGTGAGCCACCCACCGCGAGTTTGCATCGGTGGTGACGAAATCGAGGTGGTAGAAGAATTTGTGTACTTGGGCTCACTGGTGACTGCCGAAAATGACACCAGCAGAGAAATTCGGAGACGCATAGTGGCTGGAAATCGTACGTACTTTGGACTCCGCAAGACGCTCCGATCGAATAGAGTTCGCCGCCGTACCAAACTGACAATCTACAAAACGCTAATTAGACCGGTAGTCCTCTACGGACACGAGACCTGGACGATGCTCGTGGATTACCAACGCGCACTTGGAGTTTTCGAAAGGAAAGTGCTGCGTACCATCTATGGTGGGGTGCAGATGGCAGACGGTACGTGGAGGAGGCGAATGAACCACGAATTGCATCAGCTGTTGGGAGAACCATCCATCGTTCACACCGCGAAAATCGGACGACTGCGATGGGCCGGGCACGTAGCCAGAATGTCGGACAGTAACCCGGTGAAAATGGTTCTCGACAACGATCCGACGGGCACAAGAAGGCGAGGTGCGCAGCGGGCAAGGTGGATCGATCAGGTGGAAGATGACTTGCGGACCCTCCGTAGACTGCGTGGTTGGCGACGTGTAGCCATGGACCGAGCCGAATGGAGAAGACTCTTATATACCGCACAGGCCACTTCGGCCTTAGTCTGAATAAATAAATAAATAAATACTTTACTTGATCAGTTACATTAATTTCAGGGGTCTACTACGAAAGGCCGAATCACGAATGGCCGAATTACAAAAGGCCGAAAGCAAAAAAGGCCGAAACCACAAAAGACCGAAAGCACAAAAGGTCGAATTAACACAATGCTGCTTTTATTGGGGAATCGGTAAGCTTTTATTGGGGAATCGGTAAAAATCAGTGTCGATTGGAATTTACTAAGTTTTCAGCTCGGCCAAAAAGACCACACAAAAGTCGGCCAACCTACCCCACGGCCACGAGATGTTTTCGAGAACGATCACAATTTACAAACACAAAAGTGAGGCTTCCCTATAAACCTTAATACCGTTTTTTAGGATTTTTAATACCCTTTCTAGTGCACCACGTTTTTAGAAATCTGATGAATATTGATTCGAGTTACAAATATGACATTACCTTAACATAAATTTACTCACTTGCGCCAAAATAGCAAAAAACGTGGTCCTAAGCAAATAGAAACTCTAAAATAAGGTACAGTGGGGCAAGTGGGTAAAGGAAATCGTATAATTCATGTTCATCAAGTCATAAAAGTTGAAGATAATATTGAAATTGATCATATTTATGACATAACGAATCATCTATCCAATCTTTATATGCCTGCGAACAAGATCTTTGAAAAATACTTTTAGGATATGTGATAACTAAAACACGCGGTCTTACTTTTCGTGGTTTTACACTTATTTTATTTTTACGTCTGCGCGTGTCGGTTGCCGGATTAGAAGTGATACAGGAGGTACTTTCCAGATAATACAAAAAGGTGGGACTTTTGACATACATAATACACTGAACAAAATAATCGGATTGGGAAACACACTTTTTGGAAACAACACATAATTGAAAGAAATACAGATTATAATAAAACACGGAAACGGAATACTACAACTCGGCCACTCCTGACTACTGATCGACTCGATCAATTGGGCCTTTCGCTCTCGATTGATAACATAGCAACAAACATGAACTACATTATATTTAACAAGTGTCGCTTTACTTATCAGTGCATCCCCTTTTCAGAAGGTGTCCTCCAATCTGCCCATCTCTTGATTCGGGCTGCCTCGATTATACGTTGGGATATTTGACAATTCTCGATGTCTCGAATAACATAACGGTCGTTAGGAAGTACTTTATGTATACGATATGGTCCCTTATACTTAGGGATAAACTTCTTGTTAGTTCCAATGGTAGTATCGACGTTCCGTATTACAACATATTCACCTTCTTGAAAGACATTTGGCGCTGTGTCAGTTCTTTCATATAAAGCGGAACTCTTACTCTGAGAGTCTTCAATGTGACGACAAGCAGCGTCACGTAATGCATGTAAATCCCGAGCTGCATTTGAATCTGACCTATCTTCCAAATACTCAGACAGATTATCTACTTCCCTTCCTCGTTGACCAACTCCAAGCAAGAGGACCGAAGGGGTTTGGTGAGTGCTAGAATGAACAGAATTATTCAACGCGTATTCCACCTTGGTTAACATTTTACTCCAATTAGCGTGCTGAACTGGTTCAGAAACTTTCCCTAGCATAGTCTTAAGTACACGATTAACACGTTCCACCTGACCGTTTGCCTGAGCTGAAGCTGTAGCCACCTTTACGTGTTCCACATTGTTTTCCAACACGAATGCTCCGAATTCCAATGATGTAAAACACGATCCACGGTCACTGATAATCCTACGAGGTCGACTGTAACATTCAAAGTACTTATCCAAACAAGCACACACTTCTTTCGTACTGGTAGAATTGACAGGGTACAGCTTAACGTATTTCGTGAAAGCATCAACAACAACTAGTATGTGCTTCCTTTTAGACGCAATAGACGGAAGGGGTCCGAAATGGTCAATGTGAATCGTGTCAAACGGAACAGGTTTCTTCGGAATGCTGTGCAGCATGCGACCACCATCGGATTTTGAATCGGAATACGTAATACAGCGGACACAATTTTTAACGTAATTTTCGACCTTATTCTTAAGTTTCGGAAACCAATAATGCATTTTCAGTTGATCTGCAGTTTTTGTTATACCCATATGACATAACTTCTCATGGACGTTCCGAATAATGTGAGTTTCCATTTCAGCTGGGACATAAAATGAGAGTTTTCCATCCACGAGTGAACGATAAACCAACCCGTCATCCAGAGTAAAACTTTTAACAGGTCCCTTTTCGAGTTCTTCTCTTAACTTGAGGATTGTTGAGTCACGTCCTTGAGCCAATTGCAATTGAAAATCAATATCATCTGGGCTGATAGCGGAAACGATCTGATCGGGATTGTTGGGAATACGACTTAAAGCATCAACATGGTTCATTAGTTTACCGTTACGGTGCTGAATGACATAGTGGTAATTTTCCAACTCTAAAGCCCATCTCGCGATTGTGGCATTGATAGATTTCCTGTTTAGAGTCATAGCCAGAGAATTACAGTCTGTAATAATTCGGAAAGGAATGCCTTCTAAGTAAATTCGGAACTTTCGCAAAGAATAGATAATAGCCAGTGTTTCTAGTTTAAAACTATGGTAGCGTGACTCCGCGGAGGTAGTCCGTTTCGAAAAATATGCAACTGGATGCATCTTACCATCGTCTTGCTTCTGCATCAAGATGCCACCAAATCCTTCTGAACTAGCATCACAGTGTAGTTCAGTGTCTCGCGATGGGTTGTAAAGTGCCAGAATAGGAGCCGAAACCAACTTTTCACGTAATGTAATGAAAGCATGTTTGCACTTATCATCAAACTCAAAATCTACACCTGGTTTTATTAAATTACGTAATGGTAATGAGATGGCAGAAAAAGACGAAACGAATCGACGGAAGTATGAAAACAGCCCAAGACATTTGCTCAATTCTTTAACGTTAGTCGGAAATGGCAAGCTTCTGATAGCTTCCAAGTGCGTATTATTAGGACGTATACCCTTATGGCTCACTGTGAAGCCCAATAGTTCGATTTCCGTAAAACAAAACTGACATTTTTTTAGTTTGATCTCTAAACGGAACTCGGCCAACCTACGGAGAACTCTTCCTAATAGTTCATAATGTTCAGCAATCGTATCAGTGGCCAACGTCACGTCGTCCATATAAACCACAACAGAACCATCCTTAATGAATGGTTCTAGAACCATATTTATGAAGCGCTGAAACACTGCTGGGGCATTCCGCAATCCAAAAGGCATTTTGACATATTCGTATTGTCCTCCCGGAGTCACGAAAGCTGTAAATGGAACAGAATCAGGTGACATATTTACTTGATGGAATCCACTTTTTAAATCCAGGACGGAGAAATACTTTTTTCCTTCCAGTCATTAATGAGTGGAATAGGGTAGCTGTCCCGGACAGTTATTTTGTTCAATGACCGATAATCAACACACATGCGCCGCTCACCAGATTTCTTCGTTCGTAACACAATCGGAAAGGAATACGGGGAGTTACTGGGTCGGATTACACCAGCCGATAGTAAATCTTCAACAATATGAACCACTTCAACTCTGTCAGCATACGAGAGACGCCGCGGACCATAACTAATCGGAATGTCGGAAGTCAATTTTAGTTTCATTTCATACGAGTGTTGGGTTTCCGGAATAGTACTCACATTTAGATAATTTTGTTTAATAATCTCTAGAAGCTCGTATTGAACTTGCTCCTCCAATTTTGGATTGATATTAATTTCATCATCGAGTTCAATAGCGTAAATGTCTGGAACAGCAAGGTTGTCAGAATTGTCTTTACAAAGATGAGTCACACAGGTGGGACAACTTCTCATGAAGTTCAAAGATCTTCGGGACATATCGTATACACAATGTAATTTGTTATCCAAAATTTGTATTTCGTTTTTATTTTTTATTTCAATTTTGTATTTATTTGAACGTGTATTAAACAAGATAATGCCAAAGGCTTTTAAAAATGCCCGTCCCAGTAAAATGGGATGGATCATAAAATGATCAGGAACAACATAGAACTTTAACTGCTCAGAATGAGACCCATACGTAACATAAGCCGGAATGACAGCATACGTACATAACGGAAAATTCCCAATACTACGGAATCCTGAGAACTTTTCATCGACTGGAATTAGCTCAATGGGCACTGCGGAACGTTTAACCAGATTGATCGGACTACCCGTGTCAAAAAGAGAAATAAAAGTTCTTAGGGGATGCACTTTTTTGTCAGATAAGAAAGCAACACTTACCAAGTTCAATTCGGAGAGAGCAGCACTCAGTTGCTCCTTGTTATGGTCTGCTGATTTGCCCCGGCGGAAATCATCTACCAATGCCACCTCGTCCTTGTTGCGTGGCGCTGGTTTAGGGCAGTTCCTGATGACATGTTCGCCGGAACCACAACGGAAACATGAGCCTGGCTCCCGGCGAGGCTCCGTACAACGAGCGGAAATGTGTCCTTTGCCGGAACAGTTGTAGCAACGTAATTCGGAATCGGAAACTTTCTTAATCTGCGGTTTGATACTTCCGGAATTTGAAGAGGATGACGTTGCACGAGTCGCACTGGTACGTATTTCGCGAAGCTGCGTATACCGTCGTGCTAGTTGTTTTAGTTCCATCAAATCCTTGGCTGGGTAAAGTACGGAAATATCAGCAGATCGATCACGGAATCCATCGACGATCATTTGCACTGTTTGAGCTTCGTCAATTGCAGCACGCGAAGCAATCTCCTGCATCTTTAGGATGTAGCCCATCACCGATGTCTTGCAACTGGAGAAAGTGGTTTTCCTGAGCCGGTCGATGATTTCTGTCACCGTGAATGTGTGGCCGAAGTTTAGAAGAAAACTGTTACGAAATTGAGCGTACGTGATAGAACGGTCCACACGCAGAAACCATTCGGCTTCTGTACCCGGTCCCATTAGCTGCGAATACACTTCAGCCGGAAAGTAGCATCTCCTCCCACTGAATCGCATGCTCTTTCAAAGTCGTCCAACCATCTCTCGGGAACATACGAATCACTACCGGTAAACAATGGCACAAGGCACATTACATCCTGGAACTCCGGTGGTCGAACAAACGGCTCGTTGCGAGCTAGTTCTCGACGCAAATCTGCAATTTGCTTCTTCTTCTTTAGAATCCGAATCTCCTCATCTAATGCCTCCTCCTCGTCACCATCCGATCCAGATGGACCTTCTTCTTGTTCCTCGTCCTTTTCCTCCGGATCATTTGCGACCTGATTAGCCGGATGGCTGTCGTACAAAACACGTAGGTGCCGAATGGTCGCCGTTGCTGGAATATCGACTTCATGCTCCTGCAGCCACTCAAGGAGCTCCTCCTTGTTCATCCGCATGGCCATCGTGAGCGTCAAAAAATCTTCGATCCCACTTCTGAGGATGTGATAACTAAAACACGCGGTCTTACTTTTCGTGGTTTTACACTTATTTTATTTTTACGTCTGCGCGTGTCGTGACATGTGGGGTAAGTGAAAAAATGATTTTAAAAGAGGATTTTTCAATATAAGAACACATTTTCTGTTCATATATTTCATGCAAATGATAATTATACTGAATAGAGCATAACTGTGATCTGTTGTGGTGCTTTTTGACACTTCATGAAAGTCAAAGGGCACTAGAGTGCCTCCATTAAATGATTTTTATATTTTTTGTTTTCTTTACTTGAATTTTTTGAGATCTAATATCTCATCTCCATTTGTGTCTAACACTACTTTCTATTTCAGGTTTATAGTAAGATAATGAACCTTGGCGATAATGCAGAGAAATTATCTTTGAAATATTCATCAAACCTAGAATCATATTGTGTTTCATTAACAATCCACTTATGATTTCAGTAGAAGAGTCTACATTACCAAATAAATAAATTTTATAAATTTCAACTAAATAAATCATAATTGTTGATATATTTGCAATAGTAGTGATTCTTTCATTTAAGCTATATAAATAATATTTTTTCACAAATTATTTATCAAACTTGGATTATTTAAAACAATGACACGCTTGGCACTTTGGGTTCCTGATTTAGTAAGACCACGTATCACTGTAATAACCAAAAGCCTTCAAATGAGTTCGAATTGGTATCATTTGTTTATATACGCTTAATAGAAATTATTTGTGTTTGGAAAAATAGAGAAATGCATTCAGTGTCGGAAAATTTTCACTTGCCCCACCCATGGTAAAAAACAGGCAAAGCAATAAAATATTTTTCTCAAAATTTATGATGTTCATATCAATATATTTCGACGAAAGATTCTTCTACGGAAGAGTTGAATTGTTTCGGTTAAATTCAAGAGTTTATTGTAATTTTGTTTTCAATTTTCAATTTTAAATTAATCATATTTATTTTGTTTACAGATTTCTGCGCTACCACCAGGACTGTGGTCAGGACATAAACGATCGATTCATTCAAATATTCCGAGACCCGGTAAAGACTCCGCTTCGAAACGTCCGCCTCCGAAATAGCACAATCACCAATGAGGGCATGCGCATACTGCTGCGGCACAAGCTTAACTCACTCTCGATGTGGTACTGCAACAAAATCACGACGGCCTCATGGAACATTCTGATCGAAAACTGCAGGCAGTTGCGTTCGCTTGAGCTGGGCCGATTCGTGGACATGCTGAAGCACAGCGAACCGAACGAGAAGACGCCGATAGACTTCCAGCTGGTTCTGCCAAAGTTGCGCCAGCTGATTCTCAATGGGGTTGTCCTGCAGCCGTCGATCCACTTTGGGTAAATACCATTTAATTGTTTGAGCCTAAATTGGTTAGTGGTATTCACGCTCCCACTTTTTTACTAAGGCACCTTTCGGAATTAACGTACCTTGATCTGACGGCATGCATATTTGCCGAGTTCAGCCTGAAAGCGTTGATCGATTTACCGAGGCTTAAGGCCCTGATCCTGTTCAACGTTTGGCCTCTAGATCATGAGTTTCCAACTTTGTGTAAGCTCAAGAACTTGGAAACTTTAGATCTGTCTGTTTCGAGGGCGAACGTGGATGGAAATTATCTCACCCCCAATAAGGTAAGTAGTCAAATTCTGTCAGCTTTCGCCTCTTATTTAAAATACCCTGATCTATTTGTTATTTTAAGCTACTGGCAAATTTAGTCGAGAACCTTCCCCGGTTACGACATCTGGATATATCCGGTACCAATTTGGCGGGCGATGGAGTAGCGATGAAGACGAACACCGCCGCTAGTAGCTCGGATATTCCAGGTCTGGCTAGTCGAGCCGATCATCCGCTGGAATTTCTTGGTCTGTACTATACGGCACATTCGGCCTGCAAGTGGCATGATATTCCGGCTCTTAAGGTAAGTCGTGATCAATATTTCACAAGTGAACTTGGTTAACATCCATTCATTTACGACAGATCGCGGGTGAGGCAACCGAAGACCAAATTCTGGTAGCGGCATCCGTTTATCAGGATCGACATGAACTACTGACTAAAGTACTAAATGATCTCTACCATCTGTTGCGGTTTGAAACCTGCAAGCAAATACACAAAGCGCTGGACGTAGTGCTGACCGCCATGGATAAGCACACTCGAGTCAAGAATATTCAAATTAGTGGCAGGTAAGGGTCTATCGGATGATGTAATTGAAAAATGATGATAACCGCAAGATATTTCCATATTTTAGTGCCACGCTTTTTTATATAGTCAAAGGGAGAGATAAAATTCAATTTGGTGTTCCTCTGAAGAACCACATCATTCACACCCTACTGAATGGAATGTCAACTCATCTCACAGACGATACGATGATGCGCAACGGATGTCTCACACTGTGTCAGTTCAATATCCCAATGGATGTGGTAAGTTCTTTTTCATTATAATTTTTTGTGGGGAGCATTATCATTATTGTAAATTCAGCATCAGCTGCTCTTATATTAAGGAAATTTATATTAAGAGTTAGGTATGGGTAAATAATATACCCTGGTTTTACCTATCCTGGTCAAATGTGAGCATAAAAGGTGATAAAAAAACCTAAACTAAAACCAATCAAAGCCGTTGATTCTCATAATACGGAAAATAACCACGTTATTCATGTCTACCCTATGTTTCTTCATAGTTATTCGAATACGAACGCTTGGTGCGTATTCTTCTGCACGGCGTATCCTATCGAGAACAGGAAGGATTTGTTCAGCGGATTGCGATCTATCTTCTGAATTCGCTTGCTTGCCAGGTCGACGGAAGTCAGAAAATGTTCCTCGGCGACTTGGGTGCAATCTCGGTAACCTTACCTATGGAATAGGAAATTCTTATTTCGAAGTAATAATTTTACTCTTTTTACAGACTATGTTGAACCTGATCAGTGATCGGCTATCTCGTAAGATCTTCGACGATGTAATGGAGGTGGCGTGGTCAACCATGTGGAACGTTACGGATGAGACGGCCAAAAATTGTGAAAGGTTCCTAGATGGTCGAGGAATGGAGTATTTCCTCGGCTGTTTGAAGGTAAGCTGGAGAGAAAAATTAAATTATGTTATTGAACGGTACTCAGTATGTTTGTATTTCAGTTTTTCCCAGAAAAGGATGAACTGTTGCGGAACATGATGGGGCTGTTAGGAAATGTGGCAGAAGTGAAAGAACTACGCCCTCGGCTAATGACTCCGGAATTCATCACCGAGTTTGCCGATTTGTTGGATTCTTCCAGTGATGGAATTGAGGTAGGTGATAATCATTACTACATGTCCAAGAAGACAGTGAATTTTCCACTTGGAAAATTTGTAGATTTTAGAATTGAAGAAATCTATCAATTGACTCACGTCCGTGTCGATGTGACCGAACATGTAGGGGAAAGTGGGGCAAGATGGCCATCCTAAGCGGTAACCCTTGTAAAATAGTGACACTCCTTTAAATTCTGCTGATTTGTCCATGAAACACCTTTATGATGACCCGTCTTTGACATAAGTATCAATAAACACTGATTAATGACGTTTCAGTATTTTATAATCTGGTTTTAAAAAAGGTGTTTTTATGATGTCTATATTTACCATATGGGGCAATATGACCACTCCCTCGGGGCAAGACGAGCATGGACCAAAAACTATATCAAAAGTGTGTTAAATTTATTAAGAATAGGGGACACATTTCTTGCACTTCTATGGATTATGTTCAAATGATGCTTCGCTTAAAAATGTCGTATTTCATGTTGATTTCTTGACAACTGGCACTACGACAATATCAGAATTTGCCTAACACTATTTTTACTGTTAAAACCATATCCTTTGTTTTAAATCATCTCTGATTCACGCAGAAACTATTTTGAACATTATTTAAATGCATTCAAGGGTTAGGCGACTCATAATCCTGGAGATAACCATATTCCTATACAGTTGGCAATACCGCCCCAAGCCGACGTATATCCAAAGATTTATATCCTATCGAACCTAATTACTGTGAATCTCCTCAAATTATTATTGTATATAGACTATACTACCGTTCTACGCATAATTGTCCCATGTACATAGGAAATCCCAGCAAACATGGGACAAATATGCGTATGACGGCAGTATAGTTATTAAAAGCTTCGGTAAATATCAATTTGTCCTGAAAATTAGTAATTTAGGCTTCAATTGTTAAATTATGTAACTAGAAAATTATAAGAAAATTCGAATTTCAACTAAACCATCTTCAAATCAATATTACAAAAACAAGTGAGACTGTCAAAGTGCGTTTCCAGTTGTGTAGCCCTTTTACATTATTGTGAACCATCCCTTGTAATAATAATGTGAATATAATGCTCACTCAAAGCATAATTAACGTTGGCTGTCTTACCCCATATGGCCATCTTACCCCACTTTCCCCTACATGGGTATGAAATAACAAAAAAAAACACTTTTTATTTCATTTTGAGTCATTAAAGTAGAAGTCTATTTTTTGTCAATTTAAAAATGACGGGGTAAGATGGGTCAAACAGCGGGGCAAGATGGGTCACCTTTAAATTTTGCAATTAATATTGTTTTTATTCCCAATATTGAATTACACACAGATAGATGGCTTTATTGCCAATGATTTTATTGAATACAAAGGAATTTTTAAGCCTTGGATGAAGAAATGGCTCTACATTTAAAAATGTCTGCAAACTCTTATGAAAACAAACCGTCTGAGTATTGCTTTCTTAAAGACAAAAATAGACATTAGCCAAAACAAATTAACATCATTATGTCAAAAGTAACCTTAAAATAATTAAACCAGCAATGGAAAATATGTTTTGAATACGAACTAGGGTAAGGGAGGTATTTTGGACCACCAATTCGGCGGCTCATATTTTGGACCACTGAGTGCAAATTCCTCTTGGTGGTCCAAAATAAGAGCCTCCGTAAGGGTGGTCCAAAATACATCCTTTACCCTATGCCCTTCAGTGTGTGCTGACCCATCTTGCCCCATTTTTAAGTTCATGTTAGAATGTCTAATTTTCGATCAAATTTATTTATTTCAACACAGTTAGTACAACATCACCTACATTACTTATAATACTTTCACTAAGTTACTAAAAAAGTTTAAATTTTACATTGCTCGACGAGATTACCTACACGTTTTATAGAAAGTGTGTTTCTCATAAGAAACAATGCTGAAAAATATTTTACCTTGCCATACCCTACCAAAATAAATTTTTATCATTAATTGCATATTATTCGGCAACTCGGCCGTACGAAAACCATTTTTTTTTGTTAAATTTATTAAAATTTTTATCATCAAATCGAGTGACAATGAAGTAGAACCAAATTATTCCTCCTACAAAGTCATAATATCCACATTCAAATGTACACGATGCTCGAAAACGACCCTGACCCATCTTACCCCGTGACCCATCTTGAACCGCCTAACCCTACCGTTCAAATTATCGGGGGTTCACGGTAGAATCATTACTGCAAAAGATCGTGATCGTCATAAGACAGAGAGCAAAGTGCTTTTTTCTGTCTCAGGCGACCAAATGAAAGTATCGTGGGTTTTTCGATCAACTTCACATGAAAAGCAGTCATGAAAGGATGTTATGCTTTGTTTCGATCACGAGATTGAGAAGGGCATATATGTAAACATCGCGTGACAACTCATTGAAATTGGGAAAATGCAGTACTGAATAGAATACAGACGATTCTTTTTTTTTTAACATGGGGGGTGCGAGGCGTGTGTAAAAAATCCGTGTAACAAAAATGTGTTTTATTTCGAGAACCCATGTAAAAAAATCCGTTTTATTTCGAGAAATCGTGCAAAAAACCATCCGTGTTATTTCAAGAATCCGTGTAAGAAAGTTGTGTAATAAAATCCGTGTAAAAAAGAATCGGATGTGCTAGGTTGAAAGCCAAGTTCCAGTTGGAATGTAAAGGAGTTACCAAATTGCAAAAAAAAAATGTTAGCGACAAATATATTTAATGTGAAGAATTTTCTAAGTGTAGATGATCATTTCTTTTAAAGTACGCATAACGCAAAAGAATAAATGAATCTTTTTTTAAAGCAATTGCCCGTAAAATAACGATAGAGTAAATTATACCTTTTTTATAGTTACGTATTTGTTAGGAATAAGGCAGATGGGTACATGATTCCTTCATTTATATCACTAGTTTGCCCAGAATTAGGCAAAAGAGTAAATTATTCATTCGGAAGAATACATGTGCTCAGAATAAGGTAAAAAGAAAAGAAAAGATTTCTCGTGTAAAGCATGCGTTTGTCTGATATTTTATAATTATTTTAATTTTGTGCCAAGTGGCCCTAGAAGCATTGTGAATAATTCTCGTTTTTATGCCAAATGGTCTCTATGTTAAATGGCCCCTGGCTAATCAAGTCGTTATGCCAAACGGCTTTATGTCAAACGGCAGTATGTCAAGTGGGGTAGCCCCAAAAACAAGCACATGAAGTATCGTATTGGACAAAAAAGTTGATAACAAGATTTACGGTGCTGTTAGCAGTGCAGTGTAACAGTCACTTACAGGCATATCAGCAGATATGATCGAAATTCGCAAAATAGTATTATTACTATGTGACATAGGTAAAGAGAGCTTTTAATTATTGCAGGTTAGCTACAATGCTGCTGGTGTATTGGCGCATATTGCCTCTGACGGAGCAGCAGCTTGGACAATAGTTAGTCCAACTCGGGAAGCGGTTTTGATCCGCATGGTGGAGGCCATCGAACGTTGGGACTTGGGCGCTGAGCGTAACATCAACTACCGTAGCTTCGAGCCAATCCTCGGACTGATCCGCTGTTATCACACACCCGCATGTCAGCACTGGGGCGTCTGGGCTCTCGCCAATCTAACCAAAGTGAGTATAGTTTCTTCATTCGAATACTGTATTTCGTATTCGATTATTAATTTTTCTTCGAATAGGTATATCCAGCGAAATACTGTCGCCTTGTTGAGCGTGAATGTGGGATAGAGTTACTGCAATCGTTGATAGATCACCCACAGCCATATGAAAGATTGAAGGAACTGGCGGAGATGGTTTTGCGGCATTGTCAAACCTTTACCGACACTCTGGATCAATGCAGAAAAATGGAGCTGGACGGCTAGGAAAAATGTTAATTGATTCCAGATGGTCCGATAAGCCTCGTCTTGTATAGTACCACGTTGTTTCTACATAGTTTTATCTGAAGAGATTTGATAACAACACAAATACTGCAAAAACCAACATGCGGTGCTTCTAATGCAAGAAACCGCATTTTCAATGCTCAAATCTCATATAAAGAAGTACTGGTGGTTTTATGTTGGACATCATTATTCGCTTGTTTGTAACTAGAACTAAAAAGGTAAATTATAAACCCTTTCTGACGTTTGTGTAAAAAATATGTTTTATTAAAGCCTATATTAGAGAAACGCGAATAGAAAATTGACAAAACTGCTACCAATAGTCTGCATTCTAGATCGGCTCGAGATAACTATTCAAAGGTTTCGTAGCAGAAAGCTCCCATGCTGCTATTTATGGTGTTCTTTCTACATTCTTTATCACAGGTGATTCAGTAGTCATCCTTCTAGATAGCGATTTCAGTTCTCACTAGTTGCAGTGGCCTATGCCACGAATGCGATCTTTGCAGGGAATGCCTTTTTTTATTCTATTGAAAAAAACGACATACCATGCATTTCAGCTGTTTTCGATTTTTGATCCAAAGTTTTGAAGCAGGTATGGGAAAAATCAAATTTTCAAAAAATCGAGGATGATCAAAACTCATTCGCGATATTACTTTTAAATTATCAAGTGATAAAAACTCTCCAGCAGCGATCGTTTAAAAATTGTATCTTGAATTGAAGCATTTACCGTTACATTTTGAGCTATTTTCCCTTACTACCATGAAACTATAACGCTAAATAGAAGATATAACGGGACTGTTGACAATTAGCTGATATTAGTAAAGCTTAATGTTTGAATGAAAATTCTGTGTTTATTATCGTTTAAGTACAAAATTTGAGAAGTTGTCGCCGACTGATGATGATTCAGCATTCTGTTTGGCTGCAGTTTTTCGCCAGTTCGACTGACTTTTCAAGGGTATAATACACCCCTGAAATAATGATAATTCCAGCGCTGTTTTCTATAGAAATTGGTCATGTATGATGATCAAAACCTAAATGTTTAGGGATTAATCATATTTTGGACATATTTTGGCTTTGAAGCAAAATATGTTACCTAATCTTATCGCCAGAAATCGAGATTTTGATCTTCAAGGATAACCTTTTTTATGGAAATCAGCCCTGGCGTTATAATTACGTATTTCTGGAAGTCTACTCAGGAGAGGGCGGTACGGTCCCAGTTATTATTTTTATTTTGCCAAGGTATAGATTACCGTGCAAATTTGTCATAGTACCAAAATACCCTTGAACGCCCAATTGTAATTATATAAGTTTCGACCCTAATCTTAATTTTGCATTCAGTCGTTATCGTTATCAACCACTTCGTTGGATTTTTATAGAAATGTCAGTTGATTGTTGCTCTCTCAATCAAAAATCAACAACACGGTTCTCCACGTAATCGATTGGGTAAATAGCGTAAATAGGCGTAATAGTCTTCGATGATTGGGTCTATTCTTGGAGTAGAGTCTGACATAAAATAAGATGATTTCAATTAGGTACTCTCACGTGAATCGGGACTCGGGAGTATTCGATTATTCCCACTTCATTAATGTAATCTCATTTTACCGTGATTGAAATATGGAAAAGAAATCTGTTTGAAATTCTTTCCAGAGGAACTATTAATTGAACCGTTTGTTAGAGAAACTGCATTTGTTTTGGCCAAAATGAGATTTTTATATTTCCCGAATCTTCGTTCGCATTTAAATGAATTACTTACTATGGTAGTTTGATTATACCATCGAGATTTATAGGTAACCATATTGTTTAAATGAGGACAAAATGCCTGTTGAAAATGTATAAGGACTGTTCTGTTTATTGAGAGGACACTTTTACATGCCGATATAAAACAGACAGATTGGTCAATTTTGATGGAGTTTGCTTCATCGTATATTATAATACACTGTCAATCAACTGTAATTTCTGAATAGAGATAAATCAGTTTGAATTCAACAAATTGGCGCTTTTTTCAAAGCTTCTCGAACTTTGAGTAAAAATAACAGATTTTTTTTATAAGCAAAATTGACAGTTTGTAAACAAATGTAAATCGGCATGTTAACAAAATCATCAAGAAGATCGGAAAGAAACACACTGTCAATGATTTGTCAATGTCCACAAAAAGTAGAGCCTGTGGCAGCCCGAAAACGGAATTTAAACGGTTAGAGCTGTTGAAAATTTAATAAATTGAGATTGTTATCAATATCTCAAATTTCTGAGTTATACTTGTTTTGTTGATAATTGTATTTCATTTCTGAGAGGTCAGATAATATATTCAAAAAAAAAAACAAATTTCTAAAAAGATAGATGGTTTAAAAAACATCGACAATACAAAGTGTCCTCTTTATAAAATGAACAGTTCGCATGTCGAATTAACATAGTTTATGTCTTAATAGTAAATATTTCAAGGCGCATTTTTCAAAAGAATTTCAGTTCGCAGTGTATCGCAGTTTATTCCTAGTAAAAGCAGTTTACTCAATAATTGGAGGAGATGATATAAGGCCAATAATGAATCTATGACAAAAGATCGAAAGAAAAAAGATTAAAAGGAAAAAAGATTGAAAGAAGATTGTCTTATTTGACGTTTTGATCGGTTCAACGTTATGTCCTTTCGAGCTTATGTCCCTTTCGACCTTTCGTCCTTCTCGACCATTTGTCCCTTCGACATTTTGTCTTTCGCCCTTTTGTCCCTAACCCGCCAATAAAAGCTTATGTATTTGAATGAACATTGTAGTTCTAAATAAGACTACATATTTTCTCTTCAATGTCGATATATTTTCTAATGAATGTCCAAGATACATCATTTACCCTAATTAACTAAACTTTTTTCTCTTTCCATCATGCCAGCGATTATTCTGTACTGAGCGATTGATGGTGATTGGATGACATTCGGAAACTGAGCGTTTTTCAAAAAAAATAAAACTAAATAAAAAAATAAATACACTTTTGTATGTGATGCAAAATAACAGACAGGCATATCCCTTCCTTAGCTCAGCAGTAAGATGCGAGGCTGGAATGCAATAACTTGACAAAAATCTCGAATTTTCTGGGCACAATAGTGTTATAAAAGCCTATCACATAATTGAAAGCAAAGGTGTAGGATTTCCAATTCAGAGATGGAGAGTTCAAATCTCGAATTTCCGAATTGGAAGCATTCTCGACTCCCTGGGCATAATGACTTGCCACACAAGATAAATACTTAACAATGCAATTGGCGGGCATAGAAAAGGTTTCAATTGGATCCTAAAATGAAGAATCGATATTTGATTTGCTTTCAGGGATCGATGAAGCCAATCATCCTTAACGCATCAATTTTTTTTCGACCCAGAAGTCGTTTCTTTCGACTGTTTAATTTGATATTTAAAAATAAATATATCTTGTTTGCTTACAAAATTAGGTGGTATAGGTAATATCTGCCATGAATCGCATATTTGTCCCATATGAATATTAAACCTTGCAAAGATGGGACAGATATGCGATTCACGGCAGATATGGTTTCAAAATTGCTAGAGCGTTTCAACTTTTAACAATTGTTGCCTTTTCAGCAACACAACTTTCTCAGCCGCCCAAAACTTGTCTTGACTTGTCTCGAACAAAAACAGGCCAAGTTCCAGTTGGTATGTAGAGCCATAAAAGAAGAAGTTTTCAAAGTGAATAACGGAGATGAAATTTCATTTACACATTACCAAGTAATAAAACTCGTAATGGGCTTTCGAATGATATACGAATGCAAAAATAGTAATTCAACTTAGAAACGAGTATGTTCATAAGCTGCAAAAATGTTCCGGTGGGTGATGTAATGTGTACTATGGACATTTGCCTTTACGTTATTAACCCGTTGGAGGTTATGCAAAATTTGTATTTGATTTAAAAAAAATCTTCGCAGATAATAACTGGGAAAGTGCCTTATGAACACGGAGCTGTGAGCTGCCATGTGACTTAATTGTCAGATAGCTTGAACTTCTTTTCCATGCACAGGAGGTTGTGTGCTCAATTCCACGACCATTCCTTTCCAATTTTCGAGTTCAATTTCAAAATAAAAAATTGTTAAAAATTGATTTACTGTAATATCTTTATTAGAGAGCTTTTCAGTCGGAGACTCAAATTGATTTAACATCTAACTAATGGAAACGATTTTCATACAAATATCTTACGCTTTTACCATCTACATAATTACGTGAGCAGCTTAATGTTCATCATAGATAGAAGAAAGCTAAACTTGTTAGGTACACTTCAGTGTCCCAACATTATAGATGCACTGCAAAAATACCCAGCCCTAGTACACAGATTCCACTTTTATCAAGTCTCTTTAGTAAGAACATTATTTAGACAAAGTGGCTTACGAAATACTGATACATGCATAGTAATGAAGTGAAGATTTGTAACGAAACTTCGTGTTTAGCAAACAAAAAACAAACTAAACTAAAAAAAATAAAATGCTGATCGAACATGTCCATTATATGCAATCTTCAAGTATACAAAATTACTTATGATTGATTAAAATTAATGCTACCAAACCCTTTACGATTAAAAACCCTTAACAGTCACCCTACCAAATTTACCGTGAAAAGAAACTAAATGAAAATCTAACCGACAGAACTGAAAATACTCGTGATACTGTTAATAAACCAAGCAAATCACGAAGCGCTGGATAAGTATTTGTACATTTTTGTTTAAACTAATTATATTAACACCAAACAATCTCTAGTACTTTTAATTATTTTACACTGGTAATTACTTTTCATCTGATGCTCACAATACAAAGTTTAGTGTTCGACAAATATGAATAGGTTCAATAACCAACCAGATCCAACGTGAATCCTCTCCTTGCGAATTGTTGCCGTTCTGTCTTAAAAATATGCTTTGAATATGTATAGAATTTGTATTGGTAACTCAAATCCCATCTATGTGTTTGATTTGAGATTTTGTTTAGCACCTAACAATTGTAATCAGTGTATAAAAGATACAAGCTTTAAGTAAAAGATACATTTATTTTGGAAAAATAAACTATTTAATTGGCAGCAGTAAAAAAAATCATAACAGAGATAAAAGCTATAGATCTGAACACAAAGTCTTTATTTAATGATTAGTGAATATCACATTCTCCAAGTTAACATAGCAAATATTCCAAATAGTACGCAAAATAAACATAGCGCCACTATGTCTTTTGCCGAAAGGATTGATGATCACTCTAAAAACTTTGACGCCCTGATGCAAAGGACAAAATTTCAGCCAAATTGGTTAACATTTGGGCGGTGAGTTTATCAGTTTAAATGAAAAAATGTATGGAAAAACCATACATTGGCAGCAGAGACTATGTTCAAGGGCTTGACGATCCCTCCCCAGGCCATCTGCGATTTGTGGGGCTTGCCTAGGATGTGGTGGGGTTTGACAGCGGGCCATGTTAAACTTTTATAAAAAGCTGCATGTATCCGCAAGTAGGCCCCACCACAGCGACCATGTGCGGCTCAAAGCGCACAAGCCAAATTCCTGGTGTCAGGTGGGATACAAAACAGAGCTGACACGACGGCCCTCCGACAAGACAGGAGGTTTGCGCAGGCCCAATAAGCCGCCTGTAACCAATAATTACGAGCAATATAAGAGATAATACGACTCGGTATAGAAGAGTGAACTACACTTGTAGAGGGTTGGACAGATAATAATATATTTTCCAGATGATGGTCAGTTGTGTCATAACAAATGGTTACTTAATGCTACATTCTCTTCCTTTGTCTATTTTAGTTTTAATAATTACATATTTAAATTATATAAATTATAATCTGTGAAGTGCGTTGGAGGCTTTCTTATACGTTTAGATCTAATATTGTACTGTTCTGCTGGACGTTGTCGTTTTTAAATTTCTCTGTTTTCCTCTGTTGTAACTGCTGATGGTATAATATTCATTATGGGATTATTACTTACAATTCTTTTTGTGTGATTAATGTGCCTGTCAGTAATAACGCCGGACTCTAAATTTTCCAATTGAAGTCGTGTACCTTGGCGCTGAGGTGCAATGTGTGTCTGAGGAGCAAAATTAGTTGTTAGTTTATTTCTCTTCATCATGTTTTTGACTAATACATGGTCACCAACGTCTGTGCTGGCAACCTTCGCTTTTCTCTTCAAATCAATGTACAGTTTACCCTTTTTCTTTGTGGCTCTGTCTTTGTTTCGAGCTTGCAATAGATCTACTTTTCTCCTAACATGGGGTAATCTGTCTCGTATATTCCATCAAAATAATAATTCAGAAGGACTGAAATCTGTTGATGTGTGTGGTGTTGCTCTGTACGAATGTAGGAAATCCTGAAGATCGTTTTTCCAATTTCTTCCCGTAGCTACGCTAATCTGGGATCAGTACAAAAGGCCGAACCACAGAAGGCCGAATCACAAAAGGCCGAAAATGTTCTAGCATACCACAAAAGGCCGAAAACCCAGAAGGCCGAACCACGAAAGGCCGAATGATACAAAAGGCCGAATCTCAAAAGGCCGAATAACACAAAAGGCCGAATCATTACAAAAAGTTTCAATCTTTCAATTAACTTGGAATATTCACAAATTTACGTTTACTTATATTATGCTGCCTTATTAAGAAAAACTTGTCCACGTGTTTTGCAACTACTAGCAGCGATCTAATCAATCTTATTCAGTTGAGGTATTTAACGTCAGTTCAACGTCGAAGCTCAATATTTCAATTGAAAGAAGTTGTATGACGGTGTTTACAGAGTCAATTTGATTCCTTATATATTGCATAATAGATCAATCTTCATTGCAGTAATGAAAGCATGAACATACGGATAAATATTATCACTTTAAAGTAACGGAGTAATCCAAGAGCTCTCTTTTTTCTTCCTTTGCTGACGTAGTAATCATTATCAGTAGTGTATTTTTCAGGGTTGGCCAAAATAGGCACTAAGTTGGCCAAAACCGGTGCACTTCCCCTATTGGGAAAAGTTAAATTCACAAATCTAATGCAATAGCCCGAGTTAAATTCCACCGGATTCATGGCTCACAGAATCGAATTGCCGAATTAATCAATGTAGGAGTTGTGCGCTTCATGATGCATGGTTGTGCATTGTGCTAATGATGCGCACTACTCGCAATTGCGCAATTGCGACATCAGAAGCTAAACAAAATAGACTTTTTTTCAAGCTTTTGGTCAAAAGCATAATATAACTTGCAGTAACGCGGTGTTCCTCAATGCATATCATATTCTCCCAATTTAAAAGAAACTGACTTCACAAGACTTCACTGAGAAATCACAAAATAATCCGAATATTCTAAATTATATTAAGTATTTAAAAAAAAAAGTCTGAATAAAATCGGCAGACAACAAAGTGGACCGGAGCGAGTGCGATTTCGGCCTTTTGTGGTTTCGGCCTTTTGTGCATTCGGCCTTTTTTGCTTTCGGCCTTTTGTAATTCGGCCATTCGTGATTCGGCCTTTTGTGATTCGGCCTTTCGTAGTAGACCCGCTAATCTTGATCGTTTTCAGGAGCTTCCGGTTTTGTCGTTCAACAAGTCCATTCTGAAAAGCAGCGTAGGGAACCGAATGTTGTATTTCGATTCCGTTTACTGAGCAAAATCTTGAAAATGCTTCAGATGCAAAAGGTTGCCCATTTTCACAAACGATTTTCTCAGGATAACCAAATCGCGCCAATACTTCCCGTAATTTTGTAATTATTATCTCAGCTGTCATTGTAGTTTGACTGGCTACTTCAATATATCTAGAGAAATAATCGGTAATCACTAGCAAGTGATTCCCGCCAGGTATTTCCATGAAGTCAATGGCCAGTTTAATCCATGGATAAGCTGGCATTTCGGTTCTGGTTATTGGTTGAACATTGGGTTCAGATACAAGAACGCAACCGGAGCAGCTCTGAACAAAATGTTCTATCATTTGGTCCATGTGGGTCCACCAAACTTTTGAGCGTAACCTTCTTTTCATTGATGTTATGCCAAGATGAGGATCATGAGCAATACGCAGAACTCTAGTTTGTAAGCTTCGTGGTATTATAATTTTGTTATCTTTCATTAATATGTTTCCAGCAAATGTCAAGGAGCTTGCAACTTTCTTGTATCTGGACAGTGTTTTGGGCCAACGTTTCGCAGGATATTGTATCCATTTTATCAGCTCTTGCAAATCAATGTCAGTCTTGGTGTGCGTTTGAATTTCTTCCATAGATATCGACTTTGGACATGTGTCAATTGCTAATATTTCCATAATTCGTTAGGATTTTTCATCGAAAGTTTGATCGATGTTTGCATTACTTTGACAGAGACGGGAGAGAACATCGGCTATGTTTGAATTTCCGGGACGATACATAACGTTATAGTTGTAGGACATCAATCTTAGCTTCCACCTTTCTATTCGGGGAGATGGTTTCAAACGATCTCCAAATATTGATACCAATGGCTTGTGGTCCGTAATCAACCAAAAAGATAAACCATACACATAATCATGAAATCTTTCACATGCCCAAACTAAGGCCAGAGCTTCACGTTCTGTCTGAGCGTATCGTCTTTCAACGGGAGAGAGTGTTTTTGATGCATAACAAATTATACGACCGTGTTCTCCTTTCTTCCTCTGCATAAGTACTGCCCCCAATCCAACGGGGCTGGCGTCAGCAATTATGAATGTTTCGTCAGTAGGATTGTAGAAACCAAGTGTCTCATGTTTCAATAATATAGATTTGATTTTATCAAACGCTTCCTGGTGTTCAGCCTCCCAAACAAATTTACATTCTTTCCGCGTAAGGCTATTCAATGGAAATGTACAATGAACAAAAGAATTTAAATATTACCTTTCATATGCGGGAAAACTGTGTTTTCCACTGCCTGGACAAACTTCAAAATTCCAAGTTTTTCCGCTGTATCTCCGGATAAGAGTGAGCACTCCCCTCCTTCAATAACATAAAGCGTGATTTCAAGTCTTGTCTCCTTCCATGTCACTTCTGTGTCGACTTCCCCGAGAACTTTTAGATGGTTGATCGTTCCGTACGCTTCTGCTTCAATATTTTCCAGTCACGATCACATAATACATCAACATCCGCTCCAGTGTCTATGATGAACTTTATCATGTTTCCGCCAATGGAAACAACGACATCCCGTTTTTCCGAGTTGAGGTGGAATAGATCAAATACTTCAGGTTCAGGTTCCGTCTCGGCCGCATCTTGAATTTCCCTTATATAACGCTTCTCTCTAGTACTTGGCCCTCTGACTGGTCTGATAGCATGTTTAATCTTGATTTGGTGACAACAACGAGCAAAATGGCCAACAACTCCACAAATACGACACTTCTGATCCTTTGCGGGGTTTCCTCACGGAAACGGTGACGTCCGTTACAGCGGCGGCATCTCCCTTGCTTGTAACTTTTCAACGCATTTCCAGGAGAGTTCTCGAATGCGTCATTTGGTTTTCGATTGAAGGTGTCAATTTTCAGGATTTTCTCGTCCGATACGTCTTGGACATTACTTGATCCACATTGATCCAACTGGCACCGCAGCGTTTCATGGGCACGAGCTATAGCAATAACCTCATCTAATGGTAAGTCGTTCTTCAAAATCTTCGCCTTGAGCTTTTCATCTTTTGTTGTGGACATTATCTGATTAACAACCAACTTTTCTGCTTGATCGCCGAGTTCACAATTCTGTGCAAGCTTCCGCAGAAGAAAAGCAAATTTTTCGACGTTTTCACCTGGTTGTGGAGCAGCTTGACGGAATTTCTGCAATTGGAATGCGATAGAGATCCGAGGAATGAAATAGTTATTCAGTGTTTGCACAGCTTGATGGTAACGGTTTCCAATTATATGATCGTCATCCGCTTTCACTTGATCAATCAGCCTTCGGATATCTGCTCCGCCAAACAATGCCAGTGTTTTAAATTTGACATCGTGGTCTTCAATACCTCTCCAGTCCAAATACGCATCGAACTGCTTCCGCCAGTCTTCCCAACGGACTGCGACGCTTCCTTCCGCATTCTCGACAAACGGCGGGATAAGAGGATTGACCATCTGCCACGCCATCTTTGGGCTACTTTCCGTGTGGTGTGTTTGCGAGACGTTAGTTTTCTGTTCCAGATTCTACCTTGATAATGAGTTCGGTTTCATGAGATCTTCAATAAATTCGTATTCACAATCTTCTTCAGCGATGATTGCACGGGTAATATCCCGATTTTATCACCCCCCTGGTGAATTTTGGGGTGATAAAACAGGGTATGTGACAAAATTGGAAAAAAATAATTTCATTTTTTTTAATTCATTCCACAAATATGAATCATTTTATGCCTTGGAAAGGTCAAATGCGTGAACGGTACCCGTTATTTCTTGTCGAAATTGCTTACAGAATATTTCCCAGGTACTCGGTAGAATATTTCCCAGGTAGTCGTTCGTAATAAACTACAGGCGGTGAAAGTTATTTCATGAAAATCAATGTTATTTTTGGTATTATTTACGAAAATAAAAAGAATGACAATTTTTTTTGGAGTGACAAAATCGGGTCGAAAACGTGATAAAATCGGGGGTAGACAAAATCGGGGAGTGACAAAATCGGGTCAACACTGTAGTTATAATTTTCACTCCTCGTCGCCAAATGTAGAAGAGTGAACTACACTTGTAGAGGGTTGGACAGATAATAATATATTTTCCAGATGATGGTCAGTTGTGTCATAACAAATGGTTACTTAGATGCTACACTCGGTATAATCGACAAAGACCCAGGCGACGAAAAAAGGATCACGATTGGAAGCTTGGAACATGGAACTGCAAGTCGCTGAGTTTCGCTAGTTGCGACAGGATGATCTACAATGAATTACATTCCCGCAACTTCGACGTCGTAGGCCGTCGTAAAAGGCCGTTTCTTCAACTACACTGAAAACCAAAACTACTCAAAAGTGGGTTGTTTGCACTCAAAACCGTGGTTTGGGCCAATAACCCAAATTTGAGTAAAATGACTTTTCTGGCACTAGGTAGTTTGCCTTTAATCCCATGTAAACAATTTACCCAAAGCTGAGTTTGATTCATCCAAAGCGGACCTTGATCAACCCAAAATAGAGAATATTGAATATACTCAAATTTGGGTTATTGGGCTGAGCAACCTCGGTGAGGTGTTTGCATCTTGCTCTAGTTTTGATAGCAATCATGGGAAAGAAAGGGAAAACTACCCAAATTTGGGTAAATTTTTTCTGCGATGTTCTCAATAGTGCGTATATTGAACTCAAAGTTTGGGTTGATTTATCTGTCCGTGTATAGCATCATCAACGTGCACTGCCCACACGAAGGAAGACCCGACGACGAGAAAGAAGCGTTCTACGCACTGCTGGAGCAGACATACGACGGATGCCCACTGCGGGACGTCAAAATCGTCATCAGCGACATGAACGCACAGGTAGGAAGGGAGGAAATGCATAGACCGGTCATCGGACCGGATAGTCTGCACACCGTATCGAACGATAACGGCCAACGATGCATAAACTTCCCAGTCTCCTGCGGAATAATAGTCCGAAGCACCATCTTTCCCTGCAAAAATATCCACAAGGCCACATGGAGATCACCAAACCAGAAAACGGAAACCAAATCGGCCACCTTCTAATCGACGGTAAATTCTTCTCTGACATCATGAACGTACGCACTTACCGCAGTGCGAATATTGAATTCGACCACTACCTCGTTGCAGTAAGTCTACGCTCAAAACTCTCGACGGTGTACAAAACGTGTCGAAATCGTCCGCCGCGGTTAAACATTCTGCGGCTACAAGACGGTAGACTAGCCCAAGACTACGCGCAGCAGCTGGAAGTGAAACGGAAGAGCAGTTAGGCTGGAGATGGCTGATGTTAGGAGATGGAGATGGCTGGAGAGATATTCGATCCGCCATTGGAAGCACCGCATAGGCAAGGTGCCCCCGGATCAGAGAAACGACTGGTATGATAGCGAATGTGAGCAGTTAGATGAGGAGAAGAATGCAGCATGGGCGAGATTGCTGCAACACCGCACGAGGGCGAACGAGGCACGATACAAACGGGCGCGGAACAAACAAAACTCGATTTTTCGGAGGAAAAAGTGCCAGCAGGAAGATCGAGACCGTGAAGACACGGAGCTACTGTGCCGCACTAATAACGCCCGATAGTTTTATGAGAAGTTAAACCGTTCACGTAAGGGTCACGTGCCACAGCCCGATAGGTGTAAGGACATAAATGGGAACCTTCTTACAATCGAGCGTGAGGTGATCCAAAGGTGGCGACCGAGGAGATCGACCGACTGAAAAACAACAAATTCCCTGGAGTTGATCAACTACCAGGAGAGCTGTTTAAACACGGTGGTGAGGCAATGACTAGAGCGCTGCACTGGGTAATTACCAAGGTTTAAGAGGATGAGATTCTGTCGCAGGAGTGGATGGAAGGTGTCGTGTGTTCTATCTACAAAAAGTGCGATAAGCTGGATTGTAGCAGCTACCGTGCCATCATATTGCTGAATGTTGCCTACAAGGTACTCTCCCAAATTTATGCCGCCGACTAACACCAATTGGAAGAGAGTTCGTGGGGTAGTGCCAAGCGGGATTTATGGGTGAAAGATCAGGTGTTCGCCGTACGTCAGCCATGGAACGAGCTGAATTGAGAAGACTTTTGTGTACTGCACAGGCCACTCCGGCCTTAGTCTGCTAATAAATAAATAAATCCTTTACGACGTAGAAGCGCGCTTCCGTTTTAAGCTCCCGACTTCCATCGATGATGATAATTTCCGAGTCGCACATTTCCACAATCACCAGACAATCACTTTGCGCATAGGCCTTGAATGAGCGAGAGGTCTCATAAGCATTTACTTGCTTAAGCTTCTTCGAGTGCCAAATTTGCTGATTGCCGAAGTTTTTCACGAATTGAATTGCAGCATTTTATCAACTACGGCTATGGAGGAACTGCCAGTAGGAGTTTTCCTGAAGATACACTTCGATGCGTGCATTTGTGCTCTCATAAGAAATGTTGACGATATCTAATCTATATTATCGGGATAGATTGCTGGGCCGTGGAAAAGGCCTTTGTGTCTTTTAAAAGGGAGACAGGGATGATTCGACCCACGAACAATACTAGCAAAACGAAGTACATTGTCGCTGGTAATCAACGTGGGTTTATTAGTGGTGGTGGTGGTAGTGAATTGACTTGGTGCTTCAGAGTGGATTGTGGAAGTTGCTGAAGAATTGCTGTACCTTGGAACTCTAGTGACGTGCGATGAAGGAGGATGATCGGAGAGCTTTCGGAGTATTTAAGCGCAAGGTGCTGTGTACGATACTCGACGGTAAACAGCATCTGGCGTCGGCGTCGCAAGAATCACGAGTTATTCCAGGTGTATAAAGAGCTAGATTTATGCTTATACAAAACGGCAGACTACGGTGGGCTGGTTCGTATTCCGGAAGTGCGTCAAACGTAGATAATATTCAGTATAGAACTTAGAAAACGCCGTATGCTTCGTGGAAGTACCTATACCAGTATACTACAGTGAAAAAAAAATCCATTCGGTGTAGGCCAATCGATGAAGAGCTGTAGCCTATCAAGTATCAAGTAAGAATTACTTAGTAAGTAATAATAATGTTTCGGTTCTGTTCACATGTAAACAATACACTCGCTATGTAAGTTGTGTAAATTTGTGATTTTTTTTATTTGCCACTTTTAAGATCGGGGAATTTCTTATCACGGAGCTAATAAGCAAGAACACTGATTAGGTATCAGGTATAAACAACGATCAGCTGGTTTATTCAGAGCTCTTTTATATCTATTCTACGGCACTCACTGAATGCTTCGAGTTCACTTCGTGTGCTCAATTAACGGAGGGGTTTAGCCTACATGGTCGAAACCTACAATTCTTTCCCCTTTAATTTTGAATATACTTAGGTAAACATTTTTAACTTAAGTCTAAAAATAAACAAATTCTGAATTCTGCTTAGAGCATCTAATTCTTTTCGATCGCCTAACTGGCGTTTCCAAATGTTTTCTTTTTCTGGTTTTAACTTGTTCTGAAAACACTTTTGCAGTATCATTATTCGTTGAGCTTGGTGCTGATCTCGATGATGAGGATTCAAAAGTTTTGAAATAAGTGGGCGCATCGAATAAATTAGAATCCGATACAAAACCGTAAAAATCCTCTTCGTCCGACTGAGCTTGCTGTGCTGTGGTAAAGCTGGGTGAATCATGGTCTGCAGGGCGATGAAATGCGTCGCAATCGAACAAAACTGAACTAGCTTTTCGAAATGACGGTTCCTCTGTCATACGCAGCTGCTGCCGGTGCGCGGAGAGTAGACGACCACCGAGGGAAACCTGGAAAATGTTCGTAGATAATCTTTTAATAAACTTTGCTCTCAACCATCGTCGAATGTCAGTAGCGTTGTGGTTTTTGTAGTAAACAGGATCGCCTGCAATCAGTTTTGTTAGTGGGTCGAGTATAGGATTATTTTTGCTTTGTTGCAATTTGGATTCGTCATGCTTTGGGATTGTTAGTTGTTTTTTATAATGTGATTTCGGGTTAATCAGATCTAAATCGGTTTTTGGTTTGAAACAGAAGACTCGTTCTGAAGGAAATTGTCCATTATCTAAACAGGTGTTTCTATAGTTGAATAGAAAATTGTATACTCTCTCCTCTGTGTCCAATGATTGCATCTGCGGGTCAAGTAGGTACTTTTTAAAGACTTCCTTTATTAGTCTTACCATCCTTTCTGCCTGTCCATTGCTCTGTGGATTATAAGGCGGGCTTTTAAGGACCTTTACGCCCTGATTTTCGAGGAATTTGATGAATGGAGTTGAATTGAAAGGAGGTCCTCCGTCTGTGACAACTACGTCTGGAAGACCAAATGTTGCGAATACAGCTGTGAATTTCCTAATGACCTTTTTGCTGTCGGTGCCGTTAGGCATGAACTCTAATTCCAGCCACTTAGTATTGCTGTCAACTATGATCAGGAACACCTTTTGTTGGAAATAAAAGAAATCGGCATGCAGACGACTGAATGGCCGCGTTGTTGGAATCCATGGGCTAGAAACTTTTTGCTTATACACAACATGCATCTCGTTGCAGGTTCGACATGATTTAGTGTAGTTCTCCATATCCTTGTTCATCCCGAACCAATACACACTTCTCCGCGCTAATTGTTTCATTTTGTGTATACCAGTATGATTCTTGTGTAACATTCTAAGGATTGTATTTTGCAGAGTGTGAGGAACAATGATTCTATCTTGGAATAGAATGCAGCCATCAACAATTTCAAGATCTTGATAGTGTGCGTGAACATCTTTGAACGCTGATTTTGGTTTAGCTGGCCAACCATGAGTAATAAACTTCTGGATTTGTTGTAGAAAATTATCCTTGCCTGTTTCTAGTGCTATTTGTTTGTAGTCGATGGGGAATTCCGACGAAAAATTCAAGTTCTTTACGTATTCTCTTTGTAATGGCTTTGGGATCTCAATAGGTAGAGGAAAACGAGAACAAAAATCGGCATTTCCCATTTTGGATGAAGGCCGATATACAATATCATAATCATATATTGAAAGTTCCAAAACGTAGCGTTGGAGCCGCGTTACATACATTGAATTACGACCTTCTTTCCCAAAAATGCCAATAAGTGGTTTATGGTCGGTGTACACTGTAAATTTTTGTCCATAAAGAAATTTATGGAATTTTTTTATAGTGCTTACAACCGCCAGAGCTTCCAAATGCAAGATGGGATATTTTCGTTGAGCGTTATTTAAAGAAAATGACGTAAAAGAGATAGGTTTCTCTACGCCTTCGATTTCATGAGCAATAACGCCACCAAGACCATAACTGGAGGCATCTGAAACAACCACTACTGGCTTCCTTGGGTCGAATAGTTCCAATAGGTTTGCACTCAAAAGGTAATTCTTGCATTCATCAAAAGTGTTTTGACATTCAATGGACCAGGCAAATTGAACATCTTTCTTCAAAAGATTATGTAAACAATTTAAGCGTGATGACAAATGCGGGATAAATTTTCCGTAAAAGTTCAAAAGACCCAAAAAAGCTTTCAACTCAGAGACATTTTTGGGTGGTTTTGCTGCACGAATAGTTTCTACTTTTTCCGGACATGGCATCAATCCCTTGTCAGAAATAACGTGTCCAAGATAGGGTAAAGAGTTTACGAAAAACTTACATTTTCTTAAATTGACTTTTATATTTGCTTTAGAAAGCCGATCAAGAACTAAATAAAGGTTCTTCTTGCAAGTTTCATAATCAGCTCCGGCTATTAGGACATCGTCCTGATAGCAAACTACTAAAGGTAACCCGCCTAGGATTTGGTCCATCACCTTTTGAAAAATTGAAGCACTGGACGATGCACCTTGAGGCAATCTATTGTATTGGTAAAGTCCTTTGAGAGTGTTAATCACCATAAACTTTTGTGATCTTTTAGATAATTTCAGCTGAGTATAAGCTCCAGCAAGGTCCAATGAGCAAAAAACCTTAGCTCCTGCCAAAGATGCAAACAGATCTTGAGCATTTGGCAAAGGGTAAGAATTTGTAACTATTAGCTTATTTATTGAAACCTTGCAGTCAATCACCAGGCGAATGTCCTGGTTCTTTTTGACTACTACAACGACAGGAGAAGCCCACTCGCTTGCTTCTATGGGTGTTATAACGCCATCTTTTTCTAAAGCATCAATGTGATCAATAACTTTTTGTCTTAGCCTCAAAGGAACTTCATAGGCTTTTTTGAAAATAGGTCTATCTTCCTTCAGAATCAAATCCCCTTCAAACCCAACAATGGGATCCAAAAAGGTTTTCCTAAATATGTTACCGAACTTACGCTGTATATCTTCCACTGTATTTTCTATCTGGTTTTCAGCACTATCCATTACTTGATTGACTCTATCCATTGAAAAGGGTTTACGCCATTCCGGGTAGAAATAATCCAACCATTTTCTTCCAAATAGCGGGACTATTCTGCGTAGACGCTTGGCATTTCTCAAAATGATCAATTCCAACTGATGGGCACAAATGCCATTCGCTTTCACTGTGACTTTAACAGATCCGAAAACCTCCAGATTTGCACCGTCTACTACCACAAGTTTATTCTCGTATCTCTCCACAGGCAAATAACCAAAATAGTCACGGAAATCACATTCATCAATGACGCTTACTGCCGAACCGCAATCTACCTCCATCCGCATTTTAATTTGTTCAATTACAGGTTCTACGAAACATGGTTCATTAATTTTTTTAATTGATGATATTTTCATGCAATTTTCCTCAGATCCAGATTCGCTGTCTTTGGGATCTTCCCTGAATCGTTTGAAATAATCTGGGCAAGCAGCCTTTCGCACTGGGGATGCTTCAACAAATTTTACATGCAACTTCTTCTTTCGTTTCAGCTCAAAACAATACTTTTTAGTGTGGCCTTTCTTATTACAATAACTGCATAGATACGCTTTTCTAGGAGTTGGAGATGATCTACTACGGCTTCTACTATGATCACTACTAAAATCTCTATTGTATTTGTTCCTCCTCTCTTTGCTTCTAGATCGACCAGAACTATAGACCTTCCGTTTGCTATCTTCCAATTTGGCTACAATAGTCAAATTGTTATCGTTCATCATCCGCGTTCGAACTCCCGCTGACTCCCGGGTAACAATAAGTTTCTCAACCTTGGCCAAAGTCAAATCCTCTTCTTCAATCAATCGTTGTTGAATCTGCTTGTCTAAAACTCCCATAACTAGCTTATCCCTTATGGCCGTTTCTTTAAAGGCGCCAAATTCGCAACTTTCTGCTTGGAGCTTGACTTTCAATATGAAATCCTCCGCGGTTTCCGATTCTCCCTGCACCATATTGTAAAATTTGTATCGCTGAAACATATCAGTATCAGCTTTGTCAAAGCGGCGTTTTAAGGAATCGATCATTGCATCGTAAGTCAACGTCGCGAGATCAACACCAGGGTGTAAAAGTTTGAGCTCACTGAAAGTTTCTCGTCCGCATAACCCAAGAAAATAAGCTAGCTTTTCCTCCTGAGGAATTTTGTTAATCCTAAAAATCCACTCAATTTGTTCCACATACTGCCCAAAACTGGTGGAACCAGGGATAAACGCTTCGATGGATCCTATCAGCGGCATGACTGATATGGAAAAAATTCCAAAATGAAGGAATTTAAACAATAAATCTAAACCAAAACAATTTAAAACAAAAAAAAACTAAAAAGAACACGTACCTTTCGACTCAATGTTGCACAAAGTTTCAAAAGCAAGTCCAAGTAAGTACTCATCCACAGCAACAAACAGCCGACAACGAGCGATATCCGAATCGATCCAAATCCGGATGATTGTCCACAGCAGCAACAGCAAAAACAGCAAAAACCCACAGCATCCAGAATGTCACAACAGCTCAAAATTCAGACGGATCCGCTTCACTTTCAATATCTTTTTTCTGATGAATTTCTATTTTTTATTATTTCACCGCCTAGGCAAAATCGATCAGTAAACAATAGCACTGAACTTGCCAGACAAAAGAAAACAAACTGATTTTGTATAAAATTGTCTCCGTCGTGTTAACAAAGACTGTCAACAACAAAAAAACCCGAACGCGATGGCCACAGCACCAAAACTATAAATCTATCAAAGCTGGCTATTATCACAAACAAACGCGATGGCTGTTTCTCACAACTGTACGGCAAATATTTGTTCTTTTACGCTACCGCACAAAACACTGGTGAAAAACAAAAAAGCCTGGTCGCGTTTTTTTTTTGTTTCTTTGTCACTATAAGCACTAACCGATGAAATCCTCGTCGCCACTTTTAAGATCGGGGAATTTCTTATCACGGAGCTAATAAGCAAGAACACTGATTAGGTATCAGGTATAAACAACGATCAGCTGGTTTATTCAGAGCTCTTTTATATCTATTCTACGGCACTCACTGAATGCTTCGAGTTCACTTCGTGTGCTCAATTAACGGAGGGGTTTAGCCTACATGGTCGAAACCTACAGCCACTATGCATATTCCATACGTTTTCTATAATGCGAAAAGTTGTACTGCTGATTTTATTCATCCAATCGGTTATTACTCATATTTTACAAACTTTATATCAATCGTAATGAATCTTTTTTCATTATTCATATTTTGTCCTTCCTTCGTTTGAACATTGTAATCTTTGCTCGAACTCTACATACAACGTTGTTAATAAAATACTTTTCTTATAACTAAGTTTTATCTTGTGTTCCAAATATTTGTTCAGAGAAAATGGGGGGAGTTGAAATGTTATTATGTGTTGTTGTTGAGTTTATCCTTTTAGAATATTAACTAGCATGCGATAGGGCACTTCTTACAGAACTTCAAAACATTCTGCATCCCTCATAAAGGTTAGTTGTGAATAAATATTGTTTGATAGTATCGTTATTAAACTCGGGTGAATGTAAGATAATATTGATAGAAAGACGGTCACAGTTGGAACTATACAATTCAAATGGCACATATATTTGATGTATATGATGATTGATATTAATCTTATGCTAAGTTTCTCCAGTTAACAAGAATTGTCCCTAAAATTTCTAAAACAAGTTCCATGTCATGTGTTGAATGTACTTTAAACACATTACACAGTATGAGAAATCTGGAGTGATTACTACGTCTGACATTTACTCTAAACATTGGTGATTTGCTCAGAGGGATAACAACTATAACTAGCTACGATCATTCGGCTGTACTAACGAAGATCAGGCCCTTTCATCACTAAAACTTGGTGGGCATCCAATTTTACACCCAGAACGGGAAAGAAATACGTTGCTGAACCTACCCTAGCCCTCAAAATCAGACAGACAACAAACAGATATCACTTAATCAGTGCTAGAGCCATGATACGATGCAGATTTTGTATTACTTTAAGTGACACAGCTTATGAACTTTACTCTACAATGCCATATCAATCATTGTTCAATCAAATGGTTATGTATTTGATTTGCATTGATTTTTTTATAACTTTCCTACTTGTCAATAGTGTTGAAAGCTTGTGGAATTGTCTCTAGCTTGCTTGCATTTGTGATCAAAACTTGAGCAAGCCTGCCCTAATACCTAGAAGGAAAAAATAACCTATTCTCGCAATGTTCAGTGTTCGCCTACATCTACCGCTTGATCTTGCTGCGTTTCCGGCGGTTCCTCCGGTTCCGTTGCAAGACTTTGCGCTTTGTCTAGCGGAAGAGGATAAACCTCCGGTGGTATCGCCGAGTACGTGTCGTGAATAATGTTCTTGAATTCGAGAATCGTTTTCATAGTCGTAGTTATGGGCGAGATAATCTTTGCAATATCGTTTTCTTCCGAGGGCGGAGCGTAGGTCTCCGACTCGTCAACTGTTTCCGGTTGAGCATCATACTTCAGCTCGTCGTAGGGTTGCTGCTGGGGGATGTGTGATATCTGCGGTGCAGATGCCACCGGAGGCTGCTGTAGATCTGAGATGCCTTGTACCGATGGGACGGGTTGAACAAGACCAGCTACAGCTTCAGCAAACGCTGGGGGCTGGACAACTAATGGGGCCGGAACGAGAATTTGAACGATCGAAGGCTGCTGAATCATGACCGGTGCTGGGACCATGGGCATCTGGGGTTTCATCAACGGCTTGAGCAACGGGATTGGTGGTTGCATAAAGATAGGGGAATCGATGGGGATTTGTTGGGGAACGATGCAGTGAGCAATTCCAATCAACCGGGTGTGGTATGACTCCATCTGAGAGACTAACTCCGGTAGAGATTCATCACAGAGGACAGGATTTTCTGTAAATATATTCATAAGTATTTTTTTATATATTCAGTCTAATGCATTACTAACCTTGCAAGAAAATTTCCAGCTTGTTAGGCACACCGTGATTGCTGCATCTTGTCTGTGAAACCAACTCAACTGAGAGAGCCCGAATCATGTTGTTGGATAGATCGGCCGTGCAAAGGACAGGTAATCCATGGAAGTCTTTGTCCATGGTGGTCAATAGATTGAAAGAGGCATTTACAGATTGCAACGATGGAAGGAAGGTCTGGAATTGTAGAGAAAAAACAAATTAGTTGCTATATAAATTATATAAAATGATGTATTTTGTATTATCAAAATCGCTAAATATTCATTGTAAATAAAATATGTTGAACTATATCGCGTTTGAAATGATTGTATGTCACTTCCCAAAAACCCATTGCCCAGAAGGAGATTCCCCAGAAATAACTTCCCTAAAATGTGCCACTTCTTAGACAACCATTCCCCAGAATAACACAATCCCCAGGAAAACATTCCCCAGAATGCTCTCATCGCCAGAAGGATATACCCCAGAAAGCACCATTCACCAGATAATACTTAACAGTTTTAAAGAACACACCCACTTTTATCAGACATGGGTAATTAAGGCCTTACGACGACCTAGCTCGTCCCAAACACGGTGAAGTTCGAAAATAGAAAATAATAGGTATTTTGGCAGCTGTGCTGTTTCAAAGTAAGATTTTTTTTCAAACGTATACGCAGAGTTAACGTTATATACAACTATTTATGATTCCCCTTGGATTTTCTATACCATCCAAACTGCTCTTGAGTTTGGGACTTGAAAGCTACAGCAGCTGAAAAAAGCTTTTCTCGCTACTTAAAGCTCCGATATTTATTCGATTATATCTATTACATCTACTGGATGGTCAACAGTTATCGTAAGAGAGTTTAACGATATTCTGGGTCATCCAAATTGTCCTTGAGGTTAGGACTTGGGATCTACAGCAGCTGAAAAGGTTTTTCAATACTCAAAGTTTTGATATGCATTCAGTAGTCCATTACATTTCCAGTTATCCAACAGTTTCCAGTTTCCAACAGATATCGTCAGATAGTTTTTAACTGGGGTTTTAAATATTCTGGTCATCCAAACTGCCTTTGAGTTCGGGACTTGAGATCTACAGCAGCTGAAAAGTTTTCTTCGTTACTCAAAGATTTGATATGGATTGAGCTGTATTCATTACATCTCCTGGAAAATCAACAGAAATCGTCAAATAGTTTTGGGATATTCTGGATCATCCAAAACTATCCTTGAGATTTGCAGCTGTTGAAAAGTTTTTTTATTGCTCAAAGTTTCGATATGCATTCAGGCATGATCTGTCTTTGACTATCTCGTGGAAGGTCAACAGATATCTCTGGATAGTTTTGGGATATTCTAGGCCATAGAAACTGTCTTTGAATTTGAGATTTAAGACCTACAGCAGCTGAAAAGTTTTCTTTGCTACTCAAGATATCGTCAGATAGTTTTGGGATATTTTTGGCCTCTTGAAAGGAGCTTCTGAATCTCTTGAAAGAAGAAACTTTTGAGCCTCTTGAAAGGAGGCTTTCGAGCCTCTTGAAAGGATGAGACTTCCGAGTCTCTTGAAATGAGGCTTCCAAGCCTGCTGAAAGGAGGCTTCCGAGGCCCTTGAAAGGGGGCTTCCGAGCCTCTTGAAAGGAGGCTTCCGAGCATCTTGAAAGGAGGCTTCCGAGCCTCTTGAAAGGAGGCTTCCAAGCCTTTTGAAAGGAGGCTTCTGAGCCTCTTGAAATGAGGCTTCCGAGCTTCCTGAAAGGAGGCTATCGAGCCTCTTGAAATGAGGCTTCCGAGCCTTTTGAACGGAGGCTTCCGAGCATCTTAAGAGGAGGCTTCCGAGCCTTTTGAGAGGAGGCTTCCGAGCCTCTTGATAGGATCCTTCCGAGCCTCTTGAGAGGAGGCTTCCGAGCCTCTTGAGAGGAGGCTTCTGAGCCTCTTGAGAGGAGGCTTACGGGCCCCTTGAGAGGAGACTTCCGAGCATCTTGAATGGAGGCTTCCGACTCTCTTGAAAGGAGGCTTCCGAGTCTCTTGGTAGGAGGCTTCCTAGCCTTTTGAAAGGAAGTTTCAGAGCCTCTTGAAAGGAGGCTTTCGAGCCTTTTGAGAGGAGGCTTTCGAGCCTCTTGAAAGGAGGCTTTCGAGCCTCTTGAAAGGAGGCTTTCGAGCCTCTTGAAAGGAGGCTTCCGAGACTCTTGAAAGGAGACATCCTAGCCTTTTGATAGAAGGCTTCCGAACCGCTTGAAAAAAGGCTTTTGTGCCTTTTGAAAGGAGCATTTCGTGCCCTTTGAAAGAAGGCTTGAAAGCCGCTTGAAAGGGGGTTTCAAAGCCTCTTGAAAGAAGGCTTCCGAGCCTCTTGAGGCTTTTGTGTCTGTTGAAATCAGGCTTTCGAGCTGCTTGAAAGGAGGCTTCCGGATGGAAGCATTGAGTCGCCTTGAAAGGCTTACGAGCTGCTTGGATGGATGCTTTTGAGCCTCTTGAAAGAAAGCTTTCGAGCCGCATGAAATGAGGCTTCTGAGCCCCTTGATACAAGGCTTCCTAGCCTTTTGCAAGGAGGCTTTCGAGCCTCTTAAAAAAAGGCTTTCGTGCCCCTTGAAAGGCGGCTTCCGAACCTTTAAAAAGGAGGCTTCCGAGCCTCTTGAAAAGGAGATTCTGAGCCTCTTGAAAAGAGGCTTCCAAGACTCTTGAAAAATAAGGCTTACGAGCTGCTTGGAAGGATGCTTTCGAGCTTTCAAAAGTTTTTGATTTACTGATTCCCATGAATATTATGTACAATGCAAAGTTTTAGAACAAAAAATATCAAAACTTTATCAAAAAGTTTTTATTGGATTTGCAATACATCCGTTATTACGCATTTTTGTCCCAGGTACCCACTGGGGCCAGCGAAGGTACCCCCAGGTGTACATGTACTCCAGGTTGAAAACCGCTGATCTGGAAGATGTTGCGGATATGGTCGAATGTATATCCAAGCTTTGAGTGACGTAAAAAGTTAACATCGTGACTATAGATCGCAAGCTCTGGACTCAATGATAGTCTGGATGGCCTGGATCCCAAAAATAATTTCTAACTTGTTTTGTCATTTCAATGTTTTAGAGCATAAAAAATACACGTTTAGTTTGAAAAAATCTTGAAAAAGTCGCGTGGCCGGCGTGGCCCATCCTGGCATTGCACGGTTTTTTTTAAATTCCAATTTTTTAATTTTGTTTACAAGTTTTTGGCTACGTATGAGAGGCATTTGAAATTAACAGAGTGCCGCTCCAAAAATTATCAAATAAATGTCGAGCCCTCGTTTTCCCTTATTTAGCATGTTTTTTGCTTTATTCACTGAGTGTTGGCTTATGACTAGGATTCTTGATGAACTCCGCCATAAACCAAACGCCAAAGTGATTTGATTTTTAAAACACGTTGGTGTAAATTTATTATTATTTACCTAGATAATGTTTTGCACTTTATCAAGGATTTTTAACCTTGGCAACATATTTGCAACCACTTAGCTCTACGTTTTTCACAAGGTGATTTTTTCAAAAGAAGGCATCGTAAAAATGGTCAATTTGTGCAAAGCAATTTTTCTGACCCAAAATAGAAGCTAAATATCTTTTAAATTTGACGCAACGGGGTTTCTTACCCCATTCCCGGCCTATCATGCATACGACTGCATTATTTAATTGATATGTATGACAGGAAGCAACTTTTCCTGAACTTCGTTGGCCGTGCAATAATGCAAAGGGGTTGACTTCTGCTTAAAAATAGCTTTTCTTGGTAAACATCGTTTAAAAAAGCTTTCATTCGATTTAAATTAACGATGTGCAGCACTCATTTCAGTCATAGCGATTTCATATCCGGCCCACTTCCAATCCAGTTCCCGGCCTGCCTAAGCAAAACATCTTACTCTCAGTCTCTCTCGGGACTGTAGAAAATGCGACGTAAACAAAAATATGCACGTTCAACGCCGACATGATGCCAGATGGGATTATTTATAATAATTTTTATTTGGTTGAAAATATACATTCACTCATCCAAATTACTCCCAAACGCTTAAAAACTATATTATTTTCACCTTTTGAAATCGAGAGAATTATAAATAACATGATAGCTAACTAGCATGACAACTAAATAGATAGTTTTCCTATGAACGATGAAGGATTTTTTTCATACTAAAAAACTCCTGGCCTTCTGGCAGCACGGTGCGGACAGAAGTTCTTAGGCCGAGGTGAATTTTTGTTCGGTTTGAGGATACATTTTTAAATGTATTCTAATATGTTTATATTAGTTCTAGTGAAACGAACAAATAGAAAAGATTAAAGTGCGTGAGTTTAGAATTATTGTGTGGTGATTAACAGATTGAAGCAATGATTGTATCGAGAACTGTGACGATTTTCAGGTAGGTGTTTATATGAAAATACCGTTTTGTAAAAGTGGAAAGATTCACTCCGGCTCAGTGGTGTAGCAACGGAGAGCGAATGTTCGGAATCTACATTTTTATTTTCTTTAACTGGGCCAATTAGGAGTGCAATAAATAGTTGGAACATATTGAGTATTGTGAGAAATAAATAGGAGACCTTTTAAAAATTATCAATCATAAACCTACACACTTAAATCATTTCACAAATTTCGGTGAATTTTTCTTCAATTCACCGAAATCTCAACAGCAGATTTGTTCGGTAATTATTTCACCGATTTTCTGCGGTATTTTCCTTTGTTCAACTGTCAAAACTACCAAAAAATCTGTAAAATTTTTACCGAACAGTTCTGCTGTTGAGATTTCGGTGAAATTTCACAGAAATCTGCGATTTATTTTAAGTGTGTACGGCTTCCAAAAAGTATAAATCCTTAGTTTTTTGTGCAGTGAGCCGGAAATCGGGTCCATAGGCCCAAGTAGTGATTTACCCTATAATCTATACGATGCATCCCAAATTTCCGTTGAATATATCATGCATTTCAATTTGCTGACTATTTTTTAGTGTGCTTATAATTTCTGGAACAGTCTATATCTTGCGTGGCAAGTACACTGCACGCTCGCATAACAGTCCCATTTGATTTCTCGTCACTTTTGAGTTCACCCATATAATAGTGTTCAATTCAAATGTACTTAGGGGGAATGACGGCTTTGGCAGGTTTTGTTCTATTATTGTCAGGATTTTTTATGACTGATTATGCTCAGATTTGGCCTAAACATTCTTTGCATATCAAAGTATATTGTGACCAAATTTCATAAAGTTTGGTTGACAAAAACCCCCCTGCCAATAATAGATTAAAACTTGCCAAAGCCGTCTTTCCCCCTACTTCCATAAATCATAAAAAAATAGCGTATTTGTATGCCCATGAGTGAAGAAATACCAAGTCATGTGCGTCGCATATTGAAAGTACCCGCATAACAGTCCCACTAGAAATTTACATGACCTGATTGCACAAAACTAAACAATGATTCGATCAAACTAAATTGCTTCACGGTAATCTAACGAATGATGAACAACGCAGCAAATTTTCAGCAAGATACGATGATGTTGGAATTTATTAGATTTTTTTGAAGTCTCATATTGAAGATGAAATTTTCGAATTTCAAAGGCTATTATCTCAGTATGCGAAAAAACGATATGGGACTGATATGCGAGTGGGGGCAGTACAATTGATACACTATGCCCACCCTAAAACATCCTAGACAGGACCGAGAATTGAACTCACAATCTCCGGATTGGCAACGTACATGGTTAAGAAACTTACCTTGGACAGTTCCTCCAGTGTCTTCAATTTGTTAAAAGACAGATCCAATTGTTCCAGATTCTCCATGCCAATCAAATCATCGGGTGTAATAACTTCCAGCATATTGTGCGCCACATTGAGGATTTTCAAATTGTTAAGTCCCATCAAAGTGCCGTCCAGAGACTTGATCAGGTTGTGCTGCAGCCTCAATTCGTAAATAATCGACCCTGAGTCGACGAGGTTTTCCATTCGTCCGGTGAGCTTCTCTATCCGGTTGTAGGACAGATCTAATATCCTCAGCTTTCGGAGTCCTTGCACTTCTTGAAGAGAAAATTCGTTCAGCCTATTGAAGCTAAAGTTAGCCATAATTAAGCCTTTCATATTCAGCAAAGATCCATTCAGACTGGTCAGCCTGTTTTCGGACAATTGGAGGTCTTCCAATCGCTCTGCCTCAGAGAATTCATCCTTTCTCAGATGAGTAATCTTGTTGTCAACAGCGACCAGCTTTGTCAGATGGGCCGATCGCGATAGAAGACCATCGAAAGATTGCAATTGATTGCTATTGATGAATAGTGAGTCTAAATTTTTAAGGTACTTGATCTCAACCGGCAAATGATCGATCTTGTTGTTCTGCGCAAATATCGTAATCAGATTAGGAGATGCCAGTGGGAATTCGTCGTCCAATGAAGACAGGTGATTGTCGTTGATGAACAGTAACTTCAGCTCATCTAAATGTCGCAGGGTGCCGTTTAATGCCGTTAGATTATTATGTCCGTAATGAAGCGAGATCAACGTCCGAGGCAAAGAGTCGGTGTCAATCCGCTGCAGCGCATTGGACGCCACTATTAAATGTCTCAAATTTTGCAACTGCTTGAACGTATCCCCGTTGATGAACCTCAGATTCCCTTTGGCGAAATCCAAGGTCCCAACATTCGGCATATGCTGGAACATGTCCGCTGGTATCTCCTCGAGACGGTTCTCCGCCGCACTAAAATACTCTAACCTTGCTAGATTCTGAAACGTTGATACCGGCAGTTGACTGGAATGAAATGGAGAAGAACGAAACAAACACAGTTTAACATCGGTAATTCAATTAGTACCAGCGACGACAAACAAAGATCAATCGAGTTCAGACCGAGCGCTGCAAAGGTGATCGCGGGTCAATTGGAGAACATTTAGTAGCCAGTTATAAACATCGTGGAACGGGGGGACGACGTTTGCATGCTGGCGATTGATGAGAATGGTGACAGTGGTTTATTCCAAGTAATGAATCAGCGCAAATTTCTAGATTTGGGTTTTGCGTTTATGCAGAGAGGAAAATGCGCGGTTAATAAAGAATAGATTAATTTAAAAATAGGGCCATAGATTTAGGTCTAGCCATCTTTGATGTTATGATGTACTGTTGTACTCGATCGTGAGTAAATTCGATACCTATAGCTCAGCTCTCAATGGAATAAAATAAACGTTGAATGGGTGTTGCGCCATAATCATTTAAGGTTAAGTACTTAATCGAACTAGATTGGTTAGGAATATAGACATACAAAACATATATTACTACTAAGGCAAATAAAGTTAATTTTTTTTGTCTAATAACATCCAGCGGAAAAAGTTCATTTCTAGTGCATTATACAAATTTTAGTTTTCCGGACACCATTTTTAAGCCCATTTACATGATAATGGGGCCCTCCTTAGCCGCGCGGCTACAAAGCAAGACCATGCTGAGGGTGGCTGGGTTCGATTCCCGGTGCCGGTCTAGACAATTTTCGGATTGGAAATTGTCTCGACTTCCCTGGGCATAAAAGTATCATCTTGTTAGCCTCATTATACACGAATGCAAAAATAGTAACTTGGCTTAGAAACCTCGCAGTTAAGGTGGTTATACAACAAAGCCTCAAATCGCCCATTTTGGAAACCACGTGCTTTTCCTAGTGAATTTTCAAGAGCACGAATTGAGAGAACCACAACGCCAATGGGAATGAAACATCCGTAGATCGTTTGCTTACTTATGTCAAACAATCGACTTTAATTTCAGCATTGTACGAAAATTATTACGCTAGATTTGGACTTTTAATAATGGGAGTAGAAAACCGTGTGGTGAATTTAAAATTCACTACGTGGCTTGATTTTATAATCACCTTAATAACCGTGGATGTGCTGAATGAACACTAAGCTGCGAGGCGGCTCTGTCCCAGTGTGGGGATGTAATGCCAATAAGAAGAAAAGAACATGATAATCAGTTGAGAATAAGTGTCTGAAAAGTGATTCAAAATTTGAGCTTTTCGATTTTCCAATGCCTAAATGATTACGTTTGCCATTTTTTAACCATCCCAAGTTTTGAGCTAAATTCCATTTAATTTGACAGTGCAAACATCAATTTGATTTTTGAGAATTGTTATGAAAATGCATAGTCACTTTGTTGAAAAATTATCCCGTTAGATCGCCCATTGATTGTTTCAAAAAATCAATACTTTATAGAATAGTGTTACCTGGCGTATTCCAGGACTTATTTTACGTTAGAAAAAATGAATCGAATATTGGTTCGTTCTACCGGTTCTACCAGTTATCCAAATATTTCTTAAACTTACAAAGGCAGGCTTTGCTTTCTTGACCCGTGCACCAGACCTATGTTGATCTTGGTACACCGATTTGTTTTTTGCCTTTATCGTACAACAAAGTTGTATCGAAGGGCTATCATTTCACTCCGAGAACGAACTTTTTATAGATGGCTCGTATACCCATAGCACAGACAAACAGACGTAACAGTTTGAACATTTTTCAAAAAAATCCATCGTCCAACTCCTCTACCACCATTATGCGAGCATGTTGCACGAAACAATGTTTCGTATGACATTGTCACCAGAAGGCGCTGGAGTGAAATGTCAAACTCGAAGGATTACGACGCTAGCGCCTCTAGTTGTGAAACGCGCAATCGATCAAATTCAAATTGATCGTTGAAGTCATGGTCGATGGAAATTTCTCTAGTGTTACGTCTATTTGTCTGTGCCCATAGTGTTATATACCAATCAACTCAGCTCGACGAACGGAGCACATGTCTGCCCGTGTGTGCACAAAAAAATGGATAAAATTTTAACCAACTTTTCATATAGTAGGGAGCGGGACCATTTGGGCAGCACCCCCTATTCCCGTCCGCAACGTTAATAACTTGACCGCGTTCCAACCAAATGAATTGATTTTCTGTACATCACTAGATATCTACAGAAACTAACCATGTACTAAGAAACAAGTAATATGGTTGTAATGCGCTCGAGTAATGAACGTTGCGGACGGGAATAGGGGGTGCTGCCCAAATGGTTCTCTACCCTAATCCTTAATCGATTTTCTCGCAACAAGTTGTATTCGAAAGGTGGTAAAGCTTTGTTGATCGCGATAACGATTATTCATTGCGTTCAAAAGTTATAAACAAAATGGTGAACCAATCCAAAACGGTTGGTGTCTAGGCTTAATGCGAGGAAGGCGGTAGGCACATAGTAGTAGAGGTGGTTTAATTTGGATTTTTACGCTTATAACTAAACCAGCCGATGAGGAGCTTCCCTCAAGTTCGTCAGCCTTAAGGGTCGAACACAATGCTGCGTCATCGCATATGGATCCGGCCATATCAGAGCATATCAGAGCGCCGTTGGGCTAGGACTGCAACGTCATCAGCCAATTCAAAGTCGTTCATGCGCTTCAAGATTATAGGCTGCCATATCGAATTGGTCTCTCGGTCGACGGTACGACCCGCATTGGTTTGGACAAGACCCCGTTATGTAACATTCTACATGAGAAGGTTTCGTACTGTGTCTTCAATTAGGCTGGTTTTCTCCTTGCGTATCAGGGTGCACCACATGTTCTCGTGATTAAGGAAGCTTGATCGAGAGATTTTTCGTAGCGAACGAAAAGAAAATGAAGGGACTCTTGGAATTCGTTGAAGTGCGCTAGAATGATAAGGAATGTGACAATATGATTCACACAAAAATTTTCAACACTGACGCTGTAGAGTTAGAGTCGTATCAATCTTCTCCTGAATCTGGGCTGGGATAACTTTGCATAGGACTTTGAAAACGATAAACAGCAACATAATGAGTCAAGTTACCCTTTTTGGCACCTTCACTTAAATGCCCTGGTAATTTACGGTGTCCCAGTAATATCTGGGATATTACGATATCAATGATGCAACAGTTGTTATGGAATCAGCCTTGAATATCTCGGCTGATATGCGATCGACCGTAGTGCTTGGTTGATTTCAAGCTTTGGATGGCCGTATGGATCTCTAGCAGTGATTAAGCTATGGCTTTGATGCTTATGCCGTATGCCGGACAGTGTTAAGAAAAAAATAAAAATCTGAAAACTCATGACCGATTCAAATAAATCGTGAGTAGCTCCATGAGTCGCTCCCAAAACTCATTACATAAAAACCTGTGGCTGAGTTGAGTTTTATATTTGAATATCGTAAGTTTTTTTATTCTCCTTCGTTTAAAACAGAGACATTTGTTGCATAGAACAAAGGATTTGATTATGTGGATTGAGGATTGAGGATTGAGTGATCATACAACAAAGCCACAAATCGGCCATCTTGGAAACCACGTGCTTTTTCTAGTGATTTTTTAAGAGCATGAATTGATAGAAACACAACGCCCATGGGGATGAAACAATGGTAGATCGTTTGCTAACTTATGCTAAACAATCGACTTCAATTTCAGCATTGTACGAAAATTATTACGCCAGATATGAACTTTTGATAAAAGGAGTAAAAAACCGTGTGGTGAATTTAAAATGGCCGCTCGACAACGGATCAGATCTTTACTGTACGTCAAATCCTCCAAAAATGCTGTGAATACCAGGTCCAAGTTTTGACGTGCATTTAAAGCTACTCAATACTTTGAGTGCCGCTTAACTATTCGAGAAAATACACATATTTGCATAGGTATTTATACTTCCTCTCTAAACAGACATTAGTATTTTTAATTATAGCAAAAATCTCCGCTTGGAACACCGTTGGATAGTTTCCCATTTTCGCTGAGATCGCAGTGATCCCCAAACCGCGGCCCTCAGAGCCTTTTCCTGAGGCACACGAAGGTTTTCTGAGAATATACTACGTTTGGCCCATTGATAAGCATTATATGACAAGAAAAGCTTTTATAATTCCCAATATTTCGCAGTACTCGGGAACCTGTCAAGTTCACATCACTAAGATGTTGAAGCACGATTTAGGGTAAGACGGTATAATATGCCCTCCCTAAGGCAACTCCTTGATAACTTTTTACTTTTCAACGCAATGTATGCAAACCAGTGTTGTAAAATGTCATTTGCATTCGTTTGTATAATTTTCCCAGAACTTGTTTCAGAAGGTAGCTATCAATTCATGTTGTATGACGAACTTATAGCGGTTAAATGGGCCTACAACTTTGTCTAACGAGACTTTGCTGTAAATATGTAATCTGGGGCGTGGGAGGCAAAATGTCATTCAAATGACATTATGTCAAATGACACGTGACATTTTGGAGAGTTTTCACTCTCCAGCCTTTGATGTTATACTTAGAGCAATGTACCCTTGGACAAAAATATAACCCTACTCAAGCGTTTTGAGTACATTCAAAATTATGGATGAAATTTTGCTTCTAAAGAAAGTTATGAGCAAATTAGTCAAATGACATGCAGATGACATTTTACAAGCCTGAATGCAAACTTTGTGGTATTTTGTAGTCCAGGAAGTCGCAAATGCATTTTGAGTAGTCATATAAAAATATTACAGATAACATGTAATAAAGGAAAATATATTAAGCTCGTTTAGTGGAATGTATTAAACCGTCTAAGACGAATTAAGTACTGTCCATTTAATTCCACCAGTTAATTTTCGTTATCTTTGCAGATACGTATTTCGACCACAACTGTGTGGTCGTCTTCAGTGTCTTGTACTTGACTCGAATTAAATGGACAGTACTTAATTCGTCTTAGACGATGTAATAAAGCTTTTTTGGTAAAGTCGTGAAAAAATGGATTTCAAAAAGTGCCTGGGCAATACGCCCCACCTTGACCAAAGACATTTCATAGCCCTTCATTAGTATTCTATCAATCCCATAATAGAAAGGTTACAAATCCTTGTGTACTTGACATTGAAAAACCAACATAAGTGCATTTAAGCAGGTTTGAATTACATTCCAATAGTTTCCATATAATTTGGATTCAACTGCTGCAATCTCGCCGCGCTTGTGTCCAGTTGGTAAGGGCATATCGTCTAGCCTACACTGGGGCGTTTTGACCAGTGAAACATATTTCTGATAAACGTTACATTTTTGAACATGGAAACAATTTTATATCATATTAACCACTGAGAAAAGTTATTCAGTTACCCAACTGAGTGTTCCAGCGCAAGTTTTGTGGACAGTATGCTAGCGTCGCTCCAGAATGTTGAGCAAACAAACATTAAAAGTAACATCAAAACTGTAACTTTTTGTATTTTGCAAATATTTTCATTAAAAATACTTCCACATTCACATAGTATGATGGTTTTACAAATATTTATAGGCACCAACAGATTTTGACCCTTAGTTATAGTTTTCTAGAAATCAAAGGGGGGCGTTATATCGTCTTATCTTATATATCGTGAAGTGAATACCCGAGCAGTACACATGTTGCATACAAATTTCTGGACCCATATGCAACCGAATTCAGTCACACTTGAATTGCTGCAACCAAATTTGTGTGGATTGTAATGCTAGGGTAGTTGTATCAGTATGGTTCATGAAATTTATAACTTCATACATATGTAGATGATATATAGGCCAACAGCAAATACACTTCGATATTTTCGCCTCGGGTTATGATAATTGCAAATTTGTATTCGATCGCAGATTCGAGGGAACTCAAGATTGAACTACAGGTACAAGATTTTTTTATATTTGAAAATAAGTTAAGTTTTGGAGAAATTAAACTGAAATTTGGTGGATTATTACCCCCAGAAACTACAGTAATCATGCAGAAACTACGTTTACTGTAAACAATAGACTCTGTTCAGAATACCGTTTGAATTCTTTTCAGAATCGCAAACAGAATCCTAAACGGACTCTATTAAAAAATTCAAACAAATTCCGAAAGGATTCCGCCCCGAATCTCGACCGGATTTCTGTTCAGAATCACGAATGGATTTTCTTTAGAATTCCAAACGGATTATGTTTAAAATTCTGATCGGATTCTGCTCAGATTCTAGAACGAATTCTTTTCTAAAACTCAAACGGATTCTGTTTAGACAAGAGTCGACAAGATGCTATTTCTTATGTCAAGTCCGCTACTGCAAAAACGGTACTTGTTGAAGATAAAATCTGTAGAATCAAATGTCCTTACAAGTCTTGTTACAAGTACATATTTTATTTAAAAAAGATTCACAGGAATAAAATATGTTGTTCGAAAATTCAATATTCTGTAATATGCAATGTAAACAGAAAAAACAAATCTTGCAAATATGCTGCGTCCCGTTTCAACAGGTCAATATTTCTGTGCGCCCCTTGATAGTAGGCAGGCTAGAGGCCACTGCGTTATAGCAATGGACACTAACTTTTGCAGTTTTGTCTGCTTCTTTTGTGCACCACCACCTTGTTTTTGGCCACCATGCTAGAGTAGCATATGTCAGTTTTGGACGAATAATGGAAGTATAGATCCAAAAATGCTTGTGGGTGGAACCGAGCGCGACAGGGCTCGCCTGGGAAGCAGTGTTACGATAGACGGGGATACCTTCGAGGTGGTCGAGGAATTCGTCTACCTTGGATTCTTGCTAATGGCTGATAACAATGTTAGTCGTGAAATACGAAGGCGCATCATCTGTGGAAGTCGAGCCTACTACGGGTTCCAGAAGAAACTGCGGTCAAAAAAGATTCGCCTCCGCACCAAATGTGTCATGTACAAGACGCTGATAAGACCGGTTGTCCTCTACGGACATGAAATATGGACAATGCTCGAGGAGGACTTGCAAGTATTCTTGTATTCTTGAGATGGGTGCTTAGGACCATTTGTGGCGGTGTGCAAGAAGATGGTGTGTGGCGGCGAAGAATGAACCACGAGCTTGCCCAGCTCTGCGGCGAACCCAGTATCCAGAAGGTAGCTAAGCCGGAAGGGTACGATGGGCAGGGCATGTTGCAAGAATGCCGGACAGCAACCCTGCAAAGATGGTGTTCGCTTCCGATCCGGCAGGTACGAGACGGCGTGGAGCACAGCGAGCAATGCAAGCAAATGCTCGGTGATTACCTACACCAGAAGAGTTCGGCCGATATCATTTACCTACACGGATCTCTTTCATCCAGTTTTTCTTCTGTTGTCAAAAACAAAAGAGCGAAACAATCCAACGACGCCAGTTCAATACGGAAAGCCAACCTTGAGTTTATTGCCTGAACTCAAAAATGAGTAAATTAAACCTCAAGTTGGGTAAATAAATTTCGTTGGGTTCTTTTTTAACATGGGAGTAAAGGCAAACGACCCCATTTACTCAATTTTGGCTTACCGTACGGATGTTCGTGGTTTGGTGAATTGAACTCACTGTTGGGTAATTTATTTCTTCCGTGTACAATTTGGGTCATCGAATCCTGCAATGAGGAGATAGTGTTCGAGATTTGGACGTAACAGTGGATCAGTCACTGACATTGAACGAACACATCAACATAGTCATTTAGGAGTTATTGCAACTTTTTGCTCACACCAGACAGTTAGGACGTGATCTTAATGATCCACATGCAATTCTCACAATTTATGTTAGCCTCGTTAGGACTAAACTGGATTTTGCGAGTGTGGTGTAAAGGCCACAATATGAAGTACATATTCAACGATTGGAGGCAGTACAGAGAAAGTTTTCAAGATTTGCTGTGAGAACCTTGGATGGAGAGAAGACTTACCGATGTATGAGAATCTCTGCTCGTTATTTGACCTCGACACCATCAGTAGCAGACACAGGATTGCTGACATCGTAGTTTTCTGTAACATCTTGAGAGGGCGAATTAGTAGTCCATATTTCTATAACCGGCTCAACTCCAACACTAGCCCGGTTACTGTTCGTCGTCGGAGGGTCTTCGATCCTCCATTTAGATCAAGGAACTACACGCAGCACGGGCCTACCAGCAGGTTCATGAATGAATTTAACAGACTACAAGATGTAATTTCTACAAACATGACAACAGAAGTAATTCGCGATAGATTAAGATTATTTTTAAGAGGATGTGTGACAATAATTATGTGTATAATGTATAAGTAGCGTAACGGGCTTACAGCATATAGCCCAATAAATCAAATCAAATCAATTTTCTTCTCTTCATGTCACAATTGACGAATAAAAGGCGTTATCGAAAGCTCCTTCAATATCTAAGAAAGAACAAAGCGCTATTTCTTTTGCCGATAGAGCTTTTCCACTTTAGATGCCACTGTATGAAGTGCCGTAACTGAGTTACTTGACTTGTAGGCAAACTGGAACTTAGACAGTGGATGTTTGATCATGTAATTTGAGATGATGGAAGACTAATGGGCCTGAATGATTTAGGATGCATCTTATCTTGCTTTCCTACTTTTGGTATAAAAATAACTTATACTTGCTTCCTTGAAGCTGGAATATAGTTGAGTCTTAGACTTGCCTTAAAAATCCCAATTAACGTCTGGAATTATTCCGTTCGGTCCTGTAGATTTATAAGGCTGGAAAGATCTCACTTCATTCTCTATCCTGGCTTTCGAGAAGATATCGTCAGCCAAGGCTTGTGCAACATTTTTCGAATCATCATACATTTTAGTTGTTCTTGATGAACATATATGGCCACTTGTTGTTGGGTCTACAGTGTTTACACAAATAATCGATCCAGGAAAATGGGTTTCCATAATCAACTTTAATGTTTCACCAGAAGTTTTTGAGGAAAATCCATGCTCTTTTTTCAGATTCCCTAGCTCATTCGTATGATCTTTTGCAAGTGTTGCTAATATTTGCACACGTTTGAACCCAACAATTTTCTTATTTCGTTATTGTACTCAGTAAGTGCACTCTTATACTGCCGTGCCAAGCATAGCGGGCTTGGTAGTCATATGGCTACTACTTCTGCCTCATATGCAGGAGGTCGTGGGTTCAATCCCAGGTCCGTTCCATTTCTCCTACTTTGTATCTTTCTCTATATTTCTCATGTTCTAGCAATCGCTAGAACTGGAAAATGGACTTCCATATCGTTTCCATTACTATTCCTATACTTTCAACTTGAGTTTTCTAACAGTAATCTGCTAGAATTGGAAATAAACTATAGAGCTCGTTTCCCCTACATACAATTAGAAATTGCATCAATTGCCTTCTCCCATCCATCACATTGGCAGCTCGTTAACCAAGACGGACCTCTGCCTCTCGAACCTAACCCAAAAATTCCAACAAATTCCGCATGATCTCGTGGCAAGCGCAGAGGTATATTCGGCTTGCAGTGGGCGAGTGATTGCATCATCATTTCCTCCCCCTTCCCTACATTGGCTTGCATTCTGACGTGGCAGGCGCCAGTATGACCTAACAAATGAGATCACCAGTACTTGTACATTGAAGATGTGTGCTAGTCCCAAGCAAACATCTGTTGGTTCCCTGTGCAAGAACAGCTGATCTGGTCATAATGGAGTAGCAACTACGAGCAGTCAATCAAGCTCAAGCTCTTATACTGCCGTGCCAAGCATAGTTGGCCCATGTCGTTTTCCCACTGTGCTGGTGGTGTCTCATTTGCTCAGATAAGTTATTTCTCTATCAGACATCATGACCATCAATCCTTTCTAGTTCTTAAATTCATTGATGAATTCTTTAGTTGGCCACCAAGGCAGCAAGAAGGCCATCAACTAAAACAAAACATGGGACAGCAGTATATGGAGTCAATTGGAGGTTATTTTTGCTTTATTAAACAGTTAACGAGAAGTCTCTCGCAGTTTATTGCAAATATCAATAATATTGGATGAGAAGAGTGCGAGATTTCTCTTGTTTCGGACAGCAGAACGATGGCGCGATCGGACGAAATATTGTGTTCTGCTTTGCGCGGCCGGTAATAAAAATCAGTTCAGTGCGAGATTTCTCTTGTTTCAGACAGCAGAACGATGGCGCGATCGGACGAAATATTGTGTTCTGCATTGCGCGGCCGGTAATAAAAATCAGTTCAGTGCGAGATTTCTCTTGTTTCGGACAGCAGAACGATGGCGCGATCGGACGAAATATTGTGTTCTGCATTGCGCGGCCGGTGAGTAAAATCAGGTGAGTGCGAGATTTCTCTTGTTTCGGACAGCAGAACGATGGCGCGATCGGACGAAATATTGTGTTCTGCATTGCGCGGCCGGTAATAAAAATCAGTTCAGTGCGAGATTTCTCTTGTTTCGGACAGCAGAACGATGGCGCGATCGGACGAAATATTGTGTTCTGCTTTGCGCGGCCGGTAATAAAAATCAGTTCAGTGCGAGATTTCTCTTGTTTCGGACAGCAGAACGATGATCGCGCAATCGGTCGAAATATTGTGTTCTGCATTGCGCGCCCGGTAGGCCGGTAGTTAGTTTGTACTACTTTTCGCGCCCGATTCATGGCTAGGTAAAATCACTGTGTATAAAGAATGACACGGTCGTATCGCTTATCAGAGTGAATCCAGATCCAACGATGCCTACCAATTAACTGATAATCCTTCCTGTGGTTTTTGTGGAGACGCAGAGGTAAACACGGTCTTCAAATAGCAAAAACCACCTACTAATATTCCTTCCTTCTTCCTAACTGACTACAAGGACGTGGCCGGCGCCGTTATTGATCATTTGAATTTTAGAGTCACTGAAACTTGCACACTGAGAATGCTTTAACAATCCCAGTCAATCATTCAGTTGATTCTTTGTGCAATTTCACTGATTCTGGTCAATCACGGAGTAGCAACCATAGATATGTGTAGTCAGTCAAAGCTAAAGCTAAGCTAAAGCTAATATCAATAATATTGGATGAGAAGTATTCTAGTAAGCATTCACTTCTACTGTTGATATTTGTACTACCCCACACTGTATGATGCGCGTTAGCATCACAGCCAATGATGAATGACTTGTTATTCTCTCTGCAGTATTGGACAAATTATTCGACCTCAAGAGGTGGCGCCTCAGGATCTTCACCCGGAAAGTAGGTTGAAGCCACAGCGACCTCAGTTTTCCATTGGTGGTTGGTACCTCAACTATGATCGCAACCATGTCCCGTTTTAAAAAATTGGTAATGGGGTAACAATTTAATGTTTTATCGACTAAAATAGCAGTTGTGATTCTTTTCTCAATTAATTGTATTTTTCTTTTGAAAAAATCAATCTATCAATCTACGTAACTAACTTATATTATAGCTTTCAAAATATAAACCGAATTAAACGTTTTAAACTTGTTTAATTTGTATTACCAATTGAATGTGAAGCATATAAATTAGAATTGGAGTTTATTATGCTTCGCGTTCTTCATTCCAAATCACTGCAGCAAGCGCCACGCGCCACACATTAAATGTTAGTGGCGCTAAGTCGGTTGATTGTTAATAGGTTGTCTGCCGTTTTTGTTGCTCCCATTCTCGACAGAATATCGTTTATCTTCATCATCATCATCGTCGTCAGTATCGGGCCAGTAGTGCAAGAACCGCATCTATTGAAACGTTTGCCTCGGGTTTGCAGCCAGCAGCAGCCGACCAGAGACGCGGCAATCATTCCAAACCACAGTAGCGACAGTCTGTTGGATTGGCGCTATGCACAAATCTCGTATGCTTCAAGGAGATGACTTATTTTCCCGCCCATCTAGATGGTTATCCCATTAATCTTCCTACCAATAAAATAATAATAAATTCCTTTCAACATTTTTCCTGCTCCGCCTTCACTATGGGACATTTTCGTTCCAACAGATGGAAGCGTCTGTGTAACGTAAAGAATCTAAGTTATAAATCAATCAATATTATAGCACCGAATTCCAATACACAGATTTTAACATGTTTAAAAAAATCCCGAATAAATCTAAGAAAAATCACATGATAATTAATATTAATATTTAGGATGAGTGGAAAATTGAGAAAATGTAAATCGTGTAAAAACAGAATCCTGTGTAGTAGTTATTTGGTATTCATTAACTACGAAAAAGCTTTCGATCGTCTGAAGTTCAGCCTCTGGAACACAAAAATCTGTGGGCGTTCTTAGACGCAATGTTGTTCTGATAAAGGTTCAGTATAAAGATTTACGTGCAAAGTCCTGCATAACGGAACTATTCGGGTAGTCGATGGTTGAGGCAAGCAGGCTTGGCATTTACTCGCACAATGAGCTCAATGAGCAAAAAAAAGTTCATCAAAAATGAGCAACAAAACATCACGGATATGATCAAAACATAAAAAAAAGATGCTCTTCGTTGTGGGAAAAATGAGGAGCGGCTCTCTTTGAGAGAAACCGTTTGTCTCAATGTGCCTCTTTGAGGAGCATCATTTTTGTTGTTCTTTCCAACTGAACGTACAGAGAAATGAAAGCACACTTCTGTCATACCATCGCTACCCGCACAACAGCCTCACACATTCGCACCTTTATGAGACCAGCATGAGAATAGGGACCGTGTATAACATCCATGAACGGGTAGAAATGGACACCATTTTATCTTTACACTAATTATTTACTGCTTTTAAGCAACAGGCGGCTTGATGTAGGCAATTCTACATTTATCTGGTTAGCAATTACAATTTGGATTACAAAGAGATAATTGACGAAATTATCTTTACTAGGCGAACCTGCCCGATCTCGCTCAGATTTTATTGTTGATCTGTCAATCATTCAATTGATTGAGGCGTCGTACTCTAGATCGATTTCAGTTCGAGCTTGATGGCTTTCTCCAGAACTCATAAAACCGTTGCATTTAGACAACTTCTCAACTTTCTCCAGCAAATTGTTTTATTTTTTTATATACATAAACACAGAAAAGCCCAAAACGATTCCGTTGGTGAGTAAATCTTGCAAATCGGCCAACCCGTTCGTAAATTATAATGCCTCAAAGGAAAAGCAAACTCATTTATATATATAAAGAAGATAGATAGATAGATGATGATGAGGATGATGATGATTGAAGAAGATGAAAAAGGAAGGGCCAGGGAGCGATCCTTTGATCGTAATGACGTAAAGGCACCAAGACCTTCTTCAAAATATTGTGTAAACGCGTTAAAACGAGTGAGACCCAAGATCCGCATGAAAAGGAAGCTTCATATTAAACCGCATGAAAAGCGACTCCAGTGTAATTTTGAATGAAAATTATTAAGCTCTTCTAAGGGAATGTCTTCAACGTGTAAAATTTAAATGGAACAGTCCTAAACACGCATTATGACAGTGATTGAATTGTTAACAAACACGACAAATACAATAGCCTACTGGCTACCGTTAGATTAGCCAACTAATTATCATAAATTTATTCGCCACCACCAATTCCGTCCTTCGGAAAGAGGCTCAAAGATACTCAATGAGCAATTTTTTCCTCACCTCATTGAGGCAAACCATTTAGTTATCATTGAGAAATGAATATATTTCGGAGCTACACGAAAAAAGGAGAAACGCAAAAATACAAAAGAGAAGAGCAAAAATTTGTGTGTCGAGAGTAGTGAGCATTTTTTTTCTTCTCCTGATTCGCTCTGAGGAGCATTCCATCCCTGGAGGCAAGAATATATTCCATGAGAAATATCTCATCGTAATTTATGAGATCATGCTGGGTGCGATTGACCGTGTACCGACCGAACCGCAGGAGGGCTGTTCTATCACTATGGAGCATCTGAACTGTGCTCTGATATGCAAAGTTAGCTGAACAACTTGGCCGAACGTTTCTTTACGGTGAGTGAGGACCACTAACGTCTAGAAGATCAAATCGTTGGATGTCAACACAATCAACCCCTCCAACTCTACGGTAGTCGGACAAACAGTAGAAAATGTCGAAAACTTTCATTATCCTGGCAGACAGTTAGCGTCGGAGCATTATCCAAGATCCACAAAGAAGTACGGATCATGAAAACTAAAGCTGCTTTTGAGAGTTTACGAAATGTCCGGGGATCCAATTAGATTAGAAACGACAAATTTCGAATATAAGCTGACCTGACCTATCAGAAACCGATACCATAAGAAATTTAATTTACAATTCAAGGTGGTGTATCAAAAATCTTATTGTTAATTATTTCGATGTTTACGGGGGGCCTCCTTAGCCGTGCGGTAAGACGTGCGACTACAAAGCAAGACCATGCTGGGGGTGGCTGGGTTCGATTCCCGGTGCCGGTCTAGGTAATTTTCAGATTGGAAATTGTCTCGACTTCCCTGGGCATTGGGTATCATCGTGTGTGTTAGCCTCATGATATACGAATGCAAAAATGGTAACTTGGCTAAGACACCTCGCAGTTAATAACTGTGGAAGTGCTTAATGAACACTAAGCTGTGAGGCGGCTCTGTCCCAGTGTGGGGATATAATGCCAATAAGAAGAAGTTTACGGTAATTACATAATTATAAGATTTGCAAATTCTTCCATTTACTTCCACCCCACTACACAAGCAGGAATGGAAGTAAGTTAATGGAGAAATTATCTTCTTCGATTTCCGAGCCTTCGACTAGAATGGAACCCCTGTCGGGAATACCATTCGATATGGTCATATTTAGATTAAACTTAAATTCAGATTCTGCTCAGCATGCAGTGAATTCCAATTTATAAAGAAATGCTGCTCCTTTTTTTGTCCATCGACATCCCACAGTGGCCTTGGCGCTGCGTTATAGCTTTCGCCTTTTCACTCTCTCCCGGTTCATCATGTTTGCTAAATTTAATTACATAGTTTTACAAATTAATTATTCCGCATCTCATCGTCGAATCGCATCATTCGCTTGCTCTGAATGGAGTTGTTCTTCCCTCGTGGGAGAAGGAATCAGCCATACGTGCAATCCGAGTTATGTATGCTGCTGTGCATTCCTGCCTGGTTCGGATTACAGAGCTGGGTCTGTGGGTTGGGAGACAAGTGGTCAACCTAATGGTCGATGGCGCCAACGAACGACCACACCTCCGCTCCTGCTGTATCTGTTTCTCTGTCACTCTCTATTCATTACCAGAAGCTATGTATGGCAAGATTAAGTTTGACACCGAGATTGTTCCAGTCAATTCCCAGAAGTTTTTAATTCAATTTAAATTCCTTACATTTTCATTATGTTCTCTGACCGGCTGTGGAATTGGGACTTGATTTGGAATGCAGCTCGATTTTTATATTTTCGCAGCTTTATTTGCTGATATGACGATTAGAAGGGCTCAGCGTAATAAAATTAAGAACATATTATTTTCCAGGAAAATTGTTTGTTGTGATGAATTATTGATAAGTTTAATACTAAAAGGATTACCAATGATAAGCATCTTCTTCTTCTTCATTGGCATTACATCCCCCACTGGGACATTGCCGCCTCGCAGCTTGGTGTTCATTAAGCACTTCCACAGTTATTAACTGCAAGGTTTCTAAGCCAAGTTACCATTTCTGCATTTGTATATCATGAGGCTAACACGATGATACCTTTATGCCCAGGGAAGGCTCGATTTCTAAAAATTAAGCAGCTTCATCGATAAAATATTTGGTAGGCGTAGTAAAGGACACCATTCTTCATAACCGGTACCAAATAGTTTTTCATGAAAAGTTCCTCATTTTGAGAAAACCCGCGTTAGATGTCTTTCGCCATACAAATTTCTGGGGGTTAACTCTTGCTGGCTATATGCGCATATACGATAGCGCCTGGAATTCATTGAATTTGTGTGGAGGATTGACAAACGATTTACAAAATTAACCGACATGCAAATATTACACATATGCGATCATGGGAAAATTACATATGCGATATGCTGTTTTAGGTCAGTGAATCCAGGATAACCCCGAGATCCTTCACTTGATTCACACGTTCGATTGTCGTTCCTCGTAGCAATTCGTAGTCGAACATAATCGACTCTTTCTTTCGAGCCTTTTTCTCTTACGAGAAAAAATAGCGGAACACTTTGGTGGGTTGATCATCATCCGATTCCATAAACAGCAATGAATTATAATTATACATTAGAGTGGGGCGCAGTAGTATGGGAAAACGCAAACTTCGTCCGATCAAGTAAGATCAAGGTTTTTCTGAATCGTTTTGGGACCCCAATCAACTGTGCAAAATATGGGCTTGATTGGTTGTGACCACGCATGCCGCATCGCGTTTTAAATTTACATGGAGATTAGTATGAGAAAATGTAAGTTTTTACATTTTTGCTCTTAGCGGTTTCAATTTATCATTAATCACGTGACTTAATACGTTAGCATATAGTCTGAAAGATGCCGAAAAACTTTGCCGAAGAAGGTATGTGGCTGGAAGGTCTACAAAAAATGTTATTACGTTTCGAAAATTGATTGTTCAAACCATATGCAAGAAATCAATGTTTCTGCCAGCACTACCGGACAACCTATGGTTATCGAAGGGCAAAACCCATCTTATTTCCTGTCGGATTTATTTATTTGTGGAATAATTCCGAATAGCTCCCATTACCCTTAAAGCCCTATAGGATCAATTATTTTGAAATAATACTCGGTTAAATTATTGGTCTACGTAGTTCGGCAGTGCTGGCAGAATAAACGATTTTTTGCATATGGTTTGAACACTCAATCTTCGAAGCGTTATAACTTTTTTCGTGGACGTTCCAGCAATGTACCTTCTTCAGCAAAGTTTTTCGGCATCCTTTGGGTTATACTTTAACGCAATGTGCCACTTGGTTTACGATGAACTGAAACCTCTAGTAGTAGAAATGCAAAAATATACGTTCTCCCATACTAATTTCCATACAAACTTCAAACGCGATGCGGAAAGCGAGGAAACAACCAATCGATCCCAAATTCTGCAGAGTTGTTCAGGACCCAGAATGGCTTCGAAAAACCATTGATTTGAAAAAAATGACCATGACGCCCCACTCTATTATACATACAGTGGCTGGTTTCCTACCCGCCGCTGTCAGCATTAAAGCGCTAACGTATATGTGAAAATAGCCAGCATGAGTTAACCACCTGAAGTTTGTATGGCGAAAGACATCTAACGCGAGTTTTCTCAACAGTAGAAACTTTTCACGAAAAACTATTTTGTACCAGTTATGTATGCTGATTCCGTTCCTATCCTACGAATCGGCAACTAACAATGAATTATTCTCAGTGGCTGATTTTATACCCGCCACTGTCACATTCAGGCGCTATAGTATATGGGCAAAATAGCCAGCATGAGTTAACCGCCAGAAATTTGTATGGCGAAAGACATCTAACGTGAGTTTTCTCAAATTTAGAAATTTTTCATGAAAAACTATTTGGTACCGGTTATGAAGGAAGGTGTCCGCTACTACGCCTACCAAATATTTTTTCGATGAAGGTGCTTGATTTTGAGAAATCGGGCCTTAGATGCCTTTCGCCATACTAATTTCAGAAAGTTAACTCCTAGTGTGCCGCTGTAAGCACGCTCAAAGCAGGTGATTCATTGCTTTAGAAGACTGTTAAATATTCACCCAGGTTCAACGCCACTTCTGGCATTCCGCAGGGCAGTCACTTGATTGGCAGGGACCGTTGATTTTCCTGCTCTATTTCAACGATGTGAGATCTGTTACCGAAGGTCCACTGTTGTCCTATGCAGGCGACCTCAAAATTTATCTGAAGATCCGTTTATACACATACAGATTGTGTACAGCTGCAACGCTTAAACTCAACGCCATCGCCAATGAAATGCTACTTTGAGCGTGCTTACAGCGGCACACTAGGAGTTATCTTTCGGAAATCAGTATGGCGAAAAGCATCTAAGGATTAATATCTCAAAATAAGCACTAGGGTGGCTCAAATTAGTATGGGAAAAACTTTTTTCAATTTTTTTGATGGGCCGCCCTCTTATTCGGTTCTATTTGTTGCCCTGATGCTCTGGACAAAATTTCAGCCAAATCGGTCAATGTTTGGGCGGTGCTAAACTCATTGGAAGTTTATATGGAAAAATGTATGCAGAAACATCCAAAAACAGTGATTTGCAGTTGGACGGAACAACTTACGTAGAAGAACTATGATACTCATTCAGATCTTGAAGAATTTAATACTGAATGTTATGCAGAAAACCGCGAGAAGATAAGAGTTTGCCCGGCTAAGTTATTAGCATTTCTCTGAAGTAGTGTTTGAGCAAATTTCGTTTCTTTTACCTTTGAAAAGAAATAAATTCACCCCTACAACACTCCAGTAAAATGCTAATATCTTTGCCTAATAAACTCTAATCTTCTCGCGGTTTTCAGCATAACATTCTGTATTTAATTCTACAAGAACTGAAAGAGTATCATTGTTCTTGATTGTAAATTGTGCCGTTCATCTGCAAATCACTGTTTTTGGATGTTTCTGCATACATTTTTCCATATAAACTTCCAACGAGTTTAGCACCGCCCAAACGTTGACCGATTTGGCTGAGATTTTGACCAGAGCATCAGGGCAACAAATAGAACAGAAAAAAAAATCAAAAAGTGTTTTTTGAGCCACCCTAATAAGCACCTTAATCGAAACTATATTTGGTACACCCAAAAAACAGATCTTACAATTATTGAATAAAAACGTGGCATATACAAATCTGTATGATTTTTATACAGAAATTGTATTAAAATAATACAAATCTGTATAATTTCAATACAACTATTGTATTAAAATCTTACAAAAATTGTATATGCCCAATTATTATACAGTTTCTGTAAGGTTCTTATGCAGAACTGTATTAAAATCTGCCATCCGCTGGTTAGGTGTAGGCGTAGTAGCGGATACCTTCCTATAGGAGATCGCCGTGGACTCCAATCCTCTCATACTTAGCGATTGCAATCTCGTGGTTCACCTTATCGAAATTAGGAGAGAGATCGGTGTAAATATCATCCGTTTGATTTCGTTCTAATAAGCTGTCGGTAACACACGAAGTTAGGCACAGCAGATTTATCGTTGTGGATCGACCGACGATGAACCCATGTTGATCATCGCCCAGGTACTGCTCAGGGATACGATGTGTTTCTTGAGTAATTGGGACAGCATCCCATCGGGGCCTGGATGGAATAAGGGTTTCAGTCTTGATGCTCTTCGTTTGAGAAAACGCTGGCAAACTTTGTAGAGAATAGACTAATTGTGCGGGTGCAGTTGAAATAAAAGGAGCAGCATCAAAGTCATTCACTAAGCAACGATTGTTTTCATTAGTCAAGTTGTTGATCTGGAACATATCTGCACTATCTGCCATTGGCGTAAATAAGGGGGGCCGGGGGGACGGTTGTCCCCCTCCAGACCTACTTGTCCCCCCCCCCCAGAAAATTTTGAAAAGTAATTCCAACCTAGTCAGTTTTTATTTCATCTGCACTATCTGCCATTGGCGTAAATAAGGGGGGCCGGGGGGGGGGGGTCTGACCCCCCCCAGACCTACTCGGTCCCCCCCCCAGAAAGTTTTGAAAAGTAATTCCAACTTAGTCAGTTTTTATTTCATTTACATATTTCCTACATATTTCTTAATTTTGATTATGAATTCAATAAACATATTTTTTGTTTCGTTGTTCAGCAAAGCATCGAAATATTTAAGTTGGACCCCCGGGAACCTTTTCTCGATTTTTAAGCTAAAATCAATGCCGCTTCTAATTCAGTTGCTAGCTTAAAATAATAAATTTGTTCTGCATTTGTTTGACTAGTATCCTGGTCGCAGAAACATAAAAACATAATTGTATTAAGATATAAATATTTCTGTTCTATTAAACTACCATCCACTTCAAAAAAGACTGAAGCAACTACATCAAAATTAGCACATGTACACAAATCCGGTCAATGAAATTTCAAACGACCATTCTTTCGAAAATCTTCGAGTTAATCGCAAGGTATGCCGCAAAACAGTTGATCAAATTCCTATGGAGCTTTTTGCTCTCGCTATATAATTCTGGCACAGAAAGATATAAAATTATAAAACTTAAGAATCTTTGTTACAATGACAGAAAAATCAACAACGCATTCCATTGAAAGTATTATGACAAAACTTAGGCAACCTTCGCACTCACAACAGAGATTGCATTAAAGAAATATTTTTATAATCCTCAAAAGATCTTGTTCCATTTAATTTTTTGGCGATTTCATAAGGATCATCGGAAAACTCTTTTGTGCCTGCTTTAGTTAGAATTTGTTTTTTAGGATAAAAAAAAATAGATTTAGAAACCAGTTCGTATCAGAAAAAAATTCTTTTGCAGCACAATTCAGATCGATTTGGTTACTTCTCAAGTCTCTTTGATTTTTGCAGAGAAATCTCTCACCTATTCAGAAAACCATAATAAAGCCACAGAGAACAGACATGGATCCTCGAACAGAATTTCTGTAAAAACGTGTGTAAAGATTTAAATCGCTCCTCAGCGCCGCCAACGCAGGCTGCCCGACATAAAAACTCAATCTCACTAAGTGATGGCGTTGGCATACACTACATAAACAATGTAGTGCTGCCACCTACACAGAAAGAACAAATATTATTTTATCAAATATATTGTACTTTGCTTCTAAGAAGTGATATTTTTTCTTCAAAATAAAAGTGAAAACTTTAGAATCGAAAGTTATGTATTTAATTCAATCATATTTTTCGTCGGGTCTGAATATCAATTTTGAAATTCATCTTATGAGCACAAAAGTGTTTGAACTTTTATTTTCAAAACACTCAATGTGAAAAAAATAATCACCGTGACAGATGACTCTGAAAGAAAAAATAGAAAAATAAGTGCCTTCTGCAGTGTTCGCACGCTTGAGAAATATAGTTTTTTTTTGAAAATGTGTAATTTTCTTTTAATAAAATGTAGATTAGAAACCGTAAACTCCCTAAAAACAAACGATTCTTTGGAGTTCCAGTAGCTTAATAGATGCGTACATAACTGGTATATGATGATGAGGTGAGTAATATTTGTAAATATCAAAGTCAATTGTTATTTCTTCGCCAAATTTATTATGCATTATTCTTTATTGCAACTTTTTTATTTCAGTTACCCAGATGTCGAGCCGGAACATAATCAAACATGGACCTATTAAAACCCCACGGTTCTGATGTCAATGCCATAACCATAACCACAATGGATCAAAACTACAGCAAAGATGACGACTCCGAAGGAATGTTATCCGGCAGACTCGCCCATGTCGTTAGCCGCACAAATCTTCGAATCAACATAAAATTTATCAGGCAGTTTATGTGGCCGACGCAAGTCATAGATGTCATTGGGGATAAGTTCCCTGATAAATGAAATATATAAAAAATAAAGTGTAGTGAAACAATTATTACCTAAATTTGATTGCCAAAATATTGAGGCATAATTTTTGTAAAGATCGTAAGACATACAAAAAGGTGGAGAAATTACCGGTTTGAACTTACGATCTTTCCAAAATTTATGCTAGGTTGAGTTATTTTTTTGCGAAAACTTTCTTCAATAACATCAATAGTAGCACCATTCAATATGAAATGCGATAAAATCATTTACTTTCATTTTCCACAGTACAATCCGATTGATCTGACAATGGTACAATCTATAATTAAGAGTTCAAACTTTCGATTCTAGAGCAGCAAATAACATTTAAACTCTTGATTAAATAAAAAGTTTACAAACTTTTATTCCGAAAATGCTCGACTCTCTACGAAAAAGAACCAATGAAAGTTTTTATTTTAACCAACGGTTTTTTCATTATTATTAATGGTTTTTCTTTCTGTGTAGGAGCGATTCGGAATGAACACTAGCGCTAAAAAGTAAAACACGGCAAATTTTAACCATATTCATCAGCACACTAGCACCGCGCAACGGGGGCATAACGACATACTTCAAAATGACCAGTACAAAGTTTTACACAAGTACGCGAATGAAGATGAACGTCTGTTCTCTGTGATAAAGCCTCTTCCTAACGTCAGTAACTACAAAAACCCTATGTTATTCTGGAATTTTATTTATGACTCATAATTTTATGACTCATGGAATTTATGACTCATAAAAAACACTTTAGGATTTCAAATTTGTGTTCATCGGTACTTAACTATTTCAGCACATAGCATACATTTTGGAATTGCATGAATAATTATATTGATTATAACAAAAATTCGTGGAATTTATTCCACATCTAAAGAGTTTCAAAAAAATCGAGATCTTTATGCATTAAGTAATCATGGAAATGCTTGAAAACTTTCAGAAATATACTCATATTGAATTTCATTTATAGATAATTCGAAGAAGATTCTTGAATCTTAGATTACACACTTATCCACATTTAGTAACATGGAGAAGACAAGACACAGACACAGCGTTTTGAAGCAATCACAGCATCATTGGAAATCAATTGTATTATTCCCGATTTTTTTTTTATGTTAGTTCTAGGACGAATGAGCGATAAACTTAGTCAAACAATTTCTATTGCAATCCATGCGCACAGTGCTCAAAATCGCCTTTGAAAATTGCATCCCACCAGCTGGTGCCATGGCCCCCCTAGACCGAAACTCTAGTTACGCCTATGCTATCTGCAGAAATGTAGCTGTCAAGAAACGTGATTACTCCAGGATGAAAAATAGAGAGCACATAATCTGGCCAGAGGAAACCACTATGAATTGGAGTTCAAGCAACGCCCGCAAGGTTGAAGTCCCTCAATATCACAATTCCGTCACAAGGAGCCGCGTTGCTCGACACGGTACCAACTGACCTACAATATGTATCGATGAGTTGAAGATCCCGAGTACGATCTGGAGGTATGCAGGCAGCACAGAGTAACAGGTGACGGTTTTTAAAACTTGTTTGACGGAATTAAAGGCATTACCCACGATAGCTTTCGACATTAGTCTCGTCCTGCTATAGTTTTTGCGCTGTTGTTTGAGTTGCGGTCACATCCGAATACTTCGTAGCCGTCCCCGAAAACGTAACCAGAAAGCGTTCTATAATCTAGCCATGTCTCAACGAGCACGATGATGTCGTAGCATTGGTCCATAGCTGCTAGACGGTAGTCTTCAATACGACTATTCATTCCTTCAACATTTTGTAGTAGTATATGCAGACATCGGAACTCGGGTATTTGGACGATGGAGCACTGGAAATCGGAACACTATCAGGTAGGGCAACGATTGAGCTCTTATTGTGCTTGCCCGGCTGATGGCTGTTGGTCGCTGGCAGGAGGGGCTCAACTGCGTTGAGAGGGATAGCGGGTTTCTCAGAGCTAGCGGCAAGATTACGTCTCGATGTACGACTTGTAATTTTCAAATGACACCGACAAGATATTGAATTTGAATCGTAGTTTAATCCGAGTTCGCAAGACGATTTTTTTATTTGGGTTGGGTTCAAATGAGTGGACAGAGATTCCTTCCGGCCAATACCATGAGTCGCTCGAAAGCCTCCTTGCAAGAGGCTCGAAAGCCTCCTTGCAAGAGGCTCGAAAGCCTCCTTGCAAGAGGCTCGAAAGCCTTCTTTCAAGAGGTTCGAAAGCCTCCTTTTAAGAGGCCTGGAACCCTCCTTTCAAGAGGCCTGGAAGCCTCCTTTCAAGAGGCCTGGAAGCCTCCTTTCAAGAGGCCTGGAAGCCTCCTTTCAAGAGGCCTGGAAGCCTCCTTTCAAGAGGCCTGGAAGCCTCCTTTCAAGAGGCCTGGAAGCCTCCTTTCAAGAGGCCTGGAAGCCTCCTTTCAAGAGGCCTGGAAGCCTCCTTTCAAGAGGCCTGGAAGCCTCCTTTCAAGAGTCCTGGAAGCCTCCTTTCAAGAGGCCTGGAAGCCTCCTTTCAAGAGGCCTGGAAGCCTCCTTTCAAGAGGCCTGAAAGCCTCCTTTCAAGAGGCCTGGAAGCCTCCTTTCAAGAGGCCTGGAAGCCTCCTTTCAAGAGGCCTGGAAGCCTCCTTTCAAGAGGCCTGGAAGCCTCCTTTCAGGAGGCCTGGAAGCCTCCTTTCAAGAGGCCTGGAAGCCTCCTTTCAAGAGGCCTGGAAGCCTCGTTTCAAGAGGCCTGGAAGCCTCCTTTCAAGAGGCCTGGAAGCCTCCTTTCAAGAGGCCTGGAAGCCTCCTTTCAAGAGGCCTGGAAGCCTCCTTTCAAGAGGCCTGGAAGCCTCCTTTCAAGAGGCCTGGAAGCCAACTTTCAAGAGGCCTGGAAGCCTCCTTTCAAGAGGCCTGGAAGCCTCCTTTACAGAGGCCCGGAAGACTCTTTTCAAGAGGCCAGGAAGCGTCCCTTCAAGAGGCCCGGAAGCCTCCTTCCAAGAGGCCCGGAAGCCTCCTTTCAAGAGGCAAGCAAGCCTCCTTTCAAGAGGCCCGGAAGCCTCCTTTCAAGAGGCCAGAAGCCTCCTTTAAAAAGGCCTGTAAGCCTCCTTTCAAGAGGCCCGGAAGCCTCCTTTCAAGAGGCCTGGAAGCCGTCTTTCAAGAGGCCCGGAAGCCGTCTTTCAAGAGGCCGGAAAGCCTCCTTTCAAGAGGCCCGGAAGCCTCCTTTCAAGAGGCCCGGAAGCCGTCTTTCAAGAGGCCTGAAGCCTCCTTTCAGAAGGCCAGGAAGCCTCCTTTCAAGAGGCCCGGAAATCTCATTTTAAGAGGCCCGGAAGCCTCCTTTCAAGGGGCCCGGAAGCCTCCTTTCAAGAGGCCCGGAAGCCTCATTTCAAGAGGCCAAGAAGCCTCCTTTCAAGAGGCCATGAAGCATCCTTTCAAGAGGCCCGGAATCCTCCTTTCAAGAGGCCCGGAAGCCTCCTTTCAAGAGGCCAGGAAGCCTCCTTTCAAGAGGCCCGGAAGCCTCCTTTCAAGAGGCCAGGAAGCCTCCTTTCAAGAGGCCCGGAAGCCTCCTTTCAAGAGGCCCGGAAGCCTCCTTTCAAGAGGCCCGGAAGCCTCCTTTCAAGAGGCCCGGAAGCCTCCTTTCAAGAGGCCCGGAAGCCTCCTTTCAAGAGGCCCGGAAGCCTCCTTTCAAGAGGCCCGGAAGCCTCCTTTCAAGAGGCCCGGAAGTCATATATTCTGCTAATTTTCAGTTCTATTTTTCATATATCGTTTGAGTTACATTTTCTAGTAGATCTTGATAAAATGTGTGCTTCAGGTTTGGATGTTAGAACACTAATGATTATTTATTGAAAATAACAAACTTAGGTTACTAAGCACAACTAGGTAACTAGGGGTAATTGCGACGCGTTGCTAAAGGATGTCGCGGGTTAGTACACAACACTCCTCCCTAATCTGCGACGCCTATAAATCGGCAAAACTTCTGCTGGTTCAGTGTCGCCAGTGGTTTGGTGAATCCATCTGCCGGTTGGCTTGAAGTAGGCGTATAGCCAAGTTTGACCACACCGTTCTCCAAGTTCTCGTGAACGAAATGATATCGGATGCTAACATGTTTCGTCCTGGGATTATAGGATCCGTTACCTGCGATGCTGATTGCTGATTGGTTGTCGCAGTACATCGGGATTGGTCCAACGATGGCGAATTCAGACCGAAGATTGTTCACCACATGGCCTCTTGTATACTTCGAGAAACTGCCATGTACTCCGCCTCGCATGTCGATAGAGCTACTGTCGGCTGTTTCTTCACATTCCAGGCTATAGCGGCTCCCTGCATCGTAAAAACATAGCCAGTTGTCGATCTGCGGCTATCGGGATCTCCTCCCCAATCAGCATCGCTATATCCGGCCAGTTCTCCATTCTGGTTCTTCGTGTATCGTAATTTCTTCATCGCCGTGCCCTTCAAGTATCGGATGATACGCTTAACAGCTTCTCAGTGTGGTCTACCAGGGTTCGACGAAAATTGGCTTACCGCATTTACAGCAAACGCAATATCGGGTCGAGTTGTCTGGGCCACAAACGATAAACATCCTACTGCTTCCTTGTACGGCACATCTCTCATTGCTGTTTTCTCTTTTTCAGTCTTCGGGGCCATCGACTTCTCCAGTCTACAGCTCGGATCTGCTGGAGCTGCTACCGGGTTCGCATTTGTCATACCAAAACGTCGAACGATTTCCTCAATGTATGCCTGTTGATCCAACGAAAGCTTGCCACCACGTCGATCCCGTTGGATCCGAATGCTGAGGCAGGGCCTCGCCCAAGTCCTTCATTTTGAACCTCTGCATCTAGAAGTCCTTCAGCTTCCTCTTCAATCGTTGATCGTTCGTGAAAATCAACAGGTCATCCACGTATATCGTCACGAAGAGGATCTTCTCCCCATCCAGCATCCAGTACAAGCAGGTGTCCACCCGCGATCTCTGCAGGCCAAATTCTCGTAGCACCTCGTCTAGTTTCGCATTCCATACTCGGCTTGATTGCTTCAGGCCGTATAATGCCTTCTTCAGCTTGCAGACCTTGCCGTTTGAATCCTCGAATCCTTCGGGCTGAACCATAAATATTTGTTCGTCGCCCAGTTCGCCTTGCAAGAATGCGGTAACCACGTCCATCTGATCCACATCCAAGTCGAACTTCGTTGCCACCGCCATCAGGTACCGAATGGTCGAATATCGTACTACGGGAGCGTAGACTTCCTCGTAGTCAACGCCAGGCTTCTGTGAACACCCCTTCACGACAAGACGCGCCTTGTATCGCTCCGGGCTTCCATCAGGTCCTCGCTTGACGGCAAAAACCCACTTATTCCGGATGGCTTTGCGTCCCTTGGGTAGGTTTGTTAACGTCCAGGTCTGGTTTTCGCTCAGTGACGCCATCTCTTGCTCCATCGCTGCGATCCAACAATCACGGTCAGGTCGCCGCATGACTTCGTCGTAGCTTTGTGGAATATCCTCCAAAACTGTCAATGGAGTAGATTGCTGGGGGGGAATTGCATCACCAGTAAATGTACCGAAAGTTATAAATTCATCATACTTGCCTGGACAGATGCGCTCCCGACCGCTGCGCCTCAACCCTTGTTGACTTTGTTCAACTGGTCTTGATTGTTGCGGTGGGAGCGCGTGATTGGTATAGGCATCTTCATATTCATCGCTAGACGTCTCCAGTGTGTTGTTGCTTGCTTCTTCTTTATCGTCATCATCATTATTGGTGGTGTTCGCATTTGGACATTTAACAGGCACTATGATCTCTTCAGTAAATATCTCCAAGAATTCCACCGGTTGAACCTCTTGAGGACACTTGGTACTGACACCCTGCTCGTCCTCGTTAACCACCTCCACGTCACGGCTGACCTCGAACTTGTGACTCTCCGGGAGGTAAACCCGGAATCCCTTTGTGTCCTCGCAATAGCCTACGAAAATTCCCTTTACCGCTTTCGGATCGAACTTCCTGCGCTTGACCTTTGGAACATGGACCATTACATTCGTACCGAAAACTTTTAGGTGCCGCAGATCAGGCCTTATGCCGGTCCACATTTCTTCAGGTGTCTTGTTTCCAATGGTTCTAGTTGGTGATCGATTTACTAGATACGCTGCAGTCGATATTGCCTCCGCCCAGAATTCCTTCTGCATACGCGCATCGTTTAGAAGACATCGAGCCTTTTCCACAAGGGTTCTATTCATCCTTTCTGCCGTACCATTCTGCTCTGGAGTGTATGGACACGACCTCTGATGACGGATGCCATCTTTCTCCAACGTCTTCCGGAATTCGTTGCTAACGTACTCTCGCCCATTGTCAGTCCTGAGAATTTTAAGTTTTCTACCTGCGCTCCGCCTTCGCTCGAAACAACTTGAACGCAGCCAGAACTTTACTTTTGGTCTTTAGAAAGTAAACTGCCACTCTTTTGCTTGCATCATCTACGAACGTGGCGAAATATCGACTGCCACCCAAGGAAGGTATCTCTACTGGTCCGCAGAGAGCGGAATGCACCAGCTCCAGCAGTTCTGATGCTTTGGATTCGGTTTTTGGAAATGGTCTTCTAGATTGTTTCCCTTCCAGACAGACTGTGCAATTCTTCACCTTCTCACCTTGAAAATCAACGCCATCGGACACGTTCTTGAGCTGCTTCAAACTTGAATCATTCAGATGGCCCATCCTCCGATGCCATAGCTGTATTCCGTTTGCCAGAAACGCTCGCTCCGGTTGATTCAATCGATATAGACCGCTTTCTTCCTTACCAGAAACGACCAGCTCACCAGCCTCGTTCAGCACCACACATTTGTTCGCAGTAAACTTCATGGTATAACCTCTCTTGCAGATCGCACTTACCGACAATAAATTAGCGGCCAAATTGGGAATTTTTAGCACTTCGTGGACATCGATCGTACCATCTGGAACCTGCACTACAACCGTACCTTTCGTAATAGTCTCCATGCTGCCATTGTTCACGGTCCCCACTACGTGCTACAATGCTGTTTTGTGAACGAAATTCTAGTTCGGTCTGGCCATGTGACACGTCGCTCCTGAATCAAAATACCAGCCTTCCGCATGAACATCACCGATTGCAAAGATACTGCAGAGGCCATTCGACTTCGATTTCGTCTTGATGAGCAACTTATCCGGACACTTGGACGCAAAATGGCCTGGCTTGTCACAGTTGAAGCACGTCTTCTCGGGTTTCTTCTTACCATGTGATTTGAATTTGTTCGAATTTGTGCTTTTCGTGTATAGCGCCCCACCATCGTTGCTGTTCAGTGGTCCCCTCTCGAGCTTCACATCTTGAAGGATCTTAGCTTTCACCGCATCCGACGTCAGATTCGCTCCTGAGGCCTCCAATCCCATGATCATAGGTTCGTAGTGTTCTGGTAGCCCCATCAGCAGTAACGCCACCAACCACGAGTCAATTACCTTGAACCCAATCGAAGCAAGCTTGTGGCTGGTACTCATTAAATCGTTGACATATTCCTCTACGCTTGAACAGCCAACCACACGAATAGAGGTCAACTTCCTCAGTAGCCCAATCTTCCTCGTCAATCCGGAGTCTTGAAAAGCTGTTGCTAACTTGTTCCACGCTTCTGCTGCATCCGCCGCATCCTGAACGAGACTGTAGTTATAACTCTCCAGGCTCAGGCAGATTGTTGCCAACGCACGCAACTTCACATCTTCGGGAACCTCTTCTCCACCCGCAGGACTCACAGCGCACCAGCTACCTTCACGGATTAGGATCATTCGCATAGCGAATGCCCAAGTGGAGTAATTCTCGCGTCCCTTCAACTTCTCTATGGCCGGCATCGCAACGGACCCCGTCGCAACTCGAACGCTTCCTGTTTCAGGTCGACTGCCGTTTCCGCCGCCAGATTGAGAACCGGAACTTCTTATTGGAGATGTCATCTTCAATTTTCAATTTTTTTTTTTCGGTTACCGGCTGGTCCCATAACCTCTAGTAGATCTTGATAAAATGTGTGCTTCAGGTTTGGATGTTAGAACACTAATGATTATTTATTGAAAATAACAAACTTAGGTTACTAAGCACAACTAGGTAACTAGGGGTAATTGCGACGCGTTGCTAAAGGATGTCGCGGGTTAGTACACAACACATTTATTCTCATTTACAGCAAAAAATAGGAGGATTAATTCAATTGTGCGAAGGAGTACCTCTCTAGGAAAAGTTGAGGTTCGCATGGGATCGACATGATGCATAAGGTGCAATTTTCATCCAATCTTCATGAAATTTTGAGGAAAGAATTTCACTTTCAAAGCTTAACACTCAACTAATTTCAAGCATTTTTAATATTAGTTTCAAACTTTGCGCAGCTTGAACATGTATAAAATATGTTAATTGTAAATTATATTTCATAATTGTTGCTTGTTTGACGCCACAATACACGGTTCAAGGCCGCATCTCTCCATCCTCGAATGCACCCCACGCTCGCCAAGTCGTTTTGCACCTGGTCTGCCCACCTCGCTCACTGCGCTCCACGCCGTCTCGTACCTGCGGGATCGGAAGCGAACACCATCTTTGCAGGATTACTGTTCGGCATTCTTGCTACATGTCCTGTGCATCGTACCCTTCTGTAGTAGGCCCGACTTGCACAGATGATGCGCCTTCGAATTTCACGACTAACATTGTTATCAGCCTTGCAAGAATCCAAGGTACACGAATTTCTCGACCACCTCGAAGGTATCCCCGTCTATCATAACACTGCTTCCCAGGCGGGCCCTGTCGCGCTCGGTTCCGCCCACAAGCAACTTTTGTTGCTTCACGTTTTAGGCGTGTGTACAGTTCTGCCACCTTTGCAAATGTTCGGCCGACAATGTCCATGTCATCCGCGAAACAAATAAATTGACTGGATCTGTTGAAAATCGTACCTCGACTGTTACACCCGGCTCTCCGCATGACACTTTCTAGCGCAATGTTGAATAACAGGCACGAAAGTCCATCACCTTGTTGTAGTCCTCGGCGCGATTCGAACGAAATGGAGTGTTCGCCCGAAATCTTCACACAGTTTTGCACACCATCCACCGTTGCTTTGATCAGTCTGGTAAGCTTCCCAGGGAAGCTGTTCTCGTCCAAGCAACAGACTCATAGATTTTCAATTGTAGATTCATTGTGCAACGGCAAAATCAGTGCTCAACTAATATTAAAACTTCGATCATACTACAGGACCAAAGTTGGTTTTTCGTTTCAACTATCAGTTGTTGAGATAATTTCTGCGCCGCACTCTATGTAGAACGATTTCAGTGCGAGCATTACAATTTATTTCAAAAGTTCTATTTTTATGATTATTCAACTGCCCCAGTAAAATTTTCTTCCTTTTCAAAAATTGGATAATCCTTTCGTCAGTTCAACCAAGGTTCTTATATCTTTCATCTTTAGTTCAACCTTGTCAAAGGGAAGCTCATTTCATTTTTATTAATATGGGTTATTGCCAACCAAGTTATTTGAATACATATAATATACGTAAATTTTGGTAAGCTGAACAATTCAAACTATATTTGTTTTCACCATGAGAATATTCATAAGTTGCAGTATATGATTGATGCTTGGCACGTGACAATGATCAAGTGTAAGAGACGGAGTCTGGTGAAGATGGATGGTGGTGTGATATTGATAATAGCCATTTTCGACGGCAAATGTGTGCAAGTTGCACACTTCAAGTTGGACAGTATCATGAATGAATGATAATGATTATAGGTCCTATATTGGCATCGATGCTTTTACAACCAAGAAATGTTACTCTCAATAGTGTAGAATCTCCTATCTATGACGACAATTGCTGAATGAGAGAGAATCTCCTGGATGGAACTGGTGCGATTCGGTAAAGATTAAATGAGGCAGTCATCACGTGTTCAATAAATGCAATAATTGAATAATTTCCAGATTGGTATTAGTAAATAATTCACACCAAGTTGGAAGTTTACGGACACATTTTCAACAAAGGTATATAAGTACACCAAAGACACCGATTTCTATTTCATATTCGTTTGCTTTGAACTTCTTTCAACATACTTCTAAGATGTGAGCACACTTCCACGATAGCCCAATTGAGGGAGAAATGCGCAATATAGTGATCGACATTCGCTTTTGCAATGTTAATTTGATCTAAATTAATGCTGCCGTTATACGCATAACTGTACATAGGAATCCCAGCAGACATTCATTACTAATCCCACAAGAACAATTATTACTATTATAACTTCTAAATTCCAGCACTTGATTGTAACTTTACAGATATGTATTTGTAATGAAAAGGATTGATTTGGCCTGAAATAATAGAACAAGCCTATCTGCTTTCCATTCCTTTGTTTTTGCTGGGATGAATATGAGATAAAGGACCAGAACAGTAACCCCATATACGACGCTGAAGAAAATTCTGCGGGTTAATCTACCCCCCAGTGACTTTAAATCATAACAAATATGGAAGAAGGAACAGGGTTGATGTACCAATTTTGCATTTTTTGGTTCACAATATTTTGTTATTGGTAGATGGAGACGCTGCTACAAAGTTAGTTAACCTTGCTTTGAAGTAGAAATGTTTAACACTAAGCATCTACTAAGGGACTACATTTTTCCAGATAAGAAATTTAATGGCAAAATCTAAAGGAAATAATAAGAAGAAGATAATCAAATGAGAACATCTTTCTTTCTACTGAAAACTTCACAAAAATAAAAAAATATACTTCCATAGCAGGAGCAACAATCCTAGATTAATTAGGTTTTAATTCAAATCATAACCGACCAACCGGCGTCATACTGCTCACTCACCGCATTGAAGGACACAGACCGCGCCTCTCATGGCGCCTTCGATCGCTGTTTGTGCGCCATGTTCAAGCGCCACTGTTTTATAAATAACGTCAAAATTTAATTAATTGCCAATTCAACGCTTATCATCTACAGGCAGCCATGCATGAGCAACATCAAATAAGCGCATGGCGTTTCATCACTATGTAGCTGCTAGGTGGGACGGGTGAAAACAAAAAGAACCAACCGCAAAAATCCCCCCTCCCCCTTTTTCCTTTCTTCTGATGCGCTTGTATAAAATGATTCCAAAACAAACTACCGCAGCGCTCCCAGCGAAGTGCCGCGCTCGCCCCGCGAAATCGCGCCAACCGACAACGATGATACGGTGTCATCGGAAGATTGCCGGTGTAAGCATCATTTCGCAGGTTGTGAGTAGCATCGTCGTTGTCGGGAATAAACAAACCATCGTAAAAGGAATGTTTATTCAGCTGCAAATTGTTGATAAAGGACGAGAATATTGCGAAAATATTGATTGAAGCATTCGGAGAAGTAAACTGTGGAATAAGGAGAAACCCCAATTAACAGGAGATTTGGACAGAACACTCTACGTTCATGTAGTTGCTTAGAATATGGGATTCCGAATCAGAATAAGATTATGAATTGATTTATTCAGTAGGATCATTTCTTCTGATTATCAAATAACCATGCGTCTCCATTGGTTTCGATCAAACAGGAATCTACCACCATAAAACGAAGACAGTTTCTGTTTTTATTATTGTAAAAGACTCTATGTCGAACAATTTTTCATTAAATTTTTGCACAAGAAAACTTCCGACAAACACGAGCTGCCGAAGTTGTCATTTGATGCTATCGTTCCCATGTAAGATCAACAATGATATGTAAAGCCATATACTTATGTTCAAGAAAAGGGGGAGAAAAGTTTGATCGAATTACTATTACGATTTCAGCCGTACATGAATAAAACATACAATTTTTGAAATTGTATGTTTTCAACAAATAAATATTTAATGGCTCTGACTTTCATATTCCGAGATATGAAAGAAACAAATGGTTGAATACATAAAGTTGTTAGTGGTACGCAATGGTGCCATGGTAACTATATCTACTGCTACAAAAAAAAATCTCAAACGCATCACAAGTGATCTAATGGGCCAAACACAAGTGGTACGTTTGCGTGCGTTTTGACAGTTTTCCCATGGGAAACGTATCTATTGTGTTTGGCCCATAAGCCAACATACTGGTTTCAAAATTGTTGCATTCAAAAATACTCTTTTCATGCCTTTGTCTAACCATTTGATGATATGCATGAAAACAATTTTTATATTTTCTCGTCCTTAGTGAAGAAATTTTGTAAGACGGGAGGCTATAATTCCCGAATTGTAAGTACCAGGACTGCGTAGATATGGCTCAAAATTGAAATACATGTCTGTGTTTGAATTTGCAGCAGTGTATAATGGTAGTAGATTACTAATAAATACTTTGGAATCTGTTCACCAAGTGCATGAGTCCAAGTCTGTAAACGTCTTTTATGCGATTGATTTTGTTGGACAAAGTTGAAAAAGGTAGCGTTAAATATAAATTGCGGAACATGCCTTCTACAGTCGCATAGAAATCTACAAAATTTGCTATCGAGTCGAGTGTTACCATATGAGACCTTTGAGAGGTTCTTAGATTATGTTCATTTGCTCTATTAATGCGAAAAACAAGAAAAATAATTTATAAGACTTTCGGTTACGGTGAATATATGAAAGTCACTAACCATCGATTATTCCTGATATTTATACGTAATTGAAATTACCTAAACCGATGTAGAAGCCACGAACCTTGTCTTGAAGCGGATGTTTGAGGTCTAGGGTCCATGCAATGATAATGGGTCAACATTCCAAAGAAAAAAAAGTGTGGAAATTGATCCCGCCTAATAGAATGACACCTTGAGTGACCGATGTAGATAGTGGCGCACTCGCAGCACCGAATGTTGGCAAATCTAACTGATGCGGTGTTGTGAATAGATTCGTGCATTAAATGTACATGTAAGACCTCTTCCTCGTTTGAAGGGACTTTATGTGATTTATCAGTGGTTGAACTTTTTTTCCACATCTCTAAGACCCGTGGTACTGGGCAAACACGCATCCGAGCATTTGACCACAAAAAAAACGAATACAGATGCACTAGTAGAGTATGCAACGGTACTATCAAAATGTAAACGGATTACACATAAAAGTGGTTGAATTACTAATCTTGCTCTCCACCTGTCACAATGATTTATCGTATTCACCGGAACTTGCTTTGCATATCTAGAACTAGAACTATAATCCAGCTATCATTTGTCAAAACCGTCATCAAAATGATGTTGAACAACAGATATGAATATTTGAACAGAAATTAACAACTTTATTGATAAAACAACCTAATCATGTGTTGTTTATTGATAAATAATTTAATTACTGTAAAAAAAAATAAGAGTAGACATAAGGGGTAATGTAGGGTATAAGATAAGATCCGTTTATTAGATACATATTTCTATAGAAACGATATATCAATAATGATTCAAAATATCAAGCAATGCAAATAGATAGCAGGCGTGCTCTCAAATGCAGACAGCTCTCAAATCAAATGAGTTATTGATCTAATCTCAGTTCGAACAGACCTATAAAGAAGTGCCATAGTCTCCAGAAAAACGTCAAATCTCTACAATATTCACTATGAGGAAAAGATTATATGGGAGGTTAAATGGAGATAATAAACGGGGAGAGTCTGGATGAAGGTGGTATGTATTGTTTAAAAACGGACAATTCGGCACTGATTTGCGATTTGGACGTAACTTATTTTGTAAACAAACATTGTTTTGTGAATTCCGTAGAATGCAAGCGTCAAAATAAGTTACGCCCAAATCGCAAAGTAGTCCCGAATTCAGTGTAGCTTCTCAAGAAAAAGACACATATTCTTTATCTTGAGTAGACGATTATATAGAATTATAGAATTAGGTATAGTGGAACTTCTCAATCGATTTTAAGGCACATATGCTCTGCTCTGGGGAGACGATTATAGAGAGTAGGATTGTTCTTGGTTAAAGGGAGAGTGTTTTTTTCTTCAGGAAACGAGTAGTAGTTTACTAAGGAATGCACAGAGGGATTAAGAGGAATGAATATGGCTGACGGTAGAAGAATTATGAAAAAAGAAAAAGAAAATAGAATACATCCAGTTTTTTTCAAATGAGCGTAATTGATTTTGACCTTAATTCTTGAAATGGCGATTGTGCTTCTAATTCAAACTATTTTGGTCAACTAATGTACAAAAGAGAAAGAATAGCCCTCCTTAGCCGCGTGGTAAGACGCGCGGCTACAAAGCAAGACCATGCTGAGGGTGGCTGGGTTCGATTCCCGGTGCCGGTCTAGGCAATTTTCGGATTGGAAATTGTCTCGACTTCCCTGGGCATAAAAGTATCATCGTGCTAGCCTCATGATATACGAATGCAAAAATGGTAACCTGGCTTAGAAACCTCGCGGTTAAAAACTGTGGAAGTGCTTAATGAACACTAATCTGCGAGGCGGCTCTGTCCCAGTGTGGGGATGTAATGCCAAGAAGAAGAAGAAGAAGAAGAAGAAAGAATAGATTGCGATCAATCTGGTAGTAAGGTCAGATGAACGAAATATGCTAAATAAAGAGAGTATGAGTCGTTTCAAATTTCAAGGTCAAATACAGTTACGCCTATTCGAAAAAAGTTCCTAGAAAGGAAGGAAGAAGTAATAACTGAGAATAAATAAAGAAGATGAATGAAGGAAGAAGAAAGAGGAAGAAGCTGTTACCAGAACCAGTGAAATTGTACAAATAATCAACTGAAGAATTGTTTGATTGACTGGGATAGTTCAAGCATTCCCTGTGTGCAACTTTTAATGGGGCCATCCAGAAACCACGTGGTCATATATGGCGGGAGGCGGGTTGGAAAATGACCACGACAAGCCACATGGGAGGAGGGGGTGTTGCTTTCGAACCACGTGGTTTTTTTTACACGAAAAACTTTTGGTTAATAACAATAGCGGTGTAAAAAATACAAATCATTGAAATTTAATGATTTAATCATTAAACACAAAGCGCATCTAAGGGCCGATGCCCACGTAGCGTCTTTTCAACTCAGCGTTAAAAAGACGTAGGTGTGCATCGAGAAAAATCGATAACACAGCGTCGGTCGCAACGCCGATGCATATCAAAATAAACAAAAAAAACAGGTTGCTATTCAGTCTCAATTTCCACAAAAAAATTTAAAAGGAAAAATGGAAAAATATTTAAAAAAAATTCCGCCGCAGCTGGTTTTTGGCTTCACGCCACCGACACTTTTGCATCAGCGGACTGCAGCTACAATTTTGAAAAATGTTCATGTTTTTACAATAATCCAAGAAGAAATCTTAAGAAGAAAAATGCAAAAGATTTTCTTGTGGATATTCAGGAAAAATCAAGTAAAGAAATTTCCTGCAAAAACTTTGAGATGATCCTGAAAACAATACTGGAATTTGTACAGGAATGCTACTCATAAGCAACAATAGTAGGAGGTTTTATTTGCATCTCTAAGATTGAGCATGAGCATGAGCATGATTGACCGCCCACGGTTGCTACTCCGTTATTGCCAGGTCAGCTGTAATTACACAGAGAACCAACAGATGAAGTTTGGGACTAACATCATCTTCAATGTGTAAGAACTGGTGACCCAAAAATAATCAATACCAGCGCCGGCCGTGTCCGAATGCAGGTCAATTAAGGAATGGGTAGGAAAATGTTGACATGATACTCGCTTTGATAGAAGCCGACGAGTCATCTGCACTTCCACGAGAAATCACTGGGATGTTGGATATATGGGGTAGGTATTGTGGCAGGGTTCGTTTTGGTAAACGGTATGCCGTGTATAGCGTGTAGTTTGAATAATTCAAAACATAATCGAACGAACACTTATTATTTTAATTATCGACCGCACTAAGCAGAACAAAATTGTCGATGACCAGCCGATCTCTCTGCTAACCGCACAAAGCAGAACAATATTTTCGATGACCGGCCGATCGTTCTGCTTACTGACGCGAACTGCATCTTCACTTTCTAATTCATTTACTCGCCCGCACAAAGCAGAACAACATTTCGATGATCGGGCGATCGTTCTGCTAACCGCACAAAGCAGAACAAATTATGTCATGACCGGCCGATCGTTCTGCCTAGGGAATGTTAGTGTGTGGTTATTGTTGCTACTAGAGACCGAGAATACCTCTGCATCTCCACAATTACCACGGAAAGGAAGTTTTGTTAGTTGGGTGGGGTAATCAGTAACATAGATCGGGATTCACCATGGAAAGTGATGTGACCTATGCGACTTCTATACAACAGTATTAGCATTTCCTTATCTTGTTAAATTGTTCATCCTTCGCGAGAATAAACAATCAATTGCGAGTGAGCGATTGTCCATTTGAATTTTGGATTAAGCGCCGGCGTCATTATTTTTAACGAATGGTAAGAAGAAAAGAAGTGGGATTGAAATTGAAATAGAAATCGAAAAGCTAATGTTAATCAGCAATCAGCAACCCTTATTTAATCTCAATTTGAGGTTAAATAAGATTGCACAGCCATACAAATTTAGTTAATTTTACGTGTGTGCGTGTGTGTGTGGAATTTTCGATTTGTACTACGGATAAACATCCATGTCATACATATTTGATCCTAGCGTGTATTGAGTAAAATTGTTTTTATAAATTGTAATCATGGAACGGACTCACCATATTTGCAGCTCTTACAATAGGTTATTTTTCGCTTAAAGACTTCAGTTTTTCAGTACTGAAACTGTATGCCATTCAGATCATCAAATCCATTAAAATCCTTTCCTTGAAATATCTGAACACTTCAAATCCAGCACATCCACGTAACAAATGTAATTTGAGTGGACATTTTTCTTCCTTGACTTCTTGATTTATTTACCATATTTAGTTTTCTGTGAAAATATGTGAAGTGTTAATATATACATTTAATTGATTGTTGTTTATAACCAAGTTATTAGTCAAGGGTAAAACATTGCAATAATTGGTTGAAAGAAAATATAAATAACTATATGATGTTGAAATCTTTGAATTAATAGTTTTTGGTGTGCTGATTGGGTGTGGGAATCTGATTAGCAATAAATAGTGGAAATTTTATTTAACGTTTTGATATTTTAAGTACAATGGGATATCGAACATTAAGTGTAATTAAGGACATCTACATATCTACATCTATATTTAGCATATTTTCAAGTATATTTATTCTGTAACGATACTATTCATGATTAACGTTTTTAATTTCTAGTCTAAACGTTATTGTATTCCAGTTGTTTGCGAATTAATAACACGTAAAAATGCCCAAATGAGCATACCCATTTGTGGAAGAAAATTTTAGAAATGTACCGTTTGTTGTACATCTCCTTAAGGTTAAGTCCTAATTCTATTGCTTAAATGACCATAACTTGAATTGAAATTTATTACAATTATACTATCACCAATACGACCATTAAATGATCGATGTACACTTGTGAATGGCTAATGCATCCATGATAATTATGCATTATGCTTTTTACTTACTTTTCATTTGACAAACATTGAGTGATTGATTGTTTAAACACTGACATTAATTTAATATTACGATATGATGAAAATAGTTTACGCTGTTTACCAGACATTTTTTTATTATTGATTTGAGAACGTAATTGCTTTTTCTTTGAATCTTCATTTTCATCTTCAGATAAAGATAAAAACAAAATAAAACATAATATACATATTATATGTGTAATAAATATTGAAAATCATTCACGATTCATTAATTTAGGGAATATATTCTTACAACAAAAATCAATTTAACGTAATCTGGAAGTATAGAATCCGACGATTTTATGCAATTTGTAATAATGTATCCTAATTTTTACTTAAACAAATCACAGTGAGCATACACTTTATTGAAATTAGAAAATTTAAAAGCGTGGCAGCTGCTTACTATTTTATTATGTTAATGTGACTCTTTTAATATGCCAGTAGCCATTTTTGTACCATTTATGAATGTCAAAAAATCAATCAAACATTGAATGTGCTGTTATGAAAATTTACCAATGGGAGCTTTATATTATGTTTTAAACGATTTCCAAAAATACACATACCCATAAAAACACGAATTAATGCAAAATAATTAAATAAAATTATACTTAGCGTATTCAAACCGACCATTTCACTGACTTGAAATTGATAGCATCCTTCGGGAAAAGTCCTTCGGGAATCACACGATCGTAAATCTATGGGTAGGATGTTCACACACTTCAACTAGGCAATAAACATCGCATTCTGAATCTTCGGCAAGTTGAGTTCCTGACTGCAAACCTTGATACACTAAATTAGTGTCACTAATTCCTAAAAAGTTGGAAATATTCGAAAAAAATGACAAGCACCGAAAAAAAAAACACGTCTTAGCCAGATCAAGGCCTACTCTCCTCTATCCCAGTTCGAAACCCTTTTGGAAATTAACAAAAATTCTTAAAAAACCTCAAAAGCCAATTCCAGCGCTTAAAGAGGGAAATAAAATTTTATTACCAAATGGCGAAAAGGCTCAAAAACTTGCTCAGCAGTTCGAGAGTGCCCATAATTTTAGTCTAGGTCTCACTAGTCCAATTGAGGATCAGGTTACACGAAGCTTCGAAGACATTCTCAATCAAGAGAATGTTTTTGACCCTTCGTTGGGAACCAATTTGGATGAAGTGAGATCTATTACTAGAAAATTTAAAAATATGAAAGCCCCGGGTGATGATGGTATTTTCTACATACTTATCAAAAACTTCCTGAGAGCTCTTTATCCTTTTTGGTTAATTTATTTAACAAATGTTTTCAATTGGCATACTTTCCAGATAAATGGAAAAACGCCAAAGTTGTTCCAATTTTGAAGCCGGACAAAAATCCAGCTGAGGCTTCTAGTTATCGCCCAATCAGTTTGCTTTCTTCAATAAGCAAACTGTTTGAAAAGATTATTTTAAATAGAATGATGGTTCATATTAATGACAATTCTATTTTTGCTGATGAGCAATTTGGTTTTCGCCATGGGCATTCAACCACCCATCAGTTATTAAGAGTAACGAATTTAATTCGGCTCAACAAATCTGAAGGATATTCGACTGGAGTTGCTCTTCTTGATATAGAGAAAGCATTTGACAGTTTACCTGTCATAAGACGAGTTTAAACAATCCCATTGAATTCCACCACTTAATTGTATCCTGACAGATACGTATTTCGACCTCAACAGTAAGGCCGTCTTCAGTGTATCGTACTTGACTCGACTCGAAAGTCGAAAGTCGAGTCAAGTACGAGACACTGAAGACGGCCTTACTGTATTTGCATCTCTAAGATTGCATATTAACTTTGTGATTCTCTGATAAACTTTTCGTTGTAGGAGTTCAGCTCAGATGCTTCGCTGAGGTTAATATCTTAAGAATTTCCAGTACCTCCAGAGCTATGGAAGGTCCCAAATACTCTAAGGAATCTATAGGGATATTCAGTGATGAACTTTATAGTTATTTAAAAAAAAAACCTAATAAAAAAATTTAAAAAAAATAAAAATAAAGAGATATTTTGGAAAATTTCTAAACTATTATAAATTTTTATAAGATATTCGCGAGTCCACATTTTTTGTATCCTCTTGATGCATTAAAGGTGTGCGAGTTCTAGATATCCTAAAACCTGATACACATTACAACATGATAACATCATCAAAATTTTCGAATTCATGAAAATTTATTATTTCCATGCTGGGTTTAGTTTGATTTTGAATCAGTTGAAATTGTCCATCTTCAAAATTGATCGGATTAACCATATGTTTTAGTTACATAAGGTTTTTTTTTTAATTTTTGTACTTGAAAAAAAAACCACGTGGTCAAGGGGGGGGGGGTCTGCCATATGACCACAATAAGCCACATGGGGGGAGGGGGTTGAAAATCTTCAAAAATATAACCACGTGGTTTCTGGATGGCCCCTCAAAAGTTCAAATGATCAATAACGGCACCGGCCACGTACTTGTAGTCAGTTAGGAAGAGGGAAGGAATATTAGTAGGTGGTTTTTGCTATTCGAAGACAGTATTTACCTCTGCGTCTTCACAAAAACCACAGGAAGGATTATCAGTTCTCTGATAAGCGATGCGACCGTGTCATTTTTTTACACAATGATTTTATCTAACAATGGTTCGGCCGCAAAAAGCAGAACAAACTAACTACCTGCGCACCGACCAGGAACTCGATCAAAAGCGTATTGATTTACTTCTCGACCGCACAAAGCATAGTTGTGCTTAGATCGTTCGAAGTGTTTATGAACAGAGCATGAACACTCCTCACTATTGTTGTACCGTATTCCGGGGAACATTTTTGTCTTTCTCGAATAACTAATTTGTACCGAAAGGCTATCATTTCACTCCAAATTCGAACTTTTGATAGAAGTCCCGGAGACCCATAGTATTATATACCATTCGAATCAGCTCGATGAGCTGAACAAATGTATGTCTGCCCGTGTGTGCGTGTGTGTGTATGTGTGTGTGCGTGTGTGTGTACACAAAATGTCATAAAAAACATTAGCCAAATTTTGACTTAGAAACTCTTAACCGATTTTCTTGCAACAAGTTGCATCCGACAGAGACTGAAACGCTGTTGATCACTATTGAATTTCATAATAATGGCGAATTGCAAAAAATTGATAATATTAAAATAGTGATGAGACATAGTCACATGGAACAATAATGTGTTATGAAAAATGCCTTGCATCTATAAATATTTTTAAAGTTTATCCGTGGCTTGCTCCCATTAAGAGTTTCATCGTACTATAAAGACGCTCGTTTTGCAAGCATTTAGGTGTAAGTATGCTCTTCGTTCAGTTTCATAGTACTATGAAATTGTCCGAAAGTCAAAATTCGAACATAGGAAATTCGAGAAACTTTTGGCAGTGCCATCTGTCGTCTACTAGTGTAAATTTTCCATCATAACATCAGACGGTGTACTTAACTGTTTTGCCTTTCTTGTACATCATCGAGGTGTAAGCGTAAAGGCTACATTTATTACCTTTTTGCGCGAGAAAGGCACCATCACCGCTAGGTGGATTAATCTGTTTTTTTTTATTGTTTTGCCAATATTTCCTCCGTAAGTGAAATCATGGCTTTTCATATTTTTGAAACGAGTACTGCACTGCTACATGTAGAACGTATGAAGCTGTTTTTTTTTTCTTCAATATAATCGGTTCAATAATTCATGCATTAAAAAAATCAAAATTTTCAACGTCTGTTGTCTGTGATTTTTTTCATCAAATGCTGTGTCTGGTTGTCTAAGGTTGTCACTGGTCTTGTTTTCTGCATCTGATAGTAAAAAAAGAATTCAAGTGTCAAATTTTTTTTTTGTGTGAATTTCCCCGCATGCTGCGTCTGGTTGGCTAGTCACCGGACAGACAAACAGGGCTATTATATATAGTAAGGGAACAGACGGCTTTGGCAGGTTTTGTTCTTTTATTGGCAGGGGGGTTTTGTCGACCGAATTTTATGAAATTTGGCCACAATATTCTTTGATATGCAAAGAATGCTTAGGCTTAATTTGAGCAAAATCAGTCATAAAAAACCCCCCTGCCAATAATAGAACAAAACCTGCCAAAGCCGTCATTCCCCCTATATTATTTTGAAAAAAAAAAGAAAGAAAAACGTCTCTCAAAGCGAGTTGATGATATTTTACAAATTTTGTCGAAAAATAAATGCAAATTCAGGCGAAGGTAATATCATTTAGCAGCAAATTTAGTCAAGATTAAGATTAGGGTCTCACAATAAGTAATTTTATTACAAGAAAATTATAATTTATTCATTTCTTGAAAATGGTTAAACTGATCAATAATACCACGGCGATCGTAGATCCCCCGGATTTTTGCTTGACCCGTGAAACGCTTGCTTTGGTCTCATCGAAACGAAAAGTAGAAACCCTGGCAATAAGACATTCGAATTGCATAATTTACTTTTCAATCTCGTGTAAAGCCGAGTATATAAAGCTAGATTCTATATAAAATCAGTGGTAACTTGCTGATGTGTTGCTGGAAATGCCCCAGGGTGTTGAGTTTTGCCAAAAACTATTGATCTGTATCGAAAAAATCAAAAGATTCGGTGCCAATTTGTATAAAACAGTTTTTTGTTGTTTTCTCGAAATTGTGTAAAATGGGTATATGCAGTTTCTCAAACAAATGATTCATTTTTGCATTCGTATATCATGAGGCTAACACGATGATACTTTTATGCCCAGGGAAATCGAGACAATTTCCAATTCGAAAATTGCCTAGACCGGTACCGGGAATCGAACCCAGCCACCTTCAGCATGGTCTTGCTTTGTAGCCGCGCGTCTTACCGCACGGCTAAGGAGGGCATCATTCACCTAGGTCGTTATTATCTGACAAAATTTTGATAGGTTCGGTGATCAAACTTTAGAAAAACGGGAGGAGCTGACAAGATACAAAGGAAAGGTAACATTTCCAATAAAATAGAAGAAACATATTTATTTTAATTATTTTTACCATATATTTTTATTGACACACGGTAATCTGGTGACGCTGATTTCTCGAAGCTGAGGTCCTTTCTCGGTCAGGGACACTGTGAACTATTTTTCAAATAATGTAATCCCAATCTGAATATTTATATTTCCTTTTCAGCTGGAACAAGTGTCGCTGGTGAAGTTTGTTTCACACCAAGGATCAATTTGCTCTCCTTTGATTTTCATAAATTTCAACGTTTTATATATAAGTATAGAATTATTCTTAATATTTCCATTCATTTTCTAAAATTATCACGGAGCTCCATATTTTTTGAATAATCTCGCATAAACATTAATAAACAATCTTTCTTTCTCACCTTTTACAATATCAATACCAATAAAAATATAATAGTTACGCTTTTTCGCCAAGGAAAGCACCCCTTTAATAACCCATCCAAGCTCCAACTCCAGATACCTATAGAGGTCGCGTGAGTTCTCCGAATCTTCTTAAGTAGGTATCTAATCAACTCTTCCCACCCAAATCCTCACTGATCGTAAGGGCCTGGCCAGATGTTGAACAAAGGGATCGTTGAATGAAAAACATGCCAAGCCCCAGGCTGTTTTTCTGGTACATCTAACGTCCCTATCGACAGCCAACCCAGGATAGTGTGCGGTCAGATATGCTATGCTATGCTATCTATGAGAGCCTTGGAAAATGATCACGAAAGTTGTCATTTTCTTGCAAGGCACAATATAAATAATTCATTTTAATTTAATACTTGAACTGTCGTTGTAAGCGAATGTACGGTAGGTTTAGGATTGGATGTGACAACTCATTTGAGACTGCCTTGTTGTTTTTTAGTCGGTTGCTCTGACGAGGTGGTCGCCAGTGCAGTCAAAGTAATTTGGTACAAAATCTTCCAAATATCATGTTTAAAAACTTGATGTTTTTCTTTCCGTTCCATCCATTATTTATGTAAGAGAAGCGAAAGACTAACAGAGAGAAGTTTTCGCTAATGAAAATATGACTTTGAGATCGAAAATGACGGAAAAGTGAATGATAATTTAAGCATTAACTGTTTTAAACCTTTACAACCCTTGAGAATAATTCATATGGTGTTTGCAATTTAGTGTAAATTTATTTTTTTACCAAAAAACTAGAACTCAAATATTTTCGTATTTTGCTTAATATCAACTTTACAAACCTTCAACAAGGCCAAACTAACAACAAACTGCCCTACGAAAAACGCGCCGCCACCAATCTAAGTAATCTATTGTCATTTTCAACCAATCAGCAACCGGTACGATTGTGACAGCACATCGGTACGGTTTTTACTGACTACTTGGCACATCCTTGGGCATATAGCCATAGCAGCTAGCCCTCAACATTAGGATCTACAAATGTCAGATCCGAAGCAGAAAGAAGAAGAAGAAGAAGGCACATCCTATTCTAGGGTTTAGGGTTTAGGCAAATACAAGCATAAATCAATCTTCCGTATTTTATCATTACCCTTGTGAACCTTCAAGTAGGCTTTGACCTCAGGCCAGGTTGTTTTTGGTCCTAACGTCTCAGGTCGTAACTTGAGGCAAATGGCTTTCATTGGTACCTATGCAGAATACTATGAACCTTTATTTTTACACAAAATGTTTAGTCGTGAGAAGCTGCCGGACCAAGCACCATGCGTTTCCATATGCTCTTGAAGAACATGTTTAATACTATGTTCGCACTAGGGCCTTGTAACATGTTATTCGGCTATCTTGATGAGCTTTCTTTTGTCGATAATTTGAATAACATAAGAAAATTATTTTGAGCTTTTTATGGAATTTTTTCCTGATTTCTTTCTGCATTTGTGATTTGTTTTTCTTTTTTCAGTTTCAGTTTGAATGTCGATGTCATTTTTTGTTTGATCTTTTTCGTTACACGTCCGTTGTTCTATTAGCCAATCCTCCCAATTTATTCCCCAGCGTTCCAGTGAAGGATGCTCTGAACCTTTTGGAGGATTGGCTAATAGAACAACGGACGGATACAGCATGGCGAGGAAAAGTAAAGATGTATCTCAAGCTTGCAAGATTATGCATGAATGAGAACTACTTTACATTCCGTGGAAGCTTCTACAAACAAACGAAGGGTGCAATTCTATGGGAAATCCGCTATCACCGTTTTTGTGCGAATTATTCATGGCAAATTTGGAGGACAACCTAGAGGAACAAGGAGTACTACCTGATAAACTGTGGAGATACGTGGACGACATTTTCAGCATTATCAACCGGAAAGATCTACCCAGGATTTTGGAAGCGATAAACAACGCATAAAGACATCAAATTCACCCACGAGGAGGAAAAAGGAAGGTAAATTACCTTTCTTGGATCTACTGGTTATCAAGGGAACAAATGCAACATTAGACTTCGAAATCTACAGGAAGCCCACCAACACCATGAGAGTCATCCCATACACATCAAATCATTCGTATCAGCAAAAATGGCAGCTTTTCATCACATGATCCACAGGATGCAGACGATTCCCTGAGCGAAGAAGGAAAACGAAGGAGCTACAACACATCTTGGAAACAGCGAGGATCAACGGATACAAGGAAAGAACAATACAAGCAATCATCAACAAGAAGCAGAGGAACCTGCGAAAAACGAACTGACAACACTGGACACCGATCGATGAACCGCTGAAGAGGGTATCGGTCCCCTATGATCGACATATCACCCACCAGCTACGCCATCGACTGAGGAAATTCGGCATCGATTTAGTATTCTCCAGCAGAAGCAATCAGCTGAAGACACTGTTGGCCTCCACAAAGGATAGAGTAGAAATTTTAAAAAGGCCGGGTTTATCAAATTAATTGTTCACAGTGTGATAAAGTATATGTAGGTCAAACAAAAAGATCGTTAGATATAAGGTTCAAAGAACATATTGCAGAAGTAAGTAAGGCTAAGAGGGAAACTGATAAGGGGTTAAATTATGAGTTTAGGTCTAAGGTAGCTGAACATGTATATCAGGAAAATCATTCAATTACGACATCAAACATTAAAATTTTAAGAAATGTCTCTTCTCCGTGGAAACTTGATGTTGCTGAGAGCTTGGAAATCTACCGACAGGTACAAACGCGGTTGTTGAATAAAGATCAAGGAAATGGTAGCTCCTGGCTCTTCAAGTTTATACCTAAGCATTAAGCGAAACAAGCGAGTAGAAGTAAACACCGTAGTAAATGTAACTAGATAAGTACCTAGATAAATTATTATACCTACGCATAGTATAAATAGTGTAAGCTGCGATCATTTTCTTCAAGTCGAGTCAAGTACGAGACACTGAAGACGGCCTTACATTTGAGGTCGAAATACGTATCTGTCAAGATACAATTAAGTGGTGGAATTCAATGGGATTGTACTAACTCGTCTTATGACAAATTGAATAACATGTTATTCATGCCGTAGTGCGAACATAGTGAAAGCACAAAACAGATAGGTATCATAGAACAAACTGCAAATTTCAAAGTAGGCTCTTTGTTTATCAACCCTCAACAAACGGCACTCCTGTATATCCAAGGCGAAAGAAAGAGACAGCAAAGCATGCGATGCTGGTCTGCCTTATGCGCGTTGTGTAGTAAAGCTTGACTTCCACCGCTAGGTTCGCTAGCGATTCAAAATCCTGGAAGGACCACTTTTCACGGCAATGATGCCTATATGTTATGTGGTGTAAGGCTTGTTGACATAAGACCTAATATAGTTCGATCTTGGCGTCATCGACAAAGTTTTTCTGGTGAGCTTTGTCTACAAATTTTGTGAAGACACAAACTTTGTAGCGGAAGAATTTTTGTATCTCGTTTTTTTGGCGGGATTGATCATAGGTCTGAAATACTTTCAAAGAAATGCTTTCACTTACTGTTAAAATATCAGGGAGATACTATTACGGCGCCAAAGGTACTATTAAATAAACGCGATAAAAACACGATTTCAGCCTCTGTGCATTGACCTACTGATTTATTTGCTTTGTAAATCTCCGAAATATTTCAAGAGATAAAAAATGCAATAAATTAAATCCAAAGTAAGGATTACTTAACACAATGAATTGGGATGATAGAAAGATTTATTTATTTATTTGTTTAAACCAAAGATGTTCTAAAACAATCAAGATTTGTCCGTTCAACTACTTAGAAAGGATGAGAATGGGTATGTAAATTTCTTAGAAGAAATGATAAAACATTACGAAACATATGTGCTGTATTTCAAAGTTCCTTTACTGGTCGAATCGAATCGATTTCGAAAAAAATGATCAACAATAAAACATTACTAGCATATAGAAAATTAATTAAGATACAAATGTGGAAAAGTACAAGCTGAGATACGATTTAACAAAAATCCTTCTACACATGGGCCAGAAACGGTAGCCACTAGATCCCCAATGCATAAGTAACTCCATATACAAATAATAAAATTCAATCACTGACGTAGAGACAAATCAAAATGTCTCTGGAAACTCCAGCTAATGAACAGCTTATTCTCAAGAAATGGTAAACATTCAATCGTATCACAGAAATGACACACACAAAAAATAACACTGTTTACTATATGGTCCAACGGTCGAAGACAGCGACAAGGAATGTTCCTTTCGTCAGCTGGACCTTATCAGGCACGAACAGAGAGCTATGACGACCGCAAGAAGAACAATCTATGCGATAACCAAAGGAAACACCCATATCGGACCGGCGGCGTGCGCGTGAATATGGTTGGGTCAGAGCGCTGCTCGGTTCTGTGTTGCACCTACCTCAAATTATCAAAGTTCATCTTGAGCGTTTTGATGTTCATGTTCATCTCGTAGAAAGATTGCGTAGCCATGTCCAGAAGCTGCGAGTGCGATATGGTCAGCCAGATGTTGTAATCGGGCGTGAAGCGGTCCTGCAGGGCGTCCACTACCTGGTGGAAGGACTCCATCTGTTCGCACTTGACTTCGATGGTATTGGCGAAAAAGCCGTGCGGCGAACAGGTACAGGGCGATATCTCCCGTCGGACGGCGCAGTTCAACGACGCACTGGCCGTCATGCCAATGATCGTGTACAGTAGCGTTGCCATTGCTACTGCGTCTCTAAGGATCACTCACACTGTATTGACCACTTGAATATTTTGAGATAAGATTCTTCGTACTCCGTTCCTTGATTAGTTGCACTTCATTCACTTTCTTATATTATGTTTTGTGCAGTGATTACGGATTCCTTGTTCTACGTATATTCGTATGGAGCTGTTTGGGGAAGGGGAGTTCCCCTATCCCAAGAGGATTCACTTCACTTCCAACAATCACTTATTCATCCAGGCTAAGGTTTAACCTCAGATTGATCCGAACTCGAATACGTCCCTCAGCTGGCGCCAAAATAAATACACAATCATTTAACACTGACCGAGCTTTACCGAGAGGTCGGCGATAACAGACCAGAATAATCGAACTTCGCGGTCAGTACCTGGTCGTTGTCTATCTCATGAAATACCGAATTCTATCAAAAGACTCTATGACTCCTCGGAAATCTTTGTTTCGATGTTGATTCACCGCTAGTAATCGGCTATTCCCATGTACTGGACCCGAATCTGCCGTTAACCACTATCTCTGTTCCAACACACAATAACGATTAGCAGCAGCAACACTATCGCCTAGGGATGGAAAAGAGCACACTTCACTCCTCACCGAGCGGTTAATTATTATCAAAATCTGTAGAGAATTACAAACACTTTACACAGCTTCACCAATAGTGATAGACAACTGTTATGATGTTGAGACGTCTAACCAGCCGCTAGACGCTTTTGGATTCAGTTTCCAGCGATGTCTGCATCACAGCGCGGTCAAAAATCTACTGAGAGCAGAACATTTGAATATGTTCCTTTTAAAAACATCGATACCTCGAGAGCAACGGGCAGAAGATGCTGTCGTCCCTCGTCCATTCGTTCCTACACGCGAGAAGTTGCATGGAGAACTAGGGCGATCCATAGTTATAGAAATTTCTATTTGAAAATATGCAACAACTGTGTTGAATGTTTCTTTTGATAATTCAATAGTTCGACTACTGATATTTAAAAAAGATTAATATAAAAACTCCCCCTAAAAATTAGAAATTTTTCATAAAAAATAGGAAATTGCCAATAAAGAACTCAGGGTATGAGCAAATAAATGAATATACAATTTCCACAAATATTTTTTTTTTTGAAGAAGAATATTTATTTTGTGGAAAGTTTTGTATAATTATTTATTGCTAATATTGATTTATTTAGGGAAATTTTGTATTTTTTTTTTCGTGAAACATTTTAATTTCTTTATGGAAAATTCATCTTTTATAATTGCAATTTTTGCTTTTAAAAGTGCTAATTTATTTTTGTTTTGTGTAAAAATTCTCAATTGTTCATGGAAATTTTGCATTATTTGGGGAAATTTTATATTTATTTATTGCTCTTACCCTTATTTCTACTTTTTTTTCTACTTTTTAGGGAAAATTTCTAATTCTTCATGGAAATTTTATTTTGGTGGCCATATGAAAAATGTTGCCAAAATAATGCTTGTATGTATTTTGAATGTTAGTTAAAACTAAAAATGTAACTAAAATGTAAATGTAACGCGGTATGGTCTTGATTGATTGTGACCTCATGCTGCATTAAAACAATAATCCCTTTTAGTTTGTCAGTACATAGTACAAATATTAAAAGGTACGTTTAACCCTTCCGTTACCAACTCCCTTTTAGAAAACAAAAATACATATCTTTTTGGCTATAACTTTTTTGTCTTTTTATTACATTTTTAATATAACATTACATTACATATTATAACATTTTTTATCGCAATTTTCACCAAAAGAAGCGGAATTTATTCAAGTTTAGGAGTTTTATGAGTTTTCAGGTCACTTGGTTCCAGAGATATTCCGGGTTTAAAATGGTTGTTAGCTGGTTGTTGGGTTTTTCCATGAACGCTTACTTTGGAAATGATTATTTAGCTATTTTGATTGGAAAATGCGTCGTTTCCAAATAGGATCAGGAATTTGATCGATCCAAAATATGGCCTGTATTCCGGATTCCGGACGTTCCGCCGGAACCTGTTACGTGAATACAATCATACGGCACATTCTTCTTCTTCTTCTTCTTCTTCTTCTTCTTCTTCTTGGCATTACATCCCCACAATGGGACAGAGCCGCCTCGCAGCTTAGTGTTCATTAAGCACTTCCACAGTTATTAACTGCGAGGTTTATAAGCCAGGTTACCATTTTTGCATTCGTATATCATGAGGCTAGCACGATGATACTTTTATACCCAGGGAAGTCGAGACAATTTCCAATCCGAAAATTGCCTAGACCGGCACCGGGAATCGAACCCAGCAACCCTCAGCATGGTCTTGCTTTGTAGCCACGCGTCTTACCGCACGGCTAAGGAGGGCCCTTCAACGGCCCATACGGCACATCAAACTTCATATTATCAAAAGTTATGGCATTCTATGGTAGTTGTGAACTTCTTGAACCGTATTTTAACCGATTGGAACCGGTAGACATATTTACCAATAACCGGTTCAAAGGTCAATCATGGGAAATAAGCGATACCCATCACGGGGCATACATTTGAGCCGATTGGAATCGATGAACGGACTTGCCGAATGTTTTATCATGTTGTTTAATCAATTACCACCCTGACTAATCGAAAATCATTAAGAGGTGATTTTCATTAGCATTTGAAATGGTCTTCAGTAAAACTCAACTTGAAAAAAAAAATCATCGAAAATCATGTCCTTGGAATAGTATTTGTACGAAAGGGCATTAGTGTTTCTGTCCATTGCCGATTAAAACGCTTGCCGGACTCTGTTTCATCGTATAAACGACATATCTGGAACATACTAAAAAATGCCATTTTTTCGTGATTAATCGCCAGAAGTTATTTTTTGTAAATAGATCACCGTCACGATTTGTGTATTTTGTCATTATCCTTGATTTTGAATAATAATAAACAGTGAAAGTGTTGATAAAGTACAATTACCGATCAAATTTAATTGTTGGGTTTTCATTCAATAATGATGTCACAGCAATTAACAAGCAATTAATTTTTTAACAAGGTTCATCGATATTCAGCGACATAAAACTTCTCTGAAGAAATCCCACTTTAAAAACGTTGTTTGACCGATTTGGCGTATGTGACTTTTATGCGAATATCGCTAAAGATTGTGAATATTGACCAAAATATTTTAATTAATTGTATATTAATGTTATATTAATTAATTGACGATTAATGTATATTGAGACTTCGCTGAAGACAGCCATGGTCCATTTAATCATTTCAATGACTGATAGGTTTTTTTTCCATGTTTGGACAAAGGCTGCTCCAGTGTGCGATGGGTTGATTATATTAAAATAGTTGATTGGCCATCTTACCAAATTGTTTTTTCACATAAATAGCGATTTCCAAAGGTTGAAAGGACAAAAGGTCGAAGGGTCAAAAGGTCGAAAGGACAAAAGGTCGAAGGGTCAAAAGGTCGAATATGTGTCATAACGTCGAAGGTCAAGAGGTCGAAGGACAAATGGTCGAAAGAACAAAAAGACAAGAAATGAGATGGGAGTTGTGAGTAGTGACAAGTGAGATGCCAGTTGGAAGTAGTCAGCATAGATAAATGAGAAGTGAGAAGTGAAAAGTGAGAAGTGAGAAGTGGAAATGAAGAAATAAGAAGTAAGAAGTGATGTGAGAACTGAGGAACGGAGAACTAAGAAGTGAGATGTTAATAAGAAATGAAAAGGAAGAAAGAAGAAAGGAGGAATTATATATAGTAAGAAAGAAAAAGATCAGACGAGGAATCAAGAACAAAGAAAGAAAGAAGAAGGAAGATGGAAGTAGGAAAAAAAGAAGGAAGAAGGAAGAGAGAAAGATGGAAGAAAAAGGAAAAATAGAAGAAGGAAGAAAAAAGGAAAATAGAAGAAAGATGACACAATGAAGCAAAGAAAAGAAGAAGGAGGAAGCAAGTAACAAGAAAAGAGAAGACAGATGGAAGAAATGAGGAACAAAGAAGAGAGAAATAAGGAAGAAAGAAGAAATAAAGAAGGATGAAAGAAGGAAGAAAGGAAGAAGGAAGAAAGAAGGAAAAAAGAAGAAAAGAATGAAGAAAGAAAAAAGAAAGTAGGAAGTAAAACAGGAAACAAGAAGGAAGAAGAAAGAAAGAAGGGAGAATAAAGGAAGAAAGAGAGAAGGAAGAGAGAGGAAAGAAGGAAGAAAGGAAAAAAAGAAGAAAGAAAGTAGGAAGAAAGAAGGAAAAAAAGAAGGAAAAAAGGAGGAAGAAAGAAGGAGGAAAGAAGGAATGAAGACGGAAGAAAGAAAGGAGAAAAACGGAAGAAATGCAGAAAGAAGAACAAAGAAAGAAATTAGGAAGAAAGGAAGAAAAAAGAAAGAAGGAAAAAAGAAAGAAGGGAAAAGGAAGGGAAGAAAACAGAAAGAAGGAAAAAAAGAAAGTAAGAAAAAAGAAAGAAGAAAAACGGAAGAAAGGGAGAAGAAAGGAAGATAGAAGGATGAAAGAAGGAATAAAAAAGAAAAAAGGAAGAGAGAAGCATAAAAAAAGTAAATTAAGGTGAGGTAAAGAGTAGTAAAGAAGTAAAGAAGGAAAATGAGGAAGAAAGTAAAAAGAAAGAAAGAAGATAATCAGGAAACAAAAAGGAAGGAAAAAGGGGAGAGAGAGTAAGAAGAAAGAGAGAAGAAATAAGGAAGAAAGAAGGCGGATAGGAGGAGGGAAAAAAGAAGAAGAAGTAAAAAAGAAGAAAACAAGAAGAAAAAAAGAAAAAAAAGAAGTAAAAATAGGTAAGCAAGTAAGAATAAAGAAGGAAAAAAGAAGGAAGAAATAAGGAAGAAAAATGGTGGAAAGAAGGAAGAAATTGTACGAGAAAGGCAAAAAGGTGAAAAGAAAGAAGTGAAAAGGAGGAAAGAAGGAAGTAAAAAAGTGGAAAGATGAAGCAAAGAAAGAAGAGAAAGAAAAAAGAAATAAATTAGAAAAAAATAAGATTAAATATGGCAGGAAGAAGGAAGAAAGAGGTAAGAAAGAAGAAAGGAGGAAAAAGAATCAAAGGAAGGAAATATATGAAGTAAGAAGGAAAAAGGAAGAAGAAAAAGAATGCAAGGAAAAAGGAAGAAAAAATAAGAAACAAGGAAAAAACAGACCTTTCGTCCTTTTGACGCAGTTTTTTTGTTTCGACCTTTCGACCCTTCGACCTTTTGTCCTTTCGACCATTTCACCTTCGACCTTTTGACCTTCGACCTTTTGTCCTACAGCCTAGTATTCGTCTTCTTATTGGCATTACATCTCATCCTCCTGTCCAACCTGAGAGTTTAAGGGCCGATGTCCACGTAGCGGTTTTTTACGCTGCGTGCACGCCGCGTTCACGCAAGGTACCCAGCATCAAATGGAGTAATGCACACGTAAACGTGTTTTTTTTTTCAAGGGAGAATGCATTTACACACTAACCCAGTACACGTGCATTGTAGTTGCCAAACTACCACACGGAAGTGTACTGGAGTGTCGGACTCGACCATACCGGTAATACCGACTAAACTCCCTTGGGCTCCACCATCGTTTCCCCCAGGAACTACCTCCCAGTACTACTTCTGGGGGATGGCAGTACTAAACGTTCTCGCTCACACAGGCACCCGTCCCATGCGAGTCTGACTTGGGTGCTCGCTCTATCGCACCCTCAAACACACCCTACATACTCTGTTGCACCTCTGTCATGCCGTGTGGGTCTGACTTGTGTGCCCACCCTTCTCATGCTATGTGGGTCTAATTTGTATGCCCACCCAAACCCTTGATTCACGCTCATACACTCCATGCTTGCACATACGCTAACGCTCCTATGAGTCTGACTTATGTGCTCACCTCTATCATGCCGTGCGGGTCTAACTTTTGTGCCCACCCTTCTCATGCCATGTGGGACTGACTTGTATGCCCACCTTTATCATACCATGTGAGACTGCTCACCTCTTTCATTCAGTTCGCGCTGACACATACTTCTCTAGTCATTCGACCTAACACTCCCTCTGGCATCCCTTGTGGGACATTTCACTTAGGTTCCCACTTCTGACATACCATGTGAGTCTGACTCACCTCGCTCATGCCATATGAGACTAGCTCAACTCAACTCAACTCATTCCTTTCGTACCATGTGAGACTGACTTGGATGCTCACCCACACTCCTCTGCCACGCCGCGGGGTATCAGTAGTCGTAGGAACCAACATTCCTGCGCTACTCCCAGCGCGGCGTGTGCAGTCCATACATACACCTATTCATTCACACTTCTGCCATGCTTCGAGGTGACGATCTCGGTTGCCACCCGCTGCGCCATTACCTCTGCATGGGCAGACCATTCTCCGCGTTCGGCACTTTCGCTCTAACTAACCAATCACAAGTTAGTCATGCTTGTCGATTGTTGCTCGGCGCGCCAGATTCTCTGCAAGCTGCAGGCAATCCGAGTGGTTGCAGTCGAGACTGCGTTCCACTTCTCCACCGCTTGACACATCCTCTGGATAAGATTATCCGGAGTTGTGTCCCGGCCGCAAACGTCTAGCATTGCTCTTCTTTCGACCTCGAAACGAGGACATACGAACAGTATGTGCTCTGCAGTTTCGTCAACACCTGGGCAGTCAGGGCAGACGGGGACCTCCGCGTGCCCAAACCTGTGGTGGTACTATCGGAAACAGCCATGGCCTGACAGGAATTGTGTCAGATGGAAGTGAACCTCCCCATGGGGTCTCCCCACCCAGCTTGATATGTTAGGAATCAGCCGGTGGGTCCACCTACCTTTCGAGGAGTTATCCCACTCGCGCTGCCATTTGGCAACCGAAGTCACCCTGGTACGCTCGCGGGCTCCTCTGGTGTCACGTAGGTCAAAACACTCCTCGTCTTCCCGGATGACCAGCCCGACTGGCATCTTACTCGCTATCACGCAGGATGCGTCGTGCGATACCGTGCGGTAGGCCGATATCACCCTGAGACACATCAAGCGGTAGGTGCTCTCCAGTTTCCGCAGGTAACTGGTTACCCCCAGTGCTTTTGCCCAGGACGGGCCGCCGTACCTAAAAATAGATGCGGCAACGCCTGCCAGTAGCCTACGTCTACTGGCGCACACCTCCCAAGTAACAATTAAGGTTGTATCAGAGTTTTATAGCGTTCTTCAAAACCTATTCTCAAAACCTTCCATGCAGTCCTCGCAGTTTCCACAACCTCCTGTAGATTTCTATAAAACCATGTTACAGCCAGTTGGCCCAGTTTTATTGCAATCATTAAAACCTAATATGCGTTCCAGTTCAGAACCAACGGTTTTATAATATACTTCAAGTCTTACATAAAACATGCAACATAAAACCTCCTCCAGACTTGGTGGTTTTGAGAACTACTATATAACCATGATACAACCACTTCATGACTATGATACTTCAACAAAGTAGCCCATAGTGAAACAGTTGTCATCTCTCAGGTTGACTATTTGTTTATTGTTTGTACTCGAAAAATATGCTTTTCTTCCTACAATACATGGATTACATGTCAACAACAAAAAATAAGAAATTATTTATCAGCCAGTTCAATAAAAGTTCATATCTGGCTTGGAGTGTTCTATGCATGTTTGAAGGCATGCCAGGGATTTTTCATGGTGAAACCATGATAAATAATCAGTATTTTAACAATGCGCTTCGTCAATTTGTTATTATTTAGAATTTTTCAAGTTTAATTGATTGCCATAGTTAATTACTTTAAAAATAATTTCAATGAATAACCACTTTGGTTGATCAAATAATCAAAGCATTGTTCCTAAAACTTATTAGGATGTCCAATTTTACCGTTTAAAAGGTGAAACATAAATTTGCATGATATTTCGATTATGAAATTCATTATTTTTTTCATATCAGCGACATTTTTCGAATAAAACTTTGATTGCATAAAAATGCCTCTATATAACCATCACTCCTGAACTGGCCCTATCTGGGCATTTCAAACACCTAGAGGTTTTATCTTTGGCCTTTTCAAGACCATGTTACGACTAGCAAGTTTTATCTTGGTTAAACCTAAAGCTTGGTAGTTTTATATATGTAGTAGTTAAGTTAATGACAACATGAAAGTGTAGACAGATATAAAAAAATCATAAACAAACTGTTTCTGCCCTCGGCATCGAATGAAAGTACTTTTAAAATAAGTATTTCAATTAAAAAGCATATAGTGGCAATTGTTAAATGGTATATTTTTTTATCATAAAAGTGTTTTACTTGTGTTAAATTGGCAAAACATGTATGGATTAAATACATATTTTCATGAGCAAATGCTGTTTAAACAGTTTTTCAACGACTTAAATATATAAGGAAACTGCTCCTGGATTTCAACTCATGGCTCTGATGTTCATCCCATTGAAAGCAGAGCAATGGAAAGGTATTTGATTTGTGATTTTTTTCAGCAGGGAGTTCGCATGTTGACAAAAAGAAGCGAAGAAATTGGTGCCGTATTTCTTTACTTCCCGATAAGATGAATGTATTTTCAGTGAGTGAGATGGAGATCGGAACAGTTCTACATAATTCACGACAAGGAAAATTAATGTTTTTTTTTCATTTTCGACTGAAAGCGAAATGAAAACTTCCGTAGGTCAAACACTTTGTGCTGAAAATTTAGTTTCTATCCATAGTAGTAGTTTCAAGCTTCGTATTCCTATGCAGGTCTTCTTCAGGAGTAAAGGTTATATGTGGGTTTTATACAGGACTCTACGAAGCTTGGCAGCTTTTATAAGTCTTGATCAAAACCAACATATAACTTAACTGCTGGCTTTATGTCAGTTCCATTTTTTAGCTCTGAGGAGGAACACAGGAGCATTATAAAACCTAAGGAGCTGTGGTTTTATATTGGAATTCAAAACGTAGTTCTCAAGTACTCTTGCGGATCTAATTAAATGACAACTGAATAAAACCAAAATAAAACTTTAAGCATTCCTATGTGCCGTAATAAAACCTGTATAAAACTAGCATAAATCTTCGAAGCATTGAGATTGGGCTTGGAGCTGTTGGACATCATCCTCGATAATGCCGCCACAGCAGTCGAAGCCTTCTTGCACGCATATTCGACATGGCTACCGAAGGTAAGCTTGTCGTCTATGATGACCCCAAGAATCTTCAGACTCCGCTTTGAAGTGATTGCGACGTCTCCCACGTGTACAACTGCATGTTGTGCCGACTGACGATACTGACGGTTACTGACGATAATTACCTCCGTCTTATGTTGAGCGAGCTCAAGGCCTCTCGCACTCATCCAGTCCGCCACAGTGCTGATCGCGTGTTCTGCGGTTAGCTCTACTTCGGGGATTGACTCCCCGTAGACCTCTAGGGTTACATCGTCAGCAAAGCCGACGATCTTCACACCAGGAGGGAACTTTAGCTTCAGAACCCCGTCATACATCAGGTTCCATAGTACCGGGCCCAGGATTGACCCTTGCGGGACTCCTGCGGTAATAGGAACACTTTTCTGACCGGCATCGGTCTCGTATAGCAGCACACGGTTCTGGAAGTAGCTTTCCAAGATCCGGTACAGTCCCACCGGCAGGCTAAGCCGGTGTCACGAGAGCGCGATGGCATCCCAGCTTGCGCTGTTGAATGCGTTCTTCACGTCCAGTGTCACCAACGCACAGTATCGAATTCCTCGCCTTTTCCGTTGGATCGCAACCTCTGCAGTCTTGAGGACTGAATTGATAGCGTCCACCGTGGACTTACCCTTCCGAAAACCAAACTGGTTACTCGACAGGCCATCCGTACCCTCTGCGTACGGGGTGAGCCTGTTGAGGATGATCCTCTCGAGCAGTTTACCCGTCGTGTCTATCAGTCAACTTGGTCTGTACGCCGATGGGTCACCCGGAGGCTTCCCGGCCTTCGGCAGCAGTACCAACTTCTGCCTTTTCCATCTCTCAGGGAAACAACACTCATCCAGGCATCTCTGCATAGCTAGCCTGAACATGTTCGGGTTCGCTATGATCGTTGCCTTGAGTGCACTGTTTGGAACTCCATCGGGGCCTGGAGTTTTGTTCATCGCAAGGGTGTTAGCCACTGCGAGTAACTCTTCGTTCGTCACCGGAGCCACCATTTCGGCCACACTCCCAGCGCCTTGCAGCGCAGGAGGAGGCCAGAGACTTGTGGCTCGGGACGGGAAGAGTACTTCGATAATCCTCGCCAACCGGTCCGGTGACCGTTCGGGGGGTGAAGAGCCCCCTTTGGTCTTGGCCATCACGATCCTATGGGCGTCAACCCACGGATTCGCATTGGCACCCTCGCACAAGTTGTCGAAGCACGCTCTCTTGCTGCTCTTAATGGCCTTGTTAAGGGCCAGTCTCGCAGCTTGAAACACTTCCCGGCGGACCGCTCTTTCCTCCTCGGTGCGGGCTCGTTGCGTCCTACGTCTAGCCTTGAAGCAGGCTGATCGTAGGGCTGCAATTTCGGCACTCCACCAGTATACCGGGCGTCTGCCATTTCTTGGCAGGGCTTTCCTCGGCATAGTAGCGTCGCACGCGCGTGATAGGACAGCTACCAGCGCATCCCCGCTTAGACTGTCGGTGTTGGCCTCCAGTCCCAGGGCCGCGGTGAAAACTTCGCTGTCGAGGTGATTGGTCTTCCACCCACGGACCTGACAGGGATCACCCGCCCTCGGACGCTGCACACCATAGTTGATCTTGAAGCGAATTGCTAGGTGATCACTATGGGTGTAGCCCTCGTCTACCCTCCAGTCCAGGTTCGAGACCAGACTGGGGCTGACAAACGTTACATCTATCCATGACTCGGCCCCATTCCTACGGAATGTGCTACTGGCTCCGTCATTGACAAGCACTGCGTCGAGTTTTGCAAGAGCCTCGAGTAACGCTTGTCCCCTCTGATTGGTGCACGCTTGTCCCCTCTGATTGCGGCTGCCCCATTCCACTGCCCAAGCATTAAAGTCTCCCGCTATAACGAACGGGCTCCGACCTAATAGGTCGGCCGATAGCCTGTCGATCATCTGGTTGAACTGTTCCATTGGCCACCTTGGTGGGGCGTAGCAGCTACAATAGAACACCCCATTGATCTTGGCTATCGCGACACCCTCCGCGGAGGAGTGTACAACCTCTTGAACGGGGTACCTTCCCGTTGTGCAGATTGCCGCCGACCTAGACCCGTCCGCCACCCAATTGCCATTGTCAGGGACGTTGTACGGGTCGGACAGGAGGGCGACATCGATCCTCGACTCCGAGACCGCCTGCCACAGCAGTTGCTGGGCAGGTGCACAGTGATTCAGATTCAGCTGTGTTTCTTGCACGGCTTTTTCCGATTGGATTCTCCGAAGGGACACGCAGGCCCGCCCATAGCATGGTTTCGGGCCTGCTTCTTACTGGCGCAGATAGGGCACCTAGGTGCGTTGTCGTATTCTTGCGCTTTGTGTCCCTCCTCGCCGCAGCGACGACACATCGTGCTTCGGTCTGGGCCCTTGCAGTCATAAGACTTGTGCCCGGACTCAAGGCACCACCGGTAGCACCTGTCCACTGAAGGTGGCTGGACCACGCTTACTGGGCATACTGACCAGCCGATCTTCAGCTTCCCTTTCTCAGTGACCTTTTTGGCGTCAGCCACCGGTAGTCTGAGATAGGCTACCTGCGTACCAAAGAATCCCCCTCTTAGACGTACAGAGGACCGCTCAACCTCTGTGCCGCACTGCTCTTTGACGGCAGAGACGACGTCTTTCGCGGTCGTGACCTCATCCAGCTGCTTACACTGGAGGGTCACTTCCGCACCCAACGACCTGACCTGAGCGCCGTCACCCAAGGCCTTCAGTACCAAGATCATTTCACCGTTCTTGGTACGTCTAACGCTGCGCACATCCTGGGCCAGGGCCGATAGGCTATCGGCCGCTCGCAGCGATTTCAGGACATCGGCGTATTTGTCCTTGTCGGTTTTCACCAACAAGGCCTCGCCTCTGTCTCTTACCTTCTTCGTAGGTCGAGGGGTGTTTGACTTCCGCACCCTACTGACCAGTTGCCAAGGATTCGCATCCCCTTCGGCGAGTACCGATGGCTGGCTGGGGCGAGCTTGTGGCTCAGAAACTTGAGCCTGTCTAGTGTCTTTTGCCTTCTTGGGCACACGCCCTTCAGGCTCCGGTGCACCATCCAGGCGACGCTTCACCTTAATGGTAGCGCGTTTGGGTCGCTTCGAACTTGGCGTTTTCTTGCCCTCACTGGCCGTAAGGGCGATCGTCTCTTTCACCGCAGTAACTCCGCTAGGGGAGGAGAGGGCCTGCGTACCTTTGGCTACCTTCTCTGCTGCCGCTACACGCCTGATATAAGCGTCCTGTTCTTGTCTTGCGACACGAACAGCTTGCCGGAGCACCAACAGGCTCTGCTTAAGCTCCTTGTTGGTGTTCTGCCTGCCGCTTACGAACTCGAACTTACCTGCCGCTTACGGAGGTTAACTCAGGTAGTGTGGAGATGGGATCACCCGACACACTAAAACCAAAACCCTTTCGGTCCCATCCCCCGGTCTGCAATTAAGCAATACATCAGGGGAGGACTATTGAGAACGCTCACGTTGAAATTTACACGAAAGTAATGCACATAAAGGGAATGCCAAAAAGAGCGTAATCTTCAACGATATTTTTGCTTGAATGTATGCAATTTGTATTGCATTATGTCACTATTTAGTCGATTAAGTGGCATAATGCTATACAAATTGCATACATTTAGGACGAAATTGATGAAAAAGATTCATGTATGCTCAGAATAGTGTAATTTTCCGCGTCTGTATTTTTTACGCGCTGATTAGTTTTTATTACTTTTTACTGTGTAACGCAATCGACGTTAAAACGCAACATCGACTTCAAGGGTGGTAACCTCACCACCCGTCGATCGCAAGCTATGATAGTAACTTATGTGTCTGTATCATAAACTCGCGTATGAGACAAGCACCCCGACAACAAACGCCACGCGTGAACCCAATGACCTCTATATCTACATACGGAGGTCCCCGCAGCCCACCCGCAACGTTTTTGTTGTTGGGGTGAGCATGGTGTTCACTGCATCACAGTAGTCTCTACTGCAGCTGCTGATTTTGTTCAAGACGCCACCAGTGCTGTAGTTTCGACATAATCTGTTAAGACGCTGTGTTCACCGCATTCCATATAACCTCTTCCCGACACATCCTCTCAACGAGGTTGTCCGGGGTTGTATCCATGCCGGTGACAAGTAGCATGGCATGGCGTTCAACATCGAATCGCGGACATGCAAACATCACATGCTCTGCTGATTCTACCTCACCTACACATTCCGGGAACTCCGCAGAATTTACGAACCTGAACCTATGCAGGAACTTTTTAAAGCAGCCATGTTCAGACAAAACCTGTGTTAGGTGGAAGTTGACCTGACCATGCTCCCTACTAATCCAATTCGATACCTCCGGAATCAGTCTGTGTGTGTGTGCAGTGTCCCATGCTCTTTGTTATTTGAGCAACGAAGCTGCTCTCTTGACATGTTGCACTTGCACCGAGTCCCTGTCGTTGAAGCACTCCATATCTTCCTCCAGAAGTATGTCTATCGGCATCATCCCAGCAACGACGCACACCGCCTATGCGATATGGTGCGGTATGCGTTTGCAACGCGCAGACACATCAGCCGATGTACCCTGATTAATTTCTTAACATTGCACCCGGCCTCTATACAGTTGTTGTTACTCACTGAGAAACAAGAGGTGTTGCTTGGGTAGTGCTTTGGATCATCATGCTGGTACGCCATATCGGATAATAGACAATGCTACACCCGCTATGAGCCTACGCGCCTGACTTTGGACCGCCGATCCGTTGGACATCATTCGCGATAAAGATTGTATTGTCAATGAAGCCCTTTGGCATACATAATCGACGTGGCTCGTAAAATTGAGCTTATCGTCGATCATTACGCCCAGATGCTTTAATGACCTCACGGAGTTAACTGTGCAGGTCCCTACGTTTATCCTCGCTTGCTGCAACCCATGGTGGTTATGCACCACAACAACCTCAGTCTTGTGATGTGCTAACGCCAACCTCTTTGAGTTGAGCCATTCTTCGACTCTGCTAATCGCGTACGAAGCTTTCAATTCAACTTCGTCGAGAGTGTCGCCTGTGACCTCTAGCATTACATCATCCGCAAAGCCTTCTATTTTCACACCAGCCGGGAGATTTAAGCGTAATACTCCGTCATACATGATATCCGGTCCGAGGATCGATCCCTGTGGAACACCTGCTGACACTTCAATCGACTGCTGACCAGCGTCGGTGTCGACTAACAATATCCTGTTCTGAAAATAGCTTTTCAGAATTCTGCACAGATAATCCGGGACTCTAAAGCGATGCAGGAAATCAGCTCTAGCTGCCCAGCTAGCGTTATTAAATGCATTCTTTACATCTAGTGTAATTAATGCACAGTACCTAATACATCTCCTATTCAAATCACGCGCTGTCTTAGCCGTTTCCGTTACCGACCGAATTGCTTCGATGGTAGAATGGCCTTTACGGAACCCATACTGGTTGCTTGATAAGCCACCAGCACACTCTGTATAGTCCGTCAATCCATTCAGGATCACCCTCTCTAACAACTTACCAGTTGTGTCGAGTAGGAAAATTGGTTTGTATGCCGAAGGCTCTCCCGGGGATTCCCCCAGGCTTAGGCAATAGCATCAACTTCTGCCGTTTCCAACGATCTGGGAAGTTTCCTTCGTCCAGGCAGCTCCCAAACCAGGCAGCTCCTAAACATATCTGGAGCGGCAAGAATCGCGTGCTTAAGGACCAGGTTAGGAATACAACCCGGCCCTGGTGCCTTGTTTAGCTTAAGTTTTCTTGCAACGGCGATAAGCTTATCGTTAGTCACTAGAGGTACCACGTTCAGAAACCTAAGAAACCTTAGAAACCTCGCAGTTAATAACTGTGGAAGTACTTAATGAACACTAAGCTGCGAGGCGGCTCTGTCCCAGTGTGGGGATGTAATGCCAATAAGAAGAAGAAGAACTCGTTCACTGACTCGTACGGTGTGGCAGGCCAGTCCGATAGCCCACATCGACCCACGCCGCCGCCGCTGACTAAAAATTATCTATGAAAATGAATGCAAATAACAAGACGCCGCCATGCTGCCGCCACGACAAGGCCATGGCGCGCCTGAAGAAAATGATCTGTCATGCAATAATTAAATCAGTCGACAATGTAGACAATAATTAAATCAGCGTACAGGTCTAGTAGTATACAAAAATAAAAAAAATCTGACGAAAAATCCCAACACATTAAAATCTCAAACCTAAGAAACAATAAAAACTTTTGAAAGCCTTAAATCTAAAAACTTTTATATTAAAAGCAGCAGTGATTGAATCCTAAAGAGAATGCACAAGTCTCTCACTTATCATCTCTGTATACATATACGATATGTAGCATATCGCGAGAGACTTTTTTCCCAAGCTGTCATGATAGAGAACCGATTCGGGAGGCTACACCCCATGATAAATTTCTTTTAGAAAGCTCCAAATGTAGGGAGCACTGGCTCTGATGATGCATTTCAACTTGTTCTACGCAGCTGTGCAGTAACCAACACGAAATGAGCAAAAACAAAGCGAGAATCATCATTTTTCTGTGGGGGCTGCCTATCCGATTCTGTTTTTTCGCACTTGTATACAAGTTTGATAAATTTGTTATCTTGGCTTGTTATGATTCGGAACAGTTTTTGCCTCTCTTTTATCGTTATTCGTTATCTATTGAGAGCGATTTCTGCAAACCCTGAAAAGCAGTTTCAATTATTTGTTATTATACTTTATGTTCTTGTACAACATTTTAAAAAATAAATTAATGTATATTTCTTCAGCATGTTCTTTGGAAGCTTGAAAGAAAATTCCCGAACACCCCTAACCCAGCTGCCGAAAGCGAGGTTTCTACGGACTGATTTTTACGTCGTTTTGGTTAATACGTCGAAATTATTACGTCGCAAATCGCATTATACCACGTGGACAGGGTTTGGTCAGTTTTGAATATTTCCTCCCCCCGTGTGGACAATTGCTCATATAAATTTTCAAAAATTCACTTGTCATAAGACGAGTTTGTACCATCCCATTTAATTCCACCACTTGATTGTACCTTGACAGATACGTAAAGATGGTACAAACTCGTCTTATGACAAGTGAAGACATTCCACTGAAAAGCTCAAAATAATTTCTTAACAAAATTTCAAAAATTTTGAGAACCATGGACATTTGCCGTACCCCCCTTCTTCCAAAATTGTCCACGAGGTATATGGATTGACCTTTGGTATAATGGGCATTCTATGGCTTACCTGCTATAAGGGGTGATGATAGGCCGTCCACTACTTTTTAAGACGTTTTTCAACCCCCCTCCCCCGTATGCACTATCACAAAGTGTTGGACCCCCTCCTCCATCCCTCAAACTATGAACGTTATTTTTGAACAGCCCCTAAATTAGTCCATGCCGATGGTGGCAGGAGCTAAGATTTTTTGGGCGTCTCATAAAATAGCCATTTGCATAGCAGTTTCTTCCACATAGAGCAGTGGTTCCCAACCTTTACAGTATTGAGACTCCTGACTATTAGTCAAGTGGATCACGACCCTTTGAATATGTTGTACTGAAATCAAGAACAAACATATGTTTTAAGTAATTTTATTTCATTATCTTTTCTCATTCTTATATTATTTTTTTCTTTCAGAGCGATTTTTGTACTTGTGTTAGTCATACCAGCTTGTAGGTTGCGTGTCTGATGAAGCTAATATCAAATCGGCCTCAATGTTCAATATATTTCTTGCTTTGGTCGTTATCTGGAGATGTGATAAAATTCATTTTCATATAGGTAGCGGAATGTGCCACCTTAAGCGATTTGTTCTGTAACTTTTGATATACCATGTACCAATTTACATTTAAATTTTTAGTAATGATTAAAAAAATGCTATTTCTGAAGCGTTTTAAAAATGGTTAACATATGCGGCAGACGGCCTACTAGCTAATATTGTTTTCCACTGTTTGACCGCTAGAAACAATTACGTTGTCGTTCAGTTTAAACTTCAATTCAATAAACAAAACTTTTTCTATGTTCTATGACAGCCTAATTGAATTGATTGGAATATTATAAAATTTCAATCAATTTTGACGCTCATTGTAGAATTGATCATAAAAAAAATTAAAACTTGACTATTCTATATAATAAAAATGAGTTTGGGTGTCCTTCCTGACGATTTAACTCACCAACGGGTTGACCGATTTGCAAGATTTTCTAACTAATCGATTCGTTTTGAGATCCGTAATGTTTGTACATACGAAAAGGTGGTGAATTTAACGAGGAAAGGTAAAAATCATAAGAATACACTTTTTGGTCAGCTGTTGAGAAAAACAAAACAATCGCATCGAAATTGATCTAGAGTGCGGTGCTGCAAATAGTTCATTATGACATTTTCACCACCCGGGCAAAGCTGGGTTTCTTTCGCTAGTTCTATATAAAATTCCGTACACTATATGTCTCTGGTAATATGATCGAATCTATCTTCTTATCTATGTACTACTTGCTTAGTAGTTTAAATGATATTTTTCTGAATAAATGCCGGGCGGTTCACAGGCCCCAAATTTTGTTATGTAGATTAGAATCTTCGAAGCTTGCAACGCAACTTTGGTTTTTTTTTACCGAATAACTCATGAGATGCGGAACCATTAATCATGTCCAAAAATTCATTCAGAATTTCATCGGGAAGACTAGCCAAGCCACGTCCAAAGTAACGAAACGAAACGAAGCAAACGTTACGAATTATTGAACCATCTTCTTGAGCCAGCTCAAGAAAATATCAAGTGAGTCAATATGAGCCATAATTTCCAATTTAAGATCTGCATGAATGATTGCAAATTGTCTCTGAATCGAATCAGATGAGTTTTCCTGCCGTGTAGCTTCAAATTCGATGAATTTATGATAGGCAAGCGATCCATTACCTACGTAACGCAAAAATGGGCCATTTTGAGCCCCTCCCCCTATGTCACACTTTTTGTATGAAGAATCTAATTTTTTGTAAGGATTGTCACACTTGAAGCAAACTCACCTCCCACTCTAAGCGTTACGTAATTTATGGATCATCCCTTATTGAGATTAGCAAAGAAAATCAGTTTTACCCTGACTCCTAAAGATTTTTTTAACACCCCTCAATAGGGCACTGCACGGAAACATTTCTTTCTCTTTCGTTCTTCATAACTTTTTACGTTTACTGGCCTTGTTGTTTTCTAATTTCTTTGCAGCAAGAAAGAGACAAAGCAGTCCGTGCAGTGCCCTATTCTAAAACGCGATTCAAAATCGCTGATGACCCTCGTGACATGTAGGGTAGAGAATCATTTGGGCAGCACCCCCTATTCCCGTCCACAACGTTCACTACTCGAGCGCATTACAACCAAATTACTTGTTTCTTAGTACATGGTTAGTTTCTGACGATATTTAGTGATGTACAGAAAATCAAGCCATTTGGTTGGAACGCGGTCGAGTTATTAACGTTGCGGACGGGAATAGGGGTGCTGCCCAAATGGTCCCGCTCCCTATTCGATTTTTGCAGAGTTCTTTGAACATACGTGTGTTGAGAGCTCCAGATTTGATATAGCCCACAATTATGATAACAGTATCCAGCTATTTTTTCAATGGTTGCACTAGGGATGTTACAAACAAAGGCATACCGCCATCGGGGGTAACAATGGGTCTGGGGGGTGAGAATAATAAAATCGTTCAAATAGGTCTCTTATATTTTAGTCTTCTTGCCCTCAGACATATTCAATCTATTCTACAAGCATTCTAAGTAAGAAAATTATTTTGAGCTTTTTAGTGGAATGTTTTCACCTGTCATAAGACGAGTTTATACAATCCCATTGAATTCCACCACTTAATTGTATCTTGACAGATACGTATTTCGACCTCAACAGTAAGGCCGTCTTCAGTCGAGTCAAGTACGAGACACTGAAGACGGCCTTACTGTTGAGGTCGAAATACGTATCTGTCAAGATACAATTAAGTGGTGGAATTCAATGGGATTGTATAAACTCGTCTTATGACAGGGGCATTCTAAGTAGTTGAAACAGTGACCCATTCTCACCCCGATTTGACCCATTGTCACCCCACTGATGGTGCACAAGCAATGTTTGTGTCAACATAAGGATATTAAAGAAGTGTAAATGCCAAGGGCGTTCATTGCATGATTCACCGGTACCGTCGTCGGGGGTGACAATGGGTCAAATGGGGGTGAGAATGGGTCACAGTTTGAAGTACTTAGAATGCTAGTAGAATAGATTGAATGTATCTGAGGGCAAGAAAACTAAAACCTTTTTGAACGATTTTGCTATCCGTCCTCCAGGCTGCCGGTGAGAGCGATGACCCATTCTCGCCCCCTAGACCCATTGTCACCGATGGCGGTAGTAATTAATTTCCACTCCGGGTGGCTTAATACCCGGAACATAGGCAATGAATCACCCACTTTGAGCGTGCTTACAGCGACGCACTAGGAGTTAACTTTGGGGTCGTTCAAAAATGATGTCACAGGTTTTAGGGGGGGAGAGGGGGTCTAAGATTTTGTGACAGTACATGCACTAGGTATACAAAAAAGCGTGACAGAGGGGGGAAGGGGATCTAGAAATCCCAAAAAGTAGTGGACGTCATATTTGAATCGCCCGTCTAAAATCAGTATGGCGAAAGGCATCTTAAGGTTCGATTTTTCAAAATGCATCGCCTACTTTGAGCGTGTTTACAGCGGCACACTAGGCACACAATAATCACTTTAATCGAAAAAATATTTGGTAGGCGTAGTAGCGGACACCTTCCTACACAACTGGTACAAAATCGTTTTTCGTGAAAAGTTCCTGCTTTTGATAAATCCTTAGATGCCTTTTGCCATACAAATTTCTGGCGGTTAACTCATGCTGGTTGTTTGCGCATATACTATAGCGCCTGGATGATGGCAGCGGCGGGTAGAAAACCAGCCACTTCCAATAATTCATTAACTTTGATTGAACTTTCCGTAATAATTTCGACAAATATCACGTGGTTATTCTAAAGAATTTCCTATGGTAATATCAAAGATTTTTTTGTTGAAAACTCCAATGAATTTTTCGTTAAAATTCCTCTCTTCTGGAATCTCCAAAGAATTTTAAGTGGAAATACAATAAAAATTCCCAACAGCTTTTTTTTTATAAAACTTAGGAGATTGTCAGGTCTATTTGGAGTTTCACCCAACACCAGCTTTATTTGCAATGATAAAAAAGTGGAGGAGTCCATATTAATTTGTTTCGGGCTTTTGGATATATTGAAGAAATAGAGTGAAATAGTGAAATAGAGTGCTTTTATATTGTTTTCGTTCCCTGACTATTTCATGACAATCGCTCAAGAGACTTATTTTTGCAATGCAAAATTGCAAAATTACGATGCAATTTACTGTAAATATCCTCTATTCCCAATTTTACAGCGCATCCTGTACCTTCTGCTGCTTAGTAGTCAAGATTACCAAATATGTTCATATTACTCGATCTACTATATGACGAGTCTGGGCTCATCTTTGAAATAAAATTTATTTATATTCCCAAGTGAGTGGTAAACAATCCCAGAAGAAACAAACCAATGAAAATGCCAAAATAAGTTGTTCGCGTGGGAAAAAACAAAATTAATTTATTGTCGATCTCGTAGCGCTTCCTGCCTTCAAGAGTATTTCCTCAACTCTCACCCGGCTAATGGAGACATTTTTTCCTTCACTTCAATGTCCCGTATTTGTATATAGCCTCGTATTCCAACCAGAACAGTGTCAGGTCATATGTTGCCGCTCGGTTCAGATTCCATAGCCGGGCTAATTTATTGAATTGTTTGCATTTCTCGAATATTTTGTAATTTAATTTTAACTCCCCCGATGCGAACGCTCCAGTTTAATTTTAGATGTGACTGCTTTAAAGGTGTATTTTTGGATGTGACAACTTTTTTTTTCTTGCACGAAAATAAACCCTACTACAGCAGTTTCCAACCTGGCTGCTTTCATGGAATTTTTATATTTTTTTTTCAATTTGGCTTATTTATTTGATATTGATTTTATTCAGTAGTATGCGAAGTCACAATCGCATACAACTTTTTGTGCTAAAAGGTTAAGGTGATCACTACTCTTTTTAACTTTGGGAAAACACCAGATTTTATAAGTCACGAATGGAAAAAGTTGTCAGTTTTATGAGGATTAAAAAATATTCATATTCATAAAATATTTAGACGAAAAACTTTGCCGAAGGTCAAAATCAAATTTTCAAGGTCATTATAATTTTGATCACGTTTTGAACTAAATGTACACAGTGTTTAATGCATGCTTCTAGATTTAATTAGTAAAGTTCTCGTCAGGATTTTCCAAAAGAATGCGTGTCTTTGTCATGCATGCAACACAAATGAAAAGAAGGAAACGTGGACTCGGTTTATAACAGATAGATTATAAACATAACACAAGTGTTTCTCATTGCATTATCAGTTGCGAAGATTATTAGCCCAAATTATAACAAGATTCGAATCGGCTCATTTCTTTCTAATAATTTCCCTTTATCAGACATTTTTAATTGGATCACTAATTGAGAACCAATGATATGCTATTATTATTGAGATGGAATCAGGTGACAAATAAAGGACGTATCAAGTCGAAATATTTTGGGCCTGACTCACGTGAGACGGCGCCACCGACGTCCTATGGAGCGTTTCTTCCTACCACCTTCGCGTAAATCAACCATCAGCCAGATCCACAAGAGCCAATCCCAGGCGCTGCGTGACATCTTCCGAAAATGCTACCGGACTTGAGTCGGGTCGAAAGCGACTACCAAAATTACACATCGTAAAACACGACAGTTTGGATCGTGCGAATCACGCGTGTAATGTCGCCATAAATCATGTGTTGGTCGAGCCGTAGCCCGTATCTTTGCCTTCTTTGGCCTTTGGGAACATGTGTCCTGCAAGCCCGTACGTAATGAGCGACACTGCGACCCTACATCGCATCGTTTCCGAGTACGTACCTACTTCTACACTTTTCGCTGTCACAGATGAAATTTGTACACTTTGGCACATATATCAACGGGTGATTATATTATGCAGTCTCGTATGTTAACCCGTCAGAGATAATTAATTTGCATACCGACCGGAATGACATGGCGCCTAAAATTTCGTTCGTCCAACAACGAAACCTGCCTCTTCGCAGGGCATTCGAACTGGCTGGATGCTGTGATTTGATCCGGTTCGTTTGCCGTGTGGCAAGACAACACGCTGCGTGGCATGCGCGCCGTTTGACTGGGAATGGAATAGCAGTTTTGTTTTTATACCTTCTAATTGAGTTCAACGAAAGGCTGTAATTTAACGTGGAAAAAGTTATTTCGATTGCGGAATTTTAAGATCCGGAAGGCCTCTAAATCAATCACGTTATTGTAGCGAATGAGTACTATGGACTTCGTTGCCTTGTGGTTATCGACGTTAAAAGCAATACGTTTGCGGTTTGACAGTTTTCCCATGCGTTCGTGTGCTATGGAGTGTTTTTGCCCAAAGCGATATACGACCGGAAGGGACACATGGCCAAACTGGTTATTTGGCAAAAGAATGCCGTTTGGCCGTAACGATAGGAAATGTCGATTGACCGAACAGATCATATGACCGAAAATGTCATTTTCCCGAAAATATCGTTTAGCAGAAAAAAATCGTTAGGTCGGAGATGTCGTTTGGCCGTAATGGTCGTCTGGCGGAAAGGGTCGTTTTGCTGAAAGTGGCCAAACAGGTAATTTGGTCAAAAAAGACGTCTGGCCGATTAGATCATATTGATTTTTTTACAAGGAGTAATGCATTATGCACTGACTCAGTACCCGCGTAGCAGTTGCCAAGCTACCGCAGTGTACCGTAGTGTGGGACTAACCCTTCTTGCGTACCAATCCTAAGGGTCTGTCTCATTTGGAGAATTAAACTTAAAAGTGACAGTTCGAAAATCAGAAAATCACCCCGTTATAAGAATGGCTGGTGCTACCCAGCAATTCCAACAGGACATCGATGGAAAATGTGAAACTTGCTAGCTCACGGGAGGGTATTCTACCGGGTCGTTACGCTACTTCAATCACCCCTCTTCTCAAGGTGAGGATGATTCGGTTCTTCGCAGGAGGGAACTATAAACAGAGCCATCATAAAAGGCGCTAATGCTGTAGGATGGGCAAAGCTAATATAAAGGGGGGGGGGGTTACCTATTCACACAGTGATCCAAGAAAGACGAGGCTTGGTGGTCCCTTTGTGGACCCGGGAGGACAACGTGAACATAAATGGTGAAAAGACCTTTTGAATTCAGGGCTGCTCTTTCTTAAAGTTAGCTACACCTGAGGTTAACAATTTTACAATTTATTGGTGACGTCACATTAAGGGTACTTGCATGCTTGTAGGTGTTTTGGTGTTTGGAGTGGCGGACTTGAAGGGTTCTGGCCGGTGTGGAGCAGGTCGCAGGGCTGATTTCGTCCGGAAATACGATCCACGGACGAGACGAGTGCTGGCTCGGGTAAGCGGCGTTGGGCGAGAAGATGGCGGCCAACCTGCGGCGAATGATGATCCCGCGTGCCTAAAACAATGGCGGCACTGTTTCGGACCGAAAATCTCCGGCATCCAAAATAGCGGGATCAAGGCCGGATCAACGGGCACTTCCACCGCGGCACTGCACTGTCGAAAACTGTGAATAAACACAACAGAAAAAGGTCCCTTTGTCGTGGACCTGGACACAACGGATTAGCACCCTGCGACGTCACTTCCTAACCTCTAAATTCTGTTCTGTTCGTACGATATTTACCTTTTTCTATAATTGGTTTATATTTGTTTGTCACTGTCGTTATTTCTTCGTGGTGTGTTGAATGGGGGTTTAACTATAATTTTAAGGCATTACATTAATTTAGGCTACGTTTTACCCACTAACACTACTAACCGTTCTAAATGATTTTCAACTAACACAATTCCGTACTATTTACAATGTAACAATAATTATTTTAACGGATAACATCGAACAGATCCTATCATAAGAAATGAAACAACACAAAATTAAAAAGAACTTCACCAACAATTATTCAAACAATAAACCTTTTACAACTTAAACACGCGCGCACTACTATTTCGTTCTTGGATCACAGTTACGAAAGAGAACGATTCCACATTTTCCACTTCTTTTATAGCCCTTCATAGCATAATTATGTTTTATGATTTAAGTTTGCCCATCCTGTTGCATTGAGCACCCTCTATAGGCAAGCTCAAATGGAACAGGGCTGTGCGTATTTGGCCCGAACTCAAAATGGGAGGGATGGGTGACGGAAATTCACTTGTGGTGGAGCCAACAAGTCCATATTGGAACCGAACGGTTACAAATGATTCGATATCTGTCAAAAGTAATCTTGCTCTGCGAGCAGGGTTATTTGATAATTATTGAAATGTCACTTTTAAGTTTAATTTCAGTTTAATTATCCAATTGGGACAGACCCTAAGAAAGTACAGACCAAGATGAATACACAGCTACAGGTGTTTCAACCTGTCCAATTTATGGAAGAGAAGAAGGCGGGGGTGAACAATTCATGTTCGGTGCAAAACATAAACAAACCGGCTGGCTTTCCCATACTAAAATCCAAGATGGCTGAATCGTGAATTTGGCAGATTGGAACACCTAGTGGTGTATTCATCTTGGTACAGACCGGAATCATCGGTGAAGACCACTGCGATGAAAAGGGACTAGCGATTGAAAACTCGGTGGTGAGAACGTTCAGAGGTAATCATACCATCTACCAGAGCTGCGGCAACACACACGCGCTGGGAACAGCTTTCATAGTGATGGGCGATGTGCAAAGGCGCGTGATCGGGTGGTGGCAGGTCAACGAGAGAATGTGCAGATTGCGGATCAAAGGCCGGTTCTTCAACTTCAGCATAATCAACGTCCATAGCCCACACTCCGGAAGCACTGATGATGATAAGGACGCATTCTACGCGCAGCTGGAACGTGAGTACGACAGCTGCCCAAGCCACGACGTCAAAATCATCATAGGAGATTTGAACGCTCAGGTTGGCCAAGAGGAGGAGTTTAGACCGACTATTGGGAAGTTCAGCGCTCACCGGCTGACAAACGAAAACGGCCTGCGACTAATTTTTTTTGAATCTTTATTTTAGTGTTTTTTTTATTTTAATAATAAGTTCATCACTGCCTGCGACTAATTGATTTCGCTGCCTCCAAGAATATGGCCATTCGCAGCACCTACTTCCAACACATCCTTTCGTATCGGTACACCTGGAGATCACCACTGCAGACAGAATCACAAATCGACCACGTTCTGATTGATTGACGGCACTTCTCCGACATTATCGACGTCAGGACATATCATCAACAATGTTCGGTACCGACGGCCACCGCGGTACGACCTAGACTGAGGCAACCTGATGTCGCCACTTCATACGCGCAGCATCTAGAGGCAGCGTTGTCGGAAGAGGATGAGCTCGATGGGGCCCCTCTTGAGGACTAGGGTAATTCGCCAAATGTTGAACGGCTAATTTCTTCGCCTAATGTTGAACGCACGTGCATTTCTTATGGGAGTTCAACAATAGGCGACAAAATTAACCGTTCAACATTTGGCGGATACTGGAATACAGTTAAAGCAGCCATTAACGACGCAGCGGAGAACAACGTCGGGTATGTGGGACGAAGTCGAAGGAACGATTGGTTCGACGAAGAGTGCTGACAGATTCTGGAGGAGAAGGATGCAGCGCGGGCGGACGCGCTGCAGCAAGATTCCCGGCTGAACGTGGAATGTTTTAGACAGAAGCGGAGATAGCAGACCAGCCTTTTTCAGGAGAAGATACGCCGCCTGGAAGAAGCGGAGTGCGATTAGATGGAACAGCTGTGCCGTTCTCAAGAAACACGCAAGTTCTATCAGAAGCTCAACGCATCCCGCAAAGGCTTCATGCCGCGAGCCGAAATGTGCAGGGATAAGGATGGGAGCATCTTGACGGACGAACGTGTGGTGATCGAAAGGTGGAAGCAGCATTACGATGAACATTTAAATGGCGCTGAGAGTACAGGCAGCAGAGGAAATGACTACGTCAGTTCAGCGGATGATGGAAACCAACCAGCCCCCACCTTGAGGGAAGTTAAGGATGCGATCCAACAGCTGAAGACCAATAAAGCAGCTGGTAAGGATGGTATCGGAGCTGAGATCATCAAGATGGGCCCGGAAAAGCTGGCCACTTGCCTGCAGAAACTGATAGTCAGAATCTGGGAAACTGAACAGCTACCGGAGGAGTGGAAGGAAGGGGTTATATGCCCCATCTATAAGAAAGGTGACAAGCTGGAGTGTGCGATCTTTCGAGCGATCACCATTCTTAATGCCGCCTACAAAGTGATATCCCAGATCATCTTCTGTCGTCTGTCACCATTAGTAAATAAGTTCGTGGGAAGTTATAAAGCCGGCTTCGTTGAGGCCGCTCGACAACGGACTAGATCTTTACTGTACGGCAAATCCTTCAAAAATGCCGTGAATACCAGGTCCCAACGCACCATCTGTTTGTTGATATCAAGGCGGCATACGACAGTATAGACCGCGTGGAGCTATGAAAAATTATGGACGAGAACAGCTTCCCTGGGAAGCTTATCAGACTGATCAAAGCAACGGTGGATGGTGTGCAAAACTGTGTAAAGATTTCGGGCGAACACTCCAGTTCGTTCGAATCGCGCCGGGGACTAAGACAAGGTGATGGACTTTCGTGCCTGTTATTCAACATTGCGCTAGAACGTGTCATGCGGAGAGCCAGATGTAACAGCCGGGGCCGAACATTTGCAAAGGTGGCAGAACTGTACACCCACCTGAAACGTGAAGCAACAAAAATTGGACTGGTGGTGAATGCACCGAAGACAAAGTACATGCTTGTGGGCGGAACCGTGCGCGACAGGGCACGCCTGGGAAGCAGTGTTACAATAGACTTCGACCTACCTTCGACCTACGACCTACGAAGATTTTCTAACAATTCTGTATAAGAAGCTACCAAAACCTGTATAAGAACTGGGCATATGCGAAATTGTTAGATTCTTATATAAAAAATGTAAGAAAAGCTGTTAGATTCTTATACAATATTTGTATAAGAATCTAGGAATTTCGCATATGCCCAGTTCTTATACAGGTGTTGGTAGTTCTTATGCAGAATTGTTGGAAAATCTAACAACCGCTGGTTGGGTGTAGCTAAAGCCAGAAGGTTCCCAAGCAACCAAAAGTACGGATAATGTGGGATGTTTTGGCTTAATCAGTTCGAATTTTAAGTAATTTTTAGTATGGTGGAAGCGCAGAAGTGAACTTTAAAGTTCGGTTATGGAGCTTGGAACTCAATGTGAACCAATAGTGAACCAATTGGTTCGGTTAGGAACAAATTTAAGTAAAATCCGAACTTTTGGTTGCAAGAATGCCGGACAGCAACCCTCCAAGATGGTGTTCGCTTCCGATCCGGTAGGTACGAGACGAACCATACTAATGGTATTGTTTAATCATGACTTTAAACTACTGGCAAAAGCTATTACTTTTATTTGAATTCAATGGATTTCCAACAAAATAGTAGTTTCTGAATTCATCATTGATGTGGAAAGTTAATATTTGGGCAATTAAATAATTGTGTGACATCGAAAACGATTAAAAAGTTTTGATTAAAGCCAAAATCTGCAATTTTCACTTGCCCTTGAGATTTAACATATACTAGTGGACCCGGCAGACGTTGTCCTGCATAGTAGGCGAAAACGCGCGTTGTGAACTTCCCATGCGAAATTTTCATACGATTCTTAATTTTAGTTTTTCACGATTTACTCCATCTTACCCGCGATTTTCGCATAAGGAAATATCATATAAACCCGTCGGAAACTATAACGAATGTTTCTTCTGAAGAAATGAAAAAAATCCATCCAGCCGTTTCCGAGTTATGCGGATACGAACACAGACCATTTCATTTTTATATATAAGAAGATGGGGCAAGTGGGACATACTTGAACAACATTTTCGATAGTCATTTTACCTGTTTTTAGATTGTTGCGTAGTAAAAAATAACTTCGACACTCTTCCCAACAAACATTCTCCAATGAACGTATTTTAAAGCAATTGCTATTTTCATATGATCATTTGAAAACTTTCCTAAATCGGGTCTCGAACTGCTGTCATTTGATCATCTGCCGGTAACGTTGTCATCCGCGCCATCCTTGATTTGTTAGATATGGCTCACTCAATGCATAACATAAATAAACTTATTGCTGAATATAAATCATAATTGGACTCTTATTCAATAAGTCTATCTGTCAAACTACAGTTTGTTAATAACTGTACAAGATTTTTATTTCGACCATTGTTCAGCCAGTCATAACCATCGCACACTAGGAAAAATACGTAAAAATAATGTCGATAAACGATAAAATAAAATCCAAAAATGTCAAATGCTAAGATTATTCCAATTTCATCAACATTCATGCGATAATATTGGGAATCCACACATCAAAGATTCAATAATTTTCCGACGTTATTCAACGGTGTTATGTCCGGCTTTTAGTAAATTTAGTTGCGCATGAATGCATGATTTTTTTCATTGCTCCAGCAGTTTTGTTTGTTCCGACAGCTTAATAAATCACGAATATAAAAAGCATGTCTTGAAAATAATTCATTATTTTCCTATAAATAAAATTTTCCAAATCTAGAATCCAGATTTTCTTTCAAACTGAAAAGCATAATGTTTTTTTCCACTGTGCGATAGATCAGATAAATGTGAAATCCAATGGTTAAGAAGGACAACGGTTAAGAAGGATGTCTAATGCTTGCTTATTAACTTACTATTCAAACTCAATTCGACCACCCTTTCAGAGCATCACATCATAGTCGAACAGAGAACTTTAAAAATCATTAGTTCAGCATATTGTTAAACTTCCCCAATATGCTGAAATGTGATAAAACGAAAACGTTAGTTCGACTTCAAATAAAGGTAGTAAACAAATAAATAGGCCATGTCGAATATTAGTTAGATTAGATGCTGAAATGAAATCTGTCTAGCGAATTATTTAGCATTCATTTTATTCAGCTACGAAAATCACAAATAAACAATAATTCAACCTAGATGCTTATTAGTAGCTTGTCGTTGTTTGTTGGGTTATATCATATGGATCTGAATCAAATGCAGTTGATATCTTTAGTTTCGTTGTTTAGAAGTGGTGTACAGTTGATTTACCAAATGTGTATTTTACTTTCTGAAAATTATCTCCCTCATGGAAAAGAGCAATGATTATAACTATGCGGAATTTTCCGTTACAGTGCAAATATTCTATTTTACAATAGATCAACAGGTTTTGTCTTGTGTTTTGTTATTTTTAAACTTCGCATCAGATTTAAAGATTTTCAGATAAATAAAGTGCTTAAGACATAAATTGGCCATTTCGTTCTATTACAAGTTTACAACACTGTGCATCGCCTGAATAAAAACGTTCCTTTTAAAGTTCTAATTTATGTAATAATTTGTGTTCTAAGTAGAGAAACATTCATTTGAAAGGTGAATAAAGATTTGCTTATCCTTTCGATCTAACACATTTGGTAAGAAAGTAAGCTAATAGCAAATGGAAAGCCAGTCAACGGCCAATTAAACAGTAAACCGGCTGTTGTCTTGTTTTTATGTCCGCTAACATTGTAATCCCTTTCTTTTTGCAAAAACAAAAGTCTGACAAGCAATAAACCTCCATCCATGATCTGAAATACGACGACTCAGAAATTACATGAACATTATATCTACATTCTTCGAATTAGTTTCGTTCGCCAGTATAAAGCAGGTCCCACTTGCCCCGTTTGAAGAGGTAAGTGGGTCCCACAGGTAAATTTATTTCTGTCATTACCAATATTTATTGTAACAAAATAAATGGCTTACAACACGTCTACACTTCAACAACGGAAGCATATTATGATGTATCCGTGGTTAATGTCCTGAAATACCCTGTTTTCTAAGTATGCGTTAACAATTTTGTTAAACTAGCGTTTTTTTAGGTCCCACTTGCCCCGGGGTACCTTAAATAAAATGAGGTCATGTGACACCTAAAATTTTATAACTTCATAAAACAATGATGGGGGTTCCTGGGCCACTTGGGTTCAATTTGGTCACATCAGCCACAGTCAAGAGAGGATCGGGGTGGGGGGGCCTAGCATTTTCTAAATTGAGTCAAAGCACGTCATGTAACACTTCAAACTTCATGATTTCACAATGCAATGATGAGAAAGATACTTTAGGGGTTCCTTGGCTAGGGGCCATCCAGAAACCACGTGGTCATATTTTTTAAGATTTTCAACCCCACCCTCCATGTGGTTTATCGTGGTCATTTGGCAGAACCCAATGATTCAAACATTTCAACTTCATTTGCATGCTCTTAGAATCGAAATCTTCACAAGGTTTCGGATATCTGAGTTTTCAGGGTCAGTCAAATTTGAGCTCCCATATTTTTTCTGTAAAGCCAATATCTAAATGAACAATTTTACTGAAGAAAATGGTGGCCTAGCTCTCTTTTGTGATTTTATAGACAATCTAAAACGATGGGCATATATGACCCATCCGTCCTGAAAGGGTTGAGATTTGTTTTGGAATTCAATTTCAATCGTTATTATAACACTTTTTTTTAAACCTAGTTTGTTTTAGGAATTGGAGTGTTTTTTTCTGGAGCACTGCCCCTTTTTTTCATATCGCGGGAATCTCCTTAGTTCTAAGACTTTTTTTTTATGAATTTCATGTTGATTTTTTAAATGCAAGCTTCTCTATGTCATAACCTTTTTCATACGCACTACTAGAATTTTGTGCATTTAGAACATTTAGGTGCATTATTAAATTTTTCGATCAATTATCCTAATTATTCAATATCATAAAAACTAGGCTTCTCAAGCCTAAATTATTGCCTACATTTATTGCTTGGATTAATTTTAAATTCTAAGATCTTCCTAATTTTCAAGAATAATTATTCTGGAGTTGCAAGGGAAACCCTTCGGAATATTGACAAGAAATTCTTCGGAGACTCCACGGAAAAATCTTTAGAATTTCAACGACATTTTGTGGAAGAGTTCCGACAAATGTTCGGTAGAAATTTTGAAGAACTAGAAGAATCCGTGGAAGGATCCGAAATGCATATTTACGATGAAAATTCCAATAAACATCAAATTTCGAAGAATTTCCAGTATAAATTAGAAAAAAATTCCAGCTTACTTTTTTTACAGAATCTCTGAAGATTTTTTTTTTCAAAATCCTGGGCAACTTTAATGAATCTTCAAAGGAAATTCTTCTAAATTTCCAATGGAAACTTTTCTCGTTTTCCAAAGCAAATTCTTAGAAATTTTCAGCAGTTTTTTTTTTAAAGAAAAAAATATTTCCGATGGAAATTCCTAAGATTTTGCAGTAGAAAATCTAAAAAAACAACACCAATAATAAATTTCCCGAGGAAATTCCGATGTTTTTACAAGTGGAAATAACGAAAAAATTGTACTTTTGTAGTACTTGTAAAGGTTGTACTTTTGAAGCATTTCCAGAAGGAATTCCTTAAAAAATGAAATCAAAATTTTAAAGATTTTCCGATTTTTAAATCATTTCCTGTGCATCTTTGCATGGTAAAGCAATGTTTAGCTGAACCTACCAAGAAATCAAAATGACTTCCCGAAGAAGAATGAATTCCCGATGAAATTTTGGAAGAATTTATGGTGCAAATTCAAAAAACATAAACCTTTAGAATTCTAAAGATTTATTCTTTGAAAATCCAAAGATTTTTTTGAAGATAATCCATAGACTCTTCCGTGGAAATTCTAAATAATGCCTCGAATAAAAAAATACTTGGAAAATTGAAAAAAAGTAATAGAATTCACAAAGAGCGTAAAAAAGTATTCTAAAAAATTTTCTTTTCAAAATTCCAAATTAAAAAAAAATCCAAAAACAAAAAATCAACGGAAATATCAAAGTGTTTCATGTGGTATTGGCAGTTTAATATCTCTTGGAAATTTAGAAGATTTTTTCTTGAAAAATTTAGAAGTTTTCTTCTTCTTCTATGGCTCCATATTCCAACTGGAAGTTGGTCTGTTTTACAACTTAGTATATTCTATTAGTATTTCCTCAGTTATACGGAATAGCAACCATTGATATGTACAGTCAGTCTAAGCTAAGCTAAGCTAAGCTATTAGTATATCCTCAGTTTTAAATTGAAAGCATTTATATGCCAGCCATTGCACGATTATATATCTTGTGTAACAAGTACGATGGATACACTATACCTAGGGTGTCGAGAATGTTTCCCACCCGAAAACATCCTAGACAGGAACGAGAATCGAACTCGTCATCACCGTATTGGTAATCCTACGCTTTTGCTTGCAAGGCTAACTGGAGACTGAACATCTTGAATGCACTCCTTAAAATATCCGCAAAACTTCTTTTAGAAATGAAGAAGCATTTCTGATAAAGATACGGAAGAACTTGTCGAAGAAATTTATTAGAATGTAAAAAAAATATGAAAAAATGAACATTTTTTTCCACCGAAAATTATATGTATTTCCCATGGGACTGTTTTAAATTTTCAGACAGAATTCACATGGATGTTTTTTCGGAGTTTTGAGGTCACTCCTGACGGAATCCAATTTTCAAAGAACTCGCGTTTTCAAGGGCACACCATTCGATACGGAAGCAACACACAACTGTCATTTTTATTCTTTCACGCATGCTGCGACGCTGAGTTGAAAAGACGCTACGTGGGCATCGGCCCTAAGATGCGCTTTGCGTTTAATGATTAAATCATTAAATTATAATGATTTGTATTTTTACACCACTATTGTTATTCACCAAAAGTTTTTCGTGTAAAAAAACCACGTGGTTCGAGAGCAATACCCCCTTCCCCCCATGTGGCTTATCGTGGTCATTTTCCAAAAATATATATATACCAATATGATATACCAATCATATCGGCCACATTCAGAAGGATCCTCTTTTGTTGTTGCCATTATATTGTCGTTAAAGTAGTTTCACAACATTTTCGAATGTAAAAACAACCATGAATATTGTTGTTTTGTATTATTCGACAGTGACAGCTGGAAAGCATGATTGAAACAAATATATTTGAGAGTTGAATCAACTATCGCGTATGGTATTTTGTGGTTGTATCAACAATAAATATTGTTATTCATAAATCAATGCAAAAATATTGTTCATTTGAAGCAGAATCCGATTGATTCTACCGTATTTTTTTCCGTGTATGATCTATTGGAAGTTGATCGCCTTGCCAAAAGTGGCTGCCGGTTGGACCTTTCGTAGCGTTTCCGCACACGTGGGGTGGAATGACAAACTCGAGCCGATCCTCAGCTGACGCTCCGTATTCCATGGCCAAGACAGATTCATTGATCAGCTCACCAGGCGCCGGTCCAATAATATGCACACCCAGCACGTGGTCTGTCTGCTTTTCGCAAGTTCTTTGACGCAACTCCTTCGTTCTTCAGTTCTTCCTCGATCTTGTCAACCCATGCGACTTTCGGCTGCGTATAAACGACACTTGGTACGCAGTTGTAATCAAACTGCACATGTCCTCCTAGAATATCTTCCACGCATACAATACCCTCATCCTCTACTTTGTGTGCCAGCATAGGGCCATGAATACAGTCACCGATTGCATAGATGCTTGGAACAATCGTCTGGAATACATTGTTCATCGGAGCACGGCGTCGATCATCCTTGACGATGCCAAATTTCTCCAGACCAAGTCTCTTAGTGTACGGGCGACGACCAACAGAGACCAAAAGAACGTCGAATTCCGAGCCAGAATTTGAAACCCTGCTTCATAAGAATCTTCTGGAAGGTCATGGAAACTTCATGATCGATGCCTGCACCACCGATCGAGCTCAAGAGCTCAATTGCAATCACTTCCCAATTCCAGATCCCAAAACCAATAACACCGGCTTCGATCGACCCCATGCGTTTTGGCAGCGCCTTCAGCTTGAGAGCCCCGTTAGATGAAATAATTTATTCTTCGTCGATCTCAATGCCCGGGAATGGGGTAACTTCCGATCCGGTCGCTATCATGATGTTCTTCGTGTTTAAAACCTCCTCGCTGCCGTCGGCCTTTTTTGCCATAACCGTATTCGTGACGGCCTGTGTTTTCTGGCCCATAAGCAGATCCAGATCAAGGCGGACATTTTCCACTACGATACCACGCGCGGCCAAATCACCCGAGAGGCCCATGTGGTAGTAATGGGGGTTGTTTATCAAGGCCTTCGATGGAATGCAGCTCACATTCAGGCAGGTTCCACCGTGAGTGTCGTTCATCTCAATGCAGACAGTCTTCATCCAGGGAACGGATCCGATTATCACCAGATCAGCATCGATGTGTCGCCGAGTAGAACCGACTATACAACGCTCCCAGAATGGCCCCATGATTGCGCAAACCAGCAGCGGCATTGCCCTTGGCAGCCAGATTCACTGAGTCTCTCGCTGGCACTCAGACGATGATCAGCCGCCCCTAACATGGAGAACAGACGCTGTTGTGAGCCTTTGCCGTGCCTGTATTGAAATGGTCCTTTCGGAGGTCCCACGGAGTGTTGCCGGATTAAACCCGAGTGGCCCAGGAACCCTGAAAATGTTATTCCCATAAACGTTTTGTGAAATCATGAAATTAGAGGTGTCGCACGACCAATTTTGACTCGATTTAGGAAATAGCCATTCCGGAGGTGCCCCAGATTATAGCCGATGTGACCGGATTCAGCTCGAATGAAAATATCATTTTTATCATTGTTTTGTGGATTCGAAGCTTGAGATGTTACGATCTCTTTTGACTTAAATTTGTATATGGCCACTATTTCCGGGGACAACTGACCCGAACGGATTATGGAATAATTCCAGAATCGTACTGAGAATTTACCCAAATCCAGTATGAATAAAAAATTGGGATCCATCCGGATCAAGAAATGTGTTTTTTACAGCAATTTTAATTTATGATAGCCCTTAAAAACAGACGTCAGGGACGGAAAAATCTATGGAGAAGGCGCATGAACCATGAGTTGCATTACCTGTTGGGGAACCATCCATGATTGGTTCTTGCGACTTCTTACGACTTCACGACTACAAAGAAGTGAGGTGCAGAGCGGCACGATGGATTGATTAGGAAGAAGATGATTTGCCGCTCCTCCGTAGACTGCGTGGTTGGCGACGTGCAGCTATTACCCAGTGGAGGACAGACAACTTTTTTGTACCATAGAGGCCATTGCGACTTAAGTCTGAATAAATACAATAGATAATATTGGATTCCACTCTGAGATCAGTATTAAAAATTGTTCTAAAGGAATCACTATATTATAAAACAAACTTTGGTTGTACAATGCCATAGAGTATTTGATTTTTTTAAAAGTAAAGCTTTGAAAGACATTAACATTAGTTTCTTTGTAGAAACTTTAAGTTTTTACTTTATGCGCTTTTATTCAATTCAAAATTTAATCGGCTGGAATACATCTTATACCCGAAATATTCACATATTTTCGCGACGGCGAACAACAACAACACCACCACCAACCTCAAGTGGATGCGCAAAAATCACATGATTGGGGGCAACAATGAATCGTACCATCCATCCTTTGGCTCTCACAACCGACCGGCACAGACAGCATCCACCAGACGGCTTTCTGGAATGTGTGTAACGATGGGAAAAAATCTAGATTGGGACGACGTCATAGATTTTCCAAACTGAAGTGTGGCTCAATTAACATTTGCATTTTCGCGGACTGATATGGCAGGAATTCAACGGAATTTTAATCGTTGTTGGAACTTGAAGCAACCAGAACAGGAATGCAAATTGAATAATTTCATTAAAATAGGAACAAATAGATGCCATCGAAGGGAATTCTTCGGCGTAGAAATGTTGAAAAGTTCTGTTACTATTATTTCCTTAGGATTTTAGAGGCCGATGTAGGTACATCATAAGCCGGGTTGCTACATCTCTGCAGCCAGAAATTTGCTCCTTCTTCAATGGCTCTACATTTCAACTTGAGCTTAACTAGGGTAACGGTACAAATAGTGGAGGTATTAGTAAATCAACAAAAGCAAATATTTTTTTCAAATTGATAATTATGGGAAATTTAAAGTTTTAATACCTTAGCCAATAGATAAACTAATAAATTTGGTAACAAAAATGAAATTGGTGTCATTTAACATCAACAACTACCAAATATTGCTTGCACCACTAATGGGTACACTGTTCCTTTAGTGGCGGTAAAAAATAATGTTGGTTCCCATAGTGGTGCTATCCATTGATTTCTTATGAGACTCACCATTATTGGTACAGTTGCACAACTATAGGTACAAGGAAGTTAAATTTATTAAGTAAAATCATTGTTTTCAATAGTTTTTCGGGCGAAATCTTAGGATAAGTTGTATTTGACAGGATATTTAAAGCACGACGCATCAACTGAAACCATCGTGAAGTAATAATTATGAAAAATCTCATTAAAACACTACTACCTCCATTAATGGTGCTACCTTTACTAAGGGTACGGTTACCCTACTTATCAATTTTGGGTCAATTTATTCACCTCTGCTTAACTCTTAAGCGCTGCTTACCCATGGTTTAGTGACTAAGCGGGAGGGGAAGAAATGGAAGAAATCGGCCCATGTTGTCCTATTAGCATTTCCACAGCCATTACCTAATTGAAAACTTCTCTGTGCACGCCAATTGCATGAATATTAGAGTGCATACTGGGGAAAGCCGATTTCAAAGGAGGAAAAAATAATAACGTACTTTACAAACAACTTACAAAAGATATCAAGGGCTTATCAAAAAGAGAATTGTCCAAGTAATTCAATGATAGTATAGATAGTGGAATATATAGGCTCATCTATAGATTCTACTATATATACTTACCTTTAAGGACACTCCTCACGGAATCTGGAAAATTTTAAAGGACATTTTCAAAAGCCATCATTTAATACGGAAGCAAAGCATAAAGTTGTGCTTATCTCTTCACTGTAGATTCACAAAAGGGCACTAACATATTTTGCTGGTGAAATTTTGAAAATTCGGGGATTTTGGGGTCAAATAAGCATTCAAGTGTGAATGTGAATTTTTCATGTATTCTGTGCAGCAGGGGCTATGACCATCCCTCCCCAGGCCATCTGCGATTTTTAGGGCTTGCCTAGGATGTGGTGGGGTTTGACAGTGGGCCCTGTTAAACCTCTATAAAAAGCTGCATGTATCCGCAAGTAGGCTTCGCCAAAGCGACCGTGTGCCGCTCAAAGCGCACAAGCCCAATTCCTGGTGTTAGGTGGGACGCTAAACAGCCCTGACACGACGGCCCTCTGACGAGACATGAGGTTTGCGCAGGCCCAATAAGCCGCCTTTAAAAACAACTATTACGAACGACATAGAAGATAATACGACTTGATACAATCCGCAACGACCTAGGCGACGAATAAAGGATCACGATTGAATGCTTAGAATATGGAACTACAAGTCACTAGGCTTCGCAGGTTGCGACAGGATAATCTACGATGAATTACATCCCCGCCCGATTACACCCGATTCTTTTTTTACACGGGGGATGCGTTCCGTGTAAAAAAAGTTTTCAGTTCAAAATTCGAAAATCCGTGTAAAAAAAGTTTTATTATTTCTCGACGAATCATGCAAAATGGAGCAACCAGAGTCTATTATATAGAGTTGCGCAAAGAGGATCTTCTTACACTTATTCTGAACGATCTTCTTGTTATTCTGTTTGCAACTTTCATTTTTGTTCAACCCTTAAAGTGTCTTCACGGGAGTGTTCACTGCTAAAGCTTTTTATTCGATAACCAAGTCACCCACAGAGTGCAAACACGTGAGTTTCTTGTTGCTACTTTATTGGGGGGTTTATTGAAGTTTTTTGAAGCTGTTTCTAGAACAAATCTAATACATTTCAATTCATGCGTTTTAATTCGCCATAATAATCATTAGGCGATAACAATACTTCCGCCTTACCAACAAGCATTTGTTTACTTTGCTCGATAGGTAGACGGTTTGACAGTTCAATAGGTAGATTTGGCTTCACTCTTTGCGTAACTCTATATATAATAGACTCTGGGAGCAACTTTTCAAAAATTTTGTATGGGATTTTTTTTACACGGCCGTGTAAAAAAAATCCGTGTAAAACAGAATCTGGTGTATAGCATCATCAACGTGCACTGCCCACACGAAGAGAGACCCGACGACGAGAAAAAAGCACTCTATGCACAGCTGGAGCAGACATACGATGAATGCCCACTACGGGACGTCAAAATCGACATCGGTGAAATGAAAGCTCAGCCAACGACGGCCAACGATGCATCAACTTTGCAGCCTCCCGCGGAATGGTAGTCCGAAGCACTTTCTTCCCCCGCAAGAATATCCACAAGGCCACATTGAAATCAACTAATCAAGAAACGGAAAACCAAATTGACTACATTCTAATCGACGGTAAATTCTTCTCCGACATCACGAACGTACACTTACCGCAGTGCGAATATTGAATCCGTCCACTACATTGTTGCAGTATATCTGCGCTCAAAACTCTCGACGGTGTACAACACGCGTCGGAGTCGTCCGCCGCGGCTATACATTGGGCGGCTACAAGACTGTAGACTAGCTCAAGACTACGCGCAGAAGCTAGAAGTGGCACTTCCAACGGAAGAGTGTCTCTTGAAGATGGCCGTAGAGATATTCGATCCGCCATTGTTGAGAAGAATGCGGCATGGGCGAGACTGCTGCAACACCGCACGAGGGCGAACGAGACACGATACAAACGGGCGCGGAACAAACAAAACTCGATTTTTGGAGGAAAAGGCGCCGGTAGGAAGATCGAGACCGTGAAGAGACGGAGCAAACAAGTTTTCACTTAAGGGCCACGTGCCACAGCCCGATATGTGTAAGAACATAAACGGAAACCTCTTACAAACGAGCGTGAGGTGATCCAAAGGTCGCGGCAGCACTACGAAGAGCACCTAAATGGCGATGTAGTAGACGAAGATGGCGGTTGTACCGGCCAAAATGGCGGCTAGCATTCCGCGGCTTGTTCCCCGATTCCTTGCAAACAAAATGGCTTATGCGCCACCTCCGAAGAGGACCACCTGTCGTTTTCTACGATGCCCGGCTAGATACTGACCGAAAGTCAGCTACTAAATTCTCGGAGATGAACGGGAACAAGCAAGCATTCTAATTCCGACCCGAATGACCTGGAAACGCAGACAATCGACACCTATCTAGCATAGCTCGCAAATTCCACCAGATAACCGAATTCCATCAACACGACCTAAGTTCGTTATCATCACTGGCAGAAATTCCCCAACCTCTTCACCCTCATTCCACTTTGGAAGCCGGATAAACCAGACATTACACGGACAAACTAAAACTACTCGAACGTGAAACACACTTAAGCTTTCTTAACTATCACTAATACATGTTTTTACAGAAACAAAGACATAATCAACGACGTTTATTTAACGGATTACTTAACCTAGGTATTTACAACGGTCATTCCGACCGGCCGCCTTAATTTCCCCTGTTCACATCTGGCTACCTAACGTGTGCGGTTTTTTGCCTACTCTAGCTAATATTGTGTGTCTGTGCTAAGGTGCTTGCATGCAAGGCTCTCTACTCACGGTCTTTCGGGGCTTACGCTTTCAAGCTCTTATTTGCGCTTTCTACGACGATGACGGCGATGGCTGCCACCAGCGATGACTCGTTGAGCTACAACCGAGTTTCACGTTCACGCACGAGATTTTGGTGGTTTTCTCGTGCCGTGAACTTACTGGCTGGGCGAACGATGAACGGAATAGTCGCCTGGAGTGCGTTGAGGGCGTTCGCGACTCCTTCCGGCCTCAAACCGCCGGGAAACTTTGCTTCCAGAGCGTAGACTGGATGCGCGACGGAGGGTGGTGCGGCGGCTAGCTTTTCGTCTGCGCTTTGTGCGGTATTTTTGGGTTGGCTCTGAATGAAAAAGCCGTAGCTTGCGCTAGGCTAGACGACACAATTAGCACATATGATGACACACAATTAAAGTAATTTACCTTTGAACTCTGACACAACAGTTCAACACGCACAACTTTTACCGCACAAACTTCGATATCTAGCTAGGGTCTTTACGGGGAAACATTTAGAAATAATTACTACTAACTTAAGAACACTTCACGTTTTAATAAACTTACAACAATTACACCACGGAAACTACACAACTTCGCGATCCTTCTTCTACCACGGTCTGGGACAAAGTGGACGAGACTATTTCTGAAATCCCTCAGATTAAACTGTCACGGTATGGTTTTAAGAAACGGGAACCCAATGGTCTCCGCTTACTATATTCGAGAGATATCAATTGTAGCTATCTCCTTTTGCTTTCGAATCGAAATTAGTTTACTCATCTCATTCCGTTATCGTGTCGAAGAATTCAATAGTTGCCTTTCAGTGTTCTCTATCCAGAACGAGAGCACGAATAGTGATTTTCGAATCGCTTCGCGCATCAACCTTGCGTAGCGGGATACCTATTTGCGCTTCGAAAGTTGTATGCAATTTCCAAGTATTGTGCGTTGTGTGGTAATTTATTTTGTTTAATTGTGCTTCGCGTTTCTATGTTCATGTAATTTACTACTTTTAAGATTTTTTATATAATATTTACATTTATTTAGAATGCTTAAGCAAAACAATAATAACAAGAAAACAAATAACTGTTAAATAAATAAATAACGAAAACGGCTACTGTTACATCACTCTACACTAAGGTTACGAAAATTTAGTTGAATTCATTCAACTAAATTTTCGTAAGGGTATTTCTTACGATTATTATCTACACTGCCAAATTATTTGACATTATTTGCTTAGAGATAGACATATTCGGGGTCATATGATTTCATCATCAACAAATAGTTGACTCCTTCCCTGTTTTCAGCTTACGAATCCATTACAGATCGTATCTGCCACTGACCATCAGCGTCGAACGACTCCGGTCTCCAGCGAATCATCATAATCTCTAGCTATATTGACAAACAATTTCGCTCTTTGACTATTTCTGTTCGGAATGTGAATTGCTATGTACAAGACTTGAAATACAAAAACAATAAATACAAAAACGATGACCAGTTCGATACAGCAGATGTGTTAGGTGCGCTTAATCCTTGCCATTCTGAAACCCACAAACCAACTTATTCCAAGAGTACTTTTGGCAGATTCAATTGAATCTGGAAAAATACGATTCATAAAATGTCAAAATCCCGAAATACAGGCTCATTTAGATTTGATAACGACCCCAATCATTACGTTGAGCATGGAAATCTCCTCTAAATTTACCGCAAAATCTATTTTGTAGAGATCTGGCTCACCCCGAAGATATACTTCAGGCAAACAGTCCATTTCTCTAACAAAACGTAGCCTAAACCTAAACTTGAATGAATTTCTACACCAGAAACTTGCTCTGGTCACCCGAAATTCAAAAAGTCAAAATAGAACTAAAACCCCTCAACTGTTATACAGACTTCACACCCAAGTACTAAATTCACCTAACACGTACGCAGCCATCGAACTGTCAAACGACCGGATCTAGATTCTGATTAGAACTGTCAAACCCTCATTTAGTGTTGAATCTATGTGCCTTGCAGTTCGCAAATTGTGCTTCCTCACGAACCAAAAAATGGACATTCTTATCATGCCGTTGATGAACGAGATAATGTCGTTGAGCCGGATTCTCGAAAGGAATTATTTACGGGGGGAGTATTTGATTTTTGTATTTATTCCTGAATTGAGTGCTTTGTGGTTTTGTTCCCTGTAGGTGCTGCAGCGTTGGATTGCCATTCACTATCACTATCCTATGATGGCGAAGCCGCATGCAAACGATGAGGCAAGACAAATCGGATTCTTATTGGATTGGAATATCGTGGGAAAATAGATGATCTGTCGGACAATGAACCTATCTTTTGAGAGCAACTTAGAGACTGAGCATGGACTAATTATATACAGCTGCGTCGTTGACGTCACCAGACGATAGGCGATAGGTCAACCTGCAACTTATCCTGACATGACAACTGTTTACAACGCTATTTACCTGACTTTAAATGAACAAAGGACTTGATTCACTACTATTTACAACTACTATCGACGAGACTACGAAGAAGTAACATCATCGACAGAAACACGTAAATCTAGAGATAAATAGAGACACTAATCCTACTCCTAGACGTTAACCTAAGTATAGGAGCTAGTAAACTAATCTATTTACATTAGAGGAAATTCAGGCTAGGTAGGTCAATAATTCTTCCTATTCCTTCGTCGATAGACTTGCTAGAGACGTTTCCTCGTCAGGATTTTGTGATTCTCTTGTTGCTCAATGGAGGTTCATAGCTGTGTTGGAGATATTGTTACAGATTCATGAAGTGCAACAGACCGAAGCTCATTCATAAGGTTTATCACCAGTAGTGAATCATGTTGTTGTGGGACTGCTCGACTCGGAAATCCGAGGAGCACCTTATGAATGGCTGGCTATGGTTTTGTGCAACATTGTTGCTTTGTCCACTCATTACTGAGTATTCATAGCTTTGCACTGGTAACTCGACTCAATGTTGAGCAGGTGAACGCTAAATGCAACGAAGTTGATTTTGTGCAACCCTTAGGGTGCATAGTTTCCACAATTAGAGGATACATAGCTCACGAACTTATGTGTTATTTTCACCATCATTGAGCCGTCTAACTTGTGCCATTGATTGTATTTTTAGACGTCATTGGACGTTTCATGTAGCCTTGAATTAAGGTTGCATAGCCTGAAGAAAAAACTTTAATTAGAGGAGGGCTGAGTCAACTTTTTAATAAATTTACAGTTGAAAACACCTATCCTTTTCCCTTTTTCATCCTCTAGTTCATAACAATGATCTCCAATCACACGCTTCACAATGGCAGGGACATATTTCGGTGCAAGCTTGGCACAGTACCCTCTACCTTTGTCTGACAGCTCTGTGTTCCGTTTCAAAACTTTTTCACCTGTCGCATATTTAGGGCAGTTTGCGTTGGACCTCAAATTATAATACTTTGAGTGTTTCTCAAAAGCTTTTTTAATATTTTCGCGTATTTCTGCATATAGCTTTTCCCTGTCATCAGTTTTTAAACTTCCGCTGCTTTCTGAAGTGTCTCTTATATGCCTGTATTCCCTACCGTCGGATACCATATTCCGCCCGAAAACTACGAAGTACGGAGTATATTTAGTAGCTTCGTGAACCGAGTTTCTGATGGCCTTAGCAATGACCTGAATGTTGTTCGACCAATCTTTGTGATCTTGTTTTATGGTTGCTCTAATGGCAGTTGTTAAAACGCGATTGACTCGCTCGGAATCATTGATTTGTGGATGGTAGCTCGGAGTTTTCCAATGCGTCACATGATACCTTGCTAGGAGTTCTTGAAAAGGCTTGGACACAAATTGTGACCCATTGTCGGTTAAAACGACCTCAGGAACGCCAAACAGTAAGAAAACCATGTTCTCCACGAATGGTATTAAAGAGTCCGCTGTGGCTTGCCTAAAAGGTTGTATTAAAATGAACTTACTACAGACGTCGGTAATTACCAACAGACACGTATTTCTTGCCTTACCGGACGCTGGTAAGGGTCCAACATAGTCCATGGTTATAAATTGCCAAGGAAATTCTGCAATTTTACGTTGGACTGTCAACGGTGCCGTCGTATTAACGTTAGTTGCTTTGCTGGTTTGACACGCTACACATTCTTGACAATATTTTTTAATTTGTGAGCTCATTAATGGCCAGAAATACCGCTGTCTCACAGATGCTAGTGTCTTCACGAAACCCATATGTGCTTCACCATGTACTTCCCGTATGATAGGCTCTCGTTCATCTTTCCGTGGATATCGCTTCCAGCAGAATCGTGTATCTTCTAGTCTGTCTTCACTTTTCACGAACTTGTAGACTTGTTCATCAATGACTTTGAACTCGCTGTAGTCTTGAGGAGTTTTACGTATTTGTTCCATCAAGTCCTGATAATCTGGGTCGAGTGACATTAGCGACAACGAGTCCATTGATCGAGAAAGGCAATCCGCTACAATGTTCTGCTTACCTTTCCGATACTCCAATTCAATGTCGTAGGACTGAATTTTAAGTGCCCACCGAAGAAGTTTGGAGTTGCCTGAATCGACTCCGATCGTGAACAGCCAAAGCAAACTCCTTGCATCTGTCACGACCTTAAATCTGCTTCCCTCCACGAAATGTCGAAAATGTTCGATCGCTAGCAGAACACCCAAACATTCCTTCTCAACACTCGCGTATTTCTTTTGCGTGCTGCTCAATTTCTTGCTAAAATAAGCAATGACTCGTGGCTCTCCATCTAAGTGCTGTATAAGTGCAGCACCTACCGCATTATCGGACGCATCCGACTCGATTACGAATGGCAATTGAAAGTCCGGGTTGGCCAAAATAGGTGCCGATACTAAAACAGCTTTCAGTTCCTGAAATGATTCTTCTGCCGCCTCCGTCCACAGAAATTTCTTCTGTCCTTTCCTCAAAAGATCGGAGATTGGCGCGACAATTCTACTGTACTGCTGGATAAACCGCTGATAAAATCCAGCTAATCCCAGCAGCCGACGAATATCTTTTACGCATTTTACGCCGAGCGTAGTTCAAAATAGGTTCGATGCGTGTATTATCTATTGCAATACCTTCGTTGGTTAATAAATATCCTAAATAGTTCACCTGCTTTCTGCAGAATCGGGATTTGTCTAATGAGATGGTTAGGCTAGCTTGTTTTAAACGATTTGCCACGATCCTTAGAAGCCGGAAGTGTTCGGATAACGTCTTCGTGGCCACCACAATGTCGTCTAAGTATACGAACACGTGTGGCTCCAAATCAAAACCAATCACCTTGTCCATGAGGCGGCACATGGTGAATGGCGCATTGGTGAGGCCAAAAGGGCACACTTTGAATCTAAATAACCCTTTCGAAGTTCTAAAGGCCGTGAAATCCCGACACTCCTCCTTGAGCGGGATTTGAAAATAAGCATCCTTCAAATCTATCACCGAAAAGTATCTTGCGCTGCGGAGACGATGGAATATCCCTTTCATATCTCTCATCGGGTATGAATCTTTTTTAGTAATCGCATTGATGCGTCTTGAATCTAAACATACTCTGCTCATCCCATTCGATTTGCGAACCGCGACCAGAGGGTTCGCCCACTCGCTCGTGCACCCTTCAATTGCATCTAACTTTTGTAACGCTCGATCTCTTTATCCATTTCCGCTTGAATGGATGGAGAGCAGCGATACAACGCTTGTCTTCTAGGCTTCGTCTCATCCCGCAGTACAATTTCGTGTTGTATTAACGTCGTGCGTCCCAACTTATCCTCAGTAGTACATGGAAATTCTTTTACTACTTCTGTTAATCTTCGTCGTTCATCTGTCGTCAATTCGTGTTCTATCTCGATTGACTCTGGCGTGGCTCGGGATGGTTCTGGAAGTTCTAACCCCGGAATATCCAAAGACTGGTCTGGGTCAGGCTTCTCTAGCACCGGAAGTGCTTCTATTGTATGTAGAAAGAAATGAAAACATTGTGCGCTCGACTGCTCAGTTGACATTGGTTGCATCTCCGGAACTACTACCAGAGATATTACCTTGGTAATTCCTTTGAATCTCACCGGTACGTTTACGTAGCCCGTACAAGAATATTGCGTTTTGTCTGCCGTGCAGATCTTAATCGGTGACGGTAAGAGTTTAAGTCCTTGATTGTCAATTAATTCAGTGGAGTTCGCCACACTGATACCGGCACCCGAGTCAAGGAGTGCATCAGTCTCTACATCGAATATGCTAACTTTAACTAGCGGACACTGGCTAGTTCTGATCTTTACTTCTAGGAGATTTTCGAAAGGGTCTGAAAACGGTTTGGATGAGGTGGGAACTGAGGATTGCTGAGGAATGCTAACGTTCCCGAATATGCACTCCGAACTCAGTTTCCCGAATTTCGTGGCGTTTCTCCATTACGCGGTGTATCCCGTCTAGGATGGCTATCACAGGTAGTCGAAATTTTCCCTGGATTGCCACATACGTAACAGAAGACAGTCTTGACTTCTCTGCATTCTCTCCAGAAGTGACCGTTTTTCCGACAATTCCAACAAAGTAGCGTTCTCGTCGTTTCCTCTACTCTAGGCCCCGGCCTGTCCAGGTTTCTAGGAACACCTTGACCTCTTTGGTATCTCCTCGACAGTACGTTGACTTCTTCGTCCTCGGACGGTTCGCCTTCCGAATTTAAATCGATATTGTGCACTCCATGTCTTGGTCCCACCGGGTGCAGACCTGGATCACTGGCATCAATACGATAATTTAACTGTATCAGCTCCTCCAGATTGTCCACTTGGAAACACGCTAACTTCGATCTATAATGTTGGCGCATGTTCTCCCAAATTATTTCGAACTTTCGTTGTGGTGTTAGCGGTTTCGTCAACAGCTTGTTCAGTCGCTCGATGTCAGTTACGAAGGCTATAAACGTCTCACCTTTGAGCTGCTTTCGTTCGTAGATTTGTTGCCTATTCCCCTGGTCCTGGTTTGGGTTCCCAAACCTATATCTTATCCTGGTCTCGAGCTGATTCCAGTCCCAATTAGCTTCATAATAGGTAAAGAACCAGTTGGATGCCTCGTCGCGTAACAACAAATGAATGTGACTGATCAAACTATCTCTAGGAATACCGGTCATGCTTGCTAAAACTTTAACTTTATAAATGAAATCCTCTAAAGTGGGTGATCTCGGTGACCCTGAAAAGAAGATGTTCCACTTTTCGATCTTCCTGTCGTACTGCATGCGATAATCCCTATTGATTGTCCTGTGCGAATTAATGTTTTGCGAACGATAGTACCCACTGCTCTCGCTTCCGTCATCGTTGTCCCACTCAGGTTGTTGCATCTGTCTAGAAATATGTCCTGTCCGACCAACATTCCTATTTCCAACCGACCCCTGTAACCCGAATTGAGAATGTTCAGTTGGTTGAATCAGCGGATAGTCCCTTCCAGCAAAATTCAGGTTTCTTGGCAGTTCTGTCGGTGGCACATTTTGACACCCTTGACGAAATTGAAAGTTATTATGTGCGGCATTCTCATGAGCAAATTGCTCATCGCCAACCGCCGGCCTCATTGCACATGTGTTACGTGAGTTTCCCATTAATGTGTTTATATTATGAGGCGTGCTGTCTAGCTGCTCTGGAACAGCAACCATCTGAGAAGGTAACGTTACCTGTGAAACTACCGTTTTAGGAATAGTACCCGTTCTGGTCGCGTGTGCAGTTAATTGAGCTTGTAGTTGATTCTGCCCCTCCTGCAGTTGTTTCGTTAATACTTGTTGTAGCATAGACTTTATTTCATTCATCTGAGCTTCTAGATGCTGAACTTTAATTTCCAAATTAGTTTGAGAACCAACAGTATCTTTCTTCATTTCTTTTGGTGTTTCTATGCCTTTCAGATATTCTTGCCCTGAACCTGCCTTATTAGATGTATTTTTTGCCTTCTCGTTCGTTAACAAATTTCCACCTTTTTGCTTACCGTTATCACACTCCTCGTCTTCTTGTGAGAAATCGCCTTCTTCTAGGCCTCCTGACGGTACCGACGAACTTTTCGAATTGTACATAGTCACTAAGTCAAAAATATGTTTTACCAAAGTATCTTTCATTGCCTTTGCCTCAGCCGTTTTAGCGATACTACGCTGTGCTCGCAAATGGTAGTGTTTAAGACGGCAGACCAACTTCACGTCAAAATTTTGAGACAGTGAATTCGTTATTGTATTAACCCTACCTGATATTAGATCATATTCTTGGTCGATAGAATACATCGAGCGATATTCTCTACCCTCTTGATTATCCTGATGCAAAAGTCTTCTCAAAGTCCTTTGTTTGGACTCCAAACTTTACTGCACTCTTCCCCATGATTTCTAAGTTTCAGCTCATAGTCCACTTCATCGTTCAGCAAATGAGACGCAGAAGGAAATTTGGAAGACATTATGTATCTAAATTTACGAACTGACACAGATTATACAATTGAATTTACCACTGAGAAATACTAGTTTCACAATTACTTAGGGTTTAGAATAAATAAGAATAGATAGAATAAATTGAAAATGAATGTAGAAAAAAATAAATAAATAATTTAATAAATAAATAAATAAATATTTCAATAATTTAATAAATAAATAAATAAATAAATACTTTAATAAATTAATTAATTAATAAGACACAAAAACAAAGATTTACTCAAAAAAATCCTAATAAATTCACACAAATTAGCCTTCATTCAATGAATTCACATATATCCGAAAAGAAACTTATCAATATTTAATTTTCATAATTTTTGTGATTTGTAACATTTATCGAAACACGCTAAATATTCTGAACATACTACACACACAATAAATCTCCGAATTTAACTAAAATGCACACATTTTTTACGTTGCGGCGCCAATTATGTAGCGGCCAAAATGGCGGCTAGCATTCCGCGGCTTGTTCCCCGACTCCTTGCAAACAAAATGGCTTATGCGCCACCTCCGAAGAGGACCACCTGTCGTTTTCTACGATGCCCGGCTAGATACTGACCGAAAGTCAGCTACTAAATTCTCGGAGATGAACGGGAACAAGCAAGCATTCTAATTCCGACCCGAATGACCTGGAAACGCAGACAATCGACACCTATCTAGCATAGCTCGCAAATTCCACCAGATAACCGAATTCCATCAACACGACCTAAGTTCGTTATCATCACTGGCAGAAATTCCCCAACCTCTTCACCCTCATTCCACTTTGGAAGCCGGATAAACCAGACATTACACGGACAAACTAAAACTACTCGAACGTGAAACACACTTAAGCTTTCTTAACTATCACTAATACATGTTTTTACAGAAACAAAGACATAATCAACGACGTTTATTTAACGGATTACTTAACCTAGGTATTTACAACGGTCATTCCGACCGGCCGCCTTAATTTCCCCTGTTCACATCTGGCTACCTAACGTGTGCGGTTTTTTGCCTACTCTAGCTAATATTGTGTGTCTGTGCTAAGGTGCTTGCATGCAAGGCTCTCTACTCACGGTCTTTCGGGGCTTACGCTTTCAAGCTCCCTTTTGCGCTTCCTACGACGACGACGGCGATGGCTGCCACCAGCGATGACTCGTTGAGCTACAACCGAGTTTCACGTTCACGCACGAGATTTTGGTGGTTTTCTCGTGCCGTGAACTTACTGGCTGGGCGAACGATGAACGGAATAGTCGCCTGGAGTGCGTTGAGGGCGTTCGCGACTCCCTTCCGGCCTCAAACCGCCGGGAAACTTTGCTTCCAGAGCGTAGACTGGATGCGCGACGGAGGGTGGTGCGGCGGCTAGCTTTTCGTCTGCGCTTTGTGCGGTATTTTTGGGTTGGCTCTGAATGAAAAAGCCGTAGCTTGCGCTAGGCTAGACGACACAATTAGCACATATGATGACACACAATTAAAGTAATTTACCTTTGAACTCTGACACAACAGTTCAACACGCACAACTTTTACCGCACAAACTTCGATATCTAGCTAGGGTCTTTACGGGGAAACATTTAGAAATAATTACTACTAACTTAAGAACACTTCACGTTTTAATAAACTTACAACAATTACACCACGGAAACTACACAACTTCGCGATCCTTCTTCTACCACGGTCTGGGACAAAGTGGACGAGACCAAGATGAATACACAGCTAGGTGTTGCAATGTGCTTAGTTTGTGGAAGAGAAGAAGGCGGGGGTGAAAAATTCATTTTCAGTGCAAAACGACAACAAACCGGCTGGCTCTCCCATACTAAAATCCAAGATGGCTGAATCGTGAATTTGGCAGATTGGAACACCTAGTGGTGTATTCATCTTGGACGAGACTATTTCTGAAATCCCTCAGATTAAACTGTCACGGTATGGTTTTAAGAAACGGGAACCCAATGGTCTCCGCTTACTATATTCGAGAGATATCAATTGTAGCTATCTCCTTTTGCTTTCGAATCGAAATTAGTTTACTCATCTCATTCCGTTATCGTGTCTAAGAATTCAATAGTTGCCTTTCAGTGTTCTCTATCCAGGCAACGAGAGCACGAATAGTGATTTTCGAATCGCTTCGCGCATCAACCTTGCGTAGCGGGATACCTATTTACGCTTCGAAAGTTGTATGCAATTTCCAAGTATTGTGCGTTGTGTGGTAATTTATTTTGTTTAATTGTGCTTCGCGTTTCTATGTTCATGTAATTTACTACTTTTAAGATTTTTTATATAATATTTACATTTATTTAGAATGCTTAAGCAAAACAATAATAACAAGAAAACAAATAACTGTTAAATAAATAAATAACGAAAACGGCTACTGTTACACGGTATGGTTATGAACCTGGGAGAACGCGCGCAGCACATAATTTTACTGGCTCTGGATCTCCAGCAAATCCAGGAGGAGATTGGCCTGCTGAAAAACAACAAAGCCCCTGGAGTTGAACCAACTACCAGGAGAGCTATTTAAACACGGTGGTGAGGCACTGGCTAGAGCGCTGCACTGGGTGGTTACCAAGGTTTGGGAGGATGAGGTTCTACCGCAGGAGTGGATGGAAGGTGTCGTGTGTCCCATCTACAAAAAGGGCGATAAGCTGGGTTGTAGCAACTACCGCGCAATCACATTGCTGAACGCCGCCTACAAGGTACTCTCTCAAATTTTATGCCGTCGACTAGCACCAAATGCAAGATAGTTCGTGGGGCAGTACCAGGCGGGTTTTATGGGCGAACGCTCTACCGCGGACCAGGTGTTCGCCATTCGCCAAATACTGCAGAAATGTCGCGTATACAACGTTCCCACGTATAATCTATTCATCGACTTCAAAGCCGCATATGATACAATCGATAGGGACCAGCTATTCAGCTTTTTACGCTAGCCATAAATCTGGAAAGGGGTGATTCAAACATGACAGATGCTGTGAACTTTTTTTTCGCTCAGCATCATAGTCACCGTTGAACTGAAGTATGTTTTGCAATCTGTCAAGATGTTCGAAATGCACATAATGCATTGGTATTTGAATTAATAATAAACGTAATAATAATTCTACCTTTTAGATTTTCTGTAGTCGAATTACAGATGTTGGGAAGCCGCAAGAACAAACTTATCGAGATGTAGCGTATATTCTTCGTTATTTGTCAGTTTCATTCAAGTCAATCACCTGGACACCTGAGGAATCCTGTTTATTCTTACTTTTTTTTTTTACCAGTTCATTTATTTGGTAGGCTCAGTCGTGTGTGACACTTTGCGGAGCCGCAATTCTCAAGTATGATATTTTTACATGGTATATCATCTTATCTTAACAGTTAGTTGGGAGGGGACATAGACCATAATACTCGTGGCGACTCAAGGTTAAAAAACTTAATACAGGACGGACGGGGTAGGGATTTGGGTTTAGGTTATTTCAGCTGCTCATCCGGGCTTTTGACGTTGAACGTTGAAAACGATTTTGCGTGGCGTCGTGCTCGATTTTGGTTCGTCAGGGAGCATCTTCCGGATGGCCAGAGCTTCGGGGTACATGGTACAGAGAAACAGAATCGGACAAGAAAAAAACTGAGAAAGAGAAGAATATAGGCATTAAACTTTGATGTCAGCCAAGCAAAGGAAGGCATAGATGGCCTGCATATATATCACATCGCGATCTCCCAAAACACCTCTTATATCCCGGAAGGGTTGTTTACCTCGGGCCACAAGGGTATCCAATAGTTGCTCTCTGGAGGCGTCATTTTCCGAGCAATACCAAACTACGTGATCGATGTCATCGTAACCGGCTCCGCACCTACATAGGTTGCTATCGACCAGGTTTATTCTGTAGAGATGTGTGTTTAGTGAATAGTGATTGGACATAAGCCTCGACATCGTGCGAATGAAGCCTCGACTTAAGTCCTCACCTCTGAACCACGCTCGCGCAGAAACTTTAGGAACTATGGAAAATAGCCACCGTCCAAGTTCATTGTGTGACCAAATCATTTGACAATTTTGAAGAGTACTCTGACGGACTAATGGGAAAAACTCGTTATTCGAGATTTGTCTATCATAAACTTCACCTTCCTGTGCGCCCACCTTTGCTAGCGAGTCCGCCTTCTCATTGCCATAGATTAGGCAATGGGATGGGACCCATACAAAGGTAATCTTGAATGATCTTTCGACCAAATCACGCATCTGCTCTCTTATAGTTGTAAGAAAGTAAGATGCGTGCTTAACAGGTTTCATCGACCGGAGTGCCTCGATAGAACTAAGACTATCCGAGAAAATGAAATAATGGTCTACGGGCTGATCGGAAATTATCCCCAAAGCGAAATTAATTGCTGCCAGCTCAGCAACATAAACCGAACACGGTTCGTGAAGTTTTGGGAAAGTGGTTGTTTTTACGTTGAAAACACCGAAGCCATTGGATGCGTTAATGCGAGAACCACCAGTGAAATATCTGTTATTGCAATTGACATGTTCATATTTTTTAGAAAAAAGGTAGGGAATAGATATTTGGCGAAGGTGATCTGGTATTCCTCGAATAGCGTGTTCCATGGACAGATCGTATTCAATTGAGGAACTGTCGTTGACGAAGAGAACTCGAGGTGGATTATAACATGGAAGACAGAGATCTGTCGATATGTAGTTGAGATAGACTCGCAGGTATCTTGAACGATGAGCCAGTTCAAGCATATTATCGAAGTTTTCTAATACAAGTGTGTTACTTGTTCCACATTTGATCAGTATTCTAAGTGAGAGCTCCCAGTAACGGTGCTTTAAAGGAGTGACTCAGCAAGCACCTCCAGGCTCATGTTATGCGTTGAATGCATACAGCCAAGAGCAATACGCAAACAGCGATATTGAATTCGTTCCAATTTGATCAGGTGGCAATCAGCTGCTGAGAGGAAGCAGAAAGAGCCATACTCTAAAACAGAGAGAATAGTCGTTTTATATAGTTTGATGAGGTCTTCCGGGTGAGCGCCCCACCAAGTTCCAGAGATAGAACGGAGAAAATTGATCCTTTTTCGGCATTTCTCTAACAAATAATCAATATGGGTTTTCCAGGTACACTTGGAATCAAACCAGACCCCAAGGTATTTAGAAGATAAAGATTGGTTTATGTCATCTTTCAACAGCTTTAGTTTCAGTTGAGCTGGGTACCGCTTCTTAGTAAACACTACCAATTGAGTTTTTGCGGAGAGAACTCGATCCCTAAATGTCTGGCCCAAACAGTCAGGTTATTTAGGGAGTTTTGCAATGGTCTTTGCAGGACATTTGCACATGAACCTCTTAGGAGATCACGGCATCATCTGCAAGTTGTCTAAGCGTGCATTGTCCTTCCAAACAATTGTCAATATCTTTAACATAGAAATTGTAAAGCAAGGACTTAAACATGAACCTTGGGAAGGCCCATGTAGCTATTTCTGGAAGTTGTCAGAGTGCCGAGAGTAAAGTTCATATGTTTTACTGACAACAAATTGTACAAGAAATTATTCAAAATAACGGGTAATCCACTACTGTGCAAATTTTCCGACAGTACTTCTATGGAAACAGAATCAAAAGCGCCCTTAATATCCAAGAAAACTGAAGCCAGTTGCTCCTTGTGCGCATAGGCCAGCTGTATATCTGAAGAGAGCAACGCTAGACAGTCATTTGTTCCTTTACCTTTTCGAAAACCGAATTGAGTATTTGACAGTAATGCATTTTGCTCGACCCAATGGTCAATTCTTGAAAGGATCATTTTCTCCAATAATTTCCTCATGCACGATAGCATGGCGATCGGTCGGTATGAATTGTGATTAGACGCTGGTTTCCCAGGCTTTTGAATAGCTATTACTTTGACCTGGCGCCATTCTGGGGGCACAATGTTGTACTCCATGAAACAGTTGTACAGGTCAAGTAATCGTCTTTAGCGATATCTGGGAGGTTTTTAAGAAGATTGAATTTGATATTATCGCATCCCGGAGAAGAGTTGTTTGATGAAAGAAGAGACATAGAAAGTTCCAGCATTGAGAATGGTCCACCCAAAGAACCGGGATCAGTGACTGATTCTCGAAATAGCGATTCTGCTGGTACGGAATCTGGGCAGACCTTTTTTGCGAAGTTGAATATCCATCGATTGGAGTATTCTTCACTCTCATTGGTGGAAATGCGGTTCCGCATGTTGCGGGCCGTTTTCCAAAGTGTTGTCATTGAGGTTTCTCGTGATAGTCCCTCAACAAAACGTCGCCAGTAGCTACGTTTTTTAGCCTTTAGAATATTTTTGAGCTTTCTTTCAAGCCTCAAATACTCTTCGAAAAGCTCAGACCTTCCGTGTTTACGGAAAGCCTTGAAGGCATCAGATTTCTCGGAATACAACTTAGTACATTCATCATCCCATCCAGGAGTGGCTGGTCTTCTTATGACAGATGTACTTGGAACGCGTCGTTTCTGAGCTTCTAGTGCGCTTTTATGAATCAATTCGGTAAGGAATCGATACTCATCCAGTGGAGGAAGAATATCAGTTGATTCCATACCAATTTTTACCGCCGATGCAAATTTTGCCAGTCAATGTTTTCGTGAGGTCGAAGGAACATTAACTGGCACTGATCGTTGATAGCCGCTTTTGATTGTGGTGACTATCGGCATGTGGTCACTACCATGGGGATCTTGGATTACCTTCCACGTGCAATCTAATGATAGTGAATTAGAGCATAAAGACAGATCTATTCGACTTTCCTGACCTTGAGGTCCTATTCGAGTTACTTCGCCTGTGTTCAAAATATTCAAGTTGAAATCGTCGCACAAATCATAGAAAATAGGCGCTCTGTTATCGTCTCTAGTTTCGCCCCATGCAGTTCCATGTGCATTCATATCACCCAGTATTAAAACTGGGGATGATAAAAGAGAGACTGCGCTCCAAAGATGCCGACGATTAAGTGAGGCATTTGGGGGTATATACACTGAAGCTATGCAAAGGTCTTTATTCTTTACATTTACTTGGCAAGCGACGATCTCTAAACCATTAACAGTCGGAATGGGAATTCTGTAGAAAGTGTGACATTTTTTGATTCCCAAAAGAACGCCACCATAATGATCATTCCGATCTTGGCGAATAATGTTAAAATCGTGGAAGTTGATTTCATCTTCAGAAGAAAGCCATGTTTCACAGAGTGCAAATATATCGCAATCGGAGTTGCGAATTAAAAACTTAAACACGTCCAATTTATGTTTCAGACTGTGACAGTTCCACTGCAGCACAGTGATTGTATCTTGTATGGCCGTATTATCCATCGAAAGATACAAGTCCTGCAAGAAGGGGCCATGAAACAGTCAATTGCTTCAGATAACTTTCAACTGTTGGAATAAAGAGGTCAATGATTGGCCTCAATGAATTCGGAATATTGAATAAGTTCAAAATACGGTCCACAAGGTCCTTAAAGGATATCAATCCTCGCTTGGACGAGATTCTTTTCTTGGAAGTGCGAGTAGCAGTTTTCTGCTCAGAGATATTCCTTGACTGATGTTTCTTTGTAACATCAGTTTTAGGCAATGGCGGGAATGTCTTACTGCAACATGGGTCAAAAGGAGCAGTATAGACAGGTTGCTTCGGAATTTTAAATAATCCCCCATTACCATCAGATTTAGGCAAGCTTCTAGGGATGATTTTTGTTTTCTTACGGCGCAATCCCGGGGAAGACAGTTTCTTCCTCTTTTCGGGTACGTGTACCTCCGCAGAATCATCCATATCGGCTACGTCAGAGTCCGATTCGTCTATGGAAATGACATCATAAAAATCACTTACTTGAACGGCAGCTGAAATAGCAGCCGTTGCGTTGGCAGTTGCGGATGTGTCTTGCGACTTCACCATTTCTGCATACGACTGCTTAGAGCGCTGTACCAACGAGCGCTTCACTTTTTGGGTGCGCTTTTTGTACACCGGGCATTCTTGCAAACCATGGGGAGGGTCCATGCCACAATAAGCGCACTTTGTAACTTGTTGTTGGCAGGACTCCTCCCTATGCTTTTCAAAACATTTGCCACAACGGGGCTTGTTGTCGCAAAACTCGGCAGTGTGCCCCAGTTTGCTGTTGGTACAATTGAAAACTCTGGGTACAAAAAGACGCACCGGAAACAACATATTTTCGATATCTACATATTTTGGGAGTATCGAACCGGCAAACGTTACTCGTAGCGAACCTGACTCCGAATATACTTTTTTACCATCTACCATGGCTGCTGAATGCAATTCCTTGCAGTCCAGAATATCCACGGTAGATTGCAGGGCATTTTTTAAACGGCCTTTTCCTGCAAGTACATCCTTGCAAGTCAGGCTCGCTGCGTTAATTACGCCTTCAATCTCAACCTCCCGCGAGGGAACATAAACCAAATATTCCACATTATAGTTCTGGTCTTTTGCGATAGCATTTGCATCCTGGAATGTAGCTGCGGTTACACGTAGTTTGTTCCGATTGATCTGATGAAAATCAGTTTTCGGAAAACGACGCGTCAAATCACGTTCGATTCCCAAAAAATCAATACTTTTCACTTTCTGCCGAAAGTAAACAACCCAGGGACCAGGTGATGTGGCCTGGTAAAATCGCGTGCGAACGACATTGTCTTTGGGAGGCGTTTCGCCTCAACTCACTTCGTCCATGTATCAAAGATAAAAAAAAACTTAAATAAATTTATTTAAGAAAAAAATATTTTTTTGGACCAGGCTAATGCCCACTCTTTCTGCACTGTCCGATTCTTTCTATCGAGAAAAAAGTGTACCCAACTCCACCGCATGCAAACAATACAAAGCGAATAGGTACTTAGCCGTTTTGTTTCTGCCTTTGTAGGTGCCTACGAACGTCGTCGTACAGGGATGGAATGCTGATATTCACGGCGCTGTAATGATTACCGGTTGGTAATTTACCAATTACAGCCCGCTTCCTTCTGGTCGCCAGGAATTCACCTTGCGAAACTTCGGTGCCGTTTATTTGGCAACTTAAAAAAGCACTTGATCGAGTTCGCGTGAGAGATCCAAACTAAATGCGTCTGACTCGGTCCGATGCGACACAGGGAATGATTTATTCTTACTTTACCAATGTTACGTCTCATTGATTCTTTGATAGTACACTCTACTTGTTGGAGAATACATAGCAGAAAATCCACTAGAATTAAATCTGTAACTCCTAGCGAGCTCTTGCTAGACTTCTGATCGAAAAGAACTTACATACATCCATATTGGTCTTTCTTCGAATGATTCGTGTCGTTGGATTTCGATTAGGCAAATGAGTTGATGCTTTCTGCTGAATTGAATTAGCTTGACAAAAGATGAAAGTGTTCAACTTTCTTTCAATTAAATTGCTCAATCGTGCGTTTCAAGTTATATTTGCTCAATTTTCTTGAACTGTCTTATTCTCAGTCTAGTTTAGGCAAATTAATTGAACGAATCGTTACACTTGAACGCAAATTGAACACCTTTGTTTAACTCATTTGAGCAGAAGGCAAGTTGACCATATTTATCTTTGGTAACCACGTCCTCCGCGTTCCGCTGTACGGAAACCGGTAATCAGGTTTAACTTTCAGCAAAGGTGCTGGACGGCATCATATACTACATTCACAGAAAAACGTTCAACTTCGTTCTCGGAAGATTTAGATTAACCAAGCATGGATGTGGTCCCGTTTACGTAAGAAAACATCAAGAAGTATTCTATCATTAGGAGAATATTCCTCGTTTTTTCGAACTCCGGAACCTAGAAAATCGTCTCTGTGCCTTACACCGCGATGTGTATATGAGTCAGCACTCCATTTTCAGAAATTGATGCCGGATCTAAAGATAAGTGGCATTTTCAGAAAATAACCGTTTGGAGGAATCACACCCACTGGCCATCTATGTCCCGCAAAGCCAGTGACATCGAACGATGCCCAGAAGTCAAAGTGCATCGAGTTAGGTGGTATACAGTAGATTGATACACCTTGCTGAAACGGAGGAATTCTAATCACAGACGACAGGAATCGATGGTCGAGAAAATTATCAATTTGGCAAGATGTGAGTGAAACAAATTTTGCTGAGAATAGCGGGTGGAAACAGTACATGTTTCAATATTTCAGGCGCACTTCTATTGACCGTAAGAACTAAAAAATCAATCATTTTTTATCCTGGCATATAAAATGAATGGTATCGTTCCCTCCAGGCGTGTTTAATCATACGGTCAACCGCCAGCAGTTCTTGAATTACCTAAAAGAAAGAAAATTTGAAAAAAAAACTTAAAAAGTGAAATCGATTGTGAAAACATTAGGTAAATATGTTGACGTTTCCACCGTTTCCAAGCGTAATCAAAATTTTTCAACATACCAAAAAATACTTCGATCGAATTACTAAAATTATAACAGCATTTATAGTGGACACCTCAAACGTCAAAAGGGGTAATTCAAAATTTATAGCATGACCTGCGTAAAAAGCTGGATGGAAGCTAATTCACGAACACGGATTTCCGGATAAACTGACACGGTTGATCAAAGCGACGATGGATCGGGTTGGTGGTCTTTTTTAGTCTGCTATTCAACATCGCATCGCATCGCCGACGACATTGATATTATGGCACATGACTTTGAGAAGATAGAGGAACTAAATTAATGATTTCGTGTGTGTTACTTCTACGTGAAGTTAAACGATTTACAATGATATGGAAATGCTAATATCATCTTCCAAATTCGGACGTACATGTTCATGATAGCATTAGAGGCGAAAGTATAGAATTGATAGTTCCGTTAGGATACGGCAGGCATGAAGAATGTTTTTTATAGAAGTCGATTTGAAAGCGAGCGGAGGGCAATATTTGTGATGGCATATATCGCACGACCTTCCTTCTGCCAAGCTCCCGTATGAAGGGGGAAGAATATCAGTGTGGAAGCTGATATATCTCCACTGGCAAAAGGAAGGTGGTTTGACTTGCTCATATGCCATCGCGTGCGGAAGGGTTTGCTATCGACGAGTACTGTCTCCAAATTTCTAATATGACATCAGCATTTAGTCGAATAGGATTTTTATTGCACAGTTCTGTTTTCACATTGCGTCCGTCTCGTCGCAACCAACTTGGCTGCCTCGGAGAGAACAAAGCAGAGAAAGGCACTGCTGCTGTACCGTCGACCAATAACAGCTTAATTGATGGATGCCCCCACCAAGGGTAGTACACTAAATTAATGATTTCGTGTGTGTTACTTCTACGTGAAGTTAAACGATTTACAATGATATGGAAATGCTAATATCATCTTCCAAATTCGGACGTACATGTTCATGATAGCATTAGAGGCGAAAGTATAGAATTGATGCTATCATGAACATGTACGTCCGAATTTGGAAGATGATATTAGCATTTCCATATCAAGATAGAGGAAGCCTACATCAGACTGAAGAGGGAAGCTAAGCGGATCGGACTAGTCATCAACACGTCGAAGACGAAGTAGAGTAGAGTGGGGCAAGAGTGCGCGTGGGGTAAGAGTACGTTTTCGATTTTTTGAAGTAATAAAAAAAGATAAACTAGCAACACTGCATCACTTTGACAGGTATTCTGGCCAACTATTATCATGTGTAATTGTAAACGATTTGAATAAACAACAAGGGAGATATGGAGTTAGAGAACTTTTTGTTCATTTTGCTAAAAATAATTGGATTTCCGCAACTAGTATTTCATTACCATATATACGTTCAATCAGGTGAACATTATACCATTTCGATAACCTATTGTATAGAGTATTTTATGGTACAGAACACCAATCCGGTTGGTTTTCCAAGAAGTCAAAACCATTACTTGAATAATTTTTGGGACTGTGGGGTAAAAGTACGCAGGAACCGGTGGGGCAAGAGTACGCATATGAATCTTCAAGTTATGATGTCAAACCCGTATCTCTGGCCAAAATAAGACTTCTTCCAAAGCGTAAAGATCCACAACTAAGAAAAAAGAGACAGAATTTGAAATTATCACAAGTTTTTAGGATAAGTTGAAGTAATTCGGTGTTAGAAAGGACTTAGCGAACAAAGCACTGAAGCGAAATAATGAAATTGTATTAGGACTTGTTGTACAACAAAACATAGTACGAAAACACAATTTCATCTAAAAGATAATTTCATTTAATCAAAAGAAACATTCATAAATTACGCAACGTTTAGCTGGGAGGGGTTGCGAAATGTGTGAGGATCCATATATTTTTTAGAGGATTCATACAAATAGTGTAAGATAGGGGGGAGGGGTGATGAAATAGTTAAATTTTACGTTACGTGATTGGTGGACTTTCTTGAAGGAAAATGCATTTGTATACGCCACGCGTAACCTGATATATATTTTTACCTCTGTAGTTTTTGTATATATAAAAAAACAATGTTTTTTCGTATGAAAGTGCACATTTTTAGGACCCCCTCCCCCTTTAAGAGTTACGTAATCTTTAAACATTCCCTAATATATGCTCATTAAACATCAATTAAATGTTATTAACTCTTATTTGTGTCAATATATACTTGAAGCACAAGATTGGATAAATGCGTACTCTTACCCCACCCGATGCGCACTTTTACCCCACCGGTGGGGTAAGAGTGCGTTTTTCACTTGTCTTGCAATAAGGGTTCTACTAAAACGAATCTCAATAATTTCAATATTTTTTCCACTGGGTAACATAAAGGAAGAGTATATGAATCATCGACACTGATTTGATATGCAGAAGCTTGCTTCATAAGGGCCACATGATCGATTGAAAACTAAGTGCGTACTCTTGCCCACTCTACTCTACATGATAGCAAGAGGTTCAAGAGAAGACAATGTGAGCCACCCACCGTGAGTTTCTATCGGTTGTGACGAAATCGAGGTGGTAGAAGAATTGTGTGCTTTGGCTCACTGGTGATTGCCGAAAATGATACCAGCAAATCGGAGACGCATAGTGATTGGAAATCGTACGTACTTTGGACTCCGCAAGACGGAGCGTCGAATAGTTCGCCGCCATACCAAACTGACAATCTACAAAACGCTCATTAGACCGGTATTCCTCTACGGACATGAGACCTGGACGATGCTCGCGGAGGACCAACGCGCACTTGGAGTTTTCGAAAGGAAAGTGCTGCGTACCATCTATGGTGGGATGCAGATGGCGGATGGTACGTGGAGGAAACGAACGAACCACGAGTTGCATGAGCTGCTGGGAGAAAACCGCAAAAATCGGACGACACGTTTCCTGAAAATCAGGTAGTTCTTTAGAATTTCTACGGAAAGTTATTTCGTAGGTACTTCAACTGAAAATCCTTTGAAAAAAATGAAGCTTTTTGGAATGTCTGAGAAAAAGTCTTTGACATTTCCAAAAGACATCCTTTAGAATTTTCAAGAGGAGTTCTCCATAATTTCCGCGATAAACCCTCCAGAATTTTCATCGGAAATTTTCCGGAAAATTCTCCAAAAATTTTTGCGGGGAATTTTTTGGTTATTTAAGCAAAATTCTTCGAAATACCCATGGAAAAATCTACGGGATTTCTAATGCAAAATCTTTGGAATTGCCAGTGAAATAGCTGAAAATTTTCCACGAGACATTATTTGAATTTCCCACCAAAACTCTTTGAGTTTCCATAATAAAAATCTTTGCAATTTCTGTAGGAAAGTCTTTATAATTTTCATTTTTTATAATTTATAAATCCACCAAAACTAAAAACTCTTCATAATTATCACGGAAAATTATTCGGAATTATTCTTTGGAATGTTCATAGAATTTTTTAAATTTCCTTGAGAAATTTGCAAAGGGAATTAAAAAATCGAGGAAAATCATTCTAAAATATGGGAATTATTATATTATAAATAATTGAATGTCCGCTAAAATTTGGAATTATCCCGGGAAATAATTTTTGGAATTTAGAAGGAAATTATTGGGATTTTCTGCACCAACTGCATGGAATTTACAAAAAAAAGAGTCCTTTGTAGTATTAAGGCCAAGGTATTGACCGATTTTAAACAGTGGCGTGCCGATGCAAAAGTGACGCCAGCGCACACCTCTATGAGGAATCAAATCCAACGGAAATTCAATTAATTGGCTCTGAGATTTGAAGGTTCAAATCGCTCGCTTTCAAATCGACTTCTATTAAAACCTTTCTTCATGCCTGCCGTATCCTAACGGAACTATCAATTCTATACTTTCGCCTCTAATTCTATCATGAACATGTACGTCTAAGTTTTGAAGATGATATTAGCATTTCCATATCATTGTAAATCGTTTAACTTCACGTAGAAGTAATACACTCAAATCATTAATTAGTGATTAAAAATCGTTTTTTACACAATAGATCACAAAACAAAGAAAAATGATTTACTTCGTTAGTCATTGCTTCGCAAACATTTATCAATATCTGTTCAACACTTTAGGACAATAAATTTAACAATTATCTGTAAATATTATTATTATTCATAGAATACATTAGAGATTCACATAAAATGCACTTTGATGCCTATTTGACTCCAAAATCCCTTAAATTTCCAGATTTTACCAGCAATATATATTTAGTACCCTCCTGTGGATCCACAGTAAAGAGATAAACACAATTTTGGAACAATCTCTTGAAGATAAAATGACAAAAAATATAAAACCTCGTGATAGGGTAAATCCCCAATGGTGGACCCCCTATTAGTGGAATTTTGTTCTTCTTTGGAAAGAGAACAAAGGGAACCGCAGCGATAATCTTCATCTATGGTTTATTGCCTCTATTGTGGTGTTGTATGGAAATGGCAATAAGTTGTTCCTAATATGTAAATCTTTCATTCTTCCTACCCACGTCTCGTGCTCGTTACATGGCGATGCCTCAGATACTGATCAAGCCGATGTTGAAGAACCTTTACTCAGAACACGCACATTCGGTGGCTGATCGAATTCCGCTGAATAACTATCTGCTTTCCAAACATAAAGCCAACCTTCTGCTTTGTCGTCGCCGCATAAAAGTTCCACCTCTGCCGAATTTCCTATTTATATGGGACAAATATGGGACTGAATGTGTAGTATAATAGAGGATGAAGATTTTCAAAACAGACATTTGTCCCACATTTCATTGGATTCTAATGTACATAGGACAGTTATGTATATAACGGTTGTGCACAGGTATCTATTAGGTATTGCCACGACTTTCTCAATAATAAATTGTTTCCGTACACATTTATTGTTCATTTTAATATGTATTTGCTTTTTATAACGCAATATACACAAAGCAAATAAACAATTTTTATAAATTAACATTTTGTTTTGCCAAAAGTGCCAAATAGTTTTAATGTGTATTTAGAGGATTCAAACCTGCCATATCTGGTGTTGTTAACACAGACTCATTTATTAGTGATTATCTGTTCTTGGATATTCTACCGTACAGTAATCTGAAACAGCTAAACTCTAAATATACGTCCATATCGATTATAAGCATGAAAATTGTAAAACAAGACAGCATTCACTCTTTCACTCATTTTTATACAACAGTTCACAGCATTTCTTTCGTTCCACTATCAACACAAACGTCAGCATCAAAAGCTCTTATTTTTCTCTAACGCACCGTCGAATAACTATTTTTCAAAATATTTGGAACAATTGGGGAACCTTTTTGCGTCATAATCTGGATCCTTGGACAATCGTTCCCGTATGCTAGCCTTCATGGTTTCACAGTAGGAGCTCTGCAGGGCCGTGTCATCCGATATCGAGCGGGCAAGCTCGTCCACAGCGAGGTTGGCTGATCCCATGTTTGAATTGCTACCGCCTGAACTGGCCGGATTGATCCCGGTTGCGCGGAAAGCGTGCCTTATGCCATCCGTGATTAAAGAAGGAACGTCTGATGATGGTTTGGTTTCTGCTATTAGCTTTCGCCGTTTGGACGACATGCCAGAGATGTACGCGTCTGAGTACGGGCCCTGGGGGTTCTGGATGGAAAATGGAAAATATATATTTATGCTTTGGTTCTATACACACAATTAACAGGAAAAAAAAATGTAATCTTATTCTTAGCAATCATCTACCATTTTTTTCATAACACAATTATAAAAATGTTACTGTAGGTACAATAGTTACAATAGTTATTTTCATTTTTTGGTCCAGATTTGAAACGTTTGTTTGAGAAACTGCATATGTAACATTTTTGGCCGAAAAGAAATTTCCATATATTCTGAATACTCGTCCAAAAATATTTATTCTGGCAAAAAACACGAAGAAAAAAATTGTTCAGGAATGTATGAAATTTGTTTCGTTTGTTTGAGAAACTACATATGTACACGCACTTTGAAGAGCAATTATGAAGTACTGCTTACAGTTTTCGCACTGGAAGTGCCCCAGGGTGTTGAATTTTGCAGAAAACTATTGATCTGCGACGAAGAAATCCAAAGATTCGGTGCCAATTTGTTTAAACCAGTTTTTTGTTGTTTTCTCGATATTGTGTAAAATGGATCACGGTGTGTCTATGGGGAAACATTATTTTTCAAAAATCAGTATCTCTGAAACACCCACCACATGAAAGTAGATGATCTCCTCTTTCATATAGTGGGTAAACTAAAATGTTCTATCGGGGGATCTAGAACAATTTTTATTTTTTTCACTATTTTTGGTGCAAATTCCATAGAAATCTCAAATGATAGCCGATTTAACCCCCCTAAAATGTATGGAAAAATGACCCCCGATAGAACATTTTAAAAATGCACTTACGTGAAAGAGGAAAACCTATACTTTCGTGTAGTGAGTGTTTTAGAGATACTGATTTTTTGAAAATAAGCCTCTTCGTGGGATATATGCAGTTTCTCAAACAAATGATTCATTTGTTCTTATAGAATAAAAATACGATCCACCCTTTTTGGCTCTATTAAACCCTTAAACTCATCTAGATTAAAATGTTTCATATGTGTGATCTGCTTTGTGGCACATACCTGTCGTCGTTGTCGAGTTATATCCCGTGTAATTACGGGTATCCACGTGGATGGCAAATGTGAGTGCCACGGTTCTGATCCGATAATCACCGCAGGAAGTTCGTCATTGTCGTTTAATAATGGAGGTGGCACCTGAGGTTCAACAAAGGCTACGGGAATCGTCATTGTAACATCTTCGCTGTTATCCATGGCAACAGGAGTGGTGGCTTGCGAAATGTTGGATGTTTGGTTTGATACAGGAGCGGCGGAGATTACAATTGCTGTACACTGGTCCAAATTGACAATAGGTGGTTCGATGGATATCGAAATTTCAGCAATATCTGACACCAGTTCTGGTGCCGTTGTGGATTCAATATCATCTACATCCATGGGCTGTGTGGGAGCAAAAGATGACTGTAATTTCGTAACTAATCGGTCGCTGATTAAAGTACTTACACTAGGGGAGCGGTAGCAGCTAGCAGCTGGCGTGGGTGTGGATCCGTTGCTGCTGTTATTGCTACTGGCGTTGCTGACAGTAGGAGCATTTCGCGGGGTAGCCGAGTCGGTAGCAGCACGGTCTGTGATATCACGAATGTGATGACTATTGCACGACAAAAACCTGTAACGGAGGAAACATTAAGTTCACTTGCAAGCTACGGTTTGATTTTGGTCTGACCTATCGAAGGACGATAATATGTTGGCCGGGATGGGACGCACATTTCGGATGTGCGCTGGCGGGATGCTATGCACGTGTGGCCTTGAAGTGGAACGCGTTTGAGTTGAGGTTGTCGGAAGGGTTACTGTGGCAAAACGCGATTGAGACCCATTGTCATTGCTTCCACTATTGGTGTTGGTTGAAGTGTTGTTCGTCATCGTGGGGTTAGCCTGTGGACCGCCGCTGCTGTTGCTGGTTGTAGTGCTTCCCGTACCCGGGGTGCTGGGTGCCGAAGATCCCGGAGAATTTCCCCCAGCGTTTATTTGTACGTGAATATCGGCATGAATCGGAGCAGCATTGACGACGGCCTGAATTAATCGTGCTACCTGCATTTGGGCATTGTTGGCTGTAACGAAAAGAGATACATGCTTAGATATTCTCTTTAGCAATAATCGTTATGTAAATAGTACAATTGAAACTGTATTGCAATGTATTTGGTGTATTCTGTTTAATAATTTGTGTCTATTCAATTGCATGTGTCCTTTGGAAATAATTATTTCCAAAGGACACAAAAAAGTTTAATGCAGAGTGTTAGCAGCTCCTTGAAATTCGTGCTTAGGTATTTAGAATTGAATGCAAATAAATTATGAGGATAACATTCAGCAGTGTTTTTTCATTTTCAAGAAAATTATTTAGCTCTTTTTTTTAGTGGAATGTTTTCACTGTCATGAGACGAGTTTAGCACAATTCCATTTAATTCCACCACTTCGTATTACTTTTACAAATACGTATTTCGACCTCAACTGTAAGGTGTTCTTATGTGTCTCGTAAGTCGAGTCAAGTACGAGACACTGAAGACGACCTTACAGTTGAGGTCGAAATACGTATTTGTAAAAGTAATACGAAGTGGTGGAATTAAATGGAATTGTGCTAAACTCGTCTTATGCCAGTGATTCAGCAGTGTTTTTAGTCTTTCTCGTACACTAATACTATGTTCGCACTACGGTCTGAATGTTATTCAAATTATCGACAAAAGAAAGCTCATCAAGATAGCCGAATAACATGTTACAAGGCCCTAGTGCGCACATAGTATAAGTGGGGGGAAGCCCATATGGCATAATGCCATTTGGCATAATGCCGTTTGGCATAAGACCGTTTGGCATAATGCCATTTGGCATAACGATTTAAATGTCTAAAGGCCATTTGGCATAATTTGTTTGGTACCTCGAGGCCATTTGGCATAACCCTTGAAAAATGAATTAAATACAACGGGCCGTTTAGCAAAACTACCATTTGGCACAAAAAAGGTTAATCGTAGAAATATATCGACATTGCTGTTTCATAAGGGCGAAAGTCGCAAACGTAAACATTGACTTCTTCTGCTGATTTCAGGAAGATTAAAGACTTCTGGCGATATATTCCACTTCTGTTTGATAGAAAGCGCGGAGCGCCACCAGTTCCAAGTGGTTGTTACCTGGGAGCGGTCCTAGTTGTTGAGAAATTTGCAGCAAAAGGCATTGCTTACGAAAGCGAGTATGCATTTGCCCGGGATGAAGCAAAAAAGAAGATGACTTCTTCTTTAAAAGTACGCATTTGCCCGGGATGAAGCAAAAGAATTGATGGCTCCTTTGTATTTACCCGGAATAAGCAAAAAGAGTAAATGATTCATTTTTTTTTAAATACGCGTTTGCCCGGGATGGAGCAAAAGAGTAGATGACTCCTTCTTTAAAAGTACGCATTTGCCCGGAATAATGCAAAAGAGTAGATGACTCCTTCTTTAAAAGTACGCATTTGACCGGAATAATACAAAAGAGTAGATGACTCCTTCTTTAAAAGTATGCATTTGCCCGAAATAAGGCAAATGAGTAGATGACTATTTCTTTTACAAGTACGCATTTGCCCGGAATAATGCAAAAAGTACGCATTTGCCCAGGATGAAGCCAAAAGAGTAGATGACTCCTTTCGAAATACGCATTTGCCTGGGATGAAGCAAAAGAGTAGATGACTCCTTCTAGCAAAGTACGCATTTGCCCGGGATGAAGCAAAAGAGTAGATGACTCCTTCTTTAAAAGTACGCATTTACCCGGAATAAGGCAAAAGAAAGCCACGAAGCAATTCATAAGCACGATCAGAAGCAGCACGGCGAACCACGGAAAACATACCAATATTCTTTAGTCTAAGTTTGAAGACTAAGGACAACTCTTAAGTAAATCACTCTTAAAAATACACATATGCCCAGAAAAAGGCAATAATACAGATGTAAATTGAGCTTCTTCCTAGAGTTCTTATAATTCTTTTAATATTTATGCCAAATGGCCCTAAAATCATTATGACTCTTTTTCTTTATTATGCCAAACGGTCGTTATGCCAAATGGCCCCTGCCTATTCAACTCGTTATGCCAAATGGCATTATGCCAAACGGACTTATGCCAAACGGCATTATGCCAAATGGAATTATGTTATTTGGGGTAGCCCCGTATAAGTGTACCGTGTATGTATTCGATGAGTGATATTCGATTACGAAAACACTTCCCAGCGCTTCTCCAGCCACTGCAGCAGGTGCCGATAGATTTTTTTTATCTTTATTAAAGTGTTTTTTTAATCTACAGGTTAAGTTCAACACCGTGCCGATAGATTATAATGTGATGACTTTGAGTACTGTGAATTATAAAGGTACGAAGTACCGAGTAGGAAATTCTATGACAATGTTCAGAAATAATTCTGTAGGTTTGTACGAGATTCTTGATGTAATGTTATTTGTAAAATTATTTGATAGTACAAATTTGGCCAATCGTTCAATACCACGAGCTGTTTTTGGCTTTTGTCCGAAATTGAATATCGATTTTTTTTTCTGATATCAATTTCTGCAAATACAAGCATTTCACTTATTTCCCCATGCTTTGTTTACAAAGTGTGCATTTGCATAATGTACACTTAAATCGCTGAGTACTTATTCCATAAATGGCATAAAAAACTAAACAGTTGAAAATTAAAGCAAATGATAGTAAGCACAAAACAAACGCACAAAACACATTAAATCACACAAAATTGAAAGAACCGAAACCGAAAGACATACAGTCCAATAATCGTTCAGGGGAGGAACTCGAGCTATGCGAGTCGGACTCACTGGTCGTCCGGGAGTTGCCGGTTGAAGGTGAAGTAGTCTGCTGTGGTTGTTGGCTGTCATTCGTCGCCGCATTGTTGCCACCAGCAGAAGTGTTGCTGCTTCGAGGATTGGCAGCTCTCGTAGCAGAACCGTCTATACAGTGGTGTGGAATAAAATTAGCAAACTAATAGAAACGGAACTACGTCGGATTCCCTAACCTCTTGACGGCGGTGCTCCCATCGATTGTATCATATTCTGCATACGAGCTACGGTCGACGGGTCGTACAGTGGGATATAGACACGAGTGACGACATCGTCCGGAAGGTTGTTAACAGAATGTCTAGTGGACTGACCTTGTTGTTGTTGTTGCTGTTGATTCGGTGGTGGCATTGACCCAGTGTTCGGTCCACTTGCTGTTGTTGGCGGAGTAGAACCAGTTCCTGAGGTCGGCCCGGAGTCCCCTGCAGGTCTCTGTGGATGCCCAACGTGTTCTAGTAATGGAATATGAATCGGACCGCTAGGTGTCGAACCAGACATTGTAGGAATTGCTACATTGATAATTTGAGCGTTGATATTGTTGTTGCCCATATCAGTGTTATTATTGTTGTTGGTTGCCCGCAGCAGATTAGCGAGATTGATGTTGTTCTGTTGGGGAATAAAGACCATTAGTAAACTGAAGTGCGCATGGGTATGTTTAGCTTGTTCTCTAACTCACAGGAACAGCAGCAATGCCAGAACTTACGAAAGCTGACTGCTCGATAAGAATCGGCCGACAGCACAAATGGCGCGGCGCAGTAGTTTGCAGGTCCAGCATCAGATCGCTTATCGCATGCTGCGCGTGGGACATGTAATGGAGGGCCTCGGATATGCGGTCAAAAACGCGCTGAGCACTTTCACGGCCAGCAGTATCCTGAAAAGTATAATTAGATACTGAATTAAGCTATCGGTAATGACAACGATTCTGCATTATTGGGGTTGGGGGTTTTCTCAATTGCGGTGCGTTATCTCTGATACCGGTTATGGAATTTATTCAACTTTGATTGTGCCCGACATCGCGTCTTTTGAATACAATCATCCAGAATTTAAAAAAAATCAGCTTTTTCTAAAAAGTAAAATAAGGAGCGTTATAGATCGTGTTCGATTTTCACGAATCTCGGGTACTTATTCAAAAGGACGTATGTGATTTTGTGAACAAAGATTCAAACGTCAATTTGTCCAATCTGATAACACTTACACACAAACCATCACCACAGACTGGTATGGGAAGCTTTCGGCTACCTGTCTGTGGTGTCGGTTTGCGTGGGAGAGCCATCAGATTGGACAAATCGACGTTGGGGTTCATTCACAAATTACATAACGCTAAAATATATCATTTTCAACCCCCTCCCACCCCCTCGTAACGTGTTTTGTATGGAAGGGTTCTAAAATTTGCATGGGCCGTAACGCTCGGACAGACACCCTCCCACCCCCTAAAGCGTTATGTAATTTGTGAATGGGCCCTTGGAATCTTTGTTTACAAAATCACATACGTCCTTTTGAATAAGTACCCGAGGAATATTTAAAGTTCAGATACACTTTCAGTTCAGAAAAAATAAATAAATAAATATCACCATGAGAATCGTTATGCTTTTCAATATGACAGATCAAGCTCTATCTGGAATAAGGGCGAATGTCGCAAGAGAGGATTCTCTTCATCGACTTCCCCTCTTTAAAATAAAAGTGACAAGCAGCGAATTTCTGTGTGGTTTATCACCTCAGAACGATAGAAAACAATGCGAACTTGCAATCTGAGGTGATAAACTGCAAAGAAATCCTCTGCTTGTCACTTTTATTTAAAAGAGGGGAAGCCGACGAAGAGAATTCTCTCTTGCGACATTCGCCCTTTTACCAGATAGAGCTTGAGATAAGAAATCTATCTATCTATTCAATGGAACGGTATCTTTTAATTTTAATTCAAGTTATTTCGTAGAATGACACGATCCTTAATTGTTATACGTTAAACAGAAAATTGAAGTATATTAGGAATGATTAGACGGCTAATACACATTCACAATTAGCATGTCATACATAAAAGATGGGTCTCTACTATTAGGTTTATAATCTAAACGTTCCTCAATTATTATTTATTATATTTTTATTTTCTTTAGGAAAAGCTGTTCATACCACGTGGAAAGAAGTCAAACAGTTTTAGGTAGATGTGTGTTTCCCTCCATCAGCGTGCCGTACATATCTGCTCATGCATTTTTTCATTAATTTGTCTGAACTATGGACATTCTTCATACCCCTCTACCGTCTAAGTTGCATTGGCGTATATAGGGGGGGGCGGGGGGGGGCCTGCCCCCCCCCCCAGACCTACTTGTGCCCCCCCCCTTCCAGAAAATTTTGAAAAGTAATTCCAACTTAGTCAGTTTTTATTTCATTTACATATTTCCTACATATTTCCTAATTTTGATTATGAATTCTATAAACATATTTTTTGTTACGTTATCACATCTATGACCGTTTGTTCAGCAAAGCATGGAAGTATTTAAGTTGAACCCCCGGGAACATATTCTCGATTTTTAAGCTAAAATCAATGCCGCTTCTAATTCAGTTGCTAGCTTAAAATAATAAATTTGTTCTGCATTTGTTTGACTAGTATCCTGGTCGCAAAAAAACATAATTGTATTAAGATATAAATATTTCTGTTGTATTAAACTACCATCCGCTTCAAAAAAAGACTGAAGCAACTACATCAAAATGAGCACATGTACACAAATCCGGTCAATGAAATTTCGAACGACCATTCTTTCAAAAATCTTCGAGTTAATCGCAAGGTATGCCGCAAAACAGTTGATCAAATTCCTATGGAGCTTTTTGCTCTCGCTATATAATTCTGGCACAGAAAAATATAAAATTATAAAACTTAAGATTTTTTGTTACAATGACAGAAAAACCAACAACGCATTCCATTGAAAGTATTAGGACAAAACTTAGGCAACCTTCGTACTCACAACAGAGATTGCATTAAAGAAATATTTTTATAATCCTCAAAAGATATTGTTCCATTTATTTTTTTGTCGATTTCATAAGGATCATCGGAAAACTCTTTTGTGCCTGCTTTAGTTAGAATTTGTTTTTTAGGATAAAAAAAAAATTAGATTTAGAAACCAGTTCGTATCAGAAAACATTTCTTTTGCAGCACAATTCAGATCGATTTGGTTGCTTCTCAAGTCTCTTTGATTTTTGCAGAGAAATCTCTCACCTATTCAGAAAACCATAATAAAGCCTCTTCCTAACGTCAGTAACTACAAAAAACCCTATGTTATTCTGGAATTTGATTTATGACTCATAATTTTGTGACTAATGGAATTTATGACTCATAAAAAACACTTTAGGATTCCAAATTTGTGTTCATAGGTACTTAACAATTGCAGCACATAGCATACATTTTGGAATTGCATGAATACTTATATTGATTATGACAAAATTTCGTGGAATTTATTCCACATCTAAAGAGTTCCAAAAATTTTAAGTTTCAAAAAAATCGAGATCTTTATGCATTAAGTAATCATGGAAATGCTTGAAAACTTTCAGAAATATACTCATATCGAATTTCATTTATAAATAATTCGAAGAAGATTCTTGAATCTTAGATTACACACTTATCCACATTTAGTAACATGGAGAAGACAAGTTGACACAGACACAGCGTTTTGAAGCAATCATAGCATCATTGGAAATCAATTGTATTATTCGCGATTTTTTTATGTTACTTCTAGGACGAATGAGCGATAAACTTAGTCAAACAATTTCTATTGCAATCCATGCGCACAGTGCTTTAAATCGCCTTTGAAAATTACACCCCACCAGCTGGTGCCATGGCCCCCCCTAGACCGAGACTCTAGTTACGCCTATGCTAAGTTGTCCTCATGGTATACGAATAGTTCTTAAATATTTTAGATATTGGATTTGACGAAAAATTCTTCATAAAAGCCAAAACCCCAATCGATATGAAAGACGCTTTTCCTCCGATGTAGGCAACAAAACGATGTCCTTTCCTACATCGACACCAAACCGTGCAATGCTAACGAATGCGCAACACTGCTGGTGCTGAATAAACTTTTCAAATTGGTCTAAATTTTTTTAATGATTTAAAAATATTGAATTTGCATCGCGTTCACCAACCCAAATCGGGTTGTGAATTCACTATGAACAAGTAAACTTCATTTGTTGAGGGCTAATCGACCCAAAATCATCAAAAAATAACAAAATAATAATTATAACATGTCTTTAAAATGGCCCTCACCAAATGTTCGCATGTAACATTTTTGGAATGACAGGACAGGTCTCTTGCTCGATTGGAATGACACTGTGTCTTTAGGCAAGTGTACTTGTTGGACTATAGTGCTGTCCAATGAGAGCTCGAAGTAGCTCGAAGTTTCTCCCTGTCCTGCTCATGCCCATTTGTTGACAAAAAAGAACGAGCAGGACGGGAACAACTTCGAGCTGCTCATTGGACAGCACTAATATGTGGCGTCTCGGTATCGTAAAGTAAAATATAACGCGCAACCATCGCAGCATTTCATTTGCCTGCCTCATGTCACATGCCACCTATAAAAAATCTGTGCATATTTTTCGATTATGTATTTAGTGTCGTTTTCGGTTATTGCTGGCACCGGATCCGCTCTAACAGCTGTCAAAACGTTCGGTTATTCGTTCAGGTTGGATCGCGATCCGCACCAGATCCGACCCAAAATGAATGAGGTTCGCTCTGCCGATTTATCGAGATCCAACATAGATTCACCAATACATTCGAACATAAACTGTCAAACTGGTGTTTATGTTTACGCTAAAGGAAAATGAAAACGTAAAAGACACGGAAGGGTATTTGATTTTGTTTGTTTCATTTGTTAAATTTATAAATTTTGTTGCTGTCTTCAAGTTTCTCTGATGGTGAATCGGATTCAGATATCGACATATTTTTCGCTGATTACTTCAAATGGTAGCTCTATTATAAACAAAATGAGGGTTGAACATTTTGTTGAAAATGTGATTTATAAAATGCAGTGACGAGAAGGTAGCTGCTATTTATTCACTATTACGTTGTGTATTCGTACATATACTTTAGGTATAATTGCTCTATCAATGGGAAAATAGCGTACCAGAGTATCTGCCGCTATGAAGTTATTTATACCAAAATGTTCTTACCATTATTTTATTCATTATTGCAGTTCTGTGCATAATTTGTTCAAGGTTACGGATTTGAAGAATATACACATAATGTATTAACCCTGGCATTAACCATTTATAAGGCTTTAGCAACTATGTTGCCTTCAACAAATTTAGGAACAGTTTTCATACGAATTGTGCATAATTTTTGAGTGGAAGAAAGGTTTTTAATTGTAATTCGTTAAAAAACCGACAAAGACATATTTATTCCCATTGATATTTATTATGTTGAATCTCCTGTTTAAATTTTGTAGTGAAACATTATTTGCCTCTTTTGTATATTTGGTTTTTGCAGTTCTGACGAAATCGCAATTTATCCCAAAGGGTCCCCTCTGAGGAGAAAAATAGCAGAAAGAATGCAAATAGCAAAAAAGAATGCTGTTCAACTCTTGTACGATTTGATTCTTTGATTTAAAATAAAAGGCACCAAATCTAAATAAATTTTGTATTGGATTTTTTACAAAGTGTTCCCATATTTCCTTGTTCTGTTCCTACTGTAACACAATCACAGTTACCCAAAAAACCATATAGAATCAGCATAATAGTTTATCGGGAAACACGGATTGGCATAAATTCTTTCACGGGAATCCACATTGCCGTCGCCATTCATCACAAGCTCCTAATCACATTAATTTATTGATGGATTAATAGTCATTTTAGTCATTAAACAATTAACAGAAGAAACGTCTGATTTCCCCCATAATTCATTAAACAAGAAAAAAATAACACTAATAACAAAATTCAATAGATAAAATATGTCTCGCGTAACATTTGAAAAGGGCCTACAGCCAAAACGTAAACATTGAGAAAATGCCGTTCGAAAAAAATGCATCACAATTTCTATTCCTATTTCCCAGGTTTATGATAGTTTGGGCAGCTAAAACTCCTAAAAGCACATAATCAACACTATCTATCCATCCATAACCTTAAGGTCTGAGGGAAGCTCTCTCGCGGTAGAGCGCTATTTTCGTACTAAAATGTCTATAAAAAATCATTTGTATGAAAAAAATCTTACATGGGGGGAGGGAGGCTCGAAAAACCCAGAAAAATTGCTTACGTAATAAGTGTACGACCCCTTATTATTTTTCTTCTTAGTCTTATCTATCTTATTTGTATCATTTGTTTAATTTGTCTTATTTTTCTTATTTGTCTTATTTGTCTTATTTGTCTTTTTTCTTATTTGTCTTATTTGTCTTATTTGTCTCATTTGTCTTATTTGTATTATTTGTCTTACTTACACCAGCACCACTGTTATCACCCAAATACTTTTCAAAGCTTGTGTGGAAACCTTGTACAGAAATCCTCCCACGATATTTTCTAATGTTGTTCTAGAAACGGCTCATGTTTTCATTTTTCAAAACCAGCTGGAGTTTGTTTATTTTGATTTCCTCATAGACTAACGCAAAATGAACTCCCCCAAGAAATTATGACGTTTGAGCGGGTCGCATAATGAACGCAAAATGAACTTTTGTTCGAGAAGACGACCCGCTCAAATGTCAAAATCCATCGGGTGAGTGAATTTGATGAACTCCTGCACAGGTCTATTGCGTGATTGGTCGGCGCTGCTGCTGTTCTCTCGCCGAACCACTGCATGAGTGATAAATTTCTTCCCCATTGTTGCCAATTCCTTTTGTTCTCCGTTTACGGCAAATTCTCAAGCAATTGTAAACTGCATAATGATGAAATAATTTTGACGACACTGACAGCGTCATTCTGGCGGGTTGAATTGGGCAATTTCCTCTCTCAGAGAGTGCTACCACGTGCTTTTTTAACGGAAAACTCTTCCCTCAGACCTTAATTGCATCGAAAACATGCAAAAATGTGTCGAAATCGTTAAAATAAAATTTTAAGTCTATTTTCATTTTTTTCTCCGGAATAGGCCTTCTTGATAAGTCATTCTGCATTTGCTTGTCATTCATAGACCCTTTGTTTACGGCATTTTTCGAAAGTAAACACGGGATAAGGCTTTTCGGGAGGGGAAATTTTTTCTCTCCGAGGTCGGGCCGATGACGGTTCGGAAAAAATTTCCGTTATCGGCCCGAAGATGGAGAAGGCTTATCCCAGACAGAAAAAAACGAGTGGCTTGGCCGTTTTTTAGGGTGGACCTACACATATTTTGAAAATAACACGTTGTAGGCCCAATCAAAAATTAGTTTTTTCAAAGTAATTTAATTGAAGAGGCGGAACATTTTTATACTATAGCTAGCTTTTAGAGGATGCTATCGCAGGGTGTTGAAATTGAATTTGTTTACTTTTCATTATAGGCCCTAATCAATTGTTAAGCGAGATGTCTGTTTCTGCCAGCTGATAAAAGTGCGAATTGAAAACAAAACAGATGATAGGGCTTGAGTTCTCACTAATACCATCATACTGACTCGATCCCGATTCGTTTTTCGTTCGGTTATTCAGAGTCGGGGTCGAACCTGACCCAGGTTTAAAACCGAAAACGACATTTGTCTAACAACACGCAGCTGCACGAAGGATGCATCCTTCAACGCAACCACAACGCAGCAGCACGAAATGAGCGCGCAAGGAGCGCACCAAAGAAGAATACGCGATGGTTTTTTCCACCCGAGAAGGAAGACACCATCACTGTACGCCGTGCCTTCAACTCGTTTAGACGGTTTAGACTTGTTACATATAATAAGCTTGAAGTGAATTCGATAACAAAGATAATGTAATTAGTGTAAATATATTGTTTTAACTAAGCAAAAGGACTTCTTTATCCGTGTAGAGAATGTAATGTATGAAATGGAACAAAAAAATGGGCTTCGAATGTTATTCTTAATGTGCTAAATTGGGTATTTCTACTTGAGCGTGTATGCAATGAGCACCTGGCATGAATGAAGCAGTTTTGAAACGATTTTGTTAGCGGAAGGACGTCTGCCCTCCTGAAGTCACGACAATGGCTTTGGCTCTTTTATTCATACCGAAACAGTTGTTTGTAGTATGTTCGAAATGTGTAGTGTAGTGTGGCATGTGCTTCACACATGTCATCGAACCATGCCTGAGTTCAACAGAACTCGCACGTTGTTCCATGCTGGGTCAAATTCTAGACCCTATCAGTTAGCAACCCATCGAGTCTATGGCCGTTGCATTGCATAAGCAGCAACCCGTCGATTCGATGGCCGTTTCAATGCATAAGCACTTTCAGTTGGAAAGTGTCATTTTACAGAATGTTACTTAATGACTGTTTCCAGGCAATGCTCGTTCTCAAGCTGCCTGCGGAGTGGCAGAGCCAAATGGGTGGTCTCTTTCTATGCCTATTCTCACTCTCTCTCGATCGGTGATTGGTTGTAATTTACATAGGACTTCAGACTCCTCATTAGTTACTAAGGCTAGCTTAAGTCGAAACAATGAATAAAGCTTCAGGCTGGTGAGAACCACCAAAACATCATAGTCTTTATTTTACATGGCAGACCGCGTCAACTGGCCGGTACCTGTACCTTAAGTACAGTGAAGTTTTAGCCATTACCATACGCGATGTTCGCGAAACAGCTAAAGTGAATTATGTACCATATTTTGTGAGATAGACAAATTTATGTGTGAAATAGCGAAAAATGCACACAGTGAATCCAAGGGAATGAACACTGAAATCGTGCTGCATCAAAATCCGGACGTTTACAGAAGTGATATAAGTTATCAAAAAAAAAAATGGATTTAAGCTTTAATCCAGTTATTTATCATCGCAAACCGTAGTGCACGTGATCAAAGAGCAAAGGAAATTTACGAAGCGCACATTTAATAAGAACGATATTGTGACATTTTTGCTGTCCTGAAGAAGAAGAAATGGGAAATCAGAAATCATCCCCAAAAGTGAATCAGGAACAAGATCATGACCTCACGATTATAAACACACAAGAGGTCCATACAGATTTCCATCTGAGCCATGATATTAAACTCAATATTATCATTGGCCTAATGGCGCTTCAATTAGTAATAGCCTTGTACAGAACGATCGTTAAACGCGAGAGAAAGCGCGCTAATAAAATCGCGGCAAAATCACTCGCGAATTTGAATGAAGTGATTTCGCAATAGATGAAGCCAGCGATACAGTGACCCCTGCGACTCCTCGGAATATAGTCCGACAATAGTCGGTCCGCCTATGTCGAGTTTTTTAAATACAGTCCACTCTCGAACATAATTTTGGTCCAGTCGAACCGGATCGTGCATAATGTAGTATCTCCTGTTCCGGAGCCGGAAGAAGAACCGAAAAGTGAAAAACTCAAAGTGTATTCCGAAAAAGTCGGAAAATTCAAACGATAATGGTGTGAGCAAGGTGGCCGCCATCGAGGAATTACAGTACTAGAGTGACGCCGCCATGTTGTGAAGTTTAAATATCGGTGTGCGGTCGCCATTTTGAAAAGTGATGATGGTAAAACCATAAGAGAAGTGAATTAAGCTAGTAATTAAGTGCTTAACACGTGGGGTAAGGAAACCCGAAATAAGTGAAGATAGTTGCTTCGAAGCTAGTGATCTGGTTTGGCCACTTGGATCAGCAAGTGACCGGTTGCGTGAACATAGACTTGGCTGTGTTCCCAACCACCGTCGAGCATAAGGCTTGGCTTGATGTAGTGTCTACAGTGGCATGCCGAAAGAAAGTGTTTCGAAGCAGCAAAAAGCCGGAGACTCTGGAGCTAGTTCTGCACTTGGGCAGTAAGAAGCAAAAGAGAAAACTGAAATTGGCGGAAAAGTTAACTGCCATGGAGAATATCCAACGACTCGTCCGCCGTCGTGGCGCAGCGAAAGGTAAGGTGTCTCGCATTCTCAATACTATCCGCCCAAATGGAGATGAAGTGGTTCAGCTAACGGAAGCTGAGGTAAAGGTCTACAGGGTGTTCAATAAGTTCGAATACAAATGTTTGATCATTGTGTTTGTAAGCCCAATGTACATATTCTGTATTAGTATTGGTGGCAGCGTTAGCGGTATATATGAGCTATCGGATGTGTGTGGTGTCGACATTATGTCACTTGTTTGTTTATAACGCGCGTTGAAAATGGATTGGGACATCATAAATAGCCGTTTTTGAAGTTCAAAATCATTGCGGCGTACTTCAAAACTGAGGTTTTGTGGACGATTGATGCCCCAGTGGCCCGGTGATAAGACGGCGATGAGCCCTACGTATTCCTATAGGACGATAACCCTTTATGCACGAAAATTGCGATTTTAGCCTAATATGGGGACAATTTTATCGACTTTTTGGACAAAAGATTGCGACCACCCAGCTTCCCGGATATGAACCCTCTTAGCTGTTTTCTTTGGTACTTTATTATTTAAAAGCTGTACGAATACAAGGTCTTCTACCAAAGCTGTGGCACCACCAACGAGCTGGGAACCGGCTTCATAGTGCTGGGAAAGATGCGCCAACGCGTGATTGGGTGGCAGCCAATCAACGCAAGGATGTGCAAGCTGAGGATAAAAGGCCGTTTCTTCAACTATAGCATCATCAACGTGCACTGCCCACACGAAGGGAGATCCGACGACGAGAAAGAAGCGTTCTATGCGCAGCTGGAGCAGACATACGATGGATGCCCACTGCGGGACGTCAAAATCGTCATCGGTGACATGAACGCTCAGGTAGGAAGGAGGAAATGTATAGACCGGTCATCGGACCGGATAGTCTGCATACCGTATCGAACGACAACGGCCAACGATGCATAAACTTTGCAGCCTCCCGCGGAATGGTAGTCCGAAGCACTTTCTTCCCCGTAAGAATATCCACAAGGCCACATGGAAATCACCTAATCAAGTAACGGAAAACCAAATCGACCACGTTCTAATCGACGGTAAATTCTTCTCCGACATCACGAACGTACGCACTTACCGCAGTGCGAATATTGAATCCGACCACTACCTCGTCGCAGTATGTCTGCGCTCAAAACTCTCGACGGTGATCAACACGCGTCGGAGTCGTCCGCCGCGGCTTAACATTGGGCGACTACAAGACGGTAGACTAGCCCAAGACTACGCGCAGCAGCTGGAAGTGGCACTCCCAACGGAAGAGCAGCTAGGCGCAGCATCTCTTGAAGATGGCTGGAGAGATATTCGATCCGCCATTGGAAGCACCGCAACCGCTGCACTAGGCACGGTGGCTCCGGATCAGAGAAACGACTGGTATGACGGCGAATGTGAGCAGTTAGTTGAGGAGAAGAATGCAGCATGGGCGAGATTGCTGCAACACCGCACGAGGGCGAACGAGGCACGATACAAACGGGCGCGGAACAGACAAAACTCGATTTTCCGGAGGAAAAAGCGCCAGCAGGAAGATCGAGACCGTGAAGAGACGGAGGAACTGTACCGCGCTAATAACGCACGAAAGTTCTATGAGAAGTTGAACCGTTCACGTAAAGGCCACATGCCACAGCCCGATATGTGTAAGAACAAAAACGGGAACCTTCTTACAAACGAGCGTGAGGTGATCCAAAGGTGGCTGCAGCACTACGAAGAGCACCTGAATGGCGATATGGCAGACAACGGTGGCGGTATGGCAATGAACCTAGGAGCACGCGCGCAGGACATGCGACTTCCGGCTCCGAATCTCCAGGAAATCCAGGAGGAGATCGGCCGGCTGAAAACAACAAAGCCCTGGAGCTGACAAACTACCAGGAGAGCTGTTTAAACACGGTGGTGAAGCACTGGCTAAAGCGCTGCACTGGGTGATTACCAAGGTGTGGGAGGATGAGGTTCTGCCGCAGGAGTGGATGGAAGGTGTCGTGTGTCCCAAAAAGGGCGATAAGCTGGATTGTAGCAACTACCGCGCAATCACATTGCTGAACGCCGCCTACAAGGTACTCTCCCAAATTTTATGCCGTCGACTAACACCAATTGCAAGAGAGTTCGTGGGGCAGTACCAGGCGGGATTTATGGGTGAACGCTCTACCACAGACCAGGTGTTCGCCATACGTCAGGTATTGCAGAAATGCCGCGAATACAACGTGCCCACACATCATCTATTTATCGACTTCAAAGCCGCATATGATACAATCGATCGGGACCAGCTATGGCAGCTAATGCACGAAAACGGATTTCCGGTTGATCAAGGCGACGATGGATCGGGTGATGTGCGTAGTTCGAGTTTCAGGGGCATTCTCGAGTCCCTTCGAAACCCGTAGAGGGTTACGGCAAGGTGATGGTCTTTCGTGTCTGTTATTCAACATCGCTTTGGAGGGAGTAATACGAAGGGCAGGGATTGACACGAGTGGTACGATTTTCACGAAGTCCGTCCAGTTATTTGGTTTCGCCGACGACATTGATATCATGGCACGTAACTTTGAGAGGATGGAGGAAGCCTACATCAGACTGAAAAGCGAAGCTAAACGGATTGGACTAGTCATCAACACGTCGAAGACGAAGTACATGATAGGAAGAGGCTCAAGAGAGGTCAATGTGAGCCACCCACCACGAGTTTCTATCGGTGGTGACGAAATTGAGGTGGTTGAAGAATTTGTGTACTTGGGCTCACTGGTGACCGCTGATAACGATACCAGCAGAGAAATTCGGAGACGCATAGTGGCTGGAAATCGTACGTACTTTGGACTCCGCAAGACGCTCCGATCGAATAGAGTTCGCCGCCGTACCAAACTGACTATCTACAAAACGCTTATAAGACCGGTAGTTCTCTACGGACACGAGACCTGGACGATGCTCGTGGAGGACCAACGCGCACTGGGAGTTTTCGAAAGGAAAGTGTTGCGTACCATCTATGGTGGGGTGCAGATGGCGGACGGTACGTGGAGGAGGCGAATGAACCACGAATTGCATCAGCTGTTGGGAGAACCATCCATCGTTCACACCGCGAAAATCGGAAGACTGCGGTGGGCCGGGCACGTAGCCAGAATGTCGGACAGTAATCCGGTGAAAATGGTTCTCGACAACGATCCGACGGGAACAAGAAGGCGAGGTGCACAGCGGGCAAGGTGGATCGATCAGGTGGAGGACGACTTGCGGACCCTCCGCAGACTGCGTGGTTGGCGAAGTGCAGCCTTGAACCGAGCTGAATGGAGAAGTCTTTATGTGCAGCACAGGCCACTTCGGCCTTAGTCTGATGATAAATAAATAAACGAATACAAGGTCAGTAACTTTGATCAGTTCAAGACGTAATTCTCAAAATCTGGAACGAAATGCCCATGCAGACCGTGCGTGCCGCTTGCGATGGGTTTCAGAAACGTTTGAAGCTCGTGAAGGAGTACAAAATAGAAGTCATTCCAAAATAAATGTTACAAACGTTCCTTATAAACAATACTTCCAATGAAATGCAACCGGACAAAGAAATAATTTAATCTCAATTTTTAAACATTTTTTTAAAGTGTATTCGAACTTATTGAACACCCTATATATGACGAAATTGGAAGCAGCGTATAAGGACTACAATGACGCACATGATAAAATCATGGATGTAGTAGTGGACGATGAATACGAACAGCATGTGCCACAGTACGAGGAGTTCGATATTCTTCACGACACTGTTTCCATTTTGTTGGAGGAGCAGCTCAACAAGATTAAAGCAGCTACGGCGGTCATTGATGCTGCCACAAACGTAGGGCGTGGTAATCAAAACCAGCAAGCACCGATTGTCGTGCATCAACCGCTTCGTATGCCGGTTCCCACATTCGATGGCCGTTATGAGAGCTGGCCAAAGTTCAAGGCTATGTTCAAAGATCTCGTGGACAAGGGTCCAGATCAGCCGACTGTTAAGTTATACCATCTGGATAAGGCTCTGGTTGGTAGTGCAGCGCGTCTTATCGACGCCAGGACGATCAACGAGGGCAATTACGCTCATGCGTGGCAAATATTGGAAGAGAGGTTCGAAAATAATCGTCAGGCCTTAAGTTTCTGGAGCGAGAGTTCGAGGGAGTAGGAGAGGATTTCGTCATCCATCTGTTGGCTGCAGCATTGCACAACGATATACGCCACATGTGGGAGTCCACTATAAAACACGGTGAGCTCCCTGATTACGATGAGATGCTGACGTTCCTGAAGGAGCAAACGTTCATCTTGGAGAGAGTCGAAGCATGCAACCCGAAGTCATCCTCGATGTCCGTTAAGTCGGTGCCTGCAGCCAATAAGCCGGCACAGAAAGTCCATGCAACCGTTTCATCAATTGAGACGGAAATGAAGTAGTGTGATTTTTGCGGAAATTCACACGCTAATTATCATTGCGCTGCGTTCAAGGCGCTCTCGATTCCGCAAAGATTTGTCAAGGTAAGAGAGCGAAATGTGTGCTTTAATTGCTTGCGAAAAGGTCATCGAAGTGCCGAATGCTCGTCGGACAGATGCTGCCAAAGGTGCAAACGTCGGCATCATAGTCTACTACACGCCGAAGAAAAATGCAAGCCAGTTACAGATCAGTCAAGCAAGCCGTCCTCGAAGCCACCTCTGAGCAAGAAGATTCACCATCGGAATCGACGCCGGCTACGTGTTCAAGCGTGGCTACCAACACGCAACAAGTGTTGTTACTCACGGCGGTGTGGTTGATTTATTGGACAAGACCTATAAGCCTATAAGTGGATCCCAAGTCTATTTGGTTACACGAGCCGTAGCTGATAAATTGGGCTCTAAGCTGGATTCGTCGAATGTCACGATGTTCGGGGTGAACAAAACGAAGACCCAGTCATCGAGTTGCGGTGTGATTCATGTTTCGTCGAGGTACAGGGATTTCCACGCTAAAGTCAAATGTCTGGTAACTGACCAAGTGACAGCAGATCTCCCATCATCGGTTATTAATATCAGTGCATTGGAGCTTCCCGCTGGTGTTCAGCTAGCCGATCCAAAGTTTTTTCATCCAAGCAAGGTAGATATGCTCCTGGGTAACGAACGGTTTTTCAAATTGTTGCTGCCCGGAGAGATTGCATTGTCCCATCCTGCGCGAAACTCAATTTGGTTGGGTTGTTGGTGGAGTGTTTGAAGAAGGTGCGTTTTCTGATGGAGTCGTTTATTCGCACACAGTCACGATGGACAATTTGAGCCAGTCTATTCAACGCTTCTGGGAAGTTGAAGATATCGCTGATGCCGATCAGCGTGACAGTGAAGAAGAGGAATGTGAAAGGCATTTCCAGACGACTCATCGTAGAGATGCTTCTGGTCGTTACATCGTAGAGCTGCCTCTAAAGGAGTGTGTCAGTGAGTTGGGAGATTCCAGGCCGTTGGCACTACGAAGATTTCATGCACTGGAGCGAAAGCTTTCGCAGCACCCGGATTTGAAGAAACAATATCAGGAGTTTATGAACGAGTACGAAGTTCTTGGTCACTGCGAAGAAGTTGATGTTAGTAAGGATCAGGCAGATATCATCACCTGGTATTTACCTCACCATGCCGTCCTGCGGCCATCGAATACCACTACTAAGTGTCCTTAACAATAAAATCTAAAATAAACTGTTGAAATTTGCTGAAAAGAATATTTCGATGAAACGAAATTGATCATTGCAGTTTCGCCCCTATGACCCTAAGCGCGAGAAGTAAATGTGGAATCCGCAATAAGCCTATATCTACGATTTTGTCTAACCCCTCTTGTCTGTGAATCGGTTTAATCCGGTCACAACATATCTTTATCAGACTCACCGATTCCTCGAAGGTAGGATCATTCTGCAGAATGTCAAAATATTGCTGTAAAAATGGTTCCATCCGTCGTTGCACCCGTCGCATCTGATTCACTACCTCCGCAAGCGTTTGTGTGCTTGTGGTTTGGTTGCGCGACGAACCTGGTCGAGCTTGCCGTCTGGAATCGGCGCTAGATTCAGATGTGCTAGAAGAAGTGGAAGAGCTACCCGATGATGCTCCGGAACTTTCCTGCGCCGGAGTGGCCGTAGCACTGGTATTGGGCGGTGTGATGATCGCCGAATCGGGAATAGTACCAAAAACCTGCACCGAAGGGTTGAGCGTATCCTGCTGCTGCACGGTAACATTGGATATCCCATTTTGACGGAAAGCAGCCGAAACCGCACCTTGGAAAGCCTGGACAAAATTTTGCATCTGATTGTGCGGGATGTCAACGTCTCCAACGGCACTGATGCCGACTTCGAAAACGGTACTCTCCATTGTCTGTTGCGAAAGAATGTCCATCGACGTATTGTTGAGTCCTCGTTCCGGAGCCTCCAAATAACTAATGATGTTGTCAACACACTGAAGCATGTGTCGAGCAACAGTTATCCGATTCATGCAAAGCGTCGACGAAGGGCTCACGGAAGGGATTTGCGGAGGAGTCTACAATTGAAAACATAAAATCATTAATTACCACGAATTCATTCATTTACAATAAACTAATAGTTACCGTTGCATTAACGTTCAGTGGAATTGAAGTCATTGAACCAAAATACATGGTGTTGAAATCGTCCAGACCGCGGAACATCTGCGGCCGGCCAGCATTATCGCTGCTACGAGAACGTCTATTAGCCGAGCCTCGATTACTATCATCGCCCAAGTTTGAACCGCTAGTGCTACTGCCCCGCGCAGATGGTGGCGCTCTCTGCACCAGATGGACTACCTTTCCGTTGACATCGTATTCTTTCAGTGGTTTGTCGTCACTCAGTACACGGCCACAATAAATCAAACGTTGCATGTCCACCGAAACGTTGATTTTTTCGGCGATCTGTTCCTTGAATTGACGCACGGTAATCTGAAATAAATAGGATAAATGATCTTCTGAATATATGTGCGGTAAAAAAGTTTTGATCGCTACAGTAGCAAGCTGGGATTTCTTGCCGCTGTAAGTTAAACAAAAACCAACATTTTCATCTTTCGAAAGTGCAGATCTTTAAAATGACTAAACTAGTTCAATTTGTTGTTTGACGACGATTTATTTGTTTCAACTGTGATTTAATTCATCAATTTATCTATCATGTATTATAATAATACATTTCAAATAAATAAATAATACAACTAATTCAAAGTTTGTCATATGATATGATTATGATTATGATTTATGTATGATATTGATATTGATATTGATATTGATATTTTGATATATATATATAAAAACCAATCTATGTATGTATGTTCGCTAACTACTTCTGAACCACTAGGCCGAATCCACCCAAATTTGGTACACACGTTCTCTATCCTCAGGGGAAGTTAACAAAGGGGTGGGAGGGTCATTAGGAAAGGGGAGGGTTTTGTTTAGAAAACGAACAATTATGTGTAACTTTCATCTCCCAGGACCGATTTCAACCAAATTTTGTACACATATTCACTATAAGGAAACAATCATATGAGAGATTTTGGGAAAGGGGAGGGGTCTGGAGGGAGGGTATTGTTCAGAAAACGGGTAATTTAGAGTAAATTCTGAGCCCCTGCACCGATTTCAACCAAATTTGATACACACATTCTCTACCCTAAAGAAAAGATAACAAATGGGGTGGGGCGGTCATTGTAAAAAGAGGGAGGTATGGGGGAGGGTTGTCTTTATAAAACGAGAAATTCAGTGTTACTCCCAACTTCCAGTACCCATATCAACCAAATATTGTACACATATTCACTAAGAGAAGTCGATCACATGGAAGTGTAATTTGGGAAAGAGGGAGGGTCTGGGGGAGGGTATTGTTCAGAAAACAGGCAATTCAGTGTTTCTTTTGAACCCCTGGACCGCTTTCATCCAAATTTGGTACACACATTCTCTATCCTAAGGAGAAAATAACAAAGGGGTGGGATGATCATTGGGAAAAGGGAGGGTAAGGGGAAGGGTTGTCTTTAGAAAAAGAGCAATTCAGTGTAACACCCAACTCCCAGGACCAATTTCAGCCAAATTTGGTGCACATTTTCTATTCTAAGGAGAAGATAACAAAGAAGGTGGGAGGTCATTTTGGAAAAGGAAAGTTATGGGGAAGGGGTTGTCTTTAAAAATGAGCAATTCAGTGTAACTCCCAGGATAAATTCCAACCAGATTTGGTACACTTATTCTCTATTTTTGGAAGATGTTTATTGAAAAGGTAGGGCCAAACAAAGATATAAAAATATATTGATACAAAAGTTCAATTCTATGAGCGGTAGATCTACCTCTGTGGGTTTCGTGCTACAGCATTGGACATTTTAATTCTATAATTTACTTTTCAGTCCCTAGCAAAGCCGGATACATATAGCTATTAGCTATCTATATATCTCGGATACTTATTCAACGTATGTGACGTATGTGATTTTGTAAACAAAAATTTAAACGTTGATTTCTGCAATCTGATAGCACTCCCACGCAAACTATCGCCACATACAGGTAGGGGAGGTTTCGGCTACATGTTCGTTGTATTGGTTTGCGTGGGAGTGTCATCATATTTGACAAATCGACGTATGCATCTTTGTTTACAAAATCACATACGTCGTTTTGAATAAGTTGCCGAGATATATAAAACTCAATGTTTGTATGTTTGTGTGTGTGCTCCAGCCTAACTTCTGAACCCATTATTGTATTGTTTAGTTATCGATCAATTCAACCATTTATCGAAATCATGGTTTGCCCAACGTAAAAAGCAATGATTAATGTGTTTCCTTCTGGATGGTGAATGTGATCCCTTCTTTAAAATAGACGTTTGCTCGGAATAAGGCATCGGTGGATGTTTGTCCTTCTTTAGAAATAGACGTTTGCCCGGAATATGGCGATTATGGGTTCGCTCCCTTTTCCAAAAAAATCAGTGTTTTCAAATGAAATCTGCCTTCTTTTGATCAAATGATGAAGTATCGATAAGATAACGCAATTATCCTGTTGACCAATTGGTTTATTCATTTTCCGATTGTGAAAAAAAAAACTGCGAATCAAACTGGCAATTCCGAGCAAGGCCGGGTACATAAAGCTAGTATGCTTATAAAGTAGGGTATCGACAGGTATTCCCGGCACTCTATTGCGTTTCGGCTACACCCCTCTAAGTTTGCACAGGCATCTTTGAGTTCAATTTCAACTAGTTGCACGAAATTTTATGAATTAAAAAATGAAACCTGCCGAGAATACCACCCGTAACCCTACAAAAAGTACATATACATATTCATCTATCGTTTCGGGAGGAGCATTAATTACGTAACGCAAAAATGAACTATTTTAAACCCTCTTTTTCTCTATGAAGATATTATGTATGAAATATCTGCAGCCCTTAAGGCAACCCCTCCCCCTCTAAGCGTTAAGTAATTTATGGATGTTCCCTTATAAAAATATCCGGCGTGATAGTAGTATACTAGAGGTAAAACATGAATAAAAAGTGGAGAATTCAAAACAAAACTAGCAGACTATGTACTATCATGGTTTGTTTTGAAATCACAGTTTCTCCGCTGAAGGTTGATATCTTCACCTCCGCTTGTTTTTTAAACACGGACAGAAATGCTGCCAGTTTGAAACAACCAAAAACATGTTTGAAATTCAACCCACAATTTTAGTTGTTCTTAAGTTAGCATTTGTTTGATTCAAGTCCGCAGACATGGCCAATGCAAAGTTCTTTTGGACTTAGTTTCAAAAATCATAACGACCTTGATTTAAAATAAATATTGTTTGATTCAAACTAAGAAATCAGTTCCTTTCTAACATACATTAGTTTGATTCAAACAAAATTACGTTTGCTATCAGAAAACGGATCATAGTGAATTTAAATTGTGGCTTTGGGTTGAATCAACGTAGATGGTTGGTTAAAATAAACAACATTTTTATTTGTTCATATATCAACCTTAGAATCAGTTCAAAACAAATTAAAAAAATGGTTTGTTTGCACCTGCTGTCAGTTAGCAAGCAGATTCTAATTTCGCGCTTTGATTGTCAACTTTTTATTGATTACAATCGCAACCTTTTTTAAACCCGCGAGTTATTTATTAAACTTTTGGTCTGCAGGATTCGTCAGAATTGTTATAAAAGTATGAGTAAATATAATTTGATTGTATTTTGCCAAATAATACGCATGATTATCCTCAGGGTTAAAGAGCGCGGAAATGATGCCCGATGGAGTTCATCGACACCATCGAACGGATACTTAGTTCTTAATTTTGGCTGTTAAGTCGAAACTCCGAAACGGGATACCCCTGTATGGATGACTGAGATGATGAGGTTTGTAAATATCAACTGAGCAAAGGTGTTTAAGTTTAGTTTAGAATTTAACGCATATTATTTTTTTTCAAATTCAGATGATGGCTAGCCGGTGGAGTAGTAAACATATATACGATTATGTTTGATGATTCCAGTATTTATGTTGTCAAAGTAATTACGGCGTTAAATAAATTTTGAAAATGCTAAATTCTGTTTTTATTGTTAGAAAATATATATAACGAAGAGGATGGGTAAGGGTGGGAGGTGGTGTGGGCTTTCTATGGGTAACAACAAACAAACAAATTGGTAAGCTCAAACAAAAATGTTTGTTGTTTCAAAGCAAGATTTATTTGTTTTCAGCTAAGATTTTAGCTGAAAACAACCAGCGATTTGGTTAGTTTAAACACCTGTCAAATCGAAACAACCAACATTTTGGTTGTTTCAACAAAATGTTGGTTGAATTTGCCTAGAGCTGTGAAAAAATTTCGAAGTGCTCTTTTAGTTTGTTTCAACTATGTTGTAAGTTTAAATCAAACTGGATTTTTGTTTAGGCATAAATCAACCTAAAAAATTGGTTGAAATAAACCCAAGTATGGTTGTATTTACCATGTTTTTTTCTCCGTGAAGGGTGCGTACCCATATGCTTAAACAAAGTTTAAGCTAAGCGGAGGTAAAGAAGTTAAGAGCCCCGCACATAGGATACGTTTGCGTTGCGTTTGACACATTTCCCATGGGAAAACTGTCAAACGCAACGCAAACGTATGCTATGTGCGGGGCTCTTTAGTCCTAAGAATGCAATATACTTACATCATCTTCCACACTGAAGTCATGATTTTGCGAATCCAACGTCTTTACTTTGAGGTTTATCATTTTGGCGATCTAAAATTAAATTATTATTAAACTTGCGAAGAGTGTAATTTATAAGGATGTTGTTTTCCATGAAAAACACATACAATCACAAGCGCCATCTTTCCTCCCCTTTCGTGACAATTTTCTAACCTATCAAATTTTTCACGCAATCCCACTGCATTCCAATATCAAGCATCTAATTAGGCGTTTTGATTTTAAATATAATGGAATTACCTTTTACGCCGTTGTTTTTGAGTTTCAACAATATCCTTCCTGCAATTTCGCAATGTTTACGGAAATTTGCAAACACCGTCTATTTTCGTTCCAATCAGCACTAATATCGATCACCTACTTCGATGACGACCATTCCACAGTCGAGTGGGTAAGGTACCAGAAAATTCTAGATTTTCCTTAGCTAGTGCTGTATCCTGATTTGGCAAACACTCCCAACGACAAAATGCTCTCCGGCGGCTGCTGTTGACCACTTTTCCGCAATGATTCGGGCGATTTTCCGCGAAATTATACCGAAAAAGTAAACCAATGAAAATTCTGGCTAGCTGCTGCTGCTTTTTCACGGGGGTTTGCAGTTTTCTTCTTTGTTGTCACGTCAGCTGTCATCATCTTTCATCTGCTGTCATCATCGGAGCCAGGGTGGCCAGATTATATTTTGATAAATCGGTAGTTATCGGTAGGCCGGAAAAAAGTACCAAATCATATGAAAATGTATATTTGAGGCGTATTATAAAATATGTAAACCTTACGATTGAAAAGTTCATCCTTGAGAGCCATAGTTTATTGTTTATATGTACTTTCCAATGTTTTTTTTTTCAGTTTTTCATATCAGAAATCAGTTTCCATATCAGAAATAAAATCAGTATCGTTTAAGTTCAGATTAATATAAAATTTCCTAATACTCTTCTATAGTTTGAATCTGAACCTAAATTAAATTACAAAGTTCGTGGTTTACCAGCAGTGTTCCTTTTATGTATAAGACCAATTTCAATATAATTATAATCTATGTTGCTGTTCAGAAAAATTCTACATTTGTAAAGTGGATTGGTTGACAATCAGACCAATCCCCTTTACATGTGAGGAACTTTTTTGAACACCAGCATTTGCAACCAAATAAATCTTCCGATTCATTTGAGGTTCAAATCCGCAGAAAATAGAACTAAGCGGTATGACAGCTTCAAGTACTTCAAGTATCTCAATTGATATAAAATGAATCTAAAAAGACTGAAATGTTCAAAAATTCTCAGATTCAAAATAAATATCGCAAAACAACCTGAATGACTGCTGATTTACCCTAAGCATTCAAAAAGTTTACAATGATATAGAAATGCTAATATCCTATTCCAAACTTACATGTTCAAGTTCATGATAGAATTAAAAAAATATTGAAGAACTTCAGACCGGACCATTATTCAAATCTAGCCGCATAACATGGTTAGCTTGGTAGCATTGTACGTTACCGACGAAAGGAGATCTCTATCAAATGTGATCCCAAATATGCAGACTAGAATATGCCTTTTTGACGATAGAAAGCCGTCAGCTGTTTTATTAATAATCGTTAATACTTGCAAAAAAGAATATTTTATGAACTTCGTTACTCATGAAAGGAAGCAATTTGGAACCACTGTAGAATAAACCGTAAAATCTCTTCTCCTTAATTCAAGAATAGTTGTATCATTACATTTGGGTTTGGTTGAGAAATATTACACTTGTTTCTACGCTACGTTTATTACGTAAAGTGCAGTATAATGTAATGTCGCAAGTGACTAGATAATTATTGAACACTTTGGTCCTATCTGGTCCAGACCTTATCTTACTTGGATATGGATTTGATGCAAAATGTTATCATAACAGATAAGACAAAATTAAGGTATATGCGACATGCTGTTCTGATATTAAATTGCCTGGGAATTAGCTAAAATCATCGTTTATAAGAAAGATTACTATGTTGTTCGTGATTTTGTTTGGCCAGTTGAAAATAGGTAGTTCTGGATAGGAATTTTAAAAAAATCTGTAGCTTTCGACCTTTCGTCTGTGAATCGGTAGGTGAGTCGAAAATCGGTAGGACTACCGAGAAATCGATAGGTCTGGCCACCCTGATCGGAGCGGTTGTCATTGAATGGATGTGTTGCAAAAAAACCGAACCTCATGCGTGTATACACGGAAGAAAAAAAGTACCCAGGGTTCACGCTAATCTGAAACAACCCAGTGACCGGGTCGATTTTACCCGGATTTTTTCGATATTAGCGGTTGTCAAAATCTGGGTATGTCAACAAAATGGATCTGAGTCAGACGAACCCGAAATCTGGGTAACTGGGGACTTAGGGGCAAGCCAGAGTAAACGCGACGAGCGATGCGACGCGACGCGACTCACGTAAAAGAATAACAATCATTATTGCCTGATTTTCTAAAAATTGCACGCGGCGAACCCTTCATGAAAGGTACCGCCGCGCTTTCTGCACCCCGTTTACTTGATTCTTATGCATGGGCGTAGCCAAGGGGGGGCAGGCCGTCGCCCCCCTAAATTGTGGAAAGATTGCACGGGTACTGAAATGAATTCCCTTAAACATGTGCACTTTACGATCCAATCATATACAGAAATAGGTGGTTGAAGTTCAAAAGATTCCCAAAACTTATTAGGGCATCCAGGATCCATAATATATGAAAGCTCAAAACAACTCGAAACATTTCGGACTCAAAAATTCTCCTTGAAATCCTTCTAGAAGCTCCCCTGGGAACTTCTGAATTCCTCCGGAAAGTTATCCACAAATTTTTCTGAAAATCGTTCGAAAATCCTTCTCATGTAATTGTAATTCCTCCTCATCTAGAATTTTTTTTTCTATTTTTTCTTTAGGAAATTCACGAGGAAATTCCTTGAAGATTTCTTTTCTTCTCTCCAAGATTTACTTCTAGATATTTGTTCGGTTATTCTCTCTTCAGGAAAAATCCGGCATTTCCTTCAGGCATGCATTCGAGAGTTCCGTCAAGAATACATACCGAATTTCTTCCCAAAATTCTACCAGAAGTTTCTTCTAAAATTTATGACGGAAATCCTCCGATTTAGTTCCATAATTTCACTTGTAAATCTATAAGAAATTCCTTCGGAAATTCTTCTAGGACCTTCTCCGGGCATTCCTCTCGGAGCTCTTCCTTTAATTCCTCCGGGATTACTTCCAGGAAATTTTCCGGGAATACCTTCAAACATTCAATAGCGAAATCATCTAGCATTCCAATCTGGAATTCTTTTCGCAATTACTTCAGAATATCCTTCAAGAAATTATCTAGAAATATCTTCATAAATTTCTCCTGGAATTCGTCCAAGTATTTCCCCAGAAATTCTTACAGGTATTTTTTCGGGAGTTTCTTCAGGTACTTCTCCAGGAATTCCTTCAGGAATTTTCCCGGGAGATTTTCCGCGGAAGTGTACTAGAATTCCTTCCGGACTTCACTCGGAATTTACTCGGATATCTGCCAAGAGTTCTTCCAGAAATTTCTTCGGAACAATCCGCAGGGATTTTCTTCAGCAATTCATCTGGGAATACTTTCAGGATTTCCTCTGGGAATTTCTGCATTAATTCCTCCTGGTATTTTTCTGGGAATTCCTTCAGATATTTTTTCGGAAATTCCTTTAGGAACTTCTCTAAGAATTATTTCAGGACTTCCATGTGGGAATTCCTCCGGAAGTGCTTGTGGGAGTTCCTCTGGGAGTTCTTCCAGGAGTTCTTCCTGTAGTTCTTCAATAAATTCCTCCAGAAGTTCTACCGGCAGTTCCTCCGAGAATTCCTCTGATAATTTCTCCGGAAATTCCTATAGAAAATCCCCCGGGAGTTCCTCCGGAAATTACTCTTTTTCCAAGAAATTCTCCGGTAATAACTCCAGGAACTTCACAGGGAATTCCTGGACGATATTTGGCAGGAACTTCACGGGAAATGGGAATTTGGAAGTTCCTTCAGAAATATGTTTTCTCTTCCTCTAGGGTATTCCACCGGATGTTCCTCTGGAGTTCCTCCAGTAGTTCCTTCGGGAATTCAATCAGGCTTTCTCCAAGAATTCATTTAGCATTTCTTTAGGCATTTATCTACAAATTCCTTCAGAAGTTCCTCGGAGAATTTCTCTGGGAGTTCTTACGGGAATTCCTCCGGGAGGTTCTTTTAAGAATTCTTCCAGGAGTTCCTCCTGGAATTCTTACGGAAGTTCCTTTGGGAGTTCATCCTAGAATTCTTACGAGAGTTCCTCCAGGATTTCCTCCGGAAATTCTTCCTGTAGTTCTTCAATAAATTCCTCCAGAAGTTCCACCGTCAGTTCATCCGAGAATTCCTCTGATAATTTCTCCGGAAATTCCTATAGAAAATCCCCCGGGAGTTCCTCCGGAAACTACTCTGGGAGTTCCTCCGGGAGTTCCTTTTCAGAGAAACACCTGGAGAAACTGCCGGTGAAACTCCCGGAGGGATTCTCGTAGAAACTGCTGGTGGATCTCCCGGAGGAATTCCCGAATGAACTGCCGGAGGAGCTCCCGTAAGAACTCCCGGAGGAATTTCAGGAGGAACTCATAGAAGAATTCCTAGAGAACCTCCCGGATGAGCTCCCAGAGAAACTATCGGAAGAACTTCTGGAGGAATTTCCAGCTTAATTTCTGAAGAAAGCCTAAATGATTTCCTGAATAATTTCCTGGAATAGCTTCTGGTGGAACTCCCGGAGGCATTTCCGGAGAAACCTCGGATGAATTGCTGGTGGAATTCCCGGAGGAACTCTCGAAGGAATTTTCTGGAAGAATTTCTGAAGAAACTCCCGGGAGAATTTTCAAAGGAAAACAAGAGAATTCATCTTATAGACAAATCTCGTCTAACTGAAACCTTTGTTGGGGTTTGTAGCTGGACCATCATCATCATCATCAGAGGACCTCCCGGAGAATTCCCTGAGGAGCTCGCAGAGAAATTCTCGGAGGAGCTTCTGGTGGAAAATTTATATAAATTCCTGAAGAAGCCTAAATAAATTCCAATTCTGCCGAAATTCTTCTTCTTCTTCGTTGGCATTACATCCCCCACTGGGACATTGCCGCCTCGCAGCTTAGTGTTCATTAAGCACTTCCACAGTTATTAACTGCGAGGTTTCTAAGCCAAGTTACCATTTCTGCATTCGTATATCATGAGGCTAACACGATGATACTTTTATGCCCAGGGAAGTCGAGACAATTTCCAATCCAAAAATTGTCTAGACCGGCACCGGGAATCGAACCCAGCCACCCTCAGCATGGTCTTGCTTTGTAGCCGCGCATCTTACCGCACGGCTAAGGAGGGCCCAAAAATTCCGAAAGAATTTCCGAAATTCCCGGAAGAATTTTCAGAGGAACTGCCGATAGAACTACCGGAATTATTTCTCGAAGGAAATCCTAGAGAAATTGGAAATGCCGGTGGAACTCCTGGAAGAATTCCAGAAGGAATTTTCGGAGAAACTCCTGGAGGATATCCCAGTGGAAATCTTGAAGTTTCCACCGGAATTCTTTCAGGATTTCATTGCGAATTAATCTAGGAATTCCTCCGAAAATTCCATTGTTGATTTCATTTTCGGTATAATTTCTGTATAAATTTCTTGGAGAAATTCTTTGAAATTTTCACAAGAAATTATTCGATACAATTCACGGAAAATTTTATGGAATTTACACAAGGAATTCGAAGATTTTTCGTGAAATTCTCAGGAATGTTTACTGGCAATTCTGTGGAATTTCCACGGAATATTCTTATTCTTAAAAATTATGGGAAACAGCGCGAAATTATTTGAATTATTGCAGAGAATTCTGCAGAACTTATAAAGAAGTTCGTGAAGATTTTCTTGGAGTATATAATGGTGGAATTTTCGGATCAATTCCCGGCAAAATTTATGGTGGCATTCCTGAAGACGCCGAATAAGTTGCTGGAGGCATTCCTAAAAAATCCCTTATAGAATTTCGGATAGAATGCCAGGAGCAATTGTCGAAGGAATTCCTGGAGAAAGCTTGCATATTGATTTTTCTGCCTATTTTATAATAAATATTATTTCAGAGAGGATTTGTTTAGAAATTCAGATGTATTGTTCTAGTTTTCTTAAACTTATGGAAGAATGCATAAGACAAGACTTATGGAAGAATGCAGGATTTTTATAATAATTGTTATAGCCGATTTTATATTCTTTCTGAATACTATAGATGTATACTATCATTCTATTCGGGAAGTTCGTTAATATTTTTCTCACTTTATTTAAAAATATCTGATGAGCAATGAATCACGCATTTTTAAATCCATTATTGTTTTAATCATTATTGTTTAGATTTGGTTTGGATTTGGTTTCATGTGTTAATGTGTGTGTTTTTATAAAACTGCTATAAAACTACGATTTAGAAAAAAGTTGGCCCCCCCCTTCTCGAAATCCTGGCTACGCCCATGTTCTTATGGGTGAATAGCATTGCGGTGTATCGTTTGGCGCGGCCGTACCTTTCGACAGTCATTCGCCGCGTGAAGTTTTGTGCAAGTACCCACTTGGGAACACTACAAACGCCGCGCAGTGTATCATATCCAGAAAATCTGACAATATCAACAGGCTGTCAAATTGCACTGTCGCGTCGCGTCGCATCGCACGTCGCGTTTACTCTGGCGGGCACCTTAAACATTATCGGATACAGCAACATGGCGCCGACGTTGCATTCCGGAAAAAAATGTTGGAATTTTTCGTTGTATGCAGCAAAAATAAGGTAAGAATGGTTAAATTTATCAAGGCGGAACATTGTCGGCACAGCCGGCAAATGATATACCTTGGGGGGAACTTAATTTTTTAACATTTTTTTATACAATAACAATATTCTGGAGCGAAAAGAGCTGGGTACCGGATACCCAGATTTTTTCCAAGGATGTTAGCGATCATCCAGTAATTTGCGTTCGATCATTTAGTAGTTTGTCAATAACACATTCCAGAGAATGAATTTCAAAATAGGTTGTATGGTGGACTTCTAGTTCAAAGGTTTTTCTACAACTTTGCCTAATGGTTCGTTATTAGAATTCAACTATTAACGAAGTTAGAGCGCTAGTTGCAGTAACTCAAACTAAATGATTGGAATTTTGTTATCATTTAGTCTAAGTTACTGAAACTATAGCTATAACTCCGTTACTAGTGGAATTCAATCAACAAACCATTAAGCAAAGTTATAGAAAAACCTTCGCACTAGAAGTCCACCATACAACATATTTTGAAATTCAGCTTCTGGAATGTGTTATTGACTAACTACTAAATGATCGAACGCAAATTACTGAATGATCGTTAAGGCTCTATAAACCGTAATCAATCCGATAATGACGATGATTTTATTCGAATCCTCACTAATACTAATAAAGTTTTGAACTAAATTCAATATTGTGGGGCTATTTGCCGACTTACCTCCATAATTTCATATTCATTACATTTCCGTATAAATTTTTCACTCATCCAAATTAACAATCACTGAGAAATTGGTGGAAAAGCGGCGAAAACTGCTTTTTTCCTAGGACGACATTCACATTTTTATCGAACGCATACTAATTCCGAACGTTCGGAGCAAACACATACACACACACTTGATTTCTTACTTGATCTTTTCCCACTGTTTCCTTGATTTTATCACTCCTAAAACATATTCACTAACTGAGTTTCACATTTTTCTTCAACCTTGACTACCAATTAATTCACTTCACGTCCAAAAACTGTTAAAAACTGCTTTCCAAAAATCGAAGTGAGAGACAAATTTGACGACCGTATTGTTAATGCAATAAAATGCGGAAGACTCAAATTCACTAGCGCAATAAGTGAAATGGTGAGTACAAAATCTACGCGATGCAACTTCATTCAATCTGAACAATACAACGTATACGTCAGCCAACACGCAAACAAAGGTGCGCATACACAAGAAAATAATCATCTCTTCATCGTTGCCAGATTTATTTATTGGAAAAAATCATTTTTGTTTATCGGATTGAACAAATAAACCAGAAATAAATATTTAAACATGTTATGTAAGCTTCTGTTACATTCCAAGTGGTGTATAAATTTTTTTAAACCGATAAATACCAATATATTTGATACACCATGAACATGTATTATGATATAAAATAAGCATTTCGTCAATTCTGGCAACATTATGCATCAGCTGGTATATTTTTAACACCCCATTTCCACCCACCCCAGTTGTAAACAGAATTTATTTATCGCTGCTGCACTTTTCCGTACCAATTCCATCACTATTACAAACAAGCGATAGAGTCATTAATTTTCAAAACATTGTGATGGAGCCTTGAGCCTTAAGATCCTTGATTTTTTCGCTTGTACTGTTACCCAGATTTGAGTTTAGGTACCCGAACCCAAATTAGAGTAGGGTAAATGATGTATCTTGGACAAGCGCAGGACATTCATTAGAAAATATATCGAGATTGAATAGTATAAAACAATTGAAAACCACTAAGTTCATCCAAATACATGACTTATGATTAGTCTTGCGTCTCCATTGCCCAATTTTTGAGTAAATTACGTTTACTAGGTGTAAACTGTGATATACCACCGACGAACCGACGTGTCACTGGCGCTCTCTGACTGTCTCACGCTTTTTAACGGTCATTCGCTTTTGCGGGCGATCGCTTCTGTCAAATGAGCTAAGACACAACTCCGCTGCAATGTTAATACACGTTGGGTGGAGGCTGAGCTATGAAAACTTCGCGAGCCATTATGGGGGTGGCGGTAGTGTTCGATGATTTTTCATCATGGCGTCGTGTGCAGCAAATTTGAATTATTTTCCATTAAGTGACACGTCGGTTCGTCGGTGGATATACTGCGAACTGAAATATTTTCTTTTTGGACATCAAGTATATAATTTCGACATGGAAAATGCATATATTTTGGACAGAGTCATTTTCTCCTAATTTAAAAATGGCCACCTACAGATCTCAATGGTATGACCTACCTACACGTATCCACATTCATTTAAATGCATTTATTTGCTTAACTGACATAGATTAAACCAGAAATTAACATTGTTTCGCAATCTTATCGATATCATTGAAAACAGCTTGAAAGTTGGTAATTAATGGTTCATCCATATACTGTACATGGGGTGACCAATAAATGTCTGATGCATAAAAACATAACTTCATTTTGGTCACTCCTTTTTTATCCATCTCAAGTTCATGTTAAGCGATTGGAATATGTTAGTATCTCAATTACAATTAAACTTTGGCCGCAGGACCTCAAGATTGCCGTTTGAACCAATTTAAACGTGTTTCAGGTGCATGTTACGAAGAGTCCTATAATGCATGTTCTCCTGCATACTGGCGTCCAGCAGGCACTTTGGTAGATAGCTTTACATTTTAGATAATTTTAAAGATAAATAATAGTTGATTTGTGAATTCTTATCAGGAGCCGCTAGAGTTGAGGTAAAAGTATGCAATGATCATACTTTCGATAAAAAATTTCCTACACATTATCTAAAATTGATCGAAGGAGCTCAGGTTTGTCCAAAATATGTACATGTCCAAAATATATCATTTACCCTAACCACGGTTTTGCTGAATTTGGGTCACTTTGACATAATTCTGGGTAGCTCCAGGTAAGCGTGTTGAGTATTTTTTAAACTTCCTGGAAAAAAAATAAACCTTAAGCAGGGCTGACAATATCCAGATTTCCGCGAGCGGTAATGGCCGCCAGCTTGCCTGCGGGTCAGTCTCTGATTTGACGTTTCTGGAGGTCAACCGCACCCACCGCTCCGAGAATTTTGACCAATGTTGCACATAAGAAGGTGCTGATTCAGTGAATTCAAGCCTTCTTATATACCACATTGATCAGAAACGTCAAATCAGAGACTAACCCGCAGGAAAGCTGGCGGCCATTACCGCTCGCGGAAAACTGGATTGTCAGATTTTCTGGATATGATACACTGCGCGGCGTTTGTAGTGTTCCCAAGTGGGTACTTGCACAAAACTTCACGCGGCGAATGACTGTCGAAAGGTACGGCCGCGCCAAACGATACACCGCAATGCTATTCACCCATAAGAATCAAGTAAACGGGGTGCAGAAAGCGCGGCGGTACCTTTCATGAAGGGTTCGCCGCGTGCAATTTTTAGAAAATCAGGCAATATATTTTTTTTGTGATTTCATGTGAAAACTTTCCGGATTCTTTCGGATGTTGTTACAATTTTTTTTCTCCGAGACGTCCTTCAGAGAAAAAACTGTGGAAGCATTCCCGCCTGAATAATTGTCAAGTTGTTGCCATTAATGAATCCGACAAGCCTTTTCATATCGCCATATCCGCTCGTTCCGTCCCTTCTAGATGATGAGGTCTCTCCTCCAGCTCCTGATTTCCATCCAATCTAGCTCCCAAGCTCGCTCCCGAGCTTGAATGAAAATTAAGGTGCGAGTCTAATTCTCAAAGCCAATTTTTGAACGTAATATTCAGAAACATTTTCCATTTCAGAAATCCTATGAACTTTCCCCGTACATGGAACCACCAAGGTTTTCTGGATAGCTATTGCACAAGCGGCAATGTCTAAAGCGTCGTCAATTGCATCGAATATTTCAAAAGATTCCTGATTCGCAGTTTCGAAAAAACTTTTGTTTTTTTCGCAATTTTTTGAGTCGGGAATATGTATACAATGCTCCGTCACTTGCATTGTATTGCCAGTCATTTTTTTATCAGTGGTAAATGCAATTACTAACGCAAACTGAAATATTAATTTGGTTAGACTTCCATTTGTCAAATATGTTTCCTTTTTGAATACAATAAAATTTAATCTGGAAATTAAATATCATTTTCATTTTTTTCTCCAAAATAAAATAATGGATATTAACCTAATTTTCGGATAAAAATACCGACAAAGCGGTAGTTTTTATCGTTTCCGCAAAACCAAAACAAAAAATAAAACCTATTTTTCGGTAAAAACTAACGACTTTTATCGGTAATTTATAACGATAATTCTTGTTCACCGCCATTACCTACATTTAGGTAATCGATGATTACCTAAATTTTAGGTACGTGCACTTTATACTAATGACACACTGGTGGTACAAGTACCATGGTACAAAAATCTTGAAATGAGTGTCATATCTATTATTGTCTTCATCAAAGATAGTCTTGGAATTATTTTCTTGTCACCTTGTACCATGGTACAAATACCACAGGTGTGTCCTTAGTATTAGTTCGATTATCGTTAATTTTTACCGACTTTTAGATTATCCAATCCAGAGTCTATTATATAGAGTTACGCAAAGAGGATCTTCTTACACTTATTCTGAATGATGCTCTTGTTATTCTGTTTCCAACTTTCACTTTTGTTCAACCCTTCAAGTGACTTCACGGGAGCGTTCACTTAAAGCTTTTAATTCTATAACCTAGTCACCTACAGAGTGCAAACACGTGAGGTTCTTGTTGCTACTTTATTTGGGAATGTATTGATGTTTTTGAAGCTGTTTCTAGATCAAATCTAATACATTTCAATTCATGCGTTTTAATTCGCCATAATAATCATTAGGCGATAACAATACTTCCGCCTCACCAACAAGCATTTGTTTACTTTGCTCGATAGGTAGACGGTTTGACAGTTCAATAGGTAGATTTGGCTTCACTCTTTGCGCAACTCTATATATAATAGACTCTGATCCAATCTAAGCATGTAAGGTAGCCTTTACACTATAGCGGGTGGTTATTAACGCAAACATAAAATTTACTTGTAATTTTCTTTAGATTTTTGCCAATAAAAATGTGTGGATTTTTGTTAGTATATGATAACATCTCCCATTGAGTGGGTATTTGTATAACACTTCAAATCTTCCGGTCTTCGTTCAGTTTCAGTCCAGGTATAAGTCCAGTCCAGTAAAGTATAAAAAAAGTCCAATCCCGTACTGCTTACCGTTTTTAATTAAATTGCTTTTAGAATTTTTGAGAAGAGTTTTAAAAACTACTTCGCATGGTTCCCCGTGGAGATTTTTTCGATTATCATCTTTCTGCTTCTTCTTCTTCATGCAACATCAAAGTGCCAATTCAAGCCACGATCAGAAGCCTCAGTCATCCCGTGGCAGTGAAAGTGTTAAGTTCCCTCCCGTGTCGAGTGATTCCTCATCATAGTTGAATATTTACAGCAGCCCCGCTAGCGCGATGTAGGTAACGCGACCCCGGTAAGGTAGCTTACTGAAGCCTCTCAAAAACCACGAAAAATGGAGATAGAAGAAAAAGAGAACGTTATTTTTTGGCAACTGACCGGGAAAGAAATAAGGACTATGATTGGAAACTCGGTACCTGGAATGTCAGGACCCTACAGGAACCTGGACGAGTGAGCCTTCTGGCAGAAGGTTGGAGTGACGTTCAAGAAGTCCGATGGCCTAGATCCGCAGAACGTGAATTCAGAGCTGTGGACCCCACTACCAACACTGCATTCAAATATAACATCTATCACAGCGGCAGCGAAAAAGCAGAGCATGGAGTTGGTTTCGTAGTGATGGGCAAGCAGATGGAGCGAGTGGTGAGGTGGAAACCCATTAGCGAACGAATCTGTGTGTTGAGGATACGGGGCAAATTCTTCAATAACAGGCTAATCAACGTTTACGCACCGACAAACGATAAATCCGACGATGTACATAAAGGACACGTTTTATGAATGTCTTGATAAAGTCTATGGAGAGTGCCCAAAGCATGACGTGAAAATTGTTATTGAGGACAATAGAGAGGACTTTTTCCGTCCCATAATCGGTAGGGAGAGCTTTCACTCCACTACCAATGACAACGGCTTACGGGTAGTAAATTTCGCTGCTGCCATCGAAAGAACATCCGAAAGTGCTTGCTGGAGACACCCAATTGATGAAACTTGGAACCAGATAGACCATGTTCTGGTGGATGGGCGCTCGACGAACTGATAAATGCAATCAACGTTAGAGACAACGATCGATCCATGGAGCGGTGAGCACAACAGAACGATAAGTGGTAGGCACTGCACAGAGGCGATCCAGGACAGTGTCGGGTATTCGGTTTCTGTTTTCAATAAAACACAACCACAAAACACTTCACTTCAAACTATTTTTATTTTTATTCTTTTTTTCCGGACTTATTTTTTTTCAATTACTTAGTTCTTCTGCACATCCATTATCGACATCAATCGTCACAAAACTGAGCCACTCTCCTTGTTTCACGTTCTACCAGCGACTCTCTTTTTCTTCGCTCACCGCTCAATCTCCCGTTGTCTAGAGAGAACGCAGTTCAGTCAGTAGAGTAACCCAATCTTTTGTGCTTACACTCTAATAATTTGCGTGACAAATGTATGATAGTATAACTTGACGTATTCTAACTAATATTTTTAATTGACGAATAAATTGACATGATTATATTGTTAAGATCATTTTCTCATTTCCTACATCCTCCTCCTTGTCTACTCTGATTTATTTTTTTATATTTTTAACATCATTATGAGTAAAACTAATCAGTCATTGAACCATTTATTTAGCGAAAAAAAATTAACTTATTGAAAGAATGATACGAATATTATGAAATTACCCTGGAAATAAAAATATTATTAGTATAACAATAATAAACCCAAATAATATGAAACGAGACTTACCATGAACGTTATCAAACATCAATAATAGAAGAGGTTTAGAACAAAATTTGTCAGATCGTTCTTGTCCACTTCCTCAAGAGCTGATCTTGTATCAGAATTTCCGAATTGAGTTTTCCAAGTTAAAGAACATTAATCATGGGTCAGAAAAATATGTTTAGTATAGCATTACATTCCTGCATCAATATCAGAGACAATCATCTCCGCATTTCTTATCTACATATTCTAAAGGCATCCGCTGATTTTTTGTCATGCAATCATGGATAGAGCTCACCAGGCTCTGGAACATCAAACTTTGCATTAAAACCAGAAAATTATCAACAATCCTCTAAGCATTTACTGTTTATATGTTCTAGCTCTATACAAAAGGTATCCGCTGATTGTCATGCAACCATGGATAAAGCTTACCAGGCACTGCATCATCAATCCTGCATCAAAATCAGAAAATTATCAACAATCCTCTACGCATTTCTTGTCTACATGTTCTAACCCTATATAAAAAGCATCCGCTGATTGTCATGCAACCATGGATAAAGCTTACCAGGCACTGCATCATCAATCCTGCATCAAAATCAGAAAATTATCAACAATCCTCTACGCATTTCTTGTCTACATGTTCTAACCCTAGAAACATTTTAGTTTTATGCTGGTTTTATAAAACTCTTGGAGAGTAAATTATGGTCTTCAAGAGCGTTATAAAACTTGAAATGTTTTACTCGGGAAATCTATACAAAAGGCATCCGCTGATCTTTGTCATGTAATCATGGATAGAGCTTACCAGGCTCTGGAACATCAATCCTGGATCAAAATCAGAAAACTATCAACAATCCTCTATGCATTTCTTGTCTACAAGTTCTAACTCTATACAAACGGCATCCACTGATCTTTGTCATGCAATCATGAATAGAGCTTACCAGGCTCTGAAACATCAATTCTGCATCAAAACCAGAAAATTATCAACAACCTGTTCGCATTTCTTGTTTATATGTTCTAACTCTATACAAAAGGCATCCGCTGATTGTCATGCAACCATGGCTAAAGCTTTCCAGGCTCTGGAACATCAATCCTGCATCAAAATCAGAAAATTATCAACAATCCTCTAAGCATTTCTTGTCTACATGTTCTAATTCTATACAAAAGGCATCCGCTGATCTTTGTCATGCAATCATGAATAGAGCTTACCAGGCTCTGAAACATAAATTCTGCATCAAAATCAGAAAATTATCAACAATCCTCTACGCATTCCTTTCTACATGTTCTAACTCTATACAAACGGCATCCGCTGATCTTTGTCATGCAATCATGGATAGAGCTTACCAGGCTCTGGAACATCAATCCTGCATCAAAATCAGAAAATTATCAACAATCCTCTACGCATTTCTTGTCTACATGTTCTAACTCTATACAAAAGGCAATCGCAGATATTTGTCATGCAATCATGAATAGAGCTTACCAGGCTCTGGAACATCAATCCTGCATCAAAATAAGAAAATTATCAACAATCCTCTTCGCATTTCTTGTTTATATGTTCTAACTCTATATAAAAAGCATCCGCTGATCTTTGTCATACAGTCATGGATAGAGCTTACCGGGCTCTGGAACATCAATCCTGCATCAAAATCAGAAAACTATCAACAACCTGTTCGCATTCCTTTCTACATGTTCTAACTCTATACAAACGGCATCCGCTGATCTTTTTCATGCAATCATGGATAGAGCTTACCAGGCTCTGGAACATCAATCCTGCATCAAAATCAGAAAATTATCAACAATCCTCTTCGCATTTCTTGTTTATATGTTCTAACTCTATACAAAAGGCATCCGCTGATTGTCATGCAACCATGGCTAAAGCTTACCAGGCTCTGGAACATCAATCCTGCATCAAAATCAGAAAATTATCAACAATCCTCTACGCATTTCTTGCCTACATGTTCTAACTCTATACAAAAGGCATCCGCCGATCTTTGTCATGCAATCATGAATAGAGCTTAACGGGCTCTGGATCATCAATCCTGGATCAAAATCAGAGAATTATCAACAATCCTCTACGCATTTCCTGTCTACATGTTCTAACTCTATACAAAAGGCAATCGCAGATATTTGTCATGCAATCATTAATAGAGCTTACCAGGCTCTGGAACATCAATCCTGCATCAAAATCAGAAAATTATCAACAATCCTCTTCGCATTTCTTGTTTATATGTTCTAACTCTATATAAAAAGCATCCGCTGATCTTTGTCATACAGTCATGGATAGAGCTTACCGGGCTCTGGAACATCAATTCTGCATCAAAACCAGAAAATTATCAACAACCTGTTCGCATTTCTTGTTTATATGTTCTAACTCTATACAAAAGGCATCCGCTGATTGTCATGCAACCATGGCTAAAGCTTTCCAGGCTCTGTATCATCAATCCTGCATCAAAATCAGAAAATTATCAACAATCCTCTAAGCATTTCTTGTCTACATGTTCTAATTCTATACAAAAGGCATCCGCTGATCTTTGTCATGCAATCATGAATAGAGCTTAACGGGCTCTGGATCATCAATCCTGGATCAAAATCAGAGAATTATCAACAATCCTCTACGAATTTTTGGGCTGCGAATTGGTGAGTTGACATCCGGGAAGGGCGCCTAACATAGCTCTGGTCCTCACAAGGTCCAATACTCACGCTTCCATGGTACTGCCGATAACAATCTACCACCTGCTAAGGGTTGCGTACTTAGCTGGTAGTGCAGCCTGGGCACTGTTGTCCTTCTGACATCAGCTAGAGTGAGAGGGTGCGTACTGTGGGGTCTGCCTAGGATGTGGTGGGGTTCGACAGTGGGCTCTGTTGAACTTCTATAAAAAGCTGCATGTGTCCCCAAGCAGGCCCTATCAAAGCGACCGTGTGCCGCACAAAGCGCACTAGCCTAGTCCTGGTGTTGGGTGGGACTTTAAACGGATTTGACCCGACTGGTCGAGCGTCTGTCCACCAAGGAGGTGCGGCTCCAACAGCGTCTGTTCTGGCATCCAGCGGCTGAGTATGAAATGCTATTCCCGGAAGCTATCCCTAAGATGGCAGCCCCATCCCGGTGGATAGGGAACCTTGGGCCAACAACCTACTGTTCCCGAAACATCAATTTGTTCGAGAATCCGATAATGAAAGAATACGGACTGATTTTACGGCGACGACTCTTAGCGCGAAACAACGGACACGAATAGGAACATGGAACGTTTTAACCCTAGCCCAGCAGGGTAAATTGGCACAACTTGCCAATGAGGCACGCCGCATGAAGCTTGAGATCCTGGGACTGAGTGAAGTCCGTTGGCCCTTTGGAGAACACAGAACGCCATCGGGACAAGTTCTGCTATACTCTGGTTTACGAGGTGAACACGCTCCCGGCATCGCGGAGTTGGCTTCCTACTAAGCGCTCAGGCACACTCTGCGCTTATGAAGTGGGAACCCATAAGTGAAAGGATAATCGTTGCTAGATTTAAAACACGGGTCCGAAACTTTACTATAATTCAATGTTATGCCCCAACCGACGCTGCCGATCTGCAAGACAAAGAGAACTTCTACAGTCAACTCAATGCCGTCGTAGATAGAATTTCGAAGGGTTATATCAAGATCTGTTTGGGCGACTTCAATGCGAAGATCGGATTCGACAACTCGAACCATGAGGGCATTATGGGACGCCATGGCAGAAATGAGCGAAAACGGAGAGCTGTTCGCAGAATTTTGTGGTAATAACGACATGGTGATCGGGGGATCGCTCTTCCCTCATCGACCGTTTCACAAGGTCACGTGGGTCTCCCGTGACGGCTTTACAGAAAATCAAATCGACCACATCTGCATCAGCCGAAAATGGAAACGGAGCCTTCTTGATGTACGGAATAAACGTAGTGCCGATATCGCGTCTGATCATCACCTCCTCATCGGCGAAATACGCCTGCGCATTGCGCGGATTCGTCGGCAGGAGGAAAGAGTTGGACGACGATTCAACACACGCCGACTGGAAGATGCCACGGTGAAACGGTCCTTCGTTGAAGAACTGGAGACGCGTGCTGCAGATATTCCGGAAGGTGGCAGCGTGGAAGACCAATGGATCGCCATCAAGAATGCCTTCATCGCCACCAGCGAGAACAATCTGGGCGAACTACGCACCCAGAGAAAACAATGGATCACCGATGAGACCTGGAGGAAGATAGAGGAGCGAAGAGAAGCCAAAGCCGCGATAGAGCGATCAAAACCCAGAGGAGCCAAAGTCTTAGCCCGTCAACGATACACGGCTCTTGAGAAGGAAGTAAAACGCTCATGTCGACGGGACAAGCGAGCGTGGGCAGACTCTCTGGCCGACGAAGAAGAGAGAGCCGCCGCAACCGGGGACATTCGCCTCCTCTACGATATCTCACGACGCTTAAGCGGGGCGAAGATGAATGCAACGATGCCTGTGAAAGACGCGAATGATCAGTTATTGACCGACCCAACTGACCAGCTGAAACGCTGGTTCGAGCACTTCGAACAACTTTTCGAGTGCCAACCAGGCCATCACCACCTCGGCATGATCTGCCTAGGATCCGACGTATAACACGTGTCAATACCGAAGCTCCATCACTGCTAGAGATTCAAACAGCCATCCAAAGCATGAAATCGAATAAAGCCCCAGGGGTCGACCGCATATCAGCCGAGATGCTCAAAGCTGACCCCATGACATCCGCTCAACTACTGCATCGTTTATTTCGTAATATCTGGGACACCGCAACTTTCCCGGTCGACTGGATGCAAGGTATCTTAGTGAAGGTGCCCAAAAGGGTGACCTGGCTGTAGGCGTTAACTGGCGAGGCATTATGTTGCTGTGTACCGTTCTCAAAGTTCTATGCAAAATTATCCAAGCCGGATTCAGGAGAAGATCGATGCGACTCTCCGGCGGCAGCAGGCCGGATTCCGTGCCGGAAGATCCTGTGTGGACCATATTGTCACGCTCCGCATCATTCTGGAGCAGGTCAACGAATTCCAAGAGTCCCTTTACTTGGTATTCATTGACTACGAAAAAGCTTTCGACCGTCTCAATCACGAAAATATGTGGGGCGCCCTGAGACGCAAGGGGGGTTCCTGAGAAAATCATCGGCCTCATCGAAGCACAGTACGAGGCCTTTTCGTGTAGAGTGCTGCACAATGAGGTCTTGTCCGACCCTATCCGGGTCGTAGCTGATGTGAGGCAAGGATGTATTCTATCACTGTTATTGTTCCTCATCGTAATCGATGAGATTCTGGTAGATGCGATTGACCGTGAACCAAACCGTGAGCTGTTATGGCAGCCTATAACCATAGAGCACCTAAACGACTTCGAATTGGCGGATGACGTTGCACTACTCGCGCAACGGCGCTCTGATATGCAGAGTAAGCTCAACGACCTTGCCGATCGCTCCTCCTCGGCAGGTTTAGTCATCATCGTCAACAAAACCAAATCGTTGGATGTAAACACGGTGACTCCTTCCAGTTTCACAGTAGCCGAGCAACCAGTGGAGAATGTTGAAAGCTTCCAATATCTTGGTAGCCAAATGGCGTCAGACGGCGGTACCAAGATCGACATAGGCGCACGGATCAAGAAAGCAAGGGCTGCCTTTGCGAGTTTAAGAAATATCTGGAAAAACAGGCAGATAAGTGAACGCACCAAAATACGAATTTTCAACTCTAATGTGAAATCTGTGCTGTTATACGCTAGCGAAACATGGTGTGTATCAGTGGAGAACACTCAACGGCTGCAGGTGTTCATTAACAGATGCCTGCGGTATATAACTCGGGCCTGGTGGCCTCACAACTGGATCTCAAACAACGATCCATCGTCGTTGTCACCAGAGGCCGATAGCAACAGAAATTTGGGATCGGAAGTGGGGCTTTGTCGGCCACACTCTACGTAGGGGCGGAAACGAAATCTGTAAGCAAGCATTAGACTGGAACCCAGCGGGACATCGCAGCAGAGGCAGACCCAGAGGCTCATGGCGGCGAAGCCTCAATAAAGAAATAAAAGAAGTCGACCGAAATCTAACCTGGCAACAGGTTAAAGCGATAGCCGGGCATCGCTCAGAATGGAGATCTGGCGAAAACCGAACCCACCGCAGGAAGATAAAAAGAGGACGAAGAACAAGTAATTTGTGAGGCGCAGGTAAGAATGGAGCAGAATGATATGCGGAAGTTTTATGAGAACAACACTTTGAAACTTTGTTGAATAGTGGAAGTGACGGTGCATTGGTGAAGAGAAAAAATATTAGCGACGATGGACAAGACGTGGAGTCGCTTAAACTAGATAAGGTTAAAAAAAACTAATTAAAGAGCTGACAAACATGGCAGTGAGCAGTTTTATGAAGTTCTATAATATCGAAAATATGGCAAGACGAGGAATTGCCTGCTAGCCGGTTGAACGGCCTCATTTGCCTTCTCTTTAAGAAAGGGCACAGACTGGAGTGCGCCAATTACCGAGGAATTAATTCGGCGTGCAAAATCAGATTGAGACCGCTTGAAGAGTCCTTCGTCGGTGAATACCAGGCAGGTTTTCGCGAGGGCCGATCAACGACGGATCAAATGTATACCCTGAGGTAAATCCTTGATATATTCCGGAAGTATAACTTGCAGACACATCATCAGTGTCACGGAATGAGTTATGGCAAATTATGCAAATTATGGTTTTCCGGCGAGAATGATACGGCTATTTCGTATAACGTTGGACGGATCGAAATCAAGCGGATGAAATATCGACATCATTTGTTACCTTACACTCAGAAATAAATTTATACTAAATAGCTTAAAAGTCATTCTAAACGGCTATTCGCCTGGTTGACCCCGAACTCGTATTCGGTCCAACAATACCAGGATAGTATAAATTTAAGAAAATCGTTCTTTAGTATAAGTCAGCTTTATGATTGCTTAGGTTATTTTAGTTTTGGTTGAAGTTTCTAGGTTATGTTTGTTTGTTTTTATTGGTTTACTAGAGGTTTTACTTTTCTTTATGTAAAACTGAAATACAAATCAAAATAAAAAAATACTCATGCATTATTTTTATTGAAAACCAGAAATTAATGCTGATCGATAATCAAGAACAGGACTCTGCTATGCAGATTGAAGAATGCGATTTGGTACCACCATGAGTCGCAAAGAAGGTGTCGAACTCGATTATGGCCTGCGCCTTGATATTCCTTTTTTTTCGGGAAAGGCGTTGTCGTTGATGTTGGCACTGTTCCGCCGGGGGACTAGCTGGAGGTACGGAACCGGGTTCGTATTTGAGCTGCAAGTGAATAGTGCATCTTGTCTTGAGCCGGTGCTACTCTGCCTCCCATACGCTTGAGAGATGGCTGTCGACATAAACCTAATGATGACTAATATTTTCGAACGGATGATCTGCATTCCGCGAGTGACCGATGGATGTAGTCGTCGTCCTGGATTTTTAATAAAGAATAATAAATCGTAATAAATACCCTTTTGTTTCACATCAAACCGTACAGCAAGCCCTTACCTCAATTTATTTATTTTGTTCAGAGGATTTTCACTATTAGATGAATTGAAAATAAAATATCGATGCCGCGTGTGATTTCTTGACTGAAAAATCCAAGTAAATGGAAAAGAACAAAATTTTCCAAAACGCAGTATGCAAACAAAAATATTTTTGCACTATTCCGGTTCAGTATAAACCATAATGTTGCATAGTATACTTTTTATACTATGCAAGGTATAAAATCAAAAAATAATTAAAAAGGTTAATTTTAAACCCTTTGCGGATTTATTTTATTTCTGAGTGTAGATGGATTGAAGCAGGGTGATGCACTGTCGAATCTACTATTCAATATTTCACTCGTGGGAGCGATTAGGAGAGCTGGTGTGCAAAGAAGCGGTACCATATAAGCGGTATCACTAGGTCGCATATACTTCTGGGCTCTGCGGAAAATATCGATATTATCGGGATTGATCGCCGTGCCGTGGGTTTTGTGCCTGTTAAGAGGGAGAAATCGAGGATTGGACTCACGATCAATACCAGCAAAACGAAGTACATGGTCGCTGGCAATGAACGTGGGTTCATTAGTGGTGGTTGTAGCGAAATGGTGCTGGATGGTGAAAAAGCTGCAAATAGGGCTATAGGGTAGTCTGCAAACGAAGACAAAATTCGCGCTGTATACTACTCTGATTCTTCCGGCCATGAGACATGGACGTTAAAGGAAGCTGATCGGAGAGCTTTCGGATGGTTTGAGCGTAAGGTGCTGCGGACAATACTCGGCGGTAAACAGGAGAACGGTATCTGGCGATGTCGCATGAATCACGAGTTGTACCAGGTGTATAAAGGGCTGGATATTGTTAAGTTTATACAAAACGGCAGACTACGGAGGCTGGACATAATGTTTTTTTTTGTGCCGGAAGAACGTCAGGCGGAGATAATATTTAGTAGAGAACCTGGAAGAGTCCGTTAGGATTCGTGGAAGGCCGTGTACACGACGGCTTTTTGCAGTTGAAGAGAACCTGAGGGCGCTCAACGTTCAAGGCGACTGGAAGCGATTGGCCCAGGATCGAGTCCATTGGAGAAGGATTAGGTTCATCGAAGAGCTGTAGCCCATCAAGAATCAAGTAAGTAAATGGCGTAATCTAAATAGGCTATGAGGCCTGATAATAGCAAATTGAACATAAGACTACTGAAATATGTGCAAAATAATTGGTCATATTTTCATTTATTACATTTGAAAATAAAACTAACTAGCGTCAATTTGTATCACTGAATCCATCTAATAAAATCTGAAAATTTTACCAATATTATTGGAATGTAGTGAGCATAGGCAACACTTTTCTAAAACATAATATGGATCACTATTTACGTGAACGTTTTTCAATCTTCATTATCATCGAACGACAACTCCAGTTTTTTTAATGGGAAAAACAGACTCGAAATTGAAAATTTTCATTCAAGGTAACAGGTAACCCTTGGACAAAAACATAGAACTACTCTAGCGTAAACCCTCGTAAACCCATATCAAATGAAGTGAATCAGGCTTTTAAAAATTTTTTAGGCGAGTTAGTCAAATGACATGCCATTTTACATTTTACGACACTGATTTACGAAAAGATTTACAACCAATTCACTGATGCTCTAAGCGTAATATGCTATCATTTACTGTTAATAAAACAAATTCTATTTTCATTGTGGATAGCTTTTTCCATAACTTACTGCATGGGACACTGTGATATACACCAAAGATATCAATTTCGTAAGTTTTTTCATCGGATTTTATTTTCTTGCATTTTTCTTCCAGTTTTTCTGTTTCACTTAAAAGCTAGGTGTTTTCTTCTTTCATTTTTTCATGTCACTTAGAAACTAAAGAGTTTTTTTTCATTTTTCTCTTTTCCGTGTGATTCTTCTTAAAAGTAGTTTTCTTGCGTTTCTTTCTCTGCTTGTTCATTTTCGACCATTTTTTTGCGCATCATATTTTACTACACTTTTTTATTTCTACTCTCCGCTACACATTCTTCTTCGTCATTTTTTTTTCTTCTTAGCTTCTTCGTTTTTTTTTCAATTTTTTCTCTTTTTTCTCTCATCACTTAACCCTAAAAAATCTTTTTTTCATCTAGTTTTTTCATCATTTTTAATGCTATGGTTTCATTTAACATCATTAACCCTAAAATTCAATCCGTCCCAACTGATTCTCCATTTTTTTGTATTATTTTTTTTTTACTTTTTGTGTTCACTAGGCGATCAATCGTGGGCATTGTTTTCATTTTTTTTAGTTTCGTTTAATCGCGTTCAATTTAAACTATTTCTTCTTTTATCGAACAAAACCAGAAAGAGGGAATAAACAAAAGAAAATGTAAATAGTTTCTTAGTTCCAAACGTGTGTCGTGGTATATTTATTTGTGCTCACAATGAGGAAAACTTATAACAATATAACGATCAAAACGAAGGTGGAAGCCCCGCTTGCGATTTTGAAACGTAGGAAAACCTATGAGAAATACCGTTTTATATGTTGCGATCAAAAGACATTAATTAATGGAAGATGATCGCTAGATGGATTTTTCTTTTCCACCCATTCAATGCGTTCTCTAGGTAAGGTTAGCTCAGGAATCAACTGTTGTTTGTCGTTTAGTTTGCTTAGAAGTTTATAGGAAATAAAAGTCTCAACAACGGAACACAATTCAGTTGGGTTTTTGTTTTCTTTCAGCTTCCCTAGTCTAAACAATTTTTTATCCTAAATATCTCCTTACAAACTATCAAAAATCATTTCATTTTTTATTCCTATTTCCTTCTCGCACCGCACTTACGTTTTCCATTGTGTTTTTAGTGTCTGCTTTTTTGGGTTTCCCTTAATAACTAGTTGTTTTTCCTTAAGCCTAAAGCTACTGTTTTATTTCAGCTACTTAATCCTCTGCATTTTTCTTTTCATTTCTCATCCTATTCTACTGCTACTTTCTTTTTCTACTTTTTTTCATTTCACCTACAGTTTTTTTTTTCGCTTAAACTTATCAACTTGCAAAAACATTTTTTTTTGTTTTTGATCAATTTAAACATGAAGAAGCTGTGTCAGACAAAAACAATTTAATTTTGCTTGCAAAAATAGCGCAACACTTTTTCTTCCCCATTTTTTCCAAGACCTAGAATAAACAGTGGCTTCCTAGTTCATGTTTTGCGTTCAAAGGAGTTTCTACTCAATAATCTATATGTAATCGCAAAAAGAATCTAAGAATTGAGCCAGAAAATTGCGATCACGTGCATCGCGAAACGTGACTCATCAAAAGATTAGGATTATTGCGCAAGTTTTGTTTTCCTTTTTGTGTTTTGTTTTTTTTTGTCCTTAGTTTATCTTTGTTTCGTTCATATTCGTAACTTTCCTTTACTGGGATAAAAGGTAAATGGTTCCAAAAAAAGTCACGTGCGAAACCGTGCCGCTCTCTATAATGGTTGTTTTTTTTTTTGATTTACATCTTTTTATTTGTTCGTGAGTAGGTTCAAGTTTGCTTTGTCTCCGTTTCCACTCACATGGAATTCGATTCGTTCAACCGTTTTGGTTTCTAACTGTTTCACTGCATCGTCAACTAAAAACTTCATCAGCGGTAGTTGTAAATTTAATGGGATGAACCATTTCTTCTCGGTTTGGTTTAAAGAATAATCTTCTCCTCTTTCGCATGGTTGTGAATGTATGCAGTTGTTTGTGTGAGTGTATAAGAGTACAGTCGTTTCTTTGTATTTTTTTATTTGCATATTTTTCCTTTGTATTTTTTCGGATGATCGATTCCTCCGTACTAAATGTATAAGTAAAAATAGTCTGATTTGTTGTCTCTCTGCGCTTTCCATCACTAATCTGATTGGGTTTTGTTTTTAAATTTACCTCTTTGCTTTTTTCAATAAATAAGAAAATATAGCTTAAAATATTAGTGATGACCAGAGGGGTTTGCTGCACCGTCAGACATTTTTCATTTTATACAACATCAACAATTAGTCTGTGTGCGCGTGTTTGTGTATGTGTGTACGTATTTGTCTGTATGTGTGTGTTTTTCGTGTATTTATTCTGTAAGGTTACCCACGTTTCGCGTCTTTACTTGCAGTTTTTTTTTTCATTTTAATATATGTTCAGTCAGTTTTGTTCTTTTCCTCATAACTTTCTCATTTTACATTTATTTTTAATAAAGTTATTTATTGTATACTTTTCTTAATAGTGTTCTCGTTAAGTGTTTTCGAAGATGGAAGATTCTCAAGTTGTCTTTTCATTTTTCGCTAGTTTATAGTTTGTGTGAAATGGTTTCTTTCATTTTTCTTCTCGAATAGATTCAGCAGTGATTTTAGTACAGTTTATAAATCAATGACATTTAGACAAAAGTATAAGTTTGTCAGTTTAACGTTTGGCGATCTTTTCATTACTGAAGGATTGGGTACGAAGATGGTTGCTCCCTAAAAAGTGAGAGGTGAGATTTTATTCGAACATTGAATCGATTTCAATACGCATAGCAGAGACATGTACTAATGAATGAAGCGAATAACATTCTTCGTCTTGACAACCAGTGTGCACTAAAATTCCTTTAGTTTGATATATAATTTGAATATTACGTTACTTACGTTTAAAAATTGTCCCTGAAAATCGAGAGAACAGTGAGCGATACGACACACCTATGAAAAAATCTTTTCGCCCGCTTTGCATCCAATAAGTAGATATATTACAATCATTCTCAAACAAGTATCCAAGAGTAGCTAGCAAAAAACGAGATAAGTGTGTATGTGAGTGTGATTCGTGGACTAGAGCGTTGGTTAAGTGGTTTAGTACACCTTATGAATATTTCTCTTCCGTTTTCCTTGTTGATAAATAAGCTATACAATACAATATTGATGACTTTCTCTTTTCCGTCGAATAAACAAACAAAAAATAATATTCGTATCACAGTTTGGAAATACTATCACATAGCGGTTTTCCTCTTTTCCGTTTTCTTTTAATTCATTATGTTCTAAAATTATAATCGTCCTATATTGTGTATATATGCAATAAATAATCGATAAATCGCTTGATTATTACTATTAGTACACACTGGCAGTCCATCTGAAAACAAACACCGCGAAGTATCGAGAGACAGAGAAGGTACCATTTGCTTCCCCCTTCAGTATAATCCCATGTTACTATTGTACTAAAACCGATTCAATCGCTCAGCGGGATGACCTTCTACAATGCTGTATAGGATAAACTGGAAATAAAAAAAACAGAGCTCGCGCTTCGGGTGGGACAGGGAGGAAAATATACACCCCCAGTGTACTAAACTGGGAACCTTGGTTTTCAAAGTCTCGCATCCATATGGTTGCGCATTTTATTCGCGTTTTTTCCTCATAGTTGCACACGTTTGCCGAGTGCCTTCCCCCAATGGTTTTCCTTATTACGTATAAAACCTAATGAACAGCTCAAATTCGCAGTTTCGAGACCCGGTGGCCAAAGAGTATGCGATAAGGCTGTGTTTCGTTTTGAACGCTAGTGTGTTTGGTTTTAGTACGCTTATCGTAGACTCTTTGAAGGCGATTTTATTCTCGGGTCCCGATCGTCGCGAATTTGTTGACATCGATTTCTTGAAAATATAGCATCTTGATTTGTTTGTTTTGTTACTGTTGTTTTTGTTGTTGTTGCTGCTGCTGTTGACTTATTTGTTTCCATTTTTAGATTTGTGTTTTATGAGTGATTTCTTTTCTTTTGTTCAATATTCCCTATATAGATTTCTCTTTGTTCATAGTTTTTTTTTCTCTTCGACCAGATGAAAATAACGACTGTCCTCATTTACAATGATATTTGTCTCAGTTTCTGGTTTCCTCTTCGCAATGTTTGCTTCTTAACTTTTAGCTTGCATTCGCTTCATGCTCGTGCTCGCATTGTAACAATTCGACAAAAGGGGACTTTCAAAAATATTTGTGTAGAAAAATGTTTGAGTTGTTGAATGTTGTATCTTTTATTATACTTGAATTTATTTTTCTCCATCAGCTTGTAGCTTTATTATTTCACATTTCTCATTGTTTGTGACATTTAGAATTTTTCGCGATTTATATTTGATGACATTGCATTTTTTTTCTCCTCAAATTGCGTGCGTGCGAAAAAACAAAACGAATCGTTTCAGACGTGCTTTAGAGAGAAAGAGAGAATAAAAATGAGAGAGAAACAAATTGTGAAAGGCACAATTTTGCTGTTCATTTATCAGAAGTTTCACTTGTGTTAGTGGCAGCTCCTGCTGCGGCTACTCAACTGTTCGACTGTGTTTGTTGTCGTGGTAGATCTTTGCAAGGGTTTGAGAGCGAATGGTGCGTGTTCTTAGATGCGGGTTGAAAATTTGGCTAAAAGCAAATAAATTTAAACAAAAATGAAACATGATTAAATCATTAAAATAATATTACAATAAATAAAAAGATAATTACCTTGTAGTTTGGGACAATACCAATTATGATGATACGAATATAAAAGATTAAAATGTTTTCTCCGTGAAATTTTGACTGGTTTAGATGACATGTTCCTCAGTTTTTCTGCATTTTTTACAAAATCCGCACAGTCATGAGCTCAGTTAAGGCTCAAGAAACAATTGGACAATGAAAAGAGGTTTTCGATCGAACCACCATCGGCAGTGTGTCGCTTGTCTCTTTTTGTCTGCCGCAAAATTATAACTGTGGTAGTGCAACACCGAGCGGCAGTACAAACACTCACTTGAAACACGTGGTGGTTGGTTGCCTGTTTTACTTCCTCCTTAAATATTTATTTTCCGGCTAAAACGCAATGGAACGTCACTTTGACAGAAATCTGAGCAATTGGATATTGGATGTCGGATGGAATTTTATCAATTGGATATTGAATGTCGGATGGAACAGGGCACTTGACTCAACCTTTGAAGTTGATAATAGAGCTTGCTGACGTTTAATCATCTTTCTCTTTCAAGCGCAAATGCAGGATAGGATTTGTTTTCATCGGGAAACGTTTCTCGATGAAAACAAATTCTATTCTGCCTACGCGCTTGAAAGAGAAAGATGATTAAACGTCAGCAACCCTTATATGGGCCTGACGTTTTGGGCAGATGGTTCATTCGTTCGGATATATTGCGTTTTCAGCAACAGACGTTGCTCAGCCCTAAACATGTCTTAAAAAGTCTCGACGAGATTTTGGTAGGTACGATTGACCGTGAACCAAACCGCGGACTGCTATGGCAGCCAATAACCATGGAGCACCTAAACAACTCCGAATTGGCTGATGACGTTGCACTTCTCGCTCAACGGCGTTCTGATATGCAGAGTAAGCTCAACCACCTTGCCGAGTGCTAGTCTGCGGCATGCTTAGTCATCAACGTCAACAAAAGCAAATCGTTGGGTGTTAACACGGCGACCCCTTCCAGTTTTACAGTAGCTGGGCAACCAGTGGAGAATGTTGAAAGGTTTCAATATCTTGATAGCTAAATGGTGTCAGACGGTGATACCAAGATCGGCATAGGCGCATGGATCAAGAAAGCAAGGGCTGTCTTTGAGAACTTAAGAAATATCTGGAAAACAGGCAGATAGGGGCCCTCCTTAGCCGTGCGATAAAACGCGCGGCTACAAAGCAAGACCATGCTGAGGGTGGCTGGGTTCGATTCCCGGTGCGGTCTAGGCAATTTTCGGATTGGAAATTGTCTAGACTTCCCTGGGCATAAAAGTATCATCGTGCTAGCCTCATGATATACGAATGCAAAAATGGTAACCTGGCTTAGAAACCTCGCAGTTTAATAACTGTGGAAATGCTTAATGAACACTAAGCTGCGAGGCGGCTCTGTCCCAGTGTGGGGATGTAATGCCAATAAGAAGAAGAAGAAGAAGGCAGATAGGTGAACGTACCAGTATAAGAATTTTCAACTATAACGTGGAACCTGTGCTGTTACATGCTAGCGAAACATGGTGTGTATCAGTGGAGAACATTCAACGGCTGCGGTATACAATTCGGGCCTGGTGGGCTCACAACTGGATCTCAAACAACGAGCTTCATCATTTAGATGCGCTTGTATTGCATCTGACCATAGATCTGACATCGATTGACAATCGTTTGATATCTAGAATGCGTTGCAGTTATCGAACGACGTTCGTTAACTGAAAAGTAAGCATGTTGCAATTATCGAACGGATACTGTACAACAAAGCCACAAATTGGCCATTTTGGAAACCACGTGTTTTTTCTAGCAATTTTTCAAGAGCACGAATTGAGAGAATCATAACGCGCACATGGGGTGAAACAATGGTAGATCATCTACCTACCCACTTATGCTGAACAATCGACTATAAGTAAGACCGAATGTTCGTAAAAGCTGACATGTTTGGCATTTGTGATTATTGGTTCGAAACCATAACGAGCCATAACGACTACACTGTGTGAAAAAATGTCCGTACAATAATGGCTCGGATTTGAAACCATTCATAAAACATTTTCAATTAATTAAAACATACGCCACATTCATTTTAGGAGAAAATACGACACACGCCCTCCTTAGCCTTGCGGTAAGACGCACGGCTACAAAGCAAGACCATGCTGAGGGTGACTGGGTTCGATTCCCGGTGCCAGTCTAGGCAATTTTCGGATTGGAAATTGTCTCGACTTCCCTGGGCATGAAAGTATCATCGTGCTAGCCTCATGATATACGAATGCAAAAATGGTAACTTGGCTTAGAAACCTCGCAGTTAATAACTGTGGAAGTGCTTAATGAACACTAAGCTGCGAGGCGGCTCTGTCCCAGTGTGGGGATGTAATGCCAATAAGAAGAAGAAGAAGAAGAAGAACGACACGCGCTTATGTCTTTTCAGTATTGAATTCAACAAACAAACAGTCCAATATTTTCATTAGGTTCATTAACAAAGAAAAGATACATAATCAACGCCAAAAAATTGCCAGTCCAATGTTTAAAACACAGTTTAAAGTGACCAAAACTTTTTATTAACCTTTCGTATTCTTATTCTTCACCACAATTACGCTCTGAAGACGCCTTTCCATTGATTTTGCCAGTTTTTTTGGATAATTCCGGGGCAGGGTTTGCAGAAATCGCTCTCAATAGATAACGAACAACGATAAAAGAAAGGCAAAAACTGTTCCGAATCATAACAAGGCATGATAACAAATTTATCAAACCTGTACACAAGTGCGAAAAAACAGATTCGGATAGGCAGCACCTACAGAAAAATGGTGATTCTCGCTTTGTTTTTGCTCCTTTCGTTACTGCACAGCTGTGTAGAATAAGTTGAAATGCATCATCAGAGCCAATGCTCTCCACATGTGGAGCTTTCTAAAAGAAATTTATCATGGGGTATAGCCTCCCGAATCAGTTCTCTATCATGACAGCTGGCGAAAAAAGTTTCTCGCGGTATGCTACATATCGTATATGTATACAGAAAAGATATTTTAGTTACTAGATAAAGATTGTCGCTGTCGTCGCTGTCCGGAACATCTTTTGCTGGCGAGGATAGGGGAGCTAAATGTCAAAGAAGGAAAATCCATACGATTTGACAGGTATGTACCACACATGTTTCGGACAGCAGAACAAAGGGAACCGAAGCGACAATCTTTATCTAGTAACTAAAATATCTTTTGTATACAGAGATGATAAGTGAGAGACTTATTCTTTCTCTTTAGGATTCAATCCCTGTATGAATCGTAGTGTGCCGCGGTCGGGAGTGTATCGGAAAATTTTTGCTCCCGTCATTTTTTTTGCGTTTTATTCAACTTGCTAATTTAAATTTAAGTGAAAAAGTATTATGTAGAGAGATTTAACTGATACGGTTTTTATTTCTCGCTCGCTTTTTGTTCTGTGGTTTTTTGTCGCTCTAAGTGATACATGAGAATAATATTTCGCGTCCGGAAGAAGAAACAATTTTCAAACTGACATGCTGATTCCACACCGCCTACAATGTGACCTCTATCCAATAAATGACAAAAAGGAAAAACCCCTCAAACGAACTCCTTAACTTGTACCATCCACTGAAAATCGCCGGAAAAATCGTTTCTGTGGTCGTCGTTGTTCGCGTATCCTGCTGAATTGCAGAGCTGGTTGATGGAGAAGAAAAAAGCACTTGAATCTGGTGAGAAAGTTCCAATTGTTTCCTTTAACCCTCTAAGTCCCAAATGTCCGTATTCGCTCAAAACCATTTTTACTTCCATTTTGTCAAATTCAGATTTTAAACTTTTAGAATTGTGTTGCTATAGTTTTTCAGACTTGGACATAATTTCTATCATATTAAAAAAATTATGTATCTTTTAAGCTCTTTATGATAACGGATTTATTGTGGTAGAGAACTAACCACAAATATTTCACTCATCAAAATAATACAAATTTAAATACTAAAATATAAAAATAAAACCAACTTATGAAACACATTAGATAAAAACTACTATGTTATTTTTAATAAAGCTTCTTAAAGTTACTTTGAAATACACTTTGATTGACTTCAATGTCAACAAAATGAATTATGATTTTTAATTATTTAAAAACTAAAAACATCCATCTAAAGGCGATCTTGGGAATTAAAGAGTTAATTGTATTATATTTTTGATACTTCATTTGTATCTATTATATTTTTGTTACCTCATATATTGCCAACTAAATACGTACAGGGCATCGTTTGCTACTATTGCTGCGGATATTGTGGGAGTCCCAGGTATCCGGTTCAAGCTTTAGTTGGCAGCGGTGGCTCTTCTCGACCTTCTACTCCCTGAGTAGTCAGTACGAATAAGGGCGTCCTTGTGAAGTTTTGCTGTACCTGTTATGGCTAGCTAGTGCATCCCCATCCCCTACACTCTCTGAAGACACCCTTCTTGCTTCAGCAGTGATTCCTTTTTACAGCACTAGTCTTCATAACTAAAAGGGCACCATTACGGAGCATGAGATATGATCAAATTATTCGTAGTACTACTTGACCAACACCCCCAGCTGGGTGAGGGATAGAGGATGACACACACACACTCTTTAGGATTCAATCCCTGTTCTGGGGAGATAATTTGGAAATGTCGAGAACCTACTTCAATGGGCTTAAGTTCTGTATTTTGTGATCTCGAGCTTTATGTTCAAAGGGTTGATGTCTGGAGATTGGGGAGTATGCGGGAGCGTTGATTTGACATTGTACAGCAGCCACTCTTTGACGAGATTGAAAAAATGTTTTGGACAAATTAAAAATCTATAACTCAATTTAATGGCGATTGCTTTCAAGTTATCCTTCAAAAAGGCCAAATAAATGAATGGATCTTTAGAAGTATTAATAAACGTTAGGTTTTTGATGCCGTTTGCACTAAAAGCCCTCCAAACCATAACATGATTACCACTATGCTTCACAGTATAGTTTGGTTTGCTCCATAGTTACCTTAAATAGTCCGTTGGGGTCCGAAAAAGTTAAATTTTTTTCTCGTCCATGAATATGACATTCTGCCAGAACTTATTCCAGTCGTTTCTCCATATTCCTGGCAGATATGAACTGTTTCTTCCGCGAATCGCGACCGTTTGATACTAAAAATAATTCAAACTCATCAGAAAATTTTATTTCCACATTATAGTACTTGTAATCTTATCTAGCTTTTCTGCAAACCTCTGCATGGGCTATAGATTTTGATAAACTGACAGATCTTTATTTCCTGGACAATTTTTTCACAGCTTGCAGGGTACGGATAATTTTTTGGCGTCGGTTCTGTGACTAAGGGCCCTAAGGGGTTCCATACACGCTCCGTCACGCACACAACAATTTTTCAATGTTTATTTAGGGGGAATGACGGCTTTGGCAGGTTTTGTTCTATTATTGGCAGGGGGGTTTTTTATGACTGACTAGGCTCAAATTTGGCCTAAACATTCTTTGCATATCGAAGAATATTGTGGCCAAATTTCATAAAATTTGGTCGACAAAAAACCCCCTGCCAATAATAGAACAAAACCTGCCAAAGCCGTCTTTCCCCCTAGGTGTTTTTTTTTAGATATTTCCATTGTTTTGTGAAACTTTAACTTTATACATCAAGATTTCTACAGGACTTTTATGACATTTAGAGGCTTCCAAGCCTCTTGAAGGGAGGCTTCCGAGTCACTTAAAAGGAGGCTTCTAAAAGGACGCCTTTTGACGAGTCTTTCAAGCCTCTTGAGAGGTGGCTTCTCTGCCTCTTGAAAGGAGGCTTCTAAGTCTCTTGAATAGCACCTTCCAAACCACCTAAAAAAGGCTCCTCAACATCAAAGGATGCTTCTGACGCTCTCGAAAGAATTTCGAGCCTCTTCAAGGGAGGCTTCCAAGCTTCTTTGAAGGAGCCTCCCGAGCCTCTTTAATGACCCGTTTACATATTAGCTAGTTCTAGCGGACAATGCACTATCGGACAATACTAGCGCGATATTGGCACAATGTAATGGCCCGTTTACATATGAGCTAGTTCTAGCGGACAATGCACTGTCCGACAATACTAGCACGATATCAGCATCATGTAAACAGGAATTGTCCTAGCTAATAAGCGTTTACATTATGCTAATTTCGTGCTAGTATTGCCGGATAGTGCATTGTCCGCTAGAACTAGCTCATATGTAAACGGGCCATAAAGAGGAATTGTCATCTGCTAATAGTGTTTACATTATGCTAATATCGCGCTAGTATTGTCGGATAGTGCATTGTCCGCTAGAATTAGTGAATATGTAAACGAACCATAACGGCCCGTTTACATATGAGCTAGTTCTAGCGGACAATGCACTATCCGATAATACTAGCGCGAAATCAGCATAATGGTAACGCTTATTAGCCAAGACAATTCCTGTTTACATTATGCTAATATCGCACTAGTATTGTCGGATAGTGCATTGTCCGCTAGAACTAGCGAATATGTAAACGGGCCATATGGAGACTTCTGAGTATCTTGAAAGGATGGTTTTGAGTATCTGGAAAGAAGAATTCAGAGAACATGTCCGAGTCTCTTGAAAGAAGGTTATCAATCCTCTTAAAAGGAGGTATCCAGGACTCTTGAAAGGATGCTTTCGGGCCTCTTCAAAAAAAAGCTTCCAGGCCTTTTGAACGGAGGCTTCCGAGCCTTTTGAAATTAAGCTTCCGAGCCACTTTAAATGAGGCTTTCGAATCTCATGGAAGAATGCTTCTGGGCCTCTTGAAAAGAGAATTCAAAACTTTTTAAAGGAGTGCTATGAGCCTTTTGAACTGAGGCTTCCAAGAAGCGTAGAAGGATGCCAACCCCCCTGCAACGATGCAACTAAGCTTGTCGGAAAAAAAATCTCCATGCCTCTAAAATGGAGGCTTCCGAACCTTTAGACTTTAGATTTGAGCATAAGCATATTCTTAACATATTATTCAACATTTTGTTTCGATCAGTTTGATTGCATTGAAGATTTTTAAAATGAACATTCGGGCAGGGCAGGATTTAATTGGGTTTGATTTACTGCTCGCCATGAATATTATGTGCAAGACAATGTTTTGGAATACAAAATTACACAGGTATCAAAACTTTATCAAAATTTTTTAATTGGAATTGTAATACATCCGCCACTACGAATTTTTGTCCGAGGTACCCCCTGGGGCCAGCGAAGGTATCCAACTTTGACTCCTCCTCTAGGAAAATTGGTTCGGTTGGAGAAAAGTCGGACCGTCTGTGGGCAAGTTGTACGACTGTTGGACAGTACAAAATAAATGGGCGCGCTCCGGCGCAATTCAACGGAGGCTGATATAGATGAAGACGATCACGATATGGGTGTTTATCTTGGGATGCATAATTTTTGTTTAAATTTATTGATTGGGCATACTTTTTGATATTTCAAGTACTGACCCGCCAAAGGGACCTAATTAGGCGTCGAATAAATTAAGGGTGCAGCAAATCTGGTAAGGTACAATGTATTTTAAATCTATTTTTACAGTATACGCACACACCAAAATTTGATTTTGTGATCCAGCAAAATAAAGGGAAGTAAATATTCAGTAAAATAAACATTGCTAGAATTAAAGATATTGTAAATCTTGTATACGAAAATCTAGCAAAAACACATTTGTTCTTTGCAAATGGAGGAGGACAAGGTGAAAAGCAATCCCTCTGTGATTTTTTTTTTAAAAAGCGCGCTTCTATTGTAATTAGGGGAGGACGGGGCAAAATCACCACCCGGGGCAAGATTCGCACCCCTTAATTTTACCGCTATTCTACCCTTTTTCCTCTAAATAATCCAGCACACTGTTAAACTATAGTACAACAAACGGTTTGGCACTAAAAAATATTATAAAAATAAAATGAATCCAAAATACAGATAATTTAACAAAAGTTGGTGAAAACTTGGAGTTTCTTATAATCAGCATTAGAAAATAAAGTTATTAAAAGCATACATATTTTTTAGTGAAAATCTTGACCTAGTACACATATTTAAAAATTTAAGAATATTTTAGATCCATTTAAAATATTGACAGTCAAATGTTTGACCATGCCACCACAAAATACTAAAACTCTTCTGCACAACCTTCATGTATGATTTACTATGCGCTGAATCTGATGAATAACGTAGATTATCAAAACTACTGAAATTTTGAACTTGATTGATGTTGATTGTAAGAATGAAAAATAAGTTATTTATCGATCCCAAAAAAAAAGGTTTAATGTTTTAATATAACCAATGCGCAATAAAAGCTATTATTATTTTTTTTCAAATGTGGTGCTCTAATTAGTTGGAAAAAATGATTTTTAGAAGGGTGCCCTTCTTGCCCCGTAGCGATGCTCATCTTGCCCCGTGGTATATTTAAACCAGTCAAAAACAGAGTTTTAGTTGTCACATTTATTGGAATTATCGTTCTTTTTTAACTTTGCGTTCTAGTCTAGATGGTAGACGAGTTGCAACTACAAAGAACTGTCGTAGAAAAGCATGCTTGCTGAGATGGTATTGAGCAGCATCCTTACTGTGCTCATCTTGCCCCGTCCTACCCTACAAGGTAAATAAATTAAAAATGAATCCTAAAAACATTTAATTGAGTATTTTATGTGATGCAGGTGAAAAATTTCGTACTCAAAGATGTTGCTTTTGCTTCGTCCCTTGGCACAGCAAAGTCGGACGCGCACTCGGACTTGAGAAGCCGAAATTTCTACATTAACGGAACATCCCAAGTAGCATTTTAAGACTTATAATGCTATAGACGAATCCAAGTAAAAATAAGAAGAAGACAAACGACGGTGTTAACTTTGACAGATCCTACAGGACAGCATAGGGAGATCATTTTAAAATGCTTATAATAAATTCTAGACAAAATTTAATTAAAATCTGATTGATGTATGGTACGGAAAAAGTTCCGAACTGTATGATAGATACATTTTTGGAAAATATTCAAAAAATTGAGATAAGCTTCCAGATATGTAATTCAGAACTTTTTCCGTACCGTACATCAATCAGATTTTAATTACATTTTGTCTAGAATTTATTATAAGTATTTTAAAATGATCTCTATATGCTGCCCTGTAGGATTTGTCGAAGTTAACACCGTCGTGTGTCTTCTTCTTATTTTTACTTGGATTCGTCTATTGAAGACCATAATTTACTCTACAAGAGTGATATAAGACCTGCATAATACCAAAATGTTACTGGGGATAAGTCAGGCTTTCATCGTTCCACGCACATCCGATTTGTTTTTTTTTAGAAAATCGAATCTTTTTCATGTCTAATGCTCCATTCATAAATTTTTAGCAAAAAACGAAGTGCGCGAATATAATAACATACATCTGAATGATTTTGGTTTAATTCAAACATTAAATAGGAAAAAAACAAACAAATATTAATTTGCTGTACTGGTTATACAGCAAAATAGGTAGAAAATAAAAATTGCTGGAGGAGCAGTAAAAGTTATGTCAGAATTTCGGTCACATTTGAAAAAAACACTAGAACAAAAGTTATTTGAAAAAGCCAAAATTGGCGAAAACGAAAAAAAAGTTTTTACAGTCAAACCTCCATGAGTCGATGTTCTATGACTCGATATCGACTCATGGAAGCAAATTATGCCATATTAAAAAATATTTTCCGGGTTACTGTGATGGTCCCTTGAAACAGCTTTCCAAAGAAATTCTCTTCCACATCTCGATATTTCCATGAGTCGATGGTCCCTTCAATATCGACTCATGGAGGTTTGACTGTAATTGTAAATCAATTGTTTTCAATAGTTTGACTATTTTTACCCAAAATGGATTATATAAGCAGTCTAATGTAACCATAAATGTATGCAAAATATAGCTTTTATTGTTGAATCAACAATTTGATAGAGTTCTTAAGCTGCCGTGTGAAAGAAAGAGTTAAGTAGAATCAAAGCCCTGTCTGTCAATGCTTCCATTATCAATTGGATTATGGATCCATGAACAAACTTCCGGATTTTCCTGTCCAGCGTATCATGAGTATTTGACATGAATTCAGTATACAGCCAAATTGAAGCAATCTCACCAAATCCATCCTTATCCAAGGGACTGAGACTCCACGTCTGCAACAGATGCACCGAACAGGACCCGACACATTTCTACACTGTTTAGATTCATTACAATCACATTGAAATCAAATTTGTGCAAAATTGACGGAAGCAAAAACAGAGCGGAAAAACCGGAAAAACATGCTTGCTCGTCAGCACGGCACACTTCGATCCATCTTCAGCCAAATGTGGGGTTTACTTGCTTAAGCCCTCACGGAATCCAAATTTTAAAATACTCACGTTTTCAAGGGCACGCCAATCGATACGGAAGTAACGCACAACTGTCATTTTCATTATTTCACGCATGCTGCGACGCAGCAAAGCTGAAATTATAAATTGAACAAATATCCAAACAAAAATGTGAATGTTAAGTCCTTCGGTCCTTGATCAATTGGTTGATTACGGGTGTAGTTATTGAAGGAATCTACATGGAAAAGCTGAATCTTTCCATCGCTATTTAATCCTCACTGGTTCCGGAAGTTATCGGGGCCATGTAGTGACCAAAATAAATTAATTTATCCGATCGATACAATAAGTATCAAATTTGAAGATTTCCAAGTAACATTTTTAATATTACACTTTTTTATTTTATTCAAATGGTTCCTTGAACCCGATTTCGAATCAGAGTAGGAATAATCAAAACTAAGACAAATCCGTATTGTGGAAGTTCATGTGGAAAAAAAAAGGAAATTTAATTTAATTTAATTTTCTTTGTTTGCTCAAGATTACTCAACATTTCTCTATCATATCCCTTTGGGCCGACCCATAGGTGGTTTAGTTATTAAATAATATCTACATATTTAAAATGTGCTATTTGTTATAGAGTAATCCGTGATTTTGGCGCCTGCTCAATGCTGGCGTCGTTGGCGGGGACCAACCTGGCCATGCTACGGCGCTGATTGGAATGAATTTGGAATTTCAATTTTACCATTTCTTATCTTTGTTCTAGCTACACGTTCGCTTCTCAAGCAGATGGACATGGATTTGAATCCCAACTCCCCAAACATTCTTCGTCATGCCACTGGTGGATAGCCACATGGTGAACAGCACATTGCGGAAAGTCTGCTCATCACGGCTATTGTACCTCTCGGAGGTGTATCTCCAAAGACTCGGACAATGAAACCTGACCAACGGCAAACCAACAAATGGACCTCTCTTGGATTTCACATTTCACCAAATAATACAATGTCCATGATAGCCAGGCTCTGATTTTTGATGAAAACCACGGTATTAGGCGATGCCTGGAATTAGGGCAGATCACGGTATACGTTTTGTTGTTTTAACCGTTTATGAAAGAAATAAAACAAATCAAAAGATGTAATCAATCACGAGAATTAGAATTTGAAAACAAATCATGATTTCAATTTGATGTCGAAATTAGTTGAATTTGCTCTATTTATGATATCAGGCTTTGCTCGGGCATTAATTAGGCTTTTTTGTGTCATGTCGAAAACAAGAGGTATTAGAAATAGAATCACCATAGTCCCATCATTTAGTAATCTTTTGCTAAATTACATACAATCCACCCAGATGAAAAGCAATAAAAAATAATGCCATTATCTACTTACGTATCAGCGATGATGATGATGATCGACGAAAATATTTCCGGTGCTTGCATTTCACTAATGGTTTCGCTCATCAAATCACAATTTTATCAGCATCTACAGTCTTCACCGAATCACCGAAAAAAGGAATACAAATACAAAAGAAAATTCACTGACCGCTTTTCTCATCGCATCTAATTGATTCTTGGGGACACTTTCTTTCTGTGGTTTGATCTCGCTGTTATCACCATTAATCGTTTTCAGTATGCCCCAGTTACAGTGAAGAAGTAAGGAAGGAAACAAAAAGCAAAGAGACCAAACCTATCTATATCTAATTGAAAATAAATTAACTGCAATTTTGACTTTTTTTTGCTTGAATTGCTTTGCTTCGCCAGTGCCCGAGATGTTGATTTCTCTTACAACACCCTCGAAACAATGTGCGAGCCTCACCCTTTATTCAATCGTTTTCAGCAAATTTCCTTCGTTCTTACCGATAAGATTCTACTACAAAACAAAAAAAAATCAAATTCTCCTCCCTTTTCGACCTTTCTACTTACTTTCATTGCCATTTTGCATTTAGGTTTCATTGCAAAAATAGATATTCTACCTCTTTCTCTCTCGCTGACTCACCCTTTCATACTTCTGTCATTCAGTTCCTCATCTTCGACCTCTAACCATCAGCACGTTGGCTTGATTCTCACTTCTCATGCAAATAGTCCAGTATCTGGTTACTTAAAGTTACGAAAAATTATAACTAAGTCAAAACAAAAAAATCATAGAAAAGAATCATCAATTTTATAAAACTTCCTATCTCATCACTACTTTCACTTCCGTTCCACATCACCTATGTAGCTTAATCATCCTCCTAGTGATTTCCGGTGCACTCGGCAATGCACTTGTCGATCAACAAATGTATCGTGTCTGGGTGTTCTCAGTTTTCTTCAAAATTGTAAATTTTTAAATCGGTCTATCTAAGAACTAAAAACTAAAACTATGAGCTAGCATTCTTTTGCATTTCGCTTTCGTTCCATTTTTCTAGCACAGTGGCTCGACATTCCCTTGCACATTTTCTTATAACGTTTAGACATTCGTCTTCCTATCCCCAAAGCTGTTCTCTGTCTTAACCAACAAAAATAAATTAAAATTTACCCTAAGGAAAAAAGCGACTCTTTCTCTCTCTGTTTTACCTTCACTAGCATCCTCTTCATTTCATTAGTCTTCTTTTCCTAATCAATCTGAACAAAGCTTGGAATCATCTTTGTTTTTCGCCTATTAATCACGACAATGGCGCAGGCCATGTTCGAGAAAATTTCCTATTTCGACTTTCTATTTGGTTTCTCGCTCTCATCGTCGGTTTCGGTAATAATGTTGATCGTGTCAGTACTATTCTCACTTTCTAATTTCGAGCGTTCTCCTACTTCTCAGAACAGACGTTACTCTCTACTGCGGCAGAGAGAAGGTGTAATAAATAAAGTACTTTTTATTTCGAAGAAAATAGGAAGTGGTAAAAAACAACTGTAAAAACTTAACAAAACAAAATAAAGGATTTGTTGATTGTATGTTAAACACAATACGTTGGGAAAATTCTACGCAGCAGACTCCTTTTCAGTTTGTGCACAGCGGAACGCACATACTCAGGATGCTGAATCGGATATTCCCTTCTTGAGCGATTTCTTTGAATTGTTTCAAAGAATCTTCATCATTTTAGCGATGTTTTCATTGAACCAAATTTATTTCCTAACGTTTCGGGAAAATGTGAGAAAATAATAATAAAAAATAACAAACAGTCATAGTAACGAGTAGATTTTCGCTCTCGGCAAAAACCTCGATGGTGGTGGTAATGTTAGTTGTTTGGTAGTCTAAACTGTTCGCTCATGATTTCGAACAAAAACAAATACATAAACATGGAACTTTCAACACACACACACGCAATCCTGCAGGGCAGGTCGAATTCCGTCGCATCTGTGTCCCTAAAACACACGTCTTCTATCGTTCTTCTCATGCATCGAAGTGTGTGTGCCTTTTTTCGTTATCGTGGAATTCTCTGAATTGTTCTCTTCAAGTCTTATGTAAAAACGGCGTTATGTTTATCTCGTCTCAGATGAGGTATCGGTTACGCTTCTGTGTGTACGCATGTCTGTGAGTGTGTGATTGTGTCTTTGTTAACTCCCACGTTAACGCTGCTTTGGGAGTTTGAATCCCCGAATGTCCCATAATCCCATTACATGTGTCAATTGCTGCAGCGGAACCTTTCTGTTCAAGGTTCACTTTCGAACTGTATCTGTTTGGCATTGCTATCAATTGTTCCGATGATTTTTCGCTTCATAAATCCCTCAACTTTCCTACTACCCTGACTTAGAACCATAACCGTTGGTTTGGTTGTTGTAACCAGCTGAGCTTGCTTCTATGATTTTTCTATGTTTTTCTTCGTTCGACTGAGGCGGCAAATTTTGAGACGCCGACGATGATCATGATAAATGGAAACTACTCCTCCTTCTCTTCTCCTGCTTCTTCAACTGGCGGCTGTTGTTTTTGTGATGATTATTGCCGTTCTAGATCTGGCGAATAGCACCCGATCCGGCGGGACTCTACTTAGGACCATGCTGATACTGTGTGGTGTACGCTTCGTCTGGTGAAGCCGCCGTGCTGACCTGCTCCGAATCGCCCATCTGCATCGTGTGGATGATCGACGGCGTGGGCGCGTAATACGGGTACGTTGGGCTGATGTACTGTTATCGTTGATGGGAATTAGGAATTGTGTTACCCGAAATCACATTTCTGAGCTACTTACCGATGAACCGATCTGTAGTGTGGTGAGCTGTGGCATCATGCCATAAGGAACACCAGCCGCTGGATTATCACTGGACATGATCATCGACACGCCCCTCGGCTGTACATTCGTTACAGCATCGGTCTTGTAGGGTGTGCCAACGCTAAGATGTGGGGCCTGCATCTGTACGTACTGCTGTGAACAAAAACGAAACATCATAAAAGGTATTAATGCATGTTGAAAATAAAACATCGCGTGCAATCATTGCATATCCTGCCGGAACTAACCTGATCGTCAACTGGCGCAATCGGTTGGGTCATCATGTACCCGCTCGGTACCCACTGGGAGCCGGGCACGGCGTAGCTGCCCACCTGGGGAGCACTGAACCGCCCGTACGGCACACTGATATGGGCTCCAACGTTCACTCCGATGCCGTTCTGCTGTAGGTTCGGGTCGTACGTTACAGGGATGCCCTCAGCTCCGTCACGCCAGGTCCGGGCGTTCGGATCCGGACTCTTGAAAGGATTCTTCTTTTTGGAACCACCGTCGGCGAATTTGACCAGCAAAGGTTCCTTGGCACCTTGCAGCTGGGTACCGTTGAAGATCTGAATGATCTGTTCGCACTTTTCCCGCGATTCCATCCGGGCAAAGCCGACTCCTGTGGGTAAAATTAAAATAACAGACATTAAATGATTTTGTTAGAAGGTTTAATAATTTAAAAAAAAAGTTCTGTATTTTGATAATTATCTGAACTAGTTAGATCGTATAACAAAAATCATCCACTCCAGAATGATAAACATCAGAAATAAAGATTTTTTCGAAGAGATCAGAGCTCTCCCAGAGCATGTTAAGCCATTCTGGAAGTTGCTAAAGATTTCTGCTGAAGTCTATAGAGAAAGGACGACACTTCGTCAGCATAGGGAATATCCATCTCCAAATCAGCATAGGAATCCACATGGCGATGGACAATATACAAAACCTGTCTAAAATTATTGTCATTAACCAGTGTACTGCTTATTGAAAAAATGTAGTTAGGGCGGTTCCAAAAATTAATGTAGCCGCTCTATAAACTTGCTTCCGATGAAGAACGTTTTACAACGGGTGGTAACGAATTCCAGTTTGCCACACTTCGAACGAACAGCTAACTAGCGTAGCATAACGTAACATTCCGCAAACGTCGACTTCGGGACCGAATAAGCCTCTCGTAAAGTATCGTAGGAGACTAAGCTATCATCAGGTTTTTCGGAAAAATACAGGAGCGATACGTATAGAAGTATTGTAAAGGACATCTAATAAGGTGACTTTAGGTGACTCACTTGATCGTACCGGTTTAATCCATAGACGTAGCATACAGAGCAGTTTAGCGACAGTCAATCTATTTAAAGAGCAGGCTTCGGAATTCTCACTCATATGAATGAAAACCTGCGATTAATCCATTTAGCGGAGTGTGATTTTTCATGGATCGCAACGGGATTCGTACCCAAAACAATTTTAAAATGTTCAGAGCGCCCACTAAAACCACGCCACCACATGAATTGATTGAAAGCAAAGGGAAAAACTGCTGTATTGAACCTTTTGCTTATCGTGGCGCATCGTCAGATTCAATCTGCTTGGAGAGGCAAAGTAAGCAGCATTTGATTTTCGCGAAACATGGAAGAAGGATAATAACAATTTTTCGCACCATCGCTTGTGCCGGAGTTTATCGCACTGTAATTTATCCGGATAAAATGCATTGTGGAGTGATCAGTTGTCGCGTGAGTGAGTGAGAAATCCGAACCCTGCTAAAGAGTTTACATTCTGATCGACATGCCATATATCGCCGAACATGAAATCCGATATGATCAGGGATTAGAAAAGCTTCAGCTTGATAGATGAGCGCGGGCTGTTATAGATCTGGTCACATTGCTGAGTATGGGGAGATCCCTCAGCGCCGGACGCCTCCTAAAACCGGACACTTCTCAAAACGACACTTGCAGAGGACCCTCTACCATCTTATGTAGTACAAAAAGAAACTGTTGAAAAGTCCTTTACCTGCATGGAATATCAGATTCTCATGTTGTCAACTTTAGACGGTTTGTACAAAAATGCTAAAATAGGTTGACGCATTCTGATCATGTGGAGATGGTCAATATTAGCCATATTTTAAATAACATTCATGATTTTTCAGATGTATAATGTAACTGTGGGGTAGCATCAATTTCTATATCCGGTAGCTGTCCCCCAGGACCGGACAGTGAGATTTTTCAGGTGACCAAATAGCCATTCTTTACACCAAACTTACTTCAATTCAATTGTTTCTTAATAGGAAAATGTGGATTGGCATACATTCAGACTTGTTCAAAGAGTGAAACACACGCTCCCAAGATCATGTTTCTTCCAGCTTGATTTACACGCACGTATATACACGTTCTCGAGTATGAATAAATACACTTCTTTTTACTGGTAAGAGCTCTACACACATTTGAAGGGGAAGTGTGAGAAATGATCAACTCTGCATCTGGGATGCATTATTAACGAAGAGGGCCCTAAACGAGTGGTTGATCAAGAAATTAACCCCAAAAGTAACGATTTTTCAAAAAATCGGCGAATAGGAATAGTACTGAGATGATTCGTGGTTAGGAGAAATTCCACTTTTTAGAGTGGGAAGAGCGTGACAGGTTTCAATTTGGCCGATTGCCAACCGTAATACCACATGTGGAAATACTGTGCGTTTCCGTTGAGCAAGTTCTTCAACTACAGCTTGATCATTGCATACGCACCACCTAACGACAAACTCGATGATGTGAAAGATGAGTTCTATGAGCGTAAAGAAAAGACCTACGGCGAATGCCCAAAACACGACTTGAAATTCATCGTCGGCGACCCCAATGCACAGGTCGGAAGGTAAGTGTTTTTCCGCCCAGTCATTGGAAAGGAGAGCCTCCACGCAACTACCGATAACGGCCTGAGGCTAGTCAATTTTGCCGCACCCAGAGGAATGGCACACCTGGAGATACCGCAATACGTTTTCTCAAATCAGATGTCATAGATGTGAGGATCCGAGCTCCAAATATTTACTCGACCACAATCTGATGGTATTTAAGCTTCACCTAAGGCTGTCCAGCATAACCGGTTTTAGGCATGAGAGAACCAGGCAGCTAAATATTCAGCGATTGGCAGGCGGGGGCGATGCAGAGCATGACGAAGGAATCGAAGGACACCCAACTGGATAACATTTGAACGCATTGTGGCAACAAGTTCACGAGACGGTCAATACAACAGCCACAGAGGTACTTGGTACCACACGAGTCAACTGAAAGGCTGGTTTTATGTGGAGTGTCAACGCTTTGCCAGAAACGACGCGCGAAAATTCTACAAAACGATCAACAACATGCGCAAGAAAAGCGCACCGTCGTGATTAATGACCGCTCTGGAAATCTGTTAGTGGCTGCTAGGTGGAAGAAGCACTTCGAGTTATGTTTGAATGGACAATAGGGCAGAGAGCACAAACAGAAACAGTATTGAGGTTGATGGACACCAACGCTAGACGAAGTGAGAAAGGCTGTTCGAAAGCTAAAAAAGTGTTGTACATACCTCGATAGTTAGCATAATCGAGTCTGTGCCCTAATTTCTTCTCCCTCCCAAATCATTTCAATCACTTGGTGGATTTTTTCGTTCAGCCGGTCAGTCAACTTTTTGTAGCTCCGTCAGGATTCCGCCTTTCCCAGAGGACTTACCGGCTCAATACCGCCTACAAGGTAATCTCACGTATTCTGTTAGCTGGCTGCGTTCGTTTGTCGGCGAATATCAAAGCGGTTTTCGAGAAGAACGATCAACAAAGGTAGCGTACGACTCAGTGAAATGAAACGAACTGTGACATATATTGCAAGGACATGGCTTTCCGGTAAAGCTTTTTAGGCTTATTAGTGCGGCGCTGGATGGATTCCAACCGAGCGTCAGAATATCTGGTGAGACATCCGATTCGTTCGTGACGTTAGATGGATTGAAGCAGGACGATGCGCTCTCTAATCTGCTATTCAACATCCAAAACGTAGATCTGGTGTGCGAAAACCCAGAACCATGAACAATAGACATCGACATCATTGATGTAGATCGCAGAGCAGTGGAAGAGACTTTCGTGCCTTTTGAACATGTTGAGGCTGCAAGTAAGACTTCCTACGGTTTGCTTAGCCAGCTAAAGTCTCCAGGCTTACAGCCACGGATAAAACTAGCTCTGTACACAACGTCCAGTATGTATCACATGTATCCAGTAGTGGTGCGAATTCTCTGTCTCACCCTCGACACCCTCCGCCCGTTCAGTTTTTTTTTTCGGTTTTATTGACGGTGGTCCTTTCGTTCTCCAATCCATTCTGATAAGTACAGCAACGCACAATATGTTTTCACTACTCGTTCTACTTCTCATTTGCCACAATGCACACTTATTACATAAGCATTTTTTTCTGGATTTTTCAACCCCTCAATCAAGATTTCTTTCATACAAATGATTTTTTTATTTATATGATGCGTAAGACAACGACAGACCCCCCCCCCTCGTAAGTGCTTTCGTAATACGTGTACGGCCCTCAAGCACCATTTGTTATTATCTCACGCATACTTATGGTAAGCAAATTTTACGTGATCATGAGTTCTTACAGGCTCCTGCGCTCTGAGATTTTGAAAATATTGATATAGAAAGTAGGATAAACTGTTATCACCCCTATTCTTGTTTACGGACGAACGAAACTTCCGAACGAATGCAGTTCGTTCGAATCGATTTCCCATTTGATTTTGCTGGCGTAAACGAGAATGCGCATCAACTTCCGTTTGAAAGCGCGTTTGTACGTAAACAAGAATAAGGGTGTATGTCATGTCTAGTTGCAATGGATAATTTCGGGAGAGATTTTATTTTATCCCTTCTAATTTTCCAGCCAGCCATTGATACTTGATGGGGCACCACCTGGTGCCAGCACGTTGTCTTTGGAACTATAGCATGCTTGCAACGACTGGTGCTCCACCTCTCGCTCCGGTAGTCGAACTCTACAGCTTACGGGTTGGTGATGCCGAGAAGATGAACCATCTATTCAATAAAATATCCCATTATGTGACCTGTCAGACCACTTTATTTGACCGGCTTTTTTGGAATTGGTCCCACTGTGGGCCGATATGCAGGGAGACAGAAGATTGGCAGCACAGGAACGAACGACCTGGAATATGTGGTTGCATTCGGTTGTGTTACGAACAAATTGAAGCGTACGTTCATTATAGGTAAAAATAAGACTCTCAAGTTTCACAATTTTTTGCAGGTTTCCAGAAAAATATTTCTTAACGTCAAACTATGCGTTACACTAGACTTTCAAAATAATTTCCTAACAGATTGTAGTACGAATCTATCTGTATCTAATCTGTGTTTTGCATTGATATATTGGTTCATTTTTTAGCCAATATGTCCTGATTAGAAATTAGAATTATACGGCCCTATATAAGCGGTATTCTAACTTTTCCCAAATTAATGTCCAAGGGAACAATCACCATGCGTCTCCACAAGTGTTGGTGCCAGTTTCCTTCTTTGAAAATATTTATCTGAGTAGGTTAGTAAGAATATGCAACTGAAGGCAATGTCATTGGAAACTCAACCTCGGAAAAATAGGTAGGGTAAGTGTACCTGTTTTGGCCTCCTAAGTGCCTATTTTGGCCAACCATGAACAATGCATATTTTCCAAAAAAAAACTATCGATCGGTTTCAACAGCGGAGAAGCTGGGATATATCTAGACAAACAAAGGGCGTAACAGCCAAAATTAATTCCTTCTGATTTTGGCTGTTACGCCCGTTTCAAATGTTGGTTTAGATATCTCCTGTTATAGCTAGGGTAACCGTACCCTTAGTGGAGGTAGCACCAATAGTGGAGGTAGTGGGGTTTTGATAAGATTTATCATATTTATACATTTTACGATGGTTTCAGTTGATGCGTCGTGCTTTAAAAATCCTGTTAAATGCAACTTATCTTAAGATTTCGCTTGAAAAACTATTGAAAACAATGATTTTCCTTAACAAAATTGACTCCCTTGCACCTATAGTGGTGCAACTGTACCAATAGTGGCGAGCCTCATAAGAAACCAATGGATAGCACCACTATGGGAACCAAAATTAAATTTTACCGCCGCTAAAGGAACAGTGTACCTATAGTGGTGCAAGCAATATTTGGTAATTGTTGATGTTAAGGTCACTCCTGACGGAATCCAAGTTTCAAAGTGCTCGCGTTTTCGGGGGCACACCACTCGATACGGAGGCGGCACACAACTGTCATTATTGTTGATTTAGCTTTGCTGCGTCGCAGCATGCGTGAAATGATAAAAATGACAGTTGTGCGTTGCTTCCATATCGAGTGTTGTGCCCCCGAAATCGCGAGCACTTTGAAACTTGGATTCCGTCAGGAGTGACCTTAAATGACATCTATCTCATTTTTGTTAGCAAATTTATTAGTGTATCTATTGACTAAGATATTAAAGCTATAGATTTCCCATAATTAGGCCGATACAAATATTAAATTTATTTTATTTCCCCCTCCCCCCTTCAACTTTCCAAAAATATTGAGGGGGCGAAAAAAATTTTCTTCGGCGATTTTTTTATTTTTATTTTGAACATGTGCATAACTGTTTTTATCTTGGTATGAAATATGTCATTTATAGACCATACTTTTGTCACCAAGAGTATTTCAAATGAAAATAACAGCGTATATATCTATCGGCATAAATATTATATATCCTATCAGGTCACGCATATTCAGGGGACTCTTGCTTACAAATTCCGTCTAAGCTCCCTTGCAATATGTGTTCTACCCATTTCCACCAATGCTCTCAAACATCTACATATTGTTATAGGTATTTGATGGCCTTTATGTTGCTCGGCACACGCTATCCAACTGAATGGTCGTTCGAATTGTAAATTATAAACATCATCTGCATTATCTTTGTCTATATACTCAACACGATTCAAGATCGAGTGGTACACTTGAACTTTGGTGCGTGGATCAATCCGGTTGGGTTTCCAAATATTTCGATAACTCGCAAAGTTATCCCCAGCTCGTGGTTCCATGTCGACCCCAATTTCGCTATATTCTGATATCAGATTGTCAAGATATTTAAATCCTTCGATCGTCCGGCTACTGCAAAGTTTGGAGGGCTGTTCCCGTTGACACTCAACCACCTGGACCTGCTGACTTTGATGGTTAGACGCCGCAAAAAAGCAAACGGTCAGCCCTTTGAACCCACTCAGCATAAATGAGCGTCGCAGTACTAAAGCCTATCCACGTTAAATTTGAAACACTAATCTCATCAGGCAATTTTTGAAAATATTCACGAACCACTGAGACGATCAATTTACATGACAGCTGAATCTTTCTGCTTTATGTGCTGCTTTCAGATGTTTTAAACACGCCCAAATTGATAAAAATGGCGACAAATCAATTGGACAGTACCTAAGTGTCTGAAATTTAACGTGGACAAGCTTTAATATAGCGTTTTGTGATCATTAGCCAATACAAAAACTACCCAATACTGGGTGGTTTTCGAAGAACACTGGCTGAGACTTGAAGACGCTATTCGAAGTTCTCGAACCAACACTTCAGCTGTCCAAGTCAAAGAGCAATTGAGGCAATAACCTCCGGTTGCTGCACTCATCCTTTCTTCATCGGTCACGGTCAGGAAGTCCACCCATGCCCGCCTGTCCTGTCTGCAGTAGCGCCCGACTCCCACTTACAGGAATACATACCGTTGACGGACTCTACTTTACTTCTCTGATTCTTCACTTTCCTCACCGTTTGCTTCTCTACGCTCCTCAATCTTCCGTCAGGTTACATCTGTAATCCATTCTTTTCGCTGAGTGAGCAGCTCACCCAAGTTTTTCTCGCCGATTTCGATAAAAGCATTCTTCACTGCCCACTTATCTTCTACGCTGCCACCTTCCAGAACATCCACTACCCGAGTTCTAAGATCTTCAACGAACGATTTCTTCACAGCTGGATCTTCTGGACGGTCTATTTTGATTCGTCGCCCGAGCTTCCCCTGACACCGCTGAATCCAAGCAATGCGTTGTCGCCAATTAGAAGATGATAGTCAAAAGCGATGTCAGCGTTGCGTTTATTACGGACTTAAGAAGGCATCGTCTCCGTTTTCAGCTGATCCATTTCCAGATGAGCTAAATACTACTAGTACTGCCAACTAAAAGCGGGTCTGGTAAGTAAGTCAAATGCTGCTGCCTGCAGACATGAGAAGCGTGTGCAGGAGGACTTCCCGGCCGACGATGGTAGGAAACCCGCAACAACCGGCGATATTCATTTCCTCTTCGATATTTCACGACGCCTGAATGGAGCAAGGACAAATCCGTAGATGATAGATAAAGACGCGACATGTCAGTCACTCATCGATCCAGTTGATCAGCTGGAACGTTGGCTCGACAACTTACAACAACTTCTTCAAGTTCTGACAGCCTCTCCTAATTCAGATATAGGGAAAGGTTGGCAATTCTCCGACGGCAGTAGGTAGGATTTCGCTTCGGACGACCATGTGAGAACTATTCTGTCACGCTTTGCATCATGCTGGAGCAGGTCATTTAATTCCAAGAGTCCCTCCATTTGGTACTGATTGACCACGGAATCGTGAGTGAGCACAAGAGCAAGACAAGGGTGCATGTATTATACGTCTTGTGATATTTCACATCGTAGTCGACCAAATCGTGGACCTCTCTACCAGTCTACCTCCATAGAGCAATCGAACGAGATGATGGTACTGCTCTACAACGCCACAGCGCTCTACCAAGTAGAGTAAACTGAATGACCTGGTACTATGTTCTCACTCAACAAACTCCAACTCCACGGTAGCCGGGCAAACCAGAATCGCCTGGCGGTAAAACCCTAACAGAGAAATAAACAAAGTCGATGGGAATCAGACTTGGGCTCAAGCCAAGGATGGAGATCCTTAACGTTGTCCCCATGTACCCTAACAGGTGCTAGGAACACAAGAGTGGGTGTGTGAATTGGATCCCACCTAATGAATGCCACATGTACATGGGTGCTGATAAAAAAACCAATTCTAGTGTCGTTTAGCCTATGAATTGTGTAACTTTGATTAGTCAAGTAATAGAGATTTATTTTTTAACTTGTTTGGATTTTTTTTTTAATTTTTCATAAAACAAGTGGAGCTGTATCTCTTAAAAAGCAAGGATGTTTTCAGTGTATCATACCTTGGAGTAAGATAAACCAAAATCTGCAACCAGACACCTGATAAGACATCTCAGATCTGAGCCTACCAAATAAACAAAATCGAAAAAAAAGACGTCTCAGATCGTGTAAGGATTGGGAAGCGCCCAGGCAGCAATCGCCGTGCATGAGCCGAAATGGCCTCCTTACGACTATACAGAAACCCCCGCAGCTGATCCACGCATATTTCTTGCATGAGTAAGTTCAACGTCCATTGCATTCTCTCTACGGGTTTATCCGTAGAGCCGTATCTATGCCGCTAACAAGTAGCACTTCACCTATCTATTCCGTATAGTCCGAAAAGTCTTCAATTACGAACCTTCATAAAACATCCATGCTCAGACAACACATCTCTGATTTCAAAAGTACAGCTGACCATTGCCCCAGTACAACCAATTTGAGCTTCATACTTAACTTAAACATAAGCCTATAATTTTAGCCGTACTTTAAAAATGTTGGTGTTATGGATTCAACAGTTTAGAGTCTATCAACAAAACTTCTCAAAAAGAAAAACTAAAATTTCTGCGGAAATAAGTTCCAGTATTTTTCTAAATTATTTAAAGCTTCTGCTAAGTTCATTACTGCATAAATATATTACAAATGTTCAAATTCTTTGCTTTCTCTAAACATTCTTTGCTATCATTTCTCATTAAAAATTTGGACTTTATTTTCGTTTCCTTGTTATTTTTTTATTCCCCCCCCCCCTCGTGTTTTCCAAGAGCTGTCGGACATAAAATAAATTTAATATTTGTATCGGCCTTATCAATTTAAAAAAATAATTTTCTTTTGTGGATCTACTAATCAGAGTGTAAAATAATCGAAAATTTTGGTGAAGTCCATTTTTCTTCATTTGTCAGTTCACTTCCGACACATTCATAGTCGGCTCTGGACAGTCAATATTCAGTTGAATATTAGTCATTGAATATTTATGCACATTTTACAAATTGATAAATTATCTGAAATCTGAGCATGTTTCAAATGAGTAAAGTAATGTATCACATAGAACTGAATCCGATTTTCATCCGCGAGGCACTTTCGACGGTAAACATCAACATAAACAATGCTAATTATGTTTTTTTCTGCACATAGTAAACACACTCAGTGACAGTCGAATGAATGAGTTCGTGGAGTAGTCGTCTGACTATGTCATTCTATGTTTTGAATATTCATGCGATGTTTGTCAATATTCGGACTGAAGTTGCTTCATGAAGATGAATATTTTAAGCTCTGCTACTAATACCTCCGCTATTGGTACCGTTACCCTAATAAAATCATCGAAAGCTGCTTTATTTTCGAAGTTATGCTAGAAACTGGTAAAATTTGCAACATGGCCAAAACTGGTACAATTACCCTATTTAAAAAAAGTATTTCAATACAGCGAATTGTGGTGTTGCGAGCTGAGCATAGAGTAAAAAATACTGTATTTGATTGAAGCCCATTTAACACTACTCGGCAAGTAAGAAAGATTTTGAATTAACTTACTTCACGTTTTTTCAAGTATCACGTTTACGGGTGTTCCGAATCTGCCAAGGTGATATTCTAAATAATGTCCAACCTAATAAATTGAATGCTCTGGATCAATCCAGTAACCACATCCTTCATTTTAGGAATTGACAACATTCTAGGAGTGATCATGCATAGGCGTTGCAAGGTTAAGCCTTGTGGTTTTCAATATTAACACGGGCAGATCAATTGTCTGCAGTGCGTGTTACAGTTAAGGTGAACCGCGTTGGACTACATAGCGCTTTCAGAGGCACATAACTCCAATAGCAAACGACAGGCAAAAATGAAAAGCAGTTTTCCACCTTTACTCACTTGCAGCATATACGAAAAAAATGTTTCCAGGCTTGCTAATCTCCCATAAATTTACATTTGTGCGAGCAAAAATGTGAGGTGAGGGCAGACAATTTTGGACCCTTTCTTAATTTACCTTAACTCCATAATATGCATTGAATCAACAAACGCTTGGTAACCATGAATCAATGCTCACTTTATTGTAAACGAAGCACTATCCTTTTAGAGATTGGCGTTAAATTAACGACGATGATTTATCGATAAACGCACTGTTTTGGAAACCATGATATCCCATAACACGCCCATAGTTCGTGTTGTCGGAGTCGATTTTCAGTTTGTGATGAAATACAAAATAATATGGGCGGATCCAGATGTTTTTATTGCATTGATAAACTGGCGTCATCAGTCAGAACTATAATTGGAGAAACTTTAAAGAAACTTCTAGGAATCACAAATTTTTGAATTCTATTGGAATTCTATTGGACATTTCTTCAAGGATTTCATCAAAAAGTTATCCGGAAATTGTTGCAGTAATTTCTTTGGAAATTCTTCCATTCCAGCGTTCCTTCGATATTTGCCTCAGGAATTCATTCATTCTTCAGTACTCGTTCAAAAATTTCAATAGGATTCTCACGCAATTTTTGTAGAAATTGTTTTGAAAATTGAGCGCCGGCTCGTCGGATAATTTAATTTTGATAAATCCTAACCTTGTAAGAATGATTGTCTATAACATATACTCTAACTATATACCCTGATAATCGACTGATTTGATAAGATCATAAAATAAAATAAAATAAAATAAAAATCAATAATCTACTTACCCTTGGACTGTGCATTCTGGTCCCGTAGGATTCTTGTCGAGATCACCTGGCCGTATTTGGAAAGTAAGTTTTCTACATCCGTTTCCTTATAGGTAAGTGGTAGATTCGCAATGTACAAATTGGTTGGATCCTGTTCTTGTTGCTGCAGAACGGCCGTTATCATCATTATCATCATCATCATGGTTTCGGATTGTTTCATTGCAATGTGTTTTTCATATGTCGGTTGTATTTTAAAATGGGTGAGAAACAATAATTTGCGAAAGAGAAGAACGATAAAAATAAGTTAGTACACCTTCTGCGAGCTTTCGATGGCTAGCGCTTTTCTATGGTGGTTGGGGGGATTGGTCCTGACCGAGCAGTATTTTCCGAAAGAACTTGTTTAAAAGTTTATACGGACTGGGGGGGCTTTTTAGAAGTATGACGAACGGTTAAAAGAGCCTAGCGTGAAATGTGGTTGCAAGAGGGGTGGTTCGAATTTTTCGGGATTATAAAAATTGAAACAATGGAAGAATCCTTTGGAAGGCAAAACTTCAAAGCGGCAACGACCATTAGGTAAATATACTTCCACAGGGTACGTGCCGTGTGTCATTCGATGGTGACGTTTAATCTTCTTGCGGTTTCGAGTAAAACAGATATTTACGGACATAGAGAAACATGAAGCGAGACATGGAACGCAGAGTACATGATGAGAAGTGTTATGGAATACGATTGTTGTTCCTTATTCTGGTCCTGGCTAGGGAGCAACGCAATTAGTTTGGATCATAAATCAAATAGCACATGACATGTTGGTCTACCTGAAGGATCTCCTAGCATATAATAAAACGATAATGATGAGAACGCAGTGGATGTGGTAGCGCAGTGCCATTAAGGACAAAAAACAATGAATTTAAATTAACATTCATTCGTAATCATAAATTATTGTTGCAGCGCTACCAAGTCGACTGGATTCACGCCTTGCATGCCTCATGATCCCTAACTTGAGTTTACGCGTGACCTAAGAGGAAGAGACAGAAAAACTGAGCTAGCCCTGTACTTATCTTACTGAGTATAATTATGTATAAATTGGATTCGGCCGGCGCACTATTGTATTTTTTTATTATTATAATGGTAGTAACTGCTAGCGGTAGTTACAATAATAGTGATATGGTAGTAGAACACACTTTTACAAAGTATTTACTGTATACATTACTTGCTTAGCGCTCAACTGAGGGGTTAACACTATGTAGGTAATTAGAAACTGGCTAATTTAGCAGAAGTTAGATATTGATTTTGGTTGGTTAATACATTTCGAAACTATTCGTTAGCGATGTGAACCTAAACCGTCCAGAACAGACTGAATAAAAAAACTTCAAACTGCCTACCACTATTCGTCGGTTCTAATTTATATACACACAGTTTGAAAAAGAAAACTCTATAGAGACTACCTGAACTCCCTCCAATGCAATACTCGGATAATTGTATTCCAATAATTTTATACACATAAGCTAATACAGAGCGATGAACTTTTATTGGAAACATAACCCTTACTACCTAAACTACGATGGATTATTATTTTTTAATTCGAAAGTAACAGATTTTAAGAACACAACATAAACAAAGTCATCTATACACTACTGATTGAGTTGGGTTTGGGATATTCCTATTCTGTTTCTCGAAAATTGAAATAAATGTCACTGGGTTGGTCTTTCCTCAAACGTCTAGATGTAGTACACAGGAGGTTAGTAGACTGATGCAAGGGATTAGTGTTGGCCGCGATTTGTACAGCACGATCAAATTTTCCTGCGCGGAAAACCGATCGTCGGCGTTAGAAGATTTGGTGACGTACAACGAGCTTGCAAGTGATTTGCGCATTTGACAACTTGTGAATGCTTTACATATGTACAGAGTTGTTAGCGGAGGGAACAAGTTGAAGGAAACGGAGGAATTCTCGCCCTGACGAAAGGTGGATACAAGTTGGCGATGTGGGAGATGCTGAAGAAAAGGGGAACTGTGCTACACTGCACTGCTATTGCATATGAATACCGATATAGGGTAAAACGACCTATTATGGAGGGGTTAAGCACCGTGTCAAAACAGACATGATTACAAAAATTCTTCAAAAATTACCTGTTGGTAAATTTCAACATTGTAGTAGTTGAATAGGATGCTCGTTAACTATAGTTTCGTAAATATTACGTCAATTGTGCTGTACTTATGTTTTTTTGTTTTTATCACAATAAAAACAAACTACCGCAATAATAGGACGCAGTTGCCTATCGTTGCGATATTTTTTGAAGGTCAGTCCTATTGTTGCGGTATTGCATGTAATTCTTATGGTGAGCGATACCGCAACAATAGGACATTAGCACTACCGCAATAATAGGCTCAAAGGATTAAAATTTTTAACGAGAAATGTTGATTTTTCATCATTTTGAACGGAATTTTGTCAAACAAAAGCTGTTCTAGTCGTTAATCCGAAGAGTTTTAGCGTACCCACAATTGTTTTCATTGGTATTATATCCAGAATGGACTACTTTAACACTACCGCAACATTAGGGCATACCACAACGATAGGACGTTTCACCCTATCCATATTATGAGTAGTTTCCCTTTATGTTGAGATTTCCAGAGAAATATTGAAATTTCAAATAGGTTGAAAACAGGACGGGAAGAGTTTCGATTATGGGCACCCTCTTGTATTTTGTCCACAACCTTGGCCCTATTTGGTATTACGAATCTTTGTATATTAAAGATTATTTAGTCAACTTTTAGAATGCTGAAACCTGAAAAAGCATTCCATATCGTCTATGCATTCGTATGATTTTATGGAGGCTTATTCAAGGAGGAATAACAGAGAAACTTTGATTCAGAAGGATTTATTAGATGACTTCTACTGTGAATGAACTTAACAGTAGTCAGAAGTTGCTTTTAAATATTTTCGTTAGAAAAAGTGTTTTGGAGAAAATCATAGAAAAAACTTGAAGCTTGTTTTTTAAATAAATTAAAAAGAATGTAACTTATAGTATTTTAGATAAACTCCTAAATAATAAAAAAGATGGATTACACGCAAAAAAAGCGTTCCCGAATTCGTGAACCAGCAAAAATACACCGTGATTTAATTCATGGATTCGGAAACACCAGTCACGTTTTCCAGAACGTTCCCGAAAACGTGACTGTGTTCCCGAATCCGTGGCTGTTGTTCACGAAAAAATACACCGTGAACTTGTTAGTTCGCGAATTCATGAACGCTTTTTTTTGCATGTATTGTTCCCTAATGAAAGGCAATTCTTGTTTTTGTGCAACTTCTGAATATTTCTTATTCTGTTAATGAATTTCTAAAACATAATTCGATAAGAATTTATTATAAAATCCAATTCTTTTCGGGGAAGAGTCGTTTGGCCGAATATGTCATTTGATCGAAACCCATCTTATAAAAAGTCATTTAGCCGAAAGTTGCACTGTTGTTCGGTGGAACAAGTCATTTGGCCGAAAACGCCGTTTGGCCAAAACAAGTCATTTGATCGAAAACTTTGGCCGAAATGATCGTTTGATAGAAAATGTTATTTGGTGAGATGGGTCATACGGTCGAAAATGCTGTTTAACCGGAATGCTTGTTTGGCAGAAAGGGCCAAAGGGCCAAAAGTGTCGTTTGATCAGGCGGGTCATTTGGCCGAAATGGTCATACGGCAGAAAGGGTCATTTGGCCGAATTGGACCTACGGCCGACAATGTAGTTTAACCGACAGATCATTTGGCAGAAAAAGCCGTTTGGTCGTGCGAATCATACTGCCGAAAATGTCGTTTGGCCGAACAGGTCATATGACCGAAAATGTCATTTATCTGAACGGATCATACGGCCGTAAATGATGTTTGCCGAACAGGTAGTATGGCCGATCACGTCGGCTGAACAAATAATATGACCAAGAAAAACTTTCGATCAAACAGGTTGCGGGAAACATGTGGTTTGGTCGAAAAAAATCATTAAACCGATTAGGTCCAGACCAGATGAAGACAAACACATTACAAGACACAGAGAGTATATCTCATCTTAGTTAGGTCGAAGTATTGTGTACTTCGTTCTGGTCACTTTGAAGTATGTTGTTATGTCTCCGTGTCGTGATGCTTTTGTGTTAGAAATGATGATAAAACCTTACCTCACTTAGAGGCGTGCGCCGGAGAAAAAAATCGGATTTTGGAAGAAAATTCTTTGGATTTCTACAGGGAATTCTTTGTTTGTCCTTAAGAAATTCTTCGGAAATTCAATGGAAATTATTAAAAAAAAGAGGAAAAGTCGTTTGGCTGTTTGGCGTTTGGCATCCAGCAGAATTTCATTTGGCCGAAATGAACGTTTGGGTGAAACGGTTATACATCGGAAAATAGTTTGGCCTTAAATTTCCTTTGGGCAAAGCGGCATACGACCTAGTTGGTAATTTGACCTAAAAACCACCATTCCCTAACACGTCATTTGGCTGAAATGGTTGTTTGGCCAAATAGGTTATAAAGCCGAAAATGGTTGTTTGACAGAAAGTTCCATTTGATCAAAAATGTCTTTTGGTTCAACGGCCAAATGTTGATTACTGAACGGGTTATATGGTCAAAGATATCCATCTGTTTGCCAAAATAACATTTACAGCCAAATGGCCTTTCTGACAAACGACCATATTGGCAAAAAACATTTTTTTTGGTTGAACGACTTTTTCAGTCAAATAGCCAGTCGAACGAACAACATTTTTGGCCGTATGTCCATTTCGGCAAAATAAAATTTTCGGCTTTTGCCTAAAGGTTTGTTCGGCCAAATGACATATTGAACCAAACACTTTAAGGCCAAATGACCCTACCTTTTGTCTGGCCGAAAGTCATTCGGCGAAAATCCATTTACTCTTAGTTGAATAACGTTAGGTCGAGTTATCTAGCCAAATTCCATTAGGCCGATTTAAACGTTTGTCCGAAACGGTATTAGGTCGAAAATGGTTTGACCAAAAACGACATTTGGCCGAAAGCGAAAAGTAGCCGAAAGGAACATTCGGCTGACCTAATAATTTGACCGAGACGTTGTTTCCCCTAATGACCCTACCTTTTGGCTTTTGGCCCGAAACTGTCCTTTCTGCAAAACAACAATTTGGGTCAAATGGAATTTTCTGCTAAATGACCTATTTGGCCTATTTTTTGGGGAAAAGACAAATTCAGCGGAACGACACTTTCGGCCGAATACCCATCTTGTCCAAATGACCCTTTCTACCACACGACCATTTCAGTCAATTGAGCTATTCGGCCAACTGTTTTTTCCAACCAAACGAACTGTTGGACCAAATGATTTTCGGGAAAATAATTTCAGAGTAGTTGGGCTTCAGCCAAATGGATGGTATTTTCACGAAAACATCTCTGGAGTTCTAACGTGATGTATTAGAGATCAATTGAAAAAATCTACGAAAAGTTCACTGAATGTTCGGAATTTCCACGGAAAACTCTGCGGACTTCTTCAAATTTCAATCAGCTTGGAAAATTATAGCCCACCGGCGCGACAAATTTTAAACGGCGGAGCTCCGATGCAAAAACGTCGTCGGTGGCTAGCCTCACTATATGTTTGGCCAAATCACTAACCATTTCTAACTGTTCACTTTTCGCTCCTCAATCCCCTGTTCTCACTTCATACTTCTCATTTCTCATTTCTGACTAATCACTTCTCATAGTGAACGAGAAGTGGGAAATATACGTCTGGCTTCTCAGTTCTTAACCCTCACAGTGAGAAATGAGAAGAAAAAATGACTAGGCATTGGTAAAAAGTGAGACGTTTTTTCGAGACGAGACGAGATTTTTCTCACAGTGAAAAGTGAAAATGAGAAGTGAGAATTGAAAAGTGAAACGTTTTACTCTTCATTTCACATTTCTCATTCTGATTTCTCACTGTGAAAAGTGTGAAGTGATTATTTAAAAAAGAGAGCAAATTAGAAATAAGAAGGGAGACGTCTCATTTCTCACTCCTCATTTTTCACTCTCACTTGTCATTCTAATTGCTTACTTTGAAAAGTGAGAAGTAAGCAATGATCAGTGTCACTGTGAAAAGTTTGAAGTCCGAAGTGCAAAATGAGAAGTGAGAAATCAGAAATGAGAAGTGAGAAATCAGAAATGAGAAGTGAGAAATGAAACAAGAGACATGAGACGTGAGAAATGAAAAGTAAGCCCTGTATGAGAAGTGTGAAATGAGACGTCTTACTTTTCACTTCTTCCTCTGATAATTAAGAGATAAGGAGTAAGACGTCTTTCTTCTCACTATACGAATAACCCAAGCAACATACTTAATCATACTAAGGTATACCTGATAGAATTACAACAAATTTGATCGATTGATTTTTGATTCAAAAATTTCTGTATAACTCATGTATAACGAAAAAAGCGCAAAAGGTGGAGTCAATATAAAACATATCCAAGTTATATTTGATACATTTTTGCAACACATTTCAAACCATTATAAAACAATGATCGAAATGTAAATAAATCGGCCGTGACACATTCATCGACAACTTGGAAAACAATTTGGATTATTTTGTTTTGGATTATTCATGATACTAACTACCAAAAAGTATACATAATCATAGTTCAGATTCGGTGTTTGATTAACGGAGTTACTTCTTGCGGTTCTAAATTTATGACAAACCTTAATATTCTAGTTCTGTATTTTTCATGCGCCACGTATAAATTCTAATACTGATGCATTAGATTCGACAATTTTGTTTCTAAATCTAAAGCCATATTGGTTCACGAGTCATCATGTTTAGGGTTTCCAAATGTGTTTTCAAGAAGAATGTTTTATTCTGATCAATTTGGGATTCATGATAGTTCTAAACTACTGTTGAAGCTTTATAGCAGAGCTATTTAAAACTTTAGTAACTAATAAGTATAGGGCATACAGATTCACGCCAAATATGGTAAAACATACTTTCAATCTAATATTATGAAATACATAAAAAACATCATGTTGCAACAAATTTTTATATTTGACCATGCTTCATATAGGACACAGAACTTTCGTGAAATCCGAGTGTTTAGTTCTGTATTGAGTGAAGAATTGGTTGTGTTTTGATTGGCAAGCAGTAAAGTCGCGCGATCCGAGATTTTGTCCAGAAAATAAATTAGTTATTGTGCGCTTTTATTTTGCATTCAATATTCCAATAGATCGTAACACATACCAAGGAGAATCTAAATAATTCTTCAAACTATCATAACACCATATCCCCAGACAATCGAGAGTAGGACTAACAATCCTTTCCCTTTTGACCGTGAGGAAGTGATCGGCGCCATTATTGTCTGAAAATACGTGACCTTCAAAACGTGTACATTAAGAATAGGCTCAATAGGGCTTTTCTCTGCTCCAAATAAAGAAATAAAGAAAATGGATAGCTAATCACAAGCTCCATTCTGTACAATTTCGCAAGTTCTAGTCAATCACGGAGTAGTAACTACGAATTGTACAGTCATAATGCTAACTGGAACTTTAGTTAGCATTGCGAGTAAAAGCGTAGGATTATTGCCAATCCGAAGATGACGAGTTCTATTCTCAGTCCTGTCCGACCCCTTGAGAATAGTGTATTCATTGTATACTTGCCACACAAGATACACATGTACTCATGCAATGGCGAACTTAGAAAAGCTTTCAATTGATAACTGAGGAAATGTTAATACAATACTAAGTTGAAAAGCAGGCCAATTCCCAATTATAGAAATCGGAAAATGTGTACAAAATAATCTTCTAAGGTAAATCCTCAAAAATACTCATCCAGAAGAAACAGATTTTGTACAAACAGATTGTTGGTGGTATCAGACTTGAAAATTATATTTACTTATTATATTTTACTGATGTAATGTTTATTTAAGAATAATCAAATGGTTTGTAATGAACCCGGATAGAGATGAGAAGCAAACTATTGTTATTATAATGTTTTTATAATGCTAATGCTAGAACAATTTAATAGTAGTTTGTGCAACTAGTTGCAAAAAGATGATTTTTTCAGAACGACTTGTACGTTTATCCAACGAGGCTTGCCGAGTTTTCTTCTACCCGGAAAACACCGATGGAAATATTAGAAATAATTTAAAAAAACCCTGATTAATCCACCTAGCGGTGATGGTGCCTTTCTCGTGCAGTATAAAAATAGTATTTTGGCCATTACTCTTGAGCCCATAGTCCGATCTGGCCAATTTTCAATAGGAAACAATGTGAGAGTATTCTGCGTCGAATGCAACTTGTTGCAAGTAAATCGGATAAGGATAAGTGCCTGAAAAATGAGTGACATTTTTTTACTAAATTTTTCTATAAAAAGGTGGTATTTTGGCCATAATTTCCGAGCCCATAGTCCGATCTGACCAATTTTCAATAGGAAACAATGGTAGAGTATCCTGCGTCGAATAAAACTTGTTGCGAGTAAATCGGTTAAGGATAAGTGCCTGAAAAATGAGTGACATTTTTTTACACAAATTTTCTATAAAAAATGTGGTATTTTGGCCATAACTCCCGAGCCCATAGTTCGATCTGACCAATTTTCAATAGGAAACAATGGTAGAGTATCCTGCGTCGAATGCAACTTGTTGCGAGTAAATCGGTTGAGGATAAGTACCTGAAAAATGAGTGACATTTTTTTTGGGCGGGTGCGCACAGACACACACACATACACACACACACACACACACACACACACACACACACACACACACACACACACACACACACACACACACACACACACACACACACATACACACAGACATCACCTCAATTCGTCGAGCTGAGTCGATCGGTATATAACACTATGGGTCTCCGGGCCTTCTATAAAAAGTTTGTTTTTGGAGCGATCATATAGCCTTTACCGTATACTTAGTATACGAGAAAGGCAAAAATACATTTTTTTAAGCGGATTTTACGAAACAATGATTATGTGCATGGCTTCGCATGATTATTTCCAATACGTTTTCTGGCAATTTTTGGCATATGGGAACCCTATCCATGTCTTCGGATATTTATTTCTATGTTTTAGAAAAGTTTCCTAACCAACGGATTAATAACGCCCGATTGATGACAGCTACGATTGAAAGTATTAGATAAGTAACATTAGTGTTTTTCTGCAACAATAACAAGTCGGCAGTGTTTTATTACTGTTCCAAAATAACTTGACATACTACGTTTTATAGTTATGCTTTAAATAAGTTTTTAATCAGTTACAACTCAAATAATTTGAATCCAAGTGTTTTTATTCGGTTAAATTGAAACATTGGCTATAATGTTGAAAAGGAGAACATTGAAGACAGTTTTATAACTATTTCAAAACTTATAGTTACCCTCAATCTTAGATATAACTCATTAACAACCATTTTTCATATTTTTCTAATATCATTATGTTGCATGTGTTACTTGGGAAGTGAGAAGTTATACGTGGTACGTATTTATTTCTCACTTGTTGATTCTTACTTCTCATCTCTTACTATGGGAAGTGAGAACTGAAAAATAAGAAATAAAAGGAAGAAGATTAAAAAGAGAGATGTGAAAAGTAAAAAAGTGAAAAGTAACAAATGAAAAGTGATTTTTCCATATGCTGCAAATGTTTACCGTCATATTCAGCACACTAGAATCGCACACGGGAGAGCCATACACTAATTGCGTAAGGGTTTGCTTCCTGAGATTTCAGATTTTCCCCGCCATGGAAATTCTTTGCAGACAAATATTTTTTTATTTATATGGAGCATAAGAAAACCCTCAGACCCTCTTGCCACCATAAGCCCTTACGCAATTAATATTTGGGGACTAAGGATCTGAGTGGGCCTTTTCTGCCAAACGAACTGTTTGGTTGAATGTTTTTCTTGGACAAATAATATGTTCGGCCATACGACATTTTCGTCCATATGCCTTTTCGGTGGTATGATCTGTTCAGTCAAGTGACATTTTAGGCCATATTGCCCTTTACGGCCACATTGCTCCTTTTCCCAAACAACCATTTCGGTCAAATGCAGCCTAACGACTTTTTCGGAGTCCCTTATGGCTAAATGACGTTACCGGATTTTGGACAGATGGGTTTCAACCTAATGGATTATTTGGCTAAATGAATTTCGGCTTATTATTTGTTTCCGGCCTAATAACTATCTAGCCGTGTTTCATTCGGCCCAACGGCCAATGTGACTCGGCTAGATGACTTGTGGCTTAACGTGTTATTTGGTCCAATTTGGTTATCCCCTGATCATTAACCCTTCCCCCACGCGGAGGAACTTTAAAATCATAGAAGGGTAGCATCAAGCTTTGGGACAGGAATATTTGTTTTACTGACACTTTGCATCGACATCCAGTGGGAAGCAGTGTTATGCTAAATCATTCTCGGACAATAATGATTGTAATTGTTATATGAGATTTTTTTCAGGTGATAAAAACAGACGAGTTGTCACCAGCGACAACTTCTTAAATTTTGGAAGCAAACGACAATAAACACAGAAATTGTCATTCTAATATAAACCTTATTATAACCAACCAAATATCAATAATTTCGTTAAACCTTCTGCTTTGTATTATGGCAGACAAATGAGTTCAAAAAGTAACGGCAAATGCTTCAAGTCGAGTATTGATTTTCAAACAATTCTTACTCGATTCTTACATTTTATCAATTGACAATTTGAAAGTCAAGTCTCGTGTGAGATTTTCGCACCCTCGATGTTTTGAAAATTCGATTTTTCCCATCCCTGGTGGACAGTTTGATCGTCAATTCGTTCTTGTTTGATAGCAAAGTTGCAAACAAAATGTGCCACCTTCGTTGGCGAAAATAGTTTTTTAAGCATGTTTATTTAATAGTACTTTTATTGTGCGCTTTAGCGTAAAACATTTTATTCCAGGGATTTTATCAGTTAACTTACTTCGTTTCTTTGAAGGTATTCAGTTTAATGATCGATCTCCCAAAAGTAAGATAATTTATTTTTCACTTTACAACATATAAGGTTCGTATCTTTACAAAAGTTGTAGCAAAACTTCTCCTGAAACACTTTGTCGAAGACGCCAAGTTCGTAATTATATGAAACATGTTCATCATTTAAATATGCAGGCATATGGAGACGCATGGTGCATTGTATCATCAACTCCTTGTGGAAAAAATTAAAGTATTATTATGTATGCCAATGAGAGCATATTTGCATCAATTTTCAAAATACGGAAGATTGATTTAGGTTTTACTTTTAGGTTTACTTTACATTCGCTGACAACTCGACAGTTTAGGTATTACATCAATGACTTGTACTTTGTTATGTGTATGTTATGCTACAATTTGCCTCTTGTCAAGTTACAATTATATTAAATATGACTTAAAATCCATAAAATTTGATATAACTTTTTTATTTTTTAAGTTTTTATGTGGCAACAGTCTCCAAACGGCGTATTTAAACTTTATCTAGAACTTTCTAAAACAAACAAAATTTGTAATAGGAGAAAACATTTTTAAGGGTGTCTTCGGCAAAAAATTTCAGGAAAAGATTTGCTACATCTTTTGTGAAGACACAAACCTTGTACAGTATACCCCCGCTGATCCGACAAATGTATGGCCGGACTATAGAGGTTTCTTTCGTTAATCCGATTGTCAAATCCATACAAATGAACCAAAACAATATCACAGCACAAATTTGAAAACTGACAGCATAATGTGTTTAACCTTCTGTCTGTGCTTCAAAAAACTTACGTTGTCTGTACTGTGGGATCAAATTGACCCCAAATTGAAATTACTGTAAGTTTGTGTATTGTCCAATATTATCCAAGGATTTTGGATTTTTGGGATGTTTCAAAAGACAATTTAATCATCTTGCAAGTCGTAACCAAAGATTGACTATAAGTAGGCGGGTACCTCGCGGGAAGGGTTTTCGTGAAAAAGGGTACAAAAACAGTTACTGTTTACGTTTATTTACTTATATCGTCCTTAAAGATGATTAAATTATCTTTCGAAACAGCCCAAAGCATCCCGAATCGGTCAAACAATAAAAAAGTCATAACAGTTTCAATTTGGGGTCAAAATAACCCAAGAGCACAAACAACGTCAGTTTTTTTTAAAAAAGTACTTAATAGCGCTTATTTTTAAGATTCACACCTAGGAAACAGTTCTCGGCGAGTTTTACCAAACTACCGAAAATTAGGAGAATCGGTTGAAAACTAAAAAAAATGGCAGCCTTTCAAAGTGGCCTGGGGTCATATTGACCCCATAGCACAGACAAAAAGTGAAATGTTGATACTTTGTCTATATGTGTTTAAATGTTGATAATTTTTAATTCGGAAAATTCCGAATTAGCGAGATCCGGCATAACGAGTCGTCGGATTAGCGAGGTCCGGATAAGCGGGAGGATACTATATGCTGTTTTTTCTTTATTATTGAAGTTTTCAGTTTTCAGGGCTGGTTCTCCTAAAATGAAAAAAAAAATCATTTCACCTTTGGGAGATTGATCACTATGCTGAATACCTCCAAAGAACGCATTAACTTACTGATATGAAAATCTGGAAGACACTATTACGCTAAAACGCATAATAAAGTTACTATTAATTAAACGCACAGAAACACGATTTGAGTCACTGTGAATTGTTATCTACACTGAAAAATAAAGCTACTCAAAAGGTTTCACTCAAAACCGTAGTTTGGGCCAATAACCCAAATTTGAATTGTGACTTTTCTGGCACTAGGTATTTTGCCTTTGATCACATGTAAACAATTTACCTAAAGCTGAGTTTAATTTATCCAAAATGGACCTTGATCAACTCAAAATTGAGAATATTGAATTTAATCAAATTTAGGTTATTGGGCTGAGCAACCCCGGTGAGGTGCTAGAATCTTGCTTTAGTTTTGACAACAATCATGGAAGAGAAAGGGAAAAATACCCAAATTTGGGTAATTTTTTCTGCGATATTCTCATCAGTGCGTACATATTGAACTCAAATTTTGAGTTGATTTATCTGTCCGTGTACTACTAGACGAACCTGCCCGATCTCGCTCGGGCATTATTTTTGATCTGTCAATCATTTCGTTGATTGCAGAGCGTCGCACTCTAGATCGATTTCAGTTCGAGCTTGATGGCTTTCCTCAGAACTCATGAAACCGTTGCATTTTGCCAATTTTCCAACTTCCCCCTCTAATTGATCAACTCTTAGTATATACAAACACAGCTGATCCCTAGACAAATCGATTAATGAGAAAATCTTGCAAATCGTTCCATCCGTTCGTCGCTCAGATTTTTCAAGATATTTTGATAGATTTTTATCTTCTACTAGTCGACCCGGCAGACGTTGTCCTGCATAGTAGGCGAAAACGCGCGTTGTGAACTTCCTATGCGAAATTTTCATACGATTCTTAATTTTAGTGTTTCACGATTTACTCCATCTTACCCGTGATTTTCGCATAAGGAAATATCATATAAACCCATCGGAAACGAACACGAATGTGTCTGCTGAAGAAACGAAAAAAATCCATCCAGCCGTTTTCGAGTTATGTGGATACGAACACAGACCATTTCATTTTTATATATAAGATATAATAAAAATGAGTTGGTCTGTGTTCGTATCCGCATAACGCGAAAACGGCTGGATGGATTTTCTCCGTTCCTTCAGCAGATATGTTTGCTAAAGTTTCCGATGGGTTTAAATGATATTTTCTCATGCTAAAGATACGAGTAAGGTTAAGTAAATCGTGATAAACTAAAATTAAGATTCGTGTGGAAATTTGACATGGGCAGCTCCCAACTGGCATTTTCAATTACCATGCAGGACAACGTCTGCCGGGTCGACTAGTTTGAACTAAAACTGCTCAGTTTTTTTTCAATTGAATTTCATGAATTTATTTTTCAAACAGGAATTCCAAGGTATGCATCAAAGATGTTTTCATATGCTTTTGTTATAGCATTCATGGTTGATTAAAGTTAGATTGATCTTGATCATTACATATCAGAACGAATTGCTCGAGAAGATTTTTAAAACTTTGCTTGAGACATCTTCAGATTTTTTCAACAAAAAAGTGTTTCTTCTGTAGACTCGCCTCAAATTATTTATAAAGTTCTACACAGATATGTCCGTAAAAGATAAAAAGAAAACGTTTCTAGACAGCTCGTTTATATCCTAAAGTTTCTGTATGAAATCTTTAACATTTTTCGTTTCGTTTTTCCATCATATTTTCCAAAAATTCATGTTCATTTGCAACTTGGGTAGGTATTGACACATGAATGGCAATCAAAATGTCATAATGCTATAATAATGACATACCCAAGTAACATTTTATGTTTTATAACGCTCTTGAAGACCATAATGTACTGTATAAGAGTGTTACAAAACCAGTATAAAACCAAAATGTTACCAGGGTATGTTTATAGGACTTTATCAAGAAATATCCAACGTCGATTAATTGCAAAAAAATCGCACATCTTTATTCCCAGAAAATCAATATCTCAAAGTACTAGTCCGGTATTCTTATGTGGAGCCTTCATAGTGGCGAAGCAATTAAAGCGAACCGTTTATGATAGCCTTGGGCGAACTGATCCATCGTCGGACATAAAGTGATGAGGATTAATAAAAACTTAATTACGATGGAAAATTAATGAAAGAATAGCGCAACTTTGTAGGAATTATTGACGGATGCCCAAGGGCACAAAAAACAAAAGCCTTATATACAGCGTGCGTCGATTTGCACTTTTGTTTAAGCGATTTTGTGATATAACCAAATCACTTGATCAAACAATGGCTTTTGAATAGATTAGGTATAATGTCACTTTTTACCGCATCAGTTGATTAAAGTCAATTAGGGCCATTTCGAAATTCAAATTCGCCATTTTGAAAACTCTTCCCAGTACTACTTTAGATTGTTCCATTTTTATTTATTTAAACTACTGCCATTATTGTTGGATTGCCACTTTCCTGCCGGTGCATAGAAGCGATGTTTTTCAAACGATTGACATCATCGTTGCTGGCGCATGATTCGTGCCAATATAAAGTGGAAACAATAGGAAAGGCAAAAAAACGAGCTCATACTCTATTTCCCGCTTCCAGTTCCGCCTAGAATGGAGCGAGAACATACGCATCCAATGGGACCGAGGCGGACCGACCCGAAAGGCAATTAAACTTTAGTTTCTGCACTTGATTGGATTAAAAATGCATAAAATTATTATTCTATGCCGTTGCACGCTGCTGCACTCTCCGGAGGCAGAGTGCAGCAGACTCCGTCGTCGTCGTCGTCGTCGATCTAAGCTTCCAATATTTATATAAGAGAGGTAAGTGAGTTTCTCGAGCACAGTCTTGGGAGACTCTAATGGACGTGTTTCATTGTAGGTTTTGTTTTTAATTAAGCTTCACTATAGAAGTGGATACTGAGGCGAATTTTTGTCTCGAGTCATCATGGAAACGTGGAGTTTATATTAATAGAATGAAAAAAAAAAGACTTATACTTGATATCATAATAAACACATTTTGATTTTAGAAAATTATTCTATAATATCTGCTGGAAGAAATGAATAGGAAAAGAATTCAACTCGTTCCAGGCCTTTAAACATTATGTTGAACAGAAATAATTTTATAGAAAAATAAATTGATATATTTAAAACGTAGCACGTGTGTTCCTCGCATACAGTTAAATTAAAAGCACTTCTGCAGGAAGAAACAAAGAGAATACATTCAGCACGAATGAATGAATTAAATTACATTTCACAGCTGAGCATTTGACTTCTAAAACGATACGTTAGTGGTAATCCTCTAGAGCCATATAATAAGTACAGCCGACTCTCTACATCTCGATGTTCTGTAACTCGGAATCTCTCCATGTGTCGATGGTTTTCTCGGTCCCTTCAATCTACATACATTAGTGCTTTCTACGTCCCGATAATATCCCTATCTTGATGTGTTCAGGTCTTATATAGTCCAGGATTCTCTCTCCCTATGTCGATATATTCGAATTTCTAGGCTTCTAGACCATCTTTCAATAATCACAAATAAATCAAAAACAAGGAATGACATTTATTTTGTTCTCGTTTTCATAGCAACGAACTTTTATCGATTTAGTACCCATTTCAATTTTTCTTCCATTTCTTGATCGCTCCTTATCTCGACGATCCCTTCAATATCGAGTTGTGAAGAGACGATTGAATTCAATAACGTTACGTCATTCTTTATTTTGGTGACTTCAATAGCTTCAAATTCAAACTTATGTAAAAATTGTAGAAAGTCAAGTACAAAGAGCAAAATATATTTCATCTAGCCTATATCAAAATATCGACATATTTCGATCACACATATCTATAATATTCATATTTTCTAGGAGAGATCGACTATGATGGTGATATTCGAGTTTATTGCTTTCAGTCTTCTTATGCCCAAAAACGGGTTTTACGTTTTCATCCGACGTTTCGGGGACATATATTGTACCTTTATCAAGGCGTTAAGCTCCGTTTTCGTGTTCAATGTTTTACGTTAGCATGTTTTATCCCAACTTTATGATCAATCCCCCCCTCTAGCGCTCCGTTAGGGCTGCGGAATTTGAAATGTATTCTAATCCCAGAGCTTGCTGTACAGTACGTTCTTTGCGCCAATACCTCAGTACTGTACAAATTTCAAATTCGCAGGCTCGGGTGAGGGCGATTGATCGTAAAGTTGTTACAAAACGTGCTATGTAAAATGTAACACGAAAACTGGGCTTAACTCCTTGATAAAGGTACAATATATGTAACCGAAACGTCGGATGATAACGTAAAACCCGTTTTTGACCATAAGAAAACTGAACGCCATAACCTATAATATTCACAAAAATAAAGAAACAATGAAAAACTATTTTGAAAAGTAAATCTAATGTTTTTTTGTTGAATGCTTTAGTAATTATTTAAGGCTAAAATTACTATTGAAAGAATAAAAGCTCTACTATGATTCTAGACTGTCAATTTCTAAATATTAAAAAAGGTAAATAAAAACCAAAGCATAACACACTTCAATACTGAAGATACCACTAGACTATCAAAAAAACGTAACTAGAAGTATATATGATTTGTCGTTCTCTAACTATTTGGCGAACTAGTATTTCACTTCCCCGTACATAATATTAAATAGCTGGAGAATACATAAAAAAGATTCGTTCAAAAGGATCGTGTAACTCAACAACGGAAAACCAAACTCGCTAGGGTAAACAAAGTCAAGAACAAGATCCAACAAGCCGGTAATGGGAGAGTACATAGTTGTCGATATATCGAACAAACGAGAAACGGGAGACACACTCGGACTAAAGAGATATTGTTTAAGGCTGATATTGGTGTTGCTTCTTTTTTTTTTGGTTGTTCTATATATTTGGGTTAGTCACTGGAAAGATGAACTCTAAGAACACTGCGGGGACGAATATATGGGAAGAGGATTCGCTAGATTTTACCTATCTATGTATAGAAAACTCACAGGACATGACGGGGGTGGAGGCTGGCGATTAAATATGGTATCTCTGCTCTAGCATCTAAGTATCGGTCTCTATAAACTAGTGGGGGAGAGACTTGGAGTTTTGAGGTGTGGCGGGGAGGTATGGGAACTCAGATAGACAGAAACGAGTTGGATCGAGGGTATGGGGTGGGACGACCAAGATAAACTTAATTTCGAACGTATCATATAAATAAATAGCTAAAAATAACGAAAGCTGTAACGGCGAAAACTGCTTGTCTGGGTGGTTTGGGCATGGGTGGTTGAAAAAAATGGATTTTTTTTAATGGATATCAAAGGATAAATTCGTGACTGTGACTGTGGGTTAAACTATGTTAGGGGGTTAATTATGTGCAAAATGGTATTCAATTGAATTCTTTACCAATTCTGTACCGGTGATTATTTTTGTTTGTGTTAGAAAAGTGCTAGGTTGACTCGAATGCGTATGGTTAGCGACATTCTGTGTTTTAAAGAACTGTAGGATTCGTTTGGTGCACTGTATCGGTATGAACAGGAACGGTGGGTTTTGGGGATAAAGAGGAAGATAGAAGAGAGTTTTTGCGTTGATTTTTAGTTTTAATTCATTTTTAAATAATACTTTGGCATTTTTTGTGCTGTTTCAATACTAGTCTACTCACTGCAAATATTCCCGAGCAGTAGAGAATAGCTTCAAAATACTTGAAATATGTAAGCATTCATAACCCCAATACACCTTACCCTTGAAAAGCCTTGCATAAGAGGCAAAATATAAAAACAATAACTCAAGCATTTCTAAGAATACCATATGAGTAATGAATAGTTATTTGGGAGGTACTGTATACCAACTCAAGGGCCCTCCTTAGCCGTGCGGTAAGACGCGCGGCTACAAAGCAAGACCATGCTGAGGGTGGCTGGGTTCGATTCCTGGTGCCGGTCTAGACAATTTTCGGATTGGAAATTGTCTCGACTTCCTTGGGCATAAAAGTATCATCGTGTTAGCCTCATGATATACGAATGCAGAAATGGTAACTTGGCTTAGAAACCTCGCAGTTAATAACTGTGGAAGTGCTAATTGAACACTAAGCTGCGAGGCGGCAATGTCCCAGTGGGGGATGTAATGCCAATGAAGATGAAGTATACCAACTCAATTGCTCGTTTAGGTATGGCTGAGGTATTTGTCATGGTCACTTGAATATCTGAAGGGGTATTGCTTTCTTAATAATACTAGAATTTGGTATATATGTGGCATGGGTCAGTTATTGTTTGCTGCTCGGGTTTATCTAGTCTTAGAAGTTAATGAAACTCTATAACATAGCTTCCCAAGGATGGGGGGTCGCGACCCCTTTCCATAAGATTTACACAAGCTGGTGGTTCGAGACCCACCACTTTGGGAAACTAAGCTCTATACTATTCGGAATTATTATAATCGATTGAAGAGCACAGGAATGCAGGAAAATCCACTATGAAAATATTTTGCTCTTGAGGTAAAAAGATTTAAAACTTCATGCCAAACATTCTAGAAAGAGTTAATTCGTAATATTAATCGAGTACACCGATATTAAAATTGTCACTTGATTTTGTGACATCTTATGCAAGTTAATTAACTCGTCTTATGACAAGTGAGATAATCAATGATTAACCCTTTATAAGGCAGTGGCAACTATATTGCCACCAACAAATTATATGTTTTACTGTTTATTAACAAGAGCTCTACTTATTCTTTCCTATGTAGTGGCTATATTTGCTACCTAGTGAATTTGAGCCATAATTGAATAAAATTGAAATGTCAATTTGAGAACAGTTTTTTTACGAACAGATCGTATGTTTCGAGTGGAAGATAATTCGTTAAAAAAAACGACAAAGATATATTAATTATTTTGAATCTCCTGTGGCGTGATTAGCGTGAAGAATGGTTTGACTTTCTGTTTATTTGGTTTTTGGATTTTTGATGAAATTGTATTTTTTTTTCCAAGGGAACAAAAGCAAAAACAAAAAAAAATCGCTTGTGACTCGTTTTCCGACTAGGACTCTTCACTAAAAATGTAACGTGCCTTGTTTTGACTTGTTTTACACAACTTTATTGCCACCAATGTTGTCCCGCTTGCCGGGCAGTGGCGATTATATTGCCACCAATTTTTCAATGTTTCTGAACCGTTTAATGTATAACAAACATACACTTGAGTTTAATACCATGTCAACATTGTGTCCTATTGTTGTTTTTGTTAATTTATTGTTTAGATTCGTCTGCCTTATAAAGGGTTAAAGACCACAATAAAGATGATAGCACGCTTCCTCGGAGACACCCTTTGACCAGGCATAAGTACGTTAGGCATAATGGACGTTAAGCATAACGGATGATAGACCCACAGAACAGCCTATGATGTAAAGAAGGCAGAATTATGCCAAACGTCCATTATGCCTAACGTACATTATGCCTATCGTCCGTTATGCCTAACGTCCTTATGCCTAACGTCCTTATGCCTGTCGTCCGTTATGTCTAACGTCCTTATGCCTAACGTCCTTATGCCTAACGTCCTTATGCCTAACGTACTTATTCCTAACGTCGCGGACCCCTTTGACCGCATAATAACTGATGAATTTCAAAAGTTTGCTGGCATTAATCCATTTGATAACATCTCGCCAATTCAGTCATCGTTGCATACATTGGAACCTTGATTCAAAATATGTAGCATTTTTCATTGAACACTGAAATTTGCAATTTAGGCATCATTAGGGGAAGGTGGGTAGACTTGATCCCCGGGGAGACTTGATCACCCCCTGTTTTATCGAAAACTAAAGTAGTTTTGATCTAGCGTATTTTTTAGTATAGATCCTCTATGCAAATGACCTTTATGTGGTGAGTTATTTTTTGGATTGACAGCCTTATTAATTCTGCAGGGCGGTTTGTATGTTTTGCCCTTCCTAAAGATTTTCTTATTGGCCACACAAAATTTGAACAACTTTTCATAACAATGACCAAATGCTATCGTTTTTTCACAGCAACAAGCCATAAATACACTTATTGATCTGTACTGATGAAAATGTCAATACTCCATCATAGTTTTAGGATATTTGGATTTGAAGTTATTGCCTCAATATCCCCCGTTAGTCACCCATACAAAAATTTTGCGAAAAAATTCAAAAAAATTAAAATCCTTTCTTAGGTTTCTAATTTTTTGTAGATTTGCCGAATTTGATGAAGGGTTGGCTGGAAAAAATATTTATTGCGTAGAACTCATAGAAAGGGGATCAAGTCTCCCCAAATTTTAAAATTGCATGTGCTCTCGAATTCAATAACAAAAATCGTTCAAGTATACGCACAGCAATTCGATAATTCCGCGTATTTTGAAAGGAAAATATTTAAAAAATCTGAGGACACCTTTCTAATTTTATCAAAGCAAGTTCTTGGAAAGGGATCAATTTCCCCCAAATATTTTCAAAGTCGATTTTTGACAGCACTCCAAAAAATCGATTGTGTATCAATAACAACAATAATTTAAGGACTGTCATACATCAGTAAAGTTAAATACTATATTTCTTAGAGAGTCTGTGTGGAAATCGCGTATGTTTATTTATTTTTGGTTGTGATACATCGGAAATCAGAAAAGGGGATCAAGTCTACCCAGTCTCTCCTACAGTGCCAAACAAAGCTCTTCCTAAGAAAATCACGTCGGGTATCTGACAAAATGAGTCTCCCTTTATCAGATAGGGGACCTAATTTTCAAGAAGAACGTTTACATTCTACGAAATCGATAAAATAATATTTGTTTACATTATTGTGTGGCCTCGTTCCATCGGAAAGAGACCAGCCGAATGCGTTAGGTTATTGTCGGGGACAAAATAATTCTAACGTGTCGTCCGTAACTAATCAGGAGAAAAAAAATGATTGCTTTTGCTTTGCAAACGTGTTATATCGGGTGGCCCAAATGGCCAAGTTTTGCGAGTGTTTTGCCGTTGACAACGGAAAAAAAATTATCGAAAATTTGCTATAAAGAAACCGAATCAGCTGTTGTTTACTTTTTTGAAGTAGGGGGAATGACGGCTTTGGCAGGTTTTGTTCTATTATTGGCAGGGGGGTTTTTTATGACTGACTAGGCTCAAATTTGGGCTAAACATTCTTTGCATATCGAAGAATATTGTGGCCAAATTTCATAAAATTTGGTCGACAAAAACCCCCTGCCAATAATAGAACAAAACCTGCCAAAGCCGTCTTTCCCCCTAACAAATTTGAGCAAAATTTTGAAAATTTTCAATGTAGTTATGTACTGTCAGCATAAATACGACGGAATCTTAGTACTGCATGAGAAAAATCTTGTGCAATAGGGGGAATGACGGCTTTGGCAGGTTTTGTTCTATTATTGTCAGGGGGTTTTTTATGACTGATTATGCTCAAATTTGGCCTAAACATTCTTTGCATATCAAAGAATATTGTGGCCAAATTTCATAAAATTCCCCTACTTCAATTCCGACGGAATTTTTGTTAGAATGCAACGCAAAACCACAATTTTAAAACGAAAAATTGTATATTATATCGCCCTTCCTAAGAGTTTTATGGGCTTTGTGGTCGTGTGGTTAACGGCGTCATTTGTTTAAGCGCATTTGCGTGCCGTTGAGTGTGGGTTTGAGTCCTAATCCAGTAAGGAGAAAACTTTTTCGTAAAGCGGAAACTTCTCTGTTGGCCCATTGGGTGTTGCGTAGTCCTGTCCGTTGTCTAATGCTTACACAGTAAAATATTCTGAAAATTAGCCACGACGGAAATCCTCACTGAATGTAAAATTCGATAACAGAATGTGTACCAGATCATAATTTTCAATTTCTGTGATGTAAATGATAAAATCGTAGATATTTCCATTCAATATGACTTAATTTTACATGCGTCTAACGGAAACCTTGTTGTGCGAAAACGTGGCTGTTAAAACAAATCAAAACAAATCCCATTCCAAGCAAACCGCAGCTGGCGCATATAAGCATCAATCAAATTGGAATATTCGGATATTTGTACAAAGTGGCCATCATAATGCAGCATTTAACCGCTGTAACTCAATGATTTTCTAACATCCATTCGAGAAATCTGTGATGTATTCAGCATACTTGTGTGGTAGTGAAACAGTACTTGCCGTTTACTACATAAATCTTATATTCAATTGCTTTGAAACCATCGAAGTAGGCCTATTGTGAACCACAACTTAGAGTCACATCATCAGCAATCAAAGCAATCGGGGAATGTGTCGTCCGTCAGATTCAGTGAACAAACAGTGCGATAAGACGTTCCAAGTGGCTCCCGCTTGCCAACAGTCTGGATGAAGTCCACATTTGGCGATCCTGCTGGATTTTCAGCCTTTTAAAAGAAATGTAGTATTGAGCAAGCGGGAGCACCCATAAAGAAATTGAATTGTTTGTGCAAGTGGAAGTGATGTGCTCGAATACTTGGACATTGGGTGAGTAAATTTTAGAAAATTTAAACTGGACCTGTTATTTTCAGCAGATTTGAACCACTAAGGAATCACGAGATTCAATTATTTTTCGATTGTTTTGGTGTATGAATGCGTCATTTTATGGACGGATCAATCCATTTTGCGTTGCGGCGCCATCCTTAGTAGCAGCATAGTAGTTTCATTTAATGAAAACAAGTTTCAAACATGAATAAACCCCTGCTGGAGAAGCCAGTGAGTTTGTTCTATTTTACCTCAGATTCAAACTAGAATGGAGTTCGAGGGTTTGCAACGAGACTGAATCACTACTGATTTCACTCTAAAAGTGATTTGAAATCGTTGGTCCATTTGAGAGCCGTAAAAAAAGAAAATGTTAAAACGATGCAATAATGAGATGTTAATTGTTTTTTTTCAGTTGTTAAACTTTTCTTCATAGGCATACGGTACATCTTTATTTTCGCATAGAAAACTATGAAATGTGAATTAAAAAAAAAGATTAGTGTTTTTGTTACAGATGCTACAATTGTCCAATGCATAAACATTTTTCTTAGGTTGGTCCCCTATTTTGAAACCAACTTAAGCAAATAAATGGACGGAAGTAATTCTTCGATCAAACCCACAAACTTGCACTTCCAGGAAAAAAAAAAGAAAAGGTAGACCCAAGCACACGTATAGGGCTGTTCATGGCTACCAAACGAAACTTTTTCTGGTGGTGGTATCATTTTTGATACCAGTATTAATAAAATGTGTTTAGTAAGACTTAGTATTATGCATATTTGAGTAAGGTGAGTGAGTACGAGTTATTATTATGATGTTTTGAATGAGCGCGAGTGGTGCTCGCATAAAGTGCTCAGTGCAACTTAGTGTTGCTAATCTTCGTAAAGAGCGCGAGTGGTGCTCGCATAAAGTGCTCAGTACGAGTTATTGTTGTGAATTTCTGAATGAGCGCGAGTGGTGCTCGCATAAAGTGCTCAGTGCAACTTAGTGTTGCTAATCTTCGTAAAGAGCGCGAGTGGTGCTCGCATAAAGTGCTCAGTACGAGTTATTGTAATGATTTTTTTTAAATGAGCGCGAGTGGTGCTCGCATGAAGTGCTCAGTGCAACTTAGTGTTGCTAATCTTCGTAAAGAGCGCGAGTGGTGCTCGCATAAAGTGCTCAGTACGAGTTATTGTAATGATTTTTTTTAAATGAGCGCGAGTGGTGCTCGCATGAAGTGCTCAGTGCAACTTAGTGTTGCTAATCTTCGTAAAGAGCGCGAGTGGTGCTCGCATAAAGTGCTCAGTACGAGTTATTGTTGTGAATTTTTGAATGAGCGCGAGTGGTGCTCGCATAAAGTGCTCAGTACGAGTTATTTTTATGACTTTTTGAATGAACACGAGTGGTGCTCGCATAAATTGGTAAGTGAGACATATTATTGTATTGTCGCGTTTATCTTTCTCTAGAATGCTGCGGCGGTCTTACACTCGCAGGGTCGACTGCGAAGGTAAACGTCAAGATAGCTGCCGTGTTAAAAGATAGGCAGAATTTTCTCGCTCAAAACAAAACCACGTGCTTTTCGCGAAATGACAGCAGTGCTCGATTGTATTAGTGAGAGGCAACCAGAGTCACTGAGTACATAGAGAGTGTTTATCATGGCAAGTGCATACGGCAGGTGAGAATTTCATTGACTGAGTTATGTTTAGTGACCGTAGCGATTATCTAAGAAGCAACCGGCAGGAAGGCGCAGTTTTCTATTTTATCTCGAGATGCATAATAGCTAATCTTCGTAAGGAGCGCGAGTGGTTCATATAATCACATTTAACAATGAGATACAGTCAGTTGCATTCTAATGAAATGTCACTTGAGGCCCTTGCATAACTGTAGTCATATACTATAAATATAATATTCATAATACCAGATTATACGTATGTGATGACATTTGAAATCAACAGGTACAGTTAAAAATGGATACGCAAGAAGACCTGTTGCTGACCTATATTTAAATATACACATAAAACATATTTTTAGAGTTTTTTGAAGACTAGAAATGGTGGGAAGAGCTCCCATTCAGATGAAAAAAAAACAAACCAAAATCTTGTGGCAGGGAAAATAGGTTTTGACGTTTGCTCTGTGATTACATTTGCCTTTTCAGGGTCTGTCTCAATTGGATAATTAAACTGAAATTAAACTTAAAATTGACATTTCAATAATTATCGAATAACCCTGCTCGCAGAGCAAGATTACTTTTGACAGATATCGAATCATTTTCCATCGATGTCCTATTGGAATTGCTGGGTAGCACCAGCCATTCTTATAACGGGGTGATTTTTTAATTTTCGAACTGTCAATTTTAAGTTTAATTCTCCAAATGAGACAGACCCTCAGAATACTTCACCGTCTCTCTCTTGAGAAAGTGGTTTCTGAAGGGTTGAACCCTCAATTATGAACAAACAAAAAAAAATGTTTGCGCCTAATAATTGGGTTTTTGGAGAGACGAAGTTCGACGGATCAGCTAGCATAGCATATTTGCGGTATCTAGTCAGTGTAAACATTGTATTTAGATATCTCATATCTGGAGAACAACACAATTTGACAAGCTGAATTCAACTTCGTCTCACAGTTGTTAAGTGATCTATATGTAGTATGTGCCACATATAGTAAACGGGTTAATATTTTGGTTTCTTATAGGCATAATAAAACCACAAAGTTTTCATGTTTTTTTCAAATGACAATTTTTTTCACAAAAAAAAAAACCCTGAGAAGAGGGGAAATGTGGTAGTGAAACAGTACTTGCCGTTTACTACATAAATCTTATATTCAATTGCTTTGAAACCATCGAAGTAGGCCTATTGTGAACCACAACTTAGAGTCACATCATCAGCAATCAAAGCAATCGGGGAATGTGTCGTCCGTCAGATTCAGTGAACAAACAGTGCGATAAGACGTTCCAAGTGGCTCCCGCTTGCCAACAGTCAGGATGAACTCCACAATACTGATTCTCAAACACTTGAATTTTTTGCTTTCTTCTTATGGATGCAAAAAGTAAACAAGTCGAAATGGAACCGCTTTTAACGGTTTGATTGGAAACAAGATGGCGTCTTCGCCGATCTCTTATTCTAGTATTTCTTGGTTGGATATCTTAAAACCTGAGAGGTTTAGAAAGTTAATTTCTTCTACAAAGTTCTTTCGAAGGTAAACATCAATATGGAGGCAATCTTAGTTCAGAGTTCCCGTTTTCTGCAAGGTTGTTTGAATAGTCCAAACCATTATATTTTTGTACATTTCATTTCAGTTTTTAAGCAAGTTAGGGAGAAAATTGCTGCCTTATATAAAGTTGGTCAGATGTTGACTAATGTTCGACGGAATCAATCAAATATCAGTTAGTATTGATATCTCGTAATCCATAAGATTTAGAATGTTGCTATCTTCTATACAGTTGTTTGGCTGGTGAGGAATTACACTTCAGGTTAGGCAGCTGTTCGATTTATAGAGTTGCCGTCTTCTACAAAGTTGTTCGGGTGATGAGAATCATTTTGGTGAAGGTCAGTTTAAAGTTCAACTACTGGGAGGAACTGATGTATGAGTAATAATTTGTTATGTTAGATGTTTAGCAATCAGCGTAATTGAATTGCTGTCTTCTACAAAACTTTTAACTTAATCTGAATATAGGTTAGGTTGGGTATCCTCAAATCTGATTTGGGAACGATGACTGGCTTATTTGTCTAAGCAAAGGCCACTTTTTGAACCTTCCATAAGGTTCTACGCAAATACTTTGTATGCTAGTCAATTTAAAGGTCAGAATCACCCTATAAAAGGGGTATGCTTAGCCGAAAGAAATCAGTTCAGCTGTCGTCTGCAGACAAATTAATAGCCTTATCATTATATGTGAACCAGTGGGTTATCACATCACTGTAGTGCAGCATCAAACTTTTACAGAATTGAATGAACCGCTGGATACTGCTTGTCTCTATGCAATATTTTTTTTTCTCAAAAACTTTGTAGAAAACGTAAACAATATTTCAAGATACCTAATCTAAGAAGTGGTTTCTTATACAATATCGCTACCCAGCGGTAGAATTGCGAACTAATTTTCCTCCAAGTTAAGCATTTTTTTAGAAGACGGAATCTTTCTAAATCTCATTGCAAGATATCTAACCTAACAGTAATTCCGCATATATTACTGCCGTCAAGCAGTTGATTTCCAAACTAAGCCTGCTTTCATATTGGCTTTTACCACTCGAGAGATTTTGATAAAGATTACAACTTTCTAAATTCCACAGATTTCTACATATCTAACCTAGCAAGTAGTTCCACATATACTAGCCCTATCAAACAGTTCAATTTCTACTGAAAGCTGTCTCTATGCTGGCTTTTACCATCCGAGCAATATTGTAGAATTCAGCAGCTTTCTAGATGCCACATATTGCGAGATATCTATTCTAACAAGTGATTTCTCACACACGTTTACAAGCGGTTGAATTCCTAACTAAATTCTTTCCATAGTGGTGTTTGCTACCTGAGCAACTTTGTAGAGAACGGTATTTTCCAAATCTTATAGATTGTACGATCTCATCTAACAAGTAATTTCTTTTACACTAGCGCCGCCAAAATTATTCTACTCTAATAATAGCTTACAGGGTGCGGCATAGAATAATGCAAAAATTGGTTCTATTTCTTTTAAATCCCATTTAAACTGCTCCAAGCAATAATCTCAACATTTTCGAGTTCAGTTATCATTATAAGGTCCTTTCAAACAAATTTACTGAATGTGTGCTTTATTTTTATTAATAATATCCTCAAGACGACGCCGGAGCTAGAACACGCCTTTCGAACCTAGCCCTCTGCCATCGACTGCCATGTACATGTTATGGTCAACGTTATGATCTTCACACAAGGGTGCGATGGTTTGCAGACTCGTGCTTCAACATACGCCCCAATCGTATAACACAACGGATCAAGATCCGGACTGCTAGGGGGCTACAAATCTTTCGACCAAAATATCATGTTGTTCTTCAGCAATTGTAGAGTCGATTTGACGTGTGACATGGCGCTCCATCATGCTGTAGGACAACGTTTTGGTCCTCGGATAATTTGGCCTTCCCCCAGGGAAGCACTTGGTCCCTTAAAATACCGATGAACAATTCAATATTGATTTTAACCCCAACACCAATAAAAAAAAGCGGCAATTGGACGCCCCCGAGCCAAACATCATGACACCAGCCGGATTGTTTTGGAATTTAAACTTCACTTTCTCCAGAACATCCGCAATTTTCTTCGGTGAAATTAACCAGTCCGTGCGGCCGTTGGCGTCAGCATCGATGCTGAAAGCTTTCGCGTAGGAAACCAGGATTATAATCTTTTTACTTCTTCAACAAAGAAAGCAATCTTTTTGAACTAGTCACTCGTAGTTCCTATACTTGGTCCGTAATCAAGTGGCGTTTCACTCAAGCTTTGGAAGGTATATGCAAGTCTTCTTTGACTTCCTTGTTAAGTTTTCTGGAGGAACGCACCAGGTTGCGAGAGCAATCTATTCATGAGCTTTCCGGCTTTCGCTGCTTAGACCCATCATGCTGAGACATTTTAAGGCGATAAACTGTGGGCAAAAGCCATCCTACCACCATAGCAATCTCATTCAGTGTCTTCTGGGCGAGCAACAAACTAGTTATCACTTCTTTAGGGTACACAGAAAAAATAAAGAACCTAAAAAAAAAGTTTAAAGAACTCAACTTTGAGTACGAAGTTCAAATTTTTAACTCAATATTAGGTAGTTTTCTCACTCCCTCTCATGAATGTTATTATAAACAAAGAGAGCTGCATCGACCCAACGTATGCTGTTCCGTGGAAGAAGCCAAATTTGAGTTGTTTTCACCATAGTCTCGAGTGAGTGAAAATAACATAAATTTGAGTTGGTGAAACTTCATAGTGGGTGAAAATTCAACACGGGAGTAAAGGCAAAGTACTCACCGGATTTTTTCGCATTTTACTTATTTTTGGCTTCTTCCACGCAAGGGCGGATTTGAGTGAAAGGAACCGTTAAGTGAGTTGTTTCGCGGTTCCGTGTACATTGCGGTGTGGCTTTTGAAAGTAAACATAAACACAAATATACTTTCAACAGAAATTAGTCACTACCTACTCGAATTAACCCAATATTCAAATTTAAACATTTTCGCATTATTTTCTGCCGCACCCTGTATATCACCCGAACAACTTTGTTGAAGATGGCAACTTTCTGAATTCCACAGATTGCGATTTATTTATTAAGCTTGAAAAGTAATTCCTCCTACACAGAAAAAAATGATGAAAAGTAAACAGCGCGTAAAATTTGACATGCGAAAATTTACGCTATTCTACGCTGAAATAGTCCTCTTCCTAACAAGATTGCTTACAACTTGTATGCAATATCGACGGTTCTCGTCAAATATTGTATACATTTAGGCTATATCCCGTGTGGAATTACGCCAATAATGATGTTCCATTTATGTGCATGATTTTTAGCGTAAATTTTAGTGGATTTTTCTATCTGTGTACACTAGCGCCACCAAGTGGATGAAAAATAGAAGACGTTAACTCACTAACTATCACAGATTGCGAAGTATCTCACCTAACCCACCTAGCGCCACCAAGCAGATGAATTCCCAATTAAACTAGCTTTTACATGACTTTGCCAGCCGAGCAACTTTGTAGAAGACACATTGGATATCATCACCAGAACAACTTTGCGGAAGACAGTAACTTTCTAAGTCTAACAGATTCCGAGATATCTCATCTCAAGAATAATTCCTCATATACTAGCGCCGCCAAGCGGTTAAATTCCAAAATAAGTTTGTCTCCATTGTAATGGTTCTTACATCTCGAACAACTTTCTAGAAGACGGCAACATTCAAAATCCCACAGTTTGCGAGATATCTCATCTAACAAGTAATTCACCATACACTAGCGCCGCCAAAAATTTCAAAGACAAAAAAACTCAGATCTGGATGTTTTATGCATTTGGCACTGAAAATAAAGGATATTTATTTTTTGTGTTCCAATTTTTCCCTTTGGAAAAATTTTCATTATTAAAAAAGTCAAAACAATTTAGCAAAGCATCATACTTTTTGTAATTCGATGAAAAAAAATGTTTCGAAATCTGAATTCCTTTCCAAAACTTCTTGAAGGAAAAAATCTTTCCTTTCCTTATAATGCCGTCAGATGTCTCTGTTCGATGAGTTAAGTGATTTTCATGATTAATAATATCAAAACTTGAAACGATTAGAGGCAGACCTTAATCGTGTCCGATAGGGTCCAAAATTTCCATAACAACTTGAAATGGGTTATTCTAATTTATTTATGAAAAGTTTATATTTTTCCTAAGGAAAACTGCAATTTGGATTTTAAAAATTTCTCATTTCTTTCAGGATTATGGCAGATTCTGATTATTCATAGAAATCTATAATTCTTCCATGAAAGTTTAATAAGCATAAATAGCTTTCGTCCTTTTTTTCTTTGATGGTAATTTCTGAACTTTCTATTGAAAATTTTCAATTATCCACATAGGGTTAAATCTGCTGGCATTTAAATAAGAAAAATGGATCATTATACCGTCTAAGACGAATTAAGTACTGTCCATTTAATTCCACCAGTTAATTTTCGTTATCTTTGCAGATACGTATTTCGACCACAACTGTGTGGTCGTCTTCAGTGTCTTGTACTTGACTCGACTTGCCGTCGAGTCGAGTCAAGTACAAGACACTGAAGACGACCACACAGTTGTGGTCGAAATACGTATCTGCAAAGATAACGAAAATTAACTGGTGGAATTAAATGGACAGTACTTAATTCGTCTTAGACGGTTTAATACATTCCACTAAACGAGCTTAATAAATTTTTCTGAAAATGGATCATTATGAAATTTTCAGTTGTGCATGCTTTGTGTTCTAGCGTAGTACGCACAGTGCCAACTGCCAAGAATCATGGAACCGGAATCACAGTAAAATCAGCTATCTGCCTAGAGTATAAAAACCTTGGCTGCCAGACGCTATGATTTACTTATTTCAGTTTGCCTTGTTTAGTAACTCAGTTATTTAGTAATCAGCGTTCTATTCAATTGGTTAACTATTATCAAATTTCACTTTGTAAATTAAATTCAATTGTCGTTATCATTGTTTAAATTGCAGCACTATTCCCAACGATATACTCACTTCAAAAGTAGCTCGCATGTCCGTTACCGCTCGAATTCATGTTTCGGAAACCAATATGATATTTCTTATTCTGGCAAGTTTTATGTTTTCAAAAATCAAATTTACATATTGTGCCATGGGCAGATTATTTACCAAGCTAATGTTATATGGTAACATTTGATTATTATCAAAATTGAAAAAAAATCGAATGTTATCAAAATTGTAAAGATAGGTCTAATTTAATAAGGGAAATGAGGAACCAAGCCCTTGATAATGGATTCGAAACGAACAAGGAGGTGAAAGCTTTATCCACGATGTGCTTCATCCGCAAGTGCATCACATCATTTCGGAATTCCAGCATGAATTCATGAAGAAACGTTCTAACATTACCAACCTGATGAAATACCATTTATATCGATTTTAACAATGCGTTAATAAGAATGCCCCAGTGAATAAACTGGACAGAATGAGTAAGATACGAGCCAGCCGCAGGCTGAAAGTCTCTTTAATAAAGATAAAGAATCTTTTACTATTACATCTGAGGCGCCTCAAGAGAGTCATTTGGACCCACTTCTTTTCGTACAGTCTCATCAGTTGTTGAGTGATATGCTGTCCAGGCCGACATTGACGCATTATTGAACTGACTTATGTTAAACGCAATGGCAGTAAATGTCAAGAAGTGCAATGCGATTTCATTTTGCCGGACAAGGAATGCGACTGTTTTCAACTATAAGATTTAATCTGCCAGCATCACCCGAATCAACATTGTTGAGGATCTTGGTGTACTATGAGCATGAGCATGAGCATGAGCACGATGACCGTGCATTTCGTAGGTGCTACTCCGTGATCGACCAGAACAATCGCAATTACACAGGGAACCAATGGATGGAAGCATGGGATTTGCACTCCAACCTCAATGTGCACAGTCCGAGAGCTCTAGTATTTTTGGAAGGTCGATAACGGCGCTGGCCACGTCCTCACGGTCATCGGGGATGGGAAGGAATTGATGATGCAGTCACTCGCCCACTGCAAGCCGAGAACACCTCTGCACTCGCCACGAGTTCCTGCGGAATTTTATTGGAATCTGGGGGTTAGGTTTTAAGGCAAAGGTTCGTCTTGGTTAACGGGTTGCCAATGTGATAGTAATGAAAGGGTGGTGTAGTATTCTAATTCGATGCCGAAACGAACTTTTTCGCTCATTTCGAATTCTAACAGTTAGCTGCTAGAACTAATCAAGTTGTAGTTCTAGGGGGATAGAAGATAGAAATGGTATGAAAGCCCATTTCCAGTTCTAGCGATTGCTAGAACATGAGAAATATATGAAAAGATACAAAGTAGGAGAATGGAACGGGCCTGGGATTGAGCTCACGACCTCCTGCGTATGAGGCAGAAGCGGTAGCCATATGACCACCAAGCCCGTTTGTTGAGGATCTTGGTGTACTAATGGACGAAAAACTTAATTTTGTTCAGCTTGGTTTCATGAAGTGTAAAATACAGCAGTTCACTGACGTTTATAGCTTGAAGGCACTTGTACAAAACATTTTCGAATATGGTGTACTGGTCTGGGGCACCATGTCATGCCGTTCACAGTAACCGGATCAAACGAATTCTTCGTTTCGCTCTTCGCCTATTACCATGATTGATCCAGTTCGTTTGCTACTGTTGCGCCTTGATATAACTGTCAACTTTGGCTAGCAGGAGGATTTTTTTACAGCGTTTGTTCGTGTTTGACATATTATGCAACAACTTGGCAACTCCGAACTTTTGAACAACATCGATTTCAACGTTCAGGCTAGAAATACTCGACGTGCAGCGTCAACCATCAATTCGCGAATGTTAGTGGCTACTTGCAAAGCAACCATTTGTGTGATCGTTGGCTCTGCTACTCAAAATGTGTTCCATTTGCCACTCAGTTGATCTTGCGCTTTTACCTTCGCAATGATCGACCTTCAACGAATGGCAGTTTTCCAAGGACAGCCTATTGTCGCAATCCTCACATAACAAGGGACTGTTCTTCCAGTAAGTCCAGCCTCCAGTTAAAGAAAAAGTGATCACTTTCGGTCCAAATACTACTGCCGTCGGCCAACGTCATATGTTCGTAATGCCTGATCGATGCTGTTTGGACCAATTTGCCCAGCCTGTTCGGAATTCGAGGTAAGGTTTGGCCAAATGAAATAATTCAGTTTTGATGAATATAATCAGAAACAGAGAATTGTTATGGACTGGTATAAAGGATCATCTTTTGGCTTTTGAGTAGAACTAATAAAATAGCTCAATGTATGTAATAAAAGGCTTTGAATTTAAATTGTGCTTACGTGTTGATAATAAGAATCAAAATTTTTCAAATTATTTGAATCAAAAATGTTGAAACGCATCCCTCCATAGTACGAACCAGTACGGTCGCTTCTCACAGACGAACCAACTCCCCTCATTCTGTTCTGTCTACCACCACCGGCTGTGAAAAGACTGCAGCTCTGGGCCCTGATGAGTGGAACCCAGCCAAAGCCACAAACATGCAATGCACCTTATAATGTAATTGAGCGAAAGTGCAAAAACATTCACACTTTCGCTCAATTACATTAAAAGAACGAAGCAGCACCCCCGGACCGCACCGTACACACACACAATTGGACCTGTGTTCAGGGACGGGAATGGTTGACATTTCTTTTTACCATTCCTTCTTCTATGCAAAAAAATAAAAACAAAACCACGGCAGCCACAGCAGCAGCCACGCCAAGCAGACGACAGTCAGCACATGCTTTTACCATTTTCTCTCCCCACAATTATTGTTTTCGTACAATAATTTCACAACGTATAACCATTTTTGGTGGGAAATATTCATTTCATTACTACTTGCTTGATTTAGAGACAAGAACGAATAAATCAGTACCTACGGATAGCACTCCTTCTAGGCTTTGCGCCACAGGTAATTAAACTCGATTCTGTGCTGTTTGCGCTGCGCACGAGCCGAAACAAAAAATCTCACGAAAATGTTGACCGCGCGCCGGCACGACTCTAACGTAGCAGCCAGCAAACAGTTTGCTTCATCGGAAAAATAAATGTCACGATGTCGCGTACATTTTTTTTGTAAAACTGTTTCGGCTTGTTTGGCGCAAGAAATTTGACTGAAAAAAAGATAAACATTCGCATAATCAAAGTGTTTTAATGTACATTTCCCAACACTGCCTGTGTTTCCGTTCTGCGGAAGGATAAACCACTTAACATTCCCCTGCAGCGCCAGTCAGTGGCAGGTGGCAAGGAGCCCATACAAAAGTAGACCGGAAACAGAGTTTTATTCGTACGTACGATGGTTACTGTGAAAACTGTTGATGGGAACTCCTCTCGATTCCAGATGGGTGCGCGTTCGAAATTACAAAAAAGTGGTTTTACAATTTTGAAGCACCTGGGAAGCTGCTCCAGAGTAAATTTAATTCTTGCGTGCGGCGCCGTCTACCGCCTACCTACTCGTGAATGGAGTTTTGATTTCGTTTTGTTTCTCGAAAAGACGAAAAATGAAAAGTTGTAAAGCTTTGCTCACACTTCCATTGCTTCAACAGGCGTTTTTTTCGTTTTGTCTGTAATTTAAACACTCTGTGTGAGAACGCGGATGAATTGGCGGAGGAACACTTCTGGGAGAAAGAAAAAACGGACAGGTTAGGGACGGCCAACGGGGATGCTGCGTATTCATATTCATTATTTTCATTTTCCTCAAGTTTTTTTTTTGTTTGCAAGGACTTTTGTGCGGCTCGGGATTTTGCCTTGTTCTCCTTTGTTGGTTGGTTGCTTGTAATGGTAGAGTTAATAAGTGTGCAGCATGTTGGAACCATCTTCCAGGTTGTTGGAAAGTTTTATGCAGCGCGCCGCTGGGAATGCACCCTTCTTTTCGGTAGTCCTGGCATGACTCACTGCATGTATACTCATGGATGTACAATGTGCATTGTTACAATTTGAAAGTGTACCCAGTTTATATAGTTACTGCAGCTATTCGGCATTGTGTTTGCTCAACAAGCGAAGCGGTGAATAATGGCACGGTTCTCTCTCCAGGGAGAATAGAAAAATGCTTACTTGAAAGTTTACTTGAACGAAATTAGCTTGCATTAAACTGATGTCAAAGTTTACCGAGAAACTGTTCAGGTAAAAACATGGCATGTAGCCAGAAATATTGAAAACTAGTTGAACGTACCCGACGTTGCTTGGATTTGTATTATTTTTGTGCGATTGTATTGGGTTTTCTCACAACTCGCCATACTATTGTATTTCGACAATTTTTCAATTTTCCCTGTCAAGTTAACTAACGAACCGATTAGTAATCGGTTCATCCATTCATAAGTTATATCGCCTCAAAGGAAATGAAAACTTATTTTTATATATAGAGAAGATAGAAGAAGAAACACAACGCGATAGCACAAACAAATGATCTAGAGTGCGGCATCGCAATGAACTCTGCAATAATTTTTGACATTTCAAATATAAAACTTCACAGCCAACACGAGCAACGCAGGATTCTGCTAGCTTACAATTATTGTGACACATCACTAATAAATAGGATGGTTTTGAACTTTCGCACAATTTGTAGGACACGTACTATTACAATATTGGAAAACCTTCCCCCCTTGTTCTTAAGACAAAGTGTTTTTCATTTACATTCCTCCTTCATTTGACCCTCTCAGACGTTTTAATTTTAATAATCATAATAAAATAAATTCTAAAAAACTCCACTCTGGTCTATTGTAGAACCGGACGGCATACATAATTTAAATTTCCATGTCTGACAAAATATCCTACTTAACCCCATAGTTTGTAATATAATTTGACCATTTCTCATTTTAACAAATGAGTGACGTAACCAGAATTAAAACAGCACAAAAATAGTTCGCCCCTTTCACAAACTTCACAGGCGTTGAAACAGCACAGCAGAATACCTACATTTAATGAATATGGATCATTAAAAATATTAGGAAAGTAAAAAATAATTAAATAATATCTTCATCCAATTATCTTAAGTTTCAGAAACAAAAAAAAAGGAAGCCTGGCGTCCCGAAAAGGATGGGGACACACATCAAAGGCTGAGTTTGGAAAAGGGGGAAACAGAAGAAAAACAAAAATAGAATAACACCTTGGTAATAGAGGAAAAAGTTTTTTTTGCGGCGAGGAGGTTCAGTAAGTTGAGTATAACAAGAAGAAAGTTGGAAATACGAAGAGAGAGAGTGGGGAGCAGGAGGAGTAGTAGGAGAAAGAGGCTTAGATTCAAGTGGAGTTGGTGGCATTGGACAGGGAAGAAGGTTGCTCTCTGGTGATGGGGTAAGTATTACTTGCATGCAAACAAACGTACAACGGCCGGCCTATGTAGCACCCAGATACCCACTTTGGCCATCTGAGCTTGAATGCCCTTCGCTTGGAGACCTTTGACGGCACCCTCGGCGCACGCCGGTGATTCGAAGTCAACAAATCCGTAACCTGTGCGGGAGGGGCGAAAAGGTAAGAATTGTAATCGTATCTGGGACTGTTTATTCCTTGTCGAAGGGGTGGCTACGCTTACCTTTACATTTGTTTGTTGTTTTATCTAATATTGCCTTTGTGGAGATGATAGTACCATATCTGAAAAAGAAAATGCATTGCGATTACGATTACTTGTCCACTTTTATCTAAGATAATTACTTCCACAAGAAACATACGATGCCGTCTCCATTAAAGTAATTCGTAATCTCCAGTGATTAATTATTTACTCTTGCATATTGTTCCAAACCATTCATAACATTAGACCGACTCATAAAATATTGTTCACATTTTTTTCGCCAACGCTTCTCATACTCCACCCTTAATATGTTTTCCATGTTCTACATTATTCTACCTCATTCATCTTTCGCACAAGGAGAATTATGTGGCGATTGCCAGAATTAAATAAGGAAGCACAAGAGAGTGGAAGAGAATGGCAACCGGAACGAAGCCTGAATACACAAACAGTACTGGAGTGGCCGACCGTCATCCGGACAGGACAAGAAATGCCCGGCCGGGGCCAGAGTACACCAATGTTGTCACCAATCAAGTTGGGCCAGAGCCATCCCCGTCATCATTGGTGTGTTTTTTCGCCTTTCCTCCTTTCAAGAGCCGATGGTCACGTTTCCACGTTATCCGCAATTGAAATTTTCCAACGTAGTAGAACCATTCGCTGCAGGCGCCCACCACCCACCTGCAGAGCGAACCGAAACGCGACGCCACGTAGGCGTTGTTTAATTCTGCATTTGGAGCACGAACTTTTCATATACTGGTGCAGCGTTGAAAAGTTAGAGAAGGGGTTTAGTAGAATATGATATTTAGTCATCTGAAGCGTGGATTGGTTAGAGTTCCCTAGGCAATGAATTGTATTCAGCTTTATCTTGCGAATTTAAGGATAGCATACACCCAGGTTTTTTTTACACGGTTTGGTTTTAGTCGTTTAAGACCTTCAGCGTCATTGAAACAATGAGTTGACCCCACCAAAAAATTCACAAAAAATCAAAGAAAATTCAGGGGGTATTTAAAAAGTTGTGAAAGTTTGGGTTTACCGAGAAATTGATGAATTCCAACCGTGTAAAAAAAACCTGGGTGTATATGATTAAAAAGGTTGTTATATTTCAATTATTTGTAAAAAAACGATTGAAAAACGATACGATGTCCCCACTATTTTTATGAGTTGGAACAGCTCCACTGTTCCTCATAACACCATTACAGACACACCACAGAATTCGTTCGGCATCTACGGCGCTCTAAACTATCTTTGAGTACAGATCCCAATATTCAAATCGATCAACATGCAGATCTTCGATGTCCCCACTAGTTTTATGAGTTGGAATAGCTCCAGAGTTCCTCATTACACCATTACAGACACACCACAGAATTCGTTCGACATCTACGACACTCCAAACTCTCCTTGAGCTCAGATCCTAATATTAAGATCGATCGATATGAAGATCTTCGATGTCCCACTAGTTTTATGAGTTGGAATAGCTCCAGGATACCTCGTAACATCATTACAGACACACCACAAAATTTGTTCGACACCTACGACACTACAAACTATCCTTGAGTACAGATCCCAATATTCAAATCGATCAACATGCAGATCTTCGATGTCCCCACTAGTTTTATGAGTTGGAATAGCTCCACGATACCTCGTAACACCAATACAGACACACCACAGAATTCGTTCAACATCTACGACATTCCAAATTCTCCTTGAGATCAGATCTTAATATTCAAATCGAACAACATGAAGGTCTTTGATGTCACCACTAGTTTTATGAGGTGGAATAGCTCCGCGATACCTCGTAACATCATTACAGGCACACCAGAGTTTGTTCGACATCTACGGCACTCCAAACTATCCTTGAGTACAGGTCTTAATATTTGAATCGATCAACATGAAGATATTCGTTTTTTGAGTTTAGTTTTATGAGTTGAAATAGCTCCACGGGATTTCGTTACACCATTATAGACACATCACAGAATTCGTTTGACATCTACGACACTCCAAACTGTCTTTGAGCGCAGATCCTAATATTCAAAACGATCCACACGAAGATCTTTGAGGTCCCCACTATTTCTATGAGTAGAAATAGCTACACGGGATTTCGATACACAATTATAGACACATTACAGAACTCGTTGAACATCTACGACACTCCAAACTGTCCATGAGTACAGATCTCAATACTCAAATCGATCAACATGAAGATCTACGTCATCCCATCTATTTTTATGAGTTGGAATAGCTCCACGGGACTTCGTTACACCATTATAGACACATTATAGAATTCGTTGAACATGTACGACAATCCAAATTGTCCATGAGTTCAATTCTTTATATTCAAATCGATCAACAAGAAGATGTACGATGGTCTAGCATGAATTTACCGCCAAAAAATTGTATGGTGAAGGACATCTAGGGAAGATCGATATAGTACGTCATGCGGAACAATTACCATTTTCAACACCCCTCTCCCCTTCGCCACTTCTTGTAATGAATCTCTAATTTTTTGTATTCGTTACACTGCCCAGACCCCCCGGCACAGTAAGGATGTGACGCACACTCACCACCTTACCCAAATTTCATCAATAATGAGAGCATTTCTCGAAAAAAACAATGACCTGTTACCTGTTAGTCTACTAAATATTTTTTCGATGAAGAAGATTATTTTTGGGAAACTTAACTATTGATTCCTTTTGGTACACTGCTTTCAAAAAGTTTACTTCTAGTGTGCTGCATGTTTGCAGCAGTGCACCAGAGCTTAACGTGTAGATTCGAAAGTTTTACTGAACCCAAGTAACACACTTTGTTTTATACAAGTTTATAATGCCCATATAATACAAGATATCTTGTATTTCTCCATGAATACATTACCTTTTTTCGTACACTTATAAGTCCAAAAAAGCGCAAAAAATGGCGTCTTATAAAACATCGTTCTTGTCACAAAACATGTTATTATTTTCATCTATATAACTGATATATATGTCTTAAATTTGCTTTATATAACATACTATAACAAATTGAGTATAGAAAACGTTCTTAAATACTTTTATAGCACATATTTATATGTTATATATTAGTTATAATTTATATTTTCGATACTTATAAGTCGTTATTGAGTTATATAAAAGTTATAGATATGCGTTTCTTATTAACAAGTATATTTTCAGCCACGCAATTATTATGATTATGACATAAGAATAATGACGTTTTATTTCATTTATATATTTGTGATTCGATAACTTAATGGCAAGTCATAATGCGCATAAAGTTGATTTACAGCAAGTTTATTTAAATTATAAACTGAAATGAGTTCGTACTAGTGGGGAAATATTTTTTTTCTGATGCCCTTCGAGATATATTGTGTAACTTTTCATTATACTTGCTGAAAATTCTTTGGCCAATTGTAAAAGTAAAGAAAGAATACAGTATTTTTTATTTATTGATATATATTCTGGTAGAACATCCCAAAACATGGCAATGGAGTCTTTTCGGTAGACATTACAGTGCCAATCAAAATGTTTGTTACTACTCGTAAAAAGTTAAGCTTTTTAAATAACAAAGTTTTCAATAATTATGTATTCCATATCTAGATGATTCCCTTTTATTATCAATTGGGTCTTAAAATGAAGAATCGATATTCGATTTTCATTCAGGGAACGATGAAGGTAATCATCCTGAACGTGTCAGTTTTTCTTTCGACTAAAAAATCGAAAAGAACATTGTTTAATTTGAAATTAAAAAAATAGATGGAAAATGCTTCCTCGACATTTTCGGTCTTGTTTGACGTACGGATTCAAACGCACTAGCAAAACACCGCAGGGCACTTGACTCATCCTTTGACAGTTAATATATGGGGCTGACGTTTTGGGCTGATGGTTCACTCGTTCTGAAATGTTGCACAGCCAAAAATTTGCCTTAAAATGCCTTAAACACAAAAATATTATTTTTACTGATTTAGAATTTTACCAGAATTTTTATAACAGCGTATTCTTGACCGATGCACTATCGTTTGCAACCATAAACGAGGTAGGGCTTTAGGACCCAATTCAGTGCAAATCCGAATTATAGCCGCTAACGAAGTTGGATTTTTCTCACAATTCATACGTTAAACCTAACTTCGGAAGTGGTGCGCTGTTTTCAATTGATGGGGTGCTATACAGCGCACTACTTCCGAAATTAGGTTTAACGTATGGATTGTGAGAAAAATCCAATTTCAATAGCGGCTATAATTCGGTTTTCTACTGAATTTATAATATATACTCATAGTACAGGGGCAACTGAATACAAAAAGCACAAAAAACAATAAAATAGTTCATTTGTAAATACCATTATTTTTACATGTTTGTACACTGCCAAAAATATCTATATAAGATATATGTGTCGCCGTTATAAATTTTTGCTATAGCTCCACTCTAATATAATCGATATAGAACCACACATAAATTTTATAATTGCTAATTCGAAACCACACATAAAGTTTATTTGGATGTATATTTTATTAGTAGTTCGCGTGGAGAATAATTATTTGTGCGCTGATATACATCATAAATATGTGTGGATTTTTAGTAGTGTATGCGTTTTGGACATAATTTTCTAACGCAAGAATCAGTCGGATCAATTTATAATAGCAAATAATATTAAAGTAACATGCTAGACTAACGTAATATGAGGAGCATGAAACATCATCAAATCATCATTGTTTTCATTGTGATAAAAATCTCTATTCTGCAGAAGCAGATGACTTTAAAAAAATCTCAATTGATCGGTAAAACACAACTTTCGAATAATGTACGATAAGTAGTAAAAGAATTATTTTTTTTATCAAAAACAAGTAGGTAATATTTGTAAGTAATATGTCACTGTTTTTCAGCCGACACTGTATTTTTTCTTCGAATTCGAATCATCGCCTTGTTATACAAAAATGTTGAAACTACGTTCAAAATTAGCCATGGATGCAGTTTTATAACATATTTTAAACTTGTCATATAACTGTTATGAGTGAGTTATTTTAATAAAGTTTCTAACCGTTTTTAGTAGCTTCAGAATGTTGAGAAATGTAAAAGGAAAAGGTTCAACTTATGTTGTATGGCGCCGTAAATATTCCGGAAATGTATATACTGGTGTAATGATGCTCCATGGGGCTTCTCCAACTAACACGGAAATCAATGAATCACTCTGTTGGTCTTGAAGACCTCCAATATCTGAACTCAATAATGATTTGGATTACCCCAGGAACTCTGGGAATGCTGTGATTTGCATATTCTGGTGTAATGATGTCCCAAGGGGTTGCTCCAACTAACGTACAAGCTCATGACCCTATGAATCACTCTGTTGGTGTTGTAGAGCTTCAATATCTAAACTCAAGAATGGTTTGTACCGTAGTACCGTAGCTATTCTGGGAATGTGGATGTTTTTATATATTGACAAATTCACGTCCCATGGGGTTTTAACAACTAACACACAAGCTCAGGGACCTATCAATCACTTTGTTGATCTTGTAGGCCTCCAAGATCTGAAGTCAAGAATTGTTTGGAGTACCGTAGATATTCTGGGAATGTTGTATTTTGTATATACTGCTTTAATAATGTTCCATGGGGCTCCTCCAACTAACACACAAGCTCGGGAACCTATGAATTGCTCTGTTGATCTTATAGACCTCCAAAATCTGAACTCAAAAATAGTTTGGAGTACTGTTTATGTTTTGTTAACACTACGATTTGATGAAAATAGTTTAATTATGTGTTAAGTAGCATTGCCAACTTCAAATTAGGATTAAGGCCCCGTAAAACGCTTTGTTGTTTATGTAGATCATCAAGATCTAAACTCAAGGAAGGTTTGGAAGCCCTAGAAGATCTCAGAAAAAATATTTTACCCCATATTTCTACTTTTTTATGGCTTGCATACGTTGTTGAAGCAGAATGTCCAAAATTTATATTGAAATACGATGGAAAAAAAATCCGTATTGAATCGGTTAAGGTCTGTACGCAATTCCAAACTGTTGATTTTTTTTTAAAATGGATAATGCGCTTTGTAATCTATAGATCCAAATTGGATATGCCATCGAAAATAATATTATTCATGGATTTCGAGAATTTCCTTTCCTTGAACAAGAAATCAAATGCTATTTGATTCAAATAATTACAAACAGCGGGGCCTTCCTTAGCCATGTGGTAAGATGCGTGGCTACATTTCAAGTTAAAACCAAAGTAAAAAGTTAAAGGAAATATTCCAACGATTGCTTAGAGGCTGTGCTACGTTTCAAGATGAGATTTTTTTTTTGAATGCGGCCACATTGATGAAGCAGCTAATATGTTATCAGAGTCCTTAGTGTTCACTGTGAATGATATGATTGAAGAGGAAGAAGTTTTTGTAACGGAGTCAGTTCCATGGTGTACGAGCACATTACACTCGATAAAATTGGATAGAGATAATGCTCATTTTGTATTCAGATCAACTCGCATTCAAGCTGAGAAGTGGTTCAACAGGTGGTGAAAGCATGTAGTGGAGATTTAGAAAAAAAACTTTGGAAATCATTAAAAAAGCTTATAAAACCAACCAAATCAGAGTCGGAAATTCAGTTTGATAACTGTTCCGATGACCTAGATGATGAAGCTAAAACAAATTGAATGACTATTTTGTAGAAAGTGTTGTAGAGATTCATGACAGCATTAGTGAATCCCGTTTCGAAATAAACGAGGTTGAAAGAAATAATGATAGAAAAACAAAGCGGTCTTTTTGAATGTGTTATTGGATATCTAGCTTTTTCATAAAAGATTACATTTACATATTATATTAATATATATATTTACAGTGCATACAGTGCATTATGTGTCTCATTTACGGCGTTTTTCGAAATTATACTGAATTAGCAATGATACTTTAATAAATACTACCAAAAGTATTCTAAGCAACCGTTGTCGACCGCACTTCTTCAACGGCAAAGAACGCACCAACGTCACGTCCACCATGTTTTGTTCCCGTGGTTGATACCGAAACTTTTGATATCGACGGAGCGGTAACACAAGTTTTAGTTTTGTAGACGACTTAGATTATTAATTTTATTGATGCTTACGAGTGATAAACGTTAAGTGGTCTTGTATAAACATGAAACGCGATTCTTGGTGGAACTTTTGAAATCTGTGCGAGAGGTATCACTGAAGTTTTGCATTTTAGTATAAACTCGAAGTATCACTACCGATGCTTATGAGAATCTGTAGATGAAAACAACAGTTTTTTCTTAATTTACCTTTTTTGCTGGATAGTAATGAAAAGTTATGTATTTCATATCTGTGATGGTAATCAGATCGTTTTTGTTTTTTGCAAATCTGATTAAATTGTTATTATATCATTTAATTAATTATCTTAAAGATAAATCGTCTAGCTCAAACCTTTGTAGGGGTATGTGGCGGGACCATCATCATCATCATCATGTTAATCACGCTAGTGAAATGACCGCACCATATGTAGGGGCTCGATATTAACAGGCTTCTCTGCTCGGCCTGCGATGGGTGAGCGAACGCCATATCCCACTTATTGACATCAGAATGACACCAGCAGCCGCACAGCCGCACCAACCAAATGAAGAGTGATGGGTCCTTTATTGAACGATTTTCTCGCAACCATCAACGGTGGTGGTGGTGGTGGTGGCGGTTGATGGGGACGAAACCGAACGCGGCGCTGCTGACAAGAATGGCTTCTAACGCACAAAAATTATACCGATTCACGCTTACAAAGCCCCGACGACGACAGCGACGGCCATGACGCGACGTGCTGGTTTAAAGGCAATTTCTATATGAATGAGGGATTGATTGCAGGATTAATAATTGCTGGGGCGGTGGTGAATTGATGGACCGATCCGGACAGTGCGGATAGAAAAAATGGAAAATGGACGAGTTGCACAAGGAATAAAATATTATGGAAAAATAAGTGAGAAGCGAAAGGTCGAAATACATAAGGTCGAAGGAATAGAACGAGAACAAACTAGAACGAAAATAAAAATAATAAAACTCGTTTTTTTTGTAAAATATCACGCATATTGTGTTTTTGTTAATAGGAAACTGACGGCTTCGGTATGTTTTGTTCTATTATTGCCAGGGGGTTTTCTATAACTAATTATGCTCAAATTTGGCCAAAACATTCATTGCTAATCAACGAATATTGTGGCTGAATTTAATAAAATTTAATCAACAAAAACCCCCCTGACAATAATGGAACAAAATCTGCCAAAGAAATCGTATTTTGCCGATCTTTCTATAGTTGTTTGTTTTCATCTATTTCGCATTTATATTTCGACTTTGTGTATTTCAATTTTCTGTCAAATCAGTCAAAAAAATGTATATAAGTGAGAACATATCAGGTCAGGTCATTGTTCGCGTCAATCTCGGTAAAAAACTGGACGGGAATGAAATACGGATTTCGATCTAGTACGAGAAATAATTTACGGAACCTATTGTTTAGAGTGGTGGACTGATGGAATAAATTTCCGGATTATTCCCGGAGCAGGTAATTGTGAGTGAAGGAGTCGAAGCAATCAATGCTTTTGTATGGAGTCCTCACTGATAATTAAGGATTTTTCATCTGGTGGAAAGCTCGTCGAAAAATTTGAATGGAGACGCACCATACATAATATGGCGTAATCGAATTGAATACTCACTGTGCACACATATTGATCAGATCCTTGTCGGTTGTGTTCTGCTGCAGTCCGCGGATGTAGAGGTTCGTCTTGGACAGCTGCTCCGTCTGCTGTGGGGTGCTGCTGGGGCCCATCGTGTTGTTTGTGTTGGTATTGCTCAGACTCGTACTCAGCGTGCCACTCTGGGAACCGGTGTTGGATGAACTGCTGGAATTTGTGTTGCTGGGCGATGCTGCTGTCGGTACACGCTGGCCGTACTGAAAATCGGAACGGAGAAAAAAACACGAGTTAGCATTAATTTTTCCATCGCTGCAATATACGCTCAACAACAACTTGACTACAACTGAAGAGATTGATCAAACAAAACGTGCAAATTAAAATTCAAAACGAAAAACTAGTACCTATTAAAATGATAAATGAAACGCACTTCAGTCGACTTCATTTTTCCCTAAAAGACTTGGGAATGAGCCAAAACCTTTGGATTGCCGATAGCGAAGTAACGCACTGAATGATGATAATCGTGCGCGTGGGAGTTTCCCACATTATTGTCACTACGTTTTAATTTCATTTCTCGATGTTCACACCATGAGATATTTGCCTTTAAACGGCCGGCCACAACTTTGTTTAATTAAAACCTAATTTATTTTTTAGCCGTTTTCTGTGCTTGTTAAGCTTCAACTTCCTAAGAGCTACAGGAACATTTACAAGTGCAAAATTTATTATAGTTGCTTCGAGTACTACATTACATACTATATCAATATCTGCACTGAATGAAAAGGTTGATTGCCAAACAAATAGAAGTCCAAGATGTGCCGGCCGGAGTCTTCGTCATCGTCATGATTAATGTCAGAATTTTAATAAAACATTTTATTTGCACTCCTTCTGTTCTGCGCCGCACTGCGAGATAAACGAAGAACTTTAGCTTCTTTCGCATTAATTCAATGAGTTGAATAGCAGCAGTTCCCAAAGGCAAGGAAAGCATGTCGAATAATGAAAGGCTAAAGCAAACAACAGAACAGCAACAGCAGCAGCAGAGTGGGAGAGAGGCCTCAAGGATATGCACATAAATATGGAACAACCCCAAAATGGATGAGGATCGGGATAGAGGATCCCAGAGGTGACGGCAAGAATTATGGAGTGAGAAAACTATACTCGCTTTATGCGCTTGTATTTTCTTTTTCTAGAGAGAACGTGACGTGAAAGGATATATAGAGTGTGACACGGTTGTCGGTTGCAGAAGTTTTCCTAATGAAAATACTTGAGGGTATGTGTGACTCATAATTATGATCTTTATATAGATGTTTATGTATAACTATAATTTTGATGAAATTCTCCAATCCAGGTGTTCAAATGTCATAACGATGAATTTGAAATTGATGAGCATTATTTTCAACTATTTGTTAAAGGTAGAATCTGATTGCATAAATATTTGTTCCCCAATTGAATATATATTGAAGCGCTCCTAGCAGATTCAAAAGTCCTTAGATACCTTCAATCACCTTTCACTCGAACACCATCGAAAACTTTGCCTGGAGCAAACTTTTCCAATGAAAATTCTGTCTTCCGTTGTAGTGCAATCGACTCTTCTTTTTTCAGCAGACAATTTCTACAATTTTGAATGGCCAATTCTTTCCTTCATCTTGCAGTACGAGTAGCAGTCGAGCACCGTTTCACATGGTAGCGCCTTAGAGCAAGACTTTCGAAATGTGAGTACCACCTGCATGTGTACATAAAACAGAACGAAGTTTGTTTTAAAGTTTTCCCTCACACGTCACACGCTGGTTGGTCCGTCTGGTCTGGATCGTAGGAGGCAAAAGGAAACCGGAACACCCGAAGACGCGTCTCTTCACCTAACTGCACGGCTCGAGCGGAAGTGTAAAAAAGAAAGGAACAACTTTCACATCGACATCTGAACCCGGGGAAAGAATGGAGGCACAATAATGAGATTTCGAAAATTGGGAATTGTTCCATGTCTTTCTATCCAGCAACTTCCTACGACGGAGACGTCATCAATTGTGTGTTGGAGGACGATTTCAGAGCGATGCAGGCGGACGCGGAGTGTTCATGGCTCTAATCTGAGCCCAATTGTGCCATTTCAAAACCATTTTCTGTTTCTACGGGTGCCTATATGGATGGACATAGGCGGTGAAAGGATTGGAGTGAAATAAATTCCGTATTGGAGAAAATTTACACAGAAATTAAAAAATGTCCAGTAATGACCATAAAGTGGAAGCACCTCAAAGTCTTACCGATGGAGCCTTCGGAGAGTAGATACTAACAAGCAGCATCGGCCTATTGTGACGTATTCGGGAGGATAATCATTTACTTGGTTTATATTGCGATTTGAAAATTCTGCCTAACTATGTTAAAAGTTAGGGCTTGATATGTAGGGTTACGGATGGTATTACCGGAAGGGTCCAATTCCCGACACAGGCTCAAAAGCCAAAGTATACCTGCCGATACCTTTTTAGACTCGACTAAAGATGCGATTCACTGAGTAAAGCTCTCTTCTAGAGATGAAACTGAAGGAATGCGAACCACAAAAGGCTGGAAGTGTGAGTGTAAGAGCGGGCTTGCAGTTTTTTTTTTGTCTTTATTTAGGAGACTTGCCGCCCGAGGCTGGCTCGTCTCCGAAAAAGGCTTGCAGTTAAGATCAACCCGAAGAGCGGTTGTCGAACAGTAGACTTAAGTGATGAACTCTAGTAAATAGAAAAATCACTCGAATAAAGTTCAGAAAAAAAACAGTAGACTTAGTTCTCGAAATCACGTTTGGAATGAAGTCACACACTGTGAAGTGCGTAAATTTTTTTGATTATTTTGAAAATGTACGACCATGTAAGCAAATAAGCGTCTGCCCGGTATATGGCAATAAGAGGAGGTAATGCTTTCTTTAAATAAACATTTGCGGTGAAGAGGTGAAGCAAATGAGCGTCTGCCCGGCACCAAGAAAAGAAAGAAGATAAAGCGTTCTTTGAATAAAAGCATCTTCCCGGTATAAGGCTAAGGGAGGAGAAAAGGCTTTCTTAAAATATCGCGTCTACTTGGTATAGGGCGAACAGAGGAGATAATACCTTCTATCAATGACCGGTATAAGACCAAGGAAGGAGATAATCACGAAGAAATAATGAACATTATCGCCGAGAAGGCAGGAGATAATACTTTCTTTAAAACATCGTTTCTGCCCGTGTAAGGAATGTGTAAGTTTTATCAATATTCGATATTGACAAACAAATTTAAAAAGGGTCATTCTCTGAAGTCTGTTTTTTCACGGGTGACACGTACCGCTTAAATCAAAATAATAAATGTAGTGTAGTTAAAATTTCCAATACTGTTGTTATTCTACAATATGTTTGAGAAAATGCCAATCTATATAAATAAATTTGGCGAAATGGTTCTCGGCGAAATGTTAAACAATCGAATGAACACTGTATACAATCAAAAACTTTTAGGGCGTTTTCATCAGATTTTCAATTCGTTGACTTTAATGAGATTGCATTCAACACTTACACACAAAAGAGTTTGAAAAAAGGTAGAGAAGAAATGGGTCTCCAGTTAGCCTTGCGGGCAAAGGTTTAGGATTTCTGCTAAGAACTAAGACAAAATAGGAAAAAAAGAAGAAGAAAACGGAATAAGGAAGAAGAATTAAGTAAGATGAAAGAGACGAAAAAAAGAAAGTAGAAAAAAAAGAAAAAAAAGTGAAGCCAGAAAGAAAAAAGAAAAAATAAAGACAAAAAAAGAAAAAAAGAAAGTAGAAAAATGGAAAGGAGATCGAGGAAAAACAGGAGAACCCCGAGACGAGCCAGCGTAAATAAAGACATAAAAAGGAGGAATAAGAAGAAGGGATGACGAAAGGAAGAAGAAAGAAAAAGTGAGATGGGTGATGAAGGTTAACGGAAGAACGATGGAAAAAGAAAAAAAGTAAAGAAGAAAAGTGAAAGAAGACAGAAAAACCAGATCAATCCACCTGGCGTTGGTGGTGCCTTTCTCGCGCATTAAAATAATAAGAAAAACACATAAGAGAGGTCGAAATAGCACTTTAGGGGGATAGATTTTACTTTTTACATCAATTCATATGCATTTGCGGTCATTTGAATGCATTGAATCTATGAAAAAATCTTTTTTTTCGTTTTTGAAAAAATAATTCCCAAGGGGGGACTCTTGGCAGAAAAACTATGTTTTTTCAATAACTTTGGAACGCAATGACCGATCGGGCCAATAGGAAACAACTAGACCAATAGGAAACAACTAGACCACAATCCGCGTTGACTGCAACTTGTTGCGAGCAAATCGAATAATGCTAAGTACCAAAAAGTGTGTCTCATATTTTTGTACACACACACACACACACACACACACACACACACACACACACACACACACACACACACACACACACACACACACACACACATACACACACACACATACACACATACATACACACATACAGATATCACCTCAATTCAGACTGAAACGTCAAATAAATTACCGACAAGAAATAGGAAGACTAAAAAGGAGAGAAAGAAAACAAAAACAAAAGAAAATGAAGAAAAATGAAAGAGAAAAAGGAGAAAGAAAATAAAGGTAGAATAAAGAAGGAAGGAGAAATCAGAAAAAATAAAGAAAATGAGAAAAGAAGATGTTTTATTCTTCGGTTCATATTTTCTTTATTCTTTTTGTTCTGAAGTAGGAAGAAAAAAGAAAAATGAAAGAAAAAATAAAAAACGAAGAAGAAAAAGAAAGAAGTAAAAAAAGAAAAAAAAAAAGAAAAATTGAAAGAAGAAGGAAGGAAGAAGAAATAAAGAAGAAATAAGGGAAAGAAGAAGAATGAAGAAACAAAAATGAAGAAAGAAAATTAGAAAAAAGTAAGAATGAAAAAAGAAAAATGAAAAAGGACGAATAAAGAAAGATGAATTAAGAAGGAAGGAAGGAAGAAGAAAGATTGTAGAGGTGTGGGTTGTTGTGCCACGCTACCGCCACTGACAGTTCTTGACATCTAGCCACCTCTGACATTTTTTCATAGGCAAAATCTGTAACGTTACTGATCTATGTTTTTTCACGCCGAATAAAATTTATAGAAGTCCGCAGAATTCCCTTCGGAATTTTGTAGCTAAAATTGAACTTCCGTGTAACTTTCCATGGAAATGCTGGAGAATTTTCCAAGGAAATTCCAAAGTGTTTCCATGAAAATAAAAAAATATCCCTGAGTGAGATAGATCAATCAGGTCCGACCTTAAGACGCCTTGAAAAGAAATGGGAAAAGAAGCTATCAGTGTAAAATTCGAACAACATCTTGTGGAAACTCCGAAGAATTTTCTCTGGAACTGCGGAGGAATTGGCCGTTCCCGATAGAACCCAAATAAAATTTCGTTAGAATCATTTTTTTTTACGAGGAAGGGCAGTTCACCCGAATATGGCATTTGGCAGAACAAGCAGTTAGTCCGAAATTCTCTGGCCGAAAGTCATTCAACCAAGAACGTCATTTGGCTGAAATGGACATATGGCCTAACAGGTAGTCGTCTGGCCGAAATAGTAGTTTGGCAGAAAAGGTCATTTTTCCGAAAAAGTTGATTGGCCAAATAGGTCATTTGACACAAAGGGATATTTGGCCGAACAGATCGACAGTTTTGGCCATATGATCCGTTTAGCAAGTGATGTTACGGCCAAATGAAAAAAATTCAAAATGGTTGCTTTTGCCGAATGACCATTTTGGCCAAACGGCTTTTTCAGACAAATAACCTGTTCGGAAAAACAACACCTTAGGCTTAGACATTTTTGGCCAAATGATCTGTTAGGGCGAACGGCTTTGTCGGCCAAATAACCAGTTCGGCCGTATGTCCTTTTCGGTCGTAAGTCGCCTTCAACCGTATGTCGCTTTCAGTTAAATGAAATTTAAGGCCACACTATATTTTACCTAATAGCCGTTACGGCCAAACGCTCCATTCTGTCAAATGTAATTTGGCTAGGCCGAACAAACCATTAGGCCGTTACCCAACTAGCATAAAATATCATTTCACCGGGATGTAAAACTGGTAAGATGGCCAAACAATTCGTATATCCAGATAGTTCACATGGCCGTTTGGCCAAAAAGTTCATTTTATCGAAACTTTAGTTTGACCGAATTGGTCGACAATTTTTGGCCATATTATCCGTTCAGCAAATGGTATTCTCGGTCATCAACCCAAAAAACATTTTCGGACAAATGCAATTTTCCACCACATGACCTATTTGGCCAAACGACCATTTCACCCGTTGGACCAAAAAGCTTTTTCGGCCAAATCACCAGTTCGGCCGTACGTCACTTTCAGCCAATTGACATATTCGGCCAAATCGTTGTCAACCTAATAGCCGTTTCGGTCAAACGTTCAAGTCGGCCAAATGGAATTCGGCTAAATGATTTTCAGATTAACGTGTTATTCGTCAAGTCAAATGGCTTTCCGTCTACTGACTTTCGGGCAAATGACCCTCCGAGGACCTTATTGAACAATTTCCAAATTTTCAATATTTTCCGCCGGGAAATCCGATAAATTTCCTGAAAACTTCTTAGAGCTTCCTGCGGGTATTCCAAAGAACAGGTTCCAAATGATTTCCAATAGAAATTTCCAAATATTTTCATTTGGAAATTATGAACAATGTTCTTGGGAATTCCAAAGATCTTTCTTGGAAAAATTTAAAGAAATTCCTTGGAAAATTTTATAGAAATTCCTTGGAAATTTCAAAGTGGAAATTCCAAAAAAAAATCCAAATGAATATTTTAGGAAAACCTGGAAGAATTTCCAGGGAAAGTTCATTAAATTTCCGTAACGAAATTAAAAAAAATGAAATTAATTAAATTAATGAGAAATCCAGAAAAAAATCTATAAAAACAAACGCTAAAAAATAGGAGTGGCTTTTTCACACCAACGCCGCCGCCGACATTTCAAAATTTCCATTAAAAAACTTAATTCACCGAGTGGTGATACTGCCTTTCTCGCATTTAGCCAAGACACCAACCTTATATGGCGTTTATGTAGTTCGAGTCCATTTTCTAAATTTTGATTTTGGAGTGAAATGATAGCCTTTCGGTACAACTTTGTTGTACGAGAAAGGCAAAAAATCAATATTAGCAATATACAATTACAAAATTTTCCACAAAAAACTCAATAAGAAGCAATAAAAAAATGATAAAATTTTTATTTTTTTGTAGACTATTGGCCACTATTGGTGCTACCTCTACTAAGGGTCTGTCTCATTTGGATAATTAAACTTAAAAGTGACAGTTCGAAAATTAAAAAATCACCCCGTTATAAGAATGGCTGGTGCTACCCAGCAATTCCAATAGGACATCGATGGAAAATGATTCGATATCTGTCAAAAGTAATCTTGCTCTGCGAGCAGGGTTATTTGATAATTATTGAAATGTCACTTTTAAGTTAAATTTCAGTTTAATTATCCAATTGAGACAGATCCTAAGGATACGGTTACCCTTATATATTTTTATTTCGTGGAAAACTCTTAATTGTTTATGGAAATTTTGCTTTCATTATGAAAATTTTATATTTATATATTGCTTATACCCTGATTTCTTAATTGGCAAATTCATATTCTTTAATGGAAAATTTCAAATTTTTTAGGTAGATTTTTTATTATAATCTGAATTATTCAGTGCGTGATTAAACGTGTTTCGTATCGGACGCAAAGCTTACGCGATATCCAGATGATAAGTTTTGTTTTGTGCGGTCGGAAAGTAAATCAATCACTGCGCGATCCATCGTGTTTTGATTGCGCGTTTGCTCGTGCTTTCTATCGAACACAGAACGAGCGCGTGATCATCGAAATGCTTGGTTCTGCTTGTGCCGGTGAGTAAATTACTTTGACATAACTTGGTACAAATAAATTGTCCCGTGGCGCTTATGGAAATGCTGAGGATTCCTTGGTCTCTTGTAGCAATGTTTGTCGAACTGATTTTCCTTTTCTGATCCTAAATTGACTGTGAGGACGTGGCCGGCATCGTTATTCGAAACTTTAAAGCATGTACAGTGATAATAATTCTCGCTTAACTTTTCAAAAGGACCTAAGTAACAATTTTTTCATTAATTAATTTGAGTACTGCAATCAAAAGCATTCATATTGGTCTGATGATTCTAGTAGGGGAGGAGGTTCGGTTGTGGGCACCGTTCGGTTATGGGCACCCCTATGCATCTTTTGACAGATAAGAGATGCTGTCATTCTGACAACCGTCATTTGTTTGCTATAATAGCATGATGTTTTGTGCTCAATATCAAACCGGATGGGCATCTCTACTTTGAACTAGAAACAAATAAATTTTTCGTACAAGAAAAACAACACGAAAGTTTTTTTTTGCCTTTTTCAAAGTGTCATAAATAGAAGGATTTAATTTAAAAAGTGAGTTCTTATGCGTATTTACACACTAAATTTAATCTATTTTGAGGCCCAATGTCGATTGCCATCAAAATTTTAGCGCGAATTTTTTTTTCTTCTCGTTCCAAAAAGGCTGCGAAATTCGGTTGTGGGCACCTTATTGGTTCGGTTATGGGCACCCTCATTTTATTGATAAATCATTCAAAATCGTTTTACTTGTCCCTTAACTTATTTTTAATAATTAATAAGTTTTTATAATTAGTTTGACATAATTGCTCGAAATAATGAGTTTATTCATTATTTTTGTACTTTGGGCATGTCTAGTCATTATACACACACTTTTTGGAACAAAGCGTTGACCGATTTGCTTGCAACAAGTTGCATTCGACGGGGAATGCTTTCCCATTGTTTCCTATTTAAAATTGGTCAGATCGGACTATGGGATCAAAATTTATGGCCAAAATATTATTTTTTGAAATTAACGAGAAAGGCACTATTGCCGCTAGGGTGATTATTCAGGATTTTTTTTGACTGGTTTTTTTTTGGCATTTACCTAAAGTGCTATTTTAGACCTTTCTTATGTGATTTTTTTCAACATCCTCCTTAATGTACCGAGGGAGGCATCATCACTGCTAGGTGAATTGATTTGAGTTTTTTTTAGCGTCTCCTGGCTTTTAGAATGAATAAACTATTCCTTGTCTTTAAATCTGGGTGGTTTTTATTCATGCTTCTTTATTTTTAGCTAAGTTTTCAAGGGTGCCTACAACCGAACCACGAAATGAAAATGTCCAAAAATGTCAAATTTTCTAAATTGTCAATATTTTTTTCTAAATCGATGAAATCATATTAATTTCTTTGCTAGTATTATGGTTATAAGTTTAGCTTTCGATTGCTATGCAAATGTCGACATAAGATCAACCAGGGCCAAAGTTATGGACCAAACACAAAAGGGTGCCCACGACCGAACCTCTCCTACTCAAATTAATTCATGAAAAATGTTACCGTCAACTGGGGGGAAGATGATCATTTTTAAGACAAAACATGCAATAACAATGTGTGTTTACATTTTAAATCGAAACAAATATTTTCAAAACATGTACTGCTATACGTTGCAATAATCAACAACTTTAGTTTTCTGAAATGCATTCGCATTTATTAAAATAAATTAAGTTATCACACATTTTTGGAGTAATCTGGTTTGGGGTGAAGTTGATCAAGACAACTACACTAAAACCATTATGACCTAGTAGTCAAAATACACTAGGTTATTTGTATGAATGTTGTATTTACTACGTAAAGAAGTCTACGAAGTCAATATTTAAAACGAAAAGAGCGTCATTTATGACTATCTCTCTCATTCTTCCTTAAAATAAATTTTCATGATTATAATCGAAAAACTCGGATTTCTACCTAGCGTTAACATTACTTGAACGGAGAATATTGTTGAATACCGTTTCATAACAAAATTTGGCACTTTTGACTGACACATCAAATGATCATCTTCACCTCAATGATCATCTTCCCCCCAGTTGACGGTACCTAGGTCCTTTTGAAAAGTTAAGCGAGAATTGTCTAATTCCAGGAAGACTATTCAAATGATGAATAATGTTGTTGTTGTTATTTGTTGCTTCTCGGCCAATCACGACTAGCAACTACGTAGTGTACAGTCAACCAAGCTAAGCTAAGCTACGAGAGGCCATTTTGTCCACTTTAGAGAAAAAATGTCCAACGTTTAGACGCGTCCTCATCAAGAGAATTTCTTGTCTGATGCTTGGTCTAACATTAAATGTCTGGAGTGAATATTCTTAGATCAATCATTAGACAAGGAACGAACATATTATTCTTACCCGGGTCGAAATGTTGAGCAAATAAAAATGTGTTTCCAATCCTCAAAGACTGTGTAGCAATAAACAGTCGATCCGTCACTGCATTAAAAACAATATACAAAACATGGTGAAAATAGACAATTTTGGTAATCGCATTGAAAAAAAAAACACACAGTTGTATAGCGTCAATACCTGATGATAAACATTGTTATAAAATTATCAAAAAGTAAAGTTGTATCGATCACCTTCAATACGATTGCACACTGATGCTTATTGATTTTTTAAAAAAATTTCTCAAAACTGACATAGGGTAAGACGGTATAATGCGCCCCACCTGGCCAAAACGCCCCCCTTTGATTTCTAGAAAACTATACCTAACTAAGGGTGAAAATCAGTTGGAACCTATAAATATTTGTAAAACCATCATACTATGTGAATTTGGAAGTATTTTTCTATTACACAATGAAAATAAGAGCAAAATACAAAAAGTTACAGTTTTGATGTAACTTTTCATGTTTGTTTGCTCAACATTCTGGAGCAATTCTAGCATACTGTCCAAAAAACTTGCACTGGAACACTTAGTTGGGCAACAAAATAACTTTTCTCAGTGGTTAATATGATATAAAATTGCTTCCATCTTCAAAAATGTAACGATTTTCGAAAACATGTTTCACTGGGCCAAAAACGCCCCAGTGTAGGCAGGACGGTATGCCCTTACCAACTGTACACAAGCGCAGCGAGCCTGCAGCAGTTGCTTCCAAATTGTATGGACAATATTGAAATGTAATTCACTCCTGCTTAAATGGACTTATGTTGGTTTTTTAATGTCAAGCACATAAGGATTTGTAACCTTTTTATTATGGGATTGATAAAATACTAATGAAGGGCTTTGAAACGTGTTTGATTACGGTGGGGCGTATTGCCCAGGCACTTTTTGAAATCCAGTTTTTCACGACTTTTCAAAAAAGCTTTATTACGTGTTCTCAGTAATATTTTTATATGAATACTCACAGGTAATGCATTTGCGACTTGTTCAACTACCAAATAACACAAAGTTTGCATAAATTACGTTGAAAAGTAAAAAGTTTTCATAGGTATTGCCTTAGGGGGGGCATATTATACCGTCTTACCCTACAGATTTGTGTTGGTTGTGGCCAGAGTTGGTAGTGACGTTGAATGGTGTTGAATTTATGAAACAAATTTAACCAATAAAATGTGGAAATCAATGCTACGATACGATTTAAACCTGAAATAACCCTCACACCGACCATGGATCATGAAGGATTGCAAGAGAAGCCTTTCGGTGCGCTCTCGTTCGCCCCAAAAGCGGCAGCTCTTAAATAAAGCGCGTGAGGAGATCACGGCACTAGAAGAATTTAATGAAAATTTCCACCCCTTCAAACAATTTCCCGGTTCTCGGTACATCCACCCGCAAGCCCATACACACCCACACATTCAAACACCGAAAAAGCGGAAAGCATTTGTGGAATAAATTTTCCTGCTTTGTTCTATCGCGCTGTTCGCCCATTCTTCTCCGGGGCCTTTTATTTCCCAGACAGCTAACAATGCTTTTATGTGCAGGTCCGTCCACCTCCAACGACGTTGTCGTCGTCGTCGTCGCGTCATTTCCACCGTCTTCCAGCGGAGAGGTTTTGAAAGCCTATATTTCCTGGACGAGATTTTGACTGCAGCAAGAAACTACGTCGTCGGCGGCAGCGAAGACGACCAAGATGATCCGCGAATGTGCCATTTGGCATTTGAACAGGCACTTGTCATGCATGCCCTGACTGTTCCGTCTCTACACACTCTATTGCTTGCTTAGGCCAAGCACCCATATTTCCTCGTTCTGTGCCCATTGGCCCAACTGCCGGTTGAAGTTTTTCGTTCGACGATGTCGTTGGCATCAGCACTGGGGATTCTTTTCTCGTCGGAAGCCGGAGCGAAGGATAGCGTGGCGAGCGAGGTGAGCAGATAAATATTTCAGCGTTTTCCTGGCTTGCACATAAGCTGCCCTGCGCTGCATACTGATGATGGGATTTTCCACGTCCCATTGGATGCTGCTGCTGCTTCTTCTCCTGCTTAGGATTTGCCGAGAGAGTTAGTCGTGGTAGTTTTAGCGAACTGCGAAAGGATTTAACGTGTGCTAAGTAGGGATCTAGTGAAGAGACCCCGGAACTGCGCGGTAGCAGCAGAGAATGATTTGTATCCGAGACAAGTTATACGAGTTTCAATGAATTCAAACTAATTCGAGTGGAATGAAAGCAATTTTAAGAGCTAAGCCGGATGAATTTCTAATTGGAATTTATTATTTCTGTAATTATATTCGATGGTTAAAAACGTAGATTACCATAATAAGAATATTCGAAGATTTTGACATATTCATTGATTACAATGTGATCTGTGTTTCTCTTAGATCATTCTCGCAGTTGATGGCACAAACATATTATTTGATATTTGTTCAGTGTTTTTTTAGTGAAAACCTTAACTGTGAAATTTGACAATTGAAAGCATTATTCACATTAGGTGAACAGATTTCAAGGTCACATACACCTTGGAAACAAATTCCATTTCATAACTTTCCCATCATTCAAGTCATCTTAACAAATTACATACCTTCCTCCACGCGATATATATTTCATTATCGTTGCACAGTTGGTACGTTAGTGGAATGGCAAGCATTTCTGCAAAGCCGAAACGAAACGAGAATTTCGCTCAGAATCCATCTCATCTGCATGCAAACCAAAGCATGTCGAGAATTTCAAAGATTTCTATCTTGTTCAGCGGCTTCCAGCGGTTTTACCACTATATAAGCTTACGGGGCTACCCGCTCATGACGTGGTCCACGCTAACCGCGACTTGGAAAATTGTTCAAAGTACTGACAGCAGAATAGCGCAAATAGTTTTACCTGCTTTACGAAACATCTTTTTCGAGGAATTTTATTCTTCACGTTCTTCAAACATGTCAAAAGCTTCACCGTAATTCTGTCATCTAAGTGTACCACCGAAGTAACAAAAAAGAAAGGAATGGCTTTATAGCGCTGGAATGCTCTGGAATGGAATAAACCAGTTAACAACAGTTTGGAAAATAAGTGAAGAATGATGACGCTCGCGGTTGAAGTTCAGCTATGATGTAAACAGGTTAAACTGAAGAGAGTAATGGTTGGCTAATTGTTTTTTTGGTGACTTTAAATCGTATTGTGCAGTTTATCATCTCCAGATTGGCTACCTTTTATTATTGATGCTTCCATGTTACTATATGTAATTAATCCATCGTTCAACAATTTTCAAAGTGTCCGACTAAAGAAACTTTGAATAAATTATTTTATGTTAACTAACTTGATTGACTAAAACTTGACATGTTGCGTTGCTCATCATACTTTAAAGAGTGACTATTCTCTCAATTTTAGAAGTGACTCTATAGACTTTATATAAAGACTGTGCTCTCAGCAGCTGATTGCCTTATAATATTATTCTTATTATATTTTCATTGGCTGTATTGATTCAACGGATAACAGGAGCCTGGAGGCACTTGCAGAAGTTGCTATTCTAAATGACAAACGTTTCTGGGAGGCCTCACTTAGAATACTTTTTTTTAGTTCTTTATTAAGGTGTTTTTTTGTCATCCATCCATGTCATCCATGCTATAATCAACTTTGAGTACACTCCACCAACGATAGTTCTTCCACTGAAAACGATCTGTCATGTAACATGCTAAGGAATAGCAGATCATATTCCCTATAATTCTTCTGAAAATATTTCACTGATGGTTCACTGATTAACGGATCCACTGGCTTCGGTGTATTCAAAATGAATTTGCCAACTTTTTGAAACCTCTAAAACCGGTTTCGGTTAATGTTGCTAAGGTGGCAGAAATTCCGATAATTTCCGATCAGCCCGTTAACAATTATTCCATATTCTTGATAGTATACGCTCCTACAGAAGGTGAAATCAATGATAGGTTATCGAGAGGTCGGTGCTTTTCTCATCGGAATGATTACATTCATGCCCCCTCAGGAAGGAAGTCATCGTGACCATCTGTTCTTGCTCCATTTGGAGAAGGTCTTTGTCCCTATGGCGGATAAGATCTCTCTTCGACATCGTTATCACGTGGTAGCGGTACCGGTAAAAGAAGCGCGATGTGACGCAATGTACGAACTGCTTCGCGTCGGATCATGGGACACGTAACTGCCACACGAAGGCTCGTTGTGGAAAGTGCACAAGGAGCCACAGAACGAGGAAGCGCAGCTTAGGTGCGTCAAAGACCTGCAGCCACGGAGACAGGAGCCCTGACTACCCATTTACCCGAAATACACGGAGTACCTATTTGAGGATCTGTAGGCAGGCTTCAACAAAAACCAATTGTGTACCACAGCGACGCCTTCAACCTCCGTAGATAGAGGACCATTATAAGGTTCCTCCGGTACAAAGTTGCTAAACAGGCACCACTTCAGCCACATCGTCAAGCGTCTTCTACTCCATTGGTCCAAGAACGCTGCACGGCAGCCGCTACAGCACCAGCAATTTCCAGCGCTTCTAGATGGGCAATATTGGATCTAGTGCCTTCTCCAATCAATCGTCTGCTGATTTCCTCTATTCCACGAAGGAGATCACCGAGCTCACCTTGCGAACCTTTCGAACATTCCTACGAGCGCACCTACGAACCTACACCGTTCCAAGCAAATTCGGGTCTCTGATTGAAATAAAAACTCCCTCTAGGAAATAAGAAATTTTTCATTAAAAAAAGGTAACTACCAATAAAGGAATATAAGCAGGAAATAAATATAAAAATTCTATAAACAATAAAGAATTTTCCACGAAAAAAATATTAGCAAAACATTGCTATTACTAAAAAATTACAATAAAAAATTTAATATTAAAATAAAAAAAACAACACTCCTCTGATTTGTTAAAGAATGTTTTGAATATCCTCAACGTTTCCGGGATTTTTTATTGTTTCCTCAAATTATTATTTTTGTGGAAAAAAATTTCGAGGAGAAGGGAGCTATCTTTTTGAATTATGTCGGCTTAATATTGATTTATTTATGGAAATTTTGAATTTTTTTTATAATCTCAATTTTTATATTTTTGTATATATATATATTTTGTATATAATATATAATTTATATATTTTTGTTTCGTGGAAAATTGTTCATTGTTTATGGAAATTTTGTATTATTTAATGTAATTTTATAAATATTTATTGGCTCTACCCTGATTTCGTTATTGACAGTTTTCTATTTTGTTCCTATTTTTTGCCAAGTTTCGTGTTAAATGGGCATTGAAGAAGCCACCAGTATCCTGAATTGAGACGCTTATTCTATCAAGAACAAAAGACAGGCATTAGTAAAGTTCTTTTTCAATGACAGTGTTGGTAAAATCACTCATAAATCTCAATCAACAAGCCCTCCCGTGCGAACAAAATCGTCCGTGATTTTAAAGGAATTAAGATTTTTTTCATGTTAAAACGCATCATTTCACTCATTTGCCAAAAAATCATTTCGGTTCAAAAACGCGTTTGAAATCAATTTGGGGGCAATTTATTGCTTATACATGGAGAAGTATCTATTATTATAAGAGACGAAGGTAAATTCACTGTTTTTAACGAAGGAGAACAGAAGAAAACCTAGGATGATTCAAATGGATGATTCAACTCATCCATGAGTTTTTAGGTGCTGAGTTGGGTGCGTTTCAACTCACGCTTGATTTGAATCATCCATGAGTTTTGAGGTTTTGAGTTTTTACCAACACTGCTCAATGACCACGACATCGCCATAGTCACGGAGACGCAACTTAAAAATCTGAGGTAAATGCCTTTCTTCAAGATTTTTGGTTTGTTATGCTTGACTGATACCGTATGTTACCGATCTTTCAGCTTCAATTAATCAAGGCTTTGAAAGTTGAGATCGAAACTATCGTCAGTCGCCTTTATAGTGGCTTACTGTCGAAAACAAGCCAACATCGTAGATGGGTCGGCAGCTGTTCTAGGAAACGACACCATCAAGCTGACAATACATTATCGGAGGCGACCTAAAATGTAAAGCATCAAGCCTGGTGGAACATGTGAAGAAATCAAAACCATTCTGCAGCAAGATCTCGACGAGGGACACTACAACATCTTGGGACCAGATTCTCCCATAAGGCTCCATTACTCCAGGATCCATGCAGTGTTTGATGATTTCATGGATAACAAAATTTCCTAAATGGTGGTCTACCAGGCTCGGATCGCTATCCGGTGGTGGTAAAAGGTGGTTCCTCGGTAAATTGGCGCCGGCTAAGCATGATCAAACTCATCAAGACCAGAATGGTGGGCTTGAGAAATAGTGATTAGTGATTTCTAAAAAGATCAGCACTCTTTCAGTCTCCACTTATGTCCCAACGACTTTCATAAGGCGTTGTTTGTAACAGCTGACAAACTTTCGACCTATTTCAAATTCTTCAAAAATATGGAGACCCCAGGTTTCGATAACATCTTGAACTTGGAACTGTAACACATGAATGTGCAGTTCTTCGATTACCTTGTGGTAATCTTCAAACTACGCTCCCGGCTTCAGTTAAGTTTGTCCTAATAAAGAATCCTGGAAAAGACCCAACCTCTCCGAAAAGTTATCGTCCTACCAGTCTTGTCTCTGAGTTATCCAAACTTTTAGAAAATGCGTTCTACTGTGCGATATACTGATAGCCGACTACTTGAATCTGCAGAGCAAAAATCAACGTCTGGCGCGAGGAACAGTTTATTTTTCGACGCGGTCGATCCACCGTGGCTCTATTAGACGACAAAAAGTCCTTCGTCAAGGTTTGACACGATGGTTTGGAGTACAAGCTACACAATCCGTCTGCGAGAATATCCCGAGCCTTACTCGGTGGTGCTATTACCGGCATCATCACAGGCGTCCTGCAAGGCAGTTTTCCGCGGGCCCTTGCTGCTCCTTGGAGGCGGCACACTATCTCTGTTCGAAAACAACACCTCTATGGTCACAACGCACAGTGGCACGTCGTGAAATTAGGAGAAAAAAATTATTTTCACCATAATGATAATTTGTTAGGATCAAAGTGTCTTCAGCAAAGTCAAAGCTTATTATTTAAGCTTTATTTTGAAGTTTGTTGCAATAGGGTGGCCACACTACATTTTGAGATAAAATTTTTAACTTCTATATTTATAATTTTAGCATTGTACGATGTTCTAAAAAGTTTTTCCTTATTAAATTTTGAGGCACTTTGCTGAAGAAACCATTGTTGTACGTCATTTGTATCATTTGTTATGATAATTTTAAATAATTATAGTAGGGTGATCCTAAAAAATCAATATTTTGATTGTAACTTTTTAGTTTTAATTTTTATCGAATTGACGTCTTCTACAAAGTTTCAGAGCATAAAAAAATACACGTTTTGATTACACAACCAAGTAAATTGCAGAGATATCACTGTTTTTCTTGAAAAAATCCGTTGTTTTCAAATGCCTGTATTTTTGAAGGGGGGAAAAGGGGGATCCATTTTTCCCTGGTTTAGACAGAGGAAGGGCTAAGGATTGCTCTTCATATTTTGGTATTGGGGAATTTGAGGTTTTTCCATCATTTGAAAAAATGGCTTTATGTACAACGAAATCAAAATCATCAGTTCTAGAAGTGTTATAAAACTCGAAAATTCCGCCCAATTCGTCAAAAACAAAATGTTTATAGTAATCATAACTTCCTTATATATTTCCAGCGCATCTTCACTCAATATACCGATTGGTAGAATAATATGTTCAATAATATCAACGCTTATCAACGTGACAACTTCACTGAACAGACCGTAATCGTAGGTTGTTTACATCACTTGTTCAATCGATTTTACTTTTAAATCGCTAGAGTGGTATGGAAAAATTAGGGTTTTTTCGGAGAGCGTATTTTTATTCAGTTTTTTATCTAGATATATATTAGGGTGGATCAAAAATTATATTTTTCTCCACACCGATCACTCAATTCTGTCCCATGTTCTGAGTGTCCTCCGCGAATTTGAGCGAAATTGGATAACAACTGATTTAGCACGAGCCGTTTCAAGTTTACAGGCATTTGAAAACAACGGATTTTTTCAAGAAAAACAGTGATATCTCTGCAATCCACCAATGAATTTACTTGGTTGTGTTATAAAAACGTGTATTTTTTTATGCCCTGAAACTTTGTAGAAGACGTCAATTTGATAAAAATTAAAACTAAAAAGTTACAATCAAAATATTGATTTTTTAGGGTTACCCTAACATAATTATTTGAAATTATCATAACAAATGATACAAACGACGTACAAAAATGGTTTCTTCAGCAAAGTGCCTCAAAATTAAATAAGGAACAACTTTCTAGAACATCGTACAATGCTAAAATTAGAAATATAGAAGTTAAAAATTTTATCTCAAAATGTAGTGGGGCCACCCTATTGCAACAAACTTCAAAATAAAGCTTAAATAATAAGCTTTGACTTTGCTGAAGACACTTTGATCCTAACAAATTATCATTATGGTGAAAATAATTTTTTCCTCCTAATTTTACGACGTGGCCCAATGTGCAACTGTAGAATAAATCAGAGCATCCATGTCGAAACGTCCACATCTTCTGACAGAATATTTCACCAGCAGGAACATCTGTATTGATTCGGCGAAGACCAAGACCATGCTCTCTCTCAATTCACGATCCTCCCTACTTCTTCCAGCAGCGCCAGCGGATTGTAAAGTCATCCTAAGCGGAACGCCAGTGGAATGGGCTGCTGCTGAAGTTAATACCAAGATTTTTTTATGTACAGGTTCTCCGACTTCGTTAGTAGATGGGAATAACCAGCGCGGGGGAGAAACATACATTTTCAGTGCAAAACGTAAACAAACGAGCATAAATTCCATACAAAAATCCAAGATGGCTGAGTTGGGGATATTGACAAGTCAGATAACCTGTACCTAAAAAAATCTTGGTTAATACCTTGGTTCAAAATTGAGCAGAAAGTAATCTTCAGGCAACAGTTTTACAAAAATGTTTTTCTGAAGTTGTTATACCCCTTCATCAATCGCAAGTCGACTCTGTGTCAAAAGAACAAGATTGCTGTCTTTTAACAAATCATTCTCCCAGTGATTGAGCTCCAAAGGCAAATAAAAATTACGATTGATTTTTGACACCCCAATGGGCCCATAAGAACCTGGCCTGTGCGGTATATAAGAGTCTTCTCCATTCGGCTCGGTCCATGGCTACACGTCGCCAACCACGCAGTCTACGGAGGCTCCGCAAGTCATCTTAAATCTGATCGATCCACCTTGCCCGATGCGCCTCTCGCCTTCTTGTGCCCGTCGGATCGTTGTGGAGAACCATTTTCACCGGGTTATTATCCGACATTCTGGCTACGTGCCCGGCCCACCACAGTCGTCCGATTTTTGCAGTGTAAACGATGGATGGTTCTCCCAACAGCTGATGCAACTCGTGGTTCATTCGCCTCCTCCACGTACCGTCCGCCATCTGCACCCCACCATAGATGGTACGCAGCACTTTCCTTTACTCACTTCTCTCATCTCAATCCTTATTTGTTGCATCTATTTTTTCACTTCTCTACTTTCCTATTTCTCACTTTTCCCGGGCAGAGACCATGAACAGAATAATAAAACATGATATGGACTTGATTGATATAAGAGATAAAAGAACAGGCAACAATATCAAAAATTTGCACCGAAATATCATTTAAATATCAAGTTATGCTATGGATAAGAACAAACTAATGGCACTTGATATCGATCACTTATTACAAATAACATATATTGATATCCTAATGATATTTTAGTGCAAAATATTGATATTGTCGTCTGATCTTTTATCTCCTATATCAATCATGTCCATATCTCATTTTGCTATCTTATCAACATTTGATATTATTGAGCTATTTTCATCTACTCGGGTTCACATGTAATTTCTTGCCTCTCATTTCTCACATCTCTTTTATAACTTATCAGTTATTGTGTTCCACTTCTTACTTTTCAATCTCATCCTCATTTCTCACATCTCTTTTATAACTTATCAGTTATTGTGTTCCACTTCTCACTTTCCAATCTCATCCTCATTTCTCTCTTCTTTCATGTTATTTCTCATGTCATTTTTAATTTGTCACTTCTCGAGTCTCGATTCTTACTCTTCAATTTTTTTTTTATTTATTGAACGGCTACTCAGTATTGCAATTATTACAACGAGTTTTTTTATTTACCCGACGTTTCGACACGGGGATTGTGTCTTTTTCAAGGGGAAAATATTTTTGTTGTTTGTCCTCGTACGTTTAGTCTAACTTAGACTTGTCGAAACGTCGGGTAAATAAAAAACTAGTAATAATTGTAATAATTGCAAGACTGAGTAGCCGTTCAATAAATAAAATTAAAACGAACAGTCGATCCATAATCATTACTCTTCAGTTCTTGATTTCTATTTCTGACTTCTCATATCTCAATTCTCATATTTCATTTATTGCTTCTCATTACTCACATCTCATTCCTTACTTTTGGCAAAACCATATCTCACACACTCAGTTTTTATTTCTGCAGCTCGGCAAAAATCCGCACAGCCGTGCGCCAGGAAAATAAATAACTGATATTCCGGCAAAAACAGCGTTTGTTAGCTGATTTTCGGCAAATTATTTGCTGAATATCAGCAATTTTGACAGAACTCTCCGCAAAAACCATGTTTGCTGGGGCACGGCTGTGCGATTCTCGGTAAAAGTTCAACATTTTGCTGAGATCCCGGTAAAAAAAATTAAGTGTGCACTTCTAACATTGCACGTCTTGCTTTTTACTTCTCGAGCTGCTTGCTTCTTTATCACATATTGGTTTCACTTCCCATTTCTCACATTTTTCTTTTTTTTGAAAAAAAAAATGCATTTGGAGAACATCTTGCATCGTTAAAAAATGATCAATTCATGTTGCACTAAACATCTCCCAGCGGGACATCGCAGCAGAGGTAGACCTAGAGGCTCATGGTGGCGAAGCCTCAATAAAGAAAACAGAAAAAGTCGACCGAAATCTGGCAACATGTTAAAGCGATAGTTGGATATCGCTCAGGATGGAGAACTTTCAAGTTGGCCCTTATCATCACCGGAGGTGTACAGGACCCATAAGTAAGTAAGTAAGTAAACATCTCCAGGACTCCGTACAAACATTAGTTTTGTATTGCAATGCGGTTTCTTAATCTAAAACCAAAGTTTGTATAGGGTCCTGGGAATAGTCAGTCTGGAAGAAGTTGATCAGTATCGAAAATTTCTAATTATTTACTCCACTAGCTTCAAGATGCAACTTCAAGATGCAACCAAAAATTAACCAAAGTTTGGGATCATTAGGGAATGATCGAAATCAAGGCATGGCACGAGACATTGAAGAGGGCCTTTTTGTTGAGGGCGATATACGTGTCTGTAAAAGTTCAATCATGTGATGTGTACTAACACATTTTATGACAAGTGATTCAATCTTCTTCTTCTTCTATATACATAAAAATGAATTTCTGTCTGTCTGACCCTTATAGACTCGGAAACTACTGAGCCGATCGGCGTGAAAATTTACATGCAGAGGTTTTTTGGGTCGGGGAAGGTTCTTAAGATGATTTGAGACCCCTCCCCTTTTTGGAAAAGGGGGCTCCTCCCATACAAATGGAACACACATTTCTGCTTAACTCGAGAACTAATCAGAGTATAAATCAATTTTAGGCGAAACAAAGTTCGTCGGGTCTGCTAGTAAGGAATAAAAACCGAATGCTGCAAATATTCTGCGGCCCGCTTCAACAGTTCAAAATTACTGTGCGGTTCTTGATAGTATGCATGCTGGGAGCTACGGATCTAGAACTTCATTTTCGGGCATGCTTGTATCGTAAATCATATCTCCAGAACAATTTGGAATTACTGGAACATATGCGCAGTGCAAAACTGAATTGATAATAATCCTCTTGGACTCTGTGAGCCTGTATAGACAGGACATAATCAGTTAACTAACAATCATGCATGTTAACATTTATGAGATTGTTTAAAGCTTAACTATAGAAAAAAGCAAAATCAAAATCAATTGAAAAACAACGAAAATAGTGAAGAAACATAAATGCAGTGCCGGGTCAACCAGCAACGTTTGATAATTCTCTTGGCTTGCCCTACTTTGTCAATCCTTTATTTTCCATACAAACTATTCTAAAAAAAAACAAAAAAAATAGGGGCACTGGATGTCCCAAACCTCAGTTCATTTTTGGTTTCATCTTGAAGTGCGGTCCAGTATCAAAAGAGCCTTTTTACTAGAATCTATGACAAATGGTAGAAAGGACAAAAGGTCGAAAGACATAAGGTCGAAATGGCAAAAATTCCAAAAGGCAAAACATCGAAAAGGACAAAAGGTCGAAAGGACAAAAGGTCGACAGAGACAAAAGGTCGAAAAGGACAAAAGGTCGAAAATGACAAAACTCTAGCAGCAGAGGTTGCTGCAACTCTAATGTGACAAGCACATGTGTGCTGCTCGAGAAGGTCGATCAAGAACAAGTTGATAGTAAGTTGGGTGTATTCCAAAGGAATTTGTGAAATGCATTTAACTTCAATCAGAAGTAATACACTCACCTCATCAATCAAAGTTGAATTCTCGTAGAAGGATTAATTACTATGAAACAATATTATGAATATCTAGATATGAAGTTCTGTTAGAGATAAAAAAGATTGTTGATTAAAGTAATGAATTAAACTTGTAATGTGCGAGATTGATTATTTCCGTTTCAGTTTCTGGTCTATTTCGACCTTTTGTCCCTTTCGAGATTTTGTCTCGTTCCACGTTTTGTCCTTTCGACCTTTGTCCTTCGAGATTTTGTCTCGTTCCACGTTTTGTCCTTTCGACCTTTGTCCTTTTCGACAATGTGTCCCTTCGACCCTATTCCTTTTTGCTGTTGAGTTCATTTCCAACCCTTGTAATCTGCTTTTCAGTATCCTGAATGGTATTTGCTGTCGGACTCGGAAATACATATTTCCAGCAAAGTTCATAACACAATTGTCTATTTACAATTACAATTCATTTCTGATAAAGTACACAAATCGATATCATTGGATGGCAACCGCGAAATACCTTCAAAAATTGATCCAAAAGTTTTCTCATTAATTAAAAATCAGAAATTCCTTTGCGAAGTTCTCCTGGAACAACTGTTTTAGAATTTTCTTTCGATTCATAATCCAAGAAGACTATTGGAAAATCCACCCGATATACCATCAGAAATACCCTCAAAAATTTATCCAACAGTTTCTCCAGGAATTACTTTATATTCTTTATGAATTTCTTCATTTCTTTATGAAAATCCTCCAGGAATTGAAAAAATCCTTAGGGGGAGTATCTGTAGACATTTTTAGAAGTCTTCCTGCATCTCAAATCAAAATCTTCTCAAATAATTTCCGAAGGAATTTCGAGAGGGATTTTTGGGGGAAATTCCGAAAGAGTTCTTGTGAAAACTTCAGAAATACTTTTGAACTTAATTTCAGGAGGAATAACCAGATGAATTTAAAGAGGAATTTCTTTACGATGTTTCGGGCGAATGCCTGAAGGAACTCAAATAAATGATGAATGATTTTCAGGAGACATTTCCGGATTACTTTATGGAGGATTTTTTAGAAAACTTCTTAAGAAATTTGTAATTGAACTTTCATAGGAGTTGAAGTATCCAGTTAGCCGGCCCAGGATGCTTTCGGGTGGAAAACATTCTCGGCTCCCTAAGCATAGGGTATCTATTGTACTTGTCACATAAGATACATACTCATGCAATGACGGGTATAGAACAGCTTTCAAATTAATAACTTTGAAAATGTTAATTGAACCATTGAGTTGACAAGCAGACCAAGTTACAGTTGGAATATAGAGTAATTGGAGAAGTAGAATAAAGGAGTTCCTTTAAGAATCCTCAGGGGAATTTCCAGAAGAATTCGTGTGATATGTGTGAGACGTGACTTTAAAGGAATCTCAAGTGAACCCGGGCAGAACAAAACATGATATGGACTTGATTGATATAAGAGATAAAAGAACAGGCAACATATCAAAGGAATATCAAAAATTTGCACCCAAAAATCATTTAAATATCAAAATATGCTATGGATAAGAACAAGCCAATAGCACTTGATATTCATCATTACTTACAAATAACATAACTTGATTTCCTCATGATATTTTAGTGCCAAATATTGATATTGTCGCCTGCTATTTTATCTCTTATATCAATCATATCTATCTTTGCTATCTTATCAAGATTTGATATTATTGAGGGAATTTCTGATGAGATCTTGAAGTAATTTATGGTTAGTCTTGGGAGAATTTATGGCGGATTTTCAGGGGGAGTTTTCAGGGAATTTTTTAATGGAACACTAATAGAAATTCTGGGAAAGTAGACGTAAAAAATCTAACGGAACTTCCTGAAGGATATTTTTGAAAAAAAAATCGGTGTCTCTGGGGAAAATTTTAGAGGAATATTCTAATGCATTTTTGAAGGAATTCACGGAGAAAAAAGAAAAAAAATATTTCCAAATGAATTTAATTTTATTGCGAGGGACCCCCGAAGAAATTCCTGGAGTAACTTCCGGAGAAAAGCTTGGATGAACTTCCGGAGGAGTTTTGGAGGAACTTCTTGGGACTTTCCTGGAGGAATGCTGGAGGTACCTCCGGAGAAATTCCAGAAGGAAGTGCCAGAGAAATTTCTGGAGGAACTTCCAGAGGGATTCCTCAAAGAACTTCCTAACGAATTTCGGAGAATTTCTAATTCATGAAATTGATTCATTGATTCAGTTTTTTGATGGCCGAGTTAAACTTTTGAGTCAAGAAAAGTGAGGAAGCTCAAATACTACCTTTTTCTAAGTTTAATCAATAATGTCGTGACATTAGTGACTCTTTTCTAAGTTTAATCACTAATGTCGTTGTAAGACATTGCAATAAATATTCGTTTTTGGTCAGTTTTACTGAATTTAATCAAACAGCATGCCCACTATCTTGAATTGTTCTTTAGTGCAGTATATCGCAAGCGATGTTCAACTAATTCTGTAAAAAAATGCAAAAGCGCACACGCTCGAGTGTTAATGAGAAATAAATATTTCAGAGAGGTATGCTGTCCACTGCCGAGATGATTCTTCTCCCCCAAACCGTAAAGCCCAAATTGCGCCCCAACCAGTAAATCAATGAAGGCACCAGCGTCAACAGCAGCGGTCGATCCGAGGGCCGAGAAAACTGAAACAAGATTTGTGAGCGAGCGAAAATATAATTTGAAACTTTATCTTAATTCTAAAATCGTGAAAATCTTGTTTCGTTCCGAGTGCTCTAGGCCTTGGCTTTCGGTGGTAGGTAACCGGCTGACAGTTCTTTCCGTATTCTTCCCGGCAATGGCTGCAAACGAACTTTTCCTCCATAATTTGATGCCGTGAGAGCGAGCCAAACGTTGCCTTCTTCTTGTGACGAGATTACGACTGAGGCATAGAGTGGTTCAAATTTGCAAATTTTATTACTTTTCCAGTTTTGCCTTTTGATATTGAAATAATTTTATGGCAATTTTATTTTTTCAAGCTCGTGTCAGGATTTTTTACAGATCTTTTTGTACGTACCACTTTTCGGAATAAATTGGTATATATGCAAGCATAATAAAAATAATATATTTAACATAGGTAGGCGCTCTATAGTAACATAAAAGTTTTATATAAGCATTATTAAAACAAGAAGTTGATAGAAAATGTTTAAGCTCTTATAGTAGAATGTTTTCACCTGTCATAAAACGAGTTTTGTACTGTATCATTTATTTCCAGCACGAAAAGTCGAGTGACGTACGCTTAAGACGGCCTAACAGTTGAGGTTGAAATACGTATTTGTAAAGATTACAACGTGGTGGAATTAAATGTAATAGTACTAAACTCGTCTTATTAGGAAGTTGATTAATCGAAATTTAACACGACCTATCTCCGACACGGAGCAATCTTTTTGACGATTTGTCGTATGGACCAGCCCAACGGAGAGTCGTGGCGATAGCGAGAAGTGGGAGGATTTCAAATTGGGTGCATTTACTGGTGCCTTTGCGTCCCACGCCGCCAAGGCCTTTCAACACTTCAACCAATATTTTTTTCGACGGAGCTTGCGGCAGTAACTAAGTTTTAAATGAATTTACGAGGGAAACGTATTTTTACGAGTAGCAGCCAGACGGGTTTGGCTTTGGCTTGGTTGATAGAAAAATGGGGAGCACGGCCAACTGGGTGGATCCCGTGATGCACCCTGCTGGCAGTCAAGGATTCTCATTTATTCGGGCGGTTGAATACGCGTCGTATCATTTTTACATGGGAAAATGGTGCGGAAAAATGGCATGTTCACGGATTCATTGGGGGGAAGAACGGAGACTGTAATTCGACAAAGACCCCTGACACAGCGTGTGGTTGAGAAGAGTGGGGTTGAGCTTGCTCATTCAAGTGTTCATAAGATAAGAACAATCGGGCTAATGAAATTTTGCCGAATTTGTGCGGTTGTATTCGAGATCTTTCGGAAAATGACAAGCTACTGCCGGTGGGACACAAAAAGTAGGTACATGGCGGTGAATTAATGAGAGAGTTGGCTTCATTATTTTTTTTCTTCAAAGGATTTTTCTGCTTCTTCAGTTCGATCAAATAAAATAGCTATGCTTATTCACAAAGAAAGTATATTTTCCAATCAAGTTTGGAATAGGACCTGATTATGGCAAGCACATGACAACAATTTGAATTACTACATATTTGAGTTTCAAACTTACGGTCTCGTTTTTTATTGTCTTTTTAGCAGTGAAAAAAAAAAACAAGATGAATTTTCTGCACAAAAAGTGAAAAATCAAAAGCAAACTAATTTGTTTTCCATTATTTTGTTCATGATTTGAAGATTCCCGGATAATATTTTTAACCCTAGCTAGTTAGCTCACCGACGCATAACTTATAAATTATTCCATTCGATTCAATTGAAACAATAATTAATTTTAGTTACGTTTTAATGGGCATAAGCTTAATTAACCACCCATAGTGGCAACTTTTTTATGATCATAAAACATTGAAAACCAACAAATGTTTGAATAAAAACCACTAATCTACACTGGCGATCTTAATAGCAAAGCTTTAGTGGCTTCCACGTCAGATTCCAGCCAGCGTACTGGGGTGTGAGAATAGCGTACGCAATAATTATGCATTCACTACCCCACTTGAGCCGGCTCATGGATAATTGATGTTTGCGGTATAGGTTCTATGATACGGCCAGGTTCATGGTTGCGATAGAAAAGCTAGTAAATGGATGAATTCTCCAAATTGTTAAAATGTGCTATGGTTTATTTCCGTATCGTAGTTACAAAATCGAAATAGAAATGGAATAGAAAATATTTCTAGTTATGGCCTTTGGTAGAGCATCCTGGGATTTGACACACGAGCTTGTCCATATGCGATACAAACGTTAGCAATTAGACCGCCGTTAGCAATTAGACCGGGCTCATCTGGGACAAAGTTACGCATTGAAAATATTTCAAAATTAAAATAATTAGAGGACATAAAGCTTTGTTAACAATTAATTCACGTAAAACACTTCGCCCATTCAGATGTTACACCAACTTCATGTCACCTCCCTCCAAAAAAGACCCTGCAGCTCGTGAAACCATGCCGAAAAGCGGGCGCATTACCATGGACCGTTTATTTTTCCACAACTCCGTACCTTTAATCTCGTTCTTATCCTCTTGGCACATTGCCTTCTACGTTCCGGGTGGAATCTTATCCGGCTCCATCGACATCGTCGCATTGCCGCTATTGTGACGACAATGACAGTGGCACGAATGGTAATAATGATAAAAAGTAAGAGACTTATAATCAAATGCTTTACTCTTGGAGTCTCCAACATTTATTCATCGCCGGGACGGGATAGAGGCGAATATTCTGGCACGTTTCTTCTGTTGTTGCCAAGGCCGTTGAAGAAGATGTCCAACGATATCCAGCAGGCTTTCTTGACGATAAACTCCACCACCACCACCGCCACCGCACCTTCAAAGCGAAACCAACAGTGACGTCACCACCACCCACAATGAAGGAATGAATTACGAATTACGGCGACACACGGTCCCAAGACTACGACGACGGTGAAGTTGCGCCGGGCAGAGGGGTGGTGAAAGGTGAGAAGTGTTCCATGCAAATAATACAATTTGCGATCCTAATCTAGTCGTTTCGGTTCTGGGTGAACTCGAAATGCTGGCTGCTGGTGGAGCCAGCGAAGAATTTGCATCTTATTTGCCTGGAAGATTTCTCCCTCCGACAAATTGTATTGCCTCGGTTGAGTGAAAGCTCAAAACGACGACGACGACGGCACGGGATGCTTTTTTTCCTTCCTTCATGGGAGCACACGTGTGCGAATTCCTTTGAAAATTAAGGTTCACTCGGTAATATGGTTGATTGAATGTGTTATCTTTTTTGCTGTTGATTGAAGTTCACTTGCTTCGATGAATCGATAGATCCGCCAAGAAAAAAAAAAGATCAATGAGACGCTATAGAATTTTCAAATAGATTTTTATCGAGCGTGAAAATTCAAAACAAAGTGGATACGCAGGGCTACATTTGGTCTCACAAGGTTTCCAATGTTTTGAGTTTTGGCTTTTCAAAATTTATTAGCATAACTTTAATTTTGATCGGTCAATTTCAGCAGCGATTGAGATTCAGTACAACTCCACTGAAAGGAAATGCCGGTTGGACAGAACTAGAACAACCTCAACTTCAGGCTTTTTTTTACGTTGGACAACGTTTTACCCAAAGATAATGGGTTTCAAATCAGAATCTAAGATTGGGGGCCGTCACGAAATTACGCAAGTTTTCGAGTGTTGATAGTCCCTTAATCTTTCGAGGGATTTGTGAGATTTAAATATCAATTGACTGAAACTCTTCAACAATTTGTTAATTAAAAATTTTAAGTCTAAAACTTTTACTGGGTCTGGTCAGTCAAATTTTTAGACTCAATATATCTCGTTCATGCATTCCTGACACGGATATCAGATTGAAGTAAGCTACGGGTCTTTTGGTGAACATTAACGCAAGATACTGAACTAGCTGATCAAGGACGCCATCTCACAAAAGTGTTCTTCTTCTTCTTCAATGGCTCTACATTCCAACTGGAACTTGGCCTGCTTTTCAAATTAGTATTCTATTAGCATTTCCTCAGTTATTAATTGAAAGCTTTTCTTTGCCCGCCATTGCATGAGTATGTATCTTGTGTGGCAAGTACAAGGATACACTATGCCCAAGGTGTCGAGAAAGTTTCCAACCCGAAAACATCCTAGACCGGACCGAGAATCAAACTCGCTATCTCCGGATTGGTAATCCCACGCCTTTGCTCGCAAGGCTCCTGGTGACCCCCACTCACAAAGTTTTTATTGGAGTCAAAGCCTGGTCATAAATTTAAAAAAAAAATGAAAGTGAATGGACCTAAACTAATTTTACTCCATTTCATTGTTTATAGTCTGTACAATAATCATACGACTATTTCAAAAAGAAACAATGAAGTTTACAATGATACATAGACACATGGTCGAAGGAACAAAAAATCGAATGGCAAAGGGTTGAAAGACAAAAGTGCGAAGGAATAAATAGTCGAAAAGGACAAAAAGTCGAAAGATAAAAACATCGACAGGGGCTTCCTTCTTCCTCCTTTTATTACCACTCCTTTTTTTCTTTCTTCTTCCTTCTTCCATCTTCCTTCTTCCTTCTTCTAGCTTCCTTCTTTCTTCTTCCATTTTCATGTACCTTCTTACTTTTTCATTCTTCTTTCTTATTTTTTTTCCCTTTTTCCTTCCTTTTCTTCCTTCTTCCTTGTCCCTCCTTTCACCTTCATTCTTCTTTTTGGCTTATTCTTACTGCTTTCTTCATTATTCCTTTTTTCATCTTTCTTTATTCTTCCTTTTATCTCCTTCCTTTTTCCTTATTACTTCTTCCAATCTTTTTCATTCTACTTCTTCTATCTTTTTTCTTCCCTTCTCTTTATCCTTTTCCTTGTTCCTTCATTCTTCTCATTCCCTACTTTTAAAATTACATCTTTTTTTCTCTTCTTTGCTTCTTTCTTCCTTCGTTTCATGCTTCCTTCCTTGCTTCTCCTTCTTTTTTATTCCCTACTTTCTTCTTCCTTTACCTTTTTTCCTTTTCAACTTTTTTACCCTTAAGCGGTCAGCAAATTGTGAATAAATTTGTATAAAATTTTTGTGTATAAGGTAGATTGGAAGAACTTTCATATTCCAATCGACAATAAAACGTAGGCAAACGAGGCCATTTGTTTCTCGGATAATGAGGGGGAGAGGGAAAGCAGCTCAACTTTCGTTTCAATTATCCATCGTGCCATTAAGGTCACAATCGTACACGAAATTGGTTGGGAAATGGGGTGTTTCCGGTTGTGCCCACCTTCCTTGATTTGAGAATTCACGGACTCGAGCATTTTCGTCCGTAATCAGTCAATGAATTGGAAGTAGAGGTGTGCGCCGGTCCGATATTCGTCGTCGGCGGCGGCGGCGGCGTGAATCGGCGTGGCGATTTTTTAATTACGCATTATCAAAAAAATACATTTTTTCGGGATAGACTTTTATTTACAAAAGAAAAATCTTTTAAATTTCGCATGAAAAATCTAATGAACTTCTTCTTAAAAAAAGTTTTTCCTAAAATTGGAAATATTTTTCTGATTTTCCACGGGAACTTTGAGCTTTCGAGAAATCTTCGGAATTACCAAGAGAAGCTCTTTAGAATTAATAAATAAAATTGTTTGGAATTTCAGCATCAAATTCGTAGCAATTTACATGAGAAACTTCAGAGTTTCCACGAGAAATTGCTCTTAACTTCTACAGGAAAATCTTCGGAAATTATTGTTTAGTATTCTTCGAAATTCACTCAGACAATTCTTCATATTTGTAGAAGAGTACGGCTGGTAGAATGGGTGTTTTAACGTTTGCTTTCTCAGTCTAGAATAATTAAGACGGATAATTTTGTTCCACGGGACACTCCAAGAAGTTTTCAAGGAAAATTCTCTGGAATATTCACGGAATTTGAACGGAAATTTCTTTAGAATTTTGTGCGAAGGATTGTTCAAAATGTAGATTTCAATAAAAAAAAATCTTTAGATTTCAATGGAAAATTGTTCGGAATTATTGGATTTCTACGGGAAATTCTTTGTACAGTAGACGTTCGATAACTGAAAGTCATTTAAATGCAATGCTTTTAACTGCAATTCGATAGTTACATCAGTTTTGCAGTTCTCGGACAGCTGAACTTCAAAACGATTTAAAAGTCGATGATAGCTGCATTGCGCTGCACAATCCGGTGCATTTCATTTGACGTCGTCTGACAATCGTTTGACGTCTAGAATGTGTCGCAGTTATCGAATGGCATTCGCTAGGTGAAACGAAAACATGTTGCAGTTATCGAACGACTAGTGTATTGTCCATAAAAAAATCTTAGGAAATTTCATTGACCGAAAGCGACATACGGCTGAGCTGGTAATTTGGCCGAAAAAGTCGATTGCCCTAACGTTTGGCCGAATAGGTCATCAGCCCGAAAATGCCGTTTGGTCGAAATGATCGTTTGACAGAATGGGCCATTTAGCCAAATGTCAATGACTGAACGGGCAATATGGTCAAAAATGGCCACTCGTTTGGCTAAATGGCCTTTTTGTCAATTGACCATTGAACAAAATTTCATAGCGCCTATCTACTTTCAAGTCGATACTGGCCTTTAGACCAAAAGACATCTAGCCAAGTACCACTTAGCAAAACTAAACTTTTAACGGAAACTGTTAGTTTTTAGAAAGTTCTCGAAAATAGAAAGAATTTTCTGAAGAAATCAAATTTTTTTTTGAAAGCGACCGAGCTATTTTCCGTTGTTTTAAAGTTGGCTATGGCAAACTAGCCGTCTTGAATAATCTAGATTGAGGAAGTCAACGTTAAAGCACCCTTTTCAAAGAATACTCAACAGAAACTCGATAGGAACTTTCCGTGGATATATTGTATATTTTCCTGCAGAAATTTGGAACAACTTCCCGTAAAAACTCTGAAGAGATTCTCATGTAAATTCCAAACAATTTTCCTTGGTAAATCCAAAGAGCTACTCTTGGTAATTCCAAAGCGTTCTCGAAACTTTAAAGTAGTACCCGTGGAAAATTTGAAAAAAATAAAGAATACAAATGAATATTCAGTAAAAACTTGAACAATTTTCTGAAGAAGTTCATCAAATTTTCGAGGTGAAATTCAAAAAAATCTCCTGTCAATAGCTTCAACATATCCAGAATGTCCCATTCAGCTGAATGACATTTTAGACCGAATGTCCTTTCAACCAAACGACTATTTCGGCCAAAGGGCATATTTGGCTATTTAGTTATTTGGTCAACCGATTTTTTCAGCCAAAGGAACTGATCGACCAAATGACATTTATGGCCAAATAACTTTAGGCTACATACCCTAGCAAAGTCGGAAAAAATAATGAGAACATATTTTCATCTCATTTTGCTGTATATTACAAAATTAAATGATATGACTTATATCAAACTGTGTACTTATTTCAATATCAAAGTTAGTTTTCGATTTGTTTTCCTCGACAGCAGGAATAGTTTTTAATTTGGTTTCACAGTAAGATTTATCTGCTATCCGTTTTGTTGTTTTAACCGTTACAAGATATCAAATTAAGTGAACATAATCGATGATTTAAAACAAGTTATCGATTTGCTCTCAAGCTTTCCGCGGGTAGGCTTTTACCAGATAGTCTTTTCGGTTAAACGACATATTCGGCCAAACAACTTTCAGTCTTCGGTCAAATGGATTTTTGCCGAACGACTCTTTTCCGTTCAAAAATTCAATTCCAATGAAATATTTTTGGATATCAACGGAAAATCCCTCGCAGTTGTCACACGAAGCATTGCTTAGTTTTAACGGAAAGCCTTTCGAAATTTTAATATATATTCGAAATTTTAACAAGAAATTGTATGGAATTTTCATGAAATGCATTGGTATCTTCAAAAAAAGGCCTCTGGAGTTTCAACTTAATGTTGTAAAAATCTACCAGTAAATTATATGAAAATTCCAAAATTTAGCGAATTTCTTCAAATTTGAATCGGCGTGGAAAATTATAGATCAGCGGCGTGAAAAATTTTAAACGGTGGCGCGCCGACGCAAAAATGTCGGCGGCGGCGCACACCTCTAATTGGAAGTGTCCGCGTTTGCTAGAAAATCTTTCAATTGTTCGAAGCAACTAGGTAGTAAGTGTGCGTAAACGTTTTGAGTGCGATGGTAGGCAAAGAAAACCTTGCAAATGTTGGCTTGACTTTCCCGCCCACAAATTTCTTTCCGCAACAACCATGACGCTTGTCTCCAACGGGCGGAAAATACCCGAAAACTGTCAACTTGTCGGAATCGGACAGGTCCGTCAACAAACTGATTCGAAGCCCAGGAGACCTCCACGTGGACGAAGTGCACCCAGTCGGTTCGGCAAATTACCGGCGAAGCAGTGAGCAACCGCCATCACGACTTTGCTTCATTGAGGAGCAATCACCGGCAGTCGACAAGCAGGGAGCGTCGACCCCTACATCGAAATAATAACAAACCAGAAAACCTTTTTTTGATTGGAGTGCGGAGTCCAAGCAGGGCGCCACGGAGGATTTTTTTTGTGCCAGTCTTAGACTAAGGAGCCATCGAATGTGCCACTACAGCTGCTTTTTGTTTCTCCCTTCTTTCTTCTTCATTCTTCCTGCTCCTTTCTTCCTACTTTCTTCTTTCTCATCCCTTCTTCCTCCCTTGCTTCTCTTTCTTTCTTATTCCCTACTTTCTTCCTCCTTTCTCATTTCATTATAATATATTATTATTTAGTATATATTATTTATTATTTCATTTTTTCAACTTTCACGTTCGTTCTTCTCTCCTTGCTTCTCCTTCTTTCTTATTCCCTACTTTCTTCTTCATTTCCTTTAACTTTTTTCCATTTTGACCTTTTGACCCTTTCAATCTTCTGTCTTATTCGACCTTTTGCACTTTCGACGGTTTGTCTTTTTGGCCTTTATCAATTGGCATGGGTCTCCAATAGCTTTGCAAGCAAAGGCGTAGGATTGCCAATCCGGAGATGGCGAGTTCGATTCTCGGTCCGGTCTAGGATGTTTTCGGGTTGGAAATATTATCGACTCCCTGGGCATAGTAAACCCATTGTACTTGCCACACAAGATACATACTCATGCAATGGCGGGCATATGAAAGCTTTCAATTAATAACTGAGGAAATACTAAAAGAATACTAATATATATAAGAATAAATAAGTTGAAAAGGAGGCCAAGTTCCAGTTGGAATGTAGAGCCATCGAAAAAGAAGAAGAAGCAATTGGCATAACTGTGAACTGCAACAAAAATTTGGGTCACTAGTGTTATATATTAGAGTGGGGCGGGGAGCGGGACATTTGGCATAAAGTCATTTGGCATAACGCCATTTGGCATAAGGTCATTTGGCATAACGGTCATTTGGCATAACGGTCATTTGACATAACGGACATTTGGCATAATTTGTCTTTGCGTGTCTAAATGGTGTCTAAGTGGTGCGGAAAACACCCCGGAATAGTAAATATAACACCCGTCGATAACAATATTAAAAAGACATTAACATCTCGTGGAAAGAATGCATTTGCAATGCAATGCAAAAGTAGGCGCATGCCCGGATGAGAGCAGTGGTGAATGTAATCCCCTCTTTAAAAGTAGGCGTGTGCCCGGAATATGGCAATGAAGGATATGATACCTTCTTTAAAAGTAGGCGTGTGGCCGTATTAGGGCAATGAAGGATGTGATCTCACAGATAACAGATATTGAGGCTGGCATCCGATACATGTGTAAACATCCGCAACGGTTAATTCAAATGTATTTTAACCGCGTTTGGCAATTGATTGGAGATGGCGCAAGGATCATTGTTATTGAAAACGCAGCCCCAAGGCAGCCCTATTGGCTGCAATCGACGATTATTATGCAGCGGCGTCCATATGTACTGCCGTAATCAGTTGAGTAGGTGGCAGTAGATGGCCAAGCGCTTGCCCGGATTGAGGCAACGGTGGAAGTGATCCCTTCTTCAAAAGTAGGCGCTTGCATGGATTATGGCAATGGAGGATGTGATCCCTTTTTTTTTTTAAAGTAGGCGTTTTCCCGGATTATGACAATGGTGGATGTGATTCCTTCTTTAAAAGAAGGCGCTTCCCCGGATTGAGGCAATGGTGGGTGTGATCCCTTCTTTAAAAGTAGGCGCTTGTCCGGATTGAGGCAATGGTGGATGTGATCCCTTCTTTAAAAATAGGCGCTTGCATGGATTATGGCAATGGAGGATTTGATTTGTTCTTTAAAAGTAGGCGCTTGTCCGGATTGAAGCAATGGTGGATGTAATCCCTTCTTTAAAAGTAGGTGTGTGACCTGAATTGTGGCAATGCAATGGTGGATGTGATCCCTTCTTTAAAAGTATGCCCTGCCCGGAATATGGCAATGGTGAATGTGACTCCTTCTTTATAAGTAGGCTCTTGTCGGGAATAAATCAATGGTAGATGTGATCTCTTCCCCGAAAAGCACAGTTCAGATTGATTTGGTTACAATAACTCATATGTGACTTGATTGGTTTTAGTAGCTCGTCTACGACAAGTGTGTTGCTTGAGTTTTTAAAGTTAGGCGTTTGTCCGGATTAAGGCAATGGAGGATTTGATCCGGTCTTAAGGCGCATGCCCGGATTGAAGCAATGGTGGATGTAATCCCTACTTTAAAAATAGGCATGTGGCCGGAATAAGTCAATGATGGATGTGATCCCTCTCTCGGAAGTAATTCTGCCGTTTTTGTTATTTCGTTCCTCCCGAAAATGTCTACCATCAATTTAAATTTATCAGAAAACAGCCTCGACCTACTTTATCTACGCTAAACATTACATGAAATATCCCTTTCGCTTTCACAGTTCGAAATTATGCCAAATGTCCGTTATGCCAAATGACCCACTCTTTTCTTGCAGTTCAAAATTATGCCAAATGTCCGTTATGCCAAATGACCATTATGCCAAATGGCCTTTATGCCAAATGACCTTATGCCAAATGGCGTTATGCCAAATGACTTTATGCCAAATGACCCAGACCCAGTGGGGCGTCATGGTCATTTTTTCAAATCAATGGTTTTTCGAAGCCATTCTGGGTCCTGAACAACTGTGCAAAATTTGGGACCGATTGGTTGCTTCCTCGCTTTCCGCATCGCGTTTGAAGTTTGTATGGAAATTAGTATGGGAGAACGTATATTTTTGCATTTCTACTACTAGAGGTTTCAGTTCATTGTAAACCAAGTGGCACATTGCGTTAAAGTATAACCCAAAGGATGCCGAAAAACTTTGCTGAAGAAGGCACGTTGCTGGAATGTCCACGAAAAAAGATATAACGCTTCGAAGATTGAATGTTCAAACCATATGCAAAAAATCGTTTATTCTGCCAGCACTGCCGAACAACATAGACCAATAATTTAATTGAGTGTTATTTCAAAATAATTGATCTTATAGGGCTTAAGAGCTAATAGGAGCTTTTCGGAATCATTTCACAAAGAAAAAAATCCGACAATAAGGAAGATAGGTTTTGCCCTTCGGTAACCATAGGTCGTCCGGTAGTGCTGGCAGAAACATTGATTTCTTGCATATGGTTTGAACAATCAGTTTTCGAAACGTAATAACATTTCTTGTAGACCTCAGCTATGTACCTTCTTCGGCAAAGTCTTTCGGCATCTTCCAGACTATATGCTAACGTATTGAGTCACGTGATTGATGATAAATTGAAGCCGCTAATAGCAAAAATGTAAAAAGTACGTTTTCCCATACTAATCTCCATGTAAATTTAAAACGCGATGCGGCATGCGAGGTCGCAACCAATCGAGCCCATATTTTGCACAGTTGATTGGGGTCCCAAAACGATTCAAAAAAACCTTGATCTCACTTGATCGGACCAAGTTTGCGTATTTCCATATAACTGCGCCCCACTCTATTATATATAGACCTGTGCGCCGGTCATATCATCGGCGGCGGCGGCGTAGTGGTCACTTTTGCCCCGGCGGCGGCGGCGTCACGGCGGCGCGCCGTTGGCTTTTATCGGCGGCGGCGGCGTGAACCGGCGTGAATGAAAAAATCATTGGCTAAAAAATCAATTTTAACGCGGATTTTTGAATTCACGTGAATTTGATTCACACGGTTCGAATCGTCCGTATAAAAGTCGACTTCAGTGGATTAAATTTGTAATATTGTATGTTTGTCGATCATCAAACAGCACATTCCATAGTAATTTACCAGCGAAACTAATAAGTACCTGATCTCAAAATGCTATTTAAATTAAAACTATTTTATTTTCCTCTGATTTTGATGAATCAAAATTTAAAAACGAATCCTGATTCGCTTTTTGTAACCCTTGAGCAGTATTGAGAATTAGACTTCGGTGTCAAAGAACTAATTTGTTAATATTTTTTTTCCAAAAGTTTTCCTAATTCAGGATTTTGATAAACTCCAGTCGATTTACTTCTCAATATATCTAAATTTCAGAAAAATTCTAACTACTATTCTTTGAGTTACATATACAATTGGCAATGTTAAGCGGCTGCATATCTAGTATATTTAGAGAATTTGCAGTTTGTTCTCCTGCTGTGACCCTTGGATCCTGGAAAGACATTTACGATGGAATCCACTAAATACAAACCACAATGGACAGTTTGCTCCCCACATTGCGTTCTTGTGTGCACAAATCTCAATAGATGGTCAACATAAATAAAATAAGCTCTGGCTGAGTAAGGCTGAGGCGCGATAGCCAACCAAATTCAATACTTTCCTATATGAATAATATGACAAAAAAGTTCTTGGTGGAGTTCCTGAAGGAATTTCCAGAGGAAACTATGACTACGATTTTTGACGTTTCATTAGAAATTCCTTTGTAAAACCCTATGGAAACTGCGGAAACTCATATAGGCATTTTTTCAAAAACCATTAAGGTTCTCGTTAAGAAATTCCTTTAGTAAAACCACAGGTAAAACCATAGAATATTCTTTTAGGATTTCATTCGTAAATTTATTAAGGAATGAAATAGTTTCCGAAAGAATTCCTAAAACAATTTCCGGAAAAATTGCTGAAAATATCTTCGAAGGGATTCAGAAAGGACTCTCCGAGGGAATAGCGAAAAGAGTTTATAAAGACATTTCTGTCAAAATTTTTGAAGGAATTTTCGAAAGAACTTAGTGTAAAAATACTTCGTCCGAACTTGACCAACTTCACTATTGATCCCACGACTGACTTCCCACAAATCACATCAAGGAAATACAAAACCGAATTAGCTTGTTTGCTTGCATGCTAAATGTAGATTCGTATATTCGTCAAAAGGAACAAAGGTTTGGGCACGCAGGCCTTGCTAATTATGTGTATAGGTATTTTATAATTTTGCCCGGTAGCACCAACTTCAAATATAGTTTACATTAGGGAACCGAATGAATTCCCGCAGAAAAAATCAGAAAGAATCTTTTCAGTAAATTTTGAAAAAATGTTCTAGGGAATTCCTAGAAGAATTTCCGAATGGTTCCCAAAAGCAATTTCCGAAGAAATTTCTTTGAATGAATTTCTGAAGAGATTCACGAATAAAAATCAAAAGAAATGGAGAATATTGTGACGGAATTACCATGTCCAAGAACTTCTTCCTAAAGTTACCAAAGAATTTTCAAAGGATTACCCGTAAAAATGCCTATGGGAATTTAAGGAAAAGTTGTCAAAGAACTTGCTAAGGAACCCCAAGTAGAATTTGTAAAAAAATTCCAACGTTTTTTTTCTAAGAAAAATCCGAAGGAATTCCTGAAATAATCCTCCATATTAATTTCCGACGAATTCCTAAGCAAACTTTCAAAGAGTAAACATATTTTCGAAGGAATCTGTAAATGAATTTCTGAAGGAATTTTTAGAGGAATTCTAAAATATTTTCCGTCGATATTTCAAAAGGAATTTGCGAATGATTTTCGGAAGGTATTCGGAAGCAATTCCTAAAGCAATTTCCTACGAAATTTCCAAAAAAAAGGAACCTTAGCGAATTACCTAAGGTTTTTTTAAACAAAGGAATACGTGGAGGAAATTCTGACGTAATTCCTGAGGTAAATTTTAAGGAATATTCGAAAGAATTTCCGAAGAACTTTCTGGAATTCGTTTTTGTAAAACTTTTTGAGGCAATTTCCTAGGGAATTCCTTAACGAATCTTCAAAGGAATCTCTGGAGGAAATTGCGAATAAATTAAGGAAAAGGAATTCTTGAAGAAACCTAGGAATTACCGTGCGAGACCGAAATGTAGAAATAATAATGTAGAAATAATTTATCTTGTCCTGTTCAGATACTTGGCAGTAAGCTTTTAGGACATAGAAATGGAAAGAAGGCTTTGAAATTAAAACAACAAAAATCAAAAACAAAGCGCCACGCACCAAACGTGGAGTTTTTGCCGCCATTTTGTTTTCGGGTAGAGCATAATTGCACCAAAAGTAACTGTGTTTTAATTGCTAATTGCGAATCATTACATAAGATAAGCGGAATACAAATCGAAGGAATAGCTTCTCAAGGTGCGTATCGAACTAATTAAAGTGGTAGTTTAATAAATCAGACTGCTTCATTTTAAATATTTAGTAAAAAAATAGCTGTACGGATTTTGATCCTTTGATTCGAAATCCGTCCACGGTGGACGGATTTCGAGTCAGGAGTAGTTGATTTTATTTATTATTTTATCATGTTTTTCGTTGTTTTTAATGAGTAAATGTGAAACACTTCAAAGGTAGAAGCCTTCATGCTCCTGTGTCAATGACAAACGTTTTATTTACATTCGATTTCTATTTTCTAATGACTTTTTCATATACTAAGGTGCTTAAGTGTACGGATTTCGATGCCCCACGGTACATCAAAAATACCAGTAGGCGTTTTCTCTGAAATTCTATTGGGAATTTCGTCGTAATTTCCTTTGAGAATTCCTTCGGGAATTCGATCATAAAATCCTTTAAAAATACCTTTATGGATTCCTCGAAATTCCTTTAGGAATTCTTTAGGGAAGTATTTTACCTTCAAAAAGGTTCTCTTTTGGGAATGCCTTCAAAAATTTATTTGGAAATTCCTGCACTAAACCCAACACGAATTTCTTCAAAATTGCCTCCAAAAATTTATTTGGGAACTCCTCCAGAATTCCATTTCTTAATTAATCAAAAATATACCGCCCGGATTTCCATCGGATATTCTTCCAGGGACTCCTTTAAAAGATTATTCGAAAAACCTTCGAGATTTCCTTTGGAGATTTCTCCAGATTTTTTTTTCGATAGATCTTCCAGGAAATCCTTTGAAATTTATAGAAAAAAGAAGTTGTTTGCGATGTAGTTACTTATAGAATTTAAAAAAAAAATCCAAAAATGAAGAACAAACACTAAAAAACTTTCGGAAAGATGAAGGCATTTTCAAAGAAATTCCTGCAGAAGGTTCCGGAAGAATTCCCGGAGAATGTTTTAAAGGAATTGCTGGAAGAAGTTCTGAAAAAAATCCTTAGGCAAATTTTGAATGAATTCCTTATGGATATCTAGAAGAATTCTTTCCAGCGATTCATGGAAAAATTGCCAAAACAATTTCATAAGAAAAATTTTCGAAGAAGGTCTCAAAAAAAATTACGAATACATCCTCAATGAATGGAATTTTTCAAGGAGTTCCTTAAGAAATTTCCGCAGGAATTGCTAAAGAAACTTCCAAAGGAATTCCTCCGAAGAAGAATGTGAGAATACGTGGAATAAAATCCCAAAGCATTCCTTAAGCAATTCCAGAAAAAAAAAATCGTAAAGGATTTTTTTTAAGAAATCCGTAATGAAAATTCTTAAGGAATTTTCGGAGAAATTTTGTAAGGAATCTCCGAAGGAATACCCAAATTTCTTATTCCTAAATAATCTTCTAAGGTTTAAAAAACTTTCGGAAACTGGAGGAATTATCAAATAAATTTCTTGATTTATTTCCGAACTAATTTCTGGAGTATTTTTCAAAGGAATTCATAAATGAATGTTTAAACGATACTTCTTTGAATATACTCAAACATTCCAGGAATTTTACAATAAGGCTTTTACAATACAGTATTGAATAATCTACAGACAATACAATAAAATTAAATTTTCGTAATGTTTGAAAATACCTAACGTTTTAAATAATTTGACTAAATACTATACAGCGAGGCGACAGCGCCCCAGTTCTGGGTTACAATGGCTGTGAATAAGAAAATAAGAAGAGTTCTTGATTGAGGCTCGTAATATTTGCTCAGCAATATTTGATTTGCTGATGCTCAGCAAGTGGTTTTGTCAGTTATAATCAGAAATTGATTTTAAAATATAAATTACTTACTCGGGAGTCGGAACAAAAAAATCGGTAAAGCATTCACAGTTGGGATTTAATTATTTTGCTAAATCAGTTTGTCTTATAAGCCAATTATCCTAGTAGCACAAATCTAAAAACAATAAATAAATAGGGGGGAGGCAACCGGAGTCACTGAGTACAGGGAGAGTGTTTATCATGGCAAGTGCATACGGATGGTGAGATTTTCTTTGACTCTGTTGTGTTTAGTGACCGTTGCGATTACCTGAGAAGGAACCAGCATGAAGCCGCAGTATTCTATTTCATCTCGAGATGCGCATAATAATTGATTTTTTTTATTGCGATTAGTCATCGGCGTGGCAAAATTATGATCGGCGGCGCGCCGACCCAAAATCGTCGGCGGCGGCGGCGCGAGTAAAACCACCGGCGGCGGCGGCGTGGCGCGGCGGCGCACAGGTCTAGTTATCAGGCTTCGGAATTCTCACTCATATGAATAAAAACCTAGGATTAATCCCTTTAGCGGAGTGTGATTTTTCATGTTCCCCTGTGAGGAAGTATTCTCACACATTTTTATCCGGATAGAATGACGGGTGATAAGTTCGTGAACGCCGGCTCGCCGGATAATTTAATTGTGATCAACCAATTTTACCTTCTCGTCGCTTGTCCAGATAAATTTCACAAGCATATTCACAAAAATTAAAGACCGCCACGGGATTCGAACCCAAAACAATTTTAAAATGTTTAGAGCGCCCACTATAACCACGCCACCACATGAACTGAATGAAAGAAGAAAGAAAAACTACTGTATTGAACCTTCTACTTATCGTGGCGCATCGTCAGATTCAATCAGTTTGGAGCGGCAAAGTAAGCAGCATTTATTTCGCGAAACATGGGAAGAGGAATAACAATTTTTCGCACCATCGCTTGTGCCGGAGTTTATCGCGCTGTAGTTAATCCGGATAAAATGGATGGTGGAGCGATCTGTTGTCGCGTGAGTGAGTGAAAAATCCGAAGCCTGCTAGTTATATACCAATCGACTCAGCTCGACGAATTGAGGTGATGCCTGTATGTGTGTATGTATGTATGTATTATGTATTTTCGTTATTAAGTGAATAACAACAAAATTTAACTCATAGTTGTTTATTGAATTTATCAAAAATTGTCAAATTTTTGATATTTCTATTGCAAATTTCATTTTGTCAAGTGAAATTATACTCTTTGATTTATTTTAACCATTGAATTGTCAGAAATTGAGGATAATTACCGTCGAATTGCTAGAGACGCACACTGCTGAATAAATTTTCTGCAGTAACCACTCGCCGACGCGTGCTTGTGATTTTATTACTGTCGTCGCCAAGCGTTTCTGTTTTGCACTTAGAAGAAAATTTGTCTCTGTTCGGCGGAATCTTTACGATTGAACTGTCCGCCATTGCCAAGCGAATATGTCAAAGACTTTGAAGAAAATTCGTTTCGATTCAACATTCTCTGTATAAAATTATGCTTATGAAAAGAATTCATTACCTTCAATAATGCGCATTTCCAAGCTACAAACCAAAAATAGAATCTTTTGAGAAAATTTCATTCGGCTGCCGCTGATGCTAACGTCAGCCACGCGATTATTGCATCGTCTCCCTTCAACGAGCGCTTATGATTCCGTTACCGACAGCATCGCTACGATCGAAAAGAACCGGTTTGATTTCAGTAATGTGCATCCCAGCAACAAAACCGAAAGTGAAGCCCCGATTCCGCTACCGACGCCAAGGCATTCGCTTTGACGCAGCCGCGCTGTTGCCATCTCGCGGCGACGGACGTGTGCGTGAAATCACTGTTTTTCAACATGGTGAAGTATAGGAAGTATATTTTAAAATGCTTTTAAAATGTTATTAACAGTGATATGTTGAAAACTTTTAAATACGTAGGGTTAGAATTTTGAAAAACTACATGTTAAGCTCCTCATCTACACATGTTTTTTTAATCAAAATAATTCAGCCGGCCCCCATTTTGTTTTCTCGCTTTCGTCAGGGCCAATTATGTTTGTTACCTTGAAGAAAGCTCGTCTTGGTTAAATTTTTTATTTATAATCTTCTCAATAATGCGTATTTTCAATCACTAACAGCCAATAACAGAACTCAGAATCTTGAAACTCACTCAGAACTCAGAAATTATGGTGGTCCTGAAAAAAAAACCGGTCAAACCAATGCCATCGCTGCGGCAGCCGTTGTAGCTGGGATCGCTACCCGACGCCATGGTCTGCTCTCCGCCCGACGATCGCCTCCGATGCACGCTCACCGCTACCGACGGAGCGTTGTTTCCGCCAAGGATGTTAACGATCATTCAGTAATTTGCGTTCGATCATTTAGTAGTTTGTCAATAACACATTCCAGAAGCTGAATTTCAAAATACGTTGTATAGTGGACTTCTAGTGCAAAGGATTTTCTACAACTCTGCCTAATGGTTCGTGGTTTAAATTCCACTAGTAACGGAGTTATAGCTATAGTTTCAGTAACTTAGACAAAATGATAACAAAATTTCAATCATTTAGTTTAAGTTACTGCAACTAGCGCTCTAACTCCGTTATTAGTTGAATTCTAATAACGAACCATTAGGCAAAGTTGTAGAAAAACCTTCGCACTAGAAGTCCATCATACAACATATTTTGAAATTCAGCTTCTGGACTGTGTTATTGACAAACTACTAAATGATCGAACGCAAATTACCGAATGATCGTTAACATCCTTGGTTTCCGCTCTCCGTAAATGCTCGAACGCAAATGCAGCACGGGTCTATTTTAGAGGAAATGAAGCCCTGTAGCCCGCCCCTTTGGTTAGTGTTATGGTTGCACATAATATTTGCACCATATTGATTAACAAAAAAGTGGCTAGTGGTCATTCTGAATTGATCACAAGAAAGCTTTTTTTCCCGCGCACTCGAGCTATTTTATGTCCCAGAATCGGCAGAAGGTTCCGGCGGTAACATAATCACAAGCGCGCGGCAAAGAGAGGCGCTGCGAAAATGTATTCACATGGCTGGCATCTTTAGCATTTCCATGGCAATCCATCGTGTAACTGATGCTGACGTCAAGTTGTTGCGGTTTGTGATTGAAACCCACATTATTGGAAATAAATCGGGTGGTTTGGCGTTGGCAGATTGTTGCCGTCGGTAGCAGAATCACGAGTGCGTGTCAGAAGAATACGCTGCAGAAATTTATTCGCATGGATGGCATGTCAAAATCTCTCGTGAAAATTTCGCTTTTCGCCGAAGACAGCCAATTCTATAATTTATAGCTGAAGCATTACAGACCCAAACATTTATTGCACTATCAACAACCCCCGCTGCCCCAACATCAATGACGCCACCAAAGCCATCGATGTGGCAGCCGTTGTCGCTGGGATCGCTATCCGACGCCATGGTCTGCTCTCCGCCCGACGATCGTCTCCGATGCTGACTCACTGCTACCGACGGAGTGCTCGAACGAAAATGATGCATGGGTCTTTTCATGCATACAGTGGGCCAAAAGAACATTAACTTACATCAAACTGATGTCCGTGTTGGGGATGTATGACCGGGATTGATTGATTCTGAAGTTTTGACCGCGTTTGATACTACCACTAGTAGGGAAAGCACCTGTCTAGCGTACTGGTTTCGTGGGATCAAACACCACCGCAGTTTCAGACTTAGTAAACAATTTCCACTCCGGGTGGCTTAATACCCGAAACATAGGCAATTAACTTTGAATGAACTTTTTTTATGCCAAAAATTTGTTTAAGAGATAACACCACATCTCGACGTGTCATGCATTTGTAAGACATTTGACAAAAAAATCTATTTCGAAAAAATTCTCCAAAGTCCAAAAGTCCCCAAAAGCCATTTTTTTAAATTCCGAAATAACACCAGATCTCGACGTTTCATGCATTTCTAAGATATTTGGAATCAAAAATAAAAGTTCGATTTTGAAATTTTCTCGTTCAGAAAAATATATTAAGCTCGTTTAGTGGAATGTATTAAACCGTCTAAGACGAATTAAGTACTGTCCATTTAATTCCACCAGTTAATTTTCGTTATCTTTGCAGATACGTATTTCGACCACAACTGTGTGGTCGTCTTCAGTGTCTTGTACTTGACTCGACTCGTTATTTTCGTGTTTCATAAAAGTCAAACTTTGACCGCTTTGGTGAAACACTTAACAAAGTCCGATTGAGTTGAAATCTTGCATAGGGACTTTTTTTTGAGGAGATGAAACTTTTGAGCACTACCCGTTTTTGAAATTCGAAAAGTCGATTTTCATTGGCACCCTAAATATAGCTATGTATGTGGACAAAGAATCAGAAGGAATAAATGTTACGCCCTTTTCAAGTTTGAAGTTCGGAAGTTCGATTCTTTTGCTACCCGATGAAAACAAGATCTACTAAAATATTCGTATTTTAATTCGTGTGCCATAAAGACCTTCGAAGTTGAGATGTTCTTAAGTGTTTGGAATATGAATCAAGTCAGTATTTTTTTTTGAAATTAGGAGAAGTTGAAGTAAAGTGTTTGTTGGAGTGTTGTTATTATAAGTTTTCAACTGTTCGCAACAATATGCCTAAACCAAGAAGATTGTAACCTCAAGAAGTATCATTTGAATGGGGAAGCATTAAGATTTACGTCAAATGACGTTTGAAAAAGAAACAGGAGATTTTATATTTTATCTATTTCTGTCTCGCTAGAAGGTTTCCTAATAATGATGGTTGTTGGCATTCGTTGTTTGTCTATCAAACTATCTCCTGGGTTTCCTCTAGAAGTTCATCCGAATTTCCTTGCGATCATCGTCTGAATTCCCCAGGAGATTTTTCTGAAAATATTCGTTGATAAAAAAAAAAAATGCCGAAAATCACATAAATCCTCAAGCATCTAATCCTAATTATAATAAACGCTTCAAGATGTTCATCCTACTGAATTCGTATTCTTATCACCACGTAATGTCACATACGTATCCACATATAGGTTGAACATAGTCACAAACAAAGGGATATGGTGCAGAACTAATCGCCAAATCTACCCGCGTAATGATGGCTTCATCATTCCACTCCACATACCACACTCATATTCGAAACGAACATTCAAACTGATGATGATTAGTTTGCTCTGGCCCTGCAAAAGTTCGCCAAACAACGAGAGGGCGTTTGTCGTCATTTCCTGCCGGTATTATATCACTGCTAGCACGGTCCCGTACGGTATGGTTCGATTTCCACTACCTACTGTTCTAATCTCGCTGAAGTTCACTTGTTCACACGCATCGTACATTCCTGGGCAACAAAATGATGTCAGTTTTGGGACGTACGATGTGGACAGCCATGTGGAAAGAGTTATCATAGGAAACACAATAAGCCTGACAGTTTATCAGTCGTCTGTTTCAATATTATATTCCGAACGTAACAGTAAGTCCGTCTCAAATATTTTGTACCTGACTCGACTATTAGACTACGCATCGGATTAGTTTTTTCTGCCTGTCTACGTAATTAAATTATTTCACAACCTATTCATAAAATAAGAAATAATGAATAACGACACTGTTTTCAATTACTGCATGTCATAATCCATGTGCTAGAATCAAATTTAAAGATGCTTAATAACAGGTAAAACCAAAAAAGTATCCAAAACAAAAAAATGTGAACTACGAAACAAAAAGTGCTATCAGCGTTTTCTCTTTGTTCGAATAAAGTTTTGGATTGGAACTCAACTTTTCAATCACAGCACAAGAAATTTCCGAAGAACTACGTCTGCATGTTTATTCATTCGAATGTTGTGCAAGCAAGATGCTCCCCTCGAAGTGAAGACCATTACTCATCCGATCATCGAAGTAAGAATGAGTAACCAATTCCGCATGTACCACCGCACCGCACCGGCGCCGGAACCTCGGACTCCCCAGAGAAGGGCATTGCGCGCAAATCCTATCCAAACAAAGCGTAATGAGCTGAAAAATGAGGCAACGGTGAAAGTGTGAGCGAATCCTTGGTTATAGGTACCTCAGCGAAATGACGAAGTGGATTTTTATACAACACTCGTCGGTGTCGTTCACTTTGGTCGGGATGGACGGCCCTCAAGGATGACGCTGGCGATATGCTAAGAAAGGCGGTTTCCACAGTGTGTCAACATGATTTTTGAACAGTATTTTTAACAAAACAAAATGGAAAAATTGGTGAATTCATAAAAAAAATACATTGATGTCATTTACCAAGCATGTTCTGGGTAAAATTTTGGTAAAAATACTTCAGAAAATCCTCTTAATATAAGTAGAAACAAACCTGATAAAGTCGCAATTTCTTCTGTAACGTTCGTAATTGTTGCTTAGGTATTTCATCAACGAATCTAATTGAAAATAAATCTAGCTTTCAGTACCAACTTTTATAAAAGTTAAATGGTTGTCGTGAATTTTGTTTTTATAACAAAAAAAATTTAAGTAGTGTTTGAGTTTGAGCAATCAAATTTGACTGAATTATGTTGTTCGGTGGTCCTAATATCGCCAATTTTTCATATTTCTCATAAGGAAAAAACTATGCACAGCAACTCTTTTTATGTAAAATGTTCCCTGTACGGATAAGATTCCAGCTCACTGTAATGTCTATGCCCTACCAGGTCCTGCTTGGTTGATAATGGAACGATGTGGTTCCTCATTTCGTATACATTATATGCGTTGTTGAGAAACCGAGAAACTGATGCCGGACTATTCATCACCATTAGTCTTCCTTGGCTGTTTTCGGTTCCTCGTGCTACTCATTCATAAAATGTTGTTTAATTTTGCGCACGCTATACGCGGTACGGACTGACTTGATGCATTAGTGCGCCGATTATGTGCTTGGAACACGGTCGAATAATTAGATGTACAAATATACACTTCGTTACAATTGGAACATACGTTCTCACTGGATGCATAGAAGATTTAAAAAACGAATCATGTTCCTATGTATTACCCTCAACCACTTATTTTTGAAACACTGACGTTGGAGAGCTACAAAAATTCAGTTTTTTTTACAAAGTTTCGATAACTTTTTCTTATTGATATCAGACAATATCAGAAGTTCTTTTATCCCAGCTTTATTATCATTAATTTGTACCGCTAAAACTTTTATCTAATTAGTACCAACACTGACGAAGGCGACCATCAACCCTCATTTTCATAATTAGCTTTCACTTCCTTCGAAGCTGCTCCCACTTTTCCAGTTTTTATTCCAATTGACACAATCATCACCCGGAACAAAGGTACAATCGATTAATTGAATCAACCATTTCCATTACCCGGCGCGGGTTGGGGATCCAGAAAATATACTACAAGCGTAGGTTTTTTTTATTCAGATTCTATTGGATGGATGATTCTTCTCATTGTCGATGATATTAGTTCTGGAAATGCGTTAGAAGGTAAGCGGACAGTTTTTTTATGATTCGAAGTATGCTTTTCAACCCTCGTCAAAATCACCGAGGACGGTGACACTGTACTTTCAGATGAATTTGTACTAGGATGATGCAAAATTAAAACTTCCTTTTCTTAATACTCGCATATTTACCTTTCACGTTCAAGGCTGCGAATCGAACTTTTGATGGAAGGATTTTATCATAGCACTTTATCTAACAAACTGAGTAATATCTGTCTGTATACGCTCTTGCGTGGTCACAGCCAAGTTTGTCTAAAAGAATTCAAGTATTCTTCGTTTTTCCGGGAAAAAGCAAACTTACTTTTATTTATGGGTCCTGTACACCTCCGGTGGTGCAAAGGGCCGACTTGAAAAAGCAAAGGTAGATTCGATACCTTCTTTAGAAGTAGGCGTTTGCTCGGATTAAGGCAATTAGGAATGTGATTCTTTCTATCAAAGTAGACGTTTGCTCGCAGTAACGCAATGGTAGATCTTTAAAGCAGGCGTCTAACTCTGAATGGTGGATGCGATTCCTTCTTTGGAAGAAGGTGTTTGCCAAGAACAAATCAATGATGAATCAATGAGGTCTGTAGCAGTTCTGCCGTTTCAATTGTCCGTCCTTCCGAAAATGTCTACCATCAGTCTATATTAGTCAGAAGTTCTCAGAACATGTTCTCGAAGCAGAAGAGTCTTTTTATGTATGTGAAAGTACATCAAACAATCATGTCTCTTTCATAGTTGAAAATTATGCCATTCATTTTTGATAATGTTCATAATTATGCCATAGAACAGCGGTTCTCAACCTGGGGTACATGTACCCCTGGGGATAACTTCGCTAGCCCCATGAGGCACTTCGGATAAGAATGCATAATGGCGGATGTATTATTCTTCTTTTTTTTTATTTTCAATCCACAGTTATTAACTGCGAGGTTTCTAAGCCAAGTTACCATTTTGCATTCGTATATCATGAGGCTAACACGATGATTCTTCATGCCCAGGGAAGTCGAGACAATTTCTAACTCAAAAAAATCCTAGACCGGACAGGGAATCGAACCCCGCCACCCTCAGCATGGTTTTGCTTTGTAGAAGCGCATCTTACCGCACGGCTAAGGAGGGCCCTGTATTACAGAACCAATTAAAAATTATCGATAAGTACATTTTTTATAATTGCATATTTTTTTATTCTAAAATTTTGTATTGTACAAAATATGCATGGTAGTCAGTAAATCAAAGACGATTGAATCCTGCCCATCCTAACCAGCACAGTGTATAAAGGGCTGTTGGACAAAAGATCAAAAAGACGTCGGATAGAATGTAGAAAATATGCTTCAGAACAAAAATCTAGAATCAGAGGTTTCGAAAGCCGTCATTTGAGAGACGTGAAGGCCTTTTTTCCGAAAAGCAAAGTAATTTCATCGCACGAGGCTTGTAAGCTTTTTTTTGATGTGGCTCGGAAACTCCTTTCAACAGATTTGGAGCCTTTTGAAAAAAAAACCGGGGCCTCTGAGCCTCTTGAAACTTTTGAGCTGCATGGAAGTAGGAAGTAGTAGTTCGAAAGCCTCCTTTCAAGTGGTTTGGAAGCCTCCTTTTACGATTATCGGAAACCTCCTTTCAAGAGTCTCGCAAATCCCCTTCAAGAGGCTCGAAACCTCCTTTCGAGAGTCTCAGAAGCCTCCTTTCAAGAGGCTCGGAAGCCTCCTTTCAAGAGGCTCGGAAGCCTCCTTTCAAGAGGCTCGGAAACCTCCTTTCAAGAGGCTCGTAAGCCTCCTTTCAAGAGGCTCGTAAGCCTCCTTTCAAGAGGCTCGTAAGCCTCCTTTCAAGAGGCCCGTAAGCCTCCTTTCAAGAGGCTCTCGTGCCTCCTTTCAAGAGGCTTGTAAGCTTCCTTTCAAGAGGCTCGTAAGCCTCCTTTCAAGAGGCTCGGAAGCCTCCTTTCAAGAGGTTCGGAAGCCTCCTTTCAAGAGGCCCGAAAGCCTCCTTTCAAGAGTCTCGGAAGCCTCCTTTCAAAGGGTTCGGAAGCCTCCTTTCAAAGGGTTCGGAAGCCTCCTTTTAAGATTATCGGAAACCTTCTTTCAAGAGACTCGCAAATTCCCTTCAAGAGGCTCGAAACCTCCTTTCGAGAGTCTCAGAAGCCTCTTTTTAAGAGGCTCGTAAGCCTCCTTTCAAGAGGCTCGGAAGCCTCCTTTCAAGAGGCTCGGAAGCCTCCTTTCAAGAGGCTCGGAAGCCTCCTTTCAAGAGGCTCGGAAGCCTCCTTCAAGAGGCTCGGAAGCCTCCTTTCAAGAGGCTCGGAAGCCTCCTTTCAAGAGGCCCAGCCTCCTTTCAAGAGGCCCGGGCCTCCCTTCAAGAGGGCCTGGAAGCCTCCTTCAAGAGGCTCGGAAGCCTCCCTTCAAGAGGCTCCAGGAAGCCTCCTTTCAAGAGGCTCAGGAAGCCTCCTTTCAAGAGGCTCCGGAAGCCTCCTTTCAAGAGGCTCAGAGCCTCCTTTCAAGAGGCTCAGGGCCTCCCTTTCAAGAGGCCTGGAAGCCCTCCTTCAAGAGGCTCAAGCCTCCTTTCAAGAGGCTCAGGAAGCCTCCTTTCAAGAGGCCCTGGAAAGCCTCCTTCAAGAGGCTGGAAGCCTCCTTCAAGAGGCCCGGAAGCCTCCTTTTAAGAGGCCCGGAAGCCTCCCTTCAAGAGGCCTGGGAGCCTCCCTTCAAGAGGCCTGGAAGCCTCCCTTCAAGAGGCCTGGAAGCCTCCTTCAAGAGGCCCGGAAGCCTCCTTCAAGAGGCCTCAGCCTCCTTTCAAGAGGCTCAGAAGCCTCCTTCAAGAGGCCTGGAAGCCTCCTTCAAGAGGCCTGGAAGCCTCCTTCAAGAGGCTCCAGAGCCTCCTTTCAAGAGGCCTGGAAGCCTCCTTTCAAGAGGCCTGGAAGCCTCCTTCAAGAGGCCTGGAAGCCCAGCCTCCTTCAAGAGGCCTGGAAGCCTCCTTCAAGAGGCTCGGAAGCCTCCTTTCAAGAGGCCTGAAGCCTCCTTTCAAGAGGCTCAGGAAGCCTCCTTCAAGAGGCCTCGGAAGCCTCCTTTCAAGAGCCCTGAAGCCTCCTTTCAAGAGGCTCAGCCTCCTTTCAAGAGGCTCGAAGCCTCCTTCAAGAGGCCTGGAAGCCTCCTTTAAAGAGGCTCAGGAAGCCCTTCAAGAGGCCCAGAAGCCTCCTTTCAAGAGGCTCGGAAGCCTCCTTCAAGAGGCTCGGAAGCCTCCTTTCAAGAGGCCTGAAGCCTCCTTTCAAGAGGCCTGAAGCCTCCTTCAAGAGGCTCAGGAAGCCTCCTTCAAGAGGCCTCGAAGCCCTTCAAGAGGCTCGGAAGCCTCCTTTCAAGAGGCTCGGAAGCCTCCTTTCAAGAGGCTCGGAAGCCTCCTTTCAAGAGGCTCGGAAGCCTCCTTTCAAGAGGCTCGGAAGCCTCCTTTCAAGAGGCTCGGAAGCTTCCTTTAAAGCCTCTTTTTAAGGTAAAAAAAAGTTCTTTTTTATATGTTTTCATCGTTTTACATTTCTGATAACATTCAAGCAGAGTCGACAATTTATTAAAATATTCTGCTGTGGAGGAGAGCTTCATTCTTTTGATATTTTTGAAAAAAAAAACTACTACTGAAAAAATGTCTAGGTTCTTTTCATTATATTGATTCCGGAAGAACCCTTCAGGAGTTTAGAATTCCTTCGGGTTAAGCTTAGAATTTCTTCAAAAATCTGTAGAAACTCTACAAAAATTTCAAAGAAATTCTCTAGGTTTTCATCCTTACGTTCGGGTATTCCTCCCAGACTTCTGGAAAATTCTTAAAAAATTCTGAGAAATTCATTTGGAAATTCAGCTATCCAAAGATTTTGTGGAATTGCAACCAACGGACTATTTTTTTTAGTTGAATGAAGTTATTTTTTTAATTAGATTTATATTCATCATTGTGCTACCACCGGACTGTGGAAAGAATTTTGTTAGTAATCCGTCCTGGAAGAGAAATTTCTCAATAAGTGATCTTAATTTTCCAGAATTCCTGGAAGAGAAATTTCTCAATAAGTGATCTTAATTTTCCAGAATTCCTGGAATCCTTGAAGATAGAGTATCGCTAAAACTTTTGATGGAATTCGCCATAATTGATTCCAAAAATCTGAAAAAAAAACTTTCTTGTACTGAAATATGGGGAAGATCATTCGGGAATTTTCTTAGATTTCCTAGAAGAGGAAATTTCAGAACTTCTGTAAAAGAAATTCCTCAGAATGCGTAACGCACAAATTCTCCAAATTCTCCAGGAACTCCCCAAAGTTTTTGGAAAAGGATTTCTTCAGAACTCCTGAAGCATAGATTTCCCAGAAATCACATCAAATGAATTTTCCAGAGTTCTGGGTGACGGAACTTATCAAAATTGATGGAGAAGGAAATCCCCAAAATACCTGTATAAGGCAATTCCCAGAACTCATTTTTTGGTGGGATTTCCTTTTTTACTAAATTCTGAGGATGTTCTCCCACAGAAATTTTGGGAACTTTCTTTTCAATGTATTCCAGAAAGCTCTATATCAAGATAATCCGAAGATGTTCTTCTACAATTCCTTGGGGAACCACTTCCTCAAAAATTTGATAAATTACTCCTCCCAGAGTTCTGGGGAATTGCTATCAACGGTAGATGGGATGAGTTTGGTTTTCCTCCTGGAGGAGAAATTTCATATGATTTTTGAAAGCCAGAACTTCTGGAATTCCTTAATATCTGTAAAGAGAGTTACCCCAATTTCTGAAGGATAAATAACCCAGAACTTATGGAGAAAATGGCTCAGCATTCTAGGAGAAGGAGCTCCCCAAAATTCATGGTCATAGATTCCCTTGGAAGAGAGCGTCGGGCACTTGAACTACCACTGCGAATACAATCAAAACTGTGATAATAGCCTTCACAGGGTAACGAAATTCTATTTTACCCTGGATAGTACAACGGTTATGAAGCCAAACAAGGCTCGAAAAACAAGACTTTACTCGGAAAATTAGATCGGATTAAATAGAAGGGCACGACCTACTGTTATTGCCATTTCCAGCCATTTCCATTAGAACATAACTAACGAGAATCGCCCAAGTAACATTTTAAGTTTTATTCCGCTCTAAGAATGGTTTTCAAGATCAATTTATAAGATCTAACAATAAAACCAAGTAATACACGGCAACCTTCTGATGACCACTATAAGAGTAAGATATTGCCAAGTGGCCCTCTCCAGATAACCACTATAAACCTATTGTAAGAGCATTTAGAAACCCTTTTTAAACCATCCGCAAAAAAGGGAATTTGGCTGCGGCAGCTGTCAAAATGTTGCATTAAAAAAAGAGAAACAAATCTTTGCAGAAAAATAATAACAAAATGGATTGTTGATGAAAATTATGATGATGACGACAAAATAATATTTTATTTCAGGTTGTTTTTCCGATTCAGTACCTTTGAAAAGAAGTGCGATTTTATGGTCAAATGTTGTGAAAAAAATCAGGTTGAAAACCACGCGCCGACTATATAACGTAGTTCAGGGAAATAAATCGAAAATATTGATTACCACAACATCTAGGATGTCCACTAAATCGATTAGTATTTTTGCCCAAACTATTAATTAATAAAAATTATTTATCGGAAAAAGTATGATAAGCGGTGAACATTTCGTTAAATCATGCATTTCAGTGATATATTTCACTGACTGCGAAATGCTTTTCCGTTTTCAATATGGCCATCATGGAATTTGATCAGAAAAATTTTGCTTTTAAAACACCGTCATAAACTCTTCGCAATACAAACATTCTTATGGGGGTAATTCATTTGACCACATTATGACCAAAAATTGTAGCTTTATTCGAGCGCTTAAAATTGGATTTATTTCGCTCTTCAACACTACTATAGATCTGTTCATATGGTCAATAGGCATTTGACGTTTGAAGCATTTTTCAGCAGATTTATGGGAGGTTTATTGATAGCAATAAGAGCGCCAATAAAACTGAGCAATCAGCTTCGTGATTGCTGTCATAAGTCCGCAATAAGAATTAGATAAATCCAAGAAGCATGGAAATTGTTACTTGGGCGGTCTAAATACATCAACAAAACCATATTAGGAGTAAAGTGCATACACGGCAGTTTCTTTTGTCTGGCATTTCGGAATCAGAAAAACTAAACGGCATTCGACAGTTCTACTATTCCCAGTTTCAGCTCTGAAAATTAGTGTGTCGAAAAATGGTCAAACTGTTGTCCCATTTTCCTTAAGAGTTCACTAAGTTTATTCATTGCCACATGGAAGCTGTACAATAACGAAATGAATATTCTCATAGTCAAGAAAATAACAACAGATTTCCGTATTCATTCTGCTGTTTGTAAGGTAAGTCTTCTTGTTTATAGATTTTATTTCTGTAGTTACCCTTCGTAGTTGTTCTGCTAATTTTCGCAAATTCAAAGTCTTGCTACGCATCCTAAACTCAGGTTAGCTGAACATTGCAGCTTTTCATTATCATAATTACGAGACTTTGGATTGCCCTAATGTACGTTCTTCGCCAGGCATGAAATTGACATTTTTCCACAAACATCGCCTCGATGCCCGCAAAAATGATGAACGATTAGGGTTGCAGGTACGGTGCGTGATTCTCTCGAATCTTGATCACCGCAGAGCACGCATCCACTGAAGGTGGATGGAATTGGACCCAAATTTATGATGTCGAATACAGGCGTAGAGCCCAAAATGGTTTTTATTAGCAATATATGCCTTGCTTGCTAAAATGCTTTGTCGGAGGTGTAGCTGAACCATTCTGCTCGAAAGCAAAGGTAATTACAATTGGTAGGAACCGTGATTTAATTCCGCACCAACTCGAATCCTTTGGCACGAACATCCAACGAAAGCCAATGGAACTGCCACTCAATGAATCGAATTTCATCTGGAGCCGGCTCTCCTGTCTCGGTGCGGTGGTCCCGAACAAATCACAAACAGAAAGCGCGCGCTCAATCATATCAGCACGAACCAGAATGCCTCCACGAGTGCGGTGAACAGGCATCCATATAGCATCATCAACCACTCACTCGCATACACGTGATGTGACTTTTATGACTCATTTAGGTTCCGATGATGCCGACTTAAATTATATTGTTTCACCACTCGCCAGGCTCGAGAGCCCGAGAACTTGCCTATCGCACACCCGCCCGCCCTCTAGTTTGGAACCACTGACGATCGTTAGAAGCATTTTCACGTTCAAGGGTGTTGTATGTCAGTCCCAGCAACAACGTTCGGTTTGTGAGTTCAAGCTGATAACGGAGAACCAAAACTACCTACAAAGTCAGGGTTGCCAAATGTAGAGACATACATTATACTGTTCTGTTAGCGAAGATTTGGTGGGTTAGCTAGCAGATGACAAACCTAAAGTCAAAATTCAAAATAAAAAGAAAATCAGCTGACATCCCTGCTGCAGTGTGTTGAGCTTTCTCGTTTGTTTAGACTTGAAAACCACAACTGGCGTAGAGCCACAAAACTGCCATGGCGTTAGGGGGTGACTGCGACGACGATAACTCTATTTGCTCTGCGTTATACAGAGACTGTGGTGGGCGGAAATAAGATAGCATTGCCATAGAAAACGCCCAAAAAGGCACACCATTTTCGAATGTTGATTCTAGCGAAATGGCCAATAGTAAGGGAATTAATGCTCGTAGTATTTGATGCTACACGTTTATGGCGGTGAACCGCCAACATGGGCTCGACAAATGGGAAAATATGTGTCCGATTAGGAACGGAATGTTGAGGTTTGATTTACGAGGAGCCTCTGTAGTTCTTAATTGCAGTTACGAATGCTTTCAGTTTTAGATTTTGATTCATAGTCAGCCCAACAATTATAACTCTTTTTATTGTACTTTTGTTCTCTTCAAAGTTTATCAAATATAATCGAGAAAAAAAATATCAAAATCGTTCCTTCAGTAGGCTCGACATTATGCATCCGAAATTATTTTGTTATCTGCTGAACTTTTGTTTTAATGATAATATGAAATAATTTGCAACGATAATCTTTCAAAGAACTTTTTATCAATTTCATTGATAAAAATTAAAGGCAACGGTCAAGTGGTATGAGCACCCAATTTTTTTCTGTTAATTGTTTTGCGCAATTTGGGAAAGCACAATGATTCACCTGAATCCGGATTGAATTAGATTTAACTTTTGAAAATGCTACGTGATATAATTGTAAATGATACTGATAGTCATTGGAAAACTTGTCTTTTGCAGTAAAAAACGCGGCCTTCTAAAACAATCTGAATTCTTCGATACTCTTAGAGCTTTAGACAAAAAAAAAACGCTAGGAAAAATGAAGCACAATACTAACCAAAACAAAACGTAAGAAATCTTCTACATCTACACTATTAGTTAGTAGAGCATTTTTCAAATACCTGATGTTTTGAGTTATAAAGGGTGCTTTCCGACGGTGCTAATAAGCTTACCTGTAAAAGAAGTGAAAAAAGTTATTAGTTATGTTACCGAGGGTGTAATCAAAATTATAATATTGTGTTATACAAAGGTGCAGATATGTAATATGGTATTGGAGACGACTGGAAATAGTTTTTATGTAGAGATTTCGGCTATCTCAGTCTTATAAAACCATTAAACGTTTAGCGTTTTACTCTTCCCGACGATTCGACCATTAGATGTAGCGTTTTTTCAAGCGAAAAATTGGTCAATCGTTATCGTCCTAAATCGTCGACATGTAAAAAGACCACATCCAATGGCCGAAACGACGGGCAGAGTAAAAGGTTAATCGATTAATGGTTTTATAAGACTGAGATAGCCGAAATCTCTACATAAGTTGTTGTTACAAATGTTAAAAAAAAATAGTGCTAGCGCATTCTGCAAAAGCCATGCTAGGAATTAACCTTTTGCTTCCCGATCTATTTAACAAAACAATAAGTTTCGATTCCAGTTATATTTTGAGGAGACTATTTAAGCTTTTTTTTTTATAGAAGCAAAGCCAAGAAAGCAGTCAATATAAGAACTAAATACTAAATATCCAATTAACCAACCGAAATAAGCCGTTTTTATGAAAGTGACACATCTTGCAAATGAATGTTTAGCAAAAGAACTTTCTGAGTTCCGAATAATTCGCATAGTGAGGATTAAGTCTTCGAAGTATGATGGCTTTTGAAGTTTTGGTTCCTGGAGTTCCGGTCCGTATTCTCAGGAGATTTTTTCCGGATTCTCAGTAAAATCCCTTCCGGATTCTCAGGAGATTCCTCACAGATTGTCAGGAGGATCCTTTCCGGACTATCAGGAGAATCCCTTCCAGAATCTCAGGAGAATCCCTTTCGGATTCTCAGGAGAATCCCTTCCGGATTCTCAGGAGAATCCCTTCCGGATTCTCAGGAGAATCCCTTCCGGATTCTCAGGAGAATCCCTTCCGGATTCTCAAGAGAATCCCTTCCGGATTCTCAAGAGAATCCCTTTCCCGATTCTCAGGAGAATCCCTTCCAGATTCTCAGGAGAATCCCATCCGGATTCTCAGGAGAATCTCGTCCGGATTCTCAGGAGAATCTCATCCGGATTCTCAGGAGAATCTCGTCCGGATTCTCAGGAGAATCTCGTCCGGATTCTCAGGAGAATCTCGTCCGGATTCTCAGGAGAATCTCGTCCGGATTCTCAGGAGAATCTCGTCCGGATTCTCAGGAGAATCCCTTCCGGATTTTCAAGAGAATCCCTTCCGGATTCTCAAGAGAATCCCTTTCCCGATTCTCAGGAGAATCCCTTCCAGATTCTCAAGAGAATCCCATCCGGATTCTCAGGAGAATCTCGTCCGGATTCTCAGGAGAATCTCGTCCGGATTCTCAGGAGAATCTCGTCCGGATTTTCAGGAGAATCTCGTCCGGATTCTCAGCAGAATCTCATCCGGATTCTCAGGAGAATCTCGTCCGGATTCTCAGGAGAATTCCTTTCGGATTCTCAGGGGAATCCCTTCCGGATTCTCAGGAGAATCCCTTCCGGATTCTCAAGAGAATCTCATCCGGATTCTCAAGAGAATCCCTTCCGGATTCTCAAGAGAATCCCTTCCGGATTCTCAAGAGAATCTCATCCGGATTCTCAAGAGAATCCCTTCCGGATTCTCAAGAGAATCCCTTCCGGATTCTCAAGAGAATCCCTTTCCCGATTCTCAGCAGAATCCCTTCCAGATTCTCAGGAGAATCTCATCCGGATTCTCAGGAGAATCCATTCCTGATTTTTAGGAGAATCCCTTCCAGAATCTCAGGAGAATCCCTTTCAGATTCTCAGGAGAATCCCTTCCGGATTCTCAGGAGAATCCCTTCCGGATTCTCAAGAGAATCCCTTCCGGATTCTCAAGAGAATCCCTTTCCCGATTCTCAGGAGAATCCCTTCCGGATTCTCAAGAGAATCCCTTTCCCGATTCTCAGGAGAATCCCTTCCGGATTCTCAGGAGAATCCCTTCCGGATTCTCAGGAGAATCCCTTCCGGATTCTCAGGAGAATCCCTTCCGGATTCTCAGGAGAATCCCTTCCGGATTCTCAGGAGAATCTCTTCCGGATTCTCAGGAGAATCCCTTCCGGATTCTCAGGGGAACCCCTTCCGGCTTCTCAGGAGAATCCCTTCCGGATTCTCAAGAGAATCTCATCCGGATTCTCAAGAGAATCCCTTCCGGATTCTCAAGAGAATCCCATCCGGATTCTCAAGAGAATCCCTTCCGGATTCTCAAGAGAATCCCTTCCGGATTCTCAAGAGAATCCCTTTCCCGATTCTCAGGAGAATCCCTTTCACGATTCTCAGGAGAATCCCTTCCAGAATCCCTTCCGGATTCTCAAGAGAATCCCTTTCCCGATTCTCAGGAGAATCCCTTTCCCGATTCTCAGGAGAATCCCTTTCCCGATTCTCAGGAGAATCCTTCCAGATTCCTCAGGAGAATCCCATCCGGATTCTCAAGAGAATCCCTTCCCTGATTCTCAGGAGAATCCTTTCCTGATTCTCAGGAGAATCCCTTCCCGATTCTCAGGAGAATCCTTCCAGATTCTCAGGAGAATCCTATCAGGATTCTCAGGAGAATCTCGTCCGGATTCTCAGGAGAATCTCGTCCGGATTCTCAGGAGAATCTCGTCCGGATTTTCAGAAGAATCTCGTCCGGATTCTCAGCAGAATCTCATCCGGATTCTCAGGAGAATCACGTCCGGATTCTCAGGAGAATTCCTTTCAGATTCTCAGGGGAATCCCTTCCGGATTCTCAGGAGAATCCCTTTCGGATTCTCAGGAGAATCCCTTTCGGATTCTCAGGAGAATTCTTTTCGGATTCTCAGGAGGATCCCTTCTGGATTCTCAGGAGAATCCCTTCCGGATTCTCAGGAGAATCCCTTCCGGATTCTCAGGAGAATCCTGTCCGGATTCTCAGGAGAATCCTGTCCGGATTCTCAGGAGAATCCTGTCCGGATTCTCAGGAGAATCCTGTCCGGATTCTCAGGAGAATCCTGTCCGGATTCTCAGGAGAATCCTGTCCGGATTCTCAGGAGAATCCTGTCCGGATTCTCAGGAGAATCCCTTCCGAATTCCCAGGAGAATCCCTTCCGAATTCTCAGGAGAATCCCTTTCGGATTCTCAGGAGTATCCCTTCCGGATTCTCAGGTGAATCCCATCTGGATTCTCAGGAGAATCCCTTCCGGATTCTCAGGAGAATCCCTTCCGGATTCTCAGGAGAATCCTTTCCGGATTCTCAGGAGAATCCCTTCCGGATTCTCAGGAGAATCCTTCCGGATTCTCAGGAGAATCCCTTCCGGATTCTCAGGAGAATCCTTTCCGGATTCTCAGGAGAATCCTTTCCGGATTCTCAGGAGAATCCCTTCCGGATTCTCAGGAGAATCCCTTCCGGATTCTCAGGAAAATCCCTTCCGGATTCTCAGGAGAATCCCTTCCGGATTCTCAGGAGAATCCTTCCGGATTCTCAGGAGAATCCCTTCCGGATTCTCAGGAGAATCCTTTCCGGATTCTCAGGAGAATCCTTCCGATTCTCAGGAGAATCCCTTCCGGATTCTCAGGAGAATCCCTTCCGATTCTCAGGAGAATCCCTCCGGATTCTCGAGGAGAATCCTTCCGGATTCTCGGGGAGAATCCTTCCGGATTATCGGGGAGAATCCCTCCGGATTATCGGGAAAAATCCCTTCCGGATTCTCAGGAGAATCCCTTCCGGATTCTCAGGAGAATCCCTTCCGGATTCTCAGGAGAATCCCTTCCGGATTCTCAGGAGAATCCCTTCCGGATTCTCAGGAGAATCCCTTCCGGATTCTCAGGAGAATCCCTTCCGGATTCTCAGGAGAATCCCTTTCGGATTCTCAGGAGAATCCCTTTCGGATTCTCAGGAGAACCCTTCCGGATTCTCAGGAGAATCCCTTCCGGATTCTCAGGGAGAATCCCTCCGGATTCTCAGGAGAATCCTTTCCGGATTCTCAGGAGAATCCCTTCCGGATTCTCAGGAGAATCCCTTCCGGATTCTCAGGAGAATCCCTTCCGGATTCTCAGGAGAATCCCTTCCGGATTCTCAGGAGAATCCCTTCCGGATTCTCAGGAGAATCCCTTCCGGATTCTCAGGAGGATCTTAGAAGATTTCCTGATTCCGGATTCTCAAGAAAAGCCCTTTCCGGATTCTCAGGAGAATCCTGTCGGAGTTCTCAGGAGAATCCTGTCCGAATTCTCAGGAGAATCCCTTCCGGATTCTCAGGAGAATCCCTTCCGGATTCTCAGGAGAATTTCTTCCGCATTCTCAGGAGAATCCCTTCCGGATTCTCAGGAGAATCCCTTCCGGATTCTCAGGAGAATCAGTTCCGGATTCTCAGGAGAATCCCATCCGGATTCTCAGGAGAGTCCCTTCCGGATTCTCAGGAGAGTCCCTTCCGGATTCTAAGGAGAGTCCCTTCCGGATTCTCAGGAGAATCCTTTTCGGATTCTCAGGAGAATCCTTTTCGGATTCTCAGGAGAATCCTTTTCGGATTCTCAGGAGAATCCTTTCCGGATTCTCAGGAGAATCCTTTCCGGATTCTCAGGAGAATCCTTTTCGGATTCTCAGGAGAATCCTTTTCGGATTCTCAGGAGAATCCTTTTCGGATTCTCAGGAGAATTCTTTTCGGATTCTCAGGAGAATCCTTTTCGGATTCTCAGGAGAATCCTTTTCGGATTCTCAGGAGAATCCTTTCCGGATTCTCAGGAGAATCCTTTTCAGATTCTCAGGAGAATCCTTTTCGGATTCTCAGGAGAATCCTTTCTGGAACCTCAGGAAAATCTCGTCCAGATTCCCAGGAAAATAACCTCCGGATTTTCTGGAAAATCCTCTCCGGATTCTCAGGAGAATCTTGCACGGAATCTCAGGAGAACCTTGTCCGTATTCTCAAAAATCAATTCCACAATCTCAGGAGATTCCTTTCCGGATTCTCATGAAAATTCGGAATCTCAAGGGAATCTTTTTCAGATTCTCAGCATAAACCTTCCCGGAAGGATCCGGATTCTAAAGAGAAACTCTTTTCGGATTATCGAAAAAAAGCTTGAACTTATTGTCATTCATATTAATTGGACTATCCAGACTAACAATTTTGTATCTGGTAGGATCAGTTCAAATCTACATCTTTCCTAAATTCGAGGTATCAGAGCTTTATATAAATATAATATTTATTTGGGCCGCATAGTTATTCAGGTAATAAGCGTCCAACCTATTTATGTTCCTCAAAAGTACCAATCTCATGCTTCCATGGATCTGCCGATAGTCGGACGATTCACTTGCGTACTTAGAACTATGCAGTTTATAAATACTGGTTCTCGGACTTTTTTTGTATTTTGTATTAATGGAAAAACATAAACAAAAAAAATAATAATACCTTGCACTATTCTTCCACTAAAATGGAGAAAGGTTTCTTCAAAATAATGCTAATAATGCTTATAAACGCATTAACTTCTATTTGGTAATATAATTGGGACTAACAACCCCTTGCTAATATTGCTTATCAACACCCAGCAATTTCGAGTTAAGCTAAAGTATATTAAATTCAAACAATTTGTAACAATCGCAAAAAGGTAGCCATAAATTAGAACGATCGTTATCGCACATCATATGGAACGTTTTCATGCTCTACATATGGCACGAGACAGATAGATAGGTACCACGGATAGCCACATTTTTTTCGTCCATTGAAGCGTGACCACCAAGTGCTGCTGTTAGCCGCACGCTAGGATACCGAATGTAAATTGCAGTAATTAAATTGACTGGTAACACAAAAAAAATTAAATCACTCAAAGGGGCGTTGACTTGGCGTTGGTCGTATTGTGATAAAAACAGTTCGTACCGTGGGAAACCTTGATGCATCGGAAGGTAGGTTGCCCAATATAAAAATTAGTATGGATTAGAATAAAAAATTAACAACAGTCGATACCGAACCAATCAAGGCTGAATCGGTGAAATTGTTTACATTTTTACTATAAATAATCAAATGTCCGAAGCTAACGGTATCAGTTCAGCGAGTTCAGTTCTTGATAGAACATCAGCACCAACGCAACGCAAAGGTTTAAACGGTAGCAACATGATCAAGATTACTGTGGTGGCCATCGCCCTGCTGGGCGCTGCTCTTGCTTACGAACAGCATGGATTCATCAGCGAAGTTAAACACATCCCGTACAAGTGGTACGGTGGTATCCAGAGCGGAATCGGCGGCGGTGGATTGGAATACGGCGGTTATCAGGGTGGAATCGGCTTGGGCGGTGGTTCGATCGGTGGAGGATGGGTAAGTTTGTTGATTCTGAGGAAAATGAGTCTTTAATCAGTTAATTGAACACACACATACAGGAAGGCGGCTGGAAGCAAGGTGGTGAAGACTACTACTCGTATCCAAAGTACAAGTACGAGTACGGAGTGAAGGACTACAAGACGGGCGATCACAAGAGCCAATGGGAGGCACGTGATGGAGATGTCGTCAAGGGGCAGTACACCCTGGATGAAGCCGATGGAACCAAGCGTATCGTTGATTACTACGCCGATAGCAAGAACGGTTTTGAAGCCAAGGTCAAGAACATTGGACATGGTATCCAGGAAGGTGGATTGGGGGGTGGTTACGAAGGTGGTTACCACGGATTGGGATACAGTTACAGCAAGCTGAAGAAGTACAACTGAGCGAGAATACCGAAACTAATATTGATGATGAAAACTGGAAATCGTTGCTAAATAAAGACGCATTATAGGAGAATATTAAACACTGTTTTCATTTTTTAGCATTTAAAAAAAACTAGTTCGTATTTTACAATTTCGATTCTGGCTGGATTCAATAAATGTTGAAATGTCGATCGTCACAAAAAGTGATTAAGGCCGTCTTCCGTAGATCAGAATTAAATTTAACCGTGCTGATCAATCTGAAGGTAGCTTTTTCTGAATTGTTTTTTGTAAAATGTATTTTATTTTCGATAACTGATAACTTGGCAAGGAATCCCAGAAGCTCCCCATGTTATTCAACAAATACTAGAAATAAACTTTCGAAAACTTTAAAATACCCATTTTCCTGTTGTTCAAGATAATATAATGAAGATTCCTGACATATAGCGACTGAGCACGCATTGGCATTGAAATTTGATGCTCGTTCCATATGCCGCCCATCGTTGTGTACATTTAACAAGCGTTGTCACCATTTACCAATGAGTGAGTGAGCACATCCTTCTCGTTCGCTTGAAGAAAAAAAAAACACGAATTGAACAGCTCTGCTATCGTCGTCAATGCTGAACCGAACGATATGTTTCATTAAAATTGGAGATTGCCGCGAATGTCAATACGCTCACAACAACCATATCCGGTACAGCTCCGAGTAACGAGTAGATCAGTGGTTCCCACCCTCTAGGCAAAATATGCATCTATCGAATGCGTTCGGAAATTAAATGGCATTGGGATTGAAACAACGATATTAAATTTTCAACCATTGTTTATTTATTCATTTTGGGGAACAATTTTAATCTCACTAACATATGTTTATCTCATCGCGAAAGAAAGAAATACAGCACCAATCTCGTACTGCCAAGCATCATGAAAAAGAAACAAATTTAATTCCTTTTCATTGCTTTGTTTTTAATAGAAACAATAGTATCGTTAACGTGTAGGCTAACTCGCTTGCGATTCTGTAGGGACAGCATCGCACTTGAGTTTCTCGGACAGAATTGTATCGCTTTGCTCTCTCGCCGAAAACTGATTTCGCTCAAGAAAGCGTCAAAACGGAATCGAGGCGTATGTTTAGTTTACATATGGATTTATTGGCCATTGTTTTTAGCGAAAAAAGTTAATTCAATGCATTCAACAATAAAGAACACGAAAAAACATGCAATGATGCAAATCGCGATTCGAATCGTGAGTGATACTCTGGGCCATGATTCTGGTGGGATTTGATTTAAATCGCCGATGAGTTTTGGACACTATCCATTGGATCGTAAATGTTAATCACTAAGGGGCCCTCCTTAGCCGTGTGGTGAAACGCGCGGCTACAAAGCAAGACCATGCTGAGGGTGGCTGGGTTCGATTCCCGGTGCCGGTCTAGGCAGTTTTCGGATTGGAAATTGTCTCGACTTTCCTGGGCATAAAAGTATCATCGTGTTAGCCTCATGATATACGAATGCAAAAATAGTAACTTGGCTTAGAAACCTCGCAGTTAATAACTGTGGAAGTGCTCAACGAACACTAAGCTGCGAGGCGGCTCTGTCCCAGTGTGGGGATGTAATGCCAATAAGAAGAAAAAGAAGAAGTAAATGTTAATTGCTGAACGGATTATATGGCCGAAATTGTCGTTTGGCCGAAAAATATTGGATGTGAAACGTGTGGAGTGATTTACGATAACTGAGAAATGAGAAATAAGTGATGAGATATGAAAGAAATGAGATGTGAGACGTCCATTTCTCATTCCCAGAGTTGGGCATTTCTCACACTTCGTCTTAAAATGGGTTGAGTTGTGGCCAGTAAAAAGAAGTATGTTGATTCCAACTTGCTCACTGCTCACTTCTCACTTCTTACTTCTCTTTTCTCATTTCTCTTCTGAGCAGTGAGAATGAGAAGTAAGAAGTGAGAAATAACAATTGAAAAGTGAGATGTCGGGAGGCGAAAAGTAACGTTGAAACGTCGCACTTCGTACTTCTCACTCCTGATTCACATTCACAATTCTAACTTTTCATAGTGATGGCTGAAAAGGACATACGGTCGAAAATGCCGTTCGACCAAAAAATCGTTAAGCCGTACAGGTTATATGGCCAAAAACGTCGTTTGGCCGAAATAGACGAAGTGAGCGTCCAATCCTATCGTATATTTCGTATTTTCCCATCTAGACCCCAATTGGCCATTAAGGCCCTCTCTTCACGGCCGATTGCTGGACACCCCGGGAATACCAACCAGGTCAATAAGTCCCAACAGATCTTGCGTCCAGGGCACTTCGGGCACCCACACCCTGGAAGTAAGTCTCTACAGTTTCCCAATCATTTTTTCCCACCATCGAAGACATCCAGTTCTAGCGCCCAGTTTAGGTCATTCCAGGTGCCCACCTTTTCAATGGAGATTAGTCTGTGCTTCCAGTGGAATATCAACAATTTCTTGAACAATTTTTCTAATCTCCAATTGCTCTTCGATACTCATCCACCCTGGGCCCCAGGAGGTCTACCGCGTTTCCACAAACTTCATGGAGCGCACACTGGGAGTGAGATATAATTGGGACCAACTGTCCACACTTCGTAGCGTTTGGAATTTTGCGGGAAACCGCTTTCGATGTCATTGACATTAACGAGGGCCTGCCAGTTGTAGGAGATCGTATTTGTAGCATGCCGGTTACCGGCGTCAACACATATCTCCCCCTGGTTTCCATTCCAGGGGTTAAACAGAATGTAAGCAATATCATCAGCAATTCTCCACTCCCTCTCCTCTTCCTAGGAGATATTACCGCCAACCATCCTGCCTGGGGCGAGTCAAGGGCAGATACCGCCCCTCGTGGCGTTGGGCTCCTCGAAGCATTCTAGGATGGAGACTTGGCTGTCCTCAACGATGGTTCCGCTACTTTTTTTTCAACGGGTACTTCGCTACCTCCTTTAACGATACTGCGGCTAATAGGCCTGTACTCCCGATTTTAAAGTGGGATTCATACACCGCCAAAGTAACATTTCAAGTTTAGTAACGCTCTTAAAGAGCATAATTTACTCTACGAGAGTGTGATGAGATTGACTGGCAACGACAACGAGGCTTTTTAAAAGGAGAGAAAATACCGAGGTTCTACACAGGGCAGTAGCAGAACTGTCTTTGTTGAGCATGAGCATCGATTCACTAACGGGACTTTTACACATCATTGTGTCAGAACAGGAGTATCGGAAAACGGCCTGGCAATATCAGACATCCCGCTGCATGTTTTCATCAGTCTCGACGATTCTCATTGCTGCCCCAATTCCGACAAACCGATGCTGATCCTGTCAGACTCAGATAGCGCGATCGCGGCCCTGGAGAGTGACCACCCGAAACATCCCTGGATCCAATACATTATCGCAAATATGCTATGTACCGATACCTTTGCTTGAAACCCGAGGCCTGCGGTATTCCGTGAAAAACTGCCGCCGATCAGCTGACTGGAACAGGGTACCAGGGCCAAGCTTTTGCAACCTCCGGGCCCTTACCCGATCAAGAATGCATAACAAAATTATAACAAGGGGAGTTATTTATTTCAGAAAAATAATGTAACAAAATGTGTTATAAAATTGGCTGGTTAGTTGTTAAAATAACAAAAATTATATCAAAATTCCCTCTATCCGTAACATAATGATATCAGAGGTTGTTACCTTCATTTCAACATTATAACAACCGTTGATATGATTATGAGGTACAAAAATCTACTTTCATGGTAATTGCCTACATCACGTATAAAAATGTGGTACGCTACAACGCCGGATTTCCATCCATAATGTAGGCAATTAACTTTGTACTAGCTATTAACATCGAACATTGATTCAAGTTATTATTATTATTTAATCAGACTAAGGCCGAAGTGGCCTGTGCGGTATATAAGAGTCTTCTTCATTCGGCTCGGTCCATGGCTACACGTCGCCAACCACGCAGTCTACGGAGGGTCCGCAAGTCATCTTCCACCTGATCGATCCACCTTGCCCGCTGCGCACCTCGCCTTCTTGTGCCCGTCGGATCGTTGTCGAGAACCATTTTCACCGGGTTACTGTCCGACATTCTGGCTACGTGCCCGGCCCATCGCAGTCGTCCGATTTTCGCGGTGTGAACGATGGATGGTTCTCCCAACAGCTGATGCAATTCGTGGTTCATTCGCCACCTCCACGTACCGTCCGCCATCTGCACCCCACCATAGATGGTACGCAGCACTTTCCTTTCGAAAACTCCAAGTGCGCGTTGGTCCTCCACGAGCATCGTCCAGGTCTCGTGTCCGTAGAGGACTACCGGTCTAATTAGCGTTTTGTAGATTGTCAGTTTGGTACGGCGGCGAACTCTATCCGATCGGAGCGTCTTGCGGAGTCCAAAGTACGTACGATTTCCAGCCACTATGCGTCTCCGAATTTCTCTGCTGGTGTCATTTTCGGCAGTCACCAGTGAGCCCAAGTACACAAATTCTTCTACCACCTCGTTTTCTTCACCACCGATGCAAACTCGCGGTGGGTGGCTCATAAGCATATGCGGTATTTCGAAAAATTTCGTTTCAGGTGGTTCGAAACGAAATTCCGCGGAATTTCGCGGAATTTGAGCGTGGCGAAATCTGATTTCTTGATTTCGTTTCGTTTCGTAAAATCACAAAAATTTCGCTAGAGAAAATTAGCTTTTAACGAAACTTAACGGAATTCCGCGGAATTTCGAAACAAATTTAGACTTAAACCATACTGTCTCGTACGGTAGTGTATTATCAAAAATTTTGGCTGCGCCGCTGAACAAAATCATAAAGCTGTTTTCAAAACTTAATGTTATTCAAATGTTCATATTAACGGTTACTGCATACTCCCATTCTGAGTCGACAAATACGTATTTAGTTTTTATCTATAAAACGTCTTCAGTGTTTTGTTAGAAATGTCAAACAGAAAACGAAAAATATCTTCAACTATTTTACCTCAATATTTAAGACGTCAGGCTCAGAGTATAAATGTAATCAGATACGAATCTGATCAGTACAATTTTGTCAAAGAGGCAAAGCCATGGCGTGAATTCTTATGGAATTTGTGAATTATTTTTAAAGCGCCTCTTTCTTATTAACGGCCGACTTCTTCACCTCTTATGCCTTAAACCAGCTTTAGGCGGTTCACTAAGCACCACTTAACAGTTTGGTAGGCCCCAATGAAAACATTATTATTAAAGGAAGCACATTGAATAAACGAAGTTAGATTGATTTGAAACACGGTTTTCGTCTTCGAGTTTTCATAAAAACTTCGTTTACTATAAATATTTAGTCGCTTACCAAGGCTTCACATGAATTACCTTTTCAACAAACCAAAGATTCCTTTCCTGTGGCGCTCACTGAGATGCAGAGCATTCCTCGGTCTCTTATAATTGTCAAACTAATTTCCCTCTCCCAATCCCAAATTGACTGTAAGGACGTGAACGGCTTATACCATTACTCATGAATTTGACAGAAATAGTAAAACTCTGAATTCCGATTATTGTTGGTGGCTTTAGAAAAAGTATTACAAAAAGAAGGTAATTTTGTAAAACGTGGATTTGGAATTATTTACTAATGAAAGGATTTTCTGTATACAGTATCTCCCCGCTTATCCGGACCTCGCTAATCCGACGACTCGTTAGTTCGGACCTCGCTAATTCGGAATTTTCCGGAATAAAAATTATCAACACCCATTTAAATACATTATACTGTCAGTTATCTAATTTGTGCTGAATTTTGTTTTGGTTCATTTATACGGATTTGACAGTCGGATTAACGACAGAAACCATGTTAGTCCGGCCACAGATAACAGATATTTAGGCTAGAACAAATTTCATTGAAAATCCTGTGTAAACTTTTGAATTGATATACATTGGCACACTCCTGCCATCTACTCAACTGATTGCGGCAGTACATACAAACTTCTTCTTATTCTTATTGGCATTACATTCCCACACTGGGACAGAGCCGCCTCGCAGCTTAGTGTTCATTAAGTACTTCCACAGTTTTTAACTGCGAGGTTTCTAAGCCAGGTTACCATTTTTGCATTCGTATATCATGAGGCTAGCACGATTATAATTTTATGCCCAGGGAAGTCAAGACAATTTCCAATCCGAAAATTGTCTAGACCGGCACCGGGAATAGAACCCAGCCACCCTCAGCATGGTATTGCTTTGTAGCCGCGCGTCTTACCTGCTAAGGAGGGCCCCTTACATACAAACGCAGCGGATTAACAACCGTCGAACGCAGCCAATGTATTTGACAGCTGCATTCGGGCTGCGTTTTCAATAACAATGATCCTTGCTCCATCTCCAATCGATTGCCAAACGCGGTCCCCATTTTAAATACAATTGAATTAACGGTTGCGGGTGTTTACACACGTATCGGATGCCAGCCTCAATTTCTGTTATCTGTGGTCCGGCCATATATTTGTCGGATCAGCGGGGGTATACTGTAATTAGTTTTTACAGATAAAACTATTTTGTGATTTTAAATGTATTTTCATGCACATATTTGGAGCATGCAAATAAACGTAACGTTCAATCTATCTCACTATTCTTTTAAATCGAAATAAATTTAAACTGTGCTTGCTTGTAAAATTCAGTCAAATTTAATTGAATATCGAATGTTAATTCGTTTGATGCGGTAAGCTGCAAATTTACACGTCGTTGAAGTTTCAAAATTTCTTGCTGTGTTCATAAAAGGGACAATTTTCAGAAAGATTGATACTATTTATCAAAAAATTACATTCATATTTGTCTAAAACCAAACAAACTGTTTACGAATGGATATCATATTTCTTTGTCCCATTCCAGACGCAGACATCATTTCAATCATATCTACAATTGGATAATATCACTTTAAGTGATCCTAGATAGGTTTTTGCTTTCATTGAAGACATTATATCTACAAGTCTAGGCAAAATGTCTACTTCTAAAGAAGGAATCACATCCTAAATATGATAATAAAAAGAAATTAGGAACTGCACTAATGCTGGGGTATTGCCTTTTCGCCAATTTTAAACGAAGAAGCGGCGATTTATCTCAGACTGCTTATTTTGTTACTACAGTGACCAGGATAATAACCACTTGCATTTTTTCATACAAAATTTTCAATTTTGGAGATTTACATCTCGATTGCGTGTGAACCAATGTTGTAAACTTTAAAAACAATTCAATAAAAATTCCGCGAAAAAAAATTTAAATTTCGTTTCGTTTCGTAAAATTTTGAATTGAATGGACTTTGATTTCGTATCGTTTCGAAGTTGCGGAAATAATTTGTATTTCGTTTCGTTTCGTTTCGAATCAACATACACATTTTAAATTTCGTTTCGTTTCGTTTCGTTAGGAAAAAGTGTCTTATCGCATACCCTTAGTGGCTCACATTGTCTTCTCTTGAACCTCTTCCTATCATGTACTTCGTCTTCGACGTGTTGATGACTAGTCCGATCCGCTTAGCTTCCCTCTTCAGTCTGATGTAGGCTTCCTCCATCTTCTCAAAGTTACGTGCCATAATATCTATGTCGTCGGCGAAACCAAATAGCTGGACGGACTTATTGAAAATTGTACCACTCGTGTTAATCCCTGCTCTTCGTATTACCCCTTCCAAAGCGATGTTGAATAGCAAACACGAAAGACCATCACCTTGCCGTAACCCTCTGCGGGTTTCGAAGGGACTCGAGAATGCCCTGAAACTCGAACTACGCACATCACCCGATCCATCGTCGCTTTGATCAACCGTGTCAGTTTATCCGGAAAACCGTGTTCGTGCATTAGCTGCCATAGCTGGTCCCGATCGATTGTATCATATGCGGCTTTGAAGTCGATGAATAGATGATGTGTGGGCACGTTGTATTCGCGGCATTTCTGCAGCACTTGGCGAATGGCGAACACCTGGTCCGTGGTGGAGCGTTCGCCCATAAAACCCGCCTGGTACTGCCCCACGAACTCCCTTGCAGTTGGTGCTAGTCAACGGCATAAAATTTGGGAGAGTACCTTGTAGACGGCGTTCAGCAATGTGATTGCGCGGTAGTTGCTACAATCCAGCTTATCGCCCTTTTTGTAGATGGGACACACGACACCTTCCATCCACTCCTGCGGCAAAACTTCCTCCTCCCAAATCTTGGTAATGACCCAGTGCAGCGCTCTAGCCAGTGCCTCACCACCGTGTTTAATAGTTGGTCAACCCCAGGGGCTTTGTTGTTCTTCAGCCGGCCAATCTCCTCCTGGATTTCCTGGAGATCCGGAGACGGTAGAATTCTGTCCTGCGCGCGTTCTCCCAGGTCCATCACCATACCGCCATCTTCGTCTGCCACATCGCCATTCAGGTGTTCTTCGTAGTGCTGCCGCCACCTTTGGATCACCTCACGCTCGTTCGTAAGAAGGTTCCCGTTTATGTCCTTACACATATCAGGCTCGGAGACGAGCCAGCCTCGGGCTGAAAGTCTCTTTAATAAAGATACAAAAAAAAAAAAAAAAAAAAACATCAGGCTGTGGCACGTGGCCCTTACGTGAACGGTTTAACTTCTCATAGAACTTTCGTGTGTTATTAGCGCGGTACAGTTGCTCCGTTTCTTCACGGTCTCGATCTTCCTGCTGGCGCTTTTTCCTCCGGAAAATCGAGTTTTGTCTGTTCCGCGCCTGTTTATATCGTGCCTCGTTCGCCCTCGTGCGGTGTTGCAGCAATCTCGCCCATGCTGCATTCTTCTCTTCCACTAACTGCTCACATTCGCCGTCATACCAGTCGTTTCTCTGATCCGGGGGCACCGTGCACCGTGATTCAAGTTATACTGGAGGTGATCACCTCCGCTTTTTTTTCCCAATATTATAAAATGTAGGCAATTATTTTGTGTAAATATACATAACTAATGTTGTTATAATTTTGATATGAAATAAAACTGGCCGAAGACACATCTTTATCGAATTATCTAATTATAACACACGTTGTTTTAAATAACAACCATTGATAGAATTGAGTTATAATTTTGTTATGGGTTCCTGATCGGGTAGATGCTCACTGGATCAGAGTGGACTAGGATTTCCAATGGGCGAGATCCAATACTCCGCAACTACGGAGGATCAAAAAAAAAACTGCCTCGTGGACCGAAAGGGAAAATCTGAAGGAGCAGCAAGTCAGTTCAAGACTCCGATCCGAGCCCATGTGCGAGGTTCTACGTACCAATTCCAATCAGTGTATAAGGGATGGCCGTTGACGATGATGCGGTTTTAATCGTAGGCTGCTGGACACCATAATCTTGATGAAAGTCTAGGACTTTTCTAGGATAATAGTCCCACTCCCCCAGTAACTGAACATTCACTACTTTCCAACAAGGACTAAAAATCGCAGCTGAAGGTTATGTGGGGAAGCTTCTCACCTTAGTCCTTCCCTAGGGTCATGTCTACCTTACACTAGGCGAATTTTTAATCTTCGATCTGCTAGTACTTGCCTGAAGAGATGAACTATTTTTTTCTGCTTTCCAAAAATCGATCGCCCAACAGACCATCTGACGCCAAATATTCTGAAGGGTTCAAGCTAAAACCCAAATGACCGCTTTGGTACGCCTTTAGGGTTATACTAAGACAAAGGTGATCTTATCTTCGGAGAACAGCGTCAAAGATGATCAAACCAAAAACACTAATGCCTAAACTTGGCTGGCGTTAGATGACTAATTGTAACTGAGCCTCTCCATCAATCCGAATCCATCAGATGGCCTCCGGAACCTATACATGTAGACTAGGGTGCCAATGAAAATGACATTTTCGAATTTCAAAAAACGACATTGTTCACAAGTTTTATTACCCCAAAATATGATCCTATGCAAAATTTGAGCTGATTTAGGGGTGCCTAAAATTCATCAAAGTTTTGAAATTTTTACCCATGAACATTTTCCCCCAAAGGAAAAGCCGAAAATCGAATTTTTGTTTTTGATGCCAAATGACTTGAAAATCCATGGAACGTTGAGATCTGACGTATGTATGTATGTATGCATGGAACGTTGAGATCTGACGTCATAAAAAAAATGTTTTGAAAAAAAATCGAATTTTTCTTTTAGAACATTTTTGGGACTTGGAATTTTTTTCAGATGATGATTTTTTTTTCATCGGATTTTAACACCGAACGATACGCAAACGTTTTCGTAGCCAAAAATATCCCCCTATGCAAAATTCAAGCTAAATCGGACATGGTTTAGGGGTGCTCAAAATGAATCAAAACTTATCTTTTTTTTTCTCATTAAGGGGAAATAATTTTTTTGTTTTTTGATGCCAAAGGACTCAAAATGCATGAAACTTTGAGAATTATTTTTTACCGCGTAATAATAACCGCGTAAAAATAAACCTCAGTGTAATCAACATTGCCAAGCAATCTGATAATTTTCTCCGTAAATCTGATCTCAAAAGTTTTCAATGTTATAAAAAATTCAAAACTTTGATAGCAAGATTTTGAGCACTCCCAAATCATGTCCGATGGAGCTCAAACTTTTCATAGAGGCATATTTTAGGGCTTAGGACATGTTTGGGTAACGTCCGGTTTTTAAATTCGATGAAAAATTGTTTTCGCCATAAGAAATTTTCTCAAAGTCCCAAAACAGTCCATTTAAAAAAAAAAAAAAAAATCAAAGTTTCATCCATTTTTATTTTTTTTGGCATCGAAAAAAAAATTTACCCTTCGTGAGAAAAAAAAAGTTTTTTTTTAATTTATTTTGAGCACCCCTAAATCATTAGCTCAAATTTTGCATAGGGGGATATTTTTGGCTACGAAAACGTTTGCGTATCGTTCGGTGTTAAAATTCGATGAAAAAAAATTCAAGTCCCAAAAAATGTTCTAAGAGAATAAAACGATTTTTTTTTCATTTTTTTTTAATGACATCAGATCTCGACGTTTCATGTATTTCTAAGTCATTTGGCATCAAAAACAAAAATTCTATTTTCGACTTTTCCTTTGGTCCTTGGGAAAATTTTCATGGATAAAAATTTCAAAATTTAATGAATTTTAGGCATCCCTAAATCATGTGCGATTGAGCTCAAATTTTGCATGGGGTCATATTTTGAGCACTGTCGTTTTTTTGAAATTCGATGACAATTTTTTTCACGTACATTCCATTGGCACCCTAATGTAGGCACATCGCCGCTTCTTTTTCTTCTTATTGGTCCTTGTCATACTCGCCCAGGATAGTTTTACCAAAACAAAAATCTAATCATCGTTGATTTATTAGCTGTTTTACTTTGCAACCAGGTTAAATTTTTAAATTTTCGTATTTATAATTTTCCGTGTCCTTTATAGTCTAGTGTAAGCTTTGAAATTAAGTTAAAATGTATTTCAAGGTCCCTTGGTTGTAATTTGGAACAATTTTTGACCCTTCACCCCAAGCACTTGTCCGAATAAGTACTGCCTAGCCGTGACAGGTGAAGAACTGGCGTATCACCCTCAACATTCACATTAACTACATTCACCTTCAACTTGACGCAGCCCTCCCTATTTGGGAACCAATGCAGGTACGGCATTCATGGTATATGTGTTCCCAGCCATATTGTTCGAATCCGGTAGGATGACGACGGAGGAAACTCAAGTGTTTGAACACTAGTCCCCACGAGGAAGTGGAAATTTTCCGACATGCTTTCGACAAGCATTCGAGAAGTGAATTCAATGGAGAGCTTCAAGTTGAGGTAAGAAGGCTAGATGGGTTCAGCTTCTCATTCACTATATGCCCAGAGGGCATGTTTGAATCTATTTATATTTCACTTCATCAATCAATTTGTCACATGAAGCGTTCCGGTGAGGAAACGATCATTTCATTTTGCTAACTGTATGTACTATGCTTCGGTATGGTACTTGTGGTCAAATTAAGTTAAAGCTTCAGGGATTTACTTGCATAAAATGAATCATAATAATATGAGCCAGAGTGGTTATCCTTCTTATTGGGAACCACGGGTTCAATAGTGAAACGCAACCCTACACCGTTGAGAGCAAGACAGAATTAAAATCTCCTAATGTACACCAGGGTTGATTGGATTCGAGTGACACCACGCGTGCGATGTGTACACTAGGAAAAATAAACGAATTAAGGACAGAATCAATTATTTATTACTAACTCAATTCACTCGGCCTTGGGCGGAAAGAACAAACTAATTTCCTTTACGGTTTAGTTTCCTTTCAAGTCATCACAAATTTGATGTCTTGTTAGTTTTGTCCACTCCTTCAAACGCATCCGTCCTATTGTGATGGGGTGGAAAAAGTCATCGATTTACAATTGCCAAGTAATGATAGCGGTATCGAATGTCAATCAAGATGACTTCCCCATTTGTGTCATGGGAGCGGATAGCACTGGATGTCAGTAAAAACGGGGCAGTGTGAAACCGATAGGACCGAAACCGAGTAGGTATTGGCCGCTGGATGACAAAGGCGTGTTGGGTGAAGGCAACTAAGCTTAACTGTTCCTGCAGCTGGTACAATGGCAGAACCTGAGCACCGAACGAGAGCTCAACTCTGCCGATTGCGTATTATTTGTCGTCAATGATGATGTGCGGAATGCTGATCCAGTACATGATGAGAGGGGGAGAAGGTATACGAAAGGGAGCTGTAAGTATATGAGCGATGTGAATATGTTTTAGATCGTAATAGATAGTGGTCTGAAATGCACTAATGAGAAATGGATATGCCAGCCAATTCATAAAATCAATCGCAGGAGTATTGAAATTGATGCAATTTACTGCAGTATTCTGGCATGAAAAGGCGTTTTTAATTTCAAAACGTATTTGTGTCATTCAACCTTCTCTTTACTACCTCTTGTGATCTGCCTTCGTATCCCTATCAGAAGCCAGTTTATCATTATTTACTAGTTTATCATCAAGGTGCATATTGTACCATCCTTCCCCGTAGTGTATGATTGGTGAAACGGGGGTATCGATTGCCAGCCACATAGGCACATGACACTCGCACTGACACTGACGACGATGCTCCGCTTTTCAAGTTCGGTTTTAGCTTCCGCTTTGTGGGTGGGTGGCCGACGGAATTTTTAGCCAACATATGGTTTCGCTAAATGGGAATGATATTTTGTCAATACTTTTGACAGTTTTGTCTGTCAGACGCGCTCTGCATCGACATCGACAGGTATCGATTACCCTGATGTCTTCCTTGAACGTTTGGAATGAAATTATCAAGCCACTTGTTGATACCAGCTAGTGACGTCATATGAAAGTCAGATAGCGTATGCTTTGTTTGTGATTCAAAGGTTAGTTCAAGATAAGGAAAATGTGAGACAGCTTCTTTTAAGCCAAAAATAGAAACAATGTTACCAAATTTACGTTCATCACTAATGATCACTTCGACTACTTCCTTATCTATCCTAATCCACTACCAAAAGGACTTAGGTACCAATCACTTATTAAGAATTAACAAGTTAGTGATATCAATCATCTACAAGTTTCACCAAAATACGATTGAACTACCACACAGACTCTTGCCAGCTCTTCGAAAGCATTTTCTCATCGTATCATCATAATCAAAACAGTAACAGAACCACCTCCTAGAAGTTTCAAAGCTGAACGAACAGTTGTGAGTTGCAATCACTGCCAAAGATAATACAATTTGTTTTGTGTGATCAACACTCCACTCCACCTGACATGGTAAATAATGATTCTTTGATTGACACACACTTGGCGTCACTAGAATGGGCCCTAATGATAACACAATTATTGTGGGTGACTTCAATATCTGAGGCATAACCTGGCAGAGCTTCTCTATTTTCTGACCCATCTCGAGCCGAAGCGACGACCTCGATAACAGCAGCTGGAATGAGCTTGTTATAAAAAGTTACAAAATTATTTTACATTACAAAAATTTATGTGCAAATTAATATTCAGGCAATACATACCAAACGCATAACAAATTAGTCATTAGTTTGGTATTGAAATAACTGAGCATGTTATTCCTGAAGTATTCTGCATACATATTAATTTTTGTTATTATTTTTTGGAATATTAGCTTTTATGCTTACCAGGTTCATACAAACTGCTGCGAAATTCAGATGAATGTCCCGTGGAAATCCGGATAAATTATCTATGGATGAACTTTCCATGGAAATTATAATAAATTTGGCGAGGATATTCGAATGAATTTCGCATAAAAATTTGAATAACTTCCCCGAGGAAATTCGGAATAATTTCAAGAGGAAATTCGGATATATTTTCGAGGAAATTCAGATGAATTTTCCGAGCAATTTCGAGTAAACTTCTTGAAGAAATAAAAACAAAATTTCATAAAAATTTGAATGAATTCGCTGAAGAAGTTTCCGAAAAAATGGAAATCCATTCAATTTTCATGGAAAAACGACTGAACTTTTCATGGAAATTCGAATTTATTTTCAGAGGAAATGCGGACTAATTTACCAAGGAAATTCAAATGAATTTTAATGAAAATCTGTTTTATTATTTTCAAGGAAACCACTCGAATTTGCTCAAAAAATTCATCTGAATTTTCCTTCGAAAATTCATTCGATTTATTCTTCAAAAATTCCTCCGAATCTCCACGAAAATTCATTCGAATTTCCTTGGGGAATTCATTCGAATTTCCTTGGGAAATTCATTTGAATTTCCTTGGGAAATTCATTCGAATTTCCTTGGGAAATTCATTCGACTTTCCTTGGGAAATTCATTCCACTTTCCTTGAGAAATTCATTCGAAATTCCTTGAGAAATTCATTCGAAATTCCTTGGGAAATTCATTCGAATTTCCTTGGGAAATTCATTCGAATTTCCTTGGGAAATTCATTCGAATTTCCTTGGGAAATTCATTCGACTTTCCTTGAGAAATTCATTCAAAATTCCTTGAGAAATTCATTCGAAATTCCTTGGGAAACTCATTCGAATTTCATTGGAAAATTCATTCGAATTTCCTTGGGAAATTCATTCGAATTTCTCTGAGAAATTCATTTGAATTTCTGAATTAGGAAATTCATTCGAATTTCTGAATTGGGAAATTCATTCGAATTTCCTTGGGAAATTCATTCGAATTTCCTTGGGAAATTCATTCGAATTTCCTTGGGAAATTCATTCGAATTTCCTTGGGAAATTCATTCGAATTTCCTTTGGAAATTCATCCAAATTTCCTTGGGAAATTCATTCGAATTCCCTTGGAAAATTCATTCGAATCCCCTTGGGAATTCATTCGAATTTCCTTGGGAAAAACATTCGAATTTCTTTGGGAAAAACATTCGAATTTCTTTGGGAAATTCATTCGACTTTCCTTGGGAAATTCATTTGAATTTCCTTGGGAAATTCATTCGAATTTCCTTGGGAAATTCATTCGAACTTCCTTGGGAAATTCATTCGAAATTCCTTGGGAAATTCATTCGAATCCCCTTGGGAAATTCATTCGAATTTTCTTGGGAAATTCATTCGAATTTTCTTGGGAAATTCATTCGAATTTTCTTGGGAAATTCATTCGAAATTCCTTGGGAAATTCATTCGAATCCCCTTGGGAAATTCATTCGAATTTTTTTGGGAAATTCATTCGATTTTTTTTGGGAAATTCATTCGAATTTTTTTTTGGAAATTCATTCGAATTTCCTTGGAAAATTCATTCGAATTTCCTTGGGAAATTCATTCGAATTTTCTTGGGAAATTCATTCGAATTTCCTTGGGAAATTCATTCGAATTTTCTTGGGAAATTCATTCGAAATTCCTTGGGAAATTCATTCGAATCCCCTTGGGAAATTTATTCGAATTTCCTTGGGAAATTCATTCGAATTTCCTTGGGAAATTCATTCGAATTTCCTTGGGAAATTCATTCGAATTTCCTTGGGAAATTCATTCGAATTTCCTTGGGAAATTCATTCGAATTTCCTTGGGAAATTCATTTCGAATTTCCTTGGGAAATTCATTCGAATTTCCTTGGGAAATTCATTTCGAATTTCCTTGGGAAATTCATTTCGAATTTCCTTGGGAAATTCATTTCGAATTTCCTTGGGAAATTCATTTCGAATTTCCTTGGGAAATTCATTTCGAATTTCCTTGGGAAATTCATTTCGAATTTCCTTGGGAAATTCATTTCGAATTTCCTTGAGATATTCATTCAAATTTCCTTGGGAAATTTATTCGAATTTCCTTGGGAGACTCATTCGAATTTCCTTGGGAAATTCATTCGAATTTCCTTGGGAAATTCATTCGAATTTCCTTGGAAAATTAATTCGAATTTCCTTGGAAAATTTATTAGAATTTCCTTGGGAAATTCATTCGAATTTCCTTGGGAAATTCATTTGAATTTTTTTGGGAAATTCATTCGTTTTTTTTTGGGAAATTCATTCGAATTTTTTTTTGGAAATTCATTCGAATTTCCTTGGAAAATTCATTCGAATTTCCTTGGGAAATTCATTCGAATTTCCTTGGGAAATTCATTCGAATTTCCTTGGGAAATTCATTCGAATTTCGTTGGGAAATTCATTCGAATTTCCTTGGGAAATTCATTAGAACTTCCTTGGGAAATTCATTCGAATTTTCTTGGGAAATTCATTCGAAATTCCTTCGGAAATTCATTCAATTTTCGTTGGGAAAATCATCCGAATTTCCTTAGGAAATGAATTCGGATGAATTTTCCAAGGAAATTCGGATGAATTTTCCAAGGAAATTCGGATGAATTTTCCAAGGAAATTCGGATGAATTTCCCAAGGAAAGTCGGAAGAATTTCCCAAGGAAATTCGGAAGAATTTCCCAAGGAAATTCAGAAATTCCCAAATTCGGATGAATTTCCCAAAGAAATTCGGATGAATTTCCAAAGGAAATTCGGATGAATTTCCCAAGGTAATTCGGATGAATTTCCCAAGGAAATTCGAATGAATTTCCCAAGGAAATTCGGATGAATTTTCCAAGGAAATTCGGGTGAATTTCCCAAGGAAATTCGGATGAACTTCCCAAGAAAATTCGGATGAACTTCCCAAGGAAATTTGGATTAATTCCAAAAGGAAATTCGAATGAATTTATCAAACAATTTCAAATGAATTTCTCAAATAAATTCGAATGGATTTCGCAATGATGGGGACCATCAACCAGTTCTATTTCCGGTTAAAACCACTCACACGTAGATAAGAAACAAAATATCGTCCATGCGATAACCAGATTTAGGCTCACTGACGTTGGTCCTGCAATACGAAAGATCAGCTTGAATTAGGTAAATGAGGCTTGAATTACAGTCGAATGCAACTCGTTGGGTCAGCTTTAGTTGTTTAACGATCTAAATTTTGAAACAACAGTCAGAAACTTGGTCAGAAATGTGTTTTTCTCAAAGTTGGTGGCTCTGACTCCTTAATAAAATTGTTGCTTTGGCTGATGGCATTCCAATACATCTAACGAAATTCTTTCACTGGATGTGTTTACAAGCTAAGGGGCAATGTTCAAGATTAGGACCGTGAGGTCATGCTGGATTTCATTCATAATTTGTTTCCATTCCAACTAAGATTTTATTATTTTTCTTTGTTTTATTTTTTCACATTTTTTCCAAAGAAAAATGTCGTTTTCAAGATTCAAAATTTTAGATATTATGAAAATACAACTCAGTTAATACCAGACTGAATGGAAATCCAGATTTGTTGTTTTTTTGGCAGTTAGAAAAATTCACCAAAAGAAGTTGTCAAAATCCAATAAAACTTGGCGATCGATTTATAAAAACAATTAGCATAATTATATTTATTCAATTCAAGTCATGAGTTTTCGACATGAAGCATGCGTAAAAAACATTCCCCTGCAGTGAGTTATTTTGAAATAATTTATGCATAATTTTCAGCTCCTATATCAAGTCTATGATAAACAAGCTGCAAAACAAAACCAACATCCACTCTGTGTCACCTTTACCACTGCCCTTACCCAAAACTGCGGTTCGAGCCGTGCAGCAACTGTAGGAACACTTTTCATCACCATGCTCCATGAATTTGAATCAAGCTTCTCGCTATCAGGTATCAACTTCCAGCTATTCCCGGTGAAATTTGCTTCATGCTTCGCTAATCGATTCGACAGAGTCATTACAACCCATCCAGCGGAAGAAACCCAGCAGCATATCGGAGCTGACGTTGGTCGTCGGCACCTGGACTGTTTCGACTGAGACACCCACCCATCGCTGCACCGCATCGTCGGTCGCGCAGTACACGAATCTCATTAAAGTCAACACGATATAAAATGGATTCATACTTTGTTCCATCAACCGGGTCGAGGCGTCGTCGTGGTGGCATCCTAAAAGTAGAGCGACCAGCATCATCATCATCATCAGCATCGCCATCCTTGCTCTCCGGGGCCTTTCGGCTATGGAAGGAGATTCGGTTTGAATACTGCGTAGGTCGAAGGCGATGCAAATCGACGACGAGAAGAGTTCCCCTAGAGCACAAACATCTGCGTCTCGGTTAAATGCCAGAGGTGACGACATGCCACCTAACAGTTTTCCAACTATACGGCGAATAACCATATCACACTGGCTCTAAGGAGGACAAAAAAGCACACCACACAATAGCATGGTGTCTGTACGATAAACTAACCCATAGAATGCGTTCCCTAACCCCATCCACAAAACTGATTGGAACATGGAGGTTCCAAATTTTTCGACCGAAAAAAGAGGAAGGAAACCTCATTTTCCGGAGATGCTCGTTCCATTCGTCTCTACAAACCGGCACATGGCTTCCAAAGTGATTTCATTAGCTATCACCGACAATACGACAGGAAGGGCGTCGAAGGAAATGTTTTCCGCTCAGAACATCCCACTTACCAACTTCTCCAATTGGGTCGCACATTCCTAGGTTCTGAGCCTAATTATGTAGCTTTCAACAGCGCGCGTGATTCGGTTAATGCTAATGGATCGCTTCCTAGGACCTTGATGACCCCCCTCTACCTCTCTCTCTCGCACACACACACATATACGCAATCTGGACTGAAATAGCCAATTACTCGGACGAGAAGCCGAACTTGGAATGGAACATGTGCCCACCTGCCGGGAAAATTAATGTTTGGACCAAATTTGCATTCCAATTCCAACACTACGATGGGACTGGAACAGCAGCAGCAACAGCAGTAGCGGATGGTGCGGTGGCGAGGTGTCCGCACGAGTTAGAAATTATTGATTTTCAATTTGTTTTCATTGCCGGCCGGTCAACAGCAGCGATGCGGTGCCCCGGGATGATGGTATCAGCATTGCGGATCGTTTCGGAGAAATATAAACATTTTTTGGACTTGCTCATGGGACACGGAGAGTACTGCGTTGGCAGCAGGTGAAGAGTTAATCGTCGGAAGCTATATTGGCTTTCACGCAAAATGGAAAGCATGATTCGATGAGTAATGTGGGTGGGATCAATAAATTGAAAAGGTGAAATATTTTCCTGAAAGGGGCTGGAAACGAGGAGCGGTTGATTTTAGTGGTTGATGAAGGCCCAATCGATTTTGGCACATGAGAATTAAAATTTAGTGCTTTCTTTCATGTACCAAACGCCTTTAGCAAATACAATGAATTTCAATACAATCGATATCTAACCCAAATCCAATCCAACTATAATCCTCATCCAATCATAATCCAATCCAATCCAAATTCAACCCAAATCCAAACTTAATTCAATCCAAATCCAATTCAAATACAAATCCAATCCAACTAAAATCAAAATAAATCCTAATCCAATTCAAATTCAATCAAAATCCAATCCAAATTCAATCCTAATCCAATCGAAATCTAATCCAAATTCAAATCCAATCTAAGCCCAATCCAAAACCAACCCAAATCCAATGCAAATCAAATACAAACCCAATCCAAATCCAATCCAAATCTAATCCAAATTCAATCCAAATCCAATCCAAATTCAATCCAAATCCAATCCAAATCCAATCCAAATCCAATCCAAATCCAATCCAAATCCAATAGAAATCCAATAGAAATCCAATCCAAATCCAATCCAAATCCAATCCAAATCCAATCCAAATCCAATCCAAATCCAATCCAAATCCAATCCAAATCCAATCCAAATCCAATCCAAATCCAATCCAAATCCAATCCAAATCCAATCCAAATCCAATCCAAATCAATCCAAATCAATCAATCAATCCAAATCAATCCAAATCAATCCAAATCCCATCCAAATCAATCCAAATCAATCAAATCAATCCAAATCCAATCCAAATCCAATCGAATCCAATCCAAAAACAATCCAAATCCAATCCAAATTCAATCCTAATCCAATCCAAAACCAATCCAAATCAATCAAATCCAATCAATCCAAATCCAATCCAAATCCAATCCAAATCCAATCTAAATCCAATCCAAATCCAATCCAAATTCAATCCAAATCCAATCCAAATCCAATCCAAATCTAATCCAAATCCAATTCAAATCCAATCCAAATCCAATTCAAATCCAATCCAAATCCAATCCAAATCCAATCCAAATTCAATCCAAATCCAATCCAAATCCAATCCAAATCAAATCAAATCAAATCAAATTTAAATTGAATGATTACTAAAACCATGTTCAATTTGTAAAAGGTGCAAACAGATCTTTCATTACGCGTATTAATCTTAAATCCTGTAATCCAATTCTTAAATGTATGATTTATGTAGGTATTCAGTTCATATTCAATTTGCTTCGAATGGTCACTAAGAGCAACTGCACCAACAACCAAACCCAGTATGGGTAAGCGTCGCCATGCCGACAGTTTTGGCTTCATGCCGCCGCCGATATTTTAACATCGGAGCGCCGCCGTTTAAAATCTATCAGCCCGCTGATCCAAAATTTTACACGTCAATTATAAAATTTGCCGATTCATCTGAGGAAATTCCGAAGAAGCTGTGGAACTTGCGAAGAATTCTTCGTGGATATTCCCAAGGATATCTCGTAGAAATCCAAAGAATTTTCCGATGAAATCAAATTTTTGAACGAGGAACAGCCGTTTGGCCAAAGGCTACAAATTTATTTGGCCAAAGGCCACAAGACCGAAATTTGTTTAGCGAACATTTCATTTGGCCGACTAAACTACTAGACCGAAACCCATTGGGCCGAAAATGTAATTTCACCGGAATGAACATATGGCCGAAAATGTCGTTCGTTTGGCCGTAATCTTCGTTTGGTAGAAAGGGCCATGAGCAAATGACATTTTTAGTCTTAATCATGTAATCCAATTATTTATTGGATGGATTATGTATTCGGTCAGATGAGTTTCGCAAAATGAGCTTGTCGGCCATATGATTTGTAAGGGCGAACGACTTTTTCAGCCAAATTATCAGTTCGGCTGTATGTCACTTTCAGCCAAACCATTTTATTGAATTTGATAACCCTTCCGTGAAAGCTTGCTTGCACTGCGCTACAACCCCAACTGGTGGTAATTTGTCGATATTTGCTTGGTTCAGTCCCCGGCGGTGGATCTAGCTTACACCGACAGAGAGTTCCGCGACGAAAGAATTTCTCCCAATACCGGTTCTCGTTGATCGTTACGCCATCTTCCTTGCAACTCGGTTAGTATAAGCGAGACTACCCTGTTGATTGCATTCCATGTGATTTTCTCTCGACACTTTTATTCAACGATGTACTGCTTTAAACCTTGGGCATACGAAGACCACGTTCTCCGGCGTCTCCTCGACGTTTCCACATTCCAGCGTGCCCCAGCGTGCCCGAACTAATGTAAGTACTTTCTGAAGCATCCGTGGCCCGACGTACAACAGAACTCTACTCTGAAAACTAATTTTTCATGATATTGCACAGATAGTTGGGGACCCGTCTTCTGTGCAGCGCTGCCGAAATTACTTCAAAGCTGGCACTGTTGAACGCGTACTTCACGTCTATCCACTGCATAATACCGACCTCCTCGTCTCCTCACAGCACAGCGGCACAGCTCCTTGTAAAAGTCTGACTCGCTAAGTTGGATATCCCGTTTCAATGCGGTCCTTGATTTCCGGAACGCCGCCTTGCGTTCCTTTTTCTGGTTCCGTCCTTTCTCACTGTGCTCGCCTTCGTGCTTTGAGGGAAGCAGCGCGTAGCGTACTTAGTCTATTGTTTCACCAGTAAGATGGTCGTCGATTGCTTCTCGGCTCTAGTTTTCGTGGCATTACAGCGTCGCAAGCCATTACCATCTTTCTTGTTAGATCGGCCGCATCACCGATCTCGGTACTGCTGTCCGGTCGAAGTGCCTCAACGAATAGGTCTTTGTTCAAGACTTTCGTTTTCCACCTCCTCTGGTTACCTTTCTCCGTGTTTGCACCAGGGTTTCTTTTTTCAATACGTTAGCGGATCGCTTGGTGGTCGCTGTGGGTGTACTCGACTGCCCCATTCCACGGCCCAGGCATAGAAGTCGCCTCCTATGACTATCTGCCTTTGTCCGATCAACATGTCGGTTAACTGATCCAATATCCGTCGCATGAGCTGTCCACCACTTCTTGAATAGGGAATTTGCCCATAATTTGTATTGCAGCCATGCCTGTTCTATCACCCAGTTGCCGTTATCAGGGGCAACTCGATACGGCTCTGCAATTATCGCGACATCGCACATCGTTTCTGCTATAGACTGCCATAACAGTTGCTGTGGGGTTTCACAATGATTCAGATTAATCTGAATTATTTCCACTACTGCTGGCCTGCGATCGCCCTCTTGTAGGATGGGCATTTGTAGCCACCCTGCTGATGGTTTTCTCCGTCCTCTGTAGTGCAAAGCATACACTTCGGTCTTTGCGAGCAGTCTCTCGCACTTGTTGGTTCTGTCTGGGCGTTGCTCCTGTCAGGTGTTCAAAGCCCAAACACTTGAAACATCTCTCCGCTAATTTGTTCACCTCTGGGGCGGCTTTCAATGGGCATTTCGACCATCCAACCAGTCAGTTTGCCTACTTCCAGTATCTTATGAGCAGTGGTTACTGGCAGACGAATCATTGCTGTCTGTGTGCATCTGTACGCCATCCAAATCCGAATTGTCTTTTGCACCTCGCCTAGATTACATTGCGTCTTTAGTGCACCCCCTATTCCGATGTGATCTCGTTTAGTTCTCTGCACAAAATCACCGTCTCTGGAGTTAAGCCTTTGACTTTCGCCTCTGAGTTCAACGATTTCGCAATGCGCTCCTGCATAATCGAGCTGTGAACCGTAGGGTCCTTCTTTAGCTCGAAGAGCATCTCTCCGGTTTGTGTGGGCCTGGTCCTTATCACGTTTTTACCGAAGTCTTCCAGCTCAGGATCTTCTCTACCTTTTTGTAGAAGCGCTACATACGTCGTAGGGTCATTAGCCTTGACTAGTACAGCTTCCCCCTTCGGCATCTTTTTACGGGGTGGAAGCTTCTCTTTCCTGTTCTGCTACATTTGCCTTGCCTCTTTTCGCTTCAGCTGTTTCTTTCTCTTCTCTTTCTGACCTACTACGGTACTCCATCATTCTCCCTGTGGAGAAGCGTCTGTCCCTTTGACGGCCTATCGTCTCCAGATGAGGTTCTTGCCAGTTCTCTTTCACCTGCTTCTTAGGATATTGCGGAAATGTCCCGATACCTCCCTGTTGCGGTGGAGCTACGACAGCATGAACCTTAGTTGGAGCCAATGCGCGCTCCGCTACATCGGCCCTCAGCGCTGCTGTATCAAATTCTTTCACTGCCGATACTAACGCCTCAAGGATCTTGTGAACCATATCTTTACTCTCCTTATGGACGTTGTTCCTCCCAGCTACAAAATTATGGAGTACCTCCACCGATCTCTTCGCAACTACTATTTTCGGCTTTTGTGGGGGCTTGTACAACTAGCACCGCCCTGGCCGTTGCTCCTGCAGCTGCAGTTGTTCCTGCTTCTTATGATCCATGGATTGACTTGGTAAGCAGTGAGGTTCAGGCAAGGGTTGACAAACTTGTTTTTGTTGTTGTTATTGAAAGATTTTGATAAAAACTGGAAGGTGCAGAATTTAATTTGATAGTGCTTCGCAGCTACCATGGGGAGGATATGGGTTAATGGTTAAATGAATACCTACAAAGATTCATAAAAAGGATAAATTGTCAGAATAAAATTATAGAGATGAACAGAAGAAACTGTTATTCTGACGAATTGATTCCAGAAGACGATTATAAACTCTAAAATAAAAAATGAGCACCGCCCTCTGTTTCCATAATTAGTCGACACGAGTGATAAGATCAAGCTCATTTTTCAGGCATTTATCCATAACCGACTTACTAGCAACAAGTGGCATTTGACGGAGAACGCTTTCTCGTTGTTTCCTACTGAAAATTAGCCGGAACAGACTATAGGGTAAGAAGATATGGCCTAAATACTATTTCTATAATGCACGAGAAAGGCACCAATACCGCTAGATGGACTAATCAGGATGTTAGTTATGAGGTCTGTTAAAAAAATAGTACACTAAAGATGTTTTGAAAAGATTTCTTAGTCATTCGTACGAATAACAAGATAATTTATAGAGTTATCATTTTAAAATTATTTGATTAATCCTTTTGAAAGTCAAGAGTGATTTCAACGATAATTTATAACTACGAGATCACAAATTGGAAATGATAGTCAAGATTTTGGGGGGATCCCGAACCCATCCTACTAGGGACAAACAAACCATTGTTGAATATTCCGAGTTAAGTAGAAGTTTTGCAAAATAAAGAGTCTCGTGAGTATGTAATTGATGTTATCCCAAAGCTCAACCAAGGAAGATCCGATAGATCCGGTCACGAAAATATCTGATATTTTCAACCCACCTTATTTGTATATGGCACTTCCATTTAAGCTTGTTATGCTTACTTTCCCTCTAGAAACGTGAAGTAATTCATAGCAATCCCCCAATGTTATTGCATGTTTGAATGTTATTGAATTAAAATGAATGATAACAGGAATTTCTTACGGACAACGTACCATGCGTTTCCTTTTCTTTTACACAGCGTAGAAGTCAGTTGATTCCTTTTGAATTTCAGTTGTGCTCCAAAATAACATTTTCTAAATTTATTTTTGTGACCTATTTCAAGCCTTATAAATATCCTCACCTCACAAATTTCCTACTATGCTATTCTTACACATTTCCTATCATAATATGACCTCTCGCTACCAGATGTCCCCCAATCTTAGCCCACACAAAGCGATACATACGCAACCACCTTCCAGCAACAGCATATTCGTCCATTGGACCAGCATCCACCACGACGACGTCGATAAGTTCCCATTAATCACAGCTGCTCAACTCTTCAGTTCACCAAATGCCATCCATCCGTTATTGGGTGAATGTTTGGGGTACGTGTGCGTGTGTGATGGAGCATGCGGCGAGCGGTGCGGCGGAATCCTATCAAAATCCTTTTTCATCAAAGCTATCGACACCCGCAAAACCATCGCAGTATGTAGAAACCGAGACCGCACCCACACGCTCCAAAAAGCTCTCCCGCACAAGCCTCTGTGCTACGGTGACGACGATGCGATGGCGCTCGCTGCTGCTGGCAGGAGCGTAGCCATCGATCCAGCGGCGAACATCCACACAACATATGGTCGCGGAGCATATCATCGCCCTTCTGGTTGTTGTGTTCCGTACGTCATCGTCGATAATTTTTACGCTTATTGCTGCCGAAGGCTATATCGGCAGTGAGAGAGCCACGACGACGTGGCTGGCGCTTATCAGACTTGTTTTTGTATTCCCGGAATTGCGCGATATATAAATAGAATGTCACATGTCTGTATGGGTGAACGGAAAATAAATAACAATATGGAAGCAATACGGCGACAGAATGAGGGGCCAGATACGCAAACAATACCGATTGGTGGAGGAACGATTAATCTATCGAAAATGATTACGACATGTCATAATGAGCGGAGCAAGTGTGCTTGAAAAAAAAATGTCCTGAAATGGCGTTACGTTAATTAAATAATCTAATTAGGAAACATTAATCGACCATTTAAAGAGCATTACAGATAACAGTGTGGTTGGTAAAATACCAAACGAGAAAAAGTTTTTAGGTTTATTGCATTGCCATCTATGCACAAACTGTAAAGCGGTAAAAACTCATGTAATCTCGTGACAGTAAACATAGGGGACTGGGTATCAAACTTTCACTTCGTTATTTTTGAAGGAAAAACTGTTTGCAGTTACATTGTTAGAATAGAAAAAGTAAATTAAACAATTTATTTCCGAACTGTCCAGACTGTGCCATTCAATTATCGTCAGAAATGTCTCTATACAAGAACGAAACTGAAAGCTATCAACTGGCAACGACACATGCACATTGCATGCTCCGATTAAGCTTATGCGATCCATAATTGATCGTTACAGCATTTTTCTATTTCAGGAGTTCATTCTCCATTTCTTTGATCAATCTTGTTGTATGAGCACAGTCTTGTCACTTCGTACCTACAATTTCCCTTGGCAAGTGCATACTTCGCCACCTTCCCCTGGCAGCAATTAATAGAAAGGTACTCCGACCGTGTATAAACATCAGTATATGGGAACGCTTTAAGTAGTCCCATGGCTCCATAAAGGCAGCCACATACCTACAGGCAACTTGATAAGAGCCATTCCGCCAAACGAACATTGCCCCAGAAATAAATTGGAATGTGTAGAATACTCCTGACTGATATGAGCTCAACCAGCAGTAGCAGAAGCAGCAGCAGCAGCGCAGTGATTTACGATTAGCTCACCCTGTGTCTCTTTATCACACTCTCTCCGTGTTCCATTTCCATTCGTCTTCTTCCGACTACGTAAGCACTCGATTCGGTATCATTCTGTTCTGGTTGTATGCCTGAGATTATTTTTATTAGGTAGCTCCAAAACTCAATATTGAAATCATGTCGCTTGAAATCGATTTTAGAATAAAAGCGTTACATATTAGGGAGGATTTTATTTTGAATTTTCAAACATTTCAGAAAAGAAATGTACACTAGTAGAGAAAATTCGTCACTAATTACTCGTAGTCCACTTTCCGAAAGACACAATGCGCCTATCTGCATTATTCAGTAAACAAATAGAACCGAACAAGCTAGTCTCGAAGACCTATGTTTATTCCAGCGTTGGTTTGTTGGCCCACCCTACTATTTATTTATTCCCTCCTGAGCTCTGATGAATGAATGGCATTTTATCACCACTCGCTCGCTGAGCAGGTTGGTATACATATATTGATTTTTTTCAACGCTGCTTTCGGTGTCTGCAACCGTGCGTACCTACGAATCGATGATCGAATCAGTTTCGTGCACATAAAAAAATCGACATTGCAGAAAGCATAATCTTGAGGCTGCTATCATGCCGCGTCGATGCCATTATCGCTGACGTACACGGAGTGCTACAACGGCGGCGTCGGGCGATACAGAAACGGTGTGTACTCAGCTTAGATTCAGATTAAGCGAAGAATCAGAAATCGGAGAATCGTGGATTTGGAAGTAAATACCGTTTAAGCCGCTCTCTCCTACGAGGGGAGTGATTTATAGACCTAGCGGTCGGTGGTGGTAAATTATGGTTGGGGCAGCGGTGAACCGATTACTTCAATATCCCGATAATGACGGTGCTGATAATGCTTTACATTATCGATGAATCAACAGAACCGCGATTTATGGCCAGCCAGCCAAACACTTGAGTGAATCCGGGTTTCAAATTATCGAGAGAACTTTCTCAAAAGGCTGTTATGCTTCTCAGACTGTAAATGGATATAAGTGGTATCATACTCAATCTTGGTTCAAATACTTATAATCTCATGTTTGTAATAGTAATAATACGATAAAAACATTGCAAATGCTTGATACATTATTTTAAAAGATTAATTCATGGACATTGTCAGGAACTAATTACACTGCAGTTGGTTTCTACGTATGTTGTTTATACTTAAAAAATGTTTCCTTTTCTGAACCCTTGGTTCAAATATGGTTCATGCAGGAAAGAATACAAAATAACTATAAAATGCCTAGAAAACTCTTGAAATTTTAATGAAAAATCTTTACGCAAATATATAAAACAGATTTTTTAAAGAACTCACGCGCTTCTATATCTAATTGATCAATTGGGGCTATTCCGATCAAGACATTTTGATTAGGTTGCAGCAAATGAAATATTACCTAATTTAATCCTACATGAATTACTATAACCTCTCTACAACATGTGTGCCGCTTTGGTGGGTTTATAAAAACCTTCTCTGGGTTGAGATGGTCGATCGTCAGAATCACTATCGGACCTAATGGAATCAAGAAACACCATATTTTGGAGTGAGTTGGTTGATGGCCGGAATCGCAATCGAATATATTCGAATCAAGAGAAAATCAACTCTGGAACGAGTCCTTCGATGGTCAATGAAATTAAGTTCTGAAGTGGTTGGATTGATGTTCGGAAAAGTTATCAGACGTAGTCGGATAAAGAAAAGTCCAAATCCGACTTGGCTAAGTCAGTGCACAATGGGAAAAAAATTGTACATAACGCGAATAAATTCAATATCTAAAGAGCTCGATGGTCTAGTGGCTACCGCTTCTGCCTTATTAGCGGGAGGTCGTGCGTTCAATTCCAGGCTCGTCCCTTTACTACTTTGTATTTCTAATTAAGTTCTATCTGTGTTTCACGTTCTACCACGTTCTACCGACTGTTATAACCTCCCACACTAACAATTCCAAAACCTCAGGGACACCTATGAGAGGTCGTAGAGTTTTCTGCATCTCTCTTAAGTAGGTGTCCAACTAACCACGCTTCCCCTTCCTCAGCATTCGCAAGGACGTGGCCAGGACAGATCTCGACTATTGGAGAGTGTATTGCTTCCAACTAAGATATAGTGATTAGTCCCAAATCAATATCTGTGGTAAGGGATGGAAGTGATGCTACTCTCATACAATAGAAGCAGGAGGGTCATGGAAATAATCCAAATGACAACAAATTTCGATTTGATTATAAATTAGGTGGAAATAAGAACGAACGAGATTGTTATTGGTCATTGCATTACTCCGGGAAAGAATAGCTAGAATGTGAAATTTGCTTTAAAATCAAAAGGTGTAGATTCTTTGAGTGGGAAGTTATCAAGCCGGCTTCGTTGACGACCGCTCGACAACTGACCAGATCTTTACTGTACGGCAAATCCTTAAAAAATGCCGTGAATACCAGGTATCTGTTCGTTGATTCCAAGGCGGCATACAACAGTATAGACCGCATAGAGCCGAACATTTGCAAAGGTGGCAGAACTGTACACCCGCCTGAAACGTGAAGCAACAAAAGTTGGACTGGTTGTGAATGCGTCAAAGACAAAGTACATGCTTGTGGGCGGAACCGAGCGCGACAGGGCCCGCCTGGGAAGCAGTGTTACGATAGACGGGAATACCTTCCAGGTGGTCGAAGAATTCGTCTACCTCGGATCCTTGCTAACGGCTGCTAACAATGTTAGTCGTGAAATACGAAGGCGGATCATCTGTGGAAGTCGGGCCTACTACGGGCTCCAGAAGAATCTGCGGTCAAAAAAGATTCGCCACCGCACCAAATATGTCTTGTACAAGACGCTAATAAGACCTCCTCTACGGACATGAAACATGGACAATGCTCGAGGAGGACTTGCAAGCACTCGGAGTATTCGGACCATCTTTGGCGGTGTGCAAGAAGACGGTGTGTGGCGGCGAAGAATGAACCACGAGCTCGCCCAGCTTTACGCCAAACCCAGTATCCAGAAGGTAGCTAAAGCTGGATGGGTACGATGGGCAGGGGCATGTTGCAAGAATGCCCGACAGCAACCCTGCAAGATGGTGTTCGCTTCTAATCCGGCAGGTACGAGGCGACGTGGAATGCAGCGAGCGAGGTGGGCAGACCAGGTGCAAAACGACTTGGCGAGCGTGGGGCGCATTCGAGGATGGAGAGATACGGCCTCGAACCGTGTGTTGTGGCGTCAAATTGTTGCACTGAATCAACAATCTGTCTAGATGTTAACTAAATAAATAAAATGAAATGAAATTCTTTGAGGTTCGTCTAAATCTTGTAAGATTTTCCAGAGAGATTCGAAAATCCTACCCAACAATCTTACAAAACTTGAAGAACTCTCTGATAAAAGGATGCAGGTACGGACAGAAAAGCTGTAAGATCTGCGATTTTTGGACAAATTGGACAATATTGGAGCAGAAAGAATTGCGGGTAGTTTCCAACAGTGGTTTCTTTTTCTGCTGTAATGACTTACTAGGCACACGCAAACGAAGAAACGAGATATTTCGAACAACAACATTTAAAGGAACCAATGTCAAAAGCTTCAGAGACAAAGACTAAGCTCTAGGCACAATTCGGCGTTCCGGGGATCCAGAATTGCAATATGACCAGTCTGTTTAACGAAATATCGTGAAGACTGCGGAAACATCCATACGATAATTGAAACGTTATTTAGATATAACGTGTTTGGATACTAAAATATCCGAAAGAATTTCTTGAGGCATTTTCGTTAGAACTACTGGAGAAAACTTCGATTTTACAAAAATTTCAATAATGATTGATTCGGAAGTTTCATTGAGGATACTATCGGGAAGTCCTCTAGAAAATTTCATCAGGAGTTATTTAGAAAAATTAGGAAGAATTTCATTAGATATTTCTTCAGAGATTTCTTCAAAAAAATGTATGGAAATTTTCCGAAAACCTCTGCAGGGATTACATTGAAAGTTCTCTTATTGCTAACCATTTTATTTCTTAACCGATTCAATCCGGATTTTTTTTTCATCGTATTTCAACATAAATTTTGGACATTCTGCTTCAAAAACGTATGCAAACCAGGCAAAAGTAGAAATATGGGGTAAAATATTTTTTTTGAGATCTTCTAGGGCTTCTAAACCTTTCTTGAGTTCAGATCTTGATGATCTACATAAACAACAAAGCGTTTTACGGGGCCTCAATCCTTATTTGAAGTTGGCATTGCTACTTGAGACATAATTAAACTATTTTTAATCAAATCGCAGTGTTACCAAAACATAAACGGTACTCCAAACTATTCTTGAGTTCAGATCTTGGAGGTCTACAAGATCAACAGAGCAGTTCGTAGGTTCCCGAGCTTGTGTAATAGTTGGAGGAGCCCCATGGAACATTATTACAGTAGTATATACAAAATACAAGACTCCCAGAATATCTACGGTACTCCAAACAATTCTTGAGTTCAGATCTTGGAGGCCTACAAGACCAACAGAGTGATTGATAGGTTCCTGAGCTTGTGTGTTAGTTGTAAAAACCCCATGGGACGTGATTATGTCAATATATAAAAACATCCACATTCCCAGAATATCTACGGTACTTCAAACCTTTCTTGAGTTCAGATCTTGGAGGCCTACAACACCAACAGAGTGATTCATAGGGTCCTGAGCTTGTACGTTAGTTGGAGCAACCTCTTGGGACATCATTACACCAGAATATGCAAATCACAGCATTCCCAGAGTTCCTGGGGTAATCCAAGTCATTCTTGAGTTCAGATACTGGAGGTCTTCAAGACCAACAGAGTGATTCATTGATTTCCGAGCTTGTGTGTTAGCTGGAGAAGCCTCATGGAACATCATTACACCAGTATATACAAAATACAATATTCCCAGAGTATCTACGGTACTCCAAATCATTCTTGAATTCAGATCTTGGGGGTCTACAAGATCAACAGAGTGATTCAAAGGCAACTCAGCTTATGTGTTAGTTGTAAAAACCCCATGAGACATCATTACACCAGTATATGAAAATTGAAACATTCCAAGAATATCTACGGTACTCCAAACGATTTTTGAGTTCAGATATTGGAGGTCTACGAGGCCAACAGAGTGAATCATAGAATCCTGAGCGTGTGTGTCAGTTGTAGAAACCCCATGGGACATCAATATACCAGTATATACAAATCACCACCAAGGGGTATCATGAGATGACAGTCTAACCAATAAATGAGGATTGCGTACCAAGAACTGAATAAAGCTCGCAATACATTCAATCGACAATATAATTGGTTTCAGTATTGCACGGAAGTGGATGTTACTAAGACTAATATTTATATGTAAGAGTAAAGTAATTTACGTATGAATAATATCACAAAATTTCATTTCAAATGCTTTTCTCCATACTTATCCCAAAATGAATTAAATGTAATAGCTAAATCATGTTGCTAAAAAAATATCTCTCTCAGTTCCTCTGCAACCATTTGATGTGATTCTGCGAGATCGTCAACAGAAGGCGTCAAAAGGAATCAATAGTTAAGTTTCTCAATAATAATCTTCTTCATCGAAAAAATATTTAGTAGACAAACAGGTAACAGGTCATTGTATTTTTTTTCGAGAAATGCTCTCATTATTGATGAAATTTGTGTAAGGTGGTTATTCACAAATTGCGTGACGAATAATAAAAAAAACTAGAAGTTCATTACAAGAAGTGGCGAAGGGGAGAGGGGTGTTGAAAATAGTAAATGTACGTACTATATCGATCTTCCCTAGATGTCCTTCACCATACAATTTTTTGTCGGTAAATTCATGCTAGACCATCGTACATCTTCTTGTTGATCGATTTGAATATAAAGAATTGAACTCATGGACAATTTGTATTGTCGTACATGTTCAACGAATTCTACAATGTGTCTATAATGGTGTAACGAACTCCAGTATGGCTATTCCAACTCATAAAATAGATGGGATGACGTAGATCTTCATGTTGATCGATTTTAGTATTGAGATCTGTACTCATGGACAGTTTGGAGTGTCGTCGATGTTCAACGAGTTCTGTAATGTATCTATAATGGTGTATCGAAGTCCCGTGGAGCTATTTCCACTCATAGAAATAGTGGAGACCTTAAAGATCTTCGTGTTGATCGATTTGAATATTGGGATCTGAGCTCAAAGACAGTTTGGAGTTTCGTAGATGTCGAGCGAATTCTGTGGCGTGTCTCTAATAGTGTAACCAAATCCCGTGGAGCTATTACAACTCATAAAAATAGTTGAGACATCGAAGATCTCTATGTGGATCGTTTTAAATATTCTGATCTGTACTCATGGATAGGTTGGAGTATAATAGAATTTCAACGAATTCTGTTGTGTATTTATAATGGTTTAATGAAGTCTCATGGAGCTATTCCAACTCATAAAAATAGTGGGGACATCAAAGATCTTCTAGTTGATCGATTTGTAAATAGGGATCTGAGCTTGTTTGGAGTTTGGAGTGTCGTACATGTTCAATGAATTCTGTGGTGTATATCTTAATGTGAACCGAATTACCGTGGAGCTATTCCATCTCGTAAAAATAGTTTAGACATCAGAGATCTTCATGTTGATCGTTTTGAATATTAGGATCTGCGCTCAAAGACAGTTTGGAGTGTCGTAGATGTCAAACGAATTCTGTGATGTGTCTATAATGGTGTCACGAAATCCCGTGGAGCTATTCCACCTCATAAAATTAGTGGGGACATCGAGGATCTCTATGTTGATCGATTTGAATATTAGGATCTGATCTCAAGGAGAGTTTGGAGTGTCGTAGATATCGAAAGAATTCTGTGGTGTTTCTGTAATGATGTTACGAGATATCCTGGAGCTATTCCAACTCATAAAACTAGTGTGGACATCGAAGAGCTGCATGCTGATCGATTTGAACTTTAGGATCTGTACTCAAGGAGAGTTTGGAGTGTCGTAGATGTCGAACGAATTCTGTGGTGTGACTGTAATGATGTTACGAGGTATCCTGGAGCCATTCCAACTCATAAAACTAGTGGGGACATCGAAGATCTGCATGATGATCGATTTGAATATTAGGATCTGTACTCAAGGATAGTTTGGAGTGTCGTAGGTGTCGAACGAATTCTGTGGAGTGTCTGTTATGGTGTTACGAGGTATCCTGGAGCTATTCCAACGCATAAAACTAGTGGGGACATCGAAGATTTTCATGTTGATCGATTTGAATATTAAGACCTGTACTCAAGGAAAGTTTGGAGTGCCGTAGATGTCGAACGAACTCTGGTGTGCCTGTAATGGTGTTACGAGGTATCGCGGAGCTATTCCACCTCATAAAAATAGTGGGACAACGAAGATCTTCATATCGATCGATCTTAATATTAGGATCTGTACTCAAGGAGAGTTTGGAGTGTCGTAGATATCGAACAAATTCTGTGGTGTGTCTGTAATTATGTTTCGAGGTATCCTGGAGCTATTCCAACTCATAAAACTAGTGGGGACATCGAAGATCTGTATGTTGATCGATTTGAACATTAGGATCTGTACTCAAGGAGTGTTTGGAGTGTCGTAGATGTCGAACGAATTCTGTGGTGTGTCTGTAATTATGTTACGAGGTATCCTGGAGCTATTCCAACTCATAAAACTAGTGGGGACATCGAAGATCTGTATGTTGATCGATTTGAATATTAGGATCTGTACTCAAGGATAGTTTGGAGTGTCGTAGGTGTCGAACTAATTCTGTGGAGTGTCTGTTATGGTGTTACGAGGTATCCTGGAGCTATTCCAACTCACAAAACTAGTGGGGACATCGAAGATCTGCATGTTGATCGATTTGAACATTAGGATCTGTACTCAAGGAGAGTTTGGAGTGTCGTAGATATCGAACGAATTCTGTGGTGTGTCTGTAATGATGTTACGAGGTATCCTGGAGCTATTCCAACTCATAAAACTAGTGGGGACATCGAAGATCTGCATGTTGATCGATTTGAATATTAGGATCTGTACTCAAGGATAGTTTGGAGTGTCGTAGGTGTCGAACTAATTCTGTGGAGTGTCTGTAATGGTGTAATGAAGAACCGTGGAGCTGTCCCAACTCATAAAAATAGTGGGGACATCGTAGATCTTTTTGTTGACCGATTTGAATATTAAGATCTGAGTTCAAGAACTGTTTGGAGTATCTTAGGTATTGAAAAAGATCTGTTATACTGCAGGACAGGTGCGGGATATTATCATAAAGCATTTCAATTTTAATTATTTAACCAGAATGTGGCAAAAATGGTGTTGATTCCTTAGAACATCAAATTTAGAACTCAAGGATAGTTTGATAGTTTAGAACAGGTAATGTTGAACATTTTTGCTGAAGAAAGCAAGGCTCTATCTCATAAAACTGATTTTTGACGGCTGATTTTTGTCTTGTGTCATATATGACCTATCCGTATTGAATCGGTTAAGGAATTCTCAAAAATTGCTGCAATTTTATGATTTTAAAAAATAAAATAGTTACTGATGAAATTTGTAAAGGACTTTCCGAGCTTGCTGGAGTAACTGCCGTAAACATTTCTTAAGGCATTACGAAAAAACTCAAGAAAGCATCTTCAGTGGAATTGCTGAAGAAATTTTCGAAAGAATTCGCGAATGATTTTGCGTTGGATCTCCTGACGGAGTTTTTGGAGTTTCCAATAGATTTCCAAAGATATTTTTTATAGAAATAATATAACAATAATACAATAATTTGCAAAGAAATTTCAAAATGAATTTTCGAATGAATTTATAATTGGAATCTCGAAAGAATGCCTTGAGGGATTTCCGTACTGAAGACATTTCCAATGGAATAAAGACCTCTTTCTTTTTTGGCACCAAAGCTATTTGAATTTGGCAACATTCGATTTTGGCAACTAAACCATTCGGTTTTGGCAACACTAATTTATTTTTTTAATGGCTCCGTAAAGTGTTATATGAGCCTACCAAATTAACGAACTTGAAAAAAATGATGGCTTTCTCACGCATTATAAAAAGAGAACAAAACATATAAGAGAGCAAGCTCAAATTTGAACTTTTGGGGGATAAATTTTACATCTCCCTTCAATTTATATCTTTTGTGGTCATGTGGTCATGGCCCAGAGACATAAAAAAATGTTTTTTTTTTATTTTGATTTTTTTTTTCAAGGCACTAAGTATACGTAAAGGTTATATGATCGCTCCAATAACAAACTTTTTATAGAAGGCCCAGGGACCCATAGTATTATATACCGATCGACTCAGCTCGACGAATTGAGGTGATGTCTGTGTGTATGTGTGTGTGTCTGTGCGCAACCACCAAAAAAAATGTCACTCATTTCTTAGTCACTCATCCTTAACCGATTTGCTTGCAACAAATTGCATCGACGCAGAATACTCTCCCATTGTTTCCTATTAAAAATTTGCCAGATCGGACTATGGGCTCAAGAGTAATGGCCAAAATACTATTTTTATAATGCACGAGAAAGGCACCATCCACCAGGGTTTTTTTTTCAATAACTCTGGAATGCAATAGCCGATCGAGCCAACTTTTAATAGGAAACAACTAGATCGCAATCCGCGTCGATTGCACCTTGTTGCAAGCAAATGATAAATACCAAAAAGTGTGTCTCACATTTTTGTACTCATACACACACATACAGACATCACCTCAATTCATCGAGCTGAATCGATTGGCATATAACGCTATGAGTCTCCGAGCCTTCTATCAAAAGTTCGGTTTTGTAGTGATCTTAAAGCCTTTACGTATACTTTGTATACGAGAAAAGCAAACAAAAATCGTAAAAAACGCGTAAAATTTTTCTTCAAGAAAAACGCTCAAATATCTAAATTTTCGTTAAAAAATTGGTTAGCTCCGAAGCCGCCATAAAAAATTGTAAAAAACAATCGCGTATTTTTTTTAGTGCAGACGCTTAGAATTCTGAAGGAATTTTGGGGGAATGTCCGAAGGAATTCTTGGAGAAATTTAAGAAAATTGGATATTTCTTCAGGAGTTTCATCGCAAATTCATTCAGGTATTACCAATATCGCGACTGGAAAAGATAATCCGCGACAGATCCTCGGAATTCGCGAAAAACGCGAGAATCGTAAAATCCGCGACTATTACAGCAGCCCTACAAATGCGGCCCAAATGAATCGGTTTTTCTGAATAAATCGAGTATCTCAGCAATTTATCTCTAATCTACAAATAATGCCTACCGATACTTTCTGGAATGAATCATTAAATGCAGAAGAGCATTCCGAGTTCGGTCAATCGGTTTATAAAGGACGCAACCCTTGGGGGTATCCACATTGAAAAGCTGAATCATTTCAAACCAATAATGGATTCGAGAGTGGTATTAAACTGGCTCGCTGGCTCGCTGCTATTAAACATTAAGGTTCCGGAAGTCCTTCGGTGACCGTAATAGTGGCCAAAAATGAAACTCCGAACCCCACAATATGGGCACCAAACAGGTTTTCGTGATGGCCGTTCAGATATATAGCCTGCGGTAGATCTTTGACAAATTCCGGGAGTACAACGTGCAGACTCACCATCTGTTCATTGATTTCAAAGCAGCGTATGGCTCAGATCCGGCAGAGCCATTAGAATATCTGACGTGCAGAGGTACGGAACTATCAGCACACGGTCGCATGTGCTCCTGGTCTTTGCGGACGACATCGACCTCATTGGAATCAAGATGAATAAGGCAAGTAGAGGTGTGCGCCACCGCATCACGCCGCCACCAAAATTTTTGTTTCGATTAAAATCTGTCATTTCGCTGATCTATAATTTTTCACGCTGATAAAAATTTCTAAAAGTCCCCAGGTCTCGTCCCGAGGAAATTCCAAAGATTTTTTATGGAAACTTTAGAACATTATGGAATAAAACTTCTTGTGGAATATTTTTAAGAAATTATAAAGAATTGTCCGTTGAAATTTCCGGTCAAATCCAGTTTTTTTTTTTCGTAAAAATCAATTTTTTGAAGAGCCTCCCGAAAGTCGTTCAATCGAAAGCAATTTGGCAACAGGCTATAAGACCAAAGTTTTTCGCCTGAATATTCCATTTGACCATTAGGTCAAACCCATCTGGCCGAAAGTCATTTAGTCCAATCTTCACCTGTCATTAGTACTATCCCACACTGGAAACGGCCTCACATTTGAAGTCGAAATACGTATCTGTAAAGAGTACAACAGCCGTGCAACGCTCAGGATGAAGATCTTTCAAGTCGGCCCTTTGCACCAACGGAGGTGTACAGGATCCATAAGTAAGTAAGTAAAAGAGTACAACATGGTGGAATTAAACGAAATAGTACTAAACTCGTCTTACGATAGGTAAAGACGTTCCCTTAAAAAGCTTAATATTTTTTAAATCTTTTAGCCGAAAATGCCGTTCGGCCCAAATGGTCGATTGACAAAAAAGGCCGGAATGGACATACGTCAGGAATTGTCGTGGTTGAGCTGGTAATTTTGAGGAAAAGTTGTTTAACGAATTGGTTATTTGGTCGAAAATTCCATCTGGCCGAAATGATTGGTTGGCAGAAAGAGCCGTTTGACCAAACGGGTCAACATTTTTGGCCATCTGACCCGTTCAGCAAATGATATTTCAGTAAAATGAAAATTTCAACAGATGGCCCTTTCTGCCAAACGTCCATCACGGCCGAACGGTATGTTAGGTGAAACAAAAATTTGGCTAGACGGCTTTGGGCTTAAAAAGTTATTCGGTCAATTGTCATTCGAAAAAATGGCTCTACGCCGACCAAACGACGGGAAAAACCTTTTCGCCGAAGGCCAAAACACCGAAAGTTTTTCGGCCGAATACGTTATTTGGCCGAAAAATTCAATATTTATTGTTCTCCGATGGTTCTCTGCATGCTTTAAATTCTATTTAACAAGATTTCCCCCGCAGTTCGTTTGCAATATCTTTTGGTTGTATTCTCCATTGCTTCAAACTCTCTTCTACTTTGATCTTTGTTCGTGCTAGTTTACAGAAAGTCAAAGAAAATGTTAAACTAGGATCTCACGGTGATAAAACCTCCCAAACAAAAAGGATATTTTCAAAGAAACGACTTTTTCGATCAAAGGATCGACTGAACGACATTTTCAGTCATATGAACTATTCGGCCAAACAACCTGATCGGGCAAACGGCTTTTTCGCCCAATTCATCAGTTCGGCCGTAAGTCGTTTTTAGTCGAAAGATCGTTTTCGAGTTATTTACAGTTTCGGGCAAATGGAATTTTGCTTAACGTGTTATTCGGTCAAGTGGCATTCGTTCAAATGACTTTCCGCCGAACGACTTTTGGCCAAATCTCTTTTTGAACAATTTCTTATGGAATTTCTGAAAAATTTCTTGTAGAAAATACAAAAAAATCTCGAAATCGAAAGAAATTCTTTTAAAAAATCTCGATAACATCCCATTTAATCCCCAGTGTTATTACTCGGAAATTCCGAAAACAAATGTAGAATTTCCAAAGAATTTCCCTGGGAAATTAAAGATTTTTTCGTAAAAAGATATTTTCTGTAGAAAATTTTCATAAACAAAAAATACCAAAAAGCAAAAAAATTGATAAAATTTTCCATAACCTTTGAAACGCTATTAGAGATAGGGTCATCCATGGAAAAATGCTCAGTTTTATTGCTTTTTAAAATTTCTTTATGGAAATTTTCTTATTTTTTCATTGCTCTTTATTTGCTATTTTGTGGAAATAAGGCCGATACAAATATTCAAAAACTATTTTGTCTTCCTCCCCCTCGGATTTTTTTGCCAAAAAATAATATTTTGAGAGGGCAACAGAATAAAATTCGGATAATTTTGAGGATTTTCAAAACATTCTTTAACAAATCCGAGAAGTTTTTTGATTTTTTTTTCATTTTAATATTTATTTTTAATTATCCCCCCTTGACCTTTCGGAGGCCAGTAGGACAAAATGTTTATTAAATATTTGTAATCGCCTGATTTTTATGGAAAAAAAAAATATTTTAGGAATATTTTGTAATTGTTCATTGCTAATATTGATTTATTTATGGAAATTTTGTTTTTTTTTGTTAAACATTTGATTTCTTTATGAAAAAATCTTTTTTTTAATCGCAATTTTTGCTTCTCAAAATGCTAATTTATTTTTGTTTTGTGGAAAATTCTCAACTGTTTATGGAAATTTTGCATTATTTGTGGAAATTTTATATTTGTTTATTGCTCATACCCTGATTTCTTTATTGGCAATTTGGGAATTTTATTTTGCTGCCATGTTGAATAGAAAACATTGAAAGACAGTATACATCCTTTTGGTTATGTGCTGATTGTCTGTGAGTCCGATCAGGCCAGATAAATATTATTTGTTGTTTCTCTGCAAATGTATTTCGATGGCTATTCAAAGTCCATATTCGGCTGAAAAGCAATGCAAGGGAAATTTAGGTTTCAAAGACTGGATATTTACTCGTTTGCTCGATTTATGTCATCGCCAACTTGCTAATTTGGAATATTTTCAAAATCGTCGCGTCCGATGCTGTGACGCGTTTTATTTAGAACATCAAGATAACAGCGCTAGGCGCATGACGAAACTCGTCAAAAAATTCCTAGAAATCTGTTTTTCTATTTCAGAATGATTTCAACTGGGTATTGCTTGAATTAAGCGCTTAGAACTAGACATAACATCAATAGTTTTTGTTTTTTATTTTCTTAGAATTTACAAAATGCAGCTCACGTCAATTAGTCCTCTGCAGTTGAATCATTGCGAATAACATGGGCAGTTATCTTCTTCATCTGTGTGAATCGGAACGATCGATATAGCTTAGTGCTTCCACTTCCAACACTGACTGCTAGGTCATGTAATGGTCTTCTGGAATATCATTCTCCTATCCCAAGGTCCATGCCACCACCACCACCACTAACCTGAATGTGCCCCAGAAGCTTTTGAGCTTTTGTTTCTGCTCAGCTTCCCATGAACCAATTTACTTCGGAACTTCGTTTTGCGTCCGAATGCCAGTGCCGAAAATTGCCTGCCCTTCCTCTTCCCACTAACAGGAGTTTTTTTTCTGACTCGTCATTGCCACCGCTTTTATCCAATCCCAATAAATTTCACTCTCATTCCCAGCCATTATTCCCGAAGCCCCAGCTCACAGTTCCAAACTCCATGGACGGCATTGTTTTGCTTCCTCCCAATATGGATCCCAAAGTGTGCAGCAGCAGCACAGCCAGCAACGACTGTCTCTATTTATATCCTCGCCATTATTTTCGATGTCCTGTAAGCAGTGCCCCTTGCCTGGCCTGGCCACTGAAAATCATGTGCATGAGAAAATCGAAGATCCAACCAAGCGAGGAACATTCATTCCAAAAAAAAAACATGTGACTGAATTGAAACTAGCAAGAAGCACTTCGGAAAGTTCTGCTACTGCCGCGCTATTGTTCGAGCAGAGATTTCTCCTTTCGCGTGCCGCACCTCCTTCGGTCGATTAAGAAGCGGTAATTCCCTCTCGGTAAGGCCAATGTCTGTGACATATCTTGTCAACCCTCGGGAACCCCCATCAGCAGTACCATAGGCACACTGTAAGGGTATTCGATGTGGATGAAATTGAATTAACTTCGACTGAATTCTGAGTAAATTTGTCGATGTAGGTTTGTCGCCATTTTTTTAGGTCATAGGGTCAACATTCTCTAGTTTACGAGTAATTATTATTTTCAAATAATAAACAATTGTTCCAATATTCAACAGTTTTTCACGGTTCGTATTTCGTATTTTGTTTCGCATACCCTCAGCTCAAAGTTGTCGGCGACGGCGAAAAATCGATTCCCGAACACGACGTTTCTTCCCGGTTCAGTCAAGAAGTTGGGATATGCAAGTAGCGAAATGAACATGTGTTATATGTTTTGTTATTGGATATCTCCAAGTTCGTTAGACGGATCGCGCTGGCTCCGACGGAACGGAAGCACATCTGAACCGATGCTACTAGCTGCAGTTAGCTGATGATGGACAGGGACGATGCGCGCTGGCTGCAATGCAGCATCAAGATGTGCGGAAGAAGAAAAATTGTACCCATAAAGTGGTTCACAGCAGCTCAATCGATATCGCCGCCGTCTGCAGACGGGTCAACGTTCAAGAGCTCTACGTGTATATGCAGCCGGGAATTGGAGTCGAGTTGGAAACAAATTTTTCATGTTCGGAAAATTTGTTTCCGAATTGGGAAACATTTCTCAGCTGTGAAATCCATCCAACGGGGGTAGCGATACGAATGTGAAGCGTGAAAATTTTCGACAGGATTGGTGTGAGGAAAAAAACGATTTGGTTTGCTCAAGCTGTAATTTAAACACAAGGAGAATATGTACTGGATCTAGTTGTAGAATGGAACGATGTCGAAAGCAAAAATATGGTGATGTTAAAATATCGTATTCAAAGATATTCCATGAATTCGTAATTATCGCTTGATGATTTAAAAAAGAAAATAACAATAAACTTTTGAACGAAGGTGTCCTGTGACTAAGATGTCAATCACATTTAAATGCATTTATGCACCATCTAAACGAATTCGATGTTATAGAAACCTGTTGGTCATCCACGTTGAGCATGGCATCGGAGAACTTACCTGCAAATAGAAAGAGAAAAGAGTACAATTAGTAAATTTATTATTAAAATATAACGATACCATATGACCTAATGTCAAAAAACTGTTTAGTATGGTTCAATGCTAGCTAGGAAAGGTTTCAAATAAATAAATAGAGATAAGAAAATTGACATGCTGCAATATTTCGGGTATAACAAAAAAAATACAATTTGGAACCGGACGGCATGTAATGCTCTGCGATGACAATTACAATGTTTCAACTTCAAGATTAATGAAGATCATAATTCAAGTTGGTACTGATTTGTAATCAAAAATGCAGCGATAATAATCAAAAAGCTTAACTGTTGAAGCAATTTGTAAATTATAGAAAACTCTCGTCTCCTCCACATAATGACAAACGCAACCAGATTTGGGCTTCTTGCAATTACTCTGAAGGAAAAAAAAGTTTCAGTTTGAGGGTCTGATTCTAAAATACTTTACAGCCAGCACACGTAGTATTTTATCTATCAGATTATTACTTCATTTTATATATTGCATTCCTCGTGTTCGGCCTGTAAAATATCCTTTAAACCAATAATCATGAATAGTTTATATTCGAAAACGGTAATTGTACTAAAGCAGAGCTACTGAACCATACTAAACAGACATCTATTCAGTTTAACTCACAAAACAGGTCATTCGACAAATGGTCGCTTCGGGAGAAGATTTGGTGACCGCCACAAATTACAAGAGTTAAAACCGAACTTCCGTTCACATGACCAGGCCGCCATCCTATGTACGTTGGAATCATTGGGCATTAAATAACCATTTTCCATTCGAGAGAAAAACCGAAAGCCGTAAGCTTTTGCCGTGTGTCGAGCACAGCTACGCGAATTTTGTTGCAATTTTCCGACCCAATTCCCCTACCCACCACCCAAATCCGTCCCTTAATCCAGCCGGACAAACCACAAAATTTATGAACCCATACCGAACCTCTCTGCAGCCGCATGTGGAGCCTCCAGCAATCGAAATCAATTTTACAGCTGGTGCACACACCAGCTGGGGCATTTTTTAGCTCTTGTGGAAAACTAATGAATTATCCCGCAACTATTTAGTCCCTTTGGCGCAAACACACAGGGCCATGACATCGATGGAAAATTTCAAATTAAATTGCCAATCGGCGACTCGCGCTGCGCTGCGCAAAATTCGAAAACAAAATAAGAACACTCATCATCCAACACAATTGTAAAGCAGTTCAAAAACAGTCGAAAATTGCCAACCTCTCCCAACCCTCCGAAACGATGACATCAGCAACCAGATTGGGGCCATTTACAATTACTTCGGAAGAGGGGATAAAACCGGGATGGTCGTTCAAGGAAATAAAAAAGCCGTCCGCTGGGAAACTTTCTACCCCAGTAGGGGCGTGGGTCGCTCCGCGTCGATGCTGCTGCTTAGGTCGCTTTTGATAGGAACATAGAAAAGTTTTAACGACTTGTTATTGTTTGCCACCCGTGTGTGCGTTCTGCGAATACTTCGTGGGGCACGAGGCGTGGAAGATATATAGGTACCAGAGTAAAATCGAAAAATTTCCGGGCAAGAAGTGCCTGTGGGAATATTTTGTAAAAATTTAGAAAGTCTTTAGGGAATATGGCATTATATTCCATAATGATGATCATATATTGTTGTTGTTGATTCAATGGTAGAGGGCTTTGTAATTGCATTGGTGAAGGGTCCGACATTTTCTTACTACACATTTGGTTGATATCCTCTCGACAGCAAACATAATCTACCAACTTCTTCGTCCTACAAACTTCCTGGCATCAACCAATTTGCTCGTAGTCCGCCAGCTTAATTGAATAAGAACCACACAAACCAATCTGAGAGATCGATCAGTTTCATCGACGACCATCAGAAGCAGCACACGAAGGAAAAACCGACTGGAGAAATTCAATTATCAAAGTTTAATTCCACTTCCGCTGGATCCGTTTCCGTTCGGTATGGTGGCTTGCGGCAGCATCGGAATGCGACACGTACCGTACATGTGTCCAGATGGAAAACAGAACCCAACGAACAGTGTTCCGGTATGGCTTGCCCAGAGGGCGTCACCCTCATCAAACGGACAATCCGGAGTGATGCGTTTTCCGGGTTAGTTTCTTTCAGAAGGTGCCAGATAACAGTAACAGTATAAGTGTAATAGGAGAAACCTGTCCGAATGAATCAGGAAGGCAGGATAATTTCCAGAGCCAAGTGGAAACATCCGGTTGTCGTGTTTTGTTTGCATTGTACAAGGCGAAATGGGAAGCTTAAGAATGTAGTCTTGGACTTCTTTATGATGCGGTAGAGGCGGGCAAGTAGATAACTGATAGCAATTACCCTTGGTTTATTTACGAGACAATTGCAGTTTTAGGATGCGTTCATTGAAACGCTTCGGGGCGATTGAGTGAAAATAATCAAATAAAGACGACCAAGGGAGATCTAGAAAAAAAAGTTCAGATTAGACATATTTCCCAACGGTTCTATGCATCACAGGACGCGTTGATTGATAAAAATTTGTGCTGTGATTCGGGGATAAATCGATATTTTTGAAACAATTTTATTGAATCTAATAAATGAATCACTTAAAGCTAAAGAATCCCACATCAAATTTTATCACGGAGAAAACGGAAAATTACCCATTGAGTGTTTGTTCTTGACCATATAGTTTAGCTTTATATAGAAAGCTAGGAGGGAAACTAGAAAATGGTGTGCGGCGCAGACGCATGAATCATGAACTGCAGCAAGCTAAGCAAAAAACGGCAGTCTTCAGTGGGCTGGTCACACCGTCCATCGTTCACACCGCGAAAATCGGAAGACTGCGGTGGGACGGGCACGTGTAGCCAGAATTTCGGACAATACCCCAGTGAAAATTAATGGTTCTCGATAAAATGGTTTGGTTCTCGATAGCGAACTGACGGGCACAAGAAGGCGAGGTGCACAACGAACAAGGTGGATCAATCGGGTGGCAGACGATTTGTGGACCCTCCGCAGACTGCGTGGTTAGCGGCGTGCAGTCATGAACCGAGTTTAATGGACAAGACTATTATTTACTGCTCAGGCCACTCCAAGCCCGGAGGCCAGTTTGAAATGCTGCGGCTACATCACACGCTTGTTGTGAAAGCGTATAAGGAATCCCAATGCTTCGGTAAGAGACGTGGCCAAAAACATGATTCTGTCCTTGTCTTTTGTTCAGAGAGCCAGGAGCCGGGAAAGATTGCATACATACAAAGAGCAGAAGGCTCCAAAACGTGACGAGTGGAAAAATACGGTGCCGAAGTCTCATTGTCACATCATGGATTATGAATGAGACTTACGTCACCACCTAGTACAAGATTGATGTTCCGGAAGAATAAGAATGCCGAAACTTTCCAAGCTGGCTATAAATACATGATTTGACAAGCGATCAACTTATGTGGAAAACGGAGAGCGCTGTTAGTGACTACCGGGACTGTAAACGGGGAGATCTACCTCAAGGAGTATGTAGAGAAGTGTTTGCTTCTTCTGTTAAGAAACTCTTAGACCCTACGATTTTCTGGCCGGATACTGCTTACCATTTACCAACCAGGTACCAGAACTAAGCCCCATCGAAAGCTGCCTTTTTACAGAAATACATGTGAAACTGACGATGAACGATGTTTACATATTGCAATCATTAAGGGGGGAACAAATTTTAATATCTTCTTCTGTCACCACCCCCTCAAAATTTCGTTGCCAATTTTATTTATTTGAGGGGGGATTTCAAGATTTTACCGGAAAGTAATAAAATTTTGAGCTTCCATAAAAAAAATCTGATGAGTTTTTCTATTTTATCAATTTATGCTTTTATTTAGCGGGCTTGGTAGTCATATGGCTACTGCTTCTGCCTCATACGCAGGAGGTCGTGGGTTCAATCCCAGGTCCGTTCCATTCTCCTACTTTGTATCTTTATCTTTATTTCTCATGTTCTAGCAATCGCTAGAACTGGAAATGGACTTCCATACCGTTTCCATTACTATTCCTATACCTTCAACTTGAGTATTCTAACAGTAATCTGCTAGAATTGGAAATGAACTATAGAGCTCGTTTCCTACATCCAATTAGAAATTCCATCAGACACCTTCTCCATCTTGGCAACTCGTTAACCAAGACGGACCTCTGCCTCTCCAACCTTACCCAGAAATTCCAACAAATTCCGCATGAACTCGTGGCAAGTGCAGAGGTATATTCGGCTTGCAGTGGGCGAGTGATTGCATCATCATTTCCTCCCCCTTCCCTACATTGACTGGCATTCTGACGTGGCAGGCGCCAGTATGACCTAACAAATGAGATCACCAGTACTTGTACATTGAAGATGTGTGCTAGTCCCAAGCAAACATCTGTTGGTTCCCTGTGTAAGAACAGCTGATCTGGTCATAATGGAGTAGCAACTACGAGCAGTCAATCAAGCTCAAGCTCAAGCTCTTTATCAATTTATGCTTTTATTTTTTATTTCCCACCCCCTTCATTATCGATAGGTCAGTGGGACAAAAAGAGAAGAAATTATTTGTTCCGGCCTAATTAGAATCAAAAATTGAAAAATCTATAGGAAAAATTCTATAAATAATTAGTGCCAAAGTTGCATAACGGAGGCAAACCCGATAGAATCGGGCGTGTCTCCGATATGCAACTTGCGAAAGCTTCATACGGCGTTTCAGCAGATCAAACTTTTGGAATTTAGGGTGCTAAGATTTTCAATAAACATCAAAATTTGATTTTTGATCAGAATAATGACGAGTTCGATTCCCGGTGCCGGTCTAGGCAATTTTCGGATTGGAAATTGTCTCGACTTCTCTGGGCATAAAAGTATCATCGTGTTAGCCTCATGATATACGAATGCAAAAATGGTAACCTGGCTTAGAAACCTCGCAGTTAATAACTGTGGAAGTGCTTAATGAACACTAAGCTGCGAGGCGGCTCTGTCCCAGTGTGGGGATGTAATGCCAATAAGAAGAAGAAGAATGACGAGTAGATACGAAGGCTATGATAAAAAAAACATGGTCCCGTTTAATCATAGTATCCGCAATTTGACAGAGTTTTCCGTTTAAATTTTTATCTCTTTAGTTGATTTTTTCAACTAATTTAAATCAAAGGACCTCTAACTAAAATTCTAAAATAATTCTAAAAATTGGGAATAAATAGTTGAGAAAAACAGCGGCAATTTATGTCGACCTGAAAAATTACCTTGACGTTGGACCAAAATTAGACAAACCACTCTAAAAAGTTACTTAAGAGAACGATGATAGATGGGGGTAGGCTGATCTTTGGAAAAGGAGAAGTTGTGGTGGGAAGGGTATTCAAAAGGAAACGAACTATTTGGTTTAACTTTTGAACCCTTTGACTGATTTCTACCAAACGTTGAACACATATTATTTATCTTAAGAACAATACTCACGGAAAACAATTTAAAAAACTCGCGTTTTCAAGGGCACTCAATACGGGAGCAACACACAACTGTCATTTATGAAATAATAAAAAATGATAGTTCTCGCTTAACTTTTCAAAAGGACCTAAGTAACATTTTTTTCATGAATTAATTTGAGTACTGCAATCAAAAGCTTTCATATTGGTGTGTTGATTGCGCTATTCAAATTAATTCATGAAAAAAATGTTACTTAGGACCTTTTGAAAAGTTAAGCGAGAGTTGTGCATTGCTTCCGTATTGAATGGTTTGCCCTTGAAAACGCGAGTACTTTTAAGTTTGGATTCCGTGAGGATTGTCCTTAAGGAGACGACTACAGAGGGTGGTGGGGGAGCAACTTCTGGCAACTCTGTGCAAGGCCGGGTACATACAGCTAGTGTAATATAAATCTTGCACTATAATTACAAGCCACGAAAACTGTCTTATCGCAATCTGACACAAATTCATAAAAAACAGAATGGGAGAAACAGCCCCCACAAATAAATTATGATAAAACGTTTCGTTCTCGCTTATTTTCAGTTAGGGTCAACTTTTTTGTACAGCTGTGTAAACGCTGTAAACAGCTGTAAACTTCCATTTAATAGGATCGGAATTCTTCCACCAAGACGCTCAAAAGCGTCTTTTCAAGATGCTCGGAAGCCTCCTTTTAAGAGGCTCAGAAGCCTCCTTTAAAGAGGCTCGAAAACTGACTTTCAAAAGGCTAGGATACCCCCTTTCAAGAGGCTCGTTGCTTCCATTCAAGAGGCTCGGAATTCCTCTTAAAAAAAGTGCAAAAGCGTCTTTTCAAGGAGCCAAAGTCTTAGCCCGTTAACGATACACGGCTCTTGAGAAGGAAGTAAAACGCTCATGTCGGCGGGACAAGCGAGCGTGGGCAGACTCTCTGGCCGACGAAGGAGAGAGAGCCGCCGCAACCGGGGACATTCGCCTCCTCTACGATATCTCACGACGCTTAAGCGGGGCGAAGATGAATGCAACGATGCCTGTGAAAGACGCGAATGATCAGTTATTGACCGACCCAACTGACCAGCTGAAACGCTGGTTCGAGCACTTCGAACAACTTTTTCAAGTGCCAGCCAGGCCATCACCACCTCGGCATGATCTGCCTAGGATCCGACGTATAACACGCGTCAATACCGAAGCTCCATCACTGCTAGAGATCCAAACAGCCATCCAAAGCATGAAATCGAATAAAGTCCCAGGGGTCGATCGCATATCAGCCGAGATGCTCAAAGCTGACCCCATGACATCCGCTCAAATACTGCATCGTTTATTTCGTAATATCTGGGACACCGCAACTTTCCCGGTCGACTGGATGCAGGGTATCTTAGTGAAGGTGCCCAAAAAGTGTGAACTGACTGTATGCGATAACTGGCGAGGCATTATGTTGCTGTGTGATCCTGTGTGGACCATATTGTCACGCTCCGTATCATTTGGAGCAGGTCAACGAATTCCAAGAGTTCCTTTACTTGGTATTCATTGGCTACGAAAAAGCTTTCGACCGTCTCAATCACGAGAATATCTGGGGCGCCCTGAGACGCAAGGGGGTACCTGAGAAAACCATCGGCCTCATCGAAGCACAGTACGAGGCCTTTTCGTGTAGTGTGCTACACAATGGGGTCCTGTCCGACCCTATCCGGGTCGTAGCTGGTGTGAGGCAAGTATGTATTCTATCACCGTTACTGTTCATCATCGTAATCGATGAGATTCTGGTAGATGCGATTGACCGTGAACCAAACCGCGGGCTGATATGGCAGCCTATAATCATGGAGCACCTAAACGACTTCGAATTGGCTGATGACGTTGCACTCCTCGCGCAACAACGCTCTGATATGCAGAGTAAGCTCAACGACCTTGCCGAGCGCTCCGCCTCGGCAGGTTTAGTCATCAACGTCAACAAAACCAAATCGTTGGATGTAAACACGGTGACTCCTTCCAGTTTCACAGTAGCCGGGCAACCAGTGGAGAATGTTGAAAGCTTCCAATATCTTGGTAGCCAAATGGCGTCAGACGGCGGTACCAAGATCGACATAGGCGCACGGATCAAGAAAGCAAGGGCTGCCTTTGCGAGTTTAAGAAATATCTGGAAAAACAGGCAGATAAGTGAACGCACCAAAATACGAATTTTCAACTCTAACGTGAAATCTGTGCTGTTATACGCTGGCGAAACATGGTGTGTATCAGTGGAGAACATTCAACGGCTGCAGGTGTTCATTAACAGATGCCTGCGATAAACAATTCTTGTGGCCTCACAACTGGATCTCAAACAACGAGCTTCATCGTCGTTGTCATCAGGAGCCAAGAAAGTCTACTTCAAGAAGCTCAGACGCGTCCTTTCAAGATGCTCGAAAGCCTTCTTTTAAAAGGCTCGAAAGTCGCCTTTCAAGAGACTGGAAAGCCTCCCTTCAAGAGTCTAGGAAGGCTTTCTTTAAGAGGCTTGGAAGCTTCCCTTCAAGAGGCTCTGAATTCTTCTTCCAAGAGGCTCAAAATCGCATTTTCAAGAAGCCTCTCAGAAGCCTCCTTTTAAGAGGCTCGAAAGTCGCCTTACATGATGCTTGGAAGCCTCCCTTCACAAGATTCGGTAGGATCCCTTCAAGATGCTCTGAGGTCTTCTTTTAAGAGGCTAGAATGTCGGAAGCCACTTCCAAGAAGCGTGGAAGCCTACTTGTGGGCCTTCCTTAGCCGTGCGGTAATATGCGCGGCTACAAAGCAAGACCATGCTGAGTGCCTGGGTTCGACTCCCGGTGCCGGTTCAGACAATTTTCGGATTGGAAATTGTTTCGACTTCCCTGGGCATAAAAGTATCATCGTGTTAGCCTCATGATATACGACTGCAGAAATAGTAACTTGGCTTAGAAACCTCGCAATTAATAACTGTGGAATTGCTTAATGAACACTAAGCTGCGAGGCGGCAATGTTCCAGTGGGGGATGTAATACCAATGAAGAAGAAGAAGAAGAAGAAACTTCAAGAAATAAAGGGTGAGTAAGCTCACTTGGGAACATAGAGATGGGCAAAACGGATCACTTCGCTGAACGGATCAGATCTGGGCTATTCACTTTAATGATCCGGATCTTTGAACCGGATCGGATCTTTTGAACTAAACATGAGGAAAATGCAAAATGGCGTAGCGGCTGTCATTCAGGCTCACTCTTTTGACACAATCATACAATATTTCCTCCCTTTCTCGCTAACAATCATATATAACATGTAAAAAGTACTTACAATTTTCTTTTCAATTTGTCATTCCTCTTTAAATGCTCACGAATTTTACTGATCTGGTGAACCGGGTCTTTTAAAAAGTGATCTACGAATCATTCACTCACATTGAAGATCCGGATCATTTGAACGGTTCCGGATCTGAACGCCCATCTCTAGAACATATAGACACATGTCAAAGTAACAAATAGAAAGTACACAATTCTAGAGGCTTTTTACAAAAAGTGTGACGTAGATGAAGGAGGGGGGTTGCTAATCACCAATTTATGCGTGACGTACTTTATGGATCTCCCTTTTATCTAAGATTCATTTTCTTTAATGGTTACCTCATTTGTTTTATTATAATGCTGTCCAATGAGCAGCTCGAAATAGCTCGAAGTTGTTCCCGTCCTGCTCGTTCTTTTTTGTCAATTAATAAATTGGTGCCGATTTGGTCATGTTTGTGCGCAGATCAATAGCGCAATTATCCGAAATAATTAGTTCTACTTTGTGCGGCCGATAAGTAAATTGAATAGTGCACGTTTGATCGCGTTTTTGATTGGCACAAAGAACGCAGATTAAATATCCTAACACAATATCTTACCCCAAGACAATCGAGGAAATGCATTAACAATCCTTATAGTAGTATATAATGTATTAAAAATCCTTTGTTGCTTTTCATTTATATTTGTTGGAAAATGTCTAAAAATCAAATAAGTTTAGCTCAGAAAGATCAATATTTAAGCTTTTCGTCAAAGTATGCATCGTTCCGCACAAAGTACACTGAGAACCCTTTCGAATGACCAACACAATCCACCATGTGTTATGTCCATTATTCGGACACGCAATACTCGTCCCATCCAAAAAGTCACTCGCGACGGGCGCTATGACCATCATCATCGCCATTATTCACATTGCACGGTGACTAACGAAAACAACCATGTTAATTGTGGTACCAAAATGCTCTCGAGTCGAGATGCGAAATGAGGCCCCAGGCGTTTAATTATCAAGAGCGAACGTAAATTCTCGGCCTTGGCGATGATCGAGCTTCAGCACAATTCAATCACTATCTGGAATAAGGGCGAATGTCGCAAGAGAGGATTCTCTTCATTGACTTCCCTTCTTTTATATAAAAGTGACAAGCAGTTGATTTCTTTGTGGTTTATCACAAAGAATTCTCGACATTCGCCCTTTTACCAGATAGAGCTTGAATTGTAATTTGAGAGAATAAATGGATCCGAGCATGGGAGATTAGACAATATTTTTGGCCTCTGAGCGTCAAAAATGGTTTGGTCGGTAGAAGTCAGTTCGACGATTCATCGTCGGTGGTTCACTTTAATCGTTTGTTCAATGAACGTCAAAATAACGAGCGTTCAATTTCAACTGGTCTTGGCAGGGCAAGCGAAAGTCCCGTGGTTCCATGAACGTTGAATTCAGCTAGATGGGTTTCTGACTAATAAATTTTGTTCAAACGGGTTTGAAATCCATCTTACGACATGTAAAAATTCATTATTTTTTAAAATATGTGTGCTAATAGATATTTCAATGGATTTTAATCAATTTTTTTTGGAACCTGATTCCCCTGCGGGAGAAGCCACTTGTAAATCTACCTGAAAACGCGCCTTTCAACGAGCCAAAATTCATGATTTAAAAAAAAGTGCACTAATTCACATTTCACGGTTTTTGATCGATATTCCTGATACATATCCTAGACATGTCAGCCATAATTTACATTAAATCATCAACAAACAGAATAGTTTTCATTATTAGAATGCAGTAAAATATGTCGTACTCATAATTTGGAACGAGCCATAAAATCCACTTCTCGCGCTTAGTTTCATAGGGGTGTAACTGCACTGATCGATTTCTCTTCGTCGATGTTTTCTTTTTATTATTGTACCGAATTGCGCTAGTTTGTCGATAATGTAATGATTAGGTGTGATAAAGGATGATTGTATCTTGCACCAGAATCAATAATCACGGCTGTAGCTTTTGAAACAATTGAGTTATTAACAAAATATTAAATCGATCAAGAGAAATCGATCAATACAGTTACGCCTCTATGAAACTAAGCGCGAGACTTGATAAAGTGTCAAATTTGTAACGATTCAGCTCAAATGGCAACTTGGATTAGAAATATCGCCGTTAATAACTGTGGAAGTGCTAAGAGAACACTAAGCTGCGAGGCGGCAATGTCTCAATGGGTGATGTAATGCCAATAAGAAGACGCAGAAGGGTCACCTATTGGTAATTTTATCTTACTTTATAATATGTAGTATGAGAGTCAAATCAGCAGTGATTCAAATTGTTCGGGGCTGTCATTTTGAATATGAATCTCAATCATTCATTTCCCCAGTAGCAGTTCTAGATTGATTTTTCATACCAGTCAACTGTAAAAACCTAAAACTGGTAGTAACGCTCAGTTCTATTTTATGCAGATTTTAACCGCGAATGTTTTGCGTCATTTTATCTACGCATCAGTCCACTTTGCAATTACAGCGCCTTTCTTGGCTACAACAAAATAATGCCATTTATTTGAAAATTTTAAAAACATGAATGGAACACTGCTGAGGAAACCAGCGAGTTTGTTCTATTTTTCTCCAGATTAAAACTAGAATAGTGGTCAAAAATTTGGGATGAAACTGAATCACTACCCGAGCAGACGAAAATAGCTCAATAATATCAAATCTTGATTAGATAGCAAAATGAGATATGGATATGATTGATAAAACATCAGACGACAATATCAATATTTTGCACTAAAATATCATGAGGAGATCAAGTTATGCTATTTGTAAGAAGTAATCAATATCATGTGCTATTGGCGTGTTCTTATCCATAACATAGCTTGATATTGTAATGATATTTCGGTGCAATTTTTTTATATTGTTGCCTGTTCTTTTATCTCTTATATCAATCAAAACCATATCACTCTAAATGTGTCTAAATAAATTCTAGAATAATGAAATAACTCGACCAATTAATCATAATTCTATCGAAAAATCCCAGTCTCGGATGAAATGAAAAAAAAATCCATGATCGTTATAACATGTTTTAAACACAATGTGTTATAATCAATACAAATAACATATACGCGATAATAAGCCGATTGATAAATCTTTATTATGGGATCGGATAGCATTTGTTCTTCGTTCTCTTCAATAGCAGAATTTGTTACAATTTTACTTGTTTCTTATTTCTTACAATTCCTGTTATATCAACTTTTAGTGGTACATGTCTCTTAATAAAAAATGCTGTATCCGAATAACAAATTGCGACATAAATCCGATACTATCTACTGGTCGATAAACCTTTACGGTATATGATTCATGTTTCTACTTAATTTTGGACTTTAATGTTGAGTAGTACTTTATTATTACTACAATAATCTAAAACTATTCTTGAACCATATGCTATTTTGACTTATTAAATCTTTTTTTCTCGGTTGAATATCTTAAGAAAAAAATTCATTTCATCCGGTCCCTTTGAAATTTCCATCAAGCTACAAAAAGGTCCGGTACGGAACCATACTGTTTTGGTTCAAGAAAGAGGATGACATTCAGGAAACATCACAGCCTGCGTTTGATAGCCGAAAGAAACGAACAAATTGAGCTGCCAGTAGCAAAGGCGAACCTACCATATGGCAATATCTCAACTAATCGCAGTTGCACATTGTTCAACTCGCAGTCCCTCGTGGGATGATGACGTTTGACATTTTCCAGGCGGTGAAAGCGACTTGCGCGCGCCTTACAGTACAACACCCCTCCACCCGGACTCTGATCTTAACCACAGGAACGGCAATCGTCCCTCGAGTCGTAAAACTGTGGCAGAGGCGGGTGGTAATTTGACTCCACCGAGTCCCAACCGCGCTTATAACGGCAACAACAATAGTGACAACCACAACATAATCACAGAAACTCAGCAAAGCAACAAAACACCGAGCTGACAACAACAGGTTACACCCAAGCCGAACACTCACTCGTTTCCTCGAGAAAATCGATCCAGAATGACCACGGGAAGTGCCACAATCTGGCAACAATATGGTTCTCATCCGAACCCGTCGCTTTCGATCTTTCGCTGCCACCTGTCGCCTCGGAGGACGAACACAAACACGCGCTGCTTAATGAGGGCAATCTACGGCTGCTGCTGGCACTGTATCGCTCACCGGAGTTCCCGAATGTCCGTTTTCCGTTACCATATGTGTCGCGAGAAAACACGCGAGGAACACCGCCCTGCAGCGAAACGCGCCGTCAACACTCGGAGGAACCGGCTACGGGACACTTTCCACACTCGGAATCGAAACAGGACCGTCAAGTTCACTGGCACGGAAGCGACCAAGGCGGAATGCGTCTTCCGAATCTGTTACCGTTTGGCTGCCGTCCACGGAATTGACTCAGCGGAACAATCGGAAGTAATACACACACAGCACACGGCGGCGGCGGAACGGCAAAAAATAAGCGCCCTCGACTCCGTGGAGGTTTCCAGCGTGCGGATGTAGGGGAAGAGCATCGGCGAGAGAGAAAGAGCGAGTGAGACAGCGACGGAGAATGCACTGCCGGCCACTATCCTGCCAGCCAGGCGAAATAATCGAGAGCACAAGACATGAATGAAGTCGACGACATTCACATTCACCCACCACCGTATTATGGCTCTTGGGACGACTGCTTCGTACAGGGTGAGTCGGTAAGGAAAGTTGTATTTAAGACAATACAATTAAATAAGAAAAAAAAGTAATAGTAAAATAAGTTAAGGTATGGGATATTGTATAGCTTCCTTAGGAACTAATAAAGTTTTATTTTCAAATCTAAAACTACTCAATTAGAAACGTATCTATTATAAGTTGAGAGGTATCATGATCTCAAACCGACTATTTAAATCAGTTGTATAAAATATGAAGTACGATCCTTCTGATCATCCCGGTTTATCCATACAAGTATTTTGAGTCTTCTACAACAAACAAAACATTATTATTTACACTTTAATCGAGGGTTCATTTTTCAAAATCTATGTTTTTTTTTCAAATTCAGCCAAAATCCCGACAGCTGGCGTTTGATTGAATAAAAAATCCTTCGGAGTTTTTGAGAAATGCTTTTACAAATTCCAATCGAGTTCTAACTTTAAAATTTCATAATATTTATTGGGTAAGGGACTTCAAAATAGTAGTTTGTGCAACTAGATGAAAAAAAAAATGATTTTTTCAGCAAGAGTTGTACGTTGTACGGATAAATACTACGAGTGCTGAAAAAATCGAGTTTTGCAACGAGTTGCACAAGCTATTTTTTGCAATGACGAAAAATTGGCTTCAGTATGTTAAATCAGTACCAAATTTTACAGTCCAATTCACTCCATATGATAATTCTTGCGAATAAATCTTTTTCAAACCATGAAGCGATAGATATACTTCATTTGGAAAACTTTGATGCCATGTCCATCAAACTGTTTCATTCATTACGTGACGCAGAGAATACACTATTTGAACACTTACTAAAGCTAATTCAGCAAAATGTAGTCTTGTAACTACTGTTCTGATGTTGTTTTTTTCATTATAGCACCCAAATATGTGCTATAATGGATTTTATGCAACCCATTTGAGTTGCATAATGGTCATAAGCACCCATTTGGTTGGTATGGAAAAGTAGGCCGTTTTATCACTCAAAGACGAACTGTAAACCAGGTATTATGATCAGGAATTGCAAAAATATTATTTGTTTTTCTAATTCGTCCAGACATTCCTAAAATACTCAAAACAAATTGTCGGATTTAATTGTTGCTTCAAAAACTAACCCAACTTTTTGCCTTTCGCGTATACTAAGTATACGTAAAGGCTATAGGATCACTCTAAAACCAAACTTTTGATAGAAGGTTCGGAGACCCATTGTGTTATATACCAATCAACTCAGCTCGACAAATTGAGGTGATGTCTGTATGTGTGTATGTATGCATGTGTGTGTGTGTGCAAAAAAAATGTGAGACACACTTTTTTGCACTTAGCCTTATTTGATTTGCTTGCAACTAGTTACATACGACGCGGAATCTTTTCTTATTTTTTGCTATTGAAAATTAGCGCAAACGGCCATTGCGTTCAGGAGTTATTAAAAAAACATTGTTTTTCCCAAAATTGTTTTTTATAAACTGCTGAAATACATCCAAATGAACGTAAATAAATGTGAATTGATGAAAATAACTGAATCTATCTCCCTAAAGTGCAATTTTGACCTATCTTATGTGCTTTTCTTGTTATTCTTATGTGTTTTCTTGTTTTATAATACACGAGAAACGCTAGGTGGATTATTCGGGTTTTTTTTTATGAACAATTAATCATTGTGAATTTTCAGAAAATATTGTAGGCATCACGATATTTCACAGACTTGTAGCTTAATGTTTACCGTTCCTCCTTGACACCCATAGAACAAATCCTACAATTATTATATAAAATCTTGTCAAATAAAATTCTGCCAGGTTTTAATACAAGAAATGTAAGCATTTAACACAGTCACTGTATTAAAATAATACAAAATTGTAAGATTTTAATATAATGGTTGTATTAAAATTTTCCGAAATTGTATATGAAAAAATTTGATACAGTTTCTGGTTCTCATGCAGAACTGTATCAAAAACTGCCTTCATCTGGTTGGGTGTATCTTGCTGAAGACCCCAGACCAGCTTTGCTGCCTGCTGTCTATCTTGCTGTAGTTCAGAGAATAAATGAGTGAGGCGTAGCGGAGAAGGACTGGAGATGTTCCTTTAAATACGCATGCGAAATGATGACCAACAGAGTCAACGCTTTCTGTGGTTTAATGCGAAAGGATATAGTGAGGTGTGTGTTAAGCAAGTCATCACCTTTGAGACAAGCTGTTCCCCCAGTTGCACTTATTATGTGAAGAATATCAACGCATAGCGAATAGCAGAAGACTATCCAGAGACAGCCGAAATCGTTCAGAAATCTTTTCGTGGCTCGTTAGCCTGGACACTGGCAGAAAAAGCGCTTAGAGTAGCAAGAGAAGTGAAGTACGTTCGCTGATTAGGTGGGTTCAAAATCTGAAATTGGTTTAGTTATTTACCGTCAGTTTTGCAAGCACTCAACAAAGGCAGAGTGAAAAGAACTTGTACGCTCAACACTACAAGTACCGAGCCAAATTTTGCAACGTAAAGTACCAAGGTCGCAAAAAATGTGCAACGGCAGCTTTGAGAATCCAGATCTCAGCCGTTTTTCAACCTAATCTCTTCATTTTTTTTCATAGAACAATCTTTGAGATGTCAAACATCGGCTACTCAAGGATTTCATTTTCATGTAACGGCTGACATCCAGCCGGATAGATCCGTTCCACGTTTTTTGCAGTGTGCTGTGTTGTGGCTATTCAGCACGTTGCATGCAAGTCGTACTGCTTGTATGCAAAATTATATGAAGCAGGAAAAACGTTTCGATGGATCATAGTTTAGCCATCTAAAACAAAACCCAACGCGTTCCTAGAAGTATGACGATTTTAGATATTCAATGTAAAGATCGTGACGTAAGAAGGCGGCGGTTTGAATATTGCAATTTTCCGCATGATACAAGCAGAGCCGAACCAAACTTTGTAATCGATGTCATCGCAACCTTGCGTTTAGTAACATCACGCGAATGAAGCCAAGTGTAATATGGCATGGCTTTGCAGGCACTAGAGCTCTCGATTCCAAAAAGGAAAACTGCTGTTACGCACAGATCTTGTTGAGAGCCACCAGATACCTCAATTTGCACGTAAATAATTAGTTTGGGATATATTTGAAGGGTTCATGTTGTAATTTCACCAAAATCCTACTGGATTTTCATTATTTTTTCTTCTGAAGTAGGTACCTAAAAAGGGCAAAATCAAAAAGCTTCTACAACAATTCTCGGAAATGCTGAAGTTATCTAAAAAAACTCCAGGAATTTCAGTATCAACATGTAACTGAATAAATTCTGAGGGCCCCTTAGTGAGGGGTTCCTTCTGGAATTTTGGAGATTTTATTATTAATTCTGACGATCTGGGGGTATTCCTTTTCAAATTAGAGGGAATTTGTTCTATTGAGACAGGAAGGATTTGCAGTTAAGATCTTAAAGAGTTTTCAGTTCAATTATTAGAAGGATGCCATTGAAGTTGCTGGAGGAATTTTCAATGATGCTCCTTAAACCTAGTAGAATTCTGGAAGGAATTCCTGGTAGATATTGCTGAAGTAATTTCAGCAGGAATTCGTTGACAAATACCAGAAGGAGTTCCAGGAAAAAGATGTGAATTAAGGCAGATATTTCAAAAGTAGTTCCAGGAGGATTTCCATGAGAAGTTTCTTCAGGAACTCTTGTAGGAATATTCGAAGAAAGTCCAAGAATAATTCCTAAAAGAGTTCCAGGAGGAGCTCACAGAGAAAATTGAAGAAAATCATCTGAAGGATGTTTAGGAAGATGTTCAGAACAAAATTTCAGGAGGAATTCCAGAGAGAACCTATACGTTGGTTCGTGGAGGATCTCTTGAAGGGATTCTAGAAAGAATTACTAGATCCAGGTTCAACATCTGAAGGAATTTCAAGAGTAATTTATGTAGAAAATCCAGGAATTGTTAGGGGAGTTCCGGAAGAAACATCTGCAGGAATTCCCGGAAAAACATCCGGAGGTATTCACAGAAGACCTTCTGAAAGAATTTCAAGAAAAGCGTCTAAAGAAATTCCAGGAGGAACTTTAGAAAGAACTCCTGGTCAAACTCCAGGAGGAATTTCCTGAAGAACCTCAAGAGAAATCCATAGCGTAACTCCTTGCGGAACTACAGGAAGGACTGCACAAGAAACTCATGAAAGAATTTTAAATGAAAATTCAAGGTGGAACTCAAGCAAGAGTTCCTCCAGGTATTCCTCCTGCATTTTATCCAGGACTTCTTCCCGAAGTTCCTAACGAAATTCTTCCCGAAGTTCATCCATTGATTCATCTTGAAGATACTCCTAGAATTCCTTCCACAGTTCAAGGTGTTTATTCTGGAGTACTACCAGGAATTCATCTCAAAAATCCCTTCCGGAATTCCTCATGGAATTCCGCAAAGAATTCCTCCAGAGATTCATCCTGCACTTTCTTCAGAATTCTCCCTAGAGTTTCATTCTGAATTCCTCCAGATATTCATCCTAAATTCCTCCAAGAATTCACTTTGAATTCTTCCAGGAATTCATCCTGAATTCCTCCAGGAATACTTCCTGAATTCAGCCAGGAGTTCATAGAGAATTCCCCTAGGCGTGAAACATCAAAGGAGAAATATTGGGAAAACTTCTAAAAAAAGCTTTGAGGAGTACAGGAGTAATTTACGGAGGAACATCAGTCATAATTTCTGAAAGAGCTCCAAGAAGAATTTTCGGAGAAACTCCAGGAAGGATGCGTTCTTACAGGCATCCTTCCTGGAGTTTCTCTGAAAATTCTTCTTGGAGCTCTTTCAGAAATTATGACTGATGTTCCTCCGTTAATTACTCCTGGACTCCTGGAGCTTTTTTTTAAAAGTCTTCCCAATATTTCTCCTTTGATGTTTCGCGCCTAGGGGAATTCTCTATGAACTCCAGGAATGATTGCTGAAGGAGCTCCAAGAAGATTTTTTTTGAAAAACTCCAGGAACTCCAAAAAGATATACTGGATGAACACCAATTAGAACTCCTGCAGGAACTCCAGGATGAATTCTCGAAGAAACTCTAAGAAGAACTGCCGAAGAGACGCTATGAGACACTGAAGGAATTCCTGATGGAACTCTAAGAGGTATTTCTTGAGGAACTGCAGAAGGAATTCTTGGAGGAACTTCAGGAGGAAATCCTGGAGGAACTGCAGGAGAAATTTCTGTTGGAACTGCAAGTAGAATTTTTAGATAAATTCCTAGGCGAAACTCCGAGAAACTCCTGAAAGAACTCCAACAGGGAATTCCACAAGTAATTCCAGGAGGAATTCAGAATGAGTCCCGGGGGGAATTGAGAATAAATTTCTGGGGTAATTCAGTATGAATTCCTAAAGGGATTCCCAAGAAAGATTTTCTGAAGGAAAAAATCTAAAAAATCTCTGGATGGAGTTCTTGTAGGCATTAGCTCCTCAAGGCGAATTCCTTGGTTAAATCCAGGCGATATTCTAGAAGGAAATGCAGAAGGAATGTCTGGAGAAACTCTTTAAGATCTCTTGGTATAGTTCCTTGAGGACACCCAGGAGGAATTCATGGAAAACTGCAGGAGTAATTTATGTGGGATTCTCCTGAATGGAATCCTGGAGGAAGTACACGATGGGTTCCTGCAAGGATACAGGTTGAATTCTATACAAGTTTCATTAAGACCTTTTGGTCGAACTCTAAGAGGTATTCAACGAGGATTCCTAAGTTCCCAAGTTCCTAAACTTCTGAATTCATAAATTTCTACATTCTGAATTTTAAAATCCTTAAATTCGCAAATTTCAATGGACTTACGTAACTTCTTGAATTCCCTAATTTCTAAATTGCTAAAATCGTAAAGTTCCACAATTCATGAATTCTTAAATTCCTAAATCCCTTTAGTTCTAAAGTTCTTAAACTTCGGGATTCCCAAATTCCTAAAATACCAAATTCTTAAATTCCTGTGTTTCTAAACTATTGAATTCCTAGATTACTAAATTCCTAATTTCGAAATTCCCGTATCCCTAAATTCCTAAATTCTTACTTTGAAACAAATTTCACGATTGTGATTATGATTATGATTAGTTTGTTCATCGGCTATGGCAGGCCTGTCTTGGCATGGTGGTTTTCATACCACTAACCAAGCCGCCCACAACCAGGGCGTTAGGTATGAAGATTCACGCTTCGATTGTGTGTTATTCAATAGATGGGCTCTATGCCTTCCTTTCATACTATGTCGCTCCATACTTGTTCGCACCCTAGTGAACGGCTTTCAACCTGTTGATTTTCAAATAATTACTTTCGTTTATTGATTATCTCTCATGCTTTGAGTAGGACTGACCGATAAAGCCAATAAATGAATCAATATAAATCACTAATTAAATTCTGAAACCTAAATTCCTAATTTCTAAAATTTTATTACCCGGGGGGCATCTAAATCCGTACACTTAAGCACCTTAGTATATGAAAAAGTCATTAGAAAATAGGAATCGAATGTGAATAAAACGTTTGTCATTGACACAGGCGCATAAAGGCTTCTACTTTTGAAGTGTTTCACATTTACGCATTAAAAACTACGAAAAACATGATAAAATAGTTCAATCAAAGGTAATTGCCTATTTCCGGGGATTAAACCACCCGACTTGGACGTTAATTTACAATGTTATGAAAACTCATATGTGAATATGTACGTTATGTGGACGATATTGATTTGGTAAATGAATTGGAGGTAACCACTTTCCCTTCGATGGGACTCGAACCCATGACCCTACAGTACGCTAGACTGGTGCTTTAACCAACTAAGCTACGAAGGACCTCCGTCGGCCTTCGCAACCTAGCGGCTACTGAACGAGCTCGAGATTCCCAAATTGGACGCATAGTCAAATCACTCGCAATCCATTTCTCAAGCCAATACTTCCACATGTGTATTGTACACGTCCACATTAGAGGAGCGTGAGTATTTAGAATGTCTGGCGGCTATACACATTCTTCATCAGCAACGGTACTGATCAAGTGAGGCTGTGTAAGCTATTTGCCAGTCGGTCGTCAAGCTCAGACCCGACCGCATTGCGTAAACAAGAGCACGCAACTCAAGTTCAGAACAATCTTTGAGATGTCAAACATCGGCTACTCAAGGATTTCATTTTCATGTAACGGCTGACATCCAGCCGGATAGATCCGTTCCACGTTTTTTGCAGTGTGCTGTGTTGTGGCTATTCAGCACGTTGCATGCAAGTCGTACTGCTTGTATGCAAAATTATATGAAGCAGGAAAAACGTTTCGATGGATCATAGTTTAGCCATCTAAAACAAAACCCAACGCGTTCCTAGAAGTATGACGATTTTAGATATTCAATGCAAAGATCGTGACGTAAGAAGGCGGCGGTTTGAATATTGCAATTTTCCGCATGATACAAGCAGAGCAGAACCAAACTGTGTAATCGATGTTATCGCAACCTTGCGTTTAGTAACATCACGCGAATGAAGCCATGTGTAATATGGCATACCTATGCAGGCACTAGAGCTCTCGATCTCAAACAGGAAAACTGTTGTTACGCACAGAGCCTGTTGAGAGTCAGCAGATACCACAATTTGCACGTAAATAATTAGTCTGGGATATATTTGAAGGGTTCATGTTGTAATTTCACCAAAATCCTACTGGATTTTCATTATTTTCTTCTGAAGTAGGTACCTAAAAGGGCAAAATCAAAAAGCTTCTACAACAATTCTCGGAAATGCTGAAGTTATCTAAAAACTCCAGGAATTTCAGTATCAACATGTAACTGAATAAATTCTGAGGGCCCTTAGGGAGGGGTTCTTTCTGGAATTCTGGAGATTTTATTATTAATTCTGACGATCTGGGGGTGTTCCTTTTGAAATTAGGGGGAATTTGTTCTATTGAGACAGGAAGGATTTTCAGTTAAGATCTTAAAGAGTTTTCAGTTCAATTATTAGAAGGGTGCCATTGAGGTTGCTGGAGGAATTTTCAACGATGCTCCATAAACATAGTAGAATTCTGGAAGGAATAGGTAGATATTGCTGAAATAATTTCAGCAGGAATTCGTTGGCAAATACCAGAAGGAGTTCCAGGAAAAAGATGTGAATTAAGGCAGATATTTCAAAAGTAGTTTCAGGAGGATTTTCACGAGAAGTTTCTTTAGGAACTCCAGTAGGAATATTCGAAGAAAGTCCAAGAATAATTTCTAAAGGAGTTCCAGGAGGAGCTCACAGAGAAAATTGAAGAAAATCATCTGAAGGATGTTTAGGAAGATGTTCAGAACAAAATTTCAGGAGGAATTCCAGAGAGAACCTATACGTTGGTTCGAGGAGGATCTCTTGAAGGGATTCTAGAAAGAATTACTAGATCCAGGTTCAACATCTGAAGGAATTTCATGAGTAATTTATGTAGAAAATCCAGGAATTGTTAGGGGAGTTCCGGAAGAAACATCTGCAGGAATTCCCGGAAAAACATCCGGAGGTATTCACAGAAGACCTTCTGAAAGAATTTCAAGAAAAGCGTCTAAAGAAATTCCAGGAGGAACTTTAGAAAGAACTCCTGGTCAAATTCCAGGAGGAATTTCCTGAAGAACCTCAAGAGAAATCCATAGCGTAACTCCTTGCGGAACTACAGGAAGGAGTGCACAAGAAACTCATGAAAGAATTTCAAATGAAAATTCAAGGTGGAACTCAAGCAAGAGTTCCTCCAAGTATTCCTCCTGCATTTTATCCAGGAATTCTTCCCGAAGTTCATCCAGGGATTCATCTTGAAGATACTCCTAGAATTCCTTGCACAGTTCAAGATGTTTATTCTGGAATACGACCAGGAATTCATCTAAAAAATCCCTTCCGGAATTCCTCATGGAATACCTCCAGAGATTCCTCCTGAGATTTCTTCAGAATTCTCCCTAGAGTTTCATTCTGAATTCCTCCAGATATTCATCCTGAATTCCTCCAGGAATTCACTTTGAATTCTTCCAGGAATTCATCCTGAATCCATCCTGAAATCCTCCAGGAATACTTCCTGAATTCACCCAGGAGTTCATAGAGAATTCCCCTAGGCGTGAAATACCAAAGGAGAAATATTGGGAAGACTTCTAAAAAAAGCTTTGAGGAGTCCAGGAGTAATTTACGGAGCTCCAAGAAGAATTTTCGGAAAAACTCCAGGAAGGATGCGTTCTTACAGGCATCCTTCCTGGAGTTTCTCTGAAAATTCTTCTGGAGCTCTTCAGAAATTATGACTCTCCGTTAATGGACTCCTGGAGCTTTTTTTAAAAGTCTTCCCAATATTGATGTTTGCGCCTAGGGAATCTCTATGAACTCAGAATGATTGCTGAAGGAGCTCCAAGAAGATTTTTTTGAAAAACTCCAGGAACTCCAAAAAGATATCCTGGATGAACACCAATTAGAACTCCTGCAGGAACTCCAGGATGAATTCTCGAAGAAACTCTAAGAAGAACTGCCGAAGAGACGCTATGAGACACTGAAGGAATTCCTGATGGAACTCTAAGAGGTATTTCTTGAGGAACTGCAGAAGGAATTCTTGGAGGAACTTCAGGAGGAAATCCTGGAGGAACTGCAGGAGAAATTTCTGGTGGAACTCCCAGTAGAATTTTTAGAGAAATTCCTGGGCGAAGCTCCGAGAAACTCCTGAAAGAACTCCAACAGGGAATTCCTGAGGTAACTCCAGGAGGAATTCAGAATGAGTCCCGGGGGGAATTGAGAATAAATTTCTGGGGTAATTCAGTATGAATTCCTAAAGGGATTCCCAAGAAAGATTTTCTGAAGGAAAAAATCTAAAAAATCTCTGGATGGAGTTCTTGTAGGCATTAGCTCCTCAAGGCGAATTCCTTGGTTAAATCCAGGCGATATTCTAGAAGGAAATGCAGAAGGAATGTCTGGAGAAACTCTTTAAGATCTCTTGGTATAGTTCCTTGAGGACACCCAGGAGGAATTCATGGAAAACTGCAGGAGTAATTTATGTGGGATTCTCCTGAATGGAATCCTGGAGGAAGTACACGATGGGTTTCTGGAAGGATTCAGGTTGAATTCCTATACAAGTTTCATTAAGACCTTTTGGTCGAACTCTAAGAGGTATTCAACGAGGATTCCTAAGTTCCCAAGTTCCTAAACTTCTGAATTCATAAATTTCTACATTCCCGAATTTTAAAATCCTTAAATTCGCAAATTTCAATGGACTTACGTAACTTCTTGAATTCCCTAATTTCTAAATTGCTAAAATCGTAAAGTTCCACAATTCATGAATTCTTAAATTCCTAAATCCCTTAGTTCTAAAGTTCTTAAACTTCGGGATTCCCAAATTCCTAAAATACCAAATTCTTAAATTCCTGTGTTTCTAAACTATTGAATTCCTAGATTACTAAATTCCCTAATTTCGAAATTCCCGTATCCCTAAATTCCTAAATTCTTACTTTGAAACAAATTTCACGATTGTGATTATGATTATGATTAGTTTGTTCATCGGCTATGGCAGGCCTGTCTTGGCATGGTGGTTTTCATACCACTAACCAAGCCGCCCACAACCAGGGCGTTAGGTATGAAGATTCACGCTTCGATTGTGTGTTATTCAATAGATGGGCTCTATGCCTTCCTTTCATACTATGTCGCTCCATACTTGTTCGCACCCTAGTGAACGGCTTTCAACCTGTTGATTTTCAAATAATTACTTTCGTTTATTGATTATCTCTCATGCTTTGAGTAGGACTGACCGATAAAGCCAATAAATGAATCAATATAAATCACTAATTAAATTCTGAAACCTAAATTCCTAATTTCTAAAATTTTATTACCCGGGGGGCATCTAAATCCGTACACTTAAGCACCTTAGTATATGAAAAAGTCATTAGAAAATAGGAATCGAATGTGAATAAAACGTTTGTCATTGACACAGGCGCATAAAGGCTTCTACTTTTGAAGTGTTTCACATTTACGCATTAAAAACTACGAAAAACATGATAAAATAGTTCAATCAAAGGTAATTGCCTATTTCCGGGGATTAAACCACCCGACTTGGACGTTAATTTACAATGTTATGAAAACTCATATGTGAATATGTACGTTATGTGGACGATATTGATTTGGTAAATGAATTGGAGGTAACCACTTTCCCTTCGATGGGACTCGAACCCATGACCCTACAGTACGCTAGACTGGTGCTTTAACCAACTAAGCTACGAAGGACCTCCGTCGGCCTTCGCAACCTAGCGGCTACTGAACGAGCTCGAGATTCCCAAATTGGACGCATAGTCAAATCACTCGCAATCCATTTCTCAAGCCAATACTTCCACATGTGTATTGTACACGTCCACATTAGAGGAGCGTGAGTATTTAGAATGTCTGGCGGCTATACACATTCTTCATCAGCAACGGTACTGATCAAGTGAGGCTGTGTAAGCTATTTGCCAGTCGGTCGTCAAGCTCAGACCCGACCGCATTGCGTAAACAAGAGCACGCAACTCAAGTTCAGTTCAATCAAAGGTGTACAATACACATGTGGAAGTATTGGCTTGAGAAATGGATTGCGAGTGATTTGACTATGCGTCCAATTTGGGAATCTCGAGCTCGTTCAGTAGCCGCTAGGTTGCGAAGGCCGACGGAGGTCCTTCGTAGCTTAGTTGGTTAAAGCACCAGTCTAGCGTACTGTAGGGTCATGGGTTCGAGTCCCATCGAAGGGAAAGTGGTTACCTCCAATACATTTTTCAAATCAATATCTTCCACATAACGTACATATTCACATATGAGTTTTCATAACATTGTAAATTAACGTCCAAGTCGGGTGGTTTAATCCCGGAAATAGGCAATTACCTTTGATTGAACTGAACTTGAGTTGCGTGCTCTTGCCTACGCAATGCGGTCGGGTCTGAGCTTGACGACCGACTGGCAAATAGCTTACACAACCTCACTTGATCAGTACCGTTGCTGATGAAGAATGTGTATAGCCGCCAGACATTCTAAATACTCACGCTCCTCTAATGTGGACGTGTACAATACACATGTGGAAGTATTGGCTTGAGAAATGGATTGCGAGTGATTTGACTATGCGTCCAATTTGGGAATCTCGAGCTCGTTCAGTAGCCGCTAGGTTGCGAAGGCCGACGGAGGTCCTTCGTAGCTTAGTTGGTTAAAGCACCAGTCTAGCGTACTGTAGGGTCATGGGTTCGAGTCCCAATTCATTTTCCAAATCAATATCTTCCACATAACGTACATATTCACATATGAGTTTTCATAACATGATAAAATAATAAATTAAATTAACAACTTCTGACTCGGAATCCGTCCACCGTGGACGGATTTCGAATCAAAGGATCAAAATCCGTACAGCTATTTCTTCACTAAATATTTAAATTGAAACAGTCTGATTGACTAAACTACCACTGTAAATAGTTAGATACGCACCTTGAGAAGCGTTCCCTTCCATTTGTATTCCGCTTATCTTATGTTATGATTTGCAATTAGCAATTAAAACACAGTTTCTTTTGGTGCAATTATGATCTTATCAACTGAACAAATCATCCAAATTGTAATCCCGTTACCTCGGTATAAGAAAATTATTTAATTTTCTTGGTCATTTTTACGAACTGGATTTTTAGAAACACATAATTATAAAACTTAATGTTAATTTTTATTTGTCATAAAATGTTGGATGGTTTCAATTCGAACGGCTTTCATACAAATACGCACGTACGATTTGATAGTGACATATTGCATGGATTTACAATCTGTTGTCGCATACACTGCCGGAAATAAGTATAAAGACAACGTACATTTTACTATTTTTAGGTTTACCGTGTAAGCTACCCCAGCTTACTTCGTGTCTATGTGAATGTATTAGTGAGTTGCATATTCTGTATGGGTTGTTTCGCCAGAAAATCATCTGTATTTTAAATTTTTCGCATTTTTTTGTTTTCTTGCTCGGAAATAAGTATAAAGACAGTATTCTGCGTCATCTTGTTTCGTCTCGTGGAGGCTTGTTTCATGCAAAAAGTGAAAAGTATTGTTCGAGAAGGTTGAAATAGAGAACAGAAGGTAAACAGGAAACGAAAATGATGTTTTTACATTCCAATTTATATTATTTTCGCAACTTAAAGGAAAAATGCCGAAAAACAGCCCGTTGACCGATTTTGAGAAGAGGCGATCTTTGAGAGCAAGGGTTGAGCGGATGGCGATCCACGAGAAGCTATCATAAACAGAGATTAGAACGGAAATGGGTTTGTCTGTTTCTGCTCGTCGGATTCGTCAAGTTTTAAACGAGGATCCCAATGTTTCATTTACATCAGCGACGCCTGTACCAAGGCTTCTGCCTCGTCACAAGAAAGCCCGTTTTACCTTCGCTGAAAAGTATCGTTTTTGGGACGAAGAATGGTCAAACGTGGTTTTTAGTGACGAGAAGAAGTTTAACCTTGATGGACCAGATGGTTTTAGTAGCCGCTGGCATGATAGAAGGCAAGAGAGACCTAGAAAAGAGAAACGAAACTTTGGTGGAGGAACGGTAATGATCTGGGCCGGTATTAGCTTGGCGGGTAAAACACCAGTCTGTTTCATTTCGACGCGGATGAATTGAGATATGTATTGCCAGCTTTTGGAAGAAGTTCTCATTCCGTTTTCTGAAAATGTAATGGATGAAAACATGATTTTCCAACAAGATGCTGCCTGTCATGCCTCCAAATAGACAAAAGAGTTTTTGAAGCATCACAACATCCCTGTGTTGGAGTGGCCTACCTGCAGCCCAGATCTCAATCCGATTGAGAACGTTTGGGGGATGCTTTCACATAATGTTTTCAATCATGGAAAGACTTATGAAATGGCTGGCCAACTGAAAAGGGCAATTCAAAATGAATGGTCTAAAATGGATCCGAATACATTGAAAAATTTCATAACTTCAATGCCTCGACGTTTGGAAGAACTAATAATGAGAAAAGGCGATGCTACACATTATTGAAGACATTTCATTCATTTCATTTATTTAGTTAACATCTAAACAGATAACACTGAATCAACAATTTGACGCCACAATGCACGGTTCGAGGCCGCATCTCTCCATCCTCGGATACGCCCCACGCTCGCCAAGTCGTTCTGCACCTGGTCTGCCCATCTCGCTCGCTGCGCTCCACGCCGTCTCGTACCTGCCGGATCGGAAGCGAACACCATCTTTGCAGGGTTGCTGTCCGGCATTCTTGCAACATGTCCTGCCCATCGTACCCTTCCGGCTTTAGCTACCTTCTGGATACTGGGTTCGCCGTAGAGTTGGGCGAGCTCATGGTTCATTCTTCGCCGCCACACACCGTCTTCTTGCACACCGCCAAAGATGGTCCTAAGCACCCGTCTCTCGAATACTCCGAGTGCTTGCAAGTCCTCCTCGAGCATTGTCCATTAGACTGGCCCAGGAAACAAAAAGTTGTCTAATTCCACGGGGCACCCCCCAGGATTGTGTCTTTGGGTGAGAAAATCAATCTCTGAAAATTTCAGCTCAATCGCTTGTTGCATAAGCTGGCGCATTTGATTTGAAGTTTGTATGGGGATTTCAGCCAAAATGTATAGGAAAATACACCTCCGTCACTCATTCGATCTGGAAATTGGTTCTGATTGCTCGATTGACCTCAGAATTGCAAAAACGGCAGTTGGTATGCTACAGAACAATTTCACAGAACATTATATGATGATTAAATGAACTTTTATATAGGTTTCGGCTGATGTGATTCGATCAAAAAACCCAAAAATACACAAATCAGCTACTAATAAATCAGCCGAAAATTATATAAAAGTTCATTTAATCATCATGCAATGTTCTGTGAAATTGTTCTGTAGCATACCAACTGCCGTTTTTGCAATTCTGAGGTCAATCGGGCAATCAGAACCAATTTCCAGATCGAATGAGTGACGGAGGTGTATTTTCCTATACATTTTGGCTGAAATCTCCATACAAACTTCAAATCAAATGCGCCAGCTTATGCAACAAGCGATTGAGCTGAAAATTTCAGAGCTTGATTTTCTCATCCAAAGACACAATTCTGGGGGGTGCCCCGTTAAATTCGACAACATTTTTTTCTCCCCATAGTAATCTGGGCCAGTCTATTGTCCATGTTTCATGTCCGTAGAGGACTACCGGTCTTATTAACGTCTTGTACATGACACATTTGGTGCGGTGGCGAATCTTTTTCGACCGCAGTTTCTTCTGGAGCCCGTAGTAGGCCCGACTTCCACAGATGATGCGCCTTCGTATTTCACGACTAACGTTGTTGTCAGCCGTTAGCAAGGATCCGAGGTAGACGAATTCCTCGACCACCTCGAAGATATCCCCGTCTATCGTAACACTGCTTCCCAGGCGGGCCCTGTCGCGTTCGGTTCCGCCCACAAGCATGTACTTTGTCTTTGACGCATTCACCACCAGTCCAATCTTTTTGTTGCTTCACGTTTCAGGCGGGTGTACAGTTCTGCCACCTTTGCAAATGTTCGGCCGACAATGTCCATGTCATCCGCGAAGCAAATAAATTGACTGGATCTGTTGAAAATCGTACCCCGGCTGTTACACCCGGCTCTCCGCATGACACCTTCTAGCGCAATGTTGAACAACAGGCACGAAAGTCCATCACCTTGTCTTAGTCCCCGGCGCGATTCGAACGAACTGGAGTGTTCGCCCGAAATCTTCACACAGTTTTGCACACCATCCACCGTTGCTTTGACCAGTCTGGTAAGCTTCCCAGGGAAGCTGTTCTCGTCCATAATTTTCCATAGCTCTACGCGGTCTATACTATCGTATGCCGCCTTGAAATCAACGAACAGATGGTGCGTTGGGACCTGGTATTCACGGCATTTTTGAAGGATTTGCCGTACAGTAAAGATCTGGTCCGTTGTCGAGCGGCCGTCAACGAAGCCGGCTTGATAACTTCCCACGAACTCGTTCACTAATGGTGACAGACGACGGAAAATTATCTGGGATATCACTTTGTAGGCGGCATTAAGGATGGTGATCGCTCGAAAGTTCTCACACTCCAGTTTGTCGCCTTTCTTGTAGATGGGGTATATAACCCCTTCCTTCCACTCCTCCGGTAGCTGTTCGGTTTCCCAGATTCTGACTATCAGTATGTGCAGGCAAGTGGCCAGCTTTTCCGGGCCCATCTTGATGAGCTCAGCTCCGATACCATCCTTACCAGCTGCTTTATTGGTCTTTAGCTGTTGAATGGCATCCTTAACTTCCCTCAAGGTGGGGGCTGGTTGAAGACATTTATTTATCGAACTAAAGTCAATAAAGTGTTTGTTTTTTGAAAAATTAATCTTGTCTTTATACTTATTTCCAACCCAAAAATTCAAAAAATGCAAATATAGGTTTTTATGTGTAAACAACTCAAGAAACAAAATATTTATCGTCAATGACACTGCATTAAAAATCTACTGTGTACAAGGTTTTGAACGAATATTGATTAGAAAATTATATTTTGCTAAATTATTGCATGTCTTTATTCTTATTTCCGGCAGTGTAGAAGAGGAATGAAGATGTGAGAAGAATGGAAGGAAAAATGAAGAAGTTAGAAGGGTGGTAGAAGATATAAATAAAGAAGAAAGGAAATAGGAATGAAGAGGGAGCCTATTCAACTCGAGAGCTGCGTTTTTAAACCTATTGCAGTATTAAGCCAAACGGTATTCAGTCAAATGCCCAAAAATAGGACACAAAGATTAACCAGTACAGCCGCCCTATTGAGGAACCGATCATAGCGTACACATCTAGTTGCATCTTTGTATCGATCTATCTTTCTGTCAATCTATACAATCTATACATTGCGTTTGGTGCTGCAATTAGACATTTGAATTGCATTACCTACTTTTCAATCCCAAGCAAAGCCGGGTGCATAAAGCTAGTTTAATAATTCATGTACCATGACGATTTCCAGTCATGATGTGTCTCCGAATTTATCTGCGGGTGTTGTTCATTAGCTAAGGATGTCCGCTCTTGATCCTCTTCCTATCATGTATTTCGTCTTCGACGTGTTGATGACTAGTCCAATCCGGTGAGCATCCCTTTTCAGCCTGATGTAGGCTTCCTCTATCTTCTCAAAGTTACGTGCCATAATATCAAATTAGTCAGCGAAACCAAATAGATGAACGGCCTTCGTGAAAATCGTATCACTCGAGTCAATCCCTGCGCTTCGTATTACTCCCTTCAAAGCGATGTTGAATAGCAGCCACAAAAGATCATCATATTACCGCAACCCTCTGCATGTTTCGAAGGAACTTGAAAATGCATCTGAAACTCGAACTACGCCTTGATCAACCGCATCAGCTTATCCGGAAATCCGTTTTCGTGCATTAGCTGCCATAGCTGGTCCCGATCGATTGTAACATATGCGGTTTTGAAGTCCGTGGTAGAGCGTTCAACCCGCCTGGTACTGTCCCACGGACTCTCTTGCAATTGGTGTTTGTCGTCGGGATAAAATTTGGGAGAGTAACTTGTAAGTAGCGTTCAGCTACAATTCAGCTTAACGCCCTTTTTATAGATGGGACACACGAAACCTTCCATCCACTCCTGCGGTAGAACCTAATCATCCAAAACCGTGGAAATTACAGCGCTCTAGCCTCGCCAACGTCTTTAAATAGCTTTCCTGGTAATTGGGCTTTGTTGTTTTTCAGCCGGCCGATCTCCTCCTGGATTTCCTGGATGTCCATGAAGACCTTGAGTGTTCGTAATATGAGTTAGGACGGTATTTGGATTGCACACGAAGTTTTGACCTTAGATGGATCAGTCTGCCCTGATGAACATTACACTCGAGAATGCGATGAGAAGATTTAGCGGGAAGAAGTACGGCATAAACATCAGAATGTTGCACATGATCTGGTCTTTGTGGATGACATCAACTTCAGTAGTGGCGCTGGCGGATTTTGTTTCACTAAAGAGGGAAACGGCAAAAATAGTCATGGGCATTAACTCTACATGGTTGATGGTAGATACAGAGGTAGGCCTAGTGCTGATGGGGTTGATGGAGATGAACATCTACAGATAAATTAATTCATCTTTGAATGCTCAGAATTAGCGACAATGACGTTTGCCCTGTCTTGAAATCGTATTTACATATTTGATTGAGTCAACGGAGAAAATAAAATGTGACTAAAATTCACTCAAGATATTATGTAGACGATAAACGCGTTGGTCCACTGACAATCTATCGAGCTGAGCTTAATACTTCCCTTATTATATCCACCCACTCTGTACAACACAGATGCCTTTCCTTGGATGCACATACGATGACGGTAGCAAAACGGTACGTTGGTGGAAACACGATTGCCATAAACGACAATAGTAACAACAACAGCAGCAACAACCACAATCAGTGGCAGCATTCAGAGGGGCGTCTGCTATCAGCACATGCGCATAGTTTGCATTCCATCTTCGTCTTTCGGGTTTGCGTTTCACAGTTGAGTGTTCTTCCCGAGGCAGCTCGCTCTCTCTTGCTCATACCATGCAAGTTCGCTTGCTTCCACCGCTGGCTGCGGGCTCTCTCCATTTGTTGTCGCATATGTGACGGCAAGAAGACGCTGATGATAATAGGTTTTCTGATTCTTTGAGGCCGTGACCGTCGTGCGGGGGTAGTTTTGCGCTGCTGCCGGTCACCGATTAGCGTTATCAACAACATCGGGCTACACGACCGAGGCTATGTATCGGCACTTCGGCACTGTTGGAGCAATTAGCGCCACCACCGCCGGGCAAGTATTTTGATATTGATAACAAGTGGAAAGTGGTTGATAACGATTTGTTTACCTCATCACAATACGACATTACTTAATTTGAGAGGTATTACATAGCTGGTTTGTTATGAGGGAGTGATAACACGCGACGATCCACATTCATTTGAGCTATATTGCAGAGAACGTTTGAAATAAATATGCTCAAAATATATTTATGAATCTCCCACAGAATGTCCTCCTATATTCATATTTTCCCGTAAACTAATATTTTTTTTGGACATCATCATATGAAGGAAGAAATTTTATTTTATGTTTTGATGGATCTGAATTAATCCTTGCTTTGAAAGTTTTAACACGTTTAATGTATTTTGATGATAAGAAAATCCACCTCCTATAATACCATGTTTCAAATTTAGATTTATGTTAAATATAGCCTTTTAGAAGATACAAATTACGTTCATCCTTCTTCATTCATCTGTCATGCGTGAAACTCAATATATTGAATATTATACATGTGACACCCCCTCAACAAACAGAAGAAACTCCAATTTATAAGCCAATGGAACCCAGATTGTGAACGTGCGTCAATCCTATAATGAATTGAGCCCATTCAAAGGTTCCTCTCCGAAAGCCGCCCGGTGTCCCACCCGCATCCCGTTATACAGGGACTACGAGGACGGAAGGGCTTCTTCCATTCAGCAGCCAACAACAACGTCGGCGTAAAATATTCAAACACACAAAAGTGTACGACGAACGGACGTTTATGATGTGCTTATGAGGGTGTCGCCCCGAAAAACGCTTGTACGCGACCGAGCTCCGAAGTACGGACGTGATTCGAGAAACGATGGCTTCAAAGAATTGGGTTCGATAAGGGTGTTCCAATTTGGAAAGTTTGGAAAAAATCAAATAAAATTAAACAACTGATTATGGATCGACTGTACGTTTTAATTTAATTTATTGAACGGCTACTCAGTCTTGCACTTATTACAACGAGTTTTTTATTTACCCGACGTTTCGACACGGGGGGGTTGAGGACAAAAGGTCGAAAGACAAAAGGTCGAAGGGACAAATGGTCGAAAAGGACAAAAGGTCGAAAGGGACAAAAGGTCGAAAGGACAAAACGTCGAAAGGACAAAACGTCGAACGGGACAAAAGGTCGAAAAGGACAGAACGTCGAACGGGACAAAAGGTCGAAAGAAACTAAAGATCAATAAGATCAAAAGATCGAAAGGGACAACTCCTTCTTTGAAAATTGCTCATTCTTCAACTTTGATTGATGTGATGAGTGTGTTATTTCTGCTTGAAGTTAAATGCATTTCATAAATTCTTTTGGAATACACCCAACTTGTTCTTGATCGACCTTGTCCTTTTCGACCTTTTGTCCTTTTCGACCTTTTGTCCCGTTCGACCTTTTGTCCCGTTCGACCTTCTGCGCCTTTCGACCTTTTGTCCGTTCGACCTTTTGTCCTTTCGACCTTCTGTCCTTTTCGACGTTTTGTCTCTTCGACCTTTTGTCTTTTCGACCTTTTGTCTTTCGACCTTTTGTCCTTTCGACCTTTTGTCTTTCGACCTTTTGTCATAGATTCGACACGGGGATTGTGTCTTTTTCAAGGGGAAAATATTTTTGTTGTTTGTCGTCGTATGTTTAGTCTAACTTGCACCGTCTGTTTGTCTAATTGTCCGTACATGACTTCGGAAGCACTGTCATCATTTTTTTTTTTTTTTTTGGAAATTGATAACAGTGCTTCCGAAGTCATGTACGGACAATTAGACAAACAGACGGTGCAAGTTAGACTAAACATACACACCAAAATTTCATTTTTCGTTCCAGCAAAACAGTTTGCTGGTTGTAAACCAGCAATCAACTTGTTTGCTGAAATCCAGCAATCGATGAAATGATTTACAGAAAATCAGCAAACGTCATGTTTTTGCCGTTTTTGCTGGAAATCCAGCATGTGTTATCTGTCAAATTAAAGTCACATGTTGGAGATAAAAATATGCGAAAACAACACGACAGCATATTTCCTCAATTCCCGCGAGTTTTTGTGTAAGTTGTATTTTTTATTAAAGCATTTGAAATGGATATTATTATCATTAAATATAACACCTTTTTTTATAGCAGAAGAATGATGTTGACCAGTATGTCTTGGCTGTCGGAGCGCCACAAATATATTTTTTTCACAATTAAAGCCCAAATGAACGGTGAAGGAGATAGTTATTTTCATATCGGAAAACGTTTTTTCCGGTAACGTCAAAAATTGAGTTAAAAACAATATTTAATTGATCTATTTTAAAGCTACGCCATTCACTACCGTAAGCGATTTCATCGTTGATGTAAGCTGTATCTATATACTGCTTATAGTCACTTGTATTCATATAAAAATGATAAAACAAAACCTTTACTTCTGCCGAGACTTCTGCACACATCAATTAAAGTTATCTCAGTCCTATTTGATATATTCTTAATTCAATGATCTTTCTGGTTTACATTGTGCAGAAGGGCGGATATATCAATAATGAAATCAAATTGCCAGTAAATACAGCAAAATATTCGGATTTAAGTTTTGCTGAACATCCAGCATCCGACATTGCTGGAAATGCAGTTGAATAGCTGTCATTTCCATGATTTTCATGTTTGCTGGAAGAACAGCAAAACATATTTTGCTGAATGGATTGCTGGTTTTACAGCTCGGCAAAATCCAGCAATATTTTGCTGGTTTCCAGCGAAAAAAATTTGGTGTGTACGACGACAAACAACAAAAATATTTTCCCCTTGAAAAAGACACAATCCCCGTGTCGAAACGTCGGGTAAATAAAAAACTCGTTGTAATAAGTGCAAGACTGAGTAGCCGTTCAATAAATTAAAATAAACAACTTATTCGATTTTACAAACGTTAATACACTTAATTTTCGATTCTGATGCACACCCACGCAAATCAACACCATCAACAGGTAGAAACAGATAGGTTTGCGTGGATGCGCAATCAGATTTCACAAATTGAAGCTGTAGTCTATGTTGTAAGCTACACCTGCAGCACAGTATTTTTCCAACTTTGTTGAAGACCACCCTAAGGACTATGCTTTTACTTCCTCATATCCCGCGTGCCCTGTCTAGGATGCGCCTGCTCTCTCTCCTTCTCCATCGTTCCGTTTTTTTGTCGCTTTATTGAAGATAAGTTGATTTTAGGCACCGGTTCCTTTTTTTTCGGCCATACAGTCAGCTAAGAACCAGTTTCCTCGAAGCCATCGCTGATAGAGTGAAAGATTGTTTAGTAAATCGAGTCTGTCGTGGCGGACGGAGCGCCAGGGTAAAAACGGAACTTCTAAAGTGCTTTTTCCTCTTCGTCAATGTTTAACTTGTCCACCGGGCGGAATGATGGGGTAGTGTTTTGACATTTGATCGTCTAGTGAGATAGATTCCCATTTTTTGAGGCTATTTGAAGAAAGTAAAAATTCCACTATCGAAAAAAGAAGATTTTGCAGGAATTGCGCCACTAAATTTTGAACAAAATAAAAAAATTGACAAAAATCAAGGTTCAAAGGATAACTTAAATCAAATCAATCCCTTTGCACATAATTTTTTTTATCGAATCTGTAGGGACATGTAATTCCGTGGACTTTCCGTGGACGTAAAAAAATGTTTTCATCATGAAATGTGGATTGATCATTATTTAGTTTTTTGTAGCTCCGTTTCAAGACAGAGCTATGAGTAGCTCGTGGCAAGCATCCAAAAGAAGAAAAAAATCGCTAGACGATGCCAGCGAGTAGCACAGAAATGATGGCAAGTGACGAACAGGTCTGGTTGAGTGATGAAAGGCCATCAGGATTCGACGGACTTCAAAGGAAAAGGAATCTTACGCTAAATTGCGGGATGGCAAAAATATCTCATTTGGAATGAGCGGAAGAGTGCAGCAGTCTTCATCAGATGTGATAAAATGAGATAATGAAGAGACTATAAATTGGACAGTTGGAAGTTAAGTAGCGTTAAGGCGAAAATATTATCTTTTTAACAAAAGTTTTGAAAAAACTCCAAAGAGTTTACTCTGGAAATTCCCTACAAACCGGAGAAATTTCGAAGAAATTCAGGTGGAGATGCCGAAGTATTTCACCTTAAAATTCCAATGAGTTTCCGTGGAAGTTACGAAGAATTTTCAAAAGAAAGTCTGAAGAAATTCCTTTAAAAATTTCCGTGTATATTTTCCGTAGAAATTTCGAAAAAAAAATCCTGGAGAAACAAGAAAATTTCCGTTGAAATGTGAGATAATTTCCCGTAAAAATTCAGAAGAATTCCCTTTGGGAGATCTGGAGAATATTGGAAATTGGCTTCTTCAGTCTGCAGAATCAGGACGATAGTTCAGACCAGTAGTTCTCAACCTGGGGTACATGTACCCCTGGGGGTACCTTCGCTGGCCTTAGGGGGTACCTCGGACAAAAATGCGTAATGGCGGATGCATTACAATCCCAAACAAAATTAATTGATAAAGTGTAATGTTTTCAATTTCAAAACATTGTCTTGTACATAATATGCATAAGTAAATCAAAGCCTTTTGAATCCTGCCCTCCATAACTCGCTCAGTGTAGGACTGTGGACAACAGATCAAAAGCACAAAACGTCAAATGAATATTTTTTCAAAATTTCAATGCGATTGAAACAAAATGTTGAGTATTATGTTAAAAATATGCTTCCGACCTAAAATCTTGAGTGTTAACGTCCGGAAACCACAATTTGAGAGACATGAAGTTTTTTTTTTCGAAAAGCTCAGTTGCTTCTTTGCAAGAGGATTGGAAGCATTCTTCTATGCTTCTCGAAACTTCGTACCAAGCAGCTCAGAAGCCAGCTTTCAAGAGGCTCGGAGATGTCTCTTTCAAGAGGCCCTTTCAAAAGATTCGGAAGCCTACCCAGGTAACCATAAGCATTAAAATAAGCCATACGTGCGACTATAAGGCTACCCCAGAGCTAACAAACTTCATACTGGCTCTATAATAGCCCTATATAGCCGAAAAGGCGAAATAAAGGGCTAATGGGTACTTGGGTACTTTCAAGAGTTTTGGAAGCTTCCCTCAAAGAGACCCGAAAGCCTCCTTTCAAGAGGCTCGGAATCTTTCTTTTAAGAGGCTCAGAACCCTCCTTGTAAGGAGCTTGGAAGCCTTCTTTCAACAGGTCCGAAAGCCTCCTTTCAAGCGGTCCCAAAGGCAAAAAGCATGTGGCCCGGAAGCCTTCTTCCAAGAGGCCCGAAACCCTCCTCCCAAGAGGTCCGAAAGGCTCCTTCCAAGAGACCCGGAAGCCACGTTTTAAAAGGCCCGGAAGTCTCCTTTCAAGAGGCCCGGAAGCCACATCCCAAGAGGCACGAAAGCCTCCTTTAAAGAGGCCCAGAAGCTTCCTTTCAAGAGGCCCGGAAGCCTCCTTTCAAGAGGCCAGGGAACCTTCTTTCAAGAGGCCCGAAACTCTCCTCCCAAGCTCCCAAGGTCAGAAAGGCTCCTTTCCCTTTCTCTTCCCTCAAAGCTTCCCTCAAAGAGACCCGAAAGCCTCCTTTCAAGAGGCTCGGAATCTTTCTTTTAAGAGGCTCAGAACCCTCCTTGTAAGGAGCTTGGAAGCCTTCTTTCAACAGGTCCGAAAGCCTCCTTTCAAGCGGTCCCAAAGGCAAAAAGCATGTGGCCCGGAAGCCTTCTTCCAAGAGGCCCGAAAACCTCCTCCCAAGAGGTCCGAAAGGCTCCTTCCAAGAGACCCGGAAGCTACGTTTTAAAGGGCCCGGAAGTCTCCTTTCAAGAGGCCCGGAAGCCACATCCCAAGAGGCACGAAAGCCTCCTTTAAAGAGGCCCGGAAGCTTCCTTTCGAGAGACCCGGAAGCTTCCTTTCGAGAGACCCGGAAGCTTCCTTTTAAGAAGCCCGGAAGAAGCCTCCTTTTAAGAGGCCCGGAAGAAGCCTCCTTTCAAGAGGCTCGGAAGCATCCTTCAAGAGGCTCGGAAGCCTCCTTTCAGGAGGCTCGGAAGCCTCCTTTCAAGAGGCTCGGAAGCCTCCTTTCAAGAGGCTCGGAAGCCTCCTTTCAAGAGGCTCGGAAGCCTCCTTTCAAGAGGCTCGGAAGCCTCCTTTCAAGAGGCTCAGAAGCCTCCTTTCAAGAGGCTCGGAAACCTCCTTTCAAGAGCTCCAAAGGCCTCCTTTCAAGAGGCTCGGAAGCCTCCTTTCAAGAGGCTCAGAGCCTCCTTTCAAGAGGCTGGAAGCCTCCTTTCAAGAGGCTCAGAGCCTCCTTTCAAGAGGCTCAAGCCTCCTTTCAAGAGGCTCAGGCCTCCTTTCAAGAGGCTCAGAGCCTCCTTTCAAGAGGCTCAAGCCTCCTTTCAAGAGCTCAGAAGCCTCCTTTCAAGAGGCTCAGAAGCCTCCTTTCAAGAGGCTCAGAGCCTCCTTTCAAGAGGCTCAGAAGCCTCCTTTCAAGAGGCTCAGGAAGCCTCCTTTCAAGAGGCTCAGAGCCTCCTTTCAAGAGGCTCAAGCCTCCTTTCAAGAGGCTCAGGAAGCCTCCTTTCAAGAGGCTCAGAAGCCTCCTTTCAAGAGGCCTGGAAGCCTCCTTTCAAGAGGCTCAGAGCCTCCTTTCAAGAGGCCTGGAAGCCTCCTTTCAAGAGGCTCAGGCCTCCTTTCAAGAGGCTCAGAAGCCTCCTTTCAAGAGCTGGAAGCCTCCTTTCAAGAGGCTCAAGCCTCCTTTCAAGAGGCTCAAGCCTCCTTTCAAGAGGCTCGGAAGCCTCCTTTCAAGAGGCTCAGAAGCCTCCTTTCAAGAGCTCAAGCCTCCTTTCAAGAGGCTCAGAAGCCTCCTTTCAAGAGGCTCAGAGCCTCCTTTCAAGAGGCTCAGAAGCCTCCTTTCAAGAGCTCAAGCCTCCTTTCAAGAGGCCTGGAAGCCTCCTTTCAAGAGGCTCAGAAGCCTCCTTTCAAGAGGCTCGAAGCCTCCTTTCAAGAGGCTCAGAGCCTCCTTTCAAGAGGCCTCAAGCCTCCTTTCAAGAGGCTCGGAAGCCTCCTTTCAAGAGGCTCAGGCCTCCTTTCAAGAGGCTCGGAAGCCTCCTTTCAAGAGGCCAGGCTTCCTTTCAAGAGGCCCGGAAGCTTCCTTTCAAGAGGCCCGGAAGCTTCCTTTCAAGAGGCCCGGAAGCTTCCTTTCGAGAGGCCCAAGGCTTCCTTTCAAGAGGCCAGGAAGCCTCCTTTCAAGAGGCCAGAAGCCTCCTTTCAAGAGGCCCGGAAGCCTCCTTTCAAGAGGCCCGAAGCCTCCTTTCAAGAGGCCCAAGCCTCCTTTCAAGAGGCCCGGAAGCCTCCTTTCAAGAGGCCAGGAAGCCTCCTTTCAAGAGGCCAGGAAGCCTCCTTTCAAGAGGCCCGGAAGCCTCCTTTCAAGAGGCCCGAAGCCTCCTTTCAAGAGGCCAGGAAGCCTCCTTTCAAGAGGCTTTGGAAGCCTCCTTTCAAGAGGCTGTGGAAGCATCCTTTCAAGAGGCTCGGGAGCCTCCTTTCAAGAGGCTCGACAGCCTCCTTTCAAGAGGCTCGGAAGCCTCCTTTCAAGAGGCTCGGAAGCCTCCTTTCAAGAGGCTCGGAAGCCTCCTTTCAAGAGGCTCGGAAGCCTCCTTTCAAGAGGCTCGGAAGCCTCCTTTCAAGAGGCTCGGAAGCCTCCTCCGAAAGGCTCCTTTCAAGTGGCGCGAAGGCCTCGTTACAAAACGCATGTAAGCCTACTTTCAAAAGGTTCCAAGGCCTTCTTTTAAGAGGCTCGGAAACATTCTTCCAAGAGGCTCTGAACCCTTTTTTGAAAAAGTTTGGAAGGCTCCTTTCAAGATGCTCGAAATTATCCTTTCAAGAAGCTCAAATCTTCATTTCAAGCGGCACAAGTGATTCGAAAGCGTCCTTTCAAGAGGCTCGAACGACTTGTTTCAAGAGGCTCGGAAGCCTCCCTTCAATTGGTTCGGCATTCTTCTTACAAGAGGCTTTTAAGCAATCTATCAAGATGCTCAGAGGCCTTCTTTAAGTGGCTTGAAAGCCGCTTAAGTCGGAAGTCTTCTTTCAATAGGCTCGGAAGCCTTCTCCCAAAAGGTCCAATGGTCACAAAAGTCCTGTAGGAAGCGTAATCTATAAACTTACGGTGTCATGAAAATTTCAGCCAATTTTTTGGAGAGCCATAAATCCCGTTAGGTTTCGGGTTAATTTTTCGTATATGTTATGAGTTACGCTTTTTTTTTCATTTAAGGCAAAAAATAAGGGGTACCTCAATTAATGAAAAAGTTCGAAGGGTACCTCCCAAGAAAAAGGTTGAGAACCGCTGGTTTAGACGATAGCTCTCAGGACGAATCAGGATCAGGACGATAGCTCTTAAGACTGCTTTTTCGAATAACATTCAACCGCTCCCCAAAAATTCAACTGTTCTTTTGGATTTCTGCTCTCCTATGAGTGCTTTTTTGAATAACAAATTTCTTCTGATGTTTCAGCGCTAAATTTTCTTGTGAGCATTTTTGTCTTCTTTGGCTTTTTTTAAATAGCCAATCTTTTCTGATGTTTTGGAAAACTCTCCCAAATATTCATCTTAACTCTTGAGTGTTTCCGCCCTTCTATGATTGCTTTTTGAATAGCAAATCTCTTCTATGTTTCAGAAACAAATTATTTTCTTGAGGGTTTCCGTAATTGATTAACCATTTTTTTTTCTAAAATTTCCGTACCATTGAGCAGGCGCCTTTCAAATCATTTAATATTTCTTTTTTGCTTTTCCGCCCTCCAATGCGTTTTTCGAGAAATCTTTCTACTTTGATGTTTTAGCACCATTGGACAGGCACTCCGCAAACATTAAAACTTCCTCTTAATGATTCCCACTCTCTTGTGAGTGCTTTTTCGAATACCAGACTATTCTAACGTTTTAGCACCAAGTTTTTCCCTACAGGATTTCCATCCTCTTATGAAAACCCAAGCTTGGTGGTCACAGGAGGTAGTGGGTTCAATCCCAGGCCCATTCCATTCTTCCTACTTCGTAGCTTTTAATATATTTCTCATGTTCTAGCAATCGCTAAAACTGGAAGTGGGCTTTCGTACCGTTTCCATCTTCTATCCCTATACCTAGAACTTGATTAGTTCTAGCAGGTGACTGTTAGAATTCGAAATGAGCAAAAAAAAGCTCGTTTCGTCATCCAATTAGAATAAACTCCACCCTTTCATTACTATCACATTGGCAACCCGTTAACCAAGACGAACCTCTGCTACAGAACCTAACCCTCAGATTCCAATAAAATTCCACAGGAACTCGTGGCGAGTGCAGAGGTATTCTCGGCTTGCAGTGGGCGAGTGATTGCATCATCAATTCCTTCCCATCTCCGATAGACCGTGAGGACGTGGCCAGCGCCGTTATCGACCATTCAGAATATTAGAGCTCTCGGACTATGCACATTGAGGTTGGGGAGCAAATCCCATGCTTCCATCCATTGGTTCTTTGTGCAATTGCGATTACTCTGGTCAATCACGGAGTAGCAACTACGAAATGCACGGTCATCGTGCTCAATGCTCAATGCTCAAACAGGATTTCCGTCCTCTTATGAGCCCTCCAAAACATTCAAATTAACTCTTGAGGATTTCCGCCCCCAAATGAGCTTTGTTCGAAAAACCATTCAACTCGGATATTTCAGCCCCTTTGGGCAGGCGCCCCAAAACATCCTTTTGAGGATTTCCGCCCTCCCAAGGATGCTTTTTCGAATAACCAATCTTATCTGATGTTTCAGCATAATTTTTTTTAATGAGGATTTCTTTCCTTTCAGGAGCACTATTTTTAATAACCAATCTTTTCTGAAGTTTCACTTTTATTGGCACCTGCCCACCAGAACATTCGATTTTATCTCTTGAGGATTTCCGCCCTCATATAAGCTCTTTCGAAAAACCTTCTACCATTGAGCAGGTGCCCCCAACACATTCAACTATTTTCTTGAGGATTTCCATCCTGCTTTGTTAACTCATGGAGTGTTAACTTACAATTAATGAACCATGTTTCATATATTCAAAAACAAAAATCGATTTTTTTTTTGAACTTTTACGAACGCAGCAGCAGGACCATCGACGGACCAGGTCGGCCAATCCCAGGATCCTTAGGAGTGGATCTGAAGAAGTTCCCGAAGACATTCCGATGGTGAATAAGCGGGTGACACCGCCCGATGACGAGTAGTGGGTGGTACCATACTCGGCTATTCGCAGCGTCGATGAACATCAACAATATGACGTTGATGTTGCTGATACAACGGTTCGGTTACTATGGCCGGACTGCGATGATTCAGAGAGAGGTTGTATTTCTATGACAACATGCCACAAGAGACCATTTAAACCGAGTGGAAGCTTAGGTTCAGCAGTGGTTCGAGAACAGTTAGTGTGGAGAACTTCCTCTATAAGCTGAATAAGATCGCAGAGCTGGAAGACAATTCTGAAAGATATTCATTTTTTTATTAGAAGGACCAGCATTCGATAGGTTTTCCACATTCTTGGTTGAATTGAAATTAGGTGAACATTCGAAAGTCTAATTAAATATCCCTTCAAAAATACAAATCACGAAAATTTAGGAGAGAAAACAATAGCGCGGGAGATCGCATTCGTCTCCGAAATCAAGAAATCTAACAGGATGTTGTCAAAACCATACAGTATATTGCATGGTATATAATGCAACATAAGATGCTAAAGTGGAGACGATATAGGTATATATTGTATGGGGAAGTACCTATATGGCCTCCACTTTAGCATCTTATGTGACATCATATACGATCTTGTGTTGACTGGGCAATGTCAGCAATAAGGAAATTCGAAGTATATATCGATCGTTTAGGTAAAAGACCTCAAACCAAGGGCTAAAAACCTCTTTAATAAAGACGATAATAATAATCAAACTAAACCACCGGATTGATGTAGTGGATCCAAGCCTACATCAGATGGGCGTACTGAGTCGTACAATTCAAAATTTAACGGGTGAAGAATCCGACTACAACAGTGACGATGCAAGGAGAACAGATCTTTGTCATTACAACCTATAGAGATCAAAGATCATGCTGGAATTGTCAACATGTAGGCTTTGCCGGGAGAAAATGCTTAAGACTGACTTTACTTACTTATGGGTCCTGTACACCTCCGGTGGTGCAAAGGGCCGACTTGAAAGATCGCCATCCTGAGCGTTGCCCGGCTATCGCTTTAACCTGTTGTCAGGTTAGATTTCGGTCGACTTCTTTTATTTCTTTATTGAGGCTTCGCCGCCATGAGCCTCTGGGTCTGTCTCTGCTGCGATGTCCTGCTGGGTTCCAGTCTAATGCTTGTTTACAGATTTCGTTTCCGCCCCTACGTAGAGTGTGGCCGACCCAGCCCCACTTCCGATTCCGAATTTCTGTTGCTATCGGTCTCTGGTGACAACGAAGATGGAGCTCGTTGTTTGAGATCCAGTTGTGAGGCCACCATGCCCGAATTATATACCGCAGGCATCTGTTAATGAACACCTGCAGCCGTTGAGTGTTCTCCACTGATACACACCATGTTTCGCTAGCGTATAACAGCACAGATTTCACGTTAGAGTTGAAAATTCGTATTTTGATGCGTTCAGTTATCTGCATGTTTTTCCAGATATTTCTTAAACTCGCAAAGGCAGCCCTTGCTTTCTTTATCCGTGCGCCTATGTCGATCTTGGTACCGCTTAAGACTGAGGGTTACATATATTCTGCTATGGTTGTGGAAACCTAGGGCGGACCAACATCGAACAAGGGAAACCGAATCAGGTGTGGAGAATAGAATAAGGGGAAACAATTTTGCTGAATGCCACTGGGCCGTGCAAACCATTAGGACGAAATATATCTGGCCAAAAGTCATTTGGCCGAATAGGTCACCGAAATACGGCCGAATAGGTCATTTGGCTGAATAGGTCATTCGGTCGAATATGTCATTTGGTCAAATAGGTCATTTGACGTCTCATATCTAACATATCAATCATCATTTCTCATTTCTCACTGCGAAAAGTGAGAAAAAAGAAGTTAAAAATGATGACTGAGAAGAGAGGCGTCTCCCTACTTGCGTCGCTCTTCCCGCTTTTCACAGTGAGATGTGATAATAGGAACTGAAAAGTGAGACGTCTCACTTCTCCCTCCTCTTTTCTCACTTTTCACAGTTTGACGTGAGAAATGATTAGTGAGAAGTGAGAAGTGATGGGTCTTACTTTTCGCTTCGCAATATTCACTTCTCACAGTGGAAAGTGAGACTAAAGTGAGGAGTGAAAAGTGAGACGTCTCATTTCTCACTGCTCACTTCCCACTGTGAATAAGGCGATTTAAGAGTAAGTGAAGTGAGAAGTGAGAAGTGAGGAACGATTAGTCTGAAGTGAGATGGGAGACGTCTCACTTCTCACTTACCATTTCTCGCCCTATTTTTCATAAAATGTGAAGTACAGTGATTTGAAGTGATTCGTGTTGTTAGAAAACTGTAATATGTAAAGTGAAAGAGATGAATGTGTTCCAGTTTGCTAGTAGGAATTAGCCGACTGAACGAACCAATTGCCCGAGAGTAAAGATTTCGTCTTTTATCAGTGACAGTTTAGTTTTGTATATACAATTAACGATATGTATGATGATGATATTGTTCAATAGCACAATAAGATAAATATATGAGCTGAGATGTACACGGGAGCATCTACTCTACAAGTATTTGAGACAGAGATAAAAGTCCTTTTATATTCCGGCGTCGGAATCAAATTCGACTGGTCAAGCAAAGCGCTATGGTCTGGAAATATATCCAAGGCAGTACGGGTTAGTACACCCGACATACCAGTGCGTGGATTACTTGAACATTTCGTTCACGTTCAAAGGTCTAATCAGGATGATCTCAACAATAAAAGTCACACAAACTACCAGATCCTCACTGCGAGGTTTCTAAGCCAAGTTACCATTTTTGCATTCGTATATCATGAGGCTAACACGATGATACTTTTATGCTCAGGGAAGTCTAGACCGGCACTGGGAATCGAACCCAGCCACCCTCAGCATGGTCGTGCTTTGTAGCCGCGCGTCTTACCGCACGGCTAAGGAGGGCCCCAAGTCCGAAGTCCGAGCTAATGAGTTGAATGAGCGTTCAATGAGCTGAAAACCGTTCTAATATCAGCTCCAATTCTGGCCAATCCAGACTTTACGCATCAGATTTGCTTTCGAATATAACGCGTCGGAGAATGCTGTTAGAACGGCACTAGTCCAAGAACACGACGGAGTAACAAATTGTATATTACTTCAGCAAAAAAAAACTTAATTGCACTCAGCGGAAATACTCGACAGTGGAGAAGGAGTGCCAGAGAGTCCTATTCAACTTCGATAACCTCCGGGCCTACGTGGAAAGCACTCGGTTTAAGGTAGTGACGAATGGGAGGAGTCTCCTGTGTTATCCTTGTTATGCAACCAATTACGGAGACTATCGCGTAGTGGAAGGTAGACAATGGAAGTATATAAAAAATACGCCCTCATCACACCAGAGGCTGAACGGCGTTACATAGTATAACAAGAGTGCGCTGCTGTTTATAATCTGTCACGCCGCTAATTTATATTTTTTCAAGACGATTCAGATGTGCAGATCCGCAGATTTTTTATTACTCAGATGAACCAGTTGATTTTCCGTAGAGTTTATCGACCGTTATCTCGAAACCATCCTGTCGAAACTCTAGAGATTTTATGATATTTTGAAATTTTGAAAAGCTTTCTGTGAAACCTAAAAACGAATTCCCAACGAAACTCGGTAGACACACCGTGGTGTGTTATGGTGTAAGGTCTACCCGAGCAGCACACATGTTTCAAATAGATCGCTGCAACTTCTAAATGACCAGATTCAGTCACAATTAAGTTGCAACAACCAAATTTGCTTCACTTGTGCTGCTTGGGTACCACGGTCACATTGTCAGCTACAAGCAAATCCTGACCCAACGAATACCTTCCCCAATATCCAACTCCGTGGAACTTTTTAGGGTGTCGCTGAGTCGCGGGCCTCTCGTTAAGTAAGCACTACATCAACACTTCCTTCCCCTCCTAAGTTACGGTGAAGATGGGCGTGGCCAGGAGTAGTAATCCTTATGCTTTGTGATTTTTATCCTAGATTAAAATCAAGGACCGCACCCACCTTGATTTCTGATAGCCGGGATGCACGCCTGCTAGCTCAATGGAAGCCCTCAATCCGCTCATTGCAGTCGAGCTAATCCTGCCAGCGCTTCGCAGTCATCCCGGTCCTGTAATTGAGTCTGGCACGGAGGGCTTCCAAACCGTTATTGCAGGCAAGTACACGTCTGTTACTTCCAGTATTCAGCCAGTTGACGCTGATTCCAACCCCGAGCAGCCTGCTACATCATCCAACGTTTCTAACGATAGCCTGCCGGTCAGAGGATCCATTTCGCCTAGTGAATTATCTGCTCATGCCTTACGCATCTACTACCAGAATGTGCGCGGGCTCCGTACTCTTTCTTTCTGGCTGCTAGTGAATGTGACTACGACGTAATTGTTTTGACGGAAACTTGGCTAGGCGAACGAAACCTCGGCTTACAGCTATTCGGTCCTAAGTTTGCTGTTTACCGTACAGATCGTAATTCACCTAGCAGTACTAAGTCTCGCGGAGGAGGAGTTTTGATAGTCTCAACACGCTGGAATAGCTACGTTGATTCTACATTGACAAGCATAGCATTGGAGCAGTTATGGATTAGAATTTCTACGACAGTTCGTTTGGTTAGCATAGGAGTATTATATCTACTTCGAGACCGGCGTAGCGACATAAATTGCATTCGGGATCACATGGACTCTTTAAGCTCTATTAGTTCCAACCTTGACTTCAATGACTTTGTCTTGCAACTAGGAGACTATAATCAACCGAACTTGGAATGGGTTTATGCATGTGAACCCCCAACCTGTTTTGTCCAACAGTAGCTCCGCATTGGTTGATGGTTTTTCGTTTAACGGTTTGACTCTACTCAATGGAGTTCCTAACAGAAATGGTCGGTTTCTGGATCTCGTCCTCGCCAACGATGCAGCTAAATCTACTAGCACCGTTTCCGAAGCCATCGAACTCCTCATCTCCCTGGATGCTGACCATCCTGCTCTGGACTTAGTCGTCATCCTTCCGGGCCTGTTTACGTTCGACGATGCTTCTGACGTTCACCAAATGTACGACTACCGCCGAGCTGATTATGATAGTATTTGTGTTGCTATCTCATGTATTGACTGGTCACCCATCGAGCTTGACCTCAGTGTAGATGATGTTGTTCACTCGCCAAATTCGTCGTATAATTGCGGAGCACGTGCCCCTGTTTCGTCCGAAGTCTTAGCCCCCCTGGTCGAACCGTCGTCTGCGTCGGCTGAAGCGAAGTAGGGCAAAAGCATTGCGACAGTACTGCAAGAATCGCACGCTGATTACGAAGCAGGAGTTCAACCGTTCCAGTACTGCATATCGTGTATACAATCGATTCCTTATGCGTCGTTACGTGCTTCAAACGCAAACATCACTCCGTAGAAATCCCAAAAGTTTTTGGTCGTTTGTTAACTCCAAACGAAAGGAAGTAGGTCTGCCTTCGTGCTTGCATCTGGGAGAAGAAACCGCCAGTTCAGAGCTGGAAAAGTGTAATTTTTTCGTTCGACATTTCCCAAGTACCTTCAATGCCACCAGGGCCACCGCCGATCAAATAGCTGTTGCAAATCAGCTCAGTAGATTTACATGCGTTTATAATCGATGAGCAGGCCGTTCTGTCAGCCATCAGAAAATTTAAAAGCTTGTACACTGCTGGCTTGGATGGTATTACGTCTTCTGTGCGAATTGTTCGAACTCGCTGACTACCCACTTAGCCAAGATTTTTACACTGTCGCTCCTGGAGGGAAAGTTTCCTGATGTATGGAAGACGTCGCACATGTTTCCCGTTTACAAACAAGGCGACAAAAGGAATGTACAAAATTACCAAGGCATCACATCCTTATGTTCTTGCTCCAAGGTATTCGAGATAATCATGAAAAACGTTTTATTTAGTGCTAGTAAAGTGTACATTTCTACTGCTCAGCACGGCTTCTATCCAAAGCGCTCTGTAGAAACGAATTTAATAGAGTTTGCTTCGCTGTGTGTTCGTACCATGGACTCCGGTGGTCAAGTTGATGCAGTTTATACGGACTTAAAAGCAGCGTCCGACCGCGTCGACCATGGAATATTGCTTGCAAAGATAGAACAACTTGGAGTTCGTCGCCATCTAGTGTGCTGGTTCAAATCATATCTGTCGAACCGTTTGCTTTCTGTGAAAATCGGATCTTCGCAGTCTGAATACAGCTCCAATACTTCTTGTGTACTACAAGGAAGTAATCTGGGGCCTTTCTTGTTCACGCTGTTTATCAACGAACTCTCCCGACTGCTACCTCCTGGTTGTCGTTTGTTTTATGCAGATGATGTTTATATGTTTATGATTATCAACAGCATCGAGAATTGTGAAGAACTGCAATTGCGAGTGGATAGAATGGCGAACTAGTGCTCTGCTAATCTCCTGGCGCTCAGTATTCAAAAATGTAATGCTATTTCTTTTTATCGGAAACACAAGCCGATAGTTTTCGATTATTGTATCTCTGGTACTACCCTTGTGAGAGTGAATAAGATTAAGGATTTAGGAGTCACATTGGATCAAGACATGACATTCAAGCCGCACTATAACGACATCATCGAAAAAGCTAATCGCCAACTCGGATTCATTTTCAAACTATCTGAAGACTTCCGGGATCCTCATTGCCTAAAATCTCTGTACTGCTCTTTAGTTCGTATTATTATTGAATTTTGTGCTGTAGTTTGGAGCCCTTATCATAGCGTCTGGATCTCAAGGCTAAAAACCGTGCAGCGTAGATTCGTGCGTTATGCACTTGGGAACCTACCATGGAGGGATCCCGCCCATCTTTCCGCATATGAGGATCGATGTAGACTACTTGGTATTGACACTCTTCAAATAAGAAGGAATAGATCGCAGGTTGCCTTCGTGGCCAAAACCGCGACTGGTGAAATTGACTCTTCGGAACTTCTCATGAGATTAAATATTTATGCTCCGGAACGAACAATGCGTCAACGAGATTTCCTGCACATTTCTCCACGTAATCGAATGTATAGCATGAATGAACCTTTCCGTGTTGCTGCGGCTGCTTTTAAGGTGATTATAGAATGAAGCCAGAAATCGGCCATTTTATAAACCACGTGCTTTTCCAATATTTTTTTCAAGAGCACGAGATGAAAAATCCATAACGTGTATGGGGCTGAAATAATGGTAGATCGTTTGCTTATTTACACTGAACAATCATAATTTGAGTTTCGGCACTGTACAAAAACTATTACGCCAGATTTGGGCTTTTGGAAATGTATGTAGATAAACGTGTGGTGAATTTGAAATTCACCACGGGCTTTATTCTATAATCATCTTAACAGCATTTATAGGCTATTTGATTTTATCTTACCATTGACCACCTTTTAAGGAAGATTGTAATGTTTAATGTATACTTGTTTAAAATTTACTATATTCATTAAGATCACTAAATGTCAGATGAATATATATAATAAACATAAACATAAACATAAACATAGCAATCTGAATAAGGATTTCAAAAGAAAAACATGAGTATCACTATTGTCCAATCTACGAAGTACACCATAACTATGCTATGCTATGCTAAAAACGAATTCCCAACGAAATTTCAATTTTGCGTCAAAATAAAAAAAAAGAAAGAACCATTTAGCCGAAATGCACATACGGCTGAACGGGTCATACTACCAAAAATGTTGTTCGACTAAACTAGTCATTTTGGCCGAAAAAGTCAATTGGGCGAATAGATCATTTGATCGAAAAGGTCGTTTGGCAGAAAGAGCGATTTCACAAAATGTAATTTGGCTGAGCCGGCCATATGGCTGCAAATTTCATTTGGGCTAACGGATCATGAGCCCGTAAAAGTAAATGAGAAGTGGAAAACGAGAAATGAGAAATATGAAGTGAATATTTCGGAATGAGACATATCACTTCTCACTTCTCATTCCTTATTTCTCACTCTTCATATCTCACTTTGAAAAGTGAAAATTAAGTAAGGCTATAAGGCTTATAAAGACTACAAAATGAGAAGTTTAATAGCTCACTTCTCGTTTCTTATTTTTCACTTCACACATTTCACATTTTTCATTCTGTAAATCTAGACCAACATTTGAAAATTTATTTATTTATTCCTTTTGATTCTTTTTGATTCTTTGTTTACATATATAGCAATATATGTAGACGAAGAATCAAAAGAAATAAATTTTGGCTGTTACGCCCTTTTCAAATGTTGGTCTAGAAGTGATGTTTTCAGACAAATGCCCATTTCGACCAAACGGAATTTTCGGCCAAACGATTTTTTCGTCCAAATGTCCAATGCAATTGTTTTGCCAAAATCTATTTATTCATATTACATTCAAGAACAAAACATCACCTTTTACAATATCAATACCAATAGAAATATAATATTTACGCTTTTTGCCAAGAAAAGCACCCCTTAATAACCTATCCAAACTCTAACTCCAGGTACCTATAAAGGTCGCACGAGTCCTCCGCATCTTCTTAATTAGGTATCTAATTCCACCTCCCCACTGATCGTAAGGATCTGGCCAGGTGTTGAACGAAGGGATCGTTGCATGAAAAACATGCCAAGCCCCAGGCTGTTTTTCTGGCGCATCTAATATCCCTATCGACAGCCAGCCCAGGATAGTGTGCGGTCAGATATGCTATGCTATGCATGCTGTACGATATTTTCGTTCAAATGACCTGTTTGGCTAAACGTCATTTTTGATCAATCGGAGTTTTCGACCAAATGACAAATGCGACTTACGCGTATTTTTCAGCCTAATAGCCTTTTCGGCCAAACGACTCTTCCGTTCCCTTTTTATAGTAAATTCCTGTGGAATTTCCACAGAATTCCTTATGGATAATATTCAAAATTTCCTGTAGAAATCAAAAGAAATTCCTTGAAAATTCTGAAGAATTTCACATTGAAATATGAAAATATTTCCTGATGAAATCCAAAGAATTTCTTGTTAAATACACATTTTGAACAATTTTCCACAGAAGCTCCGAACGATTTCCTGTGGAATTTCCGTAATATTTTTCTTGGAAATTTCAAATAAGTTTACGTGGAAATTTATAAAAAATCTAGAAAGAAATACAGAGAGTTTCCCGTAAATAATCTAGAGCATTTCCCATGCAAAATCCCAAGAGTTCCCGCGGGAATTTTGAAGAATACTCAATTTCTAAGAACTTTCTGAGAAATTCAAACATTTTTATTTAGAAATTCCTAACAAGTTTCCTTGAAAATACAAAATAATTTGGAAATATTCAAATTATTCTTCTGTTGAGGTTTTGAAAATTTCCCAGATTTTTTCCTTTCTCGTACAACTAAGTTGTATCGAAAGGCTATCATTTTACTCCAAGAACGTACTTTTTATGGAACACCCGGAGACCCATAATGTTATATACCAATGGACTCAGCTCGATGAACTGAGCACATGTCTGTCTGTTTTCTCGCAACAAGTTTTATTCGACAGGGGACAAAGCCTTGTTGACCACTATTGAATTTGATAACGATCGATCTTTGCTTTAAAAAGCTATACAAAAAATGGTACATCGAACCATATAAGCCCCATTTATGGTTGGTGTCTTGACTAAATGCGAGAAAGGCAGTATCAGTACTCGGTGAATTAAAATGTTTTTTTTTTTAATAATCTTGAAATTGATACACAATAATCAATCCAGTATTTTTTTTAAAGGCTAATAATGGGGCCCAACTTTTAAACATATCGGTATAACATACAAAAATTTACACAATTGGTATAACATACTAAAAAAGAAACAACGCCTAAAATAAATTCAACACGATAATTCGAATAACTTAAACGGAAACTGCTTCAGTAAACATAAATATTCGGTATCTTTCCATAGACCATTCTCAGAATTCGTTGACTGATTGATGTCATGTACGTTTAATGGGAAATCACCCAACGATAATGATGGATGAGTTCGGCCTAATCGATATTGTTTTGCTCCTGCTATGACTCTACGGTGCACATTTCTCCTGTGGAGTTTCCCCGAAACAATCTTCATTTGCACCGTAGGGATTCCGGAGGAAAAAGAAGGCTATTGGCAATAATTCTCGTGAAACAGAAATCAATTCACGACTCACGAAAAACGGTGAGGAATAAAAATCATCCGACGCCTCCACCGAGTCGCTGTATTTGTTACAATCCTTCAGTAACGGATCCGGGCATGGCATTAAGATAGTGAGGGGCAAAAACAATAGATCAGCCTTCCGAAAAATCGGGTTTCTTTGTCAGCTACATGTTGCTTTACTAATGAAATGAAGTTTTCTAAATTGATGTTATCAAATGACATTAATTTGAAGTTAATTGGCCCCACAGTTACCAAATTGAGCCATTTTGAAAAGCGAGAACCCAGTTTAAATTGCTCATCGACCGCCATTTGATGTAAAATTAATTTGGTTAATATTAAGCAGTTCTCAATTGTAAGCAAATCTCGTATACGCAGCTAGGGGTATAACATACGAAGATTTTGAACAGCACACAATTCATAACTCATTCCGGATCTTATTTTTTAACAACACCCTGTAGGCTTCGACTGGGTATTTGTCAGTATCATCGAATTCGTCCACTGACCAATTCGGAGAGGTCAATAAATTTGCCATTTTCGTTCAATCATGATCGGACAAACGTTTTTGTGGCAGCAATGACAAAGATTTTTTTGCCACTTCTCACCACGGCTGCTGCTGCTGCCATCGGCAGCCACGGGCCTGGACCCCGACTCAGGCGATGAATAGAAAATCCGAAACATGTAGTAGAAAAATCAATAAATCGAGAATGATGGTAATTGGCTTTGTGCCTCATTTGCAGTTGACCATCTCAAACCAGTATTTCGCTCCCTGCTAAGAATAAAAATCAAAGCTCAATTATGCTTCAACTTGTCGAAGAGTAACGAAGCACAACTGTTAACTGTGTACAACTTTTTGCTACAAACGACGAGTGGAATTGCAATTTCCGGATAAACTAACCAGTAGTGCACACTTTTCAATTTGTGCACATCGCAGCTTTGAAGATGTTTTTTCACTAAAAGCAGCAGAAAAAAAAGTTGAAAAATGTTTCTTTTACTTTTGATTTTTTTTCCCCTGGTGAAAGCGGTCAACAACGGAGGACCATAATCCGCTTGCGTTACCGGCAGAACTAGTTTGTAATTGAAGGCAATAATTTCGTTCTGGAAGTTGCTTTTCGAAAGATTACTTGAAAGGTGAAACTTTGCCGAACGAATCAGCCAGATGTGCTGCCCACTCTGTCAAATTGAGATTCAATTCGAAATTGCCGAGAGGTTTTTATATTTTCAAATTGCTTCATTTCAGAGGTATGATGAGCTTGTTGTGCAGCATAATAGTTGGAAAAATCACAACGTTGAATTTTATTTTTTCTGAAAGACGAAGTTAGATAATAACTAAAGAAGGACGTTTGTTCTCCACCTCATTGTTTTGATAGCATGAGATCATATTATAGCTAACTTAAAATGCAACACGATGCTTCGCCGCTCGTGGACGAAAAGATCGCTAGGAATGTTTCCAAGGAAATTCGAGATGAGTTATTTAACTATTCGCAAACAATTGTACGCAGTCAACCTCCATCTCAAGAATAATCGCCCACATCCAAAATAACTTACCCAGCAGGAAACATTTCATCAGAAAACTTCGGTTGAGGATAGAAAATCATGCGTGGGAGTTTCATTTCGTGTCTCAACGAAAGCTTCGCTACGTCTTTTACTGTCAGAAGTATAAACTCTTTCAGAAATTCTTAGATTTCTTTTTCTCATATTGCCACGTGTTGCGCATTTTTCGTATTGTTTTTCATTTATTGATTCGCCAACCTATCCTCCGAAAAGCATCAGCAGCGTTTTTAATTAAAACCCCAAAACCACCTTCCGGTCTTCAACGGTAGGATTTCTTCGCCCCAGTAGCCATCGGTGCAGTTAAAGAATTCAAACTGCCAATAAAACTCAATGACCCATGTCCCATTAAATACCGCACTCACTTGGAGTTTTCTTCGTCCGAACCAGGCAGCCGGGGCTGTCCGAATGTCTGCACGTCATCATTGTTACAGTGAAGGAAGGTTCCTACGGATAGTATGATGGAACCAAGTAATCCATCCTGCAGATGCCTTATACATAGCAACACGTGGAGGACGAGAACGGTGGAATGTTAAACGGAGAAGGTAAATGTCGGCACTTTGAAAAGAGAATAAACTTGGTATGCTGGCAGATTGTTTGAGAATCAGAATCGAAATACTGGCAGGCGTATTGTACTTTCAAAGAAGTTCAATCTAAATTAATGGTAAAGTTGTTACCTTAAATATAGTTTCAAATAGTCCATTATTTTTTGCAAACAGTTGAAGTTGGTTAAATCAACCAAATAATAATATCTAATGTTATAACATATATAGATCCAAATGCCTAATTGTACATTTGTTCATTTATTTCCTGAATTTTTAAATAACTTCATGTGCGAGACGAGCCAGCCTTGGGCTGAAAATCTCGCTAATAAAGATATATAAAAAAATAACTTCAGGTCCAACCAGGGACCTTCGGCAAGCAAAAAATAAAATACATACTAGGGGAACAGCACATGAGCCTTCCAAATAAATGATAGTTTAAAAAACTAGGTAGAATACAAATTACTATTAAAGCAAATTAAAACTATTGTGTACAAATTGACAACTTTCCTGATCATTTTTTAAGGCTTCCACAGATCTGAAAAATTTCTCCGCAATACAAATAACACGTGCTTTCAAAGTAGCTTCTTTGCTGCAGCTGTGTTTTTCTTTGGCACTTATTTTTGGTGCGACGAAAAGTCAGCGTATGAGTAGATTTTTTTAATCGCGGTACAATACTCACTTCAAAAAACATTAAAATTTGGTTGGAAAGTGAAAGCTGGACGAAAATACAGAACATAGACATCAATCACGGTAGGTTGAAATTATGTTCTATGGTAGGGAATCCCCATCGATAAACTTTGACCGGGTATTCAACTATGGTTGTACCGACATCTAGGAATTCAATGGTTGAAACGCGCTGTTCTCTGGTGTTGAATCGATGCAGCCAGAAATCCAAACATAGCGCATAGCATCGATCCATGAAACCGACCAAAGACGTAATCTTTTCTGAACATAATATTTCTACAATAGACTAATCAGTACGTCTGCTAAGCGATGACATATTCAGATCGCAGTAAAACGTTCGTGGGCTCACTCTTAGAGCGAGGGTTTCGTATTCCTGCTACATAGGAGTTTGTCGATTGGTGTCAACATGAGGAACAGGTGTTAGCGAAGTCGGAGAGAAAACCTCCCCATCGAACCTTGTTGAGATTAAGGTTGAGAAGCAAAGGACTTACGACCCAGGTTGGTTTGTCCGGGTAGCCTGGTCACTGGAGGGTGGGAGGCTTTTACAACCCAGGAAAAAATATGGAGTCCTACACAACTTCAACAATATCCGGGAGCCAAAGCTGGATCTAGATCTGGTAACACAGCCCTCCATCTTTGAGAAAGCAAATGAGGTCCAAGGCATCTCGTATGTTCGTCGGTATTCCATAGCAGGATCGAGGAAGGTCAAACTTTGGACACCGCAGCGATGACACTGGTGGAATCAGTCACGACTATGACCGGTGGGTAACGAAGCTGCAGTTCACGTCTAAAAGACGTTGCACTGTATAGGAAGGCTATCGGACATCGTTAGGTTGTTCCAAGCGACGACGCTTTAGCCGATCCTTTCTTTCTGAGTGGAACCGTCAGTGTTGCAGTGCTCATGATTTCTAAACTCTGTGGTAAGCAGCCCGGTGAATGATCTTCGTCGTGCTTTCATGCTATCTCCTCTTTTAAAGCACCTCGCAATGGACCGGTTTATGTTGATTGTATAGGAGTGCCATTTCCTCGTTCTGTGCTAGTGGACCCTTGCTACAGGGGGAGACTAATGCCCTTGAACAAGGAGAGAGAACCTGTGGTCTCCGTATAAGGCGGAAGCGTCTGTGGCAGATTTTCGGCGAATAGGCGCTTATACACGACGGAGAAATGGGAGGACACATGCTTTGACACAGGCAGCCTCTGCGGGGGGCAGCAGGGACCATGTCCAAGGGCTTGACGACCCCTCCCCAGCTGTCTGCGAGTCAGGGAGAACTGCCTAGGGCGTTGTGGGATTTAGCAGTGGGCTCTGCTAAAATCCCTCCCAAAAAACACAAGTGCCCGTAATCAGACTCTATCAAAGCGACTGTGTGCCGCTTCAAAAGCACAAGCCCAGGGAGTGCTACTGGCACATCAGGGTTGATACCAGTAAGACCCTGATTATGGCATACTGGTTGCGTGTATTGGACTTGTAATTGGATATTGAAATATTGTGAACGCGAGGGCTGGTAGTCTGCTTATTCTATTCTCTTAGTAAGGCCGGGTGACACCGACCTGAAACGGCGAATGGGCTAATGGCCAGGCTGTCTTCCGTCCCCTAAAACCGTGGCGGGCCTTGTAGCTGAGTGGGAGTAGGCTCAGATGCTCTTTCCTGACTAGCGCTGATCTGGCTCTGAACACGAAAGTGTCAACCCTCGCATGGCCTCCCTGCATACCGCAAGGTATGTATAGATAACCATGGGATCGCGAAGGCGACTACACCAACAGGATTCGACAGCAGCCGCAAGGGGGACCCAACAGAAATGAGTAACCTAACAAAATCAACAAAATCGACGAAGGAGGGAGGTGAGGCGAATGGCGACAAGGAGAACCCTTTCGCCAGGCGCAGTGGCCTTGATCGGTCACCCCAAAGGTCGCCGGGGGGAGGCGATGGCGGAGCACGTGGTGGGTCAGAAGAGGTGCCGGTGGACGTCAAGATGGACGGCCCCACTCTGACCAAAGTCATTAACTCGGTGATGACTAACCACGGGGAGGATGGAGTCCAGACGATGGAAGTGATTACGGACGTTTCGGACGTAATCATGTCCTTCCTGGACAATCGAGTAAACTATAGTAAGGATTTGAAGCAGGCCGTACTGACCCTCTGCGCTCTAGTCGTGGAGGTGAAGTCGGAGTGGAAGTCCTTGCTGGAAGCCAGTACGGAGGCGGAGCACAAGATCCGTCTTCTTACTGAGGAGAAAGAGTTGGCGATTAGTCAAGCAGTGAAGGCCTCGAAGGAGGCTGAATCGAAGATTCGGCTCCTTACAGAGGGGAAGCAGCTGGCGGAGAGCCAGACTGCAGAGCTTAAACGGCGTATGGCGACCAGCGGAGCAACTCCTAAGCTAAGTAGGGTCACGCAGGAGGCGGACCTGAAAGCAGCTAATAAAGCCTCGGCACGTACCGCAGAGAAGGTCCGAGATAAGACCGAGAGGAAAATGGTACCTCCACCTAGGAAGATACCAGAGGATCTCCGGGAGGAAGACCTACCATGGACAGAGGTACTGAATCCTAAAAAGGCGAAAAGAAGCCGTCAGCAGGTCACAAGGAGTGCGACCAAGGGTACGGAACCGGTCACCGCTAAGAATCGTAGAGCCCGTGCGAAAAAGGGCGCGCCTTCCAATGGCAGCGACAAGCGGAAGGACATAGGCGAAGCGATCATTGTCAAGGCTGACGATAAAAGCTATGCCGAAGTCATAAAGACTATGAGAGGCACCGAGAAGCTCTCTAGTCTAGGAGGGGATGTCAACTGCATCCGAAGAACGCGCAAAGGCGAGATGATTCTCGTCTTGAAGCGGGATGCCACTCGGAAGAGTTCCGAGTATAAAAAGTTGACGGAAGAAGTCCTGGATGACAGGGTCCAGGTTACAGGGTCCAGTGCAAGGGCATGGATGAAATAACCGAAGCCGGAGACCTGGTAGACGCACTGAAGGAACAGTGCAATGTCGAGATCCAGGAATCCGCGATTCGGTTACGCAAAGGCTTTGCGGGAATGCATGTTGCCTTATTCAAGTACCTATGGCTGAAGCCAAGAAGGTGCTGGATAAGGTAAAACTGAAGTTGGGTTGGTCGGTGTGCTCGCTGAGCACAAGCCAACCCAATCAGGCCTGTTACAGGTGCCTTGGCCACGGTCATAAGTCCTATGACTGTAAGGAACCTGACCGTAGTAAGCTGTGCCGTAGGTGCGGAGCCGAAAACTACCAGGCTCGCAGCTGCCAGGCTGCACCGAGATGTCTGATCTGTCCTCCGGGGCAGACAACAGGCATCTCACCGGTGCTCAGGCCTGTCCGGGCTCTAGAAGGGTCCAGACATGCAACACAGCTAAACTTGAACCACTGCGAGGCGGCCCAGCTGCTGCTACAACAGTCGGTTATCGAGTGTAAAGCTGATGTTGCCTTGCTGTCCGACCCATACCGCATCCCTGCCGGGAACGGCAGTTGGATTGCGGACAAGTCCGGTATGGTGGGAATCTGGACTTGTGGACGATACCCCATCCAGAAGATAATATCTTCTCCCGGCGATGAGGGTTTTGTCATAGCAAAGGTAAACATAGTTTACTTTTGTAGCTGCTACTGTCCTCCTAGATGGAGTATTGAGCAGTACACTAGGGTAGTTGATTTTCTTGCGGCGAAACTAACTGGCCTTAAACCAGTAGTTGTAGCAGGTGACTTCAATGCGTGGGCAGTGGACTGGTGTTCCCGGTTTACTAACGCTAGAGGTTATATCCTGCTAGAGTCACTAGCGGTATTGAACGTAGTTCTGCTGAACGAAGGTCAAGTGCCAACGTTTAGAGGATCGAGCGGTGATTCATGTATCGACGTCACCTTCTGCAGCGCAGGATGGACTGAAGAACCAGGATGGATGGTCCACGAGGGTCATACTTCTAGCGACCATCAGGAAGTACGTTTTATGGTCGAGTATACCCGGAAAACTACGACGAGAAGAGGTGGTGCAACTGATCCTGGATGGCGCACCTCACAGTTCAATCAAGAGCTGTTGGTGGAGGCGCTGCGCTGGGAGAGTAGGACTACAGAACTGTGCGGTAACGAACTGACAGAGGTACTTACACGCAGTGTTGGTAAAATCATTCATAAAACTCAATCATTGAGCGCTCCCGCGCGATGTAACTCGCTTGCGATTTTAAAATAATGCATCACGTCTGAGTTTTTCATGCTAAAACGGATCATTTCACTCATTTCCCAAAAAATCATTTCGCTCTAAAAAGTGTTTATAATCAATTTGGGGGCAATTTATTGTTTACACACGCAAGAGTATCCATTGTTCTATGTGTTGAACGTTAATTTACTGTTATTTTACGAAGGAGAACAAAAGAAAACCTACGATGATTCAAATGGATGATTCAACTCAGCCATGATTTTTTAGGTGCTGAGTTGGGTGCGTTTCAACTCACGCGTGATTTGAATCGTTTATGAGTTTTGAGATTTTGAGTTTTTCCCAACACTGCTTACACGTGCCTGACACGATTGCAGATCTTCGTAGAACCTGTCTTAGAGCTAAAAGAAGGTTGCGACGTGCTAGAACAGACGCTGAGCGACTCGATAGACGTGGGGTATTCCAGACAGCGAGCAGAGCTCTGAATTACGAGATTAAATGTAGCAACCGAGCCTGCTTCGAACAGCTGTGCAGGATGGCGAATGACACCCCGTGGGGAGATGCATACAGGATAGTGATGTCTACACACTTAAAATAAATCGCAGATTTCTGTGAAATTTCACCGAAATCTCAACAGCAGAACTGTTCTGTAAAAATTTTACAGATTTTTTGGTGGTTTTGACAGTTGAACAAAGGAAAATGCCGCAGTAAATCGGTGAAACAATTACCGAACAAATCTGCTGTTGAGATTTCGGTGAATTGAAGCAAAATTCACCGAAATCTGTGAAATGATTTAAGTGTGTAGGACCAATAGCACACCTCCTGAAAGATCCCCAGATATGTTAGCCGGTATAGTAGAGGAATTGTTTCCGAAACATGAACCATCGGACTGGCCCGCTACACCGTACGAGTCAGTTGACGTGGTACCGCTAGTGACTAACGAAGAGCTTATCGTAGCCGCGAGAAAACTTAAGCTCAATAAGGCGCCAGGCCCGGATGGTATTTCAAACCTGGCCCTTAAACACGCCATTCTTGCCGATCCAGATATGTTCAGGGGCTGCCTCCAGAGATGCATGGATGAAGGAAACTTCCCAGATCGATGGAAACGGCAGAAATTGGTGCTGTTACCGAAGCCTGGCAAACAGCCGGGGGATCCTTCGGCATACAGACCAATTTGCCTACTCGACACAGCTGGAAAGCTGCTAGAGAGGGTCATTCTGAATAGATTGTCGGCTTATACAGAGTGTGCTGGTGGCTTATCCAGCAACCAGTATGGCTTCCGTAAGGACCGTTCTACCATCGAAGCAATTCGAGCGGTAACGGATACGGCCAAGATAGCGAGAGGTTTAAACAGAAGAGGTATTAGGTACTACGCGTTGATTACACTTGATGTAAAAAACGCGTTTAACAATGCTAGCTGGGCAGCAATTGCTGACTCCCTGCACCGATTGAGAGTTCCGGATTACCTGTGCAGGATACTGAAAAGTTATTTTCAGAACAGGGTGCTGTTATACGACACTGATGCTGGTCAAAAGTCGATCGTAGTGTCTGCGGGTGTTCCACAGGGATCGATCCTCGGACCGATTCTGTGGAATATTATGTACGACGGAGTATTACGCTTAAGTCTCCCAGCCGGTGTGAAGATAGAATGCTTCGCGGATGACGTAATGCTAGAAGTAACAGGTGACACTCTCGACGAAGTTAGACTGAAGGCTTCATACGTGATTGGCAGAGTGGAGGAATGGCTCAATTCGAGACGGTTGTCCCTTGCACACCACAAGACGGAAGTCATGGTAGTGCATAACCGCCATGGGCGAGGATAAGCAAGCGAGGATAAGAGTAGGGACCTGCACAGTTAACTCCGTGAGGTCTCTCAAGCATCTGGGCGTGATGATCGATGATAAGCTCAATTTTACGTCATAGTCAAGTGCGTAGGCTGATAGCTGGCGTAGCATTGTCTATCATCCGTTATGGCGTGCCGGCATGGGCCGTAGCACTAAAAGCCGAGTACAATGTAAAGAAATTGATCAGAGTACACCGGCTGATGTGTGTACGTGTCGCGAGCGTATGTCGCACCATATCATATGAGGCGGTGTGCGTTATAGCTGGAATGATGCCGATTGATATACTCCTAGAGGAAGATGTGGAGTGCTACAACTAGGGTGGTCTAACCGGTACTACCGAAACCGGTAATACCGGTATTACCGGCCAATTTTAGGTACCGAAAATACCGGTATTAGATACGGGAAATACCGGTATTTTCGGTATTTCAAATTTTGCTGTCAGTATCAAAAATCTCGAAAAATTTTCACCTACTTATATCAGCTCAACTGCCTGTAATCGCATATCAGTCCCATATACACAGGAAATCCTGCATAGATGGCGCAAATATTCGGTTACAAGCAGTAAAGATTCATCGAGCAAAAAATACAACAATTAAATGTGTGCCCAAGTAAGCGTCATTGATGACATTTACGCTACAACAAAAATCGATCAACATTGTCATCAATCATACTTGTTGCTTTATTCTCTTAGCCATCTGTCAAACTGCGAATGACTTTTTCTTCAATGAACATTATTGTTGATATCGTCGAGAATTTTCACGCAATGTATGAAATTGTGAAAAAGGTAGGAAACGTAGTAGTGCTTTTCCGGAGATCACCTGTGAAAAACGATCTTCTGCAAAAATATGTCCGTTCTTAATTCGTAAATGAATTAGTGGCTGATGCCTAGGCACGCTGAAATAACCCAAGCCCTCGAATCTGTTCAAGCTGTCCTGCAAGCGAGTTCTGCACTCTATATGAAGCCGACGTGGCGTTCCAATTTACGTTGGAACTATTATCAAATCAAGCCACAGAAATTTCCGCCACTATTTCGATGCTTTTAAGGAATGAATCCAAGAGAGACGATCCAAATACGCGGATCTTTTTGCTTTTTTGAATAATTCTGCCGTGAAGCAATTAATCAGAATAGATTTTGGCATTTTCTTCGAGGCATCCAGGGCTCCTTTGATTAAGCAAGTGTATGGGATCTTGAAGCGTCTAATAATTCCTGATGCGATCGTTGAAACTGAAACAACGACCATACCTGACGATCGGTACGAAGAAGATGCCTCTATGGATATTTTTCCGGTTTAAAAACCTTTGAAGAGACTGTAGCGTTGCTGGTGGCAAATACATTGACGCCAAGATTCTTGCATACAATCCGTAAGGAATTCTTCTACTATGAATCGGAAGGGATTAAGGGCAAGTATTTGACAATAATTTTCGACGGTCTTGGAACCATTCGTCCTATTTCGGTTGAACTAGAGAGGGCAATCTCAGTAGTTGGCAACATTGCTAACAAAATCCAATGCGGATTGAGAGATGAGTCGCTCAGTATGTAAGAGAGCAGCTTCGTTGCTTAAATGGCAAAGAGCATGGGACACCGCAGTCAAAGGTCGTTGGACCCACAGACTGATTCCAGATGTGTCCAACTGGGTTGATAGGAAGCATGGTCAAGTCAACTTCCACCTAACACAGGTGTTGTCTGAACATGATTGCTTCCAAAAATTCCTACACAGGTTTGGCTTGGCAGATTCTGCGGAATGACCTGAATGTGTAGGTGAGGTAGAGTCGGCAGAGCATGTGATGTTCGCATGCCCGCGATTCGAAGTAGAACGCAATGCCATGCTGCTTGTTAGTGGTATGGATACAACCCCGGACAACCTCGCCGAGAGGATATGCCGGGAGGAAGCTATATGGAATGCGGTGAACACAGCATCTCAACAGATAATGTCGAAACTGCAGCGGTGGTGTCGTCTTGAACAAAACCTACGAGTGCAGTAAGGGCACCTGTGATGCAGTGAACACCTTGCTCACCCCGACAACCAACATGTCGCGGGTGGGCTGCGGGGACCTCAGTATGTAGATATAGAGGTCATTGCGGTTCACGCGCGGTGGTTGTTGTCGGGGTGTTCGTCTCCAACGTGGGATTATGATACGGACCGCTAGGTTACTATCATAGCTTGCGATCGACGGGTGGTGAGGTAGCCACCCGTGAAGTCGATGTTGTGTGTATTGACGTCAAGTGCGTTAGCATAGGCGTGAGCGTTCTCAATAGTCCCCCCTGATATATTGCTTAATTGCGGGCCGGGGGTACGGACTGGCGAAAGGGTTTTGGTTTTAGTGGGTCGTGGACATACCCATCCCCACACTACCTGAGTTACCTCCTCAGGTGTCTGGTTGCAGATTTCCGTTTACCCTTGCTCAAGAAAAAAAAAAAGGCAGCCTCTGCGGGTGTGGAACGAAGAAGTCCGGAAGATATGCGGAGGTACTAGTTGAAGACTGCGGAGAGTATGCTGACAAGCTCTCACCGTGCTACACAAGACAGCTTCAGTCTTTGCAGCAGTCCGCTGTCAATCCACGCTTGGCCGATACGATACCGAGTGGCCCTGTCATATGTCCTATGCGGCCTTGAAGAGGTTTCAACAAGATTAATCGATCTGCAGCCGGCATTGATCGCTTGGAAATGTAGACCTTGACGAGTTTCAGGTTTCACATATTTTCATCTTCTCGCTGCGAACAGAAACAAGAGGAACAACTTTTTCAAGTAGCAGCCAGGCCACCACCACCTCGGCATTATCTGCCTAGGATGCGAAGTATAACACGTGTCAATACCGAAGCTCCATCACTGAACATCATGAACTCGAACAAAGATCCAATTTTGAATTTGCCCAAAATAACGGCACAAAACATTCTTCTTATCTAAAACAGTAGATGCTGACTAATGGCAAATCAAAGATCCCGCATACTTCCCAATTCCCAGACCTCATTCCAAATAAAGCCAATGGGATCCTTGCACAAAATGTACGAAATCACACGATACAGCACTCAAACCATTGAATATCATACAAAAGTGACGGTAGATCTTCCCGGAAACAACCCAAGAACAGTAAAAAAATCAATAGGAAGACATCTTCAGAGCGTAATTGTAGCAAATAATGGGCTTACGAATAATTATTTTGCCAATGTTGTGAAAAATATCATCCGGAATTGCAGAAAAAACGAATTTTACTCAGTCAGCTTGCAAATGTTTGTTTTTATTTCATATGTCAAACGGCGTATTTGACATTTCAAAACAACAAATTATGTTCTGTTTCGTACAATACAACGGTCGAAGGGCAGGGTACGGAAATCATCGTGCTATCATGATACCAGCGTGATTCTGGGTGACAGACATATGATTTTATGCTGTACAGTGATATTGATATATGTGTCACAAGTATTTGCCTATTTGTTAGCTAAGTGTTGTTCGTAGGTCATAGTACACTAGTATGGATCTTGATATGGTACATGGTCTTTGTGATATGAAACCAGGAATGTGTTCCTATCTATCTTCAAACTCACCCAAGAATTTCTTGAAGTAAGGCATTATAATCTACACGCATGATCAAAGATCTAACAGCCTGTGTCAAGTATGGTACATGCTCTGTGTAGCTCATAAAATAGATTGTGTTCAGAGCATAAGTTATTAGTCTTCCAAAAAACTCCAGAAGTTAGGCCTTCATTTCTACACGCGTAACCAAAGATCTCTCAGCCTGTTTCGAAAATTGTACATGCTCTGTGTGACTCATAGAATAGGTTGTAATCAAAGCATAAGGTCTTGGTCATCCAGAAAATTCTTGATGTAAAGCCTTTAGATCTACACGCGTAACCAAAGATCTATCAGCCTGTGTCAAGTATGGTACATGCTCTGTGTGATTCATAGAATAGATTGTGCTCAAAGCATAAGCTCTAGGTCATCCAAACCATTCTCGAAGTAAGGCTTTTAGATCTACACGCGTAAGTAAAGATCTAGCAGCCTGTTTCAAAAATGGTAAATGCTATTTGTGACTCATAGAATAGATTGTGTTCAAAGCATAAGTTCTTGGTTATCCAAAACATTCCCGAAGTGCCTTCTTTACCTTTATCTCATCTTTCCAGGATTAAATAAAATGTATAGGTGCCTTGCTACAAAAGATGTGAAATCATGTTATCCTACCTCAAATGGCGATGATATAATCAAGAACTTACCTGAAAATAGAATAAGTAATAGAAATTTCAGTTATTATTGATAGAAAATGAATGGATGCATTGGTTACAGTGGTATAAATGAAATGTTCAGGCAATCCATGAAATAAATAAATAAATTTTCTGCCATCTAAATGGATCGGTTACGAGCCTTACGTCTCTTCTTTTTGATGAACCAATGTTGTTATCGTATTATTTCCTGTTTCAAATCAATAAATGCGATGCTAAATCTAAGCCTCAAATACGAAATGTAAATCACTTACTCCATTTATCAGTAGGGGAGACTTGATCCCTTTTTCTCATTTTCGATGTATCACAGCCAATCATAAATACACTTACGCGGTCTTCACACTCTCTCTAAGAAATATATAATTTAACTTTACTGATGTCTGACAGCGTGTAAATATTTGTTGTTGTTTATACACAATCGACTTTTTTGAGTAATGTCAAAAATTGACTATTAAAAAAATCGGGGAGAATCTCCAAGAAAATGCTTTGAGAAACGTGCTCTCTATTTTTTTCAATATGTTTCCTCCTCCGTATATCTGCGTATATTTTCTGACTTACTATGGGTATTCATGACCGATTTTTGTTATGGAATTTGGCAGCGCATGTAATCTTAGATTTTGGAGAGACTTGATCCCCTTTCTATGGTATTACGCAATAAATATTTTTTCGAGTCAACCCTTCATCAAATCTGACAAATCTACAATTAATTAGAGATCTGAGAACGAGTTTGTATTACATTGAATTTTTACGCTAAGCTTTGGTATGGGTGACTAATACAAACATCCTATAATTTTGATGGAATGTTGAAATTTTTATCAGTACAAATCATTAAGCATATTTATGATTTTATGCTATTAAAAAATGAATTCATTTGTTCATTGTTATGTTAAGTTGTTCACATTCTGCGTGGCGGATCTATGCTGTAAAATACACTACAACAAAACTAGTTTCGTTCTCGGTAAAACAGGGAAGGAGGGGTGGTATCAGGTCTACCCAACTTCCACTAATAGTAGTAGCAGTTAACATCTGATCCGTGTAATAATGAATCTGTTTGGTTGCTTATGAGATCTATTTCTACACATTACAAACCATTTTCCAGGGATCTTCCAGACGCGACTTGTGATTTTGCAAACCACAAACCATTTTCCGACGGTCTCGTGACTTTGCAAACCACAAACCATTTTTTGACGGTCTTCCAGACGCGTCTTGGGGTTTTGCAAACCACAAACCATTTTCCGACGGTCTTCTAAACGCGTCTTGTGATTTTGCAAAGCACATACCATTTTCCGCCAGGCTTCCAAACGGGTCTTGTAATTTTGCAAATCACAAACCATTTTTCAACGGTCTTCCAGACGCGTCTGGTCATTTAGCCATTCACAAACACAAACCATTCTCTACAATTTAACCACTTGAATTAACCTCACCTTATGAAATCAGCGACAGGATAAAAAAAAGACTGGCAGGATCGCCAAAATGTGTGGCCCTAAATGGCCGGAACGACATTATGTGACAGCGGCTCTCCGTGGATGCGTGTAAACTGTGCACGCCACTTTTTGCCAAAACGCCCGAATGGTGGTGTAAAATGACTCAATTGCATGTAAAATAATGGTGAACGCATGGTTGTTTGTTTTGTCTTTATGGATTTAACAACAATCTTACGGGTGAGGTGTAAGATTCACAAATCGTTAAATTTAAGTGAAAATGAAAAAAATTTTGCTCATTTTTTCCACTGCAGCTCAATAATGAATAACTAGTATTGAATTGTAATGGTAATATTTGTTTATAAATGTCCCACAAAAAATATATGAGTGATTTTATGAGTGAGGCCATTTCGCCCCGTGGGTGCGTTATGCACTGTTTGAAATGAATGAAAAATGAAATTATCAATTTTCTCCTATAGAACAATGTTACTAATCTATTATTGTGTCGTTTTGGTTACTAACAAACGGAAAACCGAGCACCTCACAAGTCAATCATCCCAAGGATGCTTTCCTAAATCAGCATGTTTCTTACTTCCCACAATGCCTCGCACACGGGTGTAACAATAAAAAGAAATTGAATCACAGGTCTCGAAAATGAGCATATAAATCAATTACTTCAAACGCATCTTGACGGATACGCGCTCTCGCCCCGGTAGACTTATCTGCAACATATGTTCGCCTCTTTTCGGTTCAATCGAGATTCTTTTTTGGGGAGGAAATTATCTCGACTGTCTGGGCCTCGCACGTCATTGTCATATTTTGACGCAGAGTATACATCTATGCACCGTGTGGGGAATGGATTGCCGTGATAAGTATGGAAACTTTATACCACGTGTAAAAGGGAAAAAAAAATTCCCGGGTTTTCCAGTTCAATGTATGTTAAATTATTGTACACGACACATCAACCCCCTTTCACTGCTGTAAGCTGCTGACAACATCATTTCCCATTCGGTGTAGTAAGCCAATCAATCCAACCAAATATGATAATAATCATGAGCGTCGATCTGGTTGACTGAAATGCAAACTTTAACCAATTCCATCCCGAATGAAAAAAAAAACGGGCAAAAAATGAAAGCCAATTCGATTTGAGTTCTCAAACTCTATTAGTGTCACCCAGTAGAATCGCACAATCAATCTCCTCTCGACGAGTGCCGTGATCTAGCAAAGTGACGTATACGCCACTTTGCCAATATTAGTGCTAACGGGACGTTTTCATCAAGCTTTTCGAAGGATGTGACTCGTGCGTCACTTCTCCAGATAACGGCAGTGCGGCAGTCATCTTCGGTGGCATGGCGCCACCGCCATGTTTGAGGGATTTCAAAGTTTTGGGGAAACTTTGCTTTTCTATCCAAGATACGTAGCTTCTATGCTGGCTGCTGGTGGTGGGCATAAGCAAGGCGACATGGTTGGTCTACACTGCATCGTCACATCTTTCATGACACGAGATGGGATGAGCGATGTAAAAGTACATCCCCAGTAGTACCTACTTGCTTGAGATGTTTGGAGTTGGCATATCGAGCGAAGGACTTTGCCGGATGTTCGAATGGGAAACATGAAAAGTTTCGGTGACAGGAAATTGATTTCTCGAGCTCATTGGTTGGTTGGATGTCGTTAATGGCACACAGCAGCGGCTGACTACGAACGATGACCACCCGATTTCGGTTGGACTGGCTGGCTGGGCGGTAGCTTGTAAACGACAGATAGTGACATGGCTTTATCCGATAACCGTCTAGTCGTGGGTTGTGTGATAGAGGTCGCGTGGGGTGAGAAATTAGTACAGAGATGCGATAAGCTGCCAGTTGTTTTCGAACTTTGAGTTCGACTTTGGTCAACAATATCGATAATGTCATAATTTATCAATAGGTTGTACACGATCTAATTTTGGAAACGATTGCCAACAATGGTATTTTCTTATTTTTTCATGTAACAGGATCGGGCAGTGGAGAGAACTTGTTCATTAATCTTCAATAATGTTTACATTAATGTCCACTACATGAACATATGGAATGATGTGTAAATGAAACGAGTAAAAAAGCGTTTGTGAATAAAGTGAAAAAGCTGCACAGGTAACGCAGCTCAACGTCAACCATTGCCAGTAGTTGCTGTAGCAGTCGGTAGCAGAAACGAGCACGCACGTCACTATCCAGGTGGACCCGATCCGCATCACCACATCATCTGGACGAATCCAGACCAGCGCCGATTGTACGACGGAAAGATTCTCAATCCAGGATGTATTAGACACGGAGCGCAGTTATAGCGAAGATAAATTGAATATCTCGGAGTACGCAAACGCTGTTAGAAGCTTTAGCCAAGCTGGACGTTGGATGCTGGATGGCTCCCGGGGATCCTTCCAGCGAAATGGGTGGAATCGATAATCGACAAAACAGTCTGCAGTCCAAGTTTAGCCAGAGACCTGCAGTGGAAGGTGAACGATGATTACACCCACAGCGACCATTTTGGCTATCGGCTACAGAATAGGCAGCGATGTAAGGTGAGAAGCCGGGGAGCTACTGCTACAACCCGAGCGTGGAAAATCGCGCATTTCGAGAGACCTGCAGTGCAGACCTGCAGTGACTTGGGATTCTGCTTAAAAGTTAGTCTTGAACAGGCTGTCGCGTGGATGAGCCGGGATGATTGTCGAGAGAGCAATTCGGATTTCGGAGAGGAAGCTCTACAAAGGTCGCCATCTATTGCAAGCGATGCGGTATCCGCTACTGCGCGGTGATAACGCCAGACGTGTGCAATACCTTCAGCAGTGCCTGCTGGCGGAGATAGGGTACTCATTACTCCGGCTGGGACTACCGATAGGGTTGAACAAGAAAACTACTTCCAGAATCGAGTACGTCTACGATCTAGGAGACATAGGAAGGTTTGGTTAGCACCTTGGTCAACTGCTGTGGAACGTGATGTACGTGAAGAATTCAGCGTGAAGATCCCGCCTAGAATTAACCTTCGGGGACTCGCACCGTTGTAAAAAGTACAAGACCTTCGAAAAAAGCACGCTTGTTGTTCACAACAGAAGCGGGACTTCGTGAGCCATCCAGAATCAAGCGAGTCCCGGAAGGTTAAGCTAGTGGGATTCGCAGATTATGTACAATGACCGTGTACGGAGAGTCCACCGAAGAGGTCGAATTGACTACAGCTCATTCGCTCAGACCAGGAATTGTTGCGTGGCAAGAAGCTGCAGCTGGCACTTAAAAAAAATCGAAAATCCATAAGCGGAAGTCAGTGCAGTATATGTCAATTGGATGAATCGCCGCGACACCACTTTCAAGAGAACTCCTAAACAACTTGGGTTGATATCGACTAGACCTGCAAGCGCGCGTGAATGGCGATAGTGGACCTAAATACACAAGCAGCACACGCAATATCTTTTAAATAGCTGCTTGTTACTAACAAACTGCAAAGAAGGCTCTGGTTATACACCAAGTGTCAATAAAACAATTCAGAACTGATTTGCGATTTGGGCGTAACTTAATTCGTAAACAAATATTGGAATGCAAATTCCTGCTGAAGCAAGCGTTGCCTTAGAAAACCACGGTATGTGTCCGACAGAGTAGGTTTCCTTCTAGCAGGGAAGGGAAATAGTTTTGAAGAAAATCGCTTACATTTTACGAAATCCACAAATGTTTACAAAATAAGTTACGCCCAAATCGGAATTCGGTCCCAAATTCTTCAATTTCAAAAAGACATAATGTTTCATTTCGATTCTATTTAGGAAGCAATTTGGCTCGCATCTGACTATTTGGATAATTATGATTTCAATATGTTGAAAGTTGATTCCATGTTTATGTAGTGCAGTGGTAGGCAGAAACTCCAATTATAAGGAGTACATCATACTTTTATTTGGTCAGTAGTTAGTAGTTAGTCACACAACAGTTGTTGTTACATACTGAGAAACAAGTGGTGTTGCTTGGGTCTTGTGGATAATGGCGATCAGACTGCTGCTGACAAATGTGGTAGTTTTAATATTGCGCTATGGAGGTGTCGGCGTTGAGCGCTAACTGCAACGTCCGAAAGCAATAGAGTATTCATAGACTGATGTGCTTTAGACATGTTACCGCACCGTATCTATAGAGGCAACATGCATATTCGCGGGCATGTCGCTCACAAAACTGGCGGTAAACGATGACGAGCAGTACATGACAGCATGCAGAGCTCAACTTAGGCTCTCAGCTCTCAATAAAACACGGATGCTTCAGGTAGAACCTGCACAGTTTTGAACATGCGGCTTCCCTTGTCTGTCCGCAATTCCTAGATGTGACAGAACCAGCAGAGTACAATCTGTTCACATGACCCAGGTTCGAAGAACACCGGTGACGACCAGGGTAGTCGACATCCTACAACGATGTTAGAGCAAAAAGCAACAGCAGGTCGCCATAGAGGGATTAGGATCATTTGGCCGAATAGTTGAAATTTGTTTACTTATTATTAAGTGTGTAAAGCGAGAAGTAAAAATTCGAAACGAGAAACGAATAGTGAAAAGTGAGACGTGACAAATGATATATTCGAAGTAAGTAGAGTAGTGAGAAGTGAGCATCGAAAAATGAGAAGTGAGCACTGACTATCAGAATAAAATGAGAATCGGAAAGTAAGACATGAAGGTTTTACTTATATCTATTTATTTGAAAACCACCTTCAATTTATAAACTATTCAGACTGATTGTTTGTCTTAAATCTATGTTTAAAGACTAACTAAAAGTTACTAACATTAAAGCAGAGAAAACAACACTTAATTATTTATAAATCATTATTTTATAAATAATAGGAATAGTTTTTTCTTCCATGTCGCAGGCCTGGTAACGAGTCACTTTTTAGTGACTTGGTCACTATTTTGAGTCTAGTCACTAAAAAGTCACTATTTGCATTCAAAAGTCACTAAAGTCACTATTTTTGGAAAATGGTCACTAAATTCACTATTTTTGCTTTGCCCACTGTAAAAAAATCAAAATAAAAATCATTTGTACCTATTATTATTATCAACCAAATCAAATGTAAATCTGGTAGCAATATATAAAATTTGGAAAATATGCACCAAAAAAGTTCCAAGTGTGTTGTGAGGTTCGTGAATTGTGGAATCGTGAGGTTATTTCCGATTAATATCGACTATGATCTTTTTCTTCACGAATGGAATTTGTTGCGAAAGGTTGATCTCGAGTATAGAGTACCGAACTGAAGAGTGTCGGAATTAGTACCACGTCTGTTGGTCCCGAGCAAAGCTTGAGAGCAAATCGATAACTAATTTTGTTGTTGTGAAATCGCCTAATTTTGATAACTCAGGTTGATATCCTTTTGGTCGTTTTAATGGTTAAAAGATCAAAATCTACAGCAAAAAATCTTACTGTGACATCAAATCGAAAACTATTCCTGCTGTCGATGAGAGCAAATCGAAAACTAATTTTGATATTGGTTCCGATAACAAAATAAGTACACAGTTTGATGTCAGATCATACAATTCAGAAATCAACAGCAAAATGAGATCAAAATATGTAATCAGTCATGATGATTCATTTTTGAAAACAAATTATTATTTCGATTTGATATCAATATCAAAATATGTTTTCTATATGCTCTCATTATGTTTTCAGACTTTGCTCGGGGAGCGGTTATACCCTCCAGTGACAAAGATAGTGAACAGCCTCAGTTTCATCACATGACAATGATGTTTGATGTTTCCCTACTTTTGGGAGAATAATGAGCGATAAGGGCGTCGATGACAAAAAATAGATACATTATGATTGTAAAATTAGTTTTTGATTGTTATGGGTCTGTCTCGTTTGGAGAATCAAACTGTAATTAAACTTAAAATTGACGATTCAATAATAATCAAATAACCCTGATCGCAGAGCAAGATTACTTTCGAGTCGAGTTGAAAGTTTCGACAGATATCGAATCTTTTTTCACCGATTTCTCACTGGAATTGCTGGGTAGCACCAGCCATTCTTATGACCGGATGATTTTTCAATTTTCGAGCTGTCACTTTTAAGTTTAATTCTCCAAAAGTAATCAAAAATAATCTTGCTCTGTGAGCAGGGTTATTCGATAATTTTTGAAATGCCACTTTTAAGTTTAATTTTAGTTTAATTCTCCAAATGAGACAGACACTAAATCCCCCTTGCAACCTCTCGGAAAAGGTCTCGAAAAAGAAATTGTAGAGCAAGTTATGTCAGAAGTAATTCTGGCCCAAGCCCAAACTAGATGGGGTTTTGATCGTGCGTGAAAACAGGCTTTGCGAATCATATGCAGGAAGTCGTGATAGAAAAAAATGCTTAATTAATGGCTTCTTCAAAAAGAAAAACAAAATGACACGACGCTGCTCATTTTTGCTAACGAAGCTGTTCATTTTTACTACAATTTAGTGCCTCTAACTCCGGTAAGATTTGAATGAAAAAAGCTCGCGAATTAAATCGCTTTGAAAAAGGATCATGGTGAAATTCAAAACTTTGTGATTTGAATTATTTTACAAATATTACATTTTATAAAAAAAATTCTGTTTTTTAACAATTAAGGCCCAAACACAATGTCAACGGAAACAGCAAATTTGACATACCCAAAAAACTAGTGTGAGGTGAATGAATTAGTCGGACTATTAAAATCTAAAATAAAACAGCAAAACTAATTAGATTTAAAAGCTTTTTTTTTTGACTCGAGATTATTTGACCATCCATTTTTTATTAACTGCAATATTTGATTTTCAAAATATTCGTTGGAATGCCACGTCGAGTTCAAAATATCAAAAACTTCAGTTAAATTTGTTATTAAACCATAGTTTAATAACAGGTAAAATCGTATTATTTTCTTTATTTATTTACATTATTTTATATTTGTCAAACAAATTGTCGGGGTTCAGCCAAACCGCACTAAGCGGTTTTTTGACAGACTTGTAGTATTTTGTTCGCAAAAAACGGGAATCATTTTTATTCAATTCATACGTCAATTTGTTGAAGGATATCCACAGCTATGAGGCTGTGATCAATTAGATCTGCTATCCGGAAGTTTGGGCAGAAAAATGATTTCTTTTGCTGGCGCTTGGTGTTATTTGGCCAAATGATTCTACAAAAGATTTATTATCTTTGTGAGCCAAAATAGTGCACCGTCTAGCAATCTATTAGATCATTGTTCTACAGAAAACTTCAAGCTCATATTAAACAACAAATGTTGTAATTATCAACATACTTTTATGTAACAGCTTCAGTTCACGTACCCATGAAACCGCGTGGATACCTGCTCGTGGTGTGTTACTTAATATGCTGTCTCAATATGATATCATGGTCACATTGCTAGCTTCTCGCTTATCCAATGAATACCATTCTCAATATCTAACTCCGTGGTACTTATGAGAGTGTCGCAGTGAAGATAGGCGTGGCCAGTAGCAGTAATGTTCATGCTATTGTTGTTTTTGCCTTTTCTTGATTTGTGATAGCATTCTGGATAAGTATTTCAAAAATAAAACACTAGTTTGCAATCTACAAAATTTATCAATACAATGCTAATACAACTTGTAGCTCTATACCCTGTTTGAAACTTCATGCGAAAGTCACAATTTGGTGAATTTTTCTGCATTTGAAAGTCACTATTTGGTAACTTTTTCTGCAATTGAAAGTCACTATTTTGAACGGCCCTGATACCAGCCCTGATGTCGTGAGTTTAGTTTAGTTGTTCTATCGCGAGATCTAGACCTAGGCACCAAAATGACGCAAAAAATGTCACTAATAAAAAATTGCCTAAAAAAGGCACTTATCCTTAATCGATTTGCTCGCAAGTTGCATTGAACGCAGAATCCTGTCTTCTTGTTTCCTATTAAAAATTGGCCAGGCCGGACTATGGGATCGAAAGTTAGGGCCAAAATACAAATTTTCATGTAAAAAATGTCACTCATTTTTCAAGAACTTATTCTTAACTGATTTGCTCGCAACAAGTTACATTCGACACATAATCCTGTCTTATTGTTCTCTATCAAGAATTGGATAAGACCGGTCTATGGGGTCGGAAACTATGGCCAAAATACCATTTTTTATAGGAAAATCACATAAAATGTCACTCATTTTTCGGGCACCTAATCTTAACCGATTTGATCGCGACAAAATTTATTCGACGTAAAATCCTATCTCGTTAATTTCCATTGAAAATCGGTCCGATCGCACTATGGGCTCAAAAGTTATGGCCAAAATATTTTTGTTTATACTTGAAACCCATGGAAAAAGCTCACTCATTTTTCGGGAAACTTACCTTAAACGATTAGCTCGCGACACGCTGGATTCACCCGATCGGCCCGATCGCAAAATTCACTCATATTTCGGGCGCTTTAGTTAACCGATTTGCTTGCAGCAAATTGCATCCGACGGAGAATCCTGTTTTATCTTTTCCCATTAAAAATCGGCCCGATTTTTATTTATTAAAAAGGTTTGCAGCCCTAAGGCTTTTCAATTGCTTTTGGGCCTTTCAATTGGTTTTATTTTTTTGATTTTTCCAATAGTTATTATTCGTAGCTCTTGTTGAATTTTAAATTCCGTTGACATGCTTAAAACGTTTGAGTAATAATTTCAGAAAGTTGAATCAACGTCAACGACAACGTTGATCGTATTGTTCAGTTTTACCCCGGAGTAAAAAGTTCTATTCTTGTCTCATTTGGTTTGAATATTCTTGGTTTTATAAAAGATGGCGATGGTGATAATGATGCTAAATTTCTGTTCAGATTACAAGCTTTATCACTAGTTATAATATGAAACGATAATATAATATGTGAACTTTGACATCAAGATACTCCTTATCAATTGATAAAGTACTATTTCTGGCTTCTATCAAATTGGACTCACAAAATCAAAATCAATTTGGACTTCTGATAGATTATTTATTCAAATAAAAATGCTTAAAATTCGATTACTTTTGATCATTAATAAAGATAAACAAACCATCATGGTATCATTCCAAAAATGAATATGTATTCGATTTTTATCACGCCCCAATTTGGTCTGCCTCCGATTTCGTCTACCATCAATTTGCCACATTTTGCCACATTTTTCTTAACAGAATTTTGTATTTATAAATAATACGGAAAACAATTAACGACTTCCATCGTATGTTGCTTATTATAAATACGTTCATGATGTCTGTCAAATCTTTTGGAAGTCTATATAATAATTAAAAACTTGTTTTTTTTATTCCTTTATTTATTTGATAGGCACTCTGTGTTACTTAACCGCTACACTGACAAAAATCCAATCATATCCATTATGTGTGGCACACATAAATTTTGACTATAGCATTTCCCACATAACGGCTATGTGAATTTGCATAGTATATATGTGGAAACACACATAACCCTTATTAACTAATAACCTTTATGTGGATTCTCCTATAGCGGGTGGTTATTAACGCACACATAAAATTTATTTGTAAATTTCTTTAGATTTTTGCCATTAAAAATGTGTGGAATTTTATTAGTGTACTGTGCCGATATCTACTGTGGTATTCTGCAGCCAGAATCCACACAGAATCTATTTTTAGATTTTTCCATTATTCATAGTTGTTGTCGTTGCTGGTCCATCTCGTCGTGAGTCCATTGTGTTCGTTTCGTCCATGTAGTGTATCCAATGATCGTTGCATTGTCCGGTTGCCATTTATCTGGGTAACGTTGGAGGAATGCCTCCGAGAAGAACAAGTTGTCAGTCGTCATCAGACAGCCGTGACGGTGAGGCGTGCACCCCAATAGGGGAACTGGGGGTAGGACGCCCACGTTAAGGAAAATGCCATTTTTATCAATGAAAACCACCATTTCAGCCAGTTTTCATCAGCGCATACTGAAGAACAACATATCTGCGACTGACTACCGATAACAGATATCTAATTGTCCATTTTATTGCACAGAAATTTGATTTTTAAAAAGCACCCGAAAAAAAATGATTTTGAAACCATGCGGGGTGAGATGCGCCAGTGGATGGGTTAAAACGCGCATGTGCTTATCGTACTGATTTTCATTTTAATTGCCTACATTAAGGCAATTAACCGAATGTTTCAGCTGTTTCGGTCATACGGTCATGTGTGGGCGTACTGCCCCACACCGACCTCAGAAGTTTGAAGGCCCATCAAATCGTTTTAAGACCAATTTTGACGACGATTTCGTGTGGAACATAAAGAACACGAGTAAGCAGCATGGCTCATGGCTCAATTTTCAATTTACCAATGAATAACAGCGATAGAAAGACTAAATTTCACCGAGCTAGAATTGCATCAAAACACGCAAAAATCATTTTTTCGAGTTTTTCATGTGTAACTAGAGAAAAATCATGAAATATATGTATCCAATGGCAATATTTTTCATTGCTTTATCGTAAAGACTATTGAAAATAATCAAAATGGGGATATTTAACTTTATTCAGGGGTGGCGCGTTTTAACCCCTATGGGCGTGCTACCCCCACTTCCCCTACGCCACCGCATAGGCTGCGCATCCGGCAACTGACGAGGGTTTTGGTGGAGGGGCTGGGAATCGAACCCATGACCATTCGCTTGAAAGGCGAACGTGTAGCTACGGGACCCCCAATTAAAAACTTGAACTGTCGATAATTTTTTCAGCAATCTATATACATAAAAATGAATTTCTGCCTGTCTGAACCTTATAGACTCGAAAACTACTGAACCGATCGGCATGAAAATTTGTATGCAGAGGTTTTTGGGGCCGGGGAAGGTTCTTAAGATAGTTCGAGATCCCTCCCCGCTTTGGAAAAGGGGGCTCCCATACAAATGGAACTGAAATTTCTGCATAACTTGAGAACTAATCAGAGAATAAAACAATTTTAGGCGATACGAAGTTCGTCGGGTCTGATAGTTATAAATCTGAGCACAGGATATCATCTTTGCTTGTGCAAAGATATTATCCCTAATCAAAGAGCACCCTGGAAAGATTTGAGCATTTGATGATGATCCTGATAGCCAGCGCGGTTCGGGGTTTGTTCACGTTGCGAGGGCGTTGCTACAACAAAGGCAGTGAAAATTTTTTCTCCATGGCGAACATTGCACTTTGTTTACTGAGCAGATAGATAACTAAGATCGATATACCAGCATATCATCAGTATCTTTGCTCAGAAGATCGAATGATGGGATTAATTACAATGCCTGCAATATAATAATAAACGCAATAGATAAAAAAGGCATCATCACCGCTAGGTGGATTAATCTGGTTTTTCTTCTCACTTCTACTTCTAATTTTTAACTTTTTAGTCGTCACTTCACACTTCTCACTTTTTGGTTTTCACTTCTCACTTCTTATTTTCCATTTTTTACTTAAATAATAAATGAGACCACACACTTCTCAGTAAGTAAGTAACACACTTCTCACTTCGACTTCTAATTTCAAACCTCTCACCCATCACTTTTCACTTCTCACTTTTAACTTATTACTTCTCACTTCGCACCTCTGCTATCACTTATCACTTTTCACTTTTCAATTTAAACTTCTTACTTCTCACTTCGCCCTACTGACTTCTCAATCATCACTTTTCACTTCTTACATCTAACTTCTTATTTCTCAAACCTCAATCCACTTTCTACTTCTCACGTCCTTTTACTTATGTGAAGTGAGAATTGCCTCAACTTTGGAATTTTACTTGAGATTTTACTTGCAACTTGAAGAATTTTATTTCAACTAGTCGACCAAACCCAAATGCCCAATAGTGGACCCCCTAGTAGCGGAATTTTGCTCTTCCTGTCATAATGAGTAGAAATTTTCAACTTATTAAACCTGCTTGATATATAATAACAAGTTCTGCATATCCTTTTCTTGGTACATACATAAAACACTCAAATACACGACGTTATTATCATCTGCATATCCTTTTCTTGGTACATACATAAAACACTCAAATACACGACGTTAAATTATCATCTTTAGGTCTGACTGAAGTTCGACTGAATAGTAGACCCCCTGGGGGTCCATAATAGAAAATTGCTTCCCTATAGTCGACACTTCATTTGATTTTCATGTTTCGTTTCGGTACGTTCTTCTTCCCTATTATAGACCCCCGAAAATATTCCTATAATGGACACTCTCGTGTTTATTTTTTATAGAAATGTAAAAAATCATCCAATTTTACTGTCCATACCATTTCCAATGCATGTAATCAAATCATAGGACTGTAAGGTAGGTTCCCCCGATGAAATTTCGTAGCAAAATGTTTACATTGTGCTGTAATAATGCAAAAATGGCTGGAGGGTCCACATTTGGTTGGGGTCCACTATTGGGCACTTTACCCTAGATGTCGATAATAAACGGGAGCGTGGACGTCAGCTGGTGACACCGCAGAAATCGTTAGCCCGCAGCGAGCGCGTAGCCGCAGAGTGTGGTGTCACGGACGGTCCCGATGATTTCGGAACAGAGAACTTTTCATCGGGGTAGGATGGATTCACCGCCGGGGACTAGTTGAGTAGTTCATGGTTCGCGAACGTACCGGCTACAAGTCGTCAGAGCATCATCACACGGATGGCTCAACGGTTCAGCACTCGTTCGGTTCCGAAGTCGGGGAATTCCCTGTCGGATTGATCGACTGACGGAAGCTATCCAAGTAGTCGTGATCGAGATCGAAGCTGAATGGCTCAATGGGTTATAGGAATTCAAAGAGAGTCCAAGAAAGGGAGTTAAAGGCTCGAACGGAACGACGAAACACAGAACGGAAGAGGTGAAAAGTTTACCAACTTAGGAAGGTTGCTGAATGTACGAAGAGCATACCCTCTGATGTAGTATCGTTTAGTGGGTATTTTCTGTCTAGATGAGTTGCACACTTCAGCGCCCAAAAGTGTGGGAGAGATGGCAACCTCCTAAACACGGGCGTGTGTGTGCAAAATTTTGTAAACATACTTTTTGAAACGAAGCAATGACCGATTTGCTTGCCGCAAGTTGCATTCGACGGTTCCAGTGTTTGCTACTGTATAAACGACCAATTATGAAATGACCAAATTACTATTCTGGATAATGCACGAGAAAGGCAATATTACCGCTAGATGAATTTATAAAGACCATACTGAAGATAGCTGGGTTCGATTTTCTGTCTGGTCTAGGAAATTTTCGATTTGGAAATTCTCTCGACTTCCCTGTGCATAAAGTATCATTGTGTTAGCCTTATGGTATACGAATGCAAAAAATGGCAAACTTGGCTAAGAAACCTCGCAGTTAAAAACTGTGGAAGTGCTGAATATTCCAGTGGAGGATGTAATGCCAATAAGAAGAAGATCAGAGTTTTTTTTATTGATTACGACAGCTTCAACAATCAACAAAGAAAAATAGGAGTAATAGGATAGGAGTCAAAAATTTATATGTTGTTAGTATACATGTATATGTTGTTAGTATGAAACCTTTTGAAAACTATAAAAAACTCAGAATGTTTTGTCTTATTACGGTGACGTATCAGATCTACAATATGAATAAATTATACACACTGCTTATTGCCCCCACTAAGAAACAATACTTTGCATTATCTGGCCAATCATTTGTTTTTTTCAATTGAACCAATGGTACATACCCGAGTAGACGAAAATAGTTCAATAATATCAAATGTTGATAAGATATCAAAATGAGATATGGACATGATTGATATAAAAGATAAAAGATCAGACGACAATATTAATATTTTTGCACTAAAACATCATCATGAGATCAAGGTCTGCTATTTGTGATAAGTGATCAATATCATGTGCCATTAGTTTGTTGTTATCCATAGCATATCTTGATATTTAAATGATATTTCGGTGCATATTTTTGATACTGTTGCCTGTTCTTTTATCTCTTATATCAATCAAGTCCATACCATGTTTTGTTATTCTGTTCATGGCTTCTGCCCGGGTATCTTTATCCTAGCGGCACTTGGTAATAATAATGATTCGGAAGTAAGTTCCACCGGAGAAGTGGATGGAAGGTGTCGTGTGTTCCATCTACAAAAAAACGATAAACTGTTTTTTTTTTGCAAACAGACAAAAGAAGGTGGAGTGGTCGTAGATTGCGTGGCTTGTGATGTGCAGCTACGAATGGAAAGGAAACAATCGATTGCACAGACCACTTCCTAGTTCTTAAACACTGAAAAAAAAAACAATTGGAACATCTTTTATTGTCTTCATATGTTCACCACAACTCTATGAACTTTAGATGCAACAACTTTTTACGAAGTTTCTATTACAACAAAAGTCAAAGTGCCAAACTACCCTTATATTGAATCTGAGAATTAGACGTGTCTGATAAAATCTTAAACGTAGCCCGAATTTACTGAAAACATTTTTCCCCTTTAGATTGCTTGGCATGACGGCGTGATATCTTCTTGAAATCTGGCTCTGGAGGTTCTAAGTATTTACACATCTCACAGCTGTAAGCAACGCCAGCTGAAATGTAGAAAAAAATCTGTATGTGTCTTAACGCTGCCGTCTTCGTCTTCAAATTTCGCTTGAATCAACAAATGCATTCAAATGTAAGCTGGAGTACCAAAAAACTAGCAACAAAATCACTTTACAAATCTCTTCCAACGTGAATCCGATTGAAAAGGCGAACAAGAAATCTTATTTCCTTTGATTGGCACCCGCCCGCGAACAGAGGCGAGTGTGGAAGACGAGTCTCTGCTTTCTATCTCCTCCATCGCCGCCGTTTGGGGAGGGTGATTGATCGAACCAGTTTCCAGCAAACTTTTAATAAATCATCCCCGCTCCCACGCACCATATTCGTTCGGCATTCACATCCGGTTTGCTCTCGCATCGTCTGCCTTCACTGTCCTTCGGGCTCGGGTGGAATATAACTCAGCCGCAGCACTGTATAACGAATACCGTTCTCAAGGACGGTGACGATATTTGTCATTCCGGACAGTTACATGCGTCTTCTGCCTTCTACCTCGTAGTCTCCATCCGGGACCCAGCACGGACCTCCCCACCACCACTTTTCCTTCGTTTTCAATATTAACTTCTCTGACGGCTTCGCTTTCACGTAATCCCTTTTGGGATCCTCCCAAAGCTTGGCAAGGAAATTTTCTTTGAAAGGAGGAAACCATCCACCACGACCCGACCGTACTTCGCCGCATCCCTTTTTTGAACCCAGTTTTCCGAATGCAACGACCGTATTCAAACGGGTGTGGAATAGCAGCGATCAACAATGAATGAAAATCCTCCACTTCTGAAAGCTATGCCATAATAAATAGGCATGCATACAAAAGTATATTTTCCCAGGCCAAAGACGGGAGCCTGCATTATACAATGTAACATGCAGGGGGCACAATAGGAGAAAAAACGATTAATGACCAATATATTGCATATCACCGCAAGATGATCACTGTTTTAAATAAATAATCTCTTTATGTTAAACAATCAAAAGAACAAACCGTCAGAACTTATTATCTGAATTATTTTTAATTTCTAAGCCACAAAAATGCATTTTTAGACGCCCAAATTTGGTCGCTTTTTTGTTAGGTTCTGTCCTGCTGTGCGCAAGCAGAAACCATTGCTGTGGGAGGCCCAAAATCCAGCAAACAAACCGCAAAGCCTTCAGGCGTTTATAGTTTTGTTGGCTGCTCTAACTGAACCGAACTCTGGGACCCGACCGGCAACGACCCATTGAAGCATGCAAATTTATATGCAAACAGCCTCTTTGATTTGGTCCGCTCCCTCCGCCAAGTTCTACCATTTTCACAGATTCACCGGTTCTGCGGACTTCTCGGAGGTTTTAAATATGTATTAAAATTTTCCTACACGGCCGATGGCAGCCATCGAGAAAAATATTCCGATCCGGGCTTACATTCACCTGGTCCCGACGAAAGGATGGACGGACGGTTTCAGCGCAGGCACGTCTTGCTGTTTAGCATAAGAATAATCGGGTGATAGGCTGCTCTAGCTGGTGGGTGCGGGAGTGAAAGAATCCTTGGATTAAACCTTGTTATTACTTTCCATTTCGTTCGCTTTGCTTACGGTAATCGGGATCCGCCTCAAATCCGTTGCTCGGTTCGACACAACATGCACAACACACATGCCGAACCTAAATCGGGTTAGCGGGAAATGTAATTTTCATACTGTGTTGTATAACCATGAAAATTTCTTCTACTTCCCATTCTGGAAGGATCGAAAATACAGAAACGATTGGTCGTAAAAATTTGCAAACGCCAATTTTATGTGATCGTTCTACGATTAGGCTACATACGGGCCATTTATGGTCTGTTACTGGTTGTTTGTTGGCTTTCGATTTTCGTATGCAACCGTGAGGAAATAACTGCAAAATTAAATCGATTTTCAGGAGTACACATTCCACGGCGGTGTTTTTGTTTACAGTAACAACATATTATGTGCCATTAGAAGGAGCGTGCCGACAATAATAAATATTCATTTTTCTGAGTTTTTCTTCTATAATTGATTTACTACAACCTATTGTTTCGAGATGACCAAACTCCTGTGGTTGTGATATAACTTGCTATAAATAATATAGGAACTAACTGAAAGCTACTTAAATTTTCAGTTTCGGATTCAGTTTATTTCTAAAGGAAGAAAAAAAAATTTTGATGTAAGAGTGCTCAGCAAAACAAAACGCGTCAGTTTATATTCATCTAGAAAAAAATTAAAACAAGTTTGCCAAAATAGGGTAGAATACGGCATTGGCAGGGTGCGACAGTTGTTGGCACCCTCAACAATATTTGCGTTTTCCAGCAAACATACACTATTTATGAACATAATTTTGATTCAGTCACAAAATTTAAAGTCTAAGCTTTCATTTGAATAAGTTGTTTGTGTAAAAGTAGCAAGATTTGATGAGTTAATCACCAAAACAAATTTGCGCCTACGAAATCCTTGCCATTATTGCATTGCCAAAGAAAGCAGCGCACGAAAAGCAAACCGTTACTTACTTTTTTGGATCGCCTGTTTCTTCTCTTTTTTGCGTATGACACGACAAAGTAAGTACGTAAACTACTTTTTACACTTTATCACCACTTGATTATCACCACAAAGAGCAAATTTATGCAATATTTGCTCTATGTTTCACTAAATAAAATCGGGACTGTTTGTTTTCTTTGACAGCAGCACACTTCGGAATAGAGCGAGAGAATGTGTTTGTGAGCATATCAAACACACGCTAAAAAGATACCACGCACAATTCTATGTGATTTGATTTTAGCAAAAATACGAACAAAATATCCGGCGATGGTATTTAGTTAAAAAAAGTGTTAAAATACAAATGCTTCTATTCAGATTTTTACGCAGACCATGAATTATATCAAAAGTGATAGCAACACCGTAGTATTTTAACCCTTATGTGGCTGACAGGACCGTTTTCCTTTTGCAACTTCAATACTTTCCAAGCTCATCAAAAAATCATAACCATTCCCATTCCTACATAGCGCATTTCAACCATAAATAATTGCCTACTTTTAGGGTATTATCTATTATTCAACTGTGAAACGTAGTGTAAGAATGGGGTGACTACAGCGGCTGGATAGGACAGTGCTGCAGCTGCCCATTATTCAACATATGAAGACTCACGAGGTGGAATATATTGTTTATATACTATACTTCCAGAACCGACGAGCTTCGTTTCAACTAAAATTGATTAATTATATATTTTTTACATTATTTAAAAGACGGCTAAGTATTCAAAATTTGCAAATTTGTATTCCATTTTTTTTTTAGATTAATTCTCGATTAAAGCAGAAATTTGTACTTCATTTGTATGGGAGTCCCCCTTCCAGAAGAGGAGGGGACTAATACCATTATAAGAATCTTCATCGTTCCCAAAAACCTCTACATACAAATGTTCATGCCGTTTCCTAGTCTATAAAGGCAGACAGACAAAAACTCCTTCTCATGTGTATAGATTTGGTTTTACGTGGTTTACGTCGAGTGGTCGTGTCTTGTACACAACAACCATTATTTTTTTTGATGAAACTAACATGTCATGTAAGGACCGCAAAGAGCAAGTTGTATATTTGAAACTGGTTGATAGACTTTTGCTTACGACTATAAGGCATTACAAAAGACAAAAGATGTAAATCTTGGCAGCGGACAAAAAGCATGTAAGTTCCCTTCTCCAAAATGGCCAACATTATTCAAATAGGTTGAAAATGGTAAAAGTTATGAAATTGTCAATATCTGGGTACACGGCTACCCAATCTGCCACTCACGTCTGTTTTTTGTTGGCCGCATAAGGGTTAAATTTGTTTTACAATGTGTTTAAATGCTTTTGCCTATCTGTCTACATGACATAAAATTGATGCCAAGGCTAAAAATTCCTGCTTTGTTTTAAGCCAGTTTTGATAAACAATGAAGTTTGTTCCAAAATTGAGTGAAGCGAGATGAGCGTGCGGCCGATAAATATGAATGAATTTTACTTAAGGGTATGCGATAACACAATTTTTCCTGACGAAACGGAACGAAACGAAATTAGAAATGCTACTGTTCGATCGGAACGAAACGAAACGAAATTCAAATTTTCTTCCGAAACTTCGAAACGAAACGAAATCAAGGTTCATTTGATTCGAAATTTTTCGAAACGAAACGAAATTTATTTTTGTTTCCGTGGAATTTTTATTAAATAGTAATATAGATAATGCAAAAAACGAATAAAAAAATCCGCGGTGAAAATAATTTTGCTTAATATTTTTAGAGTCAAATAAGGTCGATTCAAGGCCCTCCTTAGCCGTGCGGTAAGACGCGCGGCTACAAAGCAAGACCATGCTGAGGGCTGGGTTCGATTCCCGGTGCCGGTCTAGGCAATTTTCGGATTGGAAATTGTCTCGACTTCCCTGGGCATAAAAGTATCATCGTGCTAGCCTCATGATATACGAATGCAAAAATGGTTACCTGGCTTAGAAACCTCGCAGTTAATAACTGTGGAAGTGCTTAATGAACACTAAGCTGCGAGGCGGCTTTGTCCCAGTGTGGGGATGAAATGCCAATAAGAAGAAGAAGAAGAAGAAGAAGAAGAAGGTCGATACAAATATACCTAAAATAAAATTTTGATGCGACAACAAAAAAAAAATCGGAAAATTAGGGTAAATGATCCAATAATGGAGGAACTAAGCACGTTCCATCACTATTAATTTTCCTAGAATTAAACAAAATTTCATTTCGCTTACCTTGGATATATTTTCAAAAGCGTTCCCCATATATTTTATTGGAAAAATGCTTCCGTCGCATGTATTCCATGTATTCTGTCCTAAAATATCATCTCCAATTATTGGTACACTGTTCCAATAGTTACGGTATACTTTAATTCGTGTTCCTATAGTTGCGAATCCCATTGTTTTCTTACGGGACTCGCAACTATAGGTACACTACCGCAACTATTGGTGCACAGGCGAAAATTTAGTAAGGTATTTTCTAGATATTTACCAGTTTTTGAAGATAATCAATGCTGTATTTACTTGCTTCGTATCTTGACAAATCGTTTTATCATTAGACGTAATGGGTTGCTGCGTTTGATTCATAGATTTAACGAACACTGTACTACCGCAACTATAGGAACACCCACGACTATCGGATCGTTTGCCCTACAAGGATTTTCAAAACACTCTTTAAGGGGCTCCACACGCTCCGACGTGTTGTACAACTACTCCGCTCCTAGGAAATTTGGTTCGGTCGGAGAAAAGTCGAACCGTCTGTGGGCAAGTTGTACGACTGTTTGACAGTACAACTTGCCCACAGACGGTCCGACTTTACTCCGACCGAACCAAATTTCCTAGGGGTGGAGTCAAAGTTGTACAACACGTCGGAACGTGTGTGGGGCCCTAACAAATCCGAGGAGGTTTTTGATTTTTTTATTTCATTTTAATATTTATTTTTTACTAGTTGACCCGGCAGACGTTGTCCTGCATAGTAGGCGATAAAGCGCGTCTGGAACTGCCCATGCGAAATTTCCATACAAATCATAATTTTAGTTTTTCACTATTTACTCAACTTTTCCCGTGATTTTCGCATGAGGAAATATCATATAAACCCGTCGGAAACTATAACGAATGTTTCTGCTGAAGAAATGAAAAAAATCCATCCAGCCGTTTTCGAGTTATACGGATACGAACACAGACCATTTCATTTTTATATATAAGATTACCGCCTCCCCTTTGACCTTTCCAGCATCAGTAGGGCATAATTCTTATTAAATGTGACGGCCTTTGAGCAAAATCAGCAATGCTCATTTTGAATATGAATCTGAAATATTTATTTGCCCAGCAGCTATTTTAGATTCAGACACCAGTCAACTGTCAAAAACTTAAAACTGGCAAAACGCTCGTTAAATTTTCTGCAGATTTGAACCACCAATGAATCACGAGTTTCAAATATTTTGGTTTATGAATGCGTCATTTTATCTACGGACAAACCACTTTGCAATTACGGCGCCTTTCTTGGCAGCAACATAATGATTTCATTTAATTGAAAATTAAAAAAACATGTGTTGGGGAAACAAACGAGTTCGTTCCAGATTCAAAGTAGAATAGTGATAGAAAATTTGAAATGAAACTGAATCACTACTGATTTCATTCTACATAATTGTTACCCAAATGCCATAAGGAAAATATGACTTAATTTTACAAAAGGACATAGGTAAGCAGAGGCGCGGCCTCGTTTCGAGACGTGGGTAGGACAAAAGCTGGATTTTCAAATCTATAGAATACTTTTATGGAATTTCAGCGACTTTCCGGATATCTTCTAGGATTTTAAGAGATTTTTTCGAACATCCTCAAATAAGTTTTAAACTTATTATGACTATTAAGACAATCATTACTTTTCTTGTGGTTTTCAGAAATTTTAAGAATAATGTTACTTCGAATTTCCACCTTTTTTTTCTTTCTAATCTCTAGGATTTCATGAAAATAAACTCTTAGAAGCTTTCAGAGTTTCTCTTCTCATATGTTGACTGTAAGACATTCGGATATGCTACCAACATTATCAACTGCTTCATATTTCTGCGATTGTGGTCTCATATCCTTGTTTAGTTTCTCAACTTCCGGATACGAGCTCGGCAGCCTAGTGACTACCGTTTCTGCCTCGGTCTCTAGAAGCAACAATAAATACACACTTACATTCCTCTCCTTTCCCAACTGATTGAAGCTATAGGTAAATACCAACCTTTATTCATTGATCGTAGCGCAATTTATACCAGTTCTGACCAGTCACGAAGAAGCGATCATTTTAAAGTTCAGTCAGTCTTAGCTAAGTTAAGCTAAGCGTTACCCTTGTTTAGATATTCAACTTATAATTAATTCACTTGTCAGTCTGTCAATGCTTATAAAATTTTAGAAATTATCTGAGCCTCTCTGAACTAGCAAAAATAATTATGTACTTCCAGAAAATTATGGAAAAGCAGAAACTGTTGGAAAATTCAAGACTTCTTGAAAAATTTCCATACATCAATGAGCATTTTTTGTTATGGGAAGAATTCCTCATAGACTCTGAGAAGACGTCTTCCGGAATATATTTCTCCATTACAATCCCGGGAACCTCCACGATTGTTAGTTTAACATCTGATAAGCTTCAAACCCCTGATTCACTTTGAAACGTTTTAAAGAATTTTATTTAGATCTTGAAATTGAAACAGTATTGATAACATTAGATTTTTTAGTTATCCATATGGTATTTTCGTACCATAATTATGGATAGGACAATGCTTCGACTGTCCTACCCAGGTATTTCCATGCGTGGGACATGTCCTACTTGTACCACCCACTCCCGGCGCCACTGTAAGTAAGTAACAGATCATTTTGGATCTATTCACCATTTTCAAAAGTATGCCCCTCATCATAAATAACGTGAAAAAAATCATCGCTTTATATCAACATTACCAACAAATTTCATATTGATTAGATCTGTTCACCATTTAGAAAAGAATTACAGATTCAAAGTGCCACCCCTCCCCCCCCCTTTCAATTAACATCCCAAATAAAGTCTCCAGGTAAATTTTCGACCAAATTCATGAAGATTTATTGAATCTGTAAAACTTTCCAAAATTGTCTTTTCAACAGATCTAAGCAATATGAAAGCTGTTGTTTGCAATACAAAACTGGACTTTTTAAAAAAAAAATAATAAGGTCTGTTGGAAATATTACTTTTTTATTTAAAGTTATTTTTACGTTGTTATGGTGAGGGGCATTTTTCATCCATCACTTTTTTTTATGGAGTTAGCCTTGGAATATAAACGAAAATCGTGACTGCTAGATGAAAACCTTTTTTCGTTTCATCACTTTTTCACAAATTCTTTGATGCGCTGCGGTGGGAGTTGAACCTCAACAATAATATCCGTGGGATGCGCTGACTCTAGCAACACTTTTACACTATCTGCATGTAGTTGTAGGCATCAGCTTACAGTGGCTAAACGTCTCGGATTATGTGGAACAGTGGCACAGTCTACTTGCCTCCCATGTCATGGTGCCCCGGAAAACGTTCAGTATTCCATGATGAATCTGTAAAGCCGTTATTTCTGCAGCTCAGCAAAATAAAGAACAAATTTCCGTAAAAAAATATGGTTATTTGCTGATTTTAGCAATAAAATGAAAGCTAGGACATGATATAACAATTGAATCGAAACTGCCTTGTTACTATTCAGTCGGTAGCTCTGAGAGGTGATCGCCAGTGTAAACTAATTAATTTGGCACAAAATCTTCCAAATAGGGATCCCGTGGCTTAGTCGGCTAAACGTCTGCTTTATAAGCGGATGGTCATGGGTTCGATTCCCAGCCACCCCATCAACCGTTCGTCAATCGCCAGAAGTGCAGCAATAGTACGGCGTAATGGGGAACGTGTCTGACCAACACAGCTACCTGACGGCGACAAAACATCGAAGAAATTTTCAAGCGGAAAGCTAAATGCGTTTCTGTTGAAGATACAGAATTGTATTACGTAGTGAGATTTAATGAAAGAATTTATATGTATAAAATATTTAGTGGAATTTGATTGACTTCATTGTGCGGCGCAGCCGAATTTTTTTTATGATATAGAAATTTGAATTATTAAAAATAAATTTCGAAATTCCGTTAAATTTCGTTAAAAGAATGATTTTTATGTCGAAATTTTTGAAATATAACGATCAAAACGAGATCAGAAAATCAGATTTCACCATACTCGAATTCCGCGGAATTTCGTTTCGAATGCCCTAAAACGAAATTTTTCGAAATACCGCATATGCTTAATTTTACTACTGGAGGATATAAACAACCAGCATTTGGCACCAATACATTACCAGTTTTGTACTTCCATGTCCAGTTGCTAAAGGGAGCAAACTCATTGCTGATAATAGAAATTGCTATGCCAATAGAAGAAACGTTGACCTGTTACTTTATATTAAATTTACTGAGTTTGTGGTAAAGCTGTTATATTTAGTGAACACCAATCATCAAAGAAAGAGCATACAAATGTATACCAGTTAAACTGTACCTGTGTTTTAGTGTAATTATTCATTATTTTTATCATTCAATTTGACGAATGTCTTAGACTGCCAAGAATAGGTATTTTCCCCTATGTATTTTTATTTTTATTTGCTTGACAACTTGATTGCATATATAATTGTTATTTTTGAAATGCAATATTTCGTGTGAACAGCTGATCATAAATTAGTACTGAACTGTGTATATCAAGTTCTATGATTCTCAACCACCGATTTCGATAATTTACCCACTAAATGAAACGTTTAGATCCTTAGGTTTGCAAACTGGGTAGAGAAATGGAATAGGCCACATGGTTTCAGAACAATTCCATGGTTGAGTGGGGCAAGTCCTTGCTGAAAGTCTGTTATTTAAAAATTCTGAATATGCTTACTGACGATGTCCTGAATATGAACTTACCTTACGTAGATCTCAACTGCAAATAGAGATCTCAATTGAGTAGCCCCGATCTATTCTTTGACAGCAGCACAAGCATTCATTCGATTAGTTTTAGTGCATATCATGTCAATTTGAAAATTTATCGACTGCCTTATAAACGGGAGGTCATGAGGTCAATTCCAGCCCCGTCCTTTTCCTACTTTCTATTTCGGTCTTAGTTTTTTATGTGTTTCACGTTCCACCAAAACGATTCTTACTGTTATAACCTTCCACAGTAACAATTCCAAAAACCTCCCGTAGCAGTCGTAGAGTTCTCTGCATTTTTCTTAAGTAAGTGTCCAACTAACTCTTCTTCCTGTTCCTCAGCATTCGCAAAGACGTGGCCTGGACAGATCTCGACTATTGGAGATTCCATTGCTTCCGTGTGAGACAGCGGTTCTCAATCTGGGGTACATGTACCCCTGGGGGTACCTCCGCTGGCCCCAGGAGGTACCTCGGACAAAAATGCGTAATGGCGAATGTTTTGCAATTGCATTAAAAACTTATTAAAAATGTTTTTAAACTTATTAATAAAGTTTTGATAATTTTCTAAAACTTTGTATTGTACATAATATGTATGAGGATTAGTGAATCCAAAACTTTTGAACCCTTCCCACTCCGACCAGCACAGTGCATGAAGGGCTGTGGGACAAAATAACAAAAGTACAAAACGTCGATTGAAGAAATTTAATGTTATCTACCTGATTGATCCAAAATATTCAATAATATTATTAAAATATGCTAGAACTAAAACCAAGATTTAAAGATTTGGGAACCTCTTTTCAAGAGGCTCAGAAGCCTCCTTTCAAGAGGCTCGGAAGCCTCCTTTCAAGAGGCTCGGAAGCCTCCTTTCAAGAGGCTCGGAAGCCTCCTTTCAAGAGGCTCGGAAGCCTCCTTTCAAGAGGCTCGGAAGCCTCCTTTCAAGAGGCTCGGAAGCCTCCTTTCAAGAGGCCCGGAAGCCTCCTTTCAAGAGGCTCGAAGCCTCCTTTCAAGAGGCTCGGAAGCCTCCTTTCAAGATGCTCGGAAGCCTCCTTTCAAGAGGCTCGGAAGCCTCCTTTCAAGAGGCTCGGAAGCCTCCTTTCAAGAGGCTCGGAAGCCTCCTTTCAAGAGGCTCGGAAGCCTCCTTTCAAGAGGCTCGGAAGCCTCCTTTCAAGAGGCTCCAGAGCCTCCTTTCAAGAGGCTCAGAAGCCTCCTTCAAGAGGCCTGGAAGCCTCCTTCAAGAGGCTCAGAAGCCTCCTTTCAAGAGGCTCAAAGCCTCCTTTCAAGAGGCTCAAGCCTCCTTTCAAGAGGCTCAGGAAGCCTCCTTTCAAGAGGCTCAGAAGCCTCCTTTCAAGAGGCTCGGAAGCCTCCCTTTCAAGAGGCTCAGGAAGCCTCCTTTCAAGAGGCTCGGAAGCCTCCTTCAAGAGGCCTGGAAGCCTCCTTTCAAGAGGCCTGGAAGCCTCCTTTCAAGAGGCCTGAAGCCTCCTTCAAGAGGCCTGGAAGCCTCCTTTCAAAGGCCTGGAAGCCTCCTTTCAAAAGCTCAAGCCTCCTTTCAAGAGGCTCAAGCCTCCTTTCAAGAGGGCTCGGAAGCCTCCTTTCAAGAGGCTCGAAGCCTCCTTTCAAGAGGCCTGGAAGCCTCCTTTCAAGAGGCCTGGAAGCCTCCTTTCAAGAGGCCTGGAAGCCTCCTTTCAAGAGAGCTCAGAAGCCTCCTTTCAAGAGGCCTGGAAGCCTCCTTTCAAGAGGCTCAGAAGCCTCCTTTCAAGAGGCTCGAAGCCTCCTTCAAGAGGCCTGAAGCCTCCTTTCAAGAGGCCTGAAGCCTCCTTTCAAGAGGCTCGGAAGCCTCCTTTCAAGAGGCTCGGAAGCCTCCTTTCAAGAGGTTCGGAAGCCTCTTTCCATTGGTTCGGAAGTCTCGTTTTTCAAGAGGCTCGAAAGCCTCCATTTTAGACGTTCGGGAGCCTCCTTTCAAGAGGCTCGGAGTCCTGCTTTCAAGAGGGTCGGAAGCCTTCTTTCAAGAGACTCGAAAGCTTCCTCCCAAGAGGCTCGGAAACCTCATTTCAAAAGGCTCGGAATCCTGTTTTTAAGGGACTTGGAAGCTTAGTTTTAAGAGGCTGGGAAGCCTTTTCAAGAGGATCGAAAGCCTCCTTTCAAGAGGCTAGGAAGCCTCTTTTAAAGAGGCTCGGAAGCCTCCTTTTAAGAGGCTCGGGAGCCTTATTTCAAGAGGCTCGGGAGCCTCATTTCAAGAGGTTCGGGAGCCTCATTTCAAGAGGTTCGGAAGCCTCCTTTCATTGGGCTCGGCGCTTCCTTTCAAAGGGCTCGGAAGCTTCTTTTCAAGATGAAAAACCTTTCAAGATGCAGAATGGCTATGCTGAAAATCCCTCTTATTCGACGATTCAGTATTCGATCTTCGGGATGCTTCTGGTGGTCAGCGTTGGGATGTTGGTTAGGCAAATTCGTAGAAGTAGCAACAGAGTTTTCACCAGGTTACCTCGTTCTACAGCTAACCTTTACTGAACAGCAGAAAAGGTAATCCCCGGTCGGTCGACACCCAAGAACTTACGAATTTCCTCAATTTTCTTGGAGATATGGTAGATGCGAATACATTTGCTGGCTGTCATGGACAATATCACGCAATTGGTCCAGAGGAAGACTGCAATAATCGCGGATCGGAAAATTCGGTTGCGCCCTGGTGAATTACCGATGACGATCAGTAAAATATCGTCGGCGTAGATAAAGGCGTATCTGTTGGGAAAACGGGAAACTTAATCCATGGAAATAGTGGAAAAGTTTGACTCCAGAACCAACCCATTTCCTCTTGGTAAGAACTCGATGTTTGGTTCATTATAAGGACCTTAAAGGAGCGCCCAGTGAGGAAGTTTCGAGCGAATGCAAGAAGATTTCCATTGAACTCCAACAAATTTTGCTTTTGGCTTTCTAAGGCGTTCTAAAACATCCCCAAGGCCGGTGAAATATGAGCCTGTTCCGTCACCGAAAAAAGCGTGTTGTTGAAATCCAAGTCTTCGGCCTGTTTCCAACTTATCATGAAGCCGGCGGTTGACTAACCTTTCAACGAGCTTAGAAGTGCAGGAAGTGAAGGAGATCCCGAGTAGACGAAAATAGCTAAATAATAGCAAATGTTGATAAGATAGCAAAATGAGATATGGACTTGATTGATATAAGAGATAAAAGATCAGACGACAATATCAATATGTTGCACTACAATATCATGAGGAGATCATGTTATGCTATTTGTAAGAAGTGATCAATATCTTGTGCCATTAGTTTGTTCTTATCCATAGCATATCTTGCTATTCAAATGATATTTCGGTGCAAATTTTTGATATTGTTGCCTGTTCTTTTATCTCTTATATCAATCAAATCCATATCATGTTTTGTTATTCTGTTCATGGCTTCTGCCCGGGATCCGCCAGTACTTAATGACGTCCCAGTTAAGTAAGTTGCCAATTGTCCGATCATTACCGAGTTTCTTCTGCTTATGGGTAGGGCAAAGGACATTTTGGCCGTTGAGAAGGGTTGGAAGGTTAGCACATTCGGAGTAACTTGGAAATTGTCCACTGTCGGTGTTTCAGTGACGATTAACCTTTGAGAATCGGCCGGGTACCCATTTACTGAAACTAAGAACGGGATGTCTTCTCCAAGTGCATTGACGACATTCAGAGTGTCGGATATGGTCCTATCTTGAACGTCAGCAGCCGATTGGGCCGGGCTTACTATTCCGAGGAATTTCTCCCACTGTTTCCTGTTAGTGTCTTTGATAATAATTTCCTCCGTTACACATCCAGATTTGAGAACTAACTTTGAGGAATTAAATAGGCGGATGCCTGCTAAGTGCCTGGAGGGTCTTTCTTCTAGTTTTCGCAGCTCTTCGGGGTCTCCTCAGGTCGCCATCAGAAAACTTGTGTAAGCGCGTGCAGACACTTGAATGGGTTAGTGATAACTACCATTGAGGGTCCGAGTTCCTCTTTAAGATCGGAAGGATGGACCTGCTGGCCACGAAAATGTCAATGAAAGCAGCAGAATGGCCTTTGAAAAGGGTGACCAAACCATCGTTAAGGGTCACCAAATCTTCGTCTTTCCATTGAAAATTCGATTTTTACATTAAAATGTGATAAAATCATCTTGCTTTGGGAAAACTTTAATAGCGTTTTGACTTCAATTCCGAACATGATTCATATTACGAACACTCTCTTTTAAATGGAACTTTGGCTTAATACGTGTAATGCTTTCCATAGGATCCTGAATTTGTTTGTAATCTTGATCCCTAGTACGGAATAAAAAGGGTGCTAAAACACCAATGTTCGGAATAGGAGTCATGTTCGGGATTTGAGTCGAAACGGTATGGAAGTATTCGATTATTGGCCGAAAATTCACTCATCATTAATTGCTTTCACCCATTTCTATTTTCTATGGAAAATTTATAATTTTCGTTGGACATTTCAATTTAACTCCAAACAAAACACCTCGTACTTCACCCTGCTCATATTTCATTATCAGTGGATCGGCACCCAACCCTTAACAATGCTCACCCCGCCTGATGGATGGGTCCACGTTTTCGCCTCCATCATCGTGTTTTCCTAGTTCTGCGTCACGCAAAGCAATTTCCGAAACCTAATTACATCGGCTGGCAAGGTTCCTTTTTTCCTTCAACTAATCATCTCCATTATGTTACTGTCCCGTCGTGTTGGTCGGCCGTCGTCAAAAGAGATCAATATCACCATCACGCCAATAGTTTCGACAACAGCATGAACGAACAGCCAAAGCCATCGTCATTTCCCATTTTGCTCTGATAAAATGCTGGTTTCGCCATTTGTCGTCTGGCGCTTGCGGTATCTGCTCTGTGTCTGTCTGCATCAGACAACGGGAGCCACATATTTCATCTTCCACAATAATCTATAGTCGTCTCGTGCAAATATAGTTATAGTGTTGCGGTGGCCAAGAATAGACATTGCTTCCAATTGAAGTGGCTTTACTTGGAATGTGGGAATTGAGTTCAATAAAATACAGTTCGCATTGATATATGGAGCGTTTGTTTGATAAACTGCATATGTGAAGATTTTGGTGATATTCATATTTTGAATTCTCTTCATATCTCGGCGATTTTTTTTAGAAACGTACTGAGAATATCTCATTTGTTAGAGAAACTACTAATACTCACGTACTGTATAGTTTCCTTAATTTTGAGTGAAACCGTTGATCCAAACCCAAAGAATTAAAAGGATTGGATCCACAATGGCACTACCATTGCGTTTGATAACAATATTAAGTTGTTTCCTACGAAAAATGGATTTATGTAGTTTTTCAAACTAATGATTCAAATACATTCATTTGTTAATTATTCCAACAAGTTAATCGATAATGTCTGACAATTTTATAGGTTTATTACCACTGTTTTGTTTTTGTATAAGCTTTGTTGTAATTTTTCGAAACTCTACCACCACAAATACTTTAAGACACAAACAATTTTCACAATTGGGCTAAAAGAATATTTTTGATAATAATATATGTATATAAAAATACTGAACTTTGTTCATCGGTTGGAACTCGACCACCCACAGATAAGCAAACATTGGCCTTGTTTACTCTGCACTACTGCACACCCAAATCGAAAACCTAAGAAAACAGTAAGATAATAAATACTAAGAAAACCCGTTGCACTGTCGCTGTTCACCCAAGGAAAAAATTGATCGCCTCTGGCACTGGATCAATTTCGAGTCCAACGGGTGAGGATAAAGGAGCACGGTCAGACATCTTCACCGTCGTCGTCGTCGTCATCGTAATAATCTCTTTCTTCAAACCCTTTCTGGTGTAGGAGGAAGTGGAAATCTTTTGTTCCCCATCTTTAGTAGTATTGCTCCGCATTTCTAGCCACCTCATTTTTATTGTGTTGGTTCGGATCGGATCGGGGATTGCAATGGATATGATTGGGGGTGATAGCGTTGTCGGTTGATAGGAATGGATGGGTGATAAGGTCCGATGGCTACTGGTTGGGTTCACCACCGATGTGAAATGTCGTCAAGTCGTCGATGGAGACGGTCAACGTTTCTGAAATGGTGCATTGTGCGATTTGTGGAGTAGTTTGAAGCTCTTCAATAGCGAAATCAAACATGCTGACCACGCACCTCTTGTGTTCAAGTAAATATAAATACTTCGAGTTTTTATTTAGAATACATTTTCCCCGAGAATTGTCCAATTCCAACCCGAAAGGCATCGGATCCGCCACCTCTGTACCATTACCGACTAAGCCGCGGGAGTTCGGTAACCTGTATTATTAATCTATATAAAGAATTTTCCCCTCTTTTATTCAATAAAGGCAAATCTGTCAACGCTCTCAAATGAGGTGCTAAATCTAAACGCTGGTGAAAAAATCCCATTCCTGTCATCGTCTCCAAGCCTACACCCAACAGCAGCGACCCAAATGACGATTAATGATCTCATGGATGACACCGCCCGCTCGGGATCAGGGTTGATTTTCGATTTTTTCCCCTCATTTGACAAGACAGGATCATATTAGAGGATTTCCCGGAAAGTCAAAGCCAACAAAGTGCTGCTGTACCGTTGTCGTCGTTGGTTGATGGGTTCCGCACCTCATCTCCCTTCTCGTGGCGCAAATAATTCCACCCACATCTTTTCCACCCAAAATGGCACATAAACACTCTAAATCAATAATCGCCAGTTTTCTGTGCCATTTTTATGAGCGTATAGCTTTTTCTGCACACAACGGTAGGTAGGTGCCCGCACCGAGCAGCATCACGTTCCTTTCGCGTCGCGCCATTAAGGAACTCGCCCGAAACTAAGTTGGCCGGAGTCGTCCCATTTAATGCTCATTTTACGATCAACGTCGTCGACCCCCCAGTCAGTGTTGCCTTTTCTACACTGTGCGCTTTTATCGATCAAATATTTTATCAAATTTACTTTTGTTTGAGTTGTTTCATCGATTCGGGGCATTCTCCCGTCTTATGTCGGTAAACGTTTCTCGTGTTCTTTTGCTACCGGTGGATAATTTATGCTGCTTTTAGGTTTTCATTGCATTTATTTTTTGAAGATAATCAGCTGATGACAGCGGGACAATCGATTGATAGAAAGTGTGTCGACGGCACGCGAACATGATTGATGTCTATTTTGTGACCCTATTTGCATTTTTTCACAGTAACCAAACTAAAATTTCTGCTGAAATTTCCATTCCATAAACTAATTCTGTTAATGCTCATTTTTCAAATTGATCAATCAATTCCGATTGCTATCAGAAACCAAGGTGGGTGTTATCTTTAATTCCATATTTGAGATTATGGCTTTCAGTCTTCTTATGCTCAAAAACGGGTTTTACGTTTTTATCCGACGTTCTATTCTTAGTTAACTCCTTGATAAAGGTACAATATATGTAACCGAAACGTCGGATAGAAACGTAAAACCCGTTTTTGAGCATAAGAAGACTGAAAGCCATAACCTCAAATATTACCATCATAGTCGATCTCTCCTAGAAACTTAATTCCATACTAAAAACAAACAAAAAATGACATAAGCATGAGTACTTCTAGTTAGTACTTCTAGTCGCCCCTTTTTATCGTAGCTAGTGAGGGAAAATGTTGATGTGTTACTTATTTGATGAGACTCATACGACCATCTCATAAGTAGTGGAGAAAGTATTCATTGGGTTAGGATTTTGTTGTAGCTGGCAATGTGACCAAGGAAGTTCTTACTCTATAAATATACCTACTCGACGTTACCGGTAGAAATTCTTCGAACTCTTCACTCTTCGAAAATTCCAGAGCAGAAATTCAAGCCAATGGAAATTATTAAAAAGTTATAAATCAAAAACCTTTGGAATTTTCACTTGAACAAGTTCGTAATTAAACACTTTTTTTTAATTTGAACGAGATTGCAGCGGAATTTCTACGAACAATATTTCGAAACTTCTTAAGGAAATCCTTCAAATTTTATCATGAAATACGAAAATTCTAGAGATATTATGAAAAAAAATACGGAATCTTCACGGAAAATAAATCAGAGTTTTCATAGGAAATAATTCTAAATTTCCACGACAAATTCTTTTGAATTGCTGCGAAAAATGATTCGAAATTTTCACGGGAAAATCTTCGAAACTTTTCAAGAATTTCTATGGCAAATTTCCAAGGCAAATTCTTCAGAATTTTCACAACCTGGCATCACTGCTGATACTCGCGTTTTTGTAGTGTGTACACGGTAGGAAAAAAGTACCTATTATTAGTATATTATTATTAGGTAATTTTCACCCAAATCGCGAAAATTGGTTAAATTTTTATCGAAATTAAGTAAATTTAATCTAATATGGTAAATTTACTTAATTTTGAAAAGAAAATAACCAAAAGTTGGGAAAAATTTACTTAACTTTTGTAAACATGAAATCACACTCTACTGCCCTTGTTGAGTAGTTTTTCTCTTCATTTTATGATAACAAAGGGAAGAGGAAGGAAGATGAAAGAGAAAAAAAGTACCGAAAATTAGGTACTTTTTTTCTAACCGTGTAGTCCCATATCAGCGCTTACACAATTTTCATCTGTCAACTACAGTGCTGCTAAAGGCATCTCTATTGGCTTTAACAATTCGATATCAATGTCCGTACTTTACATTACAGCTGTAATAGCCAATGGTGGAGGCAAAGCCAGGGCACGTGACCTACCAAATCGAAAAAATTTCCTGGATATTTGATTATTAATGCCGAAAGTTTCTTTTGGATAAATCTTGGAATATCTTTGGAAATTCTGATAGGTATTTCTCCGAAAATTTATTGTCGTAAGTTCCTGTAAGAATTCCGTCGGAAATAACTTTAGTAGTTCCTCAAGAATATTAATTTCTGAATGATTCGAAAAATAATGTCTGTAAGAATTTCTGATTTCCCAAAGAGTTTCTTAAGATTCGAAAGCCTTAAGGAATTTCTAATTAAATTCCCAAAGGAATTTTTAATCAATTTTCTCAAGAACTCCGTGGTGAAATTATGAATATATTCCTAAGAGGAATTTCGAAGGAATTCCAAGAATTTCTTCCTAGACATCCGGAAGGGATTTCTTTGGGAATGACTGGAAGAATTTGTTTGAGAAAATCCTGGAATTGCTGATGAAAATCATAAAGAAATTAATGAGTTTCAATTTTCAATGGAATTCACAACGAAATTAAAAAAAAATTCCAAGGTATTTTCGAAAATTATTTGGACTTTCCAAGGATTTCCTGGATAATATTTCTGAAGGATTTCTTCTAAAACAATTTCCAAAGATATTCCTAAAACCATTTTCATGGCTATTCCTGATGGAATTCCCAAAGGATTTTCCACAGGTATTTTTGAAGAATTTTCCAAACGAATTCTTAAGGGAATTTACAAATTAATTTATAAAAGAGTTCGTTAAGGAAATTCCGAACGGAATTTCCAAATTAAATTTTGTTGAAATTTCCAACATAAAGTTAATTAATTTCTGCAAGAATTTCTTTGGACATTCCTCCAAGAATTCTTTCAGGATGTCTTTGGATTTATTCTGAAAATTCTCCGGAAATTCCATCGGAGATAAATCCAGATATTTCTTTGGATAAAGACAGGAACACCGTCGTAATATTCCTTCGCAAATTCAAAGAAGGTGTTATATGAAAATTTCGAAAAATCCTATTTTTAAGGATTTTTTTCAGTACCTTCTTCGGAAGTTGTTTTAGGATTTGCCGTTAGGAATTAGTTCGGAATAAATTTTAGGAACTCTGCCGATACTTTCTCAAGAAATCCCTTTGAGAACTCTAGGCAGAAATTCTTTAAATTCCTGCGAAATTTCTCTCAGGAATTTCTTTGGAACTTCCTCCAGGTATTCTTCAAGAACTCTTTTAGGTATTCTTTCGGATTTTATTTAGCAAGCTTACAGACATTCCATTAGACCAGCGATTCTCAACCTGGGTAAATGTACCCCTGGGAGTACCCTCGCCGAGCCCAGGGGGTACCTCGGAAAAAAATGCATAATGGCGGATATATTACAATTTCAATCAAAACTTATTGATAAAGTATTGATATATGTATATTTTTTTTAATTTCAGAATTTTATCTTGTACATAACACGCATGGCGATCAGTAAGTCAGAGACTAATGAATCCTGCCTTTTACACCCAGCACAGTGGATAAAGGACAGGACGACGAATTAACAAATTTTAAAAATTTCTAATGTTATCTACTTGATCGTAACACAATGTTGAATGTTATGTTAAGATAAGAATATGCTTCTGAACTAAAACTTGCAGTCTACACGTTCGGAAGCCTCCATTTGAGAGACATGAAGGTTTTTTTTCCTGAAAAGCTCAGTTGCTTCGTTGCAAGAGGATTGGAAGCATCTTTCTACACTTCTCGAAAGCCTCCTTCTAAGCACCTCGGAGTACTCCTTCCAAGAGGATTGGAAGCCTCCTTTCAAAAGGTTCGGAAACTTACTTTCATGAGGTTCAGAGGCCTCCTTTCAAGTGGCCAGTAGCCCCCTTTTAAGAAGCCCGGAAGCCTTCTTTTAAGAGGTTCAAAACCCATCTTTCAAGAGGCCCGGAAGCCTCCTTTCAAAAGGCCCGGAAAGCTCCTTTCTAGAGACCCGGCAGCCTCCTTTCAAGAGGCTCAGAAACCTCCTTTCAAGAGGCCCGGCAGCCTCCTATCAAGAGACTAGGAAGCCGTTTATCAAGAGGTCCGGAAGTCTTCTTCTAGGTTTTGTTCTATTATTGTCAGGGGCGTTTTTGTCGATCAAATTTTATGAAATTTAGCCACATATTCTTTGATATGCAAAGAATGTTTAGGCCAAATTTGAGCATAATCAGTCATAAAAAGAACCCCTGACAATAATAGAACAAAACCTGCCAAAGCCGTCATTCCCCCTATTTCGATAATTGTCAGTTCCATTTTTCAAATATCTTATGAGTTACACTTTATTTTCATCTAGGGATCGTTCAAAAATTACGTCCGTGGTTTGAGGGGAGAGGGGGTTCTAGAATTTGTGATAGTTTGTGACAGGGGAAGAGGGGGGGGTCTCGTCGTGTGTTTCGTCCAACATGAAAAAATACCTTATTACATTTTAGAAACAATTTGATTAATTGCTAAAAAATATATTAATTTGCTGTTAAGAAAGTTAATTCCCACTAAATTCCTTGTAAAAGTAGTTACCATTATATATTTTACAGTTGTGCGTACAGGAGGAGGGGGGGTCAGTGATTTGTGACAGATTGTGACAGGAGCATTCCCGGCCTAACATGCATACGACTGCATTATTTAATTGATAGGGGAACAGACGGCTTTGGCAGGTTTTGTTCTATTATTGGCAGGGGGGTTTTTGTCGACCGAATTTTATGAAATTTGGCCACAATATTCTTTGATATGCAGAGAATGTTTGGGCCAAATTTGAGCATAATCAGTCATAAAAAAAACCCCTGCCAATAATAGAACAAAACCTGCCAAAGCCGTCATTACCCCTATTTATGACAGGAAGCAACTTTTCCTGAATTTCGAGGGCCGTGCAATACTGCAAAGGGGTTCACTTCTGCCTAAAAATAGCTTTTCTTGGTAAACATCGTTTGAAAAAGCTTTCATTTGATTTAAATTAACGATGTGCAGCACTCATTTCAGTCATAGCGATTGCATATCCGGCCCACTTCCAAACCAGTTTCCGGCCTAAGCAAAATTTCGCTAAATCTCTCAACATCTTACTCTCATTCTCTCTCGGGACGGTAGAAAATGCGACGTAAACAAAAAAAGCACGTTCAACGCCGACATGATGCCAGATGGTATTATTTATAATAATTTTTATTTGATTGAAAAGATATATTCACTCATCCAAATTACTTCCAAATGCTTAAAAACTATATTTTTTTTCACTTTTTGGAATCGAGAGAATTATAAATAACATGATAGCGTCAACTAATTAGATAGTTTTCCTATGAACGATGAAGGATTTTTTTCATATTAAAAAAAACTCCTGGCCGGTGCGGCTAGAAGTTCTTAAGCCGAGGGAAATTTTTGTTCGGTTTGAGGATACATTTTTAAATGTATTCTAATATGTTTATATTAGTTCTAGTGAAACGAACAAATAGGAAAGTTTCAAGTGCGTGAGTTTAGAATTATTGTGTGATAATTAACCGATTAAAGCAATGATTGTATCGAGAACTGTGACGATTTTCAGGTAGGTGTTTATATGAAAATACCGTTTTGTAAAAGTGGAAAGATTAACTCCGGCTCAGTGGTGTAGCAACGGAGAGCGAATGTTCGGAATCTACATTTTATTTTCTATAATTGGACCAATTGGGAGTGAAATAAATAGTTGGAAAATATTGAGTATTGTGTAAATAAATGGGAGACTTTTTAAAAATTATCAATCATAAACCTACGGCTTCCAAAAAGTATAAATCCTTAGTTTTATGTGCAGTGAGCCGGGAATCGGGTTCATAAGCCCAAGTAGTGATTTACCCTACTTCTATAATTTTCCGGATGTTTTTTTTCAACAAAATTTTCGAAATAATTCCTGCTTGTAATTTGGAAATTTGAAAATTGGAGTTTCTGAAAGGCCTTTCGGGAGGTTTAAGGAAAGAATCCTGGGAGAAATATCCAAATGAACTACAGGGGGAATACTATAAATTCAAGACAAAATTTTCAAAACGACTTATCTGCTTTTGTAAACAAAGATTCAAACGATTTGCAAAGGATTTCCTGGAGGAAGTTTCTTAGGTATTTCCGAAAAAAATCAAAGGAATTTAAAAGGACTTCCTAAAATTCCACAGCTATTTCTAAAATAATCTCTGAAGAAATTTCTAAAAGAATTCGAATTTTCGGAATTTTCTCAGAATTGCTTCTTTGAATTTACAAAAGAATATTTTGGGGAATCTCCAAAGAAATTGCTGGATTTAACTTCGAAGTAATGTCCAGAGGATTTTCTGGAAGAATCCTTAGACTAAATTCCGAAACAATACTTGGGAACTCCCAAGTAAATTCTTAAAATTTTGTCCTGGATTTGTGGAGGGGATTTTCGCTGGAAATTTCAGAAGAATTACTGGAATTATTTCCGATGGTATCCGAAGCAATTCTTAAAATATTTTTTTAATTGGATGAAGAGACCTTTTCAATAAATTAGACGATTGCATAGCATTTTATAGTCGATAAAATACAATAAAAATTTCGTAATATTTGAAATTGCCTGCCAATTTTTTAATTGATTTATCGCTTGACTGTTTACCCCCCTCATCTTACCGCTAGGCTAAGGAGGGCCCCGCCAGTTGTGATAGCTGTGCCAACATCTTTAACGCCTCGGTAGTAGTCTGTGGTGGTTTCTGCAAAGCGATCTGTGATTACAAATGCGCTCACAATTTGGAACCGATTTACGGAGAAATGGTTAGTATCAAAAACTTCCAACGACCTGAAAAGGATTCTGTCCACTGCCTTTCTTCCAGCAGGTTCCAGAAGCCCCCGGGAAAGGGGTCAGTTTTGGAACCGATCGAAACCATGCATATGGAACTACATATGGGTTTCAAATTTTATGTTTTTGCAAGGCGATGACTGTAGATATACATGTTCAAGACTGTAAGTAGACTCACTAACCAATTGGTAATAGGTTCTGGGTGTTCTGGTTTAGAAGGTTTGACCAAATTTCAGTACCTTTTCCACGGAAATTGTCAAATGGGCATTCGATAGACCTATGCTAAGTCATTCCATTACCTGAACGAGCGAATCAATTTTCAAACAATCATTGAGCAGTTCGAGCATTTTTGGATACTCACCGTGGTAGTGGTGTGTGGTGTGTAGGTCGCATACGCCGGTTGCGCCAGCGGGGCCGAGTACCGGTAGGCCGCCTGCTGTGTCGGTGCGTAACCGTAGCCTCCTGTTCCTCTGAATGGGCCACCGGGGATTCCGCCGGCTGGACTAGTCATAGCGGGTCGCTGGGCACCCTTTAGTGTGGCCTGCGAGGGCGGTGGTGCTCCAGGGTAGGCGCTCCGAGGCGCTGCTGTCGTGCTGCCCTGTTCGGTGGGGAGAGACAGAAGAGAGGGCAAAAAAGATAACGTTAGAGTTGTTGATGAAAAATTGTACATACGCCCGGAAAATACATTAACCCAAATATGTTGGGACAGCGAGCGGCCATCACACGGCAGAGAGTAGAGTTTCCTTTTCCCCATTTGCTTTATTGCGCAAGTTTTGTCCGCCGGTGCGAAACGACAGTTCGGTTATTTGATTTTAATTTTAATTGTTTCTCTGAATTCCTATTTTTTGCTATTGACGATATCACGGCTGGTGGACAAACAACCCACAAAATGGTGCATCAAATGGCGTGGTTGAGTGCAAATAATTTTGGTTTGGTAATTTTTGTCGAATGAATGCACACATCGAATCGAACTCCAAAGAGTGCATTTTTTGTCGTATCACCCAGCGGGAGGGAATTCACTCTGAATTCATGCTGGGAACATCTAAAAAAAAGTTTTGCCGATTCAATGAGTCGATTACCAGAACATTCAAAACAAATTATGAGTAATACAGCATCAGTATAGCTTTTCTACAATAAATTGATAGTAATCAATATTCAAATTTAAAAATGATTTTTATTAAAATTCATGTAGCTCTTGATAAATTCCCGTTAACCTATAAAGGGTTCAGGACAATATACAAGAGCTAACCCGAGCTCAGGATATATAAAGCAATGTCTAAAGTCAGTGCTATCTGGTTTATTAATTCCAAAAATTCTATAAGGATTCTTCCAATAATTATTTGGATAATCAACCAGCAAGTATTTATTCAGAAGCTCCAATGTTCAGAAGCTTTCAAACGATGTTTCTTGGTAAATTTTGAAGTCTTCTGATGAATATAGTTGATCGTCTGGGAACACAGTTTATTGGTACCTGATTTTTTTTAAATCTTTATTAAAGTGATTTTTTATGATTTTATAAGTTCATCACTATCGGTACTTGAAGTAATTCGTACGTTACTTCAGCAATCTTGGAAAACTGTTTTTGAAAGCTTCCGAATTTATTCCGTGAAACTACTTCGAGGTATACGTTTCAATACATTCATCAGAAACTTATAGAAACCAATTTTTCCATCTACAAATCAAAACAAATCTCTGAAAAATGTAGTCGAATTTGATGAAATATTGTGAAAGAACTCCTTGATGAATTATGGATGATCTTCTAGGGATTCCGAAAGCAAATACATATAGTCAAAATAAGTAAACAATGATAAGTATTTTTCAAGAACATATGAACAAACAAATAGGTAGATTTGCTAAATTTATAGCAACACATTTGGCATGAAATCTTGGAAAAACTTCTGAAAAAAAAAATTCTTGAGAGATAGGGTGGCGAAAGAATATTATGTAAAAGCTTTCAGACAAACTTCTAGTAGCATCTGGGGCGACTGGGAACAAAACAGCGGATTGTGTCAATAAAGCAATTTGTCCAAATTGTAACAAAATTCTTAACTCCAGAGCATTTTTATTAACGAAGCCATGCTTGGTCAACCAAGTCGCATGCCACCATGCTTTAATTAGCTGGGCCACATTTACAGATCCGCCAACAATGCCGTAAATCATCGTCTCGTTTACGACCAATAAGTCGTAGCATCGGACCGAGGTGCCCGCCGAGGACGAACGGAATCCGGCCATCTGAACAACACCAGAACATAAAAAAATCCTTCCGAACCTAAAGTCACAATTGGTGGCGCGGCGCGGCGTCTGCCGATACCGCACTCATTACCACCCCGGACCCACCGAACTCGAAATAATTTTTGTTTTATATGAACAATACCGGAAACGAATTTTTGCCATTTCTGTCAAGAGCGCGCGCGGAACTACGGTAGGGCAAAATTTATGGCCCTCTCGTGCTGGCTGCTTCTGATGCCGCTGCAGCTTTGGGGATAATTCGGGGTACACCACCGAAAAGCACTTCATTCATGGTGAGCGCGAATGAAATGGGGATTTTCAGTGGGATTTTAACTTTTTTTTTTCGGGCTCATCTGTTGGTGGAACTTGATAGGTGAGTGGGTGAAACACGCGGCGGTGGAAAGCACTGCTGGAGTGATCCAAGGGGAAATGCAATGTTCAGCCCCCATTCACCAACTTCACAAGTGGTGTGGCTTACGAGTGAGTGCGATTTTGCGCAATTTCACTTTTATGAGTGTTTGCGAAGTGCAAGAATGGTTTCAATGATGGTCGGGAAATTAGTGGCTTTTTACAGGGGGAGACACCGTGAGATGAGTCGCGCGGGAGTTCAGCGCGAGGGTTTAATGGCGCGGAACAGATGAACATTGGTATGAAATTTGGAAATGTTTTCAGCCAAGACCTGCTCAACACGCTTGAGGTTAATATCGAATTCGAAATTAAAAATGGTTTTACGCATTTTTTTATTGCTGAACTTTATTGTTACATGCATCTTGCTTTAAATCAATGCTCGCTTACTTTGCTAATGGATCCGAGATCTTTAGAGTTTAACACTTTCATTAAACATGCATGTATTTTTTTCTCAATAAGCACTCAACTAAAAGTTAAATTATCATTTTTATCATTCTATGGAGTAAATAATATTTCAACTACTAATAGCATTGAATCCTATTGGCATGAAAACTTAAGGATTATAGATCCTTTATTTACAATAGCTGACGTCCTCTTTGAAGTGTTCAATCTTTCTGAAAACTACCCACAAGTAGTATTATTTGAGGCATTCCACGGGGGCATGTCAGTCGATCCTGAGCGACCATTTCGAAAATATTTGAAACTCTGCACAGTTTTTCAATTTCATCTAAATCGTCATTTTTCTATATCAAATCTTCATATTGAGTCACGACTAACTTTTCAAAAGGGTGTATGTGAAAATGGTTCAAAAAAATTTAAAAAGCTGCACAGCAAAAACGGAATGTTCGATTGTTATGATTTTTTCAGCAAAGTTAGACAACTAAATGGTGATTCTTAAGAAAATGTGCACAGTAAAAAAAATTTTTTTTTGCCTTCAAAAATATCATTTTTGTCACAAAAACTCAAATATCTCAAAACCCTATCTTTTTCGAACGTAATTTTTTAGGAAAACGGTCCATTATATTAGCTATCTACCATAAAAAATTGGTGATGGTAAACTAATAAACAAAAAAGTTATGACATTTCAAACATTTCACAATTTTCACATTTAGTAAAAAAAAATTTTTTTTCTGTGTAAGTTATTTCGAGAATTGCAGTTTGATGCAGATGCCAGTGGAGATATATCAGCTTCCACACTGATATTCTTCCCTCCCCCTTCATACGGGAGCTTAGCAGAAGGAAGGTCGTGTGATATGTGCCATCACAAATATTGCCCTCCGCTCGCTTTCAAATCGACTTCTATAAAAACATTCTTCATGCCTGCCGTATCCTAACGGAACTATCAATTCTATACTTTCGCCTCTTATGCTATCATGAACATGTACGTCCAAGTTTGGAAGATGATATTAGCATTTCCATATCATCAGATTTTATTGTTAAGGGACGTGATTTACACAAGTTGTTTTCATGATATTTTGATTTAATTATTCATAGCATCTATAAGAAACTTAGACACGATCCAGTGTTGTGATCAAAAGTATTGATAGTGTCAAAATTTTCATTGCACGTGACTGGCGAAAAATTCTTTTAATAGTGTTGAAACCTGTTGATAATAACGTTGATAGAAACATATCAGAAATGTTATTTTTAAGACAAAAGCTGCAAAATCAAAGATTTATATACACGTGTACGTCTATAGTTTACCTGCAAAAATATACCTCTTAGAGAATAGACTTTATGATCGGGAGGAAACGGGTATCTTCAACAACAACAAATGCATGATAGGTACATACCATGACAATGTTTCACGAAAAAGAAAAAAATTACTACTACTAAGGTTGTTAAAGATCTTATAGTAATTTTTTTCTCCAGTCAAGCAAATGACACCAAACTAGTCAGTAAAAACTTAAAAGTGATTTTGTTTATTGAAATATTACGAACAACATGAGTAGCCGCTTTCTCAACTGTTGTAGGCCGTTTGATGGAAAAAAGTGTTCAAAAGAGTTACGAAATCTCACCGAAAGCACCATAGATAAACTGAAAGCGACTGGTTATGCTCCAATGTCCACATTGAATACAAATTTACGCATTTGCACGTCCTGCCGTCTAAACGTTGACAAAAGAGCAATCTGTATATCATCGGTTGAGCAGAGCGCAGGAAGTTCGAAAACGACAGCAACTGAGGAATTGCCAGATGTATCGACAACAACTGAGGAATTACCAGAAGTATTAAGTGCTGAGTGCCTTGCCACCGTACCATCAGCGAAATCTGTTTCAACAAATCAATCGGAAGATGAGTGTATCCAAAAGGTCAACATCGAACGCTTTAACGAGGGCATGGCTGGGATAAAAGTGACTCCGATTAAATGGAGTAAGATGGACTACGTTTATTACCCGGAGAAAAAATACCGTGAAATAAACGAAGCTGTACGAAGAAACCTCTTCAAATTAGGGACCTGATGATGTGGAAAATACAGACTACGATGAGGTAATTATAAATATGAAGGAAAGGTTCTCGAATGCAGCCACGACAAGGAAAGAAAATTATTGATTTTGTCGATGCTGCCAAGTTCGTGGTCTATTCAGGATGCCATTGATGAGTTCAAAACCAATAGAAATACAGTAAAAGAGGCAAAACAATTGAAGAATAACTGTCTTTCAACCAAAAATACTAGGTCTAGTACTGCATTAACAGATGAGACAAAAGAAATAGTAGTTCAATATTTTGAAGATGATGAAGTAAGTCGAGCTATGCCTGGTCAAAAGATTATGTATCAGTAAAAAGATGGAAAGCGTCAAGCAATCCAAAAACGATTAATGATGACGATTTTGAAAGAAGCGTACACACGCTTCAAGGAAATTCACGATAATATTAAAATAGGTTTTCCTCATTTGCAAGCCTTCGGCCAAGGCAATGTAAGCTTCTTTCCAATTCAGGAACACATAATGTGTGTGTGTGCACAACCCATGAGAATATTAATCTTATTTTACATAGTTTGAAAAGAATCAATTTAACAAAGGATATTAAAATGTTAACTGGTAGTCTTTTGTGTGAAAATACAACATCAAATTGCTATCTACGATCTTGTTCGGATTGTCCAGATTCTTCATCATTGGAAAATACTTTATTCGCTGAGTTTGAAGAAAAATATATTGATCAGTTATCACTTGAGCAATGGGTGACCACGGATAGGTGTGACATAGAAACTATTGTAAAACCTGTAGATGAGTTTGTGTCATATTTTTGCTTGAAATTAGAAAGTTTAATCCCTCACGATTTCATTAAAACAGAACAATCCAGCTTTTTAAAAAATACGAAAAATACATTACAAAATGGTGAATTTTTAGTCATTTGTGATTTTGCTGAAAATTACAGCTTTGTATTGCAAGATGAAGTGCAGTCCCATCACTGGAACGTACAACAAGCTACAATTCATCCATTCGTTATTTATTTTAATGGAAGTACGCAAATTGAACACTTAAGTTTTATTATAATTTCCGAAGATTTAAGACACGATTCAGTATCCGTAAACTTGTTCATTGAAAAATGATTAACTTTTTACGCGTTGATAAGCATAAAGAAGTCAAAAGATATATTTCATGTCTGATGGAGCAGCGTCGCAGTACAAAAATCGTAAGAATTTTTCGAGCCTATGTCAATTTAAATCAATGTACGGAATTGATGCAGAATGGCATTTTTGCTACATCACATGGCAAAGGTCCTTGTGATGCTATTGGAGGAACAATAAAGCGCATGGCCACAAGAGCAAGTTTAGCCAAAGAAAGTGAGCATCCAATTAAAACTGCGAAAGAACTTTTGATTGGGCAAATCGTAGAAAAGAAAAGATTTAACCAAATTATCATTTTGTTTTACTACTACTGAAGAGTACGAAATAAAGGCTTCAGAGCTCAGCGAGCAATTTAATAACGCGAAAACGATCCAAGGAACCCAAAAATTTCACTGTTTCATTCCATTGTCGGAAAATAAAATTAAAGCAAAACTATACTCAAACTGTGCTGATAATAATTCAAAAGTGTTCGATATTTTACAAAATTTGAATAAAAATAAATAAAAAATAAGTATTAATACACTGTTTTCATGATATCATAACCCATACCAAAATTCAAACCCAAAACTCTTAGAGTTTCTATAACAACATTGTGTAACTGCCACATTTAATTTAATACTTAGGATAATATTAATTCATTTTTATTTATTTATACATATAATATACATAATATCGATGAATACATAAATACGGAATATCATACAAACAACTTGTTTAACTCACGCAAGGCCCTTAACAATAAAATCAGCATCAATCTGTGATTCTTGAAAAAAAAATAAACGGAAACTTTTTTTTTGTTTACTATCTGTGCCAATTGTGAAATGTTTGAAATGTCATAACTTTTTTGTTTATTAGTTTACCATCACCAAATTTTTATGGTAGATAGCTAATATAATGGACCGTTTTCCTAAAAAAATTACGTTCGAAAAAAAGATAGGGTTTTGAGATATTTGAGTTTTGTGACAAAATGATATTTTAAAGGCAAAAATTTTTTTTTACTGTGCACATTTTCTTAAGAATCACCATTTAGTTGTCTAACTTTGCTGAAAAAATCATAACAATCGAACATTCCGTTTTGCTGTGCAGCTTTTAAATATTTTGAACCATTTTCACATACACCCTTTTGAAAAGTTAGTCGTGACTCAATATGAAGATTTGATATCGAAAAATGACGATTTAGATGAAATTGAAAAACTGTGCAAAGTTTCAACTCAATAGAAAATCATGAATTAAAAATTTTCTTAAATTTTGATGCTGTTGCTTGGAATCGCTCAACTGTGAAAGCGAAAGGGATATTTCATGTAATGTTTAGCGTAGATAAAGTAGGTCGAGGCTGTTTTCTGATAAATTTAGACTGATGGTAGACATGTTCGGGAGGAACAAAATAACAAAACTTCAGAATTACTTCCGAGAGAGGGATCACATCCATCATTAACTTATTCCGGCCACATGCCTACTTTTAAAGTAGGGATTACATCCACCATTGCTTCAATCCGGGCATGCGCCTTAAGACCGGATCAAATCCTCCATTGCCTTAATACGAGCAAACGCCTAGCTTTAAAAACTCAAGCAACACACTTGTCGTAGACGAGTTACTAAAACCAATCAAGTCACATATGAGTTATTGTAACCAAATCAATCTGAACTGTGCTTTTCGGGGAAGAGATCACATCTACCATTGATTTATTCCCGACAAGAGCCTGCTTATAAAGAAGGAGTCACATCTACCATTGCCATATTCCGGGCAGGGCATACTTTTAAAGAAGGGATCACATACACCATTGCACTGCCACAATTCAGGCCACACACCTACTTTTAAAGAAGGGATTACATCCACCATTGCTTCAATCCGGACAGGCGCCAACTTTTAAAGAACAAATCAAATCCTTTATTGCCATAATCCGTGCAAGCACCTATTTTTAGAGAAGGGATTACATCCACCATTGCCTCAATCCGGGCGAGCACCTTCTTTTAAAGAAGGAATCACACCCACCATTGCCTCAATCCGGGGAAGCGCCTTCTTTTAAAGAAGGGATCACACCCTCCATTGTCATAATCCATGCAAGCGCCTACTTTGAAAGAAGGGATCGCACCCACCATGGCTTAATCAGAGCATGCGCCTACTTTTAAAGAAGGGATCACTTCCACCGTTGCCTCAATCCGGGCAAGCGCTTTCTCTTAAAGAAGGAATCACATCCACCATTATAATAATCCGGACAAGGGCCTACTTTAAAAGAAGGAATCACATCATCCATTGCCATGTGGGCCCTCCTTAGCCGTGCGGTAAGACGCGCGGCTACAAAGCAAGACCATGCTGAGGGTGGCTGGGTTCGATTCCCGGTGCCGGTCTAGGCAATTTTCGGATTGGAAATTGTCTCGACTTCCCTGGGCATAAAAGTATCATTGTGTTAGCCTCATGATATACGAATGCAAAAATGGTAACTTGGCTTAGAAACCTCGCAGTTAATAACTGTGGAAGTGCTTAATGAACACTAAGCTGCGAGGCGGCTCTGTCCCAGTGTGGAAATGTAATGCCAAGAAGAAGAAGAAGAAGAAGAACATCATCCATTGCCATAATCCATGCAAGCGCCTACCTTTAAAGAAGGGATCGCTTCCACCATGACTTTAATCCGGAAAAGCGCATACTTTAAAAGAAGAGATCATATCCTGCATTGCCATAATCCGGGCAAGCACCTACTTTTAAAGAAGGGATCACCACAAATAACAGATATTTAGGCTAAAACACATTTTATTGAAAATCATGTGTAAACTTTTAAATTGATAAACGTTGGCCATCTACTGCCACCTACTCATCTGATTACGGCAGTACATATGGACGCAGCTGAATAATAACCGTCGATTGCAGCCAATGCATTTGACAGCCGCCTAGGGGCTGCGTTTTCAATAACAATGATCCTTGCGCCATCTCCAATCAATTGCCAAACGCGATTAAAATACATTTGAATTAACGGTTGCGGATGTTTACACACGTATCGAATGCCAGCCTCAATATCTGTTATCTGTGAGATCACATCCTTTATTCCCCTAATACGGCCACACGCCTACTTTTAAAGAAGGTATCATATCCTTCATTGCCATATTCCGGCCATACGCCTACTTTTAAAGAGGGGATTACATCCACCACTGCTCTCATCCGGGCATGCGCCTACTTGCATTGCAAATGCATTCTTTCCACGAGATGTTAATGTCTTTTTAATAATGTTATCGACGGGTGTTATATTTACTATTCCGGGGTGTTTCCCGCACCACTTAGACACCATTTAGACACGCAAGACAAATTATGCCAAATGTCCGTTATGCCAAATGACCGTTATGCCAAATGGCCTTTATGCTAAATGACCTTATGCCAAATGGCGTTATACCAAATGACTTTATGCCAAATGGCCCGCTCCCTTCCAACAGAGAGCGGTACAGTGTAGCAAGAGGGCAGAAGAGAAACGAATCCACCGCAAAAAAGGTAACACGAAGGGAGTGTGATAGCTGAAGCGCAGGAGAATATGGATAGAAGCGATAGGCGGAGGTTTTACGCAGAGGCGTAGCCACGGGGGTGGTTTTGGGTATAAAACCCACCCCCAAAGACAAAATTTTAGGAAGAAATTTTTTTTTTCGAAAAAAAATATCTTCGGAAAACCCTCCCCAGACCAATTTTCTGGCTACACCACTGGTTTTACGCAACTGTCAATGGCGCGCGGCATAAGACTGCGCCTGTGCAATGACCGAGAGGGGAATTGGCTGACAGACAAGACACCTGGCTGCGGAAGGAGGATTTCGAAGATTTGTTGAACGGTGAAAATAAAGTAGTATTGAAGAGCAGGATGGACATAGTCGGCGACGGTCAAGCTGTGGAACCACCAACACTGGACGAGGTTAAGAAGGGTCTAAACGAGCAGAAAAACAGTAAAGCTGCTTGGAAGATCGAGATCCCGGTGGAGCTTTTCAAACACGGAAGTGAGCAGCTGCATCAATCAATCCACCACATTATCTAGAAAATATGGGAGGATGAAGAACTGCTTGCCGGCTGGTTGGATGGCCTCATATACCCAATCTATAAGAAAGAGCACAGACCAGAGGTGCCAATTACAGAGGGATCACCCTTCTGAACTCGGCGTACAAAATCCTGTAGCGTGTCCTGTTTAACAGACTGAGACCGCTTGAGGAGTCCTTCGTCGGCGAATACCAGGCGGGTTTTCGTGAGGGCCGATCAACGACGGATCAGATGTTTAGCCTGCGAATGATCCTTGATAATTTCCGGGAGTACAACTAGCAGACTCACCATCTGTTCATTGATTTCAAAGCAGCGTACGATTCAGTGAAAAGAAATGATAGAGGAAGACCTAGTGGTGTTGGTGCTGAGGTAGTGCTTGATGGGGAAGTAGTTGAAGAATTTGTTTAGTTTTATTTGTTTGACGTTTCCTTTGAAATGAAAAGACGTATTGCTGCTGCGACTAGGGCTTTTTACGGACTACGTAACCAGCTTAGGTCCCGCAACATGCAGACGGAAACGAAATTTGCTCGATACAAAACTCTGATTCTACCAGTGGCCCTTTATGGACATGAAGCATGGACATTAGAAGAGGCGGACCGGAGAGCTTTCGGGGTATTCGAGCGAAAAGTGCTGCGTACAATACTCGGAGGAAAACTAGAAAATGGTGTGTATACAAAGAAGAAAATATTATGAATCGTATAAAATACGGCAGACTTCAGGGCTGGTCACTTAATGCGAATGTTGGAAGAAAGAATAGCGAAAACGCTGGCTACACGCGGTGGAATTGGACCAGGGGACCCTGAACGTTCGGGGATACTGGAGGAACATCGCCCAAGACCGACGATAATGGAGCTCTACAATACGCCAAGCATAGGTGTATCAACGCTGTAGGTAGGTTGAATAGTGTAAGAAATCGTTTGTCTGACTGGCACCTGAGACTTGTAAGAATATTATCAATAATCACTAATGACTTTTTGTCAAGAAATCACTAAAGACAGTATCGTTTTCGAATTGATCATCTAGTGGCCATAGTGCCGGTTTGGGAACTTTCAAGATCATTGTTATGACAGTTACAGACGGCGTCCAGCAATGTGATTGCGCGGTAGTTGCTACAATCCAGCTTATTGCCCTTTTTGTACATGGGACATACGACACCTCCCATCCACTCTTGCGGCAGAACCTCATCCTCCCAAACCTTGGTAATCACCCAGTTCAGCGCTCTAGCCAGTGCCTCACAACCGTGTTTAAACAGCTCTCCTGGTAGTTGGTCAACCCCAGGGGCTTTGTTGTTTTTCAGCCGGCCGATATCCTCCTGGATTTCCTGGAGACCCGGAGCCGGAAGACGTATGTCCTGCACGCGTGCTCCCAGTTTCATTACCATACTGCCACCGTTGTCTGCCACATCGCCTTTCAAGTGCTCTTCGTAGTGCTACCGCCACTGTTGGATCACCTCACGCTCGTTCGTAAGAAGGTTCCCATTTATGTCCTTATACATACCGGGCTGCGGCACGTGGCCCTCACGTTAACGGTTTAATTTCTCACAGAACATTCGTACGTTGTTAGCGCGGTACAGTTGCTCCGTCTCTTCACGGTCTCGATCTTCCTGCTTACGCTTTTTCCTTCGGAAAATCAAGATTTGTCTGTTCCACGCCTGTTTGTATCGTGCCTTGTTCGCTTTCGTGTGATGCAATCTCGCTCATGCTGCATTCTTCTCATCCACTAACTGCTCACATTCGAAGTCATACCATTCCATTTTTTTATCCGGGAGCACCGTGCCTAGTACAGCGGTTGCGGTGCTTCCAACGGCGGATCGAATATCTCTCCAGCCATCTCCAGCCGCCCAATGTTCAGCCGCGGCGAACGACTTCGACGCGAGTTGTACACCGTCGAGAGTTTTGAGCGCAGGCATACTGCAACGAGGTAGCAGTATTCGGATTCAATATTCGCACTACTACACAAGCCACCAATCTCCATTGATCATTATTTCGTAGATCCGTTTCTTCATTTTTGTCTAAACCAACAGAAATAAAATTCTTCCTACTACTAAGAACTTATTGAGTGTTTTTGATTTTCTCAGAAGGTAATGCTTCTTAGACGAAATCAAACATGATTGCTTTATCTAAATTACGATATACAATTAAGTAAAATATACAGAAACATTTGAATGACTTGGCATCCGAACCAGATTGTATTATCAACCGCAGTAAAACCTGTTACTAATCTAAATGCCTCGCACCCTTCTTCCCACAGAAATAATTTATCAATAGAAGCAAACATCAACAAAACCACGCGGAAACCACAACATTGTTTCAAACATTCCCAACATCGAACGCCGCGCCGGAACACAAACAAATTCCTACCGGTAGTTAGCACCTCACCACACCGACCAGCTACCGGCCTTTACCACGACGCAACAAAGTTGCACCGGCGAAAGAATTAATGCCCACACTACCACCCTTTCGAGCGCTCTTTTTCCCACCTCGCAGCCACTAATCAAATCGCAATCACAAACAGAGGCTCAGTCAGTCAGTCAGTACGGTAGGTATGTAGATCGTAGTTGCAAGCAACGAAGCGTACTTCACAGCCGGCCGTCCTCCGTCGAAGCGCGAAAGCTGCTTCGGTTGACATTGCGGCGCCAATTTTCCTAAGGGCGGTTTGTCAATTTTCCTAATGTTCTGTGTGAATTGATTTAGGTGGGCGTTCGAGGCGGAATCGAAAAATCCAGTATACAAGTGTACCAACACTTCAAGCTTCGAGATTAGTTAAATGCGTCACGTGCTGCCACAGTCTATAAAAAAGCGAAAAAAAAAGAATTTTATGTATTCTAGAAAATGAGTTAATTATCAATTGTACATCACAAAAAGATGTATTTCGATTGTCGACCTTAATCGCACAATAAAGTGGATGTTGATGAATGGCTGATGCTGACGCAGTTCCATCAAAACTGTGCCGGTATTTTCCATTCAATTATTCTAACTATTTGGTTATTTGTGCTGTCTACATTTCTCTTGCAAGCAAGTCAAAAATACACCAAAAGGCACCATCGCAAAAGTGAAAGCATTAGAAGAACCACTCATGAATATTTCACGCATCAAAAGAAAATTTCTTGAGCCGCAAATTGTTTCCCCGACATTCTTCTACGCCTCATTTTTCCTCCCATTGAAGCAAGACAAGGCCACACCGGAGTAAACAAGAACAAACGACTTAGTCGTCGTGGTCGTGGTCGCCGTTGCTGTCGTCACTGATAAGCTTGAGCCAACGAACAGGACAGGTAGGAAGAAAGCGTTCTCGTATCGTGCTGCCCTACATTGGGCATTGTTGTAGGGCCGCAGGGGGTGTTGGAGAAAAGCCTCTTTGTCGGGAAAAGATTTGTCAAGGAAAATCCAACTTTTTCCGTAAAAAAAGCACACACACACATGGGGCAAATGAAATGGGAAGGAGAGTAGAAAACATGATTTACTTGCCACAGCAGTTCAGGCGGAAATGACATCAGTCAGTGTGTCACAGACAGATAAATAGCGGCCTGATAAAGTTGGATTCGTTTTTTTTTTTAATTTTTGCGTAACTGAAGATGGAGAAACTTATGAAGAAAACTTCGAGAGGAAAGATTCACCAATAATCGGGCCAATAAATCTATGAAATCACTTCTGTATACCTGATGTGATCTCCAAAAAGGGTTTAGTATAAATCACTCAGATTGTATAGCAATGGCGATCATTAATCCCCAACGAGATTCATTGTTACCTGAGAAAAGATTTGTTGGAATCTCTCAAACGAAAATTGAATTCAAATATAACAACTATAAAACATATTCTCAAAAGATGAATTGAATTGAATTTCACTATTGTGCATTCAACGCGAGCTCACGTGAAATGTTCAGCATATTTAACGAACACTCTAGCTGACAAAATTTTCCCTGGTGCATAGCCTCGGATAAGGCGCCGGATAGCCCCACGTTTCACCCAGATTTCAACCAGGTGTACAACAAAATCCAATTCGCAACGTTGTTTCGCCCATCTCACTCTTCAACGTACCGGACCAAATCGATGAGGCAGCTCCATCACACAGTGGTTCGGATTCCGAATAACTTATAATTTCCAGCTTTGATGTATAAAGACACTGAAGACTCGTTAGTCAGTTCAAATACGAAACACTGAAGACGGATTTGGATGGAATGGAATTCAATGTGACATTACTAATTCGTCTGATAACAAAAGATGAAATATGTGTTTCGCACCACCTTGCAGCAGCGGAGCGGCACCTGCTACCGCCACTTCCATCCTGTCCTGCACTTATCGCAGCACTTCAGCGTCGCTGCCAGACCCTTCAGCCCGACTGCCAGTTGTATGATGGAGAAATCCATCAGCGAATTCATCACGGCCACGGTGCTGCGGTCGATTGATCGGGTGCAGCAGTCGGTACCGCCAGAGTAGAGCTACGACGCGGCGAGAAGTTATGTGAACAATCATGCTCGTACTTACTCTTCGGGATCGGGATCCAGGGTTCACGTTTCCAGTCATGTGCACAGTCTTCTTTCCCGATAGGATACCGACCGGTTCGGTTGGAGGTTTGCGGCCTTACAGGCGGAATTCCGGGCCAGATTACAGGTGATGGATTTAACCCTTCCGCACGTGTGTGTGTGATGTGATGCGGCGCTCCTGTATCTGTTTCCCGTTCAGGGGCGGATATGCAGATACGTAAGGGTTAACCGCTCAACTGATGGCAGTGGTTGGCAGTAGCCTGGTGCGGCGCACGGCGCTCCGGAACCAAACCAACGTCGATTAAACATTCCGAACAGGTATCTGCAGGAGGTGTTTCCAAAGAGCCAAGGACACTCGACCGAAAAACGTTAAGCCGGCACTCAGCAGAACTCGTTTGCAATTGAATTCGACAGCTACTGCAGACTGTGGTGATTTATTGAATGAAAATGTGGTCGAATTGATTCTGTGGCTGAGTGTTTTTCGACACTCATGCCATGTTTTTCAAATAATGTAAAATAATGCATTAACTCGTCATTGCCTCTCAAACTCGAAGTATTACTACAGTAAATAAATCTCTCCTAAACCAGAAGCATGTAAATTGCATTGCATGCATAATACTATAATGGCAGCAAAATAAAATTTCCACAAATAAAACGAAATTACCATAAACAATTAGAAATTTTTCACAAAACAAAAATGAATAAGCACTTTTGAAAGCAAAAATAGCAATTATTAAAGAAGATTTTTTCATAAAGAAATCAAAATGTTCCACGAAAAAAATACAAAATTTCCATAAATAAATCAATCAATAGGCTAGATGTCCTACCAGTCGTGGCTATAGTACCAGTTGTCGCACTAGTGCTTTATATACGAAATGTCCAATCAAATCACCACAAAACAAATTCAGATCGATAAAGTATATTCATCGTATCATAACACCTTCGATCTCCTCCAAAACAAGCAGAGCATAATTGTAAAAAAATATTTTGCTTAATTTTTGACGTCCTTTCACAAGTTGTCGCACTAGTGGTCCCTATTTGGCCAATCGCATAAGAAAACAATGGGATTTGCCAAATAAGGAACCAAAATTAAGAATAGTGCCACAACTGGTGTATGCGTTCCTATTATGGATTAATCAATTTTGACGATTATAACATATTTTATTGTGGTTTTTACAGCTTTTCTAAGGAGCAGGAAGTAAAACCTTTCACTTGATATATGAAGTCGACCCGCATGCCTTTTACTTATTTAAAAAAAAAACAGTTGTTCTTATGTATGGCGACAATTGGTACACCCACCCTAAACAATTACAAAAAAAAAATTATTCTTTATTACCGAGACTTTCAGCCCATAGCTGGCTCGTCTCGACAAAATACATATTTTTTTCCCATGCAAATTTAAAAAAATTCCACAAAATAATCAATAAAGCAATAAAAAAATAAGAAAATTTCCATAAAAAATACAAGAAAGCAATAAAGCTGATGAAATTTTCATGAAATTTAAACACTTTTAAAGAAGGGATCATCTATGAAAAAAACACAGTTTGATTGCTTTTTTATATTTTTATATTTTTCATATTATACTTTGTAATTTTTTATTGCTAATATTGATTTATTTATGGAAATATTGTATTTTTCTCGTGAAACATTTTAATTTTTTTTATGGAAAATTCTTCTTTTATAATTGGAATTTGCTTTTAAATGTGCTTACTTTTTTGTGTAGAAAATTAAGCAAAATTCCCATAAACAATTATGGAAATTTTGCTTAATTTGTGGATATTTTTATTTATTTATTGCTCATATCCTGATTTCTTTATTGGCAATTTTTCTAATTTTTAAGGGTTTTTTAGAGTTTAAGAGTTTTTATTTAAATCATAGGGTAAAACGACCTATTATGGAGGGGTTAAGCACCGCGTCATAACAAAATTGATTTCGATAAATCTTTGAAAATGAACTGTTTATCTTTTTTCACATTGCAGTAGTCGAATAGGATACTCATTAACTCTAAATTCGTAAACATTATGTCAATTGTGCTATACTTTTGTTGTTTTGTCACAATAAAAACAAACTACCGCAATAATAGGACGCAGTTGCCTATCGTTGCGATATTTTTTGAAGGTCAGTCCTATTATTGCGATATTGCGCGTATTACTTATGGAGAGTGATACCACAACAATAGGACCTTAGCACTACCGCAATAATAGGCTCAAAGGATGCATTTTTTTAATCAAAAATGTTGATTTTTTCATCATTTCGAACAGAATTTTGTCAAACAAAAGGTGTTCTAGGGGCGGATTCGAAGAGTTTGAGCGGATCCACAGTTATTTTTGAAGCTGTTATATCCAGAATAGACTATTTTAATACTACCGCAACATTAGGACATACCACAACGATAGGACGCTATAATACGGAATATCGAGACTATTCAGAGCGAGAAATGATACAAACACTTTTTTTTATAAAATTTTGAACAAATCAAAATTTTCATCTGAACAACTTGATCTTATTCTAACCAGCAACAGAGAAACGGATCAATTTTGATCCGCATGCTTTCAAAAAAGCTATAATCTCTGTTCCCTGATTGTTCTACGATATTGAAAATGCAAATGACACAACGTCACCTTCGCCATACAGCTTTTCTGTTCAACCTGTGCACGACTGGAATGTCGTCAACGCTTCACTGGTTCTTCAACAAATAGCGCATTTGATCAACCTAATCATTCAGACGTCTATATTCCCGGATTGCTGGAAGCAGGCGAAGGTTTTACCACTGAAGATGAACCCGTTTCTGAACTGCACCACCAATCGACGTCCAATTAGTATACTTTGCGCTTTGTCGAAAGCTTTTGAAAAACTTCTTAAACAACAAATGACAACATACATAGAAGACAATAGGATTTTGTCAGATTTCCAGGCTGGATTTCGCCGCGGGCAAAAAATCAAAACCGCAGTTCTTCGAGTGTACAATAACCTGGGAATAACCATCGATAAAATAGGATCTGATATACTGCTGTTACTGGACTTCTCCAAGGCTTTTGATACCATCCCTCACAACAAACTATTGAATAAACTTCAAACACAGTTCAACTTCTCCCCCCAAGCAGCACAATTAAAGTAAATTTGGTTGCAGCAACTTAACTGTGACTGAATCTGGTCATATATAAGTTACTGAGATCTATGTGTAACATGTGTGCTGCTCGGGCCCTGACGCCATAAACCTAATGAGGTCGTATCTGTGTGGCAGAACATAAACGGTTTTCTGTGGTGATTGTTGTTCTAGCAGCGTTGAGTTGCCGTCAGGTGTACCAAAAGGTCTCAGTCATCGGAGATCACCTAACCAAGAAACGGAAAACCAAATCAACTACGTTCTAATCGACGGTAAATTCTTCTCCGACATCACGAACGTACGCACTTACCGCAGTGCGAATATTGAATCCGACCACTACCTCGTTGCAGTATGCCTGCGCTCAAAACTCTCGACGGTGTACAACACGCGTCGAAGTCGGACGCCGCGGCTTAACATTGGGTGGCTACAATACGGTAGACTAGCCCAAGAATACGCGCAGCAGCTGAAGGTGGCACTCCCAACGGAAGAGCAGCTAGGCGCAGCGTCTCTTGAAGATGGCTGGAGAGATATTCGATCCGCCATTGGTAGCACCGCAACCGCTGCACTTGGCACGGTGCGCCCGGATCAGAGAAACGACTGGTATAGCGGCGAATGTGAGCAGTTAGTAGAAGAGTAGAATGCGGCATGGGCGAGATTGCTGCAACACCGCACGAGGGCGAACGAGGCACGATATAAACAGGCGCGGGACAGACAATACTCGATTTTCCGTAGGAAAGATCATCAGCAGGAAGATCGAGACCGTGAGGAGACGGAGCAACTGTACCGCGCTAATAACATACGAAAGTTCTATGAGAATTTGAACCGTTCACGTAAGGGCCACGTGCCACAGCCTGATATTTGTAAGGACATAAACGGGAACCTTCTTACGAACGAGCGTAAGGTGATTCAAAGGTGGCGGCAGCACTACGAAGAGCACATGAATGGCGATGTGGCAGACGAAGATGGCGGTATGGTGATGGACCTGGGGGAACGCGCGCAGGACATAATTCTGCTGGCTCCGGATCTCCAGGAAATCCAGGAGGAGATTGGCCGGCTGAAGAACAACAAAGCCCCTGGGGATGACCAACTACCAGGAGAGCTATTTAAACACGGTGGTGAGGCACTGGCTAGAGCGCTGCACTGGGTCATCACCAAGATTTGAGAGGAGGAAGTTTTGCCGCATGAGTGGATGGAAGGTGTCGCGTGTCCCATCTACAAAAAGGGCGATAAGCTGGATTGTAGCAACTACCGCGCAATTACATTGCTGAACGCCGCCTACAAGGTACTCTCCCAAATTTTGTGCCGTCGACTAGCACCAATTGCAAGGGAGTTCGTGGGGCAGTACCAGGCGGGTTTTATGGGCGAACGCTCCACCACGGACCAGGTGTTTGCCATTCGCCAAGTACTGCAGAAATGCCGCGAATACAACGTGCCCACACATCATTTATTCATCAACTTCAAAGCCGCATATGATACAATCGATCGGGACCAGCTATGGCAGCTAATGCACGAAAACGGATTTCCGGATAAACTGACACGGTTGATCAAAGCGACGATGGATCGGGTGATGTGCGTAGTTCGAGTTTCAGTTGCATTCTCGAGTCCCTTCGAAACCCGCAGAGGGTTACGGCAAGGTGATGGTCTTTCGTGTCTGCTATCCAACATCGCTTTGGAAGGGGTAATACGAAGAGCAAGGATTTACACGAGTGGTACAATTTTCAATAAGTCTGTCCAGCTATTTGGCTTCGCCGACGACATAGATATTATGGCACGTAACTTTGTGAAGATGGAGGAAGCCTACATCAGACTGAAGAGGAAAGCCAAGCGGATCGGACTAGTCATCAACACGTCGAAGACGAAGTACATGATAGGAAGAGGTTCAAGAGAAGACAATGTGAGCCACCCACCGCGAGTTGGCATTGGTGGTGACGAAATCGAGGTGGTAGAAGAATTTGTGTACTTGGGCTCACTGGTGACTGCCGAAAATGATAATAGCAGAGAAATTCGGAGGCGCATAGTGGCTGGAAATCGACGCTCCGATCGAATAGAGTTCGCCGCCGTACCAAACTGACAATCTACAAAACGCTCATTAGACCGGTAGTCCTCTACGGACACGAGATCTGGACGATGTTCGTGGAGGACCAACGCGCACTCGGAGTTTTCGAAAGGAAAGTGATGCGTACCATCTATGGTGGGGTGCAGATGGCGGACGGTACGTGGAGGAGGCGAATGAACCACGAGTTGCATCAGCTGTTGGGAGAACCATCCATCGTTCACACCGCGAAAATCGGACGAATGCAGTGGGCCGGGCACGTAGCCAGAATGTCGGACAATAACCCGGTGAAAATGGTTCTCGACAACGATCCGACAGGCACAAGAAGGCGAGGTGCGCAGCGGGCAAGGTGGATCGATCAGGTGGAAGATGACTTGCGGACCCTCCGTAGACTGCGTGGTTGGCGACGTGTAGCCATGGACCGAGCCGAATGGAGAAGACTCTTATATACCGCACAGGCCACTTCGGTCTTAGTCTGAATAAATAATAATAATATGTACGGCTTCTCACTGTAACTTTTTCAATATGTTCCCTTTGCAAAGGATACAATTCCCGTGTTGAAACTTCGAGCAAATAAAAATAAAACTTTTTGGGAACATTCAGGACTGAGTAGCCGTTTAACAAATATAAGAATCGTGAACTATATCAAATTGTGTTCTCAACACCCGTCTGTTGAAAGAACTCTGTATAGAAATGCATCCAGATCACGAAATCCTTCTTTGCTACTTTATCGAACGGTGGTTCTAAAAAGGCAATTTTCTCAACCGCGTTTGAAATGAGGGATGGAATTAAAATATTCTTGAAAGGTTAGGGAAGGAATGATTTGCTTGCCAACCTCAAAGACGAAAGATGGCAGAAATGTATTGCTTACCTATCAGACATTTTTGACCAACTAAACTCGCTAAACTTGCAGTTACAGGCAATGCAAACCAATCTGATTCAATTCAGAGACAATTTGCAAGCCTTCGCCACAATGCTGGAAAACTAGCGAAGGAAGAATCAACTTAGATGCGGATCTCGAATTGGAACTCAGGGCTCGTCTTAACTCACTAGAGCAATAATTTGAATAAAAAATTTCTGAGCTTATTCAAAAAGATGCTTCATTAGTTTGCAATTCGTTTTGTTTACATTGGCTAGCCTTCCAGATAAAATTCAGAATGGATTGGATTGAATTGAATGGATTCAGAATGAATATTTGGTTATGCGAAATAATTTATTGTGTCGTGGATTCATTTAAAAAAATGAGCAAGTTTTGATGTGCATTATTCGAAGCGTATTACAATTTCAAGCTTTCAAGATTCTAATAACGTTTGCTTCTACATAACTTTGCGAGAGTGGATTTTCAACACACATCCAGATAAAGACCAAAGCAAGAAACAGATTAAACATTAAGGACGATTTGAGATGATTCGCTTTATCAGAGGTGCAATCTCGTATATCGCAGCTGGTACCACAAATGCAAGTACAAATATCGTACTGAATGTATCACTGCTGAAGAATAAAATATCAGAATGATAAAAAATATTGAAATAAAATTATTAAGGAGTTTATGTTTGTTCTTGATTTCAGCATGACAAATTCAGGGGGCCGAGAGCCACCTGGCTAATCGTAAAGGGGGTCGCGAACCCGAAAAGGTTGGGAACCTCTGCTCTAGCTCTTTAAATCCCTGATCCTGCCGCAGCTTCATGTTCGGCGATATATTGCATGTCCATCCGAGTGCAAACTCTTTAGTACGACTTCGAGGGGCGCTAAACTGCTGTGTACGCTACCTCTATGAACTAATCCGCAACGATCATCTGAGTTACCTGCAACGTAACCTAATTGGATGCCCTTTAGAATACTTCTATGCGCAACGCTCCTGCGTTTTTCTGATAATCCTGGGAATAACTCAGACTCCAGCGATACTTCATGGGAGGTTTTTTCAGTCCCGTGGTCGACGTTTGCAGAATCTTGTGGTCCCGGCTAAAAATACGTTATGCTATGCTAATTCGCTGTTTATTCGAGATGTGGTGAACTGGAATTCGTTATCGCCCGTTGTAAAACGTTCTTCGTCAATGCAGTGGTAAATCACCATGCGCTCATTTTTCATGACAATCAATGAATTCCAAAGTGCACATCACAACTCCCAATAAATTAGCTGAAAACTGTATCATAGAAAACATAATCATCGTATATTGTTCTGTGGAATAATTGATCTTCAACATATCAACTGTCTTTGTTGCAATTCTGAGCACAACCGAGTACACCGAACCAATTTCCCGAACAAAAAAGTGGCAGAATTTTATTATGCATTTTTGGCTGAAACCACCATACAAACTTGCGGGCAGCAGGGACTATGTCCAAGGGCTTGACTATCCCTCCCCAGGCCATCTGCGAGTTGTGGCGCCTGCCTAGGATGTGGTGGGGTTTGACAGTGGGCCCTGTTAAACCTCTGTAAAAAGCTGCATGAATCCACAAGTAGGTTCCGCCAAAGCGACCGTGTGCCGCTCAAAGCGCACAAGCCCAAGTCCTGGTATTAGGTGGGACGCTAAACAGCCCTGACACGACGGCCCTCCGACGAGACAGGAGGTTTGCGCAGGCCCAATAAGCCGCCTTTAAAAACAACTATTACGAACGACATAGAAGATAATACGACTCGATACAATCGGCAACGACCTAGGCGACGAACAAAGGATCACGATTGGAAGCTTGGTACATGGAACTGCAAGTCGCTAGGCTTCGCAGGTTGCGACAGGATAATCGACGATGAATTACATCCCCGCAACTTCGATGTCGTAGCGCTGCAGGAAATCCGCTGGACAGGACAGAAAGTGTGGAAAAGCGGGCATCAAGCGGCTACCTTCTACCAAAGCTGTGGCACCACCAACGAGCTGGGAACCGGCTTCATAGTGCTGGGAAAGATGCGCCAACGCGTGATTGGGTGGCAGCCAATCAACGCAAGGATGTGCAAGCTGAGGATAAAAGGCCGTTTCTTCAACTATAGCATCATCAACGTGCACTGCCCACACGAAGGAAGATCCGACGACGAGAAAGAAGCGTTCTATGCGCAGCTGGAGCAGACATACGATGGATGCCCACTGCGGGACGTCAAAATCGTCATCGGTGACATGAACGCTCAGGTAGGAAGGGAGGAAATGTATAGACCGGTCATCGGATCGGATAGTCAGCATACCGTATCGAACGACAACGGCCAACGATGCATAAACTTTGCAGCCTCCCGCGGAATGGTAGTCCGAAGCACTTTCTTCCCCCGCAAGAATATCCACAAGGCCACATGGAAATCACCTAATCAAGTAACGGAAAACCAAATCGACCACGTTCTAATCGACGGTGAATTCTTCTCCGACATCACGAACGTACGCACTTACCGCAGTGCGAATATTGAATCCGACCACTACCTCGTTGCAGTATGTCTGCGCTCAAAACTCTTGACGGTGATCAACACGCGTCGGAGGCGTCCGCCGCGGCTAAACATTGGGCGGCTACAAGACGGTAGACTAGCCCAAGGCTACGCGCAGCAGCTGGAAGTGGCACTCCCAACGGAAGAGCAGCTAGGCGCAGCATCTCTTGAAGATGGCTGGAGAGATATTCGATCCGCCATTGGAAGCACCGCAACCGCTGCAATAGGCACGGTGGCTTCGGATCAGAGAAACGACTGGTATGACGGCGAATGTGAGCAGTTAGTAGAAGAGAAGAATGCAGCATGGGCGAGATTGCTGCAACACCCCAGGAGGGCGAACGAGGCACGATACAAACGAACGCGGAACAGACAAAACTCGATTTTCCGAAGGAAAAAGCGCCAGCAGGAAGATCGAGAACGTGAAGAGACGGAGGAACTGTACCGCGCTAATAAAACACGAAAGTTCTATGAGAAGTTAAACCGTTCACGTAAGGGTCACGTGCCACAGCCTGATATGTGCAAGGACATAAACGGGAACCTTCTTACAAACGAGAGTGAGGTGATCCAAAGGTGGCGGCAGCACTACGAAGAGCACCTGAATGGCGATATGGCAGACAACGGTGGTGGTATGGTAATGAACCTAGGAGCACGCGCGCAGGACATGCGACTTCCAGCTCCGAATCTCCAGGAAATCCAGGAAGAGATCGGCCGGCTGAAAAACAACAAAGCCCCTGGAGTTGACCAACTACCAGGAGAGCTGTTTAAACACGGTGGTGAGGCACTGGCTAGAGCGCTGCACTGGGTGATTACCAAGGTTTGGGAGGATGAGGTTCTGCCGTAGGAGTGGATGGAAGGTGTCGTGTGTCCCATCTACAAAAAGGACGATAAGCTGGATTGTAGCAATTACCGCGCAATCACATTGCTGAACGCCGCCTACAAGGTACTATCCCAAATTTTATGCCGCCGACTAACACCAATTGCAAGAGAGTTCGTGGGGCAGTACCAGGTGGGATTTATGTGTTAACGCTCTGCCACAGACCAGGTGTTCGCCATACGTCAGGTATTGCAGAAATGCCACGAATACAATGTGCCCACACATCATCTATTTATCGATTACAAAGCCGCATATGATACAATCGATCGGGACCAGCTATGGCAGCTAATGCACGAAAACGGTCCGAGTCCCTTCGAAACGGTCTCTCGTGTCTGCTATTCAACATCGCTTTGGAGGGAGTAATACGAAGGGCAGGGATTGACACGAGTGGTACGATTTTCACGAAGTCCGTCCAGTTATTTGGTTTCGCCGACGACATTGATATCATGGCACGTAACTTTGAGAGGATGGAGGAAGCGAATGAACCACGAGTTGCATCAGCTGTTGGGAGAACTATCCGTCGTTCACACCGCGAAAATCGGAAGACTGCGGTGGGCCGGGCAGTAATCCGGTGAAAATGGTTCTCGACAACGATCCGACGGGAACAAGAAGGCGAGGTGCACAGCGGGCAAGGTGAATCAATCAGGTGGAGGACGATTTGCAGACCCTCCGCAGACTGCGTGGTTGGCGAAGTGCAGCCATGGACCGAGCTGAATGGAGAAAACTTTTATGTGCAGCACAGGCCACTCCGGCCTTAGTCTGATAATAAATAAAACCATTCAAACTTCAAATAAAATGCGCCAGCTTATGCAACAAGCAATTGAGCTGAAATTTTCAGAGATTGATTTTCTCACCCAAAGGCTCAATCCTGGGGTGTGCCCCGTAGAATTCGACAACCTTTTGTTTCCAATCTATTGAGCAGGTTTAAGATAAGTACTTTAAAAATAAGTGAGTGTTTTTTGCGCACATACATATACATACATATACACATCTATACACGCACAGACAGACATTATTTCAGTTCGTCGAGCTGTTTATTTTTTTTAGCGAACGTATAGCTTTTACGTATTCTTAGTTTACGAGAAAGGAAAAAATAAAATCGATAAAAAGGATGTTGGTATTTGTTAACAAAATAAGTAACAAGTTTGATGTCATTTCATACAATTTAGAAATTATTTAGAAATGATAATCATAATTTAAAATGAAATCTCTAGATGTCATCCAATCACGAAAATTAGAATTAGAAAACAAATCATTAATTTAATTTGATGTCGACGTCAAAATATGTTTTAAATTTGCTCTATTCATGATATCAGACTTTGCTCGGGTTACTAGTTAGGGGCCGTACACTAACTACGCAAGTATTTTTTCTGGGTTTTTCAAACCCCACCCTCTACCTATGTAAGATTTTTCCCATACAAATATTTTATTATTTATATGGAACGTAAGGAAATGGTAGGCCTAAAGGGTTAAGTAAGCCATGCAAGTTAGAGCTGAATGCACCGGTGCTGAGACTAGTACTGACAATGCACACCAATTTTCAGAGTTTGGATTTATGAAAAAATAAATATTTGACCACATGCATTCCCAAAGTGGTTGTGCTCGTTATGTCGCCGCATCGTCATCGAATGGGAACGTATTGTCGTTACTCGTTAGCTCGCCATCGAATGCTATTTCTGTTGCGTACTCTCTGTACTTGATAGTAATTGATTCGATTTGTGCGCATTGTGACAAAAATGCGCTCGATTGAGTGCGTGTGGTGCCAGACGTGATCTGGGTGTGGCACGTTTATTGATCTGGAATCAATGGAATGGAAAGCGCCGGTTGAAGCTTTTTGTCGTGTTTGGAGCTCATCCCGAAGGTTCCGGACTGGAGGCTCCGAAGACGGTTGATTTGTATCGACGACATGATTCTCCAATTGGCAATTAGGATTGAGAAGTGACAATTTTGCCTCTATTCAACCAAAACCACCAGAAGTTTGAAACCCCGCGGTGAACTTTGCACCATCAATTACATGTCAAGTACAACTCACTTCCCTGTCTACTCGCATGACCCATCACCGAAAACTTGGTTGGTTAGTGAAATATCACAACTAATAGCAGTGTACCGGCAGCCCGGAAGCCCGTTAAAAGCAAATTGCAATAACTCACCTTTCCGACATGAGCGCCGCAAGTCGCCGCAGTTGTCAGCGCCATCGGCACTGCATGTTAATAGTAGTAGGTACTACAGTGAAAGAGATAGAGGGGACGTCGTACCAAGAGCTGATGAGGTGTGCCGAGCGGGTGGCGAAAGTGACGACATGCTGTCATAATGGGCCGGCTGGTTGACACTAAAAGCTGACTGGTTTATGTTCTGAAAGCTTTTTGGAAGCTCGACAGTATTGGATTTTTGGCGAATCGCGCGGTTTGGGCTATTTTTGGCCTGTGCTTGGTTTAGATATTTTGGGCAAACGAATTCAGGACGATCAAACTGGATACGGTGAAGTTATGACAACTTGGGCCGTCAAGTGACATCAAATCGATTTAAAAAAATAATAACGACATTGAGAATTAATAATAGGACTCACTATAAACCATAGAAAGTAATTTTTTCGAGTGATCTTCCTTTAGAAAAATAAAAAGTTGCTGTTACTATAGTTATACTGTCGTTATTATGAAAAATTAGGCAAGAATTGCTTTATTTTATTATCATGTTTTCACGGAATGTAGGGTATCTGTTCCTATATCAATAACAATAAGGCAATGCGCATATGAAATGCATTGATTTCTCACCCAATAATCAAGAAACATGAGAATAATTATGCTCGGCTCATGTAATTTTTAATTGAAAACAATTTGGTAACTTCAAAAATGGAATTTTCATCACATTATAGAAGTATTTAGCTAAAAAACATAATCACCGCCATGCACCTATTTCAATAACATTCAAAAACAGTTAATCCTATGCCTGTACCTATATCAATAATACTCTTTCCAACATAAAATACGCACACTATTACATGTGTGTATACGTAACGATATGATTGCAGTGATGCCGAATTCTTCAATGTTTTGTATTTGAGTTTAAATATAATTACAAAATTGCTATTTTTGTTGCAGTTTTCCATCTTATCAGCTCAATTTTGTGTTTGTCATAATTTATCTTTTCGATATAATTTATTTTACAAACATAAGAGTTGAATTTCACAGTGAAAGTTCATTCAAGCGCTTTGAAATAAAAATCTATGTCGGCAACCCTTGAGAGTACTGCACTGCCTGTAACCGCATAGTTGTCCCATCTTTGCTGGGTTTCCTATTCATATGGGACAGTTATGCGATTACAGGCAGTGCAAGCCATGTAAACAGTTTGGAATACGGACAAGGATAATTTAAACGTTGTTCGAAATAAACCTATATCAAACTATATGAAATCGCGTTGGTTTTTTAAATATAATTATATTCATAGTGAAAATGTGGTGTGCTTTATGTGCTGTGAAGTGAATTTTGAAGGTATAGAATTGTTTTAGCTTGAAATTGAGTGGAAAACAACGGCGTGAAAACAGATGAATCTGGTAGTAGCCAACGAGCAGTGCATCAAACCATCAGTTCAGAGGTAGGAAAATGAAAATAAAAGTGCTTTATAATTTTATCTTTTAATAATTTGATTCTTGTGAATTGAAACATTACTTAAACAAAATCTTGAATATTATTCCAAACATTCAAGAATGTGTTCCATCCATTATTGTGTACATACGATGTGAGAAATTGTTAATAAATTGATTTTTCATTTGGTTTATCGACGGTTGAGATTAATATACGGGCTGTTATTAATATGGGAACAGATACCCTATATCTCGACTTGAAAACTTAAGGCTGAAAAGGCTATGTGCCGCGAAATTAAGACAAAATCCCAATTGGATTCTGTAGGGTCCAAATAGGATTATAATGAAATTCGATTTGTTTGAAACGAAAGTCAACAATTTATTTATCACTGTTCTATATCAGATTCTCTGGAATTAATATGATCTGCATTTTCTCGATGAACCGAACTATCCGACACACTTGGAAATTGAATTGTTTCAAGCTTCCCATAACTCGTTCAATTCCTTCACTCTCCTCTTCCGAGAAACGAAACTTGATTACTGGATAGTGCTTCCGAGACAAATTGAATCCTCCCGGCTTCGAACGTGCTATGAACGGGAATTTTCTCCGCAAGCAGCCGGGCAACGCGATGACTTACTCAAAGGCGTATTAATTTCACCCCGATCAAATTTAATCCGGAAAATATTAACTCTTCTGTCCCCATCGTCTACGCCCTACGTATCTTCCAGTGACCGACCACACTCAATCTTCCACCCAATCCCTTCCGCCTCTAACTGCTTTGCTCTTTTTAATCGAATACCTCCGCGCGCCAGCAAATCAAGTCGGTCTTTACTTTGCCATTCATGCACGTCGTCGTCGGTCGTCGGAGCGGGGCTCATCCGATAAAAAATGGAGCAAACGACGAAAAATTTCGAGTCATCTCGATCCACTCCGGTCGTCCACAATACAGCGACGACGGCATCCGGAATGTTTAGGCGTACGCACGTCCACAACAGGATGTTGGCAAGAATTGAAAATTGTGCCGGCTCACCGTTTCCTGCTCGTTGGGCCGTTCTTTATCTTCTCATAAGCAGGTCGCCGTTGTTCGTGTGGTTAACGTTCCGGGAATTCGGGCTAAATTGCTCGTTGTCGAGTTTTTGGAGCTTGGGATGAAAAACCACCCCAGAACGAATCTTTCAAATCACAATTTACCGAACTATGTGAAACCGGGTTGAGGTCGGACGATTGTGTCCAGCCGACAATACCACGATTAATCCTTTGCAATGGATCTAAATTAAGAAAATCTGTTGGAAAGAGCCTAATCCACCTAACTAGAAGAGGAAAGTTTCCAGCATTAAACCACTACTTTGGTGATAAAACAGGAGAGGAAAGTTTTCGGAAGATTCGAATAAACAGTGAGATAGATAATTATAATCAGCTGAGCTTGAGATGTTTTAAGAACACACGAAATATAGTTGTTTAAATTAACCAATCGTTTGTAGATAGCTGAAACTCATTAAAATTAAACACATAACATAAAACCGCAATATTGTTTTGAAGGTAAGCTAGCCTGGAGAATAACAATGATATTTATTCGAATGCTTCAGTGTTTGCACAGTTGAGCAAGTTTATTTTTGCTCAATACTGGATTATTTAAGATTATTGCATGGAAAGTTGCCCGGTTGTGGGAACAGGGCTATTTTAGCCATAACTTTGTTGAATTAAATATTTTAAAAGACATATGCATAGCAATCAAAATATCTTAGCTAACTACTGGTAGAAAACATAATTTGATATCGCCAGAAGAAAAAAAAATTAATTAAGCAGCAGTCAATTTTGACCACACAAATTTATTAACGTGTTGTGGGCCTTTCTGATATATTTTTTATGGAAAAATATTGAAGGCCACAACTCAAATACCATTGGAGGTGAATAAAGCGCTTATATGACCAAAAACAGACCTCTGTAGCTTATATAGCCAAAATTGTTTGTTGGTAAGGCTGAAAGTTGTTTGACCTGATATGTCGTTTGACCAAAAAAAAACATTTGGCTGAAGACCATCTAGTCCAAAATTATTTTGCCGAAAACGTCATTTGGTCGAACAGTTTCTTTGGCTGAAAAAAAACAGTTGTCCGAATAGCTCAATGGGCTTAAATGGTCGTGTGGCAGAAAGGGTCATTTGGACCAGATGGGCATTCTGCCGAAAGTGTCGTACTGCTGAATTGGTCATTTTGCCAAAAAAAAGCTGTCGAGCCGAATAGGTCATTCGGAAGAAAATGCCGTTTGGCCGAAATGGTTGTTTTGTAGAAATGACATTTTCGGGCCAAATGATCTATTTGATCAAATTTTTTTTTACCTAATACCGTCTCGGACAAACGTTTAATCCGACCTAATGGAATTTTGCTAGTTGACTTTCGGCCTAACGTGTTATTCAACCAAGCGGCATTCGAATAAATGGCTTTAGGCGGAATGACTTTCAGACAAACGACAGGTAGGGTCATTTGGCCGAAAGGCGTTTGGTCAAATATGTTATTTGGCCGAACAAACCTTTATGCAGAAACCCATCTAGACCAAAATTTTATTTATTCGAAATGGACATACTCCGACTGGCAGTTTGGCCGAAAAGGTTTTCTTTTGCCAAAATTGTCATTAGGCCATTTGGGCAAAAATGTTATTTGGTCTGTCCAAAAATATTATTTGGTCAAATAGATGGATGTTTTCAACTATAGGTGTATAACAGTAATCAACATTTGGTCGTTGGACAAATTTCATTTTCGATAAAGAGGCTCTTTCGGCCGTATAACCAATGCGGCCAAACGGCCATTTCAGCCAAACGACGTTTAAGGGAAGAGTGTTTTTTCGCCAAATTACCAATTTTTGACCAAATTGTTTTCCGTTGTATATTGCGATTGCGACTGCGAAAATAGTGGAGCGTCACTAAAATACAGGCCCGTGCTAAGCTGTTAGCGTAGACAACACCAACGCCAACATAAAATAACGTACATCAAATTTGAAAAGCTTAACACGGTAAAACGTCCAATGTCAACCTTGATCATATGTAATTTCAATTAGGGACTTGCACCCAATATGACTAATTAGTTTTATTGATTGAAAACTTATTCTGAACGATCAATATTGCATCGAGATCATCAATTTGCTTTTTATTTCACCGTGTACAACATAAGCAGTAAATAAGTAAAATTAGCTTATTCATGTTTGTGGATATTTTTGATTATTTAGCTACAATCGTTGTTGTTGTTGACGATTGTTGACATTTCATGGAACTGACAGCGGTCTATCTGCACTCTGTGCCCAGGACATATTGGTTATTTTCAAACTAAAAGGGAGTTAGATGGGGATGTCTATATCCTGCTAAAATATGATAGACTTTGAACGTAAGCATCTCAGCCGTTTCTCGATGGATTGTCATTTTTTTAGACCATTCGATCAAGAAAGAGTCAACGCTTATATAAAGCCGTCTAAAAGCATTGAATTCCAATTATTTATCAACGATATTTGTTGTAAAGTTCTAAAAATAACTAAATAGACCATTCTCGTGCGTGCATCGCAAGTACATACATCAATATTAGGCAGATTGCTGCAAAAACTGCAGCAGAAGCCATCATTGAGGTTGGATTGTCAGCAGCCACCACCGGAAGGCCACTATCGATGCTGATGGTATTCCATTGCGATAAGTAAGGGAACGTCCACAAATTACGTAAGGGAGTGAAGTGTGACAACCCATACAAAAATTTCAGATGCTTCATACAGAAAGTGTTAGGTTTTAAGTTTAAAACTTTCCACTTTTTGCGTTACGTAATTAATGGATCTTCCCTAAGCTATGACATCCACTTCTTTTTGAGGTTTTTCGACCTTTTCTCCTATCTGCCATGCTTTTTTGTATATCTAGTACAGCGGTCCTCAACCTTTTTTTTTTGAGAGGTATCCCTTCGAACTTTTATATTGATGGAGATACCCCATAAGATAACTCATAAGTAGGGATGAATCGATACAAGTAAATACGAGTAAATACTCGATACTTTTGGTTCGATACCAAGTACTTTTGGTATCGATACTTTGATATCCGATACCAAGTAAGTATCGAATTGAAGTAGTTGAATCGATTGAGTACTTCTTCAAAATCTATTACATAATCTCAAATAGAAATATCTGTAATTCGTAATAATATTTTGAGTTAAAGCACTCAAATTGAATGAACTTTCCAAGCCTGAGATTCATTTTTCCGCACTCATATTATAAGTGAACTTCACAAAAGTAGGGGTAAATTTATATTACAGATATTATTACTTAACATTGAGGGCAGATCTCGGCTTTGCACTTATATTTGCAGCCAGTCTCATTGAAAAGGTCCAATCCAGTGGTCCCTTCAGAGAAATTCATATCTATAGGAACTTAAATTTGAACATATCGAAACTATAGGGATTGCTTTTGAAATTAAAAATTTAAAATGTGTTTCACTTGAAATAAAGTTTACCATATTTTCATACACTCCCGTGGTGAATGAATTTAAGTATCAGTGAATGAATAGTAGAGGAAAGTGCTTGATTTTCCCACTTTTTAGTGTTCCACCCACCATGACATGGATGACTATTTGACAGTAACGGTTATTCAAATTTTACTTCAAATATATGAGTACTCATATGATACGAGTAGGTATCGATACTTTTAATTCGATATTTATTGGTATCGATACTTTCATGCAATACTACTTTGAAGTTAAAGTATCGATACCTTAGTGGTATCGTTTCATCCCTACTCATAAGATACATGGAAGACGGACCTGAAAACTAAATATTGTCTGAATTCTTTGTTATTCTGTGAAACTTTGCAATTCAAATTAAGTTTATACAACAAGCTTCCTGTAAGTCTTTGATGACTTTTGGAGGCTTCTGAGCCTTTTGAAAGAAGGTTTCTGAGCTTCGTGAGAGGAGCCTTCCAAGCCTCTTCAATGAAGAATCCCCATCCTTTCAAAGGAAGGCTTCGGGGCCTTTTGAAAGGAAGCTTTCGAGCCTCTTGACAAAGGCTTCAGATCTCTAAAAAAAGGCCTCTGAACCGCTTCCGAGCCTGTGAAAAGAAAGTATTGCACATCTTAAAAGGATGCTTCTGGGCCACTTAAAGGATGCTTACAAGCCTCTGGGAGGGATGCATCCAAGCTTCTTGAAAAAAGACTTCCGAACCTCTCGAAAGTAGGTTTCCGAAAATCTTAAACGGCGACTTCCGATTTTATTAAAAGGAAGATTTGCACATCTTAAAAGAAGGAAGCTTCCAAGCCTCTGGGAGTAATGCATATAAGGAGGCTTCCGAGCCTCTCGAAAGGAGGCTTCCGAGCCTCTCGAAAGGAGGCTTCCGAGCCTCTCGAAAGGAGGCTTCTGAGCCTCTCGAAAGGAGGCTTCTGAGCCTCTCGAAAGGAGGCTTCCGAGCCTCTCGAAAGGAGGCTTCCGAGCCTCTCGAAAAGAGGCTTCTGAGCCTCTCGAAAGGAGGCTCCCGAGCCTCTCGAAAGGATGCTTCCACTCCTCTCGAAATGAGGCTTCCGAGCCTCTCGAAAAGAGGCTTCCGAGCCTCTCGAAAGGAGGCTCCCAAGCCTCTCGAAAGGATGCTTCCGCTCCTCTCGAAATGAGGCTTCCAAGCCTCTCGAAAGGAGACTTCTGAGCCTCTCGAAAGGAGGCTTCTGAGCCTCTCGAAAGGAGGCTTCTGAGCCTCTGAAAGGAGGCCTGAGCCTCTTGAAAGGAGGCTTCTGAGCCTCTTGAAAGGAGGCTTGAGGCCTCTTGAAAGGAGGCTTTGAGGCCTCTTGAAAGGAGGCCTGAGCCTCTTGAAAGGAGGCTTCTGAGCCTCTTGAAAGGAGGCTTCTGAGCCTCTTGAAAGGAGGCTTCTGAGCCTCTTGAAAGGAGGCCTGAGCCTCTTGAAAGGAGGCTTCCTGAGCCTCTGAAAGGAGGCTCTGAGCCTCTTGAAAGGAGGCTTCTGAGCCTCTTGAAAGGAGGCCTGAGCCTCTTGAAAGGAGGCGTCTGAGCCTCTTGAAAGGGAGGCTTCTGAGCCTCTTGAAAGGAGGCTTCTGAGCTTCTTGAAAGGAGGCCTGAGGCCTCTTGAAAGGAGGCTTCTGAGCCTCTTGAAAGGAGGCTTCCTGATCCTCTTGAAAGGAGGCTTCTGAGCCTCTTGAAAGGAGGCTCTGAGCCTCTTGAAAGGAGGCTTCTGAGCCTCTTGAAAGGAGACTCTGAGCCTTCTTGAAAGGAGGCTTCTGAGCTCTTGAAAGGAGGCTTCTGAGCCTCTTGAAAGGAGGCTCTGAGCCTCTTGAAAGGAGGCTTCTGAGCCTCTTGAAAGGAGGCTTCTGAGCCTCTTGAAAGGAGGCTCTGAGCCTCTTGAAAGGAGGCTTCCTGAGCCTCTTGAAAGGAGGCTTCTGAGCCTCTTGAAAGGAGACTTGAGCCTCTTGAAAGGGAGACTTCTGAGCCTCTTGAAAGGAGGCTTCTGAGCCTCTTGAAAGGAGGCTTGGAGCTCTCTTGAAAGGAGGCTCTGAGCCTCTTGAAAGGAGGCCTGAGCCTCTTGAAAGGAGGCTTCCTGAGCCTCTTGAAAGGAGGCTTCTGAGCTCTCTTGAAAGGAGGCTTCCTGAGCCTCTTGAAAGGAGGCTTCTGAGCCTCTTGAAAGGAGGCCTGAGCCTCTTGAAAGGAGGCTCTGAGCCTCTTGAAAGGAGGCTCTGAGCCTCTTGAAAGGAGGCTTCTGAGCCTCTTGAAAGGAGGCTTCTGAGCCCTCTTGAAAGGAGGCCTGAGCCTCTTGAAAGGAGGCTCTGAGCTCTCTTGAAAGGAGGCCTGAGCCTCTCTTGAAAGGGAGGCTTCCTGAGCCTCTTGAAAGGAGGCCTGAGCCTCTTGAAAGGAGGCCTGAGCCTCTTGAAAGGAGGCTTCTGAGCCTCTTGAAAGGAGGCTCTGAGCTCTTGAAAGGAGGCCTGAGCCTCTTGAAAGGAGGCTCTGAGCCTCTTGAAAGGAGGCCTGAGCCTCTTGAAAGGAGGCTTCCTGAGCTCTTGAAAGGAGGCTCTGAGCCTTGAAAGGAGGCTCTGAGGCCTCTTGAAAGGAGGCTTCTGAGCCTCTTGAAAGGAGGCCTGGAGCCTCTTGAAAGGAGGCTCTGAGCCTCTTGAAAGGAGGCTCTGAGCCTCTTGAAAGGAGGCTTCTGAGCCTCTTGAAAGGAGGCTCTGAGCCTCTTGAAAGGAGGCTTCCTGAGCCTCTTGAAAGGAGGCTTCTGAGCCTCTTGAAAGGAGGCTCTGAGCCTCTTGAAAGGAGGCTTCTGAGCTCTCTGAAAGGAGGCTTCTGAGCTCTTGAAAGGAGGCCTGAGCCTCTTGAAAGGGAGGCTCTGAGCCTCTTGAAAGGAGGCTCTGAGCCTCTTGAAAGGAGGCTTGAGCCTCTTGAAAGGAGGCTTCTGAGCCTCTTGAAAGGAGGCTTCTGAGCCTCTTGAAAGGAGGCTTGAGCCTCTTGAAAGGAGGCTCTGAGCCTCTTGAAAGGAGGCTTGGAGCCTCTTGAAAGGAGGCTCTGAGCCTCTTGAAAGGAGGCTTGAGCCTCTTGAAAGGAGGCTTGAGCCTCTTGAAAGGAGGCTTTGAGCCTCTTGAAAGGAGGCTTCTGAGCCTCTTGAAAGGAGGCTTCCGAGCCTCTTGAAAGGAGGCTGAGCTCTCTTGAAAGGAGGCTTCTGAGCCTCTTGAAAGGAGGCTCTGAGCCTCTTGAAAGGAGGCTTCTGAGCCTCTTGAAAGGAGGCCTGAGCCTCTTGAAAGGAGGCTTCTGAGCCTCTTGAAAGGAGGCTTCTGAGCTCTTGAAAGGAGGCTTGAGCCTCTTGAAAGGAGGCTTCTGAGCCTCTTGAAAGGAGGCTTCTGAGCCTCTTGAAAGGAGGCTTCTGAGCCTCTTGAAAGGGAGGCTTCTGAGCCTCTTGAAAGGAGGCCTGAGCCTCTTGAAAGGAGGCTTCTGAGCCTCTTGAAAGGAGGCTTCTGAGCCTCTTGAAAGGAGGCTTCTGAGCCTCTTGAAAGGAGGCTTCTGAGCCTCTTGAAAGGAGGCTCTGAGCCTCTTGAAAGGAGGCTTCCTGAGCCTCTTGAAAGGAGGCCTGAGCCTCTTGAAAGGAGGCTTCTGAGCCTCTTGAAAGGAGGCTTCTGAGCCTCTTGAAAGGAGGCTTCCTGAGCCTCTTGAAAGGAGGCTCTGAGCCTCTTGAAAGGAGGCTTCTGAGCCTCTTGAAAGGAGGCCTGAGCCTCTTGAAAGGAGGCTTGAGCCTCTTGAAAGGAGGCTCTGAGCCTCTTGAAAGGAGGCTTCTGAGCCTCTTGAAAGGAGGCTTCTGAGCCTCTTGAAAGGAGGCCTGAGCCTCTTGAAAGGAGGCTTCTGAGCCTCTTGAAAGGAGGCTTCTGAGCCTCTTGAAAGGAGGCTTCTGAGCCTCTTGAAAGGAGGCTTCTGAGCCTCTTGAAAGGAGGCCTGAGCCTCTTGAAAGGAGGCTTCTGAGCCTCTTGAAAGGAGGCTTCCGAGGCCTCTTGAAAGGGAGGCTTCTGAGCCTCTTGAAAGGAGGCTTCTGAGCCTCTTGAAAGGAGGCTTCTGAGCCTCTTGAAAGGAGGCTTCTGAGCCTCTTGAAAGGAGGCCTGAGCCTCTTGAAAGGAGGCTTCTGAGGCCTCTTGAAAGGAGGCTTCTGAGCCTCTTGAAAGGAGGCTTCTGAGCCTCTTGAAAGGAGGCTTCTGAGCCTCTTGAAAGGAGGCTTCTGAGCCTCTTGAAAGGAGGCTTCCTGAGCCTCTTGAAAGGAGGCCTGAGCCTCTTGAAAGGAGGCTTCTGAGCCTCTTGAAAGGAGGCTCGGGCCTCTTGAAAGGAGGCTTGAGGCCTCTTGAAAGGAGGCTCTGAGCCTCTTGAAAGGAGGCTTCTGAGCCTCTTGAAAGGAGGCCTGAGCCTCTTGAAAGGAGGCTTCCTGAGCCTCTTGAAAGGAGGCTTGAGCCTCTTGAAAGGAGGCTCTGAGCCTCTTGAAAGGAGGCTTCTGAGCCTCTTGAAAGGAGGCTCTGAGCCTCTTGAAAGGAGGCTTCTGAGCCTCTTGAAAGGAGGCTTCTGAGCCTCTTGAAAGGAGGCTCTGAGCCTCTTGAAAGGAGGCTCTGAGCCTCTTGAAAGGAGGCCTGAGCCTCTTGGAAAGGAGGCTTCTGAGCCTCTTGAAAGGAGGCTTCTGAGCCTCTTGAAAGGAGGCTTCCGAGGCCTCTTGAAAGGAGGCTTCTGAGCCTCTTGAAAGGAGGCCTGAGCCTCTTGAAAGGAGGCTCTGAGCCTCTTGAAAGGAGGCTTCTGAGCCTCTTGAAAGGAGGCTTCTGAGCCTCTTGAAAGGAGGCTCTGAGCCTCTTGAAAGGAGGCTTCTGAGCCTCTTGAAAGGAGGCTTCTGAGCCTCTTGAAAGGAGGCTCTGAGCTCTTGAAAGGAGGCTTCTGAGCCTCTTGAAAGGGAGGCTTCTGAGCCTCTTGAAAGGAGGCTCTGAGCCTCTTGAAAGGAGGCTGAGCCTCTTGAAGGAGGCTTGAGGCCTCTTGAAAGGGAGGCTTCGAGCCTCTTGAAAGGAGGCTTCTGAGCCTCTTGAAAGGAGGCTTCTGAGCCTCTTGAAAGGAGGCTTCTGAGCCTCTTGAAAGGAGGCTTCTGAGCCTCTTGAAAGGAGGCTTCTGAGCTCTTGAAAGGAGGCTTCTGAGCCTCTTGAAAGGAGGCTTCCTGAGCCTCTTGAAAGGAGGCTTCTGAGCCTCTTGAAAGGAGGCTTCTGAGCCTCTTGAAAGGAGGCTTCTGGAGCCTCTTGAAAGGAGGCTTCTGAGCCTCTTGAAAGGAGGCTTCTGAGCCTCTTGAAAGGAGGCTTGAGCCTCTTGAAAGGAGGCTCTGAGCCTCTTGAAAGGAGGCTTCTGAGCCTCTTGAAAGGAGGCTTCTGAGCCTCTTGAAAGGAGGCTTCCCTGAGCCTCTTGAAAGGAGGCTTCTGAGCCTCTTTGAAAGGAGGCTTCTGAGCCTCTTGAAAGGAGGCCTGAGCCTCTTGAAAGGAGGCTTCTGAGCCTCTTGAAAGGAGGCTTCTGAGCCTCTTGAAAGGAGGCTTCCTGAGCCTCTTGAAAGGAGGCCTGAGCCTCTTGAAAGGAGGCTTCTGAGCCTCTTGAAAGGAGGCTTCTGAGCCTCTTGAAAGGAGGCTTCTGAGGCCTCTTGAAAGGAGGCTTGAGGCCTCTTGAAAGGAGGCTTCTGAGCCTCTTGAAAGGAGGCTTCTGAGCCTCTTGAAAGGAGGCTTCTGAGCCTCTTGAAAGGAGGCTTGAGCCTCTTGAAAGGAGGCTCTGAGCCTCTTGAAAGGAGGCTTCTGAGCTCTTGAAAGGAGGCTCTGAGCCTCTTGAAAGGAGGCTTCTGAGCCTCTTGAAAGGAGGCTTCTGAGCCTCTTGAAAGGAGGCTTCTGAGCTCTCTTGAAAGGAGGCCTGAGCCTCTTGAAAGGAGGCTTCCTGAGCCTCTTGAAAGGAGGCTCTGAGCCTCTTGAAAGGAGGCTTCTGAGGCCCTCTTGAAAGGAGGCTTCTGAGCCTCTTGAAAGGGAGGCTTCCTGAGCCTCTTGAAAGGAGGCTTGAGGCCTCTTGAAAGGAGGCTTCTGAGCCTCTTGAAAGGAGGCCTGAGCTCTTGAAAGGAGGCTTCTGAGCCTCTTGAAAGGAGGCTTCTGAGCCTCTTGAAAGGAGGCTTTGAGCCTCTTGAAAGGAGGCTCTGAGCCTCTTGAAAGGAGGCTTCTGAGCTCTTGAAAGGAGGCTTCTGAGCCTCTTGAAAGGAGGCTTCTGAGCCTCTTGAAAGGAGGCTTCTGAGCTCTCTTGAAAGGAGGCCCTGAGCCTCTTGAAAGGAGGCTTCTGAGCCTCTTGAAAGGAGGCTTCTGAGCCTCTTGAAAGGAGGCTTCTGAGGCCTCTTGAAAGGAGGCTTCTGAGCCTCTTGAAAGGAGGCTTCTGAGCCTCTTGAAAGGAGGCTTCTGAGCCTCTTGAAAGGGAGGCCTGAGCCTCTTGAAAGGAGGCTTCTGAGCCTCTTGAAAGGAGGCCTGAGCTCTTGAAAGGAGGCTTCTGAGCCTCTTGAAAGGAGGCTTCTGAGCTCTTGAAAGGAGGCTTCCTGAGCTCTTGAAAGGAGGCCTGAGCCTCTTGAAAGGAGGCTTCTGAGCCTCTTGAAAGGAGGCTTCTGAGCCTCTTGAAAGGAGGCTTCTGAGCCTCTTGAAAGGAGGCTCTGAGGCCTCTCTTGAAAGGAGGCTTCTGAGCCTCTTGAAAGGAGGCTTCCTGAGCCTCTTGAAAGGAGGCCTGAGCCTCTTGAAAGGAGGCCTGAGCCTCTTGAAAGGGAGGCTTGAGCCTCTTGAAAGGAGGCTTCCTGAGCCTCTTGAAAGGAGGCCTGAGCCTCTTGAAAGGAGGCTCTGAGCCTCTTGAAAGGAGGCTTCTGAGCCTCTTGAAAGGAGGCTCTGAGCCTCTTGAAAGGAGGCTTCTGAGCCTCTTGAAAGGAGGCTCTGAGCCTCTTGAAAGGAGGCTCTGAGCCTCTTGAAAGGAGGCTCTGAGCCTCTTGAAAGGAGGCCTGAGCCTCTTGAAAGGAGGCTTCTGAGCCTCTTGAAAGGAGGCTTCCTGAGCCTCTTGAAAGGAGGCCTGAGCCTCTTGAAAGGAGGCTTCTGAGCCTCTTGAAAGGAGGCTTCTGAGCCTCTTGAAAGGAGGCTTCTGAGCCTCTTGAAAGGAGGCTCTGAGCCTCTTGAAAGGAGGCTTCGCGCCTCTTGAAAGGAAGCTCTGAGCCTCTTGAAAGGAGGCTTCTGAGCCTCTTGAAAGGAGGCTCTGAGCCTCTTGAAAGGAGGCTCTGAGCCTCTTGAAAGGAGGCTTCTGAGCCTCTTGAAAGGAGGCCTGAGCCCTCTTGAAAGGAGGCTCTGAGCCTCTTGAAAGGAGGCTTCCGAGCCTCTTGAAAGGAGGCTTCCGAGCCTCTTGAAAGGAGGCTTCCGATCTTCTTGAAAGGAGGCTCTCAAGCCTCTTGAAAGGAGGCTCCCAAGCCTCTTGAAAGGAGGCTCCCAAGCCTCTTGAAAGGAGGCTCCCAAGCCTCTTGAAAGGAGGCTCCCAAGCCTCTTGAAAGGAGGCTCCCAAGCCTCTAGAAAGGAGGTTCCCAAGCCTCTTGAAAGGAGGCTCCCAAGCCTCTTGAAAGGAGGCTCCCAAGCCTCTTGAAAGGAGGCTCCCAAGCCTCTTGAAAGGAGGCTCCCAAGCCTCTTGAAAGGAGGCTCCCAAGCCTCTTGAAACGAGGCTCCCAAGCCTCTTGAAAGGAGGCCCCAAGCCTCTTGAAAGGAGGCCCCCGAGCCTCTTGAAAGGAGGGCCCCAAGCCTCTTGAAAGGAGGCTCCCAAGCCTCTTGAAAGGAGGCTCCCAAGCCTCTTGAAAGGAGGCCCTGCCTCTTGAAAGGAGGCTCCCAAGCCTCTAGAAAGGAGGCTCCCAAGCCTCTTGAAAGTAGGCTCCCAAGCCTTTTGAAAGGAGGCTCCCAAGCCTCTTGAAAGGAGGCTCCCAAGCCTCTTGAAAGGAGGCTCCCAAGCCTCTTGAAAGGAGGCTCCCAAGCCTCTAGAAAGGAGGCTCCCAAGCCTCTTGAAAGGAGGCTCCCAAGCCTCTTGAAAGGAGGCTCCCAAGCCTCTTGAAAGGAGGCTCCCAAGCCTCTTGAAAGGAGGCTGCCAAGCCTCTTGAAAGGAGGCTCCCAAGCCTCTTGAAAGGAGGCTCCCAAGCCTCTTGAAAGGAGGCTCCCAAGCCTCTTGAAAGGAGGCTCCCAAGCCTCTTGAAAGGAGGCTCCCAAGCCTCTTGAAAGGAGGCTCCCAAGCCTCTTGAAAGGAGGCTCCTGAGGTAAGGTCAGTTATATGCTGCTGCCAAAAATCACCGCTGATTTGCTACAAAATAAAAAAAATTTCAATGCGTTCACTCCGATTTTTATTTCTCGAAGATTTTTCCTGTCAGTTTTACTCTCACTCTCTCCTTTTCTCATGTAAAATATTTAACCCTGATAGGGACCGATTTACATTAAACTTAACTCAACAGCAACCAATCATCAATCCAAAACTCGCCAGAAAATTTATTTACAGTGCTGCTGCTGGCCGACCAGACGATGATATACCGCTAATCTGCAGCAGACGCCATCGTTGAGGTGAAGTTCAGCGTGCCATTCATGACAATGGCAGAAAAAAAATTTCTGCGCCAACCATGCCGACCACCCCCACCGACCGATGCTAATGCTGGGACAGCTCTTTGCGGAATGTCGATCAAAAAGGGTCGCGCGTGCAGCTTTCTTCTATCCAAGAAAGTAAGACCTCAGTCAACACAAAATGGTATATAATACAACATAAGATGCTAAAGTGGAGGCGTTATATGTAATGTTGTATGGGGGAGTGCCTATATAGCCTAGTAGTAGTAGTAAAATTCTTCTTTATTGTTTCATTTTCTGTTCTACAATTATTTTTTACATGTACAGTGCTCGGCCGGCTTGGCCCTCCAACTTCAATTTTAAATTTTTATGTTTACATTGTTATTTAAGTGTTAATATGATATATCATGACGGCCTTTAGGAGGCGCTAGTGTGTGTTTTAAAATTTGATAAACTAACTACTATATACACTAATATTTACAAAAAAAAATTTGATAACCTAGTTTGGAACTAGCGCCCTAATTGGAGCCTGGTCCGAATGCAAGCAACGAACTTTTCTTTACACTTACCAAAGCGTTCATGTAAGGTTTTTATTCCGGCCAGACGGTGGACCTCGGATGTTCTTGTCCTGGGAGGTGTTGAGGATCATCCTCAGGAATTTGTTTTGGACCCGTTGAAGTTTGAGGTGGTGGGTTTTAGCGCAGCTCTCCCAGACCGGCATGCCATATTCGATCACAGGGAGGATGATTTGCTTGTAGACAGCAAGCTTATTTTTCAGGGACAATGACGACCGGCGGTTGATCAAAGGGTACAGTAGTTTCAACAGGACGTTACACTTTGTCACCGTTTTGTCAACCTGTTGCCTGAAAATAAGCTTGCTGTCGAGGGTCAAGCCAAGGTAGCCGGCCTCATTGGCCCATTCCACGGTCGTGCCATTGAGGATGATTTTACAGTCCCCAGGCGGAACAAGTTTAGGGGATTTGGAGTGGGGGAAAATGATGACCTGGGTCTTCGCCGCGTTGATACAGATCTTCCAGCTGGTGAGGTACTCTGTCAGGGCATCCAGGCCTCCAGGAGTTTTGCCACTAGCGCTCTGATCACTCTACCGTTGTAGACGATGGATGTGTCATCTGCGAACAGAGACAGAATGCCGCCTTCTGGAGGTTCTGGCATGTCGGAGGTGAACAGATTGAAAAGCAGGGGCCCGAGGATACTGCCCTGGGGAACGCCTGCGACGATGTTGTGCGCATTGGAACTCGCTCCGCTGATTGAGACCCGGAATGTCCTTGCCGACAGGTAATTGTTGATGATTTTCACCAGGTAGCTGGGAAGATTGTAGCGTTGTAGTTTGTACACCAGGCCATCATGCCATACATTGTCAAATGCCTTCTCGACATCGAGTAAGGCCATGGCGGATGTTTTCGAGACGAACTTGTTCCGACTGAGGACGTTGGTAACTCGGGTCAGTTGGTGTACAGTTGACCGACCGCGTCGGAAACCAAACTGTTCCTCGAGCAAGATGTTGAGATTTTCGGCAGACTCAAGTAACCGATGATGAATAGCTTTTCGAATAGCTTGGATAACCCTGAGAGAAGGCTGATGGGTCGATAACTTTTGGGGAGGAAGGATCCTTCCCAGGCTTCCGGATGGGGATGACTTTCGCTGACTTCCAGGACGATGGGAAGTAGCTAAGCCGGAGACACTGATTAAAGATCAGCGAGAGGTGCTCAAAGAACGGAGCACTCATGTGTTTGAGCTCGAGATTCAGGATGCTGTCGAAGCCTGGGGCCTTCTACATGTTCTTCGACGATTTGATATAGGCCGTCAATTCGTCAGTTGAGATCTCCAACTCCTCCGAGAAGTCGTTGGGAATCAAATGGATGTTGTTAGCATGCTCGTTGACGGCTGCTTCGTGTGGACTGACGATGTTCTGTCCAAGATTGTGTGAGCTGACGAAGTGACGACCTATTTCAGCGACCTTCTCTGCAGGAGTTATCAAGCGATCCTTAGAGCCATTATTGTCTAGTGGGATCAAAGGTGGAATGGGCCGAGGCTTGGATTTTAGAATTTTGGTCATTTTCCAGAACGGCTTAGCATAATCTGGGAGAGTGCGGATCTTATTCGAGAAGTCGTTATTTTTGAGGTCCACCATTCTGGCCTTGATAATTTTGTGATTCGATTGCAGCGTGCCTTAAGCTCAGGCAGTCCAGTACGCTGAAACTGCCTGCGAGTGACATTCCGCAATCGAATCAAATCTTTGGTGAGTGTATCGATGTTTAAGGAGTTGCTTACCTGCCGAGCCGTCGGTACGTGTTGCTCTCGGGCCGCCGTGATCGCCTCCTCGATAGCGCACAGCTGGCGGTCGATACTTTCCGGCGTCTCCGGACGCACCTCGTAGTCGACGGTGTTATCGACACACTGCTGGAAACGCTGCCAGTTCACTCGGTGGTAGTTCCGCCGTAACTGCTGGTGCCGATTGACCGAGGAGCCCAGTTCCGCCACCACCGGATAGTGATCCGAACTGAGCTCCTGGTATACAACCAGCTGCGAGACGTGGTCACTCAGGTTTGTTACGTAGAGGTCGAGCGTTGCGTGGGCACCGGACCGACTCAGCCGAGTGGGGGAATCCGGGCTCAGGATCGTGTAGTGGCCTTCCTCCATGTCGTTGCTCCAGATGGTGCCGTTTCGATTGCCGCGACTGTTGCCCCAGGCTTGATGTTTGGCATTCAAGTCGCCGGCAATGATATACTGGCCTTGCCTCCGCGTCAGCTTGACGATGTCCCTCCGAAGGGCAGCCGATGATCCATCGCCGGCTTTGGCTTGCGTTGGACAGTACGCCGCGATGAGCGCGATTGTGCCGACCGAAGTGGTGATTTCGACACCGATGGCCTCGATGACACTGAGCTGGAAGCTTGGAAGCAGACGACAGTTGATGTTGTAGCGAAGAGCGATGGCCACACCACCTCCCTGGTCGGCCGGTCGAGTCGCACGATGCGGAAGTCCGGGATGTTGATGTTCACCTCCGGTTTTAGGTGCGTTTCGGTGATGAACGCCACGTCTATTTCCTTCTCCTCAAGGAAATCCTTCAGCTCGATTGTTTTGCTCTTTAGCGAGCAAGCGTTCCAGTTGACCAGGCCCACCCTAGCAGCCATTTTCAATGATGAACATGCCAAGTGTGAAGACCTGGTCGAATCGGTTTTGCAGCCGCGCAGTCGAGTGGCGAGCTGCGCGAAGATCGGCATCAGTTGCTCCGGAGTGTACAGCGGGGCAGATTCCTCCGGTGGGACGGCTTCGTTCTCCGACTGCCGACGGAACCCAGGAGGAGGGAGCGGGGCCATTCGCTGGTGGATGGTGCCGACGATGTTGGAGCTTGGACCGATGCAGCTGCCGCTGCCAGTCGCTTGTGCGGCTGTAGCGGTGGGAGTATTGGAATCACACGACGGGGAGCAGGGATGGCTGGAAAGTTCACCTCGTTGATTACAGGAACACGGTTCTTCTTCGGCATGGTCCTGGTGGAAGCCTTCTTCCGGATTTCCAGGAACTCGGCTCGCTTTGGGCAGCCCTTTGTGGTGGCCTGATGTTTGTCGCCACAGTTGGCGCACTTGGGATCTGCCACCTCCATTTTGTCGCACTCGTCAGTCGGATGGGGTTCGCCACACTTGTTGCAGCGCGGCTTCATGCGGCAGTTCCTGGTGCCGTGCCCGAAATTGAAGCAGTTGGTGCATTGCGTTACATCGCGGTGCACTGGCCGATATCGCTCCCCAGTCAACGACGGTGTAATTTATAACGCCAACCAGCTTCAGGTCCTTCCAGGTGGTGGAGCCGTGCTCCAGATGAATCAGGTAAAGCTGGACGGGATATCTCCTCGTCTTGTCGTGACGAGCGATCTTGTGGACGGCTACTGGCTTCAGTCCGCAACTTTCTAGCTCTGCTTGAGCTCTTCCTCCTTCATGTCGTGCAGTCCTCGCAGCAAAGCCTTAAGTGGCTTCGTGCCGGGATGGCCATGAGTGTAGTACTCATACTTGTGGACCTCGAGGAACTCCACGACTGATTGATGATGGTCCCGGTTAGCCGGCATCACTTTCACGCCCTCGCTGCAGAGCCGAAAAGTACATTTCAGCCCCTTAGCGATCAGCTGGCGAATTTTTGGGCGTAAATCCGGCGGATCGCCCTTCACAAACACGGGCGGGCACTTCTCCTTCCGCTCCGGTTGCACCTGCGGCAGCTGCGATTGCTGCTTCTTCCTCTTTTTCGGCGGATTGCCGGCGTCATCAAGCGGCAACGGCGAGAACACGTTGCTCTGCAAAAGCTGCTTGGAGGGGTTACCTGCGCCTCCAAGAGCAGTGCGCTTAGGCACTTTTCCAGCGACCGAATCGGCCACCGTGTCTCCCATGACGGGTCCGGGAGAAAATAACGCCAACGCGACAAGCGAAAACGTAAACAGCGAAAGAACGAGAAAAAACACTTAGAAAAAATGCGCGAGCAAAAAACACGTCCGTACGTGTTGCTGTCTCGAACTGGAATGAGTGTCTGCTCTGCCTATATCGCCTCCACTTTAGCATCTTAAGTAACATTGTATACGATTTTGTGTTGACTGGAACAATTAGCCCCGCCCCTTTGCTAATCGTCATGTACGCTAATATTATGTACACCGTCAACGGTTAACGAAGGAGCGTAGGTAATGTGCTTGCTTTCTTGAGTTGAAGAAAGCTGCTTTCCCGCAAACGCGAGCCATTTTGTTCGAGATTCAATACATACAGCTACGTGGTCCTGCGTCACATTTGCCTACAATCCGATTGGACTGCAACTTTAAGCTTTCATACCATATGACCATTTCATCCAGTGACAGTCGAGTTTTCTGACGTCAGGAGGCTTGGATATTCTTTTTCGAATTATTTGAAATTAATGAAATATGTTGACCGAATAGATAGGTATATCAACTAGAAAGATTTGATGGTGGTATGGGAAGCGGGTCCGGGTGTTTAGTTCTGTTTTGTGCGGTTGAATAGTAAATTTATTCGCCAGCGATTGAAGTTGTTTCGAGGTCTACTTTGTGCTGGTGGGTAAATTTATTAGAAAGTACAAACTTCAGTGCGTATTTGTTCGTGTTTTCTTTTGGACGCCCGATCATCGGAATGCTTAGCCCTTGTTTTTGCGGGCGAGTGTATTACTACTTTGAAATAACTTCATCTAATCAACTATCCCTTCCCGTGGCGCTCACGGAGACGCAGAGAATTCCCTGGTCTCTTGTAACAAACTAATTTTATCATATAAAGTATCAAACTAATTTTCCTCCCCCAATCCTAAATTGACTGTGAGGACATAACCGACATCGTTATTGGTCTTGAATTGATGAAACTCCAAATCATGAAACTTTTATTTTTAACAGAGTACAAAATAATTCTCGCTTAACTTTTCAAAAGGACCTAAGTATTATTTTTTCATAAATTAATTTGAGTACTGCAATCAAAAGCTTTCATATTGGTCTGTTGATTGTAATATTCAAATTAATTCATGAAAAAAATGTAACTTAGGTCCTTTTGAAAAGTTAAGCAAGAATTGCCGAAGGTCTTTAAACATTTTATGGAAATACGTAAACTAGAATCTAAACTAAGCTGTTTCTTATGTCGAATGTATTTATAAAATATTTCATAGGCATGATATTCCATAACCCATAATTCAATGGTCCAATCACATCCAAGACCATTCCGAATCCTTCAAGCGCTTAGTATTCACTTTCCGCTCGGTTTACAAGACAGAATTCCTAGCTGAGTGCGAATAAATGTCCCACTAAATGCACTTTCTGCGCCTCCCCATCCCGTATGTGTCTGCCTTGGGACAGTATGGAAAACGCGGGACCGATATTGACTAATGGCAACCTGGGGGCGGAAGTGTCACCCTTGTGCCTCCCAATAACGAACTACGTACGAGCCGGAGAGTTAACTGCCGGGTTGCTGCTGTTCAACAGTGAGCAACTATTCACGGAATCGATTTTTCGTTATCGGTATGCGCTTCCTTCGTCGTCATCGGACCTCCCCCGCACCGATCTTCTCCATGCGGATGTTGTTGACTCGCTCTGCACCGCTGCTGCTGCTGTAGCGTACTGGAAGCGCAGAAAATATGTCCAAGTCACGTTTTTCGCCACAGCATTTAGCGAGCAAGAAGCCGGAGCAGGCACACAATTTTCCCAAGAAAGTGAGCTGTTTAGGAATTTTTTGCTTTTAGTTCTCTTTCTCGCACACCCCCCGGCTGGCTGTTAATGCTGTGTCTCGTTTCATTTATTAGATTCTGTGAACGGAATTTCCAAACGAACATTTTATTCCGATGAATCGACGGAATGGTCGCCATTATGGAACAACCATTTCCGGGGACTTCAGCTTAAACAGTGGTCCTCGTCAGCGGAATATTGGAAAACATAGATTTAATGACGTTCAGATCCGTTTGTTAATAAAATGGTTAGGATCACGCTCTTCTGTTTTCTTTTAACGTAGTCGAAAATTGTAAAATCAATAAGGAGAAAAACTTAATTCTTTTCTAGTCAATATAATGAAGGTAATGGTATACATACAATAAGCTTTTTGAGCGAATCGAAGATTTGTCATCGATACCTTCATAACCAATGTCATTCAAGCTGAGCTGTGGTTTTTTCTATCTTCCAGAATTGCTGCGATTGTTCTTACCTGTAAAAGAAACAAAGACATTTTTATAGTTACATATTGGAAAAAAAATTAAAGAATAACAAATAAATCAAACTACAAATTAACTGCGCATTGGACTCAACAGATTTAGATAATAAACTCCTTACAAAATGGTTATCAATTATCTCTTCTAATTGGCACGAGCTATACCAGGAGTCAATCAAGAAATCAAACCATTGTTCCCCGAACAACCAAATTTATCAACAACAGTAACTCTGCTAACATCCAACGTAATAAATGGCCACCCCACATGGTGGTCTGTTGGACGAAATTAAACGAATCGAATTAGCTGCATCAAACCGAAAAGTTCCTCGGTTTTCCGAGTAATTTTTCGTTTGTCCGGTTTCATTCGCCAATCCACCCGCTCCATGTTGCGGTTTCGATAGCTAAAGAGCACTCCTCAGCTCCATTCCAGGAGGTACACGGAACTGAGCCACGGCGACGCACAGTGGCGGAAATCCAGTCAAAAACTCCAAATATTTTTCGTTTTTTTCGCGAAGCTGGTGCCTATATTTTAAATTCTAAACATATATTAAATGAGCAAATTTCAAAATTTGTTGATTGTCGCTTGTAAATTTAATGTTTGATGACTTATTGAAGTTGATGCTATAAAGCGTCTCCCGAACAAATTTGTATGGTTAAAGAAGATTTTTATCTCAACTTTAATTTCTTACACCTTTTCCAGTGGTTGGTGTGGTGAATTGCGCCTAGCTACGCCAAGGCTTGAAATTGACTTTTTCGATGTTAGAATGGAGACAATGTTGGATATCAATCCTCAGAATGAGTTCAGCGTTCCAAAATTACTCTTTGATGAAAAATTGAAACAACATATTAGATTTTATCCGACATTTGAATGGGGCACGCCACTGTGTGACGCGACGATTCAACAGAAATTCGATCCTCGAGGCACTGATGGTTCAAACATCACCAAGGGAAAGCCGCACATCACATTATTGAATTGGACATTTTCGAGCGACTGTGATGAAAACGCCTAATGCAAAATTAATGTTCTCATTTAAATTCGACAGTGTATAGAAAATAAGGTCGATAATATTTGGTTTTTTATACGCCGAAAAAATGAAGTATATTTTAGGTCAATTTTTTATAATTAAAAAAAATATGAATGAAAACCAATGCCATCAAACCATGTTTCCATTCATATTATTTTTCACTTAAAAAGTCACAGATAGAAAAAGTTGTTGATATAATATAATGCACATAAAATGAATGTCAAAAAAATGCGTAAATTTAAACGATATTATCGCCTGAATGATTGCATACATTCTATACTATTCCATTATGCAACTATTTATACGGTTAGTGACATAATGCTAAAGAAAGTGTATACATTTAGGGCGAACTTGTTGGAACCGAACCATGTACGCCCAGTACACTGGATTCTGTTTTTACACGATTTGCATTTTCTCAATTTTTCACTCATCCTAAAAGTTTAACGCATCTTAATTATCATGTGATTTTTCTATGATTTATTCAGGATTTTTAAAACATGTTGCGAAGATTTTGGTGGTAAATTGAAGTCAAACGACCAAAAATACGAGCGAAAAAAAATCGTATAAAAACAGAATCCTGCGTAATTTGCCGCGTCTTTATTTTTTTAAGGCTCTAAATAGTTTTCATTATTATTTTCTGTCCTCATTCCTATGGAATACGAAGGATGGTTTTGAACAAGAAAGTTATACGAATTTTATATTTTTTATGATTTTAGATTTATGATTTTCATTATTTGGTTTTATGATTGATATTTAGATTTTCATATATTTGGTTTGAAAACTCATTTTTTATTATTGGAATTTTCTATTTAAAAAATCAGCTAAAGCTATTTTTTTGTTGGTATTTCCCAACCGAGAAGCATTTCTCAGCGGTTACTGCTCTGAACGGATGTCGGAGAAATGCTTCCGTGGGTAGTACCAGACCGGCAATCCACCGGGCTTTGATGAGGTTTCCATCGCTATCGCAGAGGAAAATGTTTTCGCTCGAAACGGAAAACAAGTAAACCGAAATTAAGGGGGCTTCGAGCTAGTGATGGATACAATCGGATAGCTTTTTGAAAGCTTTTAATCTTTGGAAATAGGCAATTTATGAGTCACGGTGTGAAAGAGGATGATAATCAAATCCGTCAGCAGCACTGAAAATGTCTTACAGGGTGTCGACTCAAATGTGAATCTTTAAATCCATGGCTTCCCAGACCATTTTCCGAGAAGTTCCAGGTATGAAAATATGGTAATTGTATTACATAGGATGCATACATAAATACATACTTTTTCCATTTTCTTTCTATAATATTGTGATTAAATTGAGATGTATGATAACATTTTAAAACCTATTTTGGAAGTATGTACTCGTAGAATTTGATTTTTTACAAATTCATAGAGTGCAGAATACAAAAATATATAATTTGAATAACTGGATGGGAAATTTTAACAAGAACACAATGAATACCCCCAAGAGCCCCAGATATTCTGAATTTCCAGAAGGAATCAATTGGTTTCCATTAAAAATTCCATGATTTCCGTTGGAAATACAATTAATTTCGTAGCAACTCTGAAATTTCGAGTGGAAATCTAAATAATTCAGATTCTGTGTGAAAATCTTATGATTTTCAGTGGTCGTCTGAGGATTTCTGTTAGAAATTTGAGGCTAATAATGGAAATCTCATTATTTCCGGTGGAGATCTGACGCTTTCCCATGGGAATCTGACGATTTCCGATTTCAAATGATTACCGATAAAAATCTTATAGATTGTGACGGAAATCTGTTGATTTCTGATGGAAATCTGATTATTTCGGTGGAAGTCTGATGTTCTTCGGTGGAGATCTGATGGCCACGATGAAAATCTGATGATTTTTTTTATGGAAATCTGATTAATTCCGGTGGAAATCCGATGATTTCTGATGAAGATCTGATGATTTAGAGAGGAAATCTGCTAATTCTCGATTGAAACCTGTTGTCCACGTTGGAAATCTAACTATTTCGGGTTGGAAATTTCATGATTTTTTGTGGAAATCTGATGATTTGCGGTAGACGTCTGACACTTTCCGATGGAAATCTGATATCTTACGTTGGAAATCTGATTACTTCCGGTGGAAATCCGATGATTTTCGATGAAAGTCTGATGCTTATCTTATAATTTGCGACGGAAATTTCTTACGGAAAACTGATGATTTTCGACGGAAAGCTAATGATTTCTGATAGAAATCTGATTATTTTGGTGGAAGTCTGATGATTTGAGAAGAAATCTGGTGATTTCCGGTAGAAATCTGATGGCCACGTTGGAAATCTGATTATTTCCGGTGGATATCTGTGAAAATTTGATGATTTCTAGATAGTATCTGATAATTTCTAGTGGGAGTCTAATTTGTTCCGGAAATCAGGAAGGAGTTCCTCCAAAGACCAAAGAGTAATTTCTCCGGAAGCCGAAAGGATTTGGAATACGATGAAGATTTTTTATGGAATAATAAAAAAATTGAAATAATTTCTGGAATAATAAAAGTAAATCAGAGAAAATTCCAGCGGAAAATCAGAGAGGATTTTCTATACAAATTAGGGATGATTTTATTTTATTTTAGAGGGGATTCAATTTGGTGAGTAGCAATCGAGCTAGTAAATGCAGTCGGGATAATAATAAAATATCTATTTGGTGCTCGGTGGCTCATACGCATGTATTGCGCTTTGCTCCGGTCGAGACAAGTGCGATCTTTAATTGTTTGCAGTAGCTATCGGGCAAGTAAGTACAGAGTGCTGCGCGTCCGTTCGGTCATCCAAAAGCCTCCTCAGTTTTCATATGCCACCGGGCGCACATGGTTTAACTTTTTTTTGTGGCGAGACAGCGAATTAGTGTTATTTCCCATCCCATAGATCGCATCACTTACCGAAGTGAATCCAGATAAATTATCCTTTGTAACTAAAACGATATCCTATCCCAAGACAATCGTGGAGATGCAGAGGTATACTCGGTCTCTAGTAGCAACGAGAGTCGAACTAACAATCCTTCCCTTCCTATATGACCGTAAGGACGTGGCCGGCGCCGTTATTGACTTTAGATGATTGAGCTCCCGAAACGTGTACATTGAGAATGGGTAGCTAGTCCCAAGCCCCATTTATTGTGTTCTCTGTACAATTTCGCAAGTTCTAGTCAATCACGGAGTAGCAACTATGAATTGTGCGGTCATAACGCTCATGCTCATGCTAAAATTAGAGGGATTTGATTTTGTAATCAGTGATGATTTTTTTTTAATTGAAGAGGAATTCCCTCAGGATTTCCTCTAACAATATTTTTTTTTTCTGGAAATCATAAAGGATTTATCTGGGAATCAAAGAGGGGATCTCCTCTGGACATCAGAGTGTATCTCCTCCGAAAATCGGAAATGATTTCCTTTTCAAAAAGGATTTACTCTGGATATCAGAGAGAAATTCCTTCTGATCAGAAATCAAAAATCTACCCTGGGAATCATTGTGGATTATCTCTGGAAACCAGAGTGGATGTTTTTTATTTTTATTATCTTTATTAATGAGGTTTTCGGCCCTGGGCCGGTTCACCTCGTAGATAGTCAGAGTGGATGTTCTCTGCAACCCAGAGAGGATCTGCTTTTTTGGAAATCAAAAGGAATCAACTTTAGAAATCAAAGAGACTATTCGCTGGAATCAGAGATAATTTAACTTCCATCTACTTAACTAGTGACTGAGTAAAATTGTATTGCCGTCTCATTTTTGGAAATTTCACTCATAATTTTGTTGAGGATTAGCTCTAAAAATCATAAACGATTTCCTCTGAAAAGGAGGTGAGATGTTGGGGCCTGTTGGGATGAGATGGAGCCCTCCTTAACCGCGCGGTAAGACGCGCGGCTACAAAGCAAGACCATGCTGAGGGTGGCTGGGTTCGAATCCCGGTCCCGGTCTAGGCAATTTTCGGATTGGAAAATATCTCGACTTCCCTGGGCATAGAAGTATATTCGTGCTAGCCTCATGATATACGAATGCAAAAATGGTAACCTGGCTTAGAAACCTCGCAGTTAATAACTGTGGAAGTGCTTAATGAACACTAAGCTACGAGGCGGCTCTGTCCCAGAGTGGGGATGTAATGCCAATAAGAAGAAGAAGAAGAAGATGTTCGGATACAGAGCAGGATCATGCTGCTGAAGGTAGCTGGGTTCGGTTCGGTCTAGGGTATTTTCGAGCGGAAATTAATCCGACTTCACTGGTCATAAAAGTATCGTCTAGACCTGTGCGATGCAGCGCCACGCCGCCGCCAATAATTCACATTTCACTGCCTCCGCCGTTTCAAATGAACCGGCAAGCTGCCGTATGAAAATAGTAGTTTTTTTCGTATGTGTTTTAAAAGATAATTTTTGCTATTAAGTTCAGTTCTATGTAGCTTCTGTCGAAAATATTATTATATTTATTAGAGAGGCTTACTAACCCTACGCTGGCTCATCTCTTAATGTCGGAAATACATATTTTAGTTCATATGAAAATAATTCGCTTTCGATTATGGAGCATTTTTTCTCATTTCTTATGAGGTCTACACAGAGACCTTATGAGAAATGGCTTCATGGCAGTGCCCATAGCGACGTCAATCGTTTAGACGCATGTGCAATGGGATGTGGGTTCGAATCCCACCCTGGTTTTCGAAATAGAAAAAATCTCCGCTGGTCCACTGGTTGTTATGTGTCCTGTCCGTTGACTCTCATGCTAGATATTAAGTGTTCAGTCTGTACGACCTCAGATCGAAGACGGTGTTCCTGTCCTGTCCATTGAAACCATTTAATGGCAAACTACCCACAAATGCAACTAGCATAAAAATGACTTCCAGCTTAAAAAGTGCGAAAAATTTCACGGGAAAATATCTCTTCTTCTTATTGGCATTACATCCCCACACTGGGACAGAGCCGCTTCGCAGCTTAGTGTTCATTATGCACTTCCACAGTTTTTAACTACGAGGTTTCTAAGCCAAGTTACCATTTTTGCATTCGTATATCATGAGGCTAACAAAATTGTCTAGACCGGCACCGGGAATCGAACCCAGCCACCCTCAGCATGGTCTTGCTTTGTGGCCGCGCGTCTTACCGCACGGCTAAGGAGGTCCCCCAGGGAAAATATCTCTATAAGACTAATTTCTTCTTCTAAAAAATCCACCTGACATCTTTCAGAAAATGTTTGCGGAATTCAAGGAATTCCAGAGTCAAACCCAGATTTTAATACTGAATATCTTAATGTAAATATCTTAATTGATTCTTTAAGAAATACTTTCAGGATTTACCTCGGAAATATTTCCAGTAATGCATCCGGAATTTCTTAAAGCATTTCCGACATTCTTAAATTTCATCAAGAATTTCTTTATACAGTCCTCCAGGAGCTTCCTTTCGAAAAATCCTTTACGAATACTTTTAGGACTTTCTTCAGAACATCTTCTAGAAAATTCTTTGGAAATTCCTTAAAGAATTCTTTCAACCCTCTACAACCCAAATTTTTGTTTTCGATCAAAATCACTATTTTGCTTTCTAAAATCGATCTAAACACGGTTTGGACATTAAAAATTATTATTTCGCAATTTTATCAATTTCACACTTTGATGTTTTATAATTTTTTTTAAAAGTTTTTTATCCAATCGTATTGTTTCTTGAATCTATTAAACTTTTTTTGATTTTTCAACGTATTTAAATGCTGAATTATTGCAATTTTAAGGGTTCATTTTTTATTTTCCGTGTGACAAGTTGGATAAATATTTTAGAGTGAAACATTCTCCGCTATAACCTTCTACTGAATAAGGTTTGTTGTAGAAAAATACTAAACTACAAATATTTCACTCTTCAAAGATATACGAGCGAAAACACGGAAGAACAAAATATAGCTCAATTTTCAATATTTTTTTATAAGTTTATATTATTAATCAACATCAAGAACTTTTCGAAATCAGATCAATTGAAAACTACAAAAAATAACCAAAATACCCCGTCTAAAGGCGGTCTTGGGTATTAGAGGGTTAAAATTCCTTCAAAAATTTCTTCGGAAATACCAAAGGAAAATTCTTCGGATATTCCTTCAGGAATACCTATAGAAATAGTATTAAGAATACCTTCAAAAATTCCTTTAAGAGAAATCCTTCGGAAATTTCTTCAGGAACTTCTTTGGAGATTCCTTTGGGAATTTGTTTGTAAACTGGCATATGTTTTAGGAAATCTTTCAGAAATTCTTTTGAGAACTCCTACAGGAATTAATCCCGAGAATGGTTAAGAAAATTACGTCAGGAGCTCCTTTTGACATTTGTCTAGGGATTTGGAGAACTCCCTGGAAAAGCCTTTGTAAGTATCTCTGGAAATTCCTTACAAAAACCCTTCAGAGATCTTTTTGTAAAGCCATACGGATTTTTTTTCCGAAATTCCTGCAGGAATTATACCGGAATTTTGTTGGAACAATGAAATAGGAAATACTAAGGGAATTTTCGGAAGAGTTTCTGACGGAGGATTCAGAGGAGTTTCCAGATAAAGTTTCCGAAAGAACTCTTATAGTGGTTTACGAGTGATTCCTGGAGGAGTTTCAGAATGAATCTCTGGGGTGATTTCCAAAGGAGGTCTTATGGGAATATCGGAAAGTTTGACACTGGTTGTGTTTACGGAGGAAGTGTCCGAATCTGTGTCTGAGTCTGTCTGTGATTTTTCGAAGGAATGGTATGACAAATTTCCAAAGGAATTCTATAATATATTTTCAGAATTTCAATTGATTTTTCCAATTTGTTTTTGGAAATACCTTTCGAAATTTTTCCTCGAAAATTCCTTCAGAAATTCTTCTAGGGATTCGTTGGAGAATTCATTTGCCAAATTCTTTTAGAAAATTCATCGTCAATTCTTTTGTAAATTCCATTGGAAATTTGTTTGGGATTCCTACGGAAAACCTTTCAGGAGAATAAATTTTATGAATTTCTTTATGAATTCCTTTGAAGATTGCCTTAGGAATTCCTGCGGAAATTGAATTAGGACTCTTTCAATTTTTTTAAAAGAATTGCATCAGCAATTATTTCCGGATTTTCTAAAAAAAATCTTCCAGTGATTCCTCAGGAAGTCCCTTCCGAGGTTCTGTGGAGAAATTCTTAGTATTCCTTTGAAATTTCACTTAGGATTTTCCTCAGAGCTTCATCATTTGGGAGTTCCTTCGTGCATTTCTCCGAAAATTTAATTAGAAATTCTTCTAGACCTTCGGATATTCCTTAAGAAATCTCTCCAGGAATCTCTCCAATGTCAAATACGGGTTAAGTAACCTCCATTTAATTCCACCAATTATTTCGATACTTTGCAGATACGTATTTCGACCACAACTGTGTTGTCGAAATACGTATCTGCAAAATAATTGGCGGAATTAAATGGAGGTTACTTAACTCGTCTTAGACGGTTGAATACATTCCACTAAAAAGAGCTTAAAATATTTTTTCTGATCTCTCCAGTGTGGTTCATTCATAGATTCTTTTGAGATTCATCCGGAGATTACTTCGGAAGTTCCTCAAAAGATCATCTGGGGATCCCTTCGATATCTCCGTTTGAGATCCCTCCTAGAATTTCTTTGTGATGAATTTCAGTAAAGGGTCTACTAACAAAATTTCCGGAATAATTCCTGCAGGAATTTTGTATGGTTTTACTAAAAGGAAAAGGAAGTCCGGAAGGAATTCCCGGATGAATTTGCGAAGGCCTTTCAAATATTTTCAAAAATAGTCCCTGGGGGATAATATTCCTGGAGTGGAAAGAAGGATTTTTAAAGGAAATTTTTGAATAAAATCCCATATAAATTTCAGAATGAATTCTCGAGAAGAGGACCAAAAATTCCCAAAGAAGATCCTGATGGATTTTCGGATTGATTTGGCAAAGGAATTCTTATCAGGTGTTTTCGATGGAATTTTCTGTGGAATTTCCGAAGAAATACCTTTTGGAATTTGCAAAGAAATTCCTAGAATTATCCTAAACATATTTCGAAAATAACTCCAAAAATTTATTCGGAAGTTTCTCCAGGATTAATCAAAATTCTAAGAAAATATTTTTTATTTTCAAAACAATTTTGGCGTATATAATTAAATTTTGGGTAAATATCCGCCCTGTTGGGTCACGTGCCCCGTCGTGCCCTAGCTTAACTTCGCTTAACTTGCGCATAGGGCACTGCAAGGGCTGCTTTGTCTCTTTCTCGCTGCAAAGAAATTAGAAAACAACAAGGCCAGTAAATGTCAAAATTTATGAAGATTGAAAGAGAAGGAGATGTTTCCGTGCAGTGGCCGTGCTAGTTTCCCTCTCCTAATCCTAAATTGACTGAGAGGACGTGAGAATAGTTTTCTATTCCCATGAAGACTTTGCAATTGATGAGCTGTGCATATTTGTTGTTTTTTGGTCAATCAAGATTGGCATCTGCGACGTGTACACTGTGTTTGTACAGTCAAGCTAAGCTAAGCTAATTTGTGGAGAATTGTTTGGAGTTATTCCTTTTCTATTTATTTTTTCTTTTGGAAAAATTCTTGAAGTAATTTCCACGATAATTCCTGAAGGATTTCTTGTGAGAATTCATGGAAGAATTTCTGAAGAAACTTGAAAAAAATAGGGAGTAGTTCTAGTAGGATTTCTAAGGAAATTCCCAGAGGAAGTTCCAGGGGAATTAATGGAAGAATTTCTTGAAGGATTTAGGTGAACTCTTGGTGAAATAGGGGTTGGTCAGCTGCTGATATTTTAAGTGTCTTCTAGCAAGAATTTCCGGAAGAATTATTAAAGAATTAAAGAAATGTGGCAACTGCTTAAGAATTTCTTCGATAATTTCCATAGCATTTTCTATTGTGATTCTTGAAGGAAGAACCACTGATAAAAAAATGCGGTTTAGACAGATAAATTTCTAAAAAATCTTTCGAAATTTTCTGGATAATTCCTGACGAAACTTCCATAGAATTCCTGAGTGTGGAATGGAAAATTTCTGGTGAAATTTCCGGAAGAATTCCTGTAGTAAATTTCGGAAAAATTCCCGAGATGAGGTGAGCTTAAATGAACTATTTGTAAATTTGAAGAAAAAAATCCAAGGGTATTTCTGGAGAGTTTCGAAATTATTTATAAGAAGTAGTGGAATTTCTTGAGAATTACCAATGGAATCCGAAGTAATTCATGAAGGAACATCCAATGGAATTCCTGGAGGAGTTACCAGAGGAATTCGCGGAGGAGCTTCCGGAAAACTTCTGGAGAAAATTCCTGAGATTTTTCTTAGCACATGCACAGCCAGTATTGAAAAGCATCCTGGAAATGTCGGTTGTGCATTTTTTCGTCAGTGTTAATATTTGCAGCATATCACTATTATAACACAAATATTTAAACAGTTAGGTCCACCGTGCTGGAGGAAATTCCGGAGATTTTTGATGAAACTTCCGGAAGGAGGAATTTCTGAAGAAACTTCCGGAGGAATTCCTGCAGAGATGCATTCTGAACAGAACATGAACCAAGAGTGTGCCTTGGTGTTCTTAGTTTTGAACTCTGAACACAGTTCAGAGTAAAAACGATCAAGGTAACGAAGGTTACTAGACGAAAAATGTACAGCATGCCATGCCATCACTTGAATTTGTTTTCCTAGGATACAAGTTGCTATGTTAGGTCACTGCTCTTGAACAGTGTGCTGTGTTCAGAACGTTTTGAACACGCGTTCTCGTGTTCAGAATGCATCTCTGAGTTCCTGAAGTAAATTCCGGAGATTTCTGATGAAGCTTCCGGGAGGATTCCTGAAAAAACTTCCGAATGAATTCCTTGAGGAACTTCCGGAGGAATTCCTGGAGAAATTTCCGGAGAAATTCTTGGAGGATCTTGCGGTAATCAGCGTAAATATCTACTGGTAAATCAGAGATAAAATTTTCTCTGGTAATTATTATTATGGAAATTTTATTTAAGTGATTTCTTAAATTTGTTTAAGTTCATCACTAGACTTTGGAGTTAAATAAAATATTCTCTGGAAAACACAGAAGACTTAATTTAAAAAACCGGAGGATTCCTTCCGGAAGTCATTTATTATTTTCTTTGAAAACAGAAGAGGATATGCATTTAAAATCAAAGAGGATTTTTTCTAGGAATCATAAAAAAAAGGATTCTGCCTTTGATTTTTTGCGAACGATCTGAAGAAATAACAATAAAAAGATTTCATTGGAAATTGTTGTTCAAAAAATGTTCATTTGGAAAACTTAAAAATATATTACTAGACTAATATAATGTCTGTCTTGAGTAAAGTTACAGGTGGAAGAAAATACCGTTGAAAATATAATAAAAATAAGTGTTGGTTCAGGTTAAAAGTGTTGGATCAGAGAGATGTTCTTCGTTATTTATTTATTTATTCAGACTAAGGCCGAAGTGGCCTGTGCGGTATGTAAGAGTCTTCTCCATTCGGCTCGGTCCATGGCAACACGTCGCCAGCAACGCAGTCTACGGAGGGTCCGCAAGTCATCTTCCACCTGATCGATCCACCTTGCCCGCTGCGCACCTCGCCTTCTTGTGCCCGTCGGATCGTTGTCGAGAACCATTTTCACCGGGTTATTGTCCGACATTCTGGCTACGTGCCCGGCCCACCGCAGTCGTCCGATTTTCGCGGTGTGAACGATGGATGGTTCTTCCAACAGCTGATGCAACTCGTGGTTCATTCGCCTCCTCCATGCACCGTTCGCCATCTGCACCCCACCATAGATGGTACGCAGCACTTTCCTTTCGAAAACTCCGAGTGCGCGTTGGTCCTCCATGAGCATCGTCCAGGTCTCGTGTCCGTAGAGGACTACCGGTCTAATGAGCGTTTTGTAGATGGTCAGTTTGGTACGGCGGCGAACTCTATTCGATCGAAGCGTCTTGCGGAGTCCAAAGTATGTACGATTTCCAGCCACTATACGCCTGAATTTTTCTGCTGGTGTCATTTTGGGCCGTCACAAGTGAGCCAGAGCACACAAATTGTTCTACCACCTCGATTTCATCACCACCGATGCCAACTCGCGGTGGGTGGCTCACATTGTCTTCTCTTGAACCTCTGCCTATCATGTACTTCGTCTTCGACGTGTTGATGACTAATCCGATCCGCTTAGCTTTCCTCTTCAGTCTGATGTAGGCTGATGAAAATTGTACCACTCGTGTTAATCCCTGCTCTTCGTATTACCCCTTCCAAAGCGATGTTGAATAGCAGACACGAAAGACCATCACCTTGCCGTAACCCTCTGCGGGTTTCGAAGGGACTCGAGAATGCCCCTGAAACTCGAACTACGCACATCACCCGATCCATCGTCGCTTTGATCAACCGTGTCAGTTTATCCGGAAATCCGTTTTCATGCATTAGCTGCCATAGCTGGTCCCGATCGATTGTATCATATGCGGCTTTGAAGTCGATGAATAGATGATGTGGTGAACGTTGTATTCGCGGCATTTTTGCAGTACTTGGCGAATGGCGAACACCTGATCCGTGGTGGAGCGTTCACCCATAAAACACGCCTGGTATTGCTCCACGAACTCCCTTGCAATTGGTGCCAGTCGACGGCATTAAATTTGGGAGAGTCCCTTGTAGGCGGCGTTCAGCAATGTGATTGCGCGGTAGTTGCTACAATCCAGCTTATCGCCCTTTTTGTAGATTGGACACACGACACCTTCCATCCACTCCTGCGGCAAAACTTCCTCCTCCCAAATCTTGGTAATGACCCAGTGCAGCGCTCTAGCCAGTGCCTCACCACCGTGTTTAAATAGCTCTCCTGGTAGTTGGTCAACCCCAGGGGCTTTGTTGTTCTTCAGCCGGCCAATCTCCTCCTGGATTTCCTGGAGATCCGGGGCCGGTAGAATTATGTCCTGCGCGCGGTCCCCTAGGTCCATCACCATACCGCCATCTTCGTCTGCCACATCGCCATTCAGGTGCTCTTCGTAGTGCTGCTGTCACCTTTGGATCACCTCACGCTCGTTCGTAAGAAGGTTCCCGTTTATGTCCTTGCACATATCAGGCTGTGGCACGTGGCCCTTACGTGAACGGTTCAACTTCTCATAGAACTTTCGTGTGTTATTAGTGCGGTACAGTTGCTCCGTCTCTTCACGGTCTCGATTTTTCCTCCGGAAAATCGAGTTTTGTCTGTTCCGCGCCTGTTTATATCGTGCCTCGTTCGCCCTCGTGCAGTGTTGCAGCAATCTCGCCCATGCTGCATTCTTCTCCTCAACTAACTGCTCACATTCGCCGTCATAGCAGTCGTTTTTCCGATCCGGGGCACCGTTCCAAGTGCAGCGGTTGCGGTGCTACCAATGGCGGATCGAATATCTCTCCAGCCATCTTCAAGAGACGCTGCGCCTAGCTGCTCTTCCGTTGGGAGTGCCACTTCCAGCTGCTGCGCGTATTCTTGGGCTAGCCTACCGTCTTGTAGCCGCCCAATATTAAGCCGCGGCGTCTGACTTCGACGCGTGTTGTACACCGTCGAGAGTTTTGAGCGCAGGCAAACTGCAACGAGGTAGTGGTCGGATTCAATATTCGCACTGCGGTAAGTGCGGACGTTCGTGATGTCGGAGAAGAATTTACCGTCGATTAGAACGTGGTCGATTTGGTTTTCCGTTTCTTGGTTAGGTGATCTCCATGTGGCCTTGTGGATATTTTTGCGGGGAAAGAAGGTGCTTCGGACTACCATTCCGCGGGAGGCTGCGAAGTTTATGCATCGTTGGCCGTTGTCATTCGATACGGTGTGCAGACTACCCGGTCCGATGACCGGTCTATACATTTCCTCCCTTCCTACCTGCGCGTTCATGTCACCGATGACGATTTTGACGTCCCGCAGTGGGCATCCATCGTATGTCTGCTCCAGCTGTGCGTAGAACGCTTCTTTCTCGTCGTCGGGTCTCCCTTCGTGTGGGCAGTGCACGTTGTTGATGCTATAGTTGAAGAAACGGCCTTTAATCCTCAGCTTGCACATCCTTGCGTTGATTGGCTGCCACCCAATCACGCGTTGGCGCATCTTTCCCAGCACTATGAAGCCGGTTCCCAGCTCGTTGGTGGTGCCACAGCTTTGGTAGAAGGTAGCCGCCCGATGCCCGCTTTTCCACACTTTCTGTCCTGTCCAGCAAATCTCCTGCAGCACCACGACGTCGAAGTTGCGGGGATGTAATTCATCGTAGATCATCCTGTCACAACCTGCGAAACCTAGCGACTTGCAGTTCCATGTTCCAAGCTTCCAATCGTGATCCTTTATTCGTCGCCTAGGTCTTTGCCGATTATATCGAGTCGCATTATCTCTTATATTGTTCGTAATTATTGGTTTTCCAGGCGGCTTATTGGGCCTGCGCAAACCTCCTGTCTTGCCGGAGGGCCGTCGTGTCAGGGCTGTTTAGCGTCCCACCTAACACCAGGACTTGGGCTTGTGCGCTTTGAGCGGCACACGGTCGCTTTGGCGGAGTCTACTTACAGATACATGCAGCTTTTTATAGAGGTTTAACAGGGCCCACGACGTTCTTCGTACTTATCCCTTAACGCATAATTTCAATCTGTTTTTCGACCAGTTTTATATAAAATTTCAAAACTTTCATCCCCACTTTAAAACATTTTAAACACACGAACACTCGCCATACCAAGACCGATTGTAAAGGAAAGCGATGCACTTTTTTTTCGCCAGCATCACTTCTGTTTGCCCCGTACGATGCTCCTGCTGCTACTGAATACTGATGATGACGATTGTGATGATGATGAATGCCATACGTGAGCTCGTGATGGTGAGCAATTTTTACACACCACAATGAAAATTTGTCTGCCGACAGAAAAAATATATAAAAAAAATAAAAAATGGGCAGCAAAAAATCGCAAGCAAACGCCAGCAGCACGTACCCACCGTTTGCTCGCATCGCACAGCGATCGGAGAAACGAAAAAAAAGAACTGTAAAATGGTGAATGCACCGAAAAAGTGCAGTATGACGGGAGAGCTACAAATTGCTGGAATGTTTCTGATTAAAATATATTGCTGGAATATGGTGCCGCTTCATTGGTCTCGTGATGTCGTACCAGTCGTCGTCGTCGCCATGGTCGTTCGGGTGAAAGAGACGGCGGAAACGATCGATGGGAGGAAAACGCGAGGCATGAAAAAGTTTTTCCCATTTTCGACGTGTATCATAAACGCCTTTAATTAAAGAGTGGGAACGAGAGCATTATTTTTCCTGGCTGGGCTAATCAAAGAGGCAATCTAGCGGGGCTAACTGTGACTACCTCGCTGTCTGCATGGGAAGAGATAAAGTTCGAGCTGCTAACTAGGAGCGATTGTTTGCGGCGCTGCAGAGCTTAGCGAAGGAAACTAAAATGCAGCAGCCCATCCTCACACGTCAGGGTGCATTTGCAGCCGCCGTGTAATTTCTGGTGAGTGAGTTTCCCAGAATTGACAGTGGGAGGCGGAAAATCATCGCACAATCCCGTTTCACCATTGATCAGTTGTTGCAGTGCGACAAAGCCAATGGTTTACTGGCGGGATATTAGGTGGTAAAAATCTTCTGAAGCTCAAAAGGATTGTGAGAAATCAAAGATCTTACGGTGTCTCTATGGAGTGAAGACACAATAATTTTTAAAATATCAGTGTCTGTGATATCCACGAAGTTAAAGTATGAACAAAATATCCGCTTTTATGTCACAGGTAAATAAAACAATATCAGAGGATCTAGAACATATTTAGTTCAAACTACATGTAAATCTCGCCCTTAAGCCAATTTGTGAAAATGTACGAAAAAAAACCCCAATAGAATATTTTTAACTAATTGGCATCATGTAAAAGAAGATAACATATACTTTTGCTCGGTAGGTGTTTTAGTTATACTGACTGTGCTTTGGCGAAAGATGATTTCTTTAGGAATTTGAAGTTGCTAAAGTTTCAGATACGTGTCTCCACCTCTGAAATATTTCAGTCTAGTCTGAAGATCTTATAAATCTTGAATGATTTTTATATATAGAAGGAAGATAAGATGAAAACAATTCTGCCACAAGCTCCCATGAAAGTATCTCACAGTGCCACGCTTGTGACGATAAATCGTCGACGCGATGCTAAAAATGATCTCATCCGGCGGCTGGAATAGCTCCGGGTCCGGCCACCACCTTTGGAACCTGATTATCCACTTTTACACAACTCCTCACTCGGCGATGTGCTCGACGAGCTCGACAATGATGATGATCAAGGCGAGAAAGATGGGATGCCTACCAGCAGCGGGCTCTATAGCGCCACGCCAATCATTATAGGACGAGGACAGTCTCCAGCTTTGAATACGGTGTAAATTATGGTGCCTTGAGGCTCTGATTGCACAGTGGTGATTGTGTTTGGTTGTACACGACGGCGCCCTACGCGGAGGAGTACGATAGCGATGGTGACGATGCGCAGGGCAACTGGTTCCGGATTAACCGTTCTGTTGATGAACGGCGGTGGTATGATTGCGTTTCGCTTTCGGTCAGATGTTACTAATATTAGCTTGATAAACCTATAAAAGCCTTTATCGACATAAAACCATTATTATCATTATCGGTTTAATTGTGGAACCAACTGATAGGGGATATGTTTTCTAGAATGGCTTTCAAACCAATTTAGATTATAAGCTTTGACCATATACAAATGACGATGCATATGAGGATTTTGTCAGGTTCATTTTTATAATGTACAGTTTTTTTAATCTACTTTTTTTAAACGCTACTAGTCAGGGTAATAACGAAGTAAAAAACAGTTATTATAACCAATAACTAAAACAACTAAAGTCAATTGTAAAAAAATAAGCCATTAGAGTTCTAAGTCATATGGTAATTCCACTCGCTCAAATGCCAAAAAAATGTCAATTTGAAAGGAAAATAATCAAATTCCATAAACATTGTATTCATTTACAAAATATTCTTCATTCCATTCTTCTTCCGATAATTTCTGCTATTTAATTTGTGTGTCCAATCTAACTCATTGACTGGCAGCAGAGCAAACATAATATTCATCTTCATTATGCAATTTCGGTCCGAGTTTTGACAATCGTCGTGTGATTTGAAACATAGTTAAAACTTTCGCTATTTTCTTCTTCATGAGTTCACTAATTTAATTACCACTGATAATGATAAATGCGTGCGTAAAAAAACATAACTAGTTTAGATTATATTGACAGCAAAAAGTGTCTCTCAATTGTACGTCGGGATCAGATCAGAAAACAAAAACGTGTTTAATTTTACGAAGATTTATTGGTTTGTTAAATCTTAATGAGTACTCACTTAGCCAAATTCATTCAAAAATTGTCAGTGCCGAGTCGAGAATGAAAATGTGTGGAGGTAAGTTGACAAAAAAGGCCGATGAGCTGCACCAAAACAATCGCTGCTTTTCCGCCTGTAACTTTGTAACGGAGTGTCTCATGCATTGCTCGCGTAAAGTTTACGATGTAGGTAGTAGATCCTCCTTTTTTTTTCGAACAAGAAGAAAAATCATTTTTCTAACAATTGCAAAGTTTACTACTCCTTATCATTTTTAAATAATCAAAGTCTTTCTCAAAGACTTACTATTTAATTCACATATCGATTATTCAAAGCAAAACAGAATGTTCCGGACCGCACGATCGTTCTGCATGAAAACAGAACATATCCGCCCGGTTTAAATCTCTTGAGCTTGATAAATTTATTTATTTCTTTTATCTTACTATTTATTTGACTACAAATGTTCCACTCCTACTATTCCAGTGAGTGTTAAAAGTTTTTTTTAATCATTCGTTCATTTGTGAGGCTCAGTGGCATTATCGCGAGAATTAATTTATGTAATGACTTTTGTAGATTGAATTTAAATTCTGATTCTGATGATTTCCCTCTTTGCTGGAGGATGCACATAAAAAAGGTAATTTAAAGAGATCGATCTTATGTTACACTAGCAGACCCGACGAACTTCGTTTCGCTTAAAATTGATTTATTTTCTGAATACTTCTTGAGTTATGAAGAAATTGATGTTTCATTTGTATGGGAGTCCTCCTTTCCAAAAGAGGGAGGGATCTCGAACCATCTTAGGAACCTTCTCCGGCTCCAAAAACCTCTGCATACAAATTTTAACGCCGATCCGTTCAGTAGTTTCGAAATCTATAAGGTTCAGACAGACAGAAATTCATTTTTATGTATATAGATTGAACCAAGGTACTTTATTCTAGTCGGTGCACAAACTCTTTTTTTTACGGAGAGTTTGACACAATCAGCACAACCATTTTGGGCTCCGAAGTAAAGTTTTCTAGTCGCTGCCTGTTTGCGTAAAATCACATTCGATTCACAAACATCTAGCCCAGCGGTTCTCAACCTGGGGTACATGTACCCCTGCGGGTACCTTCGCTGGCCCCAGGGAGTACCTCGTACAAGAATGCGTAACGACGGATGTATTATATTTCCAATTAAAACTTTTTGAAGCAGTCTTGATAATTGTAAACATTTAATTCAAAAACTTTATATACTATATATAATAGCCCTGTTTGTCTGTCCGGTGACTAGCCAACCAGACGCAGTACGCGGGGAAATTCTCACAAAAAATAAAACATTTGACACTTCATTTCTTTTTTACTATCAAATGCAGAAAAAAACCAGTGACAACCTTAGACAACCAGACACTGCATTTGATGAAACAAATCACAGACAACAGACGTTGAAAATTTTGATTTTTTAATGCATGAGTCAATGAACCGTTTATATTGATGAAAAAATCTTGCCACGGGCGCTACTGCGTCCACAAATAAACTAGTTGTACATAATATGCAAGGCGATCAATAAAACAAAGACTTTTGTATCTTGCCCACCCTAACCAGCACGGTATATTAGGGGCTGTAGGATAAAAGATCAGAAGGACAAAACGTTGAATGAACAAATTTTTTTAATCTTCAATGTAATCGACCCGATCGAGACAAAAAGTTTAATAAGATGTTAAGAATATGCTTCTGAACAAAAATCGAGGAACTAAAGTTTCAGAAGTCTCCATTAAAGAGACATTATGGCGCTTTTTCCGTGAAACACAGAAACTGGAAAACTTTTCAGCATATTCTATGTTTTTGGAAGCCTACTTACACGCAGTCGTCACCTCCGAGATCTCCTTCCTTTAAAGAGGCTTCGAAGCCTCCTTCCACAAGGTTCCGGAACCTCATTCCAAGAAGCTTGGAAGCCTCCTTACAAGAGGCTCGAAAACCTTTTTCAATAGGCTCGGAAGTTCTCTTCAAGAGGCTGGGAAGCCTCCTTTCAAGAAGCTTGGAAGCCTCCTTTCAAGAATCTCGAAAGCCTCCTTTCAAGACGCTCGGAAGCCTCCTTTCAAGAGACTCGGAAGAGGCTCGGAAGCCTCCTTTCAAGAGGCTCTGAAGAGGATCGGAAGCCTTCCTCCAAGAGGTTTGGAAGCCTTCCTTCAAGAGGCTCGGAAGCCTCCCTCCAAGAGGCTCGGAAGCCTTCCTTCAAGAGGCTCGGAAGCCTCCTTTCAAGAGACTCGGCAACCTCATTTAAAAAGTCCCGCATCCTTAATTAAAAAGGTAAGCCTGTTTTCAATAGGCTCGAAAGCCTCCTTTCAAGAGGCTCGGAAGCCTCCTTTCAAGAGGCTCGGAAGCCTCCTTTCAAGAGGCTCGGAAGCCTCCTTTCAAGAGGCTCGGAAGCCTCCTTTCAAGAGGCTCGGAAGCCTCCTTTCAAGAGGCCTGGAAGCCTCCTTTCAAGAGGCCTGGAAGCCTCCTTCAAGAGGCCTGGAAGCCTCCCTTCAAGAGGCCTGGAAGCCTCCTTTCAAGAGGCCTGGAAGCCTCCTTCAGAGGCCTCGGAAGCCTCCTTTCAAGAGGTGGGCCCAGAGCCTCCTTCAAGAGGCCCGGAAGCCTCCTCTCAAGAGGCCTCAGCCTCCTTCAAGAGGCCCGGAAGCCTCCTTCAAGAGGCTCCGAAGCCTCCTTCAAGAGGCCTGGAAGCCTCCTTTCAAGAGGCTCAGCCTCCTTCAAGAGGCTCAAGCCTCCTTCAAGAGGCCCAGCCCTCCTTCAAGAGGCTCAGAAGCCTCATTTCAAGAGGGCTCGGAAGCCTCATTTCAAGAGGCCTGGAAGCCTCCTTTCCAAGAGGCTCAGAAGCCTCCTTCAAGAGGCTCAAGCCTCCTTCAAGAGGCCCGGAAGCCTCCTTTCAAGAGGCCCGGAAGCCTCCTTTCAAGAGGCCCGGGAAGCCTCCTTTCAAGAGGCTCAGCCTCCTCTCAAGAGGCCCAGAAGCCTCCTTCAAGAGGCCTGGAAGCCTCCTTCAAGAGGCTCGGAAGCCTCCTTCAAGAGGCTCAAGCCTCCTTCAAGAGGCCCGGAAGCCTCCTTTCAAGAGGCCCGGAAGCCTCCTTTCAAGAGGCCTGGAAGCCTCCTCAAGAGGCCTCAAGCCTCCTTTCAAGAGGCCCAAAGCCTCCTTCAAGAGGCCCGGAAGCCTCCTTCAAGAGGCTCCAAGCCTCCTTTCAAGAGGCTCAAGCCTCCTTTCAAGAGGCCTCAGAAGCCTCCTTTCAAGAGGCCTGGAAGCCCCTTTCAAGAGGCTCAAGCCTCCTTCAAGAGGCCTGGAAGCCTCCTTCAAGAGGCCTGGAAGCCTCCTTCAAGAGGCTCAGAAGCCTCCTTCAAGAGGCCTGGAAGCCTCCTTTCAAGAGGCTCAGCCTCCTTTCAAGAGGCCAGCCCTTCAAGAGGCTGGGAAGCCTCCTTTCAAGAGGCCTGGGAAGCCTCCTTCAAGAGGCTGGAAGCCTCCTTCAAGAGGCTGGGAAGCCTCCTTTCAAGAGGCTGGGAAGCCTCCTTTCAAGAGGCTGGGAAGCCTCTTTCAAGAGGCCAGCCTCCTTTCAAGAGGCCAAAGCCTCCTTTCAAGAGGCTGGGAAGCCTCCTTTCAAGAGGCTGGGAAGCCTCCTTTCAAGAGGCTGGGAAGCCTCCTTTCAAGAGGCTGGGAAGCCTCCTTTCAAGAGGCTTGGAAGCCTCCTTTCAAGAGGGTCGGAGGCATCCTTTCAAAGGCTCGGAAGCCTACTTTCAAGAGGTTCGGAAGCATCCTTTCAAGAGGCTCGCTCGGAAGCCTCCTTTCAAGAGGCTCGGAAGCTTCTTAAAAGTTTGAAACGTAACCTCAACCTCATCAAACCAGGATACGGACGCTTTGATATCGTGTTATCATGGTGCGGGATTCTAAATCGCTATAAAAATGATGCAGATAACAAAAATGCTATTGAAGCAATAGTGAACACCAAAAGTGCAAGCAAGAAGGAAGCGTTTTGTTCTCTGATTAATAGAATAGATCGCCGGCCCATTGGAGGAATTGGGGTTGCAAGTCGGGAGGATAGAAGATGCCTTAGATAACGTAACGCTTAGAAGGGGGAGGCGTTTGCGGTGGGGTTTTGCAATAAGTGTGACTGTTGTGACAGATTTTTCCTGGCTTGATAGAAACGGTTTTGACAGCAGTGTCCATTTCACACAGCTTCAAAGCTGTAATTTATTATCTAATTATTATTAAATTCATTATATGTATAAAGTAACTTACAAACTAGTTTCACCTAAATTTACAAGCAACAGGCTCCATCGCCACTCTAAACCAATCTAATTGAATCCTATTGCCTCAGTATGGAAGCATATACATGCATTTAATTGCCAGTGTTGCCAGTTTCACAACTATTTTAGAACTACACTTAACAGTGACGATACATATAAAAAATTAAGATGCTTCATACAAAAAGTTACGACTGCTTGCATGAATCTTTCCTAATGCAAAGAAAATTTGTCTCTACGTTTCTTCCATACAGGCCTCAAATCAATGCTTTGGATACATAAGAGCAAGATTACCGGTGGTGAGTTTAAGCCGTTTGGCAGCGTAGTACCTATCATTACTTGACACTTTACCGGTCGCTACTAAACGCGCTGCTATAACAGTAGCGCGACTGACAGGTGACCAAATTTGGTAGCGCGATAAGAGCGCTGCTATTTGATGGACTGGCAACTGTCAAACGTCACCGGTACGGAATACAGCAACCAAATTGAGAGCCGAAAATAGTGACCGATACGGAAACGAGTGACGAAACTAAAATAAAAGCGCTGCGCGGGTGATTAAAATGCTCGCGACCGATAATGATGCTCGCGATAATGATGATAATGAAAGTATTCTCAATATCAGTGGATAACAAAACAATATACTTACGCAAACTGTTCCATTGCAATATATTTATATTCATTCAGCACTTACCTGTAAATAAATAAGAGAGTGAAAAAATTAGGGAAACGTGCGCAGAAAAATTTCTTTTTTTTCGGACGTCATTCTTTTTCTATCCTTTTTGTTTATTTATTTACACAATTTACAGTTTTTGACTATGTCCTATACTCTATAGTACAGTACAAGCTTAAGTTTTAAAACTAATTCGTGATGATGATCCATAATTTCAGTAATATGATCCATAAGTTTGACCATATGATGCATAGATTTTAAAAATTTTGTTGATCAATTAATATAGTTTTGTTGGCCTTCTTTCCAAGCGTTAGCAGCCAGCCAGTTTTCTATCACACAGATTGACATATTGAAAATGTGTGCAGAGGTACTATTGTATTAGGTCTGTATGACATTCGACAGAGATAGTGAATGCATTTGCGTCAATAATCTACCTCGGAACAAAACTTCTGCAGCTGTTGATTAACTGGTAGCTAGTAGACTATCGAATACCGATGCGAAGAATTCATCCAAAGCGAACATTTTCCAGTATATGTCCTTGTAGAACGATGATCTAGATTCATAACAGAAGATAGTCCAGTTTCCTAGATTTTGGGACTACCAAGATTCCAAAACTGCGATAGTGCTTGGTGTTCAACGATTTGTAACGATTAAAACAGATTTTATTTGTAGCGGAACGGTTCGGCACTTCATCTCATAGCTCCCGTTCCCATCCCATCAAAAACAAAGCAATGAAAAAGTATTTGATTTGTTTTTATCAGTGTGCTTCGTTCGATTTACGTATTAGCTGCATCTTCTGCCCATTTGCGGCGGACTTATTTGTTTGAAAGTTGTTGTCACGATACGCTCCGTGATGAGATTAAAGTTTCCTTGACTCGAGTTTGTTCTGACGTTTTATTTAGAGCTTTGGCCCTTTTGATCAAGGCGCCGGGGTGTGGACAGGTAGGACATTACGCATGAAAGAAAATACCTGGTAGGACAGTCGAGCATTGTCCTACCCATGATTATCAATAACATATCATATGGATAACTAGAAGATCAAATACTATCAATACCATTTCAATTTTAGATCTATTAAAATACCATTAAAACGTTTCAAAGTTAATCAGAGGTTTGAAGTTTATCAGACGTTAATCTAACAATCGGAGGTTTCCATAAATTGTAAAGGAAAATCTATTGAATAGCTTCTCAGAGTCTATGAGGAATTTTAAAAAGTGCTCTATGATGTGAGATTTTCCAAAGTTAAGAAGTTTCTGCTCATTCTAAAATCTTGAAAACATTCTGAAAGTACGTAATTATATTTGCTAGTTCAGGGAGGCTCAGAGGTTTCTTAAATTTTAAAAAATTGACAGGCTGACTGGTGAATTAATTAAAGTTGAATATCTAAACAAGGATATGAGCAACAACTAAGCAAAGACTGACTATAGTTGTTAATGATTGCTTCTCCGTGACAGGTCAGAACTGGTGTATATTGCATCCAAGTGAAAGTTGGTATTTATTACTCCAGTCAGTTAGGAAAGGAGAGATGTTAGTGTGTGTTGTGACCTCCTGTCATGAAGCTGGCTGTAGTCACTAGACTGCTGAAATAATCTCAAAAGTTGGGAAACTAAACAAGGATATGAGAGAACAATCGCAGAAATATGCAAGTATGAAGCAGTTTTTGATTGTGAGCATATCCGGATATCTAGTACAGGCCTATGGAAGAAGAATTCTGAAAGCTTCCTGAGTTTATTGGATTGTGTAGGAATCGAAAATTTCTAATTTCTGAAGTTTGAATTCCTAGAAGTTAGTTATAATGCTTGAAATCAACCAATATTTTATATAACTTATAGGGAAGTGCACGTTTTAGAACAGTGCCTAATTTGCCAACCCTAGAAAATACATATTTTCCAAAATAATCGATCAGTTGAAAGCAGCATTGAAGCGTGAGATATATCTCTTGTTGGAACTAATAAAACCTTGCAATTGCTTTATTTTTGGAGTTAGTCATGGTCAAATTAGGAACATGTCCAAAAGCGTCATTTCCCTAAGAATTCATAATCACTTCTGAAAATTCGTAAAATATTTGAAGACAAGCCTTTTGAAATGTTCTAAAAGCACTGTAATGATTGTCTTAATACACCCAGGTTTTTTACGGTTGGGTTTTTGTCGTTTAAGACCTTCAGCGTCAATGAAACAATGAGTTAATACGAAAAAATCACAAAATCAAAGAAAATTCAATATTATTTAAAAAGCTGTGAAAGTTCAGGTTAACGAGAAATTAATAAATTCCAACCGCGTAGCCTGGTGTGAATCATACGGAGTTTTATAACTTAGAGTATGTCCGAAAAATCTTTTCAAATCGAGAGGATCTCCGGAAAGTCGCTGAAATTCCGTGAAAGTATTCTATGGGTTCGATAATCCACTGTTTGTCCTACCCACGTCTCGAACGTGGCGGCCTCTTTTTTGATAGTTTGTACTTTTCTGGTCTATTTCATGTAAGTTTCCGGCATTATTGGTTGACGCAGAGATGGTAATTTCCAATGGTAATATAGACAAGTCATAATATTCAAACAATACTTCAAGTATCATAACAAATAGCCATTTGCTATTATTTCTCCTTGTCAGCTATTGGGTTCAGTATCGCATTAAAAAATAAAGTCATAATTAATACCGTCGGTTTGAAACTCTCCTTAGAATTATAGTGACCCTATTTCTTCTTGTCTTGTCCAAAGTCCTCGACATAAAGCCAGAAGCCATCATTTGGGTGCCCTCGTTTGTGTTTGTTTTCCTTGATTGTCACCCAGTTTCCATCCGTCTGGAGCCTGCCTTGCCGCCATTCGAGTACGGCGACAACAAAGTTTACGGAGAAACAGTTTGAAACTGAGCTGGGCCCATAAATCACTGATGGAATGTGTTATTGAAAATGGCTTCTGCTGCTGCACGCTATCCCAAAGATCCCGAACCAGATTACGATGCACCATCCGGGTATGACCTACCACATGCATCGGCATCGAAACCGTTGCTGGATGGGACTGAACTAGAGCGAGGGAGATAACTACGGGATTCACTTGGATATGGTATGGTGATAAAAGATGGCGATGCCGAGGACTTGCACGCGGAGGGCAGTGCTGCTGCCGGATATCATAAGTTCCTCGGAGCGGGTGCACAATGCGGAGGTGATTAATTTCACGCCATCATCGTCGAGATTGTGCGCTGAGTTTTCAGGGTGATAAATGGAAAAGCCATTTACGAGCCCTGGATGAGCCAAGAAATTGCTTATTGGAAAGCCGGTGGAATAAATCTCTGCCGCCTATTGTAATCGAGTTACAGAAACGGTCTAATAAATTGCATTAACTGCAAACTACGCTAACTGCACGAGTAATAATGGATAAAGTTTTTACTTGTATGAAAAACGAAATTCTGATTTAGAATGCATTAAATGCAGTGCAGATAGGTTGCCGATTCTTCAGTTACAAAAGCCACCTCGTTGCTGTACTTACATTGGAGAGATTACATAAGTTCAATTTAATTATTTTATCATAAATTTATTTAAATGTAGTGAAGATGATAGCGTTTATCATTTTTTACATTTCTTTGACTACTTTTACAACAAATAGCATACGGTGGATAACGATAAACCATCCGTATTGTATCATACACTCTACATGGTTCCTCTTATCCGACTATGACAATCTCTCATCTGATTTGGAACAAATATATGTAATATAAAAACTACACTGGCAACACGCTCGATCTCCTCATCAAGAGCATTAGGTGGCCTTATCAGTCTGGAAGAGTCGTCGATCATTGGTACCGGGGTCTGATGTTTGGTTGTGTTTCTAGTGTAGCAGTCTCCTTTCTTCTGCTTGTCGTTTATGGAACTGTCGTGTGAACGCACCTATCTCTTTCTTTCCATGATTCTTCTTATGGCTGTCAGTGCGGAATTTTCTATTTGGCTACATGAAGAACTGTGGTAGAGGTATACAAGTGTCAGTCCGTGGTACCAGCTGATCCTGTATCCACCTCTTTGTCTGCTTATCAAAGACTGCTGTTTGCTAAGATTATTAACATGACACGCATACAAAAACAAATCAGGCCAGCACGTTTATATTAACATTCAGTTTGAATGTAAACATGTGACGTCACTCACTAGTCACTACTATCTTGTCATAAGCTGAACCGAGACGATGCTCTATGGTCTCCAGTATGCTTACTTGTGTATTCCAACATGAGGTGATTAAATATGTGTCACTCTTTAGGTGTCATTTTACCTCTAATAAGCCTACTTTGTTTTCTGTATACCGTGAACGCTGACAACGAATTTGACTTCGGATCCTTCGATTATAAAAAGACAGACTAGGTAGGGGAACTGTTCCGTTTTCCATCACACTGAACATATATTCATCTCATCGCGAAACACAGAAATACAGCACCAATCTTGTCGCTTCTTTTTGCTAACATGCGTGCTCGCTGCTGAAAAAAAAACCACAAAAAATA